>NC_062558.1:15061335-16452077 GCF_016906955.1 Phacochoerus africanus | reverse complement strand
GGAAGGCTGGAGCGGGGCCTCCTGACCTGCTCTTCCCTCAGCATCCTCTCCCACACTCCTGCCTTCTTCTCAGAAGCAGCATGCAGAGAAGGGCCACAGAATGAGTTTTCCCGGTGCCTGGTGGGACCTTAATTCCTTCCTGTCAGCACATCCCTAGGCCACTCTGAGAGTTTGGATAAGCACTGGATAAGCAGTTGAACTTCTGGGTACTTCTCCAAATGAAATTCAACCTCTAGACCTTTGGGGGTTTACAGAGTCTTCCTCACAATGTGAAGATGAGCTTGGAATGAATTTTTCCTTAATGGATTCTATTTGTGGGTAGGAGAGGGCAATGACTGCACTGCTCAAAGTCGGGAGTGTAGCTTCAAATAAGGGAAAAGAACCCAGCAGGAATGTGAGAAGAGGTGTGATCCCCAGGGAAGGTGTGTCTGAGGGGGTGTGGGGAGATTCTGATCATCTGTTGAGTGGAGATATGGTATTGGAGGTCATCTCCTGACAGGAGAGTTGTGTTTGAGTGCTGATTTAAAAAAATAATGTAGCTGATGGAGAAATGGGAAAGGCGTTGCTTTGCAATGTGATGAAGAGACTACGTAATATTCAGGATGATTGACTGAGTACTGATTTGCTGGGAGAAAGGCCATAAAACATTAAAAGTAAAATCTGTAGGAATGGAACCCAGAGTAAGTGGGACTATGCCTCTTGCTAATTAGCTGCAAGGAATTTTCTTTTGGGAAAATCCCATCAAATTTTGGGACTTGTGATTCTGACTCTAGGACTGTAAATATAATAAGAATTGAAAGAAAGGTATTGTAACATAAGATATCTTTTATTTTTTTTAATTTTTAACTTTTTTTGTCTTTTTTTTGCCATTTCTTGGGCCGCTCCCGCAGCATATGGAGGTTCCCAGGCTAGGGGTTGAATCGGAGCTATAGCTGCCAGCCTACACCAGAGCCACAGCAACGCGGGATCCGAGCCGCATCTGTGACCGACACCACAGCTCACGGCAATGCCGGATCGTCCCCACTGAGCAAGGGCAGGGATCGAACCTGCAACCGCATGGTTCCTAGTCGGATTCGTTAACCACTGCGCCACGACGGGAACTCCCTAAGATATCTTTTTAAATGATCATTTTCAGCACACTGTTTTCCATTAACACAAATCATAACATGTCTGTCTGTCCAGGTGACTGTTTTTATACTGGGGTTAGAACAAGGGTGAAGCCACTGTGAACCCAAGGCTTGGCCCTATTTCGCACCGCATGTTTTGTTTGGTAAATGATTAAGCCCTAGATATGTGTGTGCAAACAGGCTGTTGCTCCTTATTTTTGTTTTGCTCATGTTGTAAATAACGGAGAGAATACATTAACATTTGGCAATAGAACTCCTTTGGTCTAAGTCTTTTTGAAAATGATTCTGTTTTCCCTAATGGAAAAATATTATCACCCAGAGGTCCTTCCACAATGAGCCATTATACAGGAACATGCTTTATGCAGTCGGTGGAGGTACCAAGACTGGAAGCTTCAGTCTCATCCTCAGGCAGGTTATGGTCTAGTGGGGATTATAAGACAGGTAAATGGATAAACAGTGGGACTTGAATCTAGGCTGGCACAGAGGGTGGACTGTCCGTAGGGGTGGGATAGAAGATTTAGACAATGGGGTAGATTTTATTTGTTTAAAGCTATTAATCTTGTTTCTTCCCTGTAATAGGATTATACACTCCTTCTGATAGTGGTGTAATGTCTACTTTCAGGAGAAGTGTAATTTCTTGGTCCCTTGATGCTGGTCTTGCTTACATGTCTTGCTTTGGCCAAGGAAATATGAGTGAACGCTGACATATGTGCCATGGCTGGGACTGCATTGTTCCCTCTGTCCTCGTCCATGTCTGGGAGCACAGTTTGTCTAGGACCTCAAAGAGTGGTGACTTCTTGGGTGTGGGTTCCAGAATGAAGTGACACATAGTTGAATCCTGGAGCAGGGCTGGTGAAGCTCGTGAAAAACCTATATGGCATGTCAATGGAAAATAAATATTTGCTGTTGTAATCCATTGAGTGTTTGGGGACTGTTTGTTACTGCAGCACAGCTGACCAGTATAGGGAGGGAACTCAATGTGAGCAAACATGTGGGGACAGAAATCTCCATGAGTGAGAGGCAGGGGGAAAAAAAAATCTAATTTGGTCTGGTCTAGGGATCTGTGTGGAGCAAAATTTAAAAAAAGAGGAGGGCCATATTATGGAAGCCTTGAATAACAGGTTAAGAACATTGGCCTTATTCCACAGGCTGTGGAAAAGATTTTGAGTTCAGGGGCGGAAGAAAGGGAGAATTTTAGGAATATTTGTCCTGTTAAGATGAAGTAGAAAGTGGGAAAAAAATCAATTAGAAGCAGAACATTCCTCTTTTTTCCTTTTCTTCTTCTTCTTCTTCTTCTTCTTTTTTTTTTTTTTTTTCCTCCGGATGCACCCACAACATGTGGAAATTCCCAGGTCAGGGATCAAACCTGAGCCAGAGCAGTGACAATGCTGGATCCTTAACCTGCTGCACCACAAGGAAAGTCCGAAGCAGCACATTCTTAAGCATGGGCTTTAAAACAAAGCAAAAAAATGATTTTCAAAGCAAAAAAATGATTTTAATTGGAAGAGGGTGGAGTTCATATTTCCACACGTGGAAATGCAGAGAGAAAAATCCAATGGGCAGAACAACTCTAAGGTAAAAACTGATGTGACGGAGATGACACAAATGTTTCTCTCTGCCAGGGAAGCAGATCCACCTGCCATGACCAGTGGATGTCTTTCTTTGTCCCTGTGTCCCTTCCGTTTGTGTGTATATTTTGACTTACTGGCAATCTGTTCCTTTGTCTACAAATGTGTAACTGTTCAGTGCCTTGTCGGAGGGATCCTGTGAAATCAGGGAGTGGAAGGAAAGCAGTTAAGGCACAGAAAACTCATAGACTTCTTGTGAGTGGTATGTAAATCTCTAAGACTTCAGCATGAGGGACTTTTACCACATGCATAACCTGGGATGGAAGTTGACAGCAAGGGTGGCTCTTGGTTATTCAACAGAAACAGGAAGTTTACCTGCTTTTTATTTCCTTGTCTTTGATCTGCTTTGGGTCGACCCATGAGTATCTTTCATTTCTGAGAAGGACAATTTTAAAAAAGGGAGTCAGTGAACTATTGTGCATTTTCTCATTTTCCTTGGACAGATGGGTTTGCTGAGGGCAGAGACAGAGGTGCAAGCAATGCAGAGCTGAGAAGGCCACTGAGATCCTACAGTCTTCACCTGGGTCCAGACATGAATCTGTTCCATTTCTAATTCCTCAACTGGGTTTCCTTAATCGCACGGAGGTATTTTTCTTACCCTGATCACAGCATTGGCCTCAAATCTCATAAAGCCGGGCCCATTCCTGCTGCTCTGAAAGTCTCCTGTTCTGTGAGCCGTGTGCTTTAGTGCACTGGGACTATCCCTGCACACTGCATTCCCTTAAAAAGAGAAAATCCTTTCAAACAGCTCCAGCTATAGAAATTCAATTTACTTTATTTAGGAGGAAATGAGAAACTTGCATTTTAGGTGTGGAGTCTCACAGTTGTTCTGACTGATAAAAGCCTGCTCTGGGGGAAGGTTGCAACAGCGTGGAATTGCTGGAACCAAAATGATTTTTGTGAGCCCATTTCCAAACTCGTGATCATGTTTTGATAAGAAAACTCTCTTTCTCCGCAAGTTCTCAGGGCCCGTTCGTTGGCCCCTCTCTCTCAGTTCTGGAACCGATGTCAGGCTGTTCTGGGGTACAGTTCTTGGTGATATGTTTTCAATTTGAGTCAACTTGATGAGAGAAAAATTACTAGAACGTGGGAATGAGCTGTGAGGTGAAGAGGGTTTTCCTATCAAAGTGGAGGTATTTTTAAAAGCATTTATTATTTCAAACTAAAACATTTATAGAAGCTATGAGTGTGAAGTGTATGGTTACCAGTTGTGGATTGCTGTAGGAAAAATTCAAGTTCCCAGGCAATATTTACTGAGACTCTGGCTAGCAAGAAGCTCGATCATGGGAATAATTTAGTCCAGAAGGCACGTCAGTATAAAACAATAGTTTACTAGCATAGTAGTAATAGATGATTAGGATTCGGAAATGTTGCCATGACTGAGACATAATTTGGGATCTTAGATGGAAATATTTCTGTTGCTAACAGAACAGAATGGAGATACCCAGGGTCTGAATTTTACACATGACGTGAATGTCAGAAGTGAGAAAGTCATTCCTCCCTTTTCCGTATTTTATGGGCTCTGATGTAATATGGTTATTTTATTTTCTGTGTTGAAAATGGTGAATATCGTTTTTGGCACATTTGTTCCATAGGAAAGAGGTACTTAGCTGAAAAGTGAGGAAAAGTCTGGCTTTGACCGTGGATTAAAGGGATATTGAGGAGCTAAGCTCTCTTAGGGAAGGTGGGTTTGGTGTGGCATTCTCTGGAAATAGGCTTGGAACTTAGGAAATTCTCTTGCCATGGGAATTCTGGAGATTGGAGGGAAATGTGTTTAATCACACTCGGGGGAGAACGTTTCTTTGGGTGAGTTCTTTGTAAGCTCGCAGTGTTTTTATTTCACTCAAGTATGTGTCATGGTGTCATCCTGCCACAAAGCATTTGATGTGTTGCCGAATAAAGAGCTGGCTGCAAACAGTATTTATGGTATATGATTTTACATACACATAAAATTTTATGCACGTGTGTCTGAGTGCCTGTGTATAAAACAAAAGATGACTTGACGGTTGTTAATACTTTACTCTGGGTGGTGAGTTTTGGGGTGATGATTGTTTTCTTTGTACAGTTTTCAGAGGGCTCCATTTTCTTATCATTATGAAACGTGCCCTACATTTGAAGGAGGACACGTGTTCAGTTTAAAGAATAGTAATGAATACCCAGTGTCTAGCTGAGAAAAGAATATTGCTTTTTCTTAGAAGCCAAGCCTTCCTTCCATCTCTGCGTCCTTCCTGGAGGTAATTACTTGCTTGAATTTGGTGCTAATCACCTCTTTGCTTTTCTGTATGGTTTAGCCACCTATGAAATGTATCCCGAAGCCAAAAATGGTTTTATTTTTGATTGTTCTGAACTTTAAATAAATGAAATCATGCTGGATATATTCTTCCATGACTTTCCTTTCTTTGCTTGTTATGTTTTTAGATTCATTCATGTTGCTGTGTGCAGTTAATTTTTCCTTTGTGAGTAGATAATATCATTTCATCACAGCAAAATCAAGGAAGTTATAGTTCTTTGGAAAAGGAAAACCTCATATTTATTTTTTAAAAAATATACATGCCAGAGGAGTGCTGAAATAACCATGCTTTTGAGAAATGAAAAAATGTTTCTAGTTCTTTTATGTCCCCATGTAGATGGTGTTGGTAGCTGCCTAAAGAATGTGACTTGAGGGGCCCCAGCAGAGAAATACCACACTTTCCTGCCCCTGCCAGGCAGCCGTTGTGGCTAAGATTCAACCATTAGATATTCTTTTCTTGGGATGTTAAGAACTAGCTCCCCAAAGGAAAATTGTGTCCTGTACCATCCAACATGATGTATCGTTTAGCCAGGGTTCAGCTTTAGAACTTGGAAAGCAATGAGCAGAACTTGGGTGGACAGTTTTAGACTTTGAGAAGTTCTTGGAATAAGCTTCAGTGGGACATTTAAACCTAGAGCTCTGGGCCTCCCAGAAACAGAGGACAGAGTGAGGAGGCAACCCCAGGTGTGTGAGATACAGAGCAAGGAGGTGGGAAGGCACGATTTTGCCCACTTTATAAATTTGCTCATATGTAGCGACAAGCACTTTCTGAGCACTAGTTTCTGTGCTAGGCACCCTCAATCTTAAACAGAACTAAGACTCAGTCCTAACTTTTTTTATTTATTCATTTCCTTATTTATTTACTGGCCACATCTGTGGCATGTGGAAGTTTCTGGGCCAGGGATTGAACTTGCGCCACAGCCCTGAGCTGCTGCAGTGACAATGCCAGATCCATAACCTGCTGAGCTGCCAGGGAATTCCTCTCTGCCTTTTTCTACAGAGAGCCAGGCAACGACCAAAGAGACTTGCTAACTGGGGAATGAGTATTCCATTTGAGAAACAGATTTCTCTTTATCATTGCAGTTGAATTATAAAGTTCTGGAAGCACTGAGGCTCCTGTGCATGAGGATGATCTTGAACCTTGAAGGTTCAAAGGTAGAAGTCAACGAGAACACAAGAACACCAATTAATCCCTACTGTGGTCAGGACACTATGTGATCATTGTGACATGTTATTAATCTACTGGAAAATAATTTGATCTTGCTTGTATAGTACACCTACAATATACATATTTGTTTCTGTTAAAGCCCTGCAAGACCGTCTGCCTACTTTCCTTCTCTGTCCTCCTTGCTTCACCCCTCTCACTGCATCTTCCTCTGCCTGCTCTCCTTTCTCACTCTGCTTGCAGCACTGGCCTCCCTGCTGCTTCTCTAACACATCAGGATCCTCTCACCTCAGGTCATTTGCACGAGCTGGTTCCTCTGCCTGGACCAGTCTTCCCTGTATCTGGCTCGTTTGTTCCCTCATTGCCTTCAGGTCTGGACTCCAACATTACCATCTCAGTGAGGATTTCCTGGCTGTTTTGTGTGAAGTTTTAAGTTCCAGGCCTGAGGATTTCCTACTCTTCTTCCCTATTTTGTTTTTCTCTATGTATTTATCATCATCTAATACATTACACATTGCACGTTTTCTCTTTGTCTTTTCTCTGTCTTCCCTGCTGGAATGTAGGGTCTGTTTTCACATGACTATGTTCCAGGTGCCTGAATGGTACTGGCACAGAGCAGGTGCTCAATGTATACATTTGTGGGGAGAATAAAGATATTTTTGTGTGACCTGCACATACAAAGAGCAAAGAAATCTTGAAGTAGCAAGACTTATCCTTAGACTGGGATACTTTTGCATTTGAGATGGGTGGTCAGGTTTCTAACCCCATCTTCATCTGCATCTTCAGATATTTCAGAGAACACTTGGGTCAGGGGCCCCATATTGCACATGCATTTCCTTTTCCTTCTTTGACTTAATTCAAGAGTAACGAGAGTTTTCTCTGCAGAAGGAAGATGTGGAATCAACTAATCCTGTCCAGCTGCTTATGTGTTTGTTTCTTTGTTTCTTTCTTTTTAAAATTTTATTGGAGTATAGTTGATTTACAATTTTACATTAGCTTCAGATTTACATCAAAGTGGAATCAGTTGTATAATATATATATTATTATTCTTGCCCCATTGGTTATTACAGAATATTGAGTAGATTTCCCTGTGCTATGCAGTGGGTCGTTGTTAGTTATCTATTTTATATACAGTAGTGTGTATGTGTTAATCCCAAACTCTTAATTTATCCCTCCTCTCAACGGTTTCCCCTTTGGTAATTCTTAAGTTTGATTTTGAAAACTGTTTTTGCTTTATGTATAAGTTAATTCATTTTATTTTTTATTAGGTTCCATGTGTAAGTGATCTCATATGTTATTTGTCTTTCTCTCTCTGAATTACTTCACTTAGTATGAGAATCTCTAGATCCATCCATGTTGCTGCAAATGTGATTATTGCATTCTTTTTATGGCCAAGTAGTATTCCATTGTGTACATGAACCACATCTTCTTTATCCGTTCCATTCAATGCTTAGGTTGCTTCCATGTCTTGGCTCAGCCCCCCCCCCTTTTTTAATTCATTTTTGGCTACCCTGTGGCATATGGAGTTCCCGGAACAGGGATCAGATCTGAGCTGCAATTGTAACTGACCTAAGTCACAGCTGTAGCAACGCTGGATCCTTAACCCACTGTGCTGGGCCAGGGATCAAACCTCAGTCCCAGCACTCCCAAGCTGCTGATCTTATTGTGCCACAGTGGGAACTCCTCAAAAACTTGTTTTTATAATGTTTTATTAGAACACATCCATGCCTGTTTGTATGTGTTGTCTGAAAATATTTTCTGCTTCTGCTTTCATGCAATGACAGCAGAACTGAGTAATTTGAACAGTGGCTGTTTGGCTTGTGAAGTTTAAGTTATTTTCTTCTGGCACAGGATAGAAAATGTGTGGATCCCTGCTGTCAGATGACAGCCAAGTCATGTTGGGAAGGCCAGCCCAAGGCAGTTAGCCACATGAAGAGGAGAAAACAAAGGTGTTCGATAATCCACGGAATGGCCACTCAGTCCTTAATTAATTAATTAATAGGTAATGACATATTTTCCTGACGTGTAAAATTGCTCGGCCCTGTAACATTATTTGTAAATATAAATTTTTCTAAATAAAACCATTTATTCTCATGGACATATTGAAATTCAAAAATGTTTTATTTTGGATTTATTTTCAAGTAATGGTGATTACTGCCACCAATTTGCAGGCCCTTTGCAAGTTTTCGGATCAAGTGCTATTCTATAATAAGCATCATTATATTTTATAACACCTTACATTATAATTTACTTGTTTACATATTTAGCTTTTGGTATATGATTGAAATTTGTTGCAGTGATTAGTTTGGATGAAATCATATCTCTTTAAACATAACTACTTCACAGTGGAAAACTAGGTAGTATTGGAGTTCCCGTTGTGGCGCAGTGGTTAACGAATCCAACTAGGAACCATGAGGTTGCGGGTTTGATCCCTGCCCTTGCTAAGTGGGTTACCGATCCGGCATTGCCGTGAGCTGTGGTGTCGGTCGCGGACGCGGCTTGGATCCCGAGTTGCTGTGGCTCTGGCGTAGGCCGGCGGCTACAGCTCCGATTAGACCCCTAGCCTGGGAACCTCCATATACCGTGGGAGCGGCCCAAGAAATGGCAAAAAGACAAAAAGACAAAAAAAAAAGAAAAATAGGTAGTATTAATGCTGTAGTTAATTTGGCCATCCATCCAGTCAGGTTTTATAAAAACAACTTGCTTCTTGGATTTTCTTAACACACAGACAGCACCTATAGATTTAATGTGTCTTATTTGTGGGCTATCAAGATAGACTCTATTGAAGTGTCTATTGATATGTGTGATAAATAAGCAAAGTCAAAATGTTGTGCTGAGCATTTGAGACGTTTGCAGAATGTGCTATCTACGTTTGGGAAGGCTCTACTTAGAAGATTGGTCATCTTTTACAGTTAATGATGTAGCTATAATAGATACAAGTGACAAACCCAACCTTCCAATATTTACTGGGAAATTCAAGGCCACACCACATTTTTTTTTTTTTTTATTCAGTGCAATTCCAGTGGTCTGAAAACAGCGGGTCTCTGTAAGCATATCACAGTCAGATTTACGTGGTCACAGACGGGAGTTTCTGCTGTGGCTCAGTGGTTAACAAATCCGTATGCCTTGGGAGAGGCCCTAGAAAAGACACACACACACAAAATATAGGCACAGTGAAAAACAGTAGACTTCTGCCTGTAACGTTGGCTTAAATGTTCAGCCATTAAATCACAAAAAGAGCCTGTATCTGGCACTGCACTATTGCAGTAAATTTCATTCTTAAAAAGTGATAATAACAAAATTTACTTCCTGTGGAGTTGTGTGCGTGCCAGTCTTGTTCCGTGTGTTTCTGCGAGTCAGGTTGTGTGTTCTTCACAAAATCCTTCCAGCTCTACATTCCTGATGAGGAAACTGAAGCTTAAAGAGGCTAAGTAATTTCTTAGGAACACAGAGGGGAAGTAATGTCCCCCAGTTTTGACTGATCCGATCCGGAAGTCTGGCTCTGAACCTCTGCAGTGAACTGCTGCTCTGCATAGGTGCAATCTTAGCTGACCGATCATGCAACAAAACTTAAATAGATCCTCCCCTTGCGTCTGTTTTTATGCCTTGTACAAAATGGATAAAAACAGTGTTCTTTCCTACCCTCTCTCATGACCTGCACCCTCAACCCTGCATCCCTTATATTTGCATAAACTCCATTACCTTTTAGAGAAGATCATTCTAAGTAAAATTAGAAACTCTTTTTCACAGCATTACAGTCATTCTCCTCTTGTTTATCCTTTCCCTAGAGTATTAAATATGATGTTGTAAATCTCACCTATCATTCATCCCTCAAAGTGTGCTCTCTCATTAAAAAAAGAAACACAGAAATTCCAGTGTTGTTCCAGACAGCTGTACTTTGTTGAGATGACTTAGGTCTGGAAGGTGTTCATTCTACTGGACATCTCTAGAAACAAATATTTTAGCTTGATTTATGGTGCTGAAATAATTATTATTTCACGGAATCCACATACTTCCATTGGAAGAACAACATTTGGAAAGCATCTTCCAATTGTCCAGGCACCGTTCCCTGCCCTGAATTACTTCCTTTTAATTAAACCAGGTGGCACTTGGTGTCAATGAATTTTAGATAATGCTCATGAGGACACTTGAAGGTGAAAAGTACAATTTAGCAGGACACGTTACTGATGTGATGCCACCAAGGATTCCTATTATGAGGGCTGTGCACAAGCTGTGACCCCCCGTCTCAGATCTCCCTGTTAGGAGCATGAAGGGTCTGATGTTTTGCCTACTTGCAAGATAACAGGTGAGCCTGACTTAGTTTCATGAGTCACAGCAATGGCTGTGGCTGGAGTGTCTGTAGCTCCGGCCCCAAGGGGCCTGGGATCCCTGCACCACCAGCCAGTCACATTACAGGAGAGGAGCCCCAAGTTTAAGGGAACTGACCCTTTCAACCTTTTATTGTGGGCAGTGAGCATGCCTGCTCCTTTGCCCCAGAGAAGGACATTAACCTCTGTCTTCCAAGGTCATTAGCTGTGAAAACATCCTTAGTTTGGAACAGTGACAGCTAGTGCCTCTGCTTGTAAGAAGTGCAGAAACATGACAGACCTATGGAAAACGGTCTCACACAGCACCCCACCTCTTTCTACCCACTTAAATACTCTCCAGCCTTGAAAATTTTCAGGGCTACTTTTTTTTTCAATTTAAAAAATTTTTTATGGCTACACCTGTAGCATATGGAAGTGTCTATGCCACAGCCACAGCAATGCCAGATCTGAGCCATTTCTGTGATCTATGCTGCAGCTCGTGGCAATGCTAGATCCTTAACCCATTAGGGAGGCCTGGGATCAAAACCGCCTCCTCATAGACACTATGTCCGGTTCTTAACCAGCTGAGCCACAACGAGGAACTCCTACTTTTTTAAATTTTAATTTTTTTGGTTGCACCTTTGGCATGAGGAAGTTCCTGGGCCAGAGATCAAACCCAAGCCACAGCAGTGACAATACAGAATCCTTAACCCTCTGAGCCACCAAGGAACTCCTCAGAGCTACTTTTCTTCCAGCCTTCTTGGTGGCTATATTTTAGAGAAATCTCATCTCTTTCTGAATCATCATGGTAACTATACTCTGTACCAAGACTTTGTTATTAATCTTCTAACATACACTTCCCTGTGTCTAAAGGTTTTGTATGACTTAATATTTTTTTTCTCAAGGAGGGTCTAAGGTCTTTGAGGGCAGAAACCACTTTTGGAGCTTATTTCGTACCCCCTATAGTATTCAATGTTGTTTATGGTGATTATCTATCTATCTATCTATTTATCTATCTATCTATCTATCTATCTATCTATCTATCTATCTATGTGAAAAGGCCACAGTTAGAAAGGTTGTCCATGGTAACGAAGTGATAAAATGACCCCAAATTCCCAATTTGCCATGTTGCAATGACCACAGAAACAGAAGTCCTAACTAAGAATCTGAAGGTTTTTATGATTTCATAGCTATAGCATGCCAAGACTCTACAGCCAAATCTTGGCTTGACTTTACTGGAGTTTAATCATGGTGTGTTGGTGACACGTGTTGTTTTACCTCTGATTAAACATAAGGGATGGAAGGGACTATCATGAGGCAAGGCTGGCTCTATTTTTATCCAGAAGCTTTTTGGATAAAAAGTCAGCAATGTGCAGAAGACAGGTGGCGGCAAGGTGGAAGGCGAAATTGTGGGTGAGCATAATCCATGTTGGTACCAATTAATCAAGCAGCAAGCTCATGTTTATTCAGAATTAATTAAGTATCTGTACGGGACAAGTCTTGTTAGCCTGGCTTCTGGTACAGAAGCAGAGAATGAGACCAGCATGTGAACTTGAAATAAGTTGGGAACCTAAGTAAATATTTTTCCTTCTCCCTGCATGTCTATAAAAAAGCAAAATATGTTTTAAAATGGAAATAGTACAAGACCTTATTTCATAGACTGTGAGAGGCACTATAGCCTAGTGGACAGCATAGACTTTGGGGCTGGGTTAAAATCTGGACTGCACCACTTATGCACTAAATGAGTCAGGTTAAATTACACGTTTGCTGAGTTTGCAGTAAATGTGGAAAATAAAACCCATTTCTTGGGATACACTTTTCAAGTATCTTGGGATGCTTGAGAATGAAATGACAGAATGTATGTCAAGCACCCCGTGCAGGGTTTGCTGCCTACAGTTGGGCCTCCAAATGGTAATTTTCATTATCATTAGACAGTTGTGTCATAAGGAAGAGTATAGGCTGGAAAAGTGGGGAGGCGACTGAAGAGGAATGAAAAACACCACGATTGGAGAGAGGACTGAATAGTAGAGCAGGGTGGATATTCATGGTAGGGAAACAATTCCATATGTCCCGTAACTGTGGTTACATTGTCCCTTTATCCAAACCCATATGATGGACAAGTCCAAGAACAGACCCTGCTGTAAATGATGGACCCTGGATGGTTTTGATGTGTGATGTAGGTTCACCAGTGGTACCAAACATGGCTCTCAAGTGGGGGAAGATGATGGGGGAGGCTAGGTGTGTGGGTGGAAGGAAAAAAAAATCTCTGTACCTTTTGCTCAATTTTGCTGTGAACCTAAAAGTGCTCTAAAAAATAAAGTCTGTTTTTTTTTTTCAATCCTTTAGAGGCATTCCCCAAGCAGGAAATTACCCAGGGGACATGGGAAGTTTTTAAACTGTAATCCAGGGAAACCCCCAGTTCTCAGAAATGGAGGAGAAAAGATAATTTTCCTTAAGTGGATTGTTCTGATTACTGATGGATTAAATGAAGAATTTCAATTTTTTAGGGCCACAACCAGAAGTATTAGATTCTGTCACCCTATCCATCTTTGTAACTTTTCCATGCTAAAAGTGGACAACTTACTCTATACAAGAGGCTTTGCCTGAGTTTCAAGTGGACTTTTGGTATTTTTTACTGGCTTTTTTAGATAGTCCCATTATAAAGCATAAAATCAAAATTATAATGTAGACAGTAATAGTTTCTTTGTGAAATTGAAATAAGGTCATTGGTAGTTTTCCAAGGAGGGGCTGAGTTACATTTATGGGATCTAAATCCATTGGTTAAATGCAGAGGGATTAACATCTGTTAAAAGAATTGTGCTTTGGCATGCAGGTGTTTCAATATTTGCATTTAGTATGTGTTTCAGAAACAGCCTCTGAGAAAAACATTTATATAACAATCTGGTGGTTTTATTGTCTAAATCTGTCAGGACAGTCATTTGGTTACTCAGACTTTGTGACCCTCTTGCAAGCCGTAAACTATTTAACGAAGTGAGTATATTGAGAAAGATGACAGACTTTCAAACTCCAGGGAAAGAGTATTATATGAGAAGAATCAGCTTTTCCCCTGGAGACTGGGCCTAATATGTGAACAGCAAAAACAATTACATTGGTGATTTCAGGAAGTCCAATAAATTTCATGGCACAGTCCCACTTTTGAAATATTACATCACTCAGCAAAAGCTTAGGCTCGTATATTAGCTGAAGTGAGCTAATCATGAATTAATTACCCTCAGTTTGCTTTTGTGAATGGAGTGCAGAGCCAGGGCTCTGGTTTCAGTGCGGTCAGGGCCTTGCAGCTGAACTGTGCTGCCGTTTAAGGTGTCCCTGTGCCCACAGGTGAGGGCACTGCAGGTGGACTCCATCCAGCAGACCCGGGCACCCCCTCTCAAGGTGGGGAGTGACACAACCATCCCTAATCCACATGGTTAAAATAAATGGTGCTCTGGTCATTTGTTTTGTAGGTAAAGTGGTGGAAATAAATGCAACATTTCTCCAGGGATTTGTGGCTTAGAATGAGGAAGAAAAAGAAGAATCAATTGGTTGTGCAATGTTGCCAGATCATACCTCGAGGTAATGAAAACGGGGTAAAAGCAGAATTATGAATGACTTCTGTTTCATAAAAACTGCACGTGGCTATGATGGCACATGATGGCTCACTTTGGCTTAATTACTTTTTAAGTACCTTAAGTGTCTTTACTGAACATGGATGGCCAGCCAGAAACAATGTTTTGTGTATAAATAGCAGTTAGCTTTTGATGTTAATATCTGCCACGTGGCTTGTTCTCCACAATTACTCTGCTTTTGACTTCTAGATAGTTCCTGAATCAAGACTATTTCAGGCCACTTTGGAAATTCACCCAGGAAGTTGCAGCTGAAGCAGATTTCAGATACCTTATTGCTTCAGGTAGTTGTCCCATTAGCCGCTAGAGGGTGGGGCTGTGTATGTGGAGTTGTTATTAGAATTTTGTCTGATGGCTTCTGGAACAATCTGCACTCTTTTGGAGTTAGAACAGCCGTCTCCTGTGTTTTCTTCTCTGAACACATACAATTACTTCTCCTGAAGGCTGTAGCCAGTTCTGTAAACTTGACCTTATCCATATTTCCTCCTTTGGTGGTTTCCAGAATTTTGGTTTTCTTGGACCAGAAAGATCTTCAGAAATTTTCATGGGATTGGGGAGACTTATGTTTGTAGTCAACTTTTGATTTTGCCAATGATGGGCATGAGAAATACTTTCATCATTTAATAAATTGGCGTGCATTTTAACACTCCAAATTAAGAAAGATACAATGCCTGGGTGAAGCATTTTAAATTGTAAATTTAAGTGTAAATTTAACTTATGCAGGAGTCATTTCTTATTTTTCCTCACTTGGGCGACAACTTGGCCATGGCTCGACGTCTTGCAGGAAGATGTTAAGAAACACTGACAGATTTGAAAATGCTTTTTGCTTGGGATCAGGAGGCCTGGGTTGGGGCGAGACCCTAACTCCATGTCAGCTGTTGAATTCTCTCTGAGCTCTCGCCTCTGGGAGAGGAGGATGGGAACCATGGTCTGGCCCTTCTCACAGGTTTTTGTGAAATTCATGTGGAATAATGCATACAAAAGGTTTTGGGGCACATAAAGCGCAGTGAAAGTGAGGTTGTTTTATTCCAAATTTATGGACGATGAGAATGAGTGCTATGATCCTCAATGTCAGGAATCATCTGAGGAATCGCTTCCCCGTCTTTCCTCTGAGAGTCTGACCTCTCCACTTGCAGTGTGAGCAATGCCATCTCCGATCTCTGATGGGTAAAGGATGTAGAGACTTTAATCCAGCTGGTTTTGGTCTTATGAGAAACACCTGCCTACTGTTACTCGCTTTTTCTTTTCTTTTTTTTTTTGGTCTTTTAGGGCCATACCCGCAGCATATGGAGGTTCCCAGGCTAGGGTCCGAATTGGAACTGTAGCTGCTGGCCTATACCACAGCCACAGCAGCGTCAGATCTGAGTCACATCTGCGACCTACACCATAGCTTATGGCAATGCTGGATCCTTAACCCGCTGAGTGAGGCCAGGGATCGAACCTGCGTCCTCATGGATACTAGTCAGGTTTGTTTCCATTGAGCCACGAGGGGAACTCCGCTACTGGCTTCTTGAAGAAAGGAATGCTCCTTTCCTTCTCTGTGATTGCCCTTGAGAAAGACAAAGATGTTTCATTCCTGAGATTTAATTTTCTTTCTGGGCCAAATATCTCTAATTCCTTTAATCATTCCTTACATGGAAGAACTCAGAGTCCAGTGGTCATGCTCCCATCTCTCAGGGGGCACTAGCGATGGCTTCTGTATCCCAGGGATGGTCTGAGTACATGGAGAGGTGTGGTACCCAACTCCCTGCTTGGCATGTTGCCTTGCTGGTGAAGTACACAGGCTGTGAGGCAGCCATCTTGGATGTTGTCTTCTCAGCTTCCCTCTGACTCTGCACACACTCCTGTTGCTCCTACTGCATTTCTATTTAATTATATACAAACATGCCTCTTACCTCTAGTATGTATCTGCTTCCAACAGGGTCATTATCCGATGCAAGTGCATTGACAGGTGACAATGTGGCAGTGTCACTGTTTCATATTTCAAGGGTAAGGGGTGCCTGGAGCAGGTATTAGATCAAGGAAAAGAAAGCCGGTGGGGGCCCCAATTTCCCACCCTACCTTGCCTGCTCCTTCTGAATGATTAGTCACCCTACCACATTACATAACCACACCTCGCCCCTGAATAGCATATTAAATTCGCATTATCCCAGTTTTGAAGATGGGGAAAATGGATTGATGACATTTCCTTAATTCCTTTATTTACTCTTGAGGAAGTAAGCAGTACATACGCCTAGGCTGAAAGGACGTAGGGACTTCTGGGAGAGCGAGGGAGGCAACGTCTTTAAACACTATGTCTGAACTGGAGAATCAGTGAGGGAACCCTCCCTGTTTGATGTGGTGCTGTCCTAACCACACACAGTCAGGAGCTAACATGCACTTCCTGAGGTTCTGTAACATTTATTCTGCAATATGTCCTCTGGCTTCTTTCAAGGGCTTCAAATACCATTGCTTTTTGGGTGATCTTGGCTTCCTGGGCTACTGTTTGGATCAGATCTCAATGTTTAGAGCATCAGAGGAGTGACAGACAAATGATGTCTGGTTTCATTTTGTGGATTCTAGTTTTCTAAGACCCATCTCAGTTACATTGCTAAGAAGGAACAGTTCTCTCACACTTTTATTTCTGAGAAAATGCCACTAATGAAAACAATATTGAGTCGTACGTCCACTGACTCACCAATAATTTGTCTACCGTGTGACCCACTCCATGCTGCTTTTACAGATTTACACCTGCCCTGCGAAGTTGCTTGCTGAAGCCCTTAGGAATGAGGGAGGAAGGAGTGAGGGGGAGGGGGAGAGGTGTGTGTGTGTGTGTGTGTGAGAGAGAAAGATTGTGTGTGTGCGTAAGATAGAGAGAGTGTGTGTGTGTGTGTGTGTGTGTTGGGGGGGAGTGTAGAGACTTGAGGGATGATGAGAGGGAGGGAGGCTGAGCCTTTATTTTTAGGTTGATTTCAAACTCAGGGCAGAGAGAAATCAGTCACCAATATTCATGACATTGATGAGGCCTGTCATGTAACTAAGTTGTTCAGGATTTCAGTAACATCTTTCTTTTTCCCTTCCTTCCTTCTTCCCTTCCTTCCTTCCTTCCTTCCTTCCTTCCTTCCTTCCTTCCTTCTTTTCTTTCTTTCATCTTTTTTGCTTTTTTAGGGCCACACCTGAGGCATATGGAGGTTCCCAGGTTGGGGTCAAATCGGAGCTACAGCTGCCGGCCTGTCACAGCCACAGCAAAAGTGGGATCCCAGCCACGTCTTCGACCTACACCACAGCTCGTGGCAACGCTGGATCCCCGAACCGCTGTGAGAGGCCAGAGATTGAATCCACGTCTTCACAGATACTAGTCGGATTCGTTTCCACTATGCCACAACGGGAACTCCTCAGTGACATTTCTTTTAAAATACAATACAACCTACAGATTGAATGTACTTAAGAAAAATTCCAGAAAAAATTTATTTCCAGTGAGTTTTTTGGTTATGGCGGTGGTGCTGAGGAATATGTGTTATTGATCTTCTAATAGAAATAATGATTTCAACACAAGTTTTCTAAGAAAATTAATGCCTGCCCCAGGTTAATGGCCTTGAGGCAATCTCGCAGTCAGCCATCCATCCTCAGGAAATGCCCCAGGCCTTGATCATGTTGTGTAAATAATACAAAAGTGGGTATAGTTCTCTGGTCAGATGGGAACATACACTCCTGTTCTCTCCTGGGTTTCCTTTATGACAATAAGAATAAAATATTAGCAATAATTTTCCTTCCAATGCAAATAGATAGTCCTGTTTAAACTAAATTATTAAACACAATATTAAACAAATTTGAACTCTGTGTGTTTGAGTAAGAAATAATAGAAGACCCCATGCTTCGAATTCTTAGACAGCTGTAGTTAGAGCTGAGTAGAGTCAAATATTGACTTGAGAAGAATGCAATTACTGTCATATTTGATATTTCAAGGTAAAATGAGGGTTAAATAGAGACATTATTGACTGTTTTAATGGTTGCAAACAAAAGACAGTACTAAAATTTCCTCTTAAAGTTGGGACCTTATATGCTAATAAAAAAATCTTATGTAACTGCATTTTAGAAGTTTTCAAATACATATTATGATGTATAGGGGTTGTTTTCTTATCTTAAAATATCAAAGGATTTTTATGGTCTTTTCAAGGGTTTATTTTGCATTCCAGGATCTTCGAGAAGGCAAATAGTAAAATGAAAAACACGTGCGGGAAATTAGGAGCTCAGTTGCCTGCGCCGCTGGAGGGGATGCTACTGAAGGGGAAAGGCCTTCCTAATTTGAACAGAGATGTACCTGTGTCACACCACCCTGTGTCCCCGATTCAGGTGTAGAACTTGTACACTTTAAATACCTTACATTTTTATTTGTCAATTATACCTTACTTAGTAAAACGGGAAAAAATAAATTAAAAAAACGCACTTCCTTGCTGTGAGAGTTCTTTGTACATTTGGGGGATCAGCTTTTTTCATTTTTCTAAATGTCATCCCAGCACTATTAAAAAGCCCATCTTGTGCTCATATACGTGATCTGATACCTCAGTTAGAATCGATGTTTCCCTGGGTGATTGGATTTATTTTGACACTATCTTCTCTATTGTATTAGTCTTGGCTGTTTATTCATCTGCCATATTTTGATAGAGTCGTGCTAATCACTTCCCTCTTGGCCCTTCTTTCTCTAAGGGGCTTATCAGTAATTTTGCATGTATTTTACACGCAAATTGGAACCATACACGGCTTTTTAGAGCCATCTTGTCTAACTCCAGGGGAAAAAAAAAATCTCACTTATATACGTATTTTTTTGAAAAATCACATATTACCTAGAAGGACCCCTGGTACTTTTTTTTGTTGAGTCATCCTGATGAAAAAGCAAGGGTTGTCTTTCAGTTTGTTCAACCTCACTTTTATCTTTCAGGAGTGTCTGTAATTTTCCTCATGTAGGTTGTGTACATTACTGTTAATTTACAAAATGTTTTTTAGTTTGTGTTGATGTTTTTCCTGACCCTATATCTTCTGACTGGTTATAATTTATATATATTTTGGCTATAGATTTTTGTGGAATTTTGCATTTTGCTAACTTACTGAATTATTTTATTTATGACAATTTTAACATTGATTCTGATAGTCCAAGAAAAATATTATACCATGTGCAAATACTATTTCCAATTATTTTCTCTTGTCTTGTTGCATCAGCTTATATATCCAATTCTGTGTTGAATTGTTCCACAGAGTATCAGGCATTATTGCCTTGTTCTAGAGCTTGGTGGAAATGCTTCTTGTGTTTACCTAGGAAGTTGTTTAATGGTTTTAGAGGTTGAGGTACATTTATTTTATCAATTAAAAAAATCCATGGTTTTCTATTTTACAAACTATCTCATTAGAAATGAGTTTTGAATTTTGTTGACTTTTTTCAGTATCTACGTGAATAGTCAGATAACTTTTTAAGGAATTTAAAAAAACGGTGGTCATTCCAATGGATTTCTTAGATTTATTGGATTTATTCACTCTTTCATGTAATAAACCTTAGTCATATTACTTTTTAATGTGTTATTGAAGTCTATTTCCTAATGTTTAAGACTTTTTTGCCCCAATATTTCAAAATGAGATTGGTCTGTTTTTCTTTACTATGCTATTTTATCAGGCTCATGTACCTATACTGTATTTTCTTTGTAAAAAAATTGTTGAAAGTATCTTTATGTTTGGGAAAATGAAAGTAGCATCGGTTTATCTAGTCTTTGGAGGTTATGCAGAATTCCTCTGTCAAACGATCTGCACATGGTAATTTTTAAGGACTCATTCCCCATTTTTTTTCTATGAAAATTGACCCAAGGTTTTTTTTTTTTTTTTTTTTTTCTTTTTAGGGCCAAACCTGCTGCATATGGAGGTTCCAGGTTAGAGGTTGAATCGGAGCTGCAGCTGCTGGCCTACACCACAGCCACGGCAAAGCCAGATCCAAGTTCGTTTGTTTGTTTTTTAATGGAAATTTGTATATAGGTCTATGATAAAAGAATAAAGGCCCCTAAATGTGTCCATGCCCCAATTTCCTGGGACCTATGACTATGTTATGTTGCATGGGAAAAAGGACTGTGCTCGTTGTGATAAAAAAGTAAGGATTTAAGATGGAGAGATTATCTGGGATTGCTTAACCTTTGAGAATTTAAAAATGAATAACTTTTTTTCTACTGGGTCAGAGAGATATGACTTGAGAGGAACTTGATTTCTACCTGCTCTTGCTGACTCTGAGGATTGAGTGAGACCATCAGCCAAGGATTATGGTGACTTCAAGAAATAGGAATGACCATTCCTGGGGATGGGGTGGGGGGACCTTGGTCATGCAGCCACCAGGAAACACATTCTCCTTTAGAAACTTCACAAAAGGAAACAGACTGCTAACACCTTGGCTTTGGTTCAGGGAGACCCACATTGGATTTCTGAGCTACAGAACTATAAAGTAATAATTTGTCTTGTTTTATGCCACTGAGTTTGTGGTGATTTTTTATGGCAGCAATAGAAAATAGGGTCAGGTTTAATCAGTGTATTTTATAGGACATGGACTATTTTAGCTAGGTTTCCAAATTTATTTTCATAGACTTGTGCAATATTGAGTCATGGTTTTCAAAGTTTTATCTATTTCCCCTTGGTCATGTGTTATTTTGTGCAGTTGTATTTAATTTTTCTTCAATTAAGTTAGCTCATTTTTGTTATGGTTCTTCCAGCTTGTCTGAACCTGTGGAGGACAAGCCTGAAGGCCATGTCTTATCTACTCTTTGCCAACTAAACTAGTCCATTATCACTGTGAAGTTTTTGAGAAGACAGAGCCAGTCTTACCTGCAGCTAAATCTGCCTCTTATTCAGCTAATTTCTCTTGCAGGAATGCTAAAGTTGGCAAAGAAAAGCCAAGTCTCACCAATATTATAACCCCCTCATCCCCGGGTTCGTCTCACTCATGGGCTCTGTTTGCACATGATTTGGACTCTTCAGTTTGCTCTGGTCTGTGTGGTTGCACAATGGCTTGTGTTGATGCTTCCGTGCTGCAGGCCTGAGTGTTGTACACATCACCTCTGCTTGGTCCCATTGGGCAGAACTTGGGCACATCCTATATTCCTGCTCACCTGCTGGGAAGGGAGACTGGGAAATAAGTTTATTCTCAGTGCCTCTCTGTTCAGTTGAAACACAGAGGTAATCTCATGATGGGAGAAGAGAAGAATGGACAGAGAAGCAACTGTTGGCATTTTCCATGTCCTTTATCTCATGATTTTCCCCTTTCTCCCCCATGAAAAATAAGGATGTTTCTTTGCATTGAAATGTTTAAAAATTTCCCCTACACTGAGTAGTATTTATATTGAGAGAAATTTAAGCTACTTTATTCTTTCTATAGTTGTTAAGTTTTCCCCTCCAATGAAAATAGCCCTTTCATCATATATTTTATAGTTAATAATGATCATTGTTTAAAAAAAATCAGCCAATGAGAGAGAAGGGAAATATCATTCCACATTTCTGCACATTGAGAAAAAATATTACTATTTTGATGACTATCCCTTCATGCCTGTTTTTACGAACATACATCCCCTTTTCCAAAGATTTTATCAAAAGATGATCATATAGTAATAATGCCTTTAGTGTATAAACTTTTAAAAAATGTAGCTTTCTTTTTGTTCCTTGTCTTTTCTCCTCCTTCCAAGTAAACAATCCTTGGGTACTGCTGTTAACACTTTGGTATGTATCTTGGCTTACTTTAATTTATCGTCATATAATTATATTCATATATATATTTACAGTGTATTCATACATGTATGATCGTATGTATATTCGAATATTTTGGTATTGTTCAGTTTAGAGAAATGGGATAATATTTGTAATTTTATATATCATAATACAATATATTATTATATATTATGTTTCTCTGCCCCTACCTTTCTTACTTAGCATGTTGTGGAAATCTTTTCAGTCATCGATATCAGATTAAAATTATACTTTGTAATTGCTGCATGTTATCTTATGATATGGCTTTACCACAACTTATTCAAAAGTTTACCCATAAAGGACCTTCATTTCTTTCTCACATTTTGTCCTTGCCCTGAAAAACTGCATTAACCACCCTTATGTATCTGTACTTTATTCCTACAGAATAGATCACCAGTAATAGGGGTTCAGATGCAAAGAGTGTATGTACTTTAAATTTTAACAGATACCGCCAGAGTGCTATTCCAAAAGGCCATAACAATTCATACTTCCTCTGGCAATGTATCTCTATATCTTTTACCATATCTCCATCAGTAATAGGTGTTATCACTCTTTTAAATCTTACCAGTATCATATGTGAAGTGATACCTCATTGCTACTTTAACTTTTCATTTTACAACCATTGAGATTGCGTGTGTGTTGTATATGTGTGTCTGTGCACGTGTGTGGTAGTATTTTTAGGCTATTTGAAAAATATTATAAAACAAAACCCATGAATTTTAGTACTTCAGAGGCACATATTACATTATAAATTGTCTGCAGAAGTCTGCATCATCTGTTCAAAAAGCAAAAAATTCTGAAAAAATAAAAAATTCTGTGCACAACTTTTTTTTGTCTTATGAAATAACTGCCTCACTGATCTTTTTATTTTCAGAAGCAGTTTCAAAGTTTAAATTGCCTAATTAACTGATTATTTTATTATTACTTAAACCCAGCAGATGACTAAATGGCTAGTAAGCTTATACTGCCAGGTAAAAGTTTACCATTCATTCCATTACTTCAAAAGCAAACATATGTCTATTCTTTTGCTACGTTTAAAAATAGTTGGGTTCCTTTAATCTTAAATTTTTTGGCAGTCAATTTAGAAAGGGGTCGATTGCAAGCTCTTCCAGATTTGAGTCTTTTCAGGGTAAACATAATCGCTCTTCTCAGGAGGCTAAGATTCTAGTCCTGTAAGTTTGAAATGAGTGATAAACTACCTAAGATTAAGAGAGATATTTTTTTTATAATTCAGACTAATGACAGTCGCTTAGTATAAAGACATAAACTTGGATTAAGTTAAACATTGAAACCATTGATTATGCTCAACATAATTGATTTTGCTAACCATTAAAACCAGTCATCACCAGCGTAAAAGTCTTGGATTAGGCACTTAAAGAGGAGAGTGGGGTCAGCCTAGGTATTTTTCAAATATAATTATTTGCGTATTTATTATATATGTGTTCTAGCTATTTAAAATCTGAAATCTTACAACTGTTCCTTTTATGTCACTATGTTAGTCCCCAAGTATTACAGCTTGGTTTTACAACTTTCAAAATGCATTCAAATGACTCACTTGTATTTTCACATAGGCACTGCAATTGCTCTTAGAAATTCAAAGTGCATGATTATTGTAGCTATATGTAAATGATGTACATATTACAGATGCCAAAATATAATACATGTATTAAGTTGTAGCAGATGATTTCCCCCTCGCGGCATCATGTTTCTCTTAAACTTTTAGGAGTCTGTAGGCTGCTATATAAATGGTCTGAGTGCTAGGTCAATTTTTTAAATATAAAGATCGACAAAATTGTAGCTACTTGTTTCTAGGGGATAGAGACAGAAACTGTGAAACCAATTTGGTTGTTCTTGTGGCATTTTAAACAAGCAAAAAAGTTAAACTGTCTATAAAGAAACTGCATTTGTAAGTTTTATTATTCAATCCACCACTGCCTTGCTGACTAATAAAAATGGAAAATGTGTGCTTTTATAGGTTTATAAAAAGGCAAGCTATCGTTTCATGAAAAATATCTTGCACCGATTGAATACAGGTGGCTGCTTGTTTGGACTTTGAAGATGTAAAGGCTTAGTATAGATGTCTGAAAAAGGTAATACAGCATAATAAAAAAAAAATCTTCCTCTCTCTGCTCATCAATCCTTTGGGTATTCCATGTCAAATAAATGCTACAACAATTTATAGTAAGAGTACACAGTGGAAGTGCCAACCCTAACACTCCTTAGGACTGGATACCTGCCAGGTTTTCCACACCAATATTTAACATGAACTAAAACGTCTTTTCCATTGGAAGTGTGAGAAGGAGCTCGCTTTCCTATATTTGGCTACGCGCTTACGTGAAGTATAAAGTCAAACGCCCGTGATGTTCTCTTTATTTCAACCATGATAAATGGTGTTCATTTGTTTAAGTGCATGTGGCAGCTTTAGTGTTCCAACTATAAATTTTGGTTAACTTCTATTGACACGCTGTATTAAACTTAAGAAAAACAAATTACACTTCACCCGTTTTAATTGACTAAATGTGTCAAAAACACAGTAAGTATAACACGAAAGGTCAGAGCCTTCGTCTACACTGTAATGGGTGTCATGGCAGGGATCCAACTTTTCTTGTACATTTCATTTTTCACCAACTTTTAGGACGAGGCATACGTTTAGCATTCACTTCCACTTCTCATTTGTACTTCAAAGTTTATCACAGGCTGTGTGACTACCAAGAACACTTTTCTCTTGGGCTATTTCAAGTTCTCCTCACGCTGACGTGCATGCCTGGAGAATGCCGACGTTCTCCTGTAAACAAGGGCTCGAGAATGTACCGCGGCATTCTCGGGAACGAAACGCTGATTTATAGCACAGCGCAGATCACTGTGGCACCACCTGGAAAAGACCTGGTTTGCCTATCTATTCCCCGCTTCCACGAATGAACACGCAGCCCAGTGGCTAGGTGCTGGATTAAACCTTGCACCCTGGCCTCCCTTGGGATCTGATTAAAGTGACCAGTTGGAATTCTTTTGCTTTACATCCAATGGTTTATATAGGTCTTTATTCCTCTGGGAATTTATTAGCTTGCGGGCCGGATGATTAAATACTATTAATGAAGCTTTCTCTCACCTGCTGCCATCCACCCTTTTTTCTTTTTTCTCCTTTGGTCTGGTGTCTTTTCATCTCCTTTCTCAAAATGACTTCCTTTTCAAGGATTCAAACCTGCATTTCCAGTGCGAATTTACGTCTGGAAAAACTCTAATCGGGCCAGGTGTTTGCCAAGTGTTATGTTTCGGATTGCAGAAAACAGGGATTCTAAATCCTAACATTTATGCTGTTTTCATCACTGCTTGTCACAGCCTCATTCCTCATGACCCGCTCAACCAAAAAGAAACCCCACGTTTTATGTTGGCAATCACAGGAGACTGTCAGTATTCGTTCTGCTCTGATCAGCTTCGGGGTGGGAAGTAGACAGTGGTCCTTCTCCGAAAAGCTCAGGCACCTGATGCAGGCTAATCAGGGGTTTCGATTCTCCTTAAAGAAAGGATGAGACCACCCTCCAGCCTTAGGTCGGGGGGTCACGACCACTGCGAAGATTCGACTAGAATGCGTCCGGTTCTAAATGATGGGCTGGCAGACTTTCCCCCAAGGGCCAGAGCAGAAAACTTAGCCCTGAAGTCCAGATGGTCTCTGTCACAACTCCTCAGCTCTGCCATCCGAGGCACAACCTTCGGCATTATGTAAACGCATCGGTGTGGCTGAGGGCCAATAAATATTTATGGACAATGAAATTTGAATATCATATAAATTTCATGTGTCATGGAACAGTCTTCAGACTTTTTTCTAAGCATTTAAAAATGTCAACACCCTTCTTTGCTGGGGGGCCCTACAAAAACAGTCAGCAGGCTGGAGTTGGCTGGAGGGTCCTTGCGTGCCAACCCCTGCTCGAAACAAATATAATACTCATTCTAAAAGGCCCGAGAAGGTTAGACTCAGGAAGTTTCTTTTTGAAAGAATGTGGCTCTGGTCTTCTACAAATAAGGATCGTCTTCCTCCCTCCCCTCCG
Source organism: Phacochoerus africanus (assembly GCF_016906955.1). Classification (NCBI taxonomy): domain Eukaryota; kingdom Metazoa; phylum Chordata; class Mammalia; order Artiodactyla; family Suidae; genus Phacochoerus; species Phacochoerus africanus. The sequence goes on along the minus strand of NC_062558.1, from coordinate 16,426,148 downwards.
TTTTGAGTCAGGAGGTAAATATGTGTGCATTTTCGGTCTAATCCTGTGAGCATGAGGTATAGTGGGGTGGTTGGTGCCTGGCCTGCATCTACTCTGCTTTCGCCATGCCCATCACACCCAGCTTCTCTGCCACTTTGTGCAGCAGGCACGCGAATTTCTGTGTGAGGTGTTCTTTGGCTCCTGGAGCCCTTTGGCCCTTGGGGAGGCTTAATGCTGGACATGCCACGACTTTAAGGCCCTTTGGGAGTAGCCCTGGGCCAATGACCCAGCGAGTCAGAGGGTAAGATCCCCAGCCTGGGTTCTCTCTGAGGGGTGGTCTGCTCTGTCTCCCTGGCTCCTCAGTGGGGTGGGAGTCCTCACAGCTAACAGCTTACAACCTGCTCCAAAATATCCCCTTTATTGGCCTCCTTCCTGCTCTGTTTCACCCCCACTCCTCTCCTGGTTCCTCTCAGGCTTCCTTCCCCATTAAACCCCCTGCGTGCTGGATTCTCACAAGATAGCATGTTCTCTTTTTTTTAGAGTTCAAGTTTTTCTTTCCTTTTTTTCCTTTTTAGGGCTGCACCTGCAGTATATGGATGTTCTGGGGCTAGGGGTTGAATTGGTGCTGCAGCTGCTGGTCTACACCACAACCACACCCACATCAGATCCGAGCTGCATCTGCAACCTATACTGCAGCTTGCTGCAATGCTGGATCCTTAACCCACTGAGTGAGGGCAGGGATCGAACCTGCATCCTCATGGACACTATGTCAGGTTCTTAATCTGCTGAGCCACAATGGGAACTCCAAGAGGGCATATTCCTAAATTTAAAAACTGCCTTTTGTAAATAAGGAAGGCTGCTGGATGTGGTTATAAATCTTAAATGTGTGCTTTCTTCTCTTGTATCTAGTCAGATGAGGCCACCTGTCCTCCAAGGATGGCAGGGTTTGACCTCTTCTGTCCTCAGCTGAAGGGCAGGTATCAGAGTGATAGTGATGGCCATCTGAATGATCCCTAACCAAGGAGCTTTCCAAGATGTGGGGTGACTTCCCCACCCATGTCTTACTGATTGTTGTGCCCAGTATGCTGTGACACATGGCACAAGGAAATAGGCAGAAGGGACATTGTGCATCCTCTACCTCTGCTCCTTTCTGCTCCTGTGACATGTCAAAGACTGTGGCTATGACAGCTCACTTTCTCTTTTCTGTTGTGAAGTGTAGGATTGGGATGAAGAGAAATAATATGGCCTCTTTGAACTCCAAATCTTGGATAGCTTTTCACCCTGCGTCTAGCCCATGATAGATTTCCTGACCACCTTCTGCAAATTTTCTTCCAAATCACCTTTGTTTTGTGGGGCTAGGACAAATTATTCGGAAAAAAAAAACCAGTCCTTAAAACTCTTTAAAAAGTAGTTAAGAGTTTTTCCCTGACAACACCCTAGCTCCGTATGGTTCCTTCGTTAGTAAAAAGCATGGATATGCTTTATTAATATTCCTTCTACGGGCTCCCATTTTTGAAAAGTACATCTTCACTACTTGCAGTGTAACTGAAAAAGGAATAGGGGTGACCAAAGCCTTTTTAGGTTAAACTTTTCTTGAGGAAAGAGAAATAAAATGGAGAAATGCAAAGGAGAGACACGGGTTGCTTTTAAAGCAGCAAAAGAGGATGGGACCAAGATTTGACACCATTAAATACAGAGTTGATAAGAGAGAATGGTTGTGCTTTCCTAAAGCCAGAGACACTTGAAGAGAAGCAGATTTATATGTACTTTTTTAATTTTTTAAAGGGGAATATTTAAGGTTTTTTTTTTGTCACACCTGGGGTATGTGGAAGTTCCCAGGAGAGGGATCTAACCTGAGCCATAGCAGCGACACCAAATCCTTAACTACTAGGCCACCAGGAAACTCCAAATTTATATTTTAATCAAGAGTTTTAATTTTTATTAGAAGCCCCTACCACAACTTCAAGCTGCATGTCAGATTTTAAAGAATGTATGTTTGAGTAATTATCACTGTCTTAACTCCTAATCCCTATGAACATTAAATCAATGTTTACTTGACCAAAAATTTCTTAGGTACTTTGGCCTAGAGGATGACGTGAAAGGCTAAGGTAAGAAAAAGAAGACCAATGATTGACAGGAATTATGCTTTCCACTCTTGGACACCTCAAAATGAAATAGATGCATTCATATAATTTAGAATGGGCCCTGCTGTATAGCACTGGGAACTATGTCTGGTCACTTGTGGTGGAACATGATAATGTGAGAGAAAAGAATGTATACATGCATGTGTGGCTGGGTCACCTTGCTGTGCAGTAGAAAATTAACAGAACACTGTAAATCAGCCATAATGGAGAAAATAAAAATCATTATAAAAAAATTTAGAACAGGGCTTTGAATCTACACTGAATATGGCCAGATTGGGTCAGCTGGTGATCAAGATGATTCAGGAAAGAAAAATACAGTTAAAAATAGTCCCTTGTCTATAAAGAACTATGTATTAGATGAAGTCTTTTCCTTTAACATTATTACAGGTAAGAACTTGGATGGATCAATGGATTTCCTTAATTCATTCTACATATAGGCCCAACGCTGGGTACTAAAGACGGGTTTAGGACATGGTCTCTGGTTTAGGCAGCCTCTGGTGCCTTTATGAGCAGCACCAAAAATGGTACAGGAAAACCCAAGAAGTGCCTTACACTCTTTGATGGGTTCCACTGCATCCTACTGTGTGGTCTTTGCTTTGCTTGATCATAGATTCATATTAACTTCATCCATTCATTCACTCAGTATTTTTGGTTCACCTACTATAAGCTAGATATTGCGCTAAGTGTCTCAGATGTCCTCAGGGAGCTTACTCTCTTGTCTTTAGGACAAACCAACACTGAGATTTAGGAATACATGAGAAATTCTTGAGGTCCAGGAGTCATTAAAATTGAATTATGATATTATTGAGTCCCAATATTATCCAGATATGAAAGCTAAATTATAGGAGATGACAGCCTTTGAGGACAGCTTCCTGACAACATATCACATTGTCTCAGGAAGAAGTAGAGTCACATGAAAATGGGGGGTGAGTTGAAGATAGGACATCTTCTAAAGTATGTGCAAAGGTTTAGTCACCAACTCTTGTTCTTAATACTCTATACTATCCATGGATCAACATTCAGCCCAATGAGTTTTCAAGTTTCTTACTGGTCATTTCTTTTTTTTTTTTTTGTTTTTAAGGCCATACCCATGTCATATGGAGTTTCTCAGGCTAGGGGTCTAATTGGAGCTGTAGCCACCGGCCTACGCCAGAGCCACAGCAACACGGGATCCGAGCCATGTCTGCAACCTACACGACAGCTCATGGCAATGCCAGATCCTTAACCCACTGAGGGAGGCCAGGGATCAAACCCGCAACCTCATGGTTCCTAGTCAGATTTGTTTCCACTGCACCACGATGGAAACTCCTCTTACTGGTCATTTGAATAATCCTGCAGATAAAGTTTTTTACATTATGGATGGGATGGCCACTACCTCAAGACTACTGCCAGTCTCAGCTGCACCTCATCATACATCATCAGCTTTCAGCCCACCCTGCCCACCTCATCTTACACTTCATCATGTCTTGCATTCTTTGGGAGCTCTCTGTTCTGTTAAGGAATCTGTCTCTATTGTTTATGAATTCACTATTTCCAAACTGAATATAAATTAGCGGAACTTTATTGGTATCCAAATTAGTTCTTTTTAATTTATCAAAACAAGGACTATTGCACATTACCAAAAAGGAATAATTCTTATGATAAAAAGTGGTCAAGAAATATTAAATGATACTACATAGTTTCTGGATGTTATTCCTCTCTAGTTGGTTCTATAAACTTGAGCACGCAGCTTATTACCATGCTAAACAGAAAGAAGTTAAAATACTTGCTAACTGCCCAGTAGAGCTGCCTGCATTTTGAGTTGGTCAAGTTGCTTTTGGTGACATTGACTTGAGCAGGTTATTGCTTTGAATACATTTCAGAATAGTCAGTGTCATTTTTTTTTGGGGGGGGGAGTCACCTTCTTTACCTTAAACAACTACGTAATTTTTTTTTTTTAATTCTGATTGACCAATCCGGGCTGAATGTGAACTAGTCTGGATCATTTGAAAGATAATCTCTATACAAAATTAAAAAACTGGTTGTTACATGGTTTATTAAGTAGATTTTCCTGAGTGAATTATTCCTTCAAATTTTCTAAGGCAAAATTGCCACCATATATTTTATTATATGATGGAGTTGGTCATAGCAAATTCAAATAGAATCGAAGGTTGTACATTTAGAAGTTCATCCTCCCCCCAGGGTTATTGAAATTCATTGTAATATTTTTATTCACAATCATTTCACTTTGTCCATTCAGATTTTCATGTATGCTATGTGTAATTTCTCACTATTTGCTAATATAAAGATCTCAAATTACTCACATAGATTTTCCATCCTTCTGTGTATCTTTGTCTGTTCAGGCTGCAAAATACCACAGGCTGAGTGGCTATCAATAACAGAAATTTATTTCTCACACTTGCAAAAGCTGGAATGTCCAAGACCAAGGTGCCAACATGATTGTGTCGTGGCGGAAGTGCCCTTCCTTTTCACAGCTGGTCGTCTTCTTGCTGTGTTCTCACATGATGGACGGGGCCGGGGAGTTCAGTGAACAATATTTCAGCTTAAAAAATAATCAAACCTCTGCAAATTTAGGATTATTAACCTTTACCAAATCCTCCTTGGGTACCTCATTACTGCCTAGGCTGAAAGCATAATATTAATCACACATGTTACAACTAAACAGGCAGGTGTGTGTGGTCAATTTTTAATTTTGTTTCTATTTTACTCTTTGGTCTGTGGAATTTAAGACTGTTTATTCAGAGGATGATAAGAAAACTCTGCCTTTGGAATACTCCATAAAAATTTACAGAGACAATGCTTTTTTCTTCAGTCAAAACAATGTATTTCTTTTATGTTAATGATTGCTTGATGTTGTAACAAAAACACTTTGGTATTTGTTAGCGATTTTTAACATAAGATGGGCTGGTGAAAGTACAATGAATTGATAGCTCTTGACTGATGTTAGAAATTGAACTTTTCAGGAGTTCCCATTGTGGCTCGGTGGAAAATGAATCGGACTAGGAACCATGAAGTTGCGCGTTCCCTGGCCTCACTCAGTGGGTTAAAGATCCAGCATTTCTGTGAGCTGTGGTGTAGGTTGCTCGGATCTGGCTTTGCTGTGGCTGTGGCATAGGCCGATGGCTACAGCTCCAATCAGACCCCTAGACTGGAAACCTCCATATGCTGCGGGAGATTTTGTCAAAAGACAAAAAAAGACACACACACACACACACAAAGAAACTGACCTTTTCAATTTAATTTTAGGAATCCAAGAAAGTACATGTTACGATTTGCGGAATAAGAGGATATGATATTATATAATCAAGTATACACAGAAATATTCTTAGATTACTGCATGTGATCCAGAATGGGGTTATATGTGTGATTTATAAAAATTGAGACTGGCAGTGTGGCATTGATATGTATAGGTAAATGATGAAGGGAGCATGCTAGAAGAATTGTGTGCAATCTCAAACTGCCAGTAGACACAAAACTTTATGATTGGATTCTGATGCAAATGGTGAGAAGACTTGAATGATGACTTTTAGAAGGCCCACAGCCCGTCCACGAAACCCCAGTGTCTACCTAGAGAAGACCAAAAGATCACCTCTACTTGCTACGTGTTCAGCAAGTGTTTCTGGAGTCCCTGCACTGTGTTAGGCACGGGAGATAGAGAGATAAAGATACTAAGACACTACCCCTCCTCTAGAATGGGGTTCTATGGAAATAATGAAAGTAGTAGCAGTCAAGATAGTGAGAATCGTCTATTGAACTCCTAAAATATGCCACTACCTAAATGCTGTTATCCCCAACACAATGATTCTGCAAAATATCATTTGCTCCAATTGGCCAACAAAGAAACAGCCTCAAAGTGGTTAATTAACTTGTCTGAGTCACAGAGAGCAAATAGAGAATTTGGATTGGAACCTTGTTCAGAGCCAAAGGTCTAAGGTCAACATTTTGAAAACACATGGGTCAGATCATGTAGGACATTCCATGTAATTTATATTTTATTCTGAAAGCTATTGCATGCTGCTGATTTTAAACAGCATATGGCATGCCAGGGTTTGGGTTTTAGAGAGAAACTTCTCACAATAGTATGGAGAATGGGGATGAGACTTGGGGCAAAAACTCTTTGCAGAAGTTAAGGTGGGAGAGAATGAAGTCCTGACTTAAGATGGGGCAGTGAGAATGAAAAGAAGTGAATGGATTTAAGGCATATTCCAGAGGGCACTGCTGGCATGTGGAGTTTCCGTGTCAGGGATTGAACACATAAACATAGCAGAGACCCAAGCCACAGCAGTAACAATGCAATGTCCTCAACCCACTGATCCACCAGGGAACTCCCAGGTTCAGTTTTTTAACATGCTTAATTTGAGGTGTTTGTGGGACATTCATGTGGAATTGTCAGATGCATTTGTGGTCTTGGCTCCACAGTGAGATCAGGGCTCGAGTTGTTATCCTATAGGTGGGAGTTGAAACCCTGATGGGGTGACACAGGGTCAGCAGGTAGAATTAATGAGGGCTGAGGAAAGAGCCTTTGAGGGTGCTCAAATATCTAAGAAGTGGGAGAAATAGGAGACGACTATCCATCTCCATCCATTCTTTATGTAAAAGAAAAGGAGATAGGATGTTAGAAAAGCCAGTTAAGAAAAGAGTTTGAAAAAGTTGTTCATATTGTCAATTGTGGACAACAACAAAGATAGGGTGGACAAATACCCATTGGCTATATCACTTTAGGAATAGGATGAACAGAAATTTTGTCTCATTGAGAATAGTGATGATATGGAGTTCCCTGGTGGCTCATTGAGTTAAGGATCCAGTGTTATCACTGTAGTGGCTCAGGTAGCTGCAGTGGCCCGGGTTTGATCCCTGACCCAGGAACTTCCATGTGCTTTGGACATGTCCAAACACCAAAAAAACAAAAGCAAACAAACAGTCAAACAAAAAAACCTAGCTGTTGTAGAGTAGTGGAGAAAGAAACCAAATTACAATGAGTAAAGAGCTAACTGGAAAGCAAAGGCCGCTCTTAAGAAACTTGGTTGTGAAAGACAGGGAATGCCAGAGAGATTGCTCAAGAGATACATGGGGTGGAGAGAAGGACTACTTTTTCCATGGGAGAGAACTGAATCAAATGTGGAGGGTAAAATCCAAAAAAGGGAGAGGTTCAAGGACAGGGGAAAGCAGAGCTGATTGGTGGTGGAAGATGTGGGTTGCATCACTAGCTTTGAGCAGGAGGTGGGACATTGCATTTTCTGTGCTAGAACAGGTACAGGTGTGTGGACATACCTATGTAGGACAATAGGGCTTTAAGAAAATTTTTCCTAAATGGTTTCTATTTTCCATGTTAAGAAGATAATCTATTGCAAATGAGAAAGATGGGGTTTGAAAAAGGAGTTTGAATAGGAACAAATGTAAGTGGTAAAAAGTTGTTTGTGATAAAGGAAAAGGAGCAGACCAGGGACAGAGAAAGGATTGCTGCTTGTCCCCAGAGGCTTGATCAGAATTGGAAACCATATTTCTTCTTGAAGCCAGATTTCATGGCTATGTGATTGTCTTCAGAGAATTCAGATGTAAGAGTGGAGTAGCTGATGGTTACATTGATCCAAGGGTTTTCAGTCCTTAATGCCTTGGAAGAGAGATTGACAAAGTCAAGAACCAGTTGATATTAACACGGGAATGTCTGAATATTTGAATAGATCTGGAGACTCAGTCTAGGTAGGAGAGAGAAGGGGAGGAAGAAAAGACAGGTTCCCTGAGACCATCCTGTGATGTAGTTTAGCCTATTATATGGAGAACACTGTAGTGTCTATCCTATTAGACTATGATTTCATCTGTGGCAGTGACTGCATCTTATCTATTTCCATACTCCCAGTGCTTTGCAGTGTCTGGCACAAAGTAGGGATTTGGTGATGTTGATTTCCTCACGTAGACAGAGATCATCAGGAAGACTTCATGAACTAAGTGTGTCTTGAGCAACTGGTTGTCCCTTTTTCCCCCCACAGTTTCCCATGTTCGATGATCTCCCAAAGGATCAATATAGCACATAGTAGGGGCATAGTAAATATTTGTAATATATTGATTACAAAAAAGAATCCTTCCTTTTTTTTTTCCCCCTGTCTTTTGTCTTTATAGGCCCGCACCCACAGCATATGGAGGTTCCCAGGCTAGGGGTCTAATTGGAGCTGTAGCTGCTGGCCTACACCACAGCCACAGCCACTCCAGATCTGAGCTATGTCTGTGACCTACACCACGGCAATGCTGGATCCTTAACCCACTGAACAAGGCCAGGGATCAAACCCGAATCCTCATGGATACTAGTTGGGTTCATCAACCACTGAGCCACGATGGGAATGCCCCAAAAGTGCAACCTTCCTTGATGGTAGAATTTTAGACATTGCTTTGTTGTTATTTCTGTAGATCTGCATCTGTGGAACTGTCTGTACACAGATTCCATTTACTTTTCTTAGTTCTGATAAAAAATGTGCTTGATTTTCTGAAAATGTGACTTTGGAATATGGGTTCCATACCTTGCTAAAGGCAGTTATCACATAAATCTGATGCTGTAGGATGATTTTTTTTTTTTTTGGTCTCTTGTCTTTATTAAGGCCGCACCTGTGGCACATGGAGGTTCCCAGGCTAGGGGTTGAATCGGAGCTGTCGCTGTCAGCCTATGCCACAGCCACAGCAATGCCAGATCTGAGCCGTGTCTGCAACCTACACCACAGCTCACAGCAACGCCGGATCCTTAACCCACTGAGCAAGGCCAGGGATGGAATCCGAAACTTCACAATTACAGGATGATTTGGGTAGGAGTGATATGCTCTATACAATGCATGGATCCGATCAGAGACCTAGGACGCTTGCAGTCATATAGAAGTTTACCGAGGACACTTCTGAGAATGGTACCCCTGTTGATTCAAAGCTCATGTCTACCTCACAAAAGTGGAAGGTTGAATTTTTTTCCTTTTTTTTTTCTTGATAGCTCTACACCAAAGTCATTGGATAATTACTCAAAGAGTTCAAGTGCAGTTTGGGTAAATCAACAGTCTGGGCAATCATTTCATTGACATAAGATGGAAAAAATGTTGCCATTTAAAAAAAAGGTGAAAAAGTCATTTTTAATTATAGGAATATTTGTGGACTGGAATCACCAGTTCCTTTCAAGTGCACAAGCAAGTGTCAGAACTTATCGGAATGTTTGGCTGGATTCTGTGCCAGAGCCTTCAGGATTCTTGGCCCCAATCTCAATTTTAGGGGGCGCTGCTCTTCTTGTCTTTGACCAAAGTGACCTCCTTTATTCTTAATGTTTGCTGAGAACTCATTATCCTTCATCCATTTATCAATCATCTAGAGAAGTTTGAGCTATCTGGTCCCTAGATGGCTCTTATAAGTATAAAATTCCGCTTAACCCATAAAGGGACCCATGAGGATGTAAGCATCAGTTGATTTCAGTATGAACTTAATGGAAAGTATTTCTATATTTCATGGCCACAAATAGCCACATCCCAATAATAGTATCTTCAATCTTTATTTTGGCCACCGATTTGAAAACCCCAGTAAGGTCAGAGGCCAGATACATTAGAGTTCTATAGCAATTTTAAGATTTCTGGCACAGACTTAGTGATGACACAATGCCATGCATGACAAAGCAAGACAAATTGTTTCTTTGAAATCTAGATCAAAACATCAGTGTTGGTTTTTTGACAATTTCATCAAACACAGTTTCGATCACTTTAAATTTATAAACAGTATCCAGAAGGAATAGTCTCATGAAAAAGAAATTGAAGCCTGGAGCATTTTAATTAGTTTTTTGCTGTTGTTGTGTTTTTTTTTTTTTTTTTTGCCATTGACTTAAGTATCAACGTTTACATAGCGGACTATATTTTTTCATAAAATGTCGCAAAGTAAAATAATTATGTGTCAGTTAATATTCTCAATTTCTGAAACAGCTGAATGATTCTTTTTTTCCAAGTTAAAGACTTTTCAAAAAAGATTTAAATAAGTATGCAATCCTAACCAGATGTTACTATAATCCCTCTGAAAGAATAGTCAGTAACAATTTTTTTCATTCCTGATTGCTTGTTTTGTAGACAAGACTTTGCAAAATTCTTCTTGGATCCTAAGAAACAACAACAACAACAAAAGGATTTGGGAGGGCATACAATCTATTACTTCCTGCTGTTAAGTTAGACAATTTGCCTTTGCTTTTTCAGATTTAGTTTGTACATGTTTTCCTAATGTGTCAGGAAAGCTGGACTCACCTCACGGCTCTGGTTTCACCTCTAAGTGAATTGTTTGGGGGTCAGTTTTCCCTATGTCTGCCCCTGCATTCTTATCTGAATCCAAACCAAGCTTTGAAATGACTTTTGATGTTGCCGACTGTAAGTCTAAAAATCTACCTCTTTGCTTCCTCTTCCCTTTTTCCTATACCCCAAACACCTGTTGATGGGATGTATGGACAGTGTTTTTTGTCTCCTCTTCTCCTATTTTAATGTATCTCTGTACCATTTTCAAAGACCTATTTCCCCAAAATAATCTTTTATTACCTCCGATCATAATGTAAAATCATATGTCGTAATACACAGGCCATGAGTCACAAACCAAACACAGAATGTGGATATAGAGTTCCTCAAGTGAGCTGCTGAATTAAGAGGCTCTTCATCTGTTGTCTGTCTACGTGTTAGGTGGCAACAATGAAAGAAACTAGTTGTTCATCTGGTGGAGCAGGAAGTTAATGAAAATCAAGATATTTCATCCTCCTCACAGACCTGTGATAAAGGTACTCTTATTTTTCCTGCAAATGAAGTTGATGAAACTGCTGTAAAGAGGTTAAACAACCTTCCTTGGATCACACACACAGTTAGGAACTGGCAGGTTGGGGGTTCGACCTCAGGTCTGTACAGTTTTGAGGACTGTTGTGTACTCTTGACTATCATACAACATCAACTCAATCAGGTATTGAGAGACACTTTCAATAGATCATTAAAAAAAAAAACTGTTATAGGAAAAGTCAAAGCTCAGCTTATGTGAAATTGGATGAGCCCACCTGCCTTACATAGTACTGTTCAACGATGCCACAAATGTCTCCATTGTGTCTGGAGAGAAAAGTATGGCCTCCCTTGGGTTACACTTTGGGAAACCAATAAAAACACCTGAGAGATTGATTTATAAAATGGAAGTCAAATCATTTCCATAACGAAGCATATATATCTACAGGATTACAAATATTGACCGTCTTTCTTTAGCAAGGTAGATTCACTTAGGAAATCCATTAATATATTACAAAGTTTCTATAATCAGAAAAAGAAACTGTGTTCATAACAGGTTTTACTTTAAACCTCTACAGCTTTTGGCTGAATGATTGTTATGGGCTGAATTATTTCACTCTCAAATTCCTATGCTGAAGCCTAATCCCAAAGTGACTGTATTTGGAGTCAGGCCCTTTAAAGAGGTAATGAAGGTGAATGAGGTCATATGGTGGGCATGAATCCATTAGGATTTTTGTCCATATAAGAAGAGGAGTTTAAGAGTTCCCATTGTGGCTTAGCAGGTTAAGAATCTGACTGGTATCCATAAGAATGTGGGTTTGATCTCTGGCCTCACTGAGTTAAGGATCTGGCATTGCTGCTTGCTGTGGTATAGGTGGCAGACACGGCTTGGATCTGGCATTTGTCATGGCTGAGGTATAGGCCAGCAGGTGCAGCTCCAATTCAACCCGTAGCATATGAACTTCGATATGCCACAGGTCCAGCCCTAAAAAAAGTTTAGGACACAGACACACCTAAAAAAAGACCAAGGGGAGAAGGTGGCTACATGTAAGCCAAGGAGAGAGGGTCAAATGGCATACACCTTGGTTGTGCCCTTCCAGCCCCCAGAACTATGAGAGATACATTTCTGTTGTTTCCCCCACTCAGTCTGAAGTGTTTTGTTAGGACTGCTAATGTGATTAAAATTTTAATTGTGCAATTATTTACATTTCACTAAATAATAAGGTTCACCCTCTCTAAACCATTTTAAAGATACACTGAATTTTAATAAATTTCTGAGATTCTGTTATTTGCCGATCTTTTCACTAAAAAACTATATCCATGTTATTTTATCATTAGATTTGCTAAACACTACACCAGCATGGGACAAGTATAACATAATGAGAATCATAAACACTAACATTATTATTATTTAAGTTTCTAGTAGCCAAATTAAAAAGTAAAGAGAAGGTAGGGTATATTATTATATCACTGCATGTTCATACATGCTATATTTTATATATAAAATATTGTATGTGATTTGTTAAAGAAAAAAAAGAATCATTTCTCTTTTCTTTTTTTTTTTTTTGGCCCCACCTAAGCATGCAGAGGTTCCTAGGAAAAGGACCAAAACCTTGCCACAGAAGAAAAGAAAGATGCTGCAGTGACAAATCCTGCCTGATCTTCTTAATCAGATGCTCCAGAAAGAACTACAAGGTAATCTTTTAAAGAAGACAGTACAAAAGTGATAGTGAGACATTTAAATACAGAGTCTTCACTCTCTGGAGACTTCACACACTCCTAACTCAGAATGCCTCCCGGTCCACACCCAGGGCTACATCTTACCCTGCCTTCCTCAGAGCTCCCTCACTCTCTCTCACTCAGAGCCCCCTCACCCTGCCTCACTCAAAACTTCCTCTCGCCTCCCCACCAGAGCTCCCTCACCCTCCTCACTCTGAGCTCTCTCTCATTCCCCCACCCCCAGATCTCCCCTCGCAGTCCCTCTCCCCCTCTCCCCCTCTCCCCGCTTTCTTTTCCATTCTCCCCCTTCCTTCTTATCCTTCCTCACCCGGAATTTCCTCTCCAAACAAACAAAAAAAACAAAAGAAAAGTAATAAAAATACTTTATATCTAATGATTGTTTTTCTCTTAGACTAGTTCCCATTTTGGAGCATACATTTCAAATGCTCAATCTTAAATCGACTAATGAATGGGACAGCTCTAGACCTATTATGGCAACGATAAAAATACCGTTCTCCACATGCAATGCATTGGCTCATCTTTTTTTTTTTTTTTTTTTCTTCTTTTTATGGCTGCACCTGTGGCTTATGGACATTCCCAGGCTAGGGGTTGAATTGTAGCTGCAGCTGCCTGCCTGCACCACAGCCACAGGGAGGCCAGATCTGAGCTGCTTCTGTGACTTTCACCACAGCTCATGGCAACACCGGGTCCTTAACCCCCTGAGTGAGGCCAGGCATCCAACCCACATCCTCATGGATCCTAGTTGGGTTTTTTTAACCCACTGAAGCACAAGGGAACTCTCTGAACATCTTTTAAAGTTGGTGCTTCTGCAGATGTCTGAAGTTATTTCTTGTATGTTGGTTATTTGAAGTTTCAGTTTCAGAATGTGATACCTGTTACCTGAGAGCACACATTTAGAGTTGTCTGACAAACATGTCCTTCTGACAAAATGTCATTGGAGGAAGTCATCACCAATGTTCAATCAGGGAACTTTTCCTGTGAAGACTTACTGGAAACATTCCATGATCCTCAGTAGATGTTTATGAAATTGCCTGCTACACCCAAGGTATTAAGAAAGAAAATGTATATAAGAGAGGAAATTCATTAATTTTCAAACTGAGTTATCTTAAATATTGAAAATCTGTAACTGGATTAAAGGTGAAAATTCTTCCATTTTTGTTTCTAAGGATGTGGTCTCTTATGGGATCTCATTCATCCCTTAATAATCTTGTGAGCATTATGCAAATGAATCAACTGAAGTGTGAAGTTTTTAGGTACATTTTCCAAGTCACTTTGTTCTCAGCTTGTGACGTCACTCATCCATATTTGATTTGAAAATATTCACCAGTTGTTTGTCTTATTCCAGTGCATGTTTTATATTTTAGAAATTTCAAAGCAACATGAAGTGCATATGAATTTTATAGAAACCTTTAGTTTTTTTTTTAAAGCTATTTGAACTTCAGAGGACTGTTTCCTCATTTAGAAAATGAGCATCAGAATAGTTCCTATCTCCTAGAGTTGTGTTAGGAGGGAGTGAACTAGTGCAGGGAAAGCACACATAATTTCTCACCAAACATTAGCTGCTTTTTTTTTTTTTAATCATAAGCAGTGATAAGTACATATTAACTTCCAATTTACAGGCATTTTCTTTTTTTTTTTTTGTCTTTTGTCTTTTGTCTGTTGTTGTTGTTGTTGTTGCTATTTCTTGGGCCGCTCCCACGGCATATGGAGATTCCCAGGCTAGGGGTCCAATCCGAGCTGTAGCCACTGGCCTACGCCAGAGCCACAGCAACGCGGGATCCGAGCCGCGTCTGCAACCTACACCACAGCTCACTGGCAACGCCGGATCGTTAACCCACTGAGCAAGGGCAGGGACCGAACCCGCAACCTCATGGTTCCTAGTCGGGTTCGTTAACCACTGCGCCACAACGGGAACTCCATACAGGCATTTTCTTGACTACTCATGTATGTTATGTATTTATACACTAAATATGATGAAGCAGGGAAGGGTGAAGTACTTTTCCATAATTTACAGCTTGAACCATCTTAGAGAATGAGAACAGCTCTCAGAAGTAGAGCTGATCTTCAGCGACAGCTGGGGCAGAGGACAGTGCTGCTTCTGAGAGTTTTATCCTACAGAGGTGGTGACCCTCACAGCTTTATCCTACACAGGTGGTGACCCTGATTTCTTTCTGAAAGATACCTGAATGCCAGCCAAGGCTGCTTTAGGATCTGACACACCACCTGACCCATCTAAGTGGAGATAGAAGCACAAGTTCTTTCCAGAGGTCACAGCCAAGCTGTGCAAAGTGTTTTATGTGTTTTTGCTATGGCGTAAGATTGTATTAAGATGATTATAACAAAAAACAGCAAAGATTAAAAGGAACCAATGAACAGAATGCAAGAAACAGAAAGGGGAAAAAGAGCTTCTGTCTAGGATTCAAATACTTCCAGCTGTCAGTCTTAACCTTCTTGATAATTATATTACGTGCAGCAGCAGAGAAACAAAAGGGGATAAGGGTCTTAAGAGTCATATTGATAAACTACGTGTAGTGCTCAAAAATGGCACGGAATATCTTGTTTAAGCTGTAAAAATATATTAGCATGTCATGTTATCTTCATAAATTCTTCTCACACGTAGGGTGGGAGGAGTTCCCAAATCCCAAGGCACATCACCAATTGGGCTGGTCACTGCAATTCATCAATGGTTTTGTCACATATTTGCAGGCTCACAGTTGGGACTGAGGTATTATGATTCTAAGGGGTTTGATAATAGGTGAGTTATTAGCTGTTGGGGACAGATTTGTTTCTGAGCCTTTCTGTGGCCGTCTCTCCTATAGGAAGGCAATCATTCTCATGGAATTTGCTCCCTCAGACTTAAAGAGATTCTGACCAGAGCTTGTAATTTTTTTCCTAGTAAAATTTCATTAGTGGTTAATTATGACTGGTAGAGCTTTCCGGAAGTTCAGCAAGTGTGTTGAGAGTTCAAGCATGTCAAATTTTAATCAGTCTCACGATGAAACGGTCTTGGGGATTCTTTGTCCCGTGTTTACACACATTTGTGTTCCATTCCTGCAGGTATGATCACATGTTGAACTTGAGATTTAAACCTGTTTGGAAAATAAAAAATTTTTTGGAACTTATTCCCTCCTAGGTTGAGCAGTTTTACTTTTTGGTTTTTGAGTGTTTAAACAACATCTAACTTAGATAAGGATGCAAGAAGTTAAATCCTTTTGTATATGTTGCAAATCAGGCCAGATGAAACCAAAGTATGCTCAAGCCTGGCCATTCCTATCTTAAAGCTTCTTCAAGAAGCCAGATCAGCAAGGGAAGATTAAGTAGAATCAATTTCTCCTCAAAGGTGTATATTTGTGGGAAACAGAAAGGAGATAAAACCACAAAGGAATGTAATAAAATTCTCAATAAATTCCTGAAGTTCCAATTTTCTATTTTTGAAGAGTTTCTTCATACTTGGTGTTTTAATATCTTAGTTCATGCATTGTCATCAACTCCAAAGTTAGCTTGATTACTAAAATATTACTAATTCCTCATTTTTTTTTAGTGGGAATTGGAAGATATGCAGATGATGAAGGGTTTCCAAAAAGGCAGCACAAAGTTCAGTTGCATTGGAATAATTAGATGATTAAACACTCAATTTCAATTATGCTGAATCCAAAGTTTTTGCCAGGAATACAATGCTGTCATGCTTTTGTGTTGTTTTTCCTCTCTGTTTTAGTAATGATTGGGTTTATCTGAAAACTGTGTCTAAAGTGTTCTACCTGGAGGACATAGAAGGGGAATATCACACCTGAATTAAAGATGGATAAATGGTCACCTTGGCAGCAGAACTCTCTAGTGACAGTTGCATCTCTAGCAAACATTCTAGAATACTGAAGTAGATTTAAAATACTATCAGGATTTTCCATTGTTGCTCAGTGGAAATGAATCTGAGGAGCAACCATGAAGACACAGGCTCGATCCCTGGCTTCACTCAGTGGGTTAAAGATCTGGCGTTGCTGTGAGCTGTGGTGTAGGCCAGTGGCTACAGCTCCAATTTGACCCCTAGTCTGGGAACCCCCATATGCTGTGGGTGCAGCCCTAAAAAGACAAAAACAAAACAAAACAAAACAAAACTATTGAAGTATTTTATGTTCTTTTGTTGTGTTGGGATACAAATATTTTTGGAGTGAGAGGCATTTCTGTTTCAGCATAGAATTATGTGGCTAAATTATCAACACTGAGATTCAGGGCCTGAAAAATATTGGATTATGTAATATTGAAGGCTCATAATCGAAATGAGGTATGAATCCCAGACACTATATATCCAACAGTTATGTGAATTATTTCTGATAAGTTACTTTGAAGGCTTTTGTCAGCCCTATACCTCTCATGCCATTTTAGAAAGACTTTATCAGAGAGCAGAATCCTATTTTCTAATTTCAAGAGCATTATGAGGGATCCAAAAGAAATTTAAATCATAGACTATATTCTAGAAACTCATAGTCTATTTTGGGAAGGCAGCACTCCTAAGAGTAGAGAGAAGGAGAAAACCAGTGAAAGCCTGAGGCGCTAGGGAGTGATTTCACTTGGATGGCAATGAACCTAGAGGGTGATAATCCAGGCCTACGGTGGGGGGTGGGGGTGGGGCAAACTGACTAGGTGTTGAGGTTGAGACGTGTCAGGCATGAGGAATTGGAAGGACTTCTCCTTCTTATCTACTTGTTTAACTCAGTTGCTCATTCAAAACATGGGGGGTGGCCATCAACTGTGGGCTGTGTACCTGGTAGAGAACACAGTGCTGAGGATGGTGGACGTGGTTGTGCCTCCAGAAGTTCAAGGTCCACTGGCAACAGGCAGATACATGGAAACAAATAAATGCATCTAACAGCAAACCATGGTGAACAACAGCCGAGAAAAGCAAGATGTTAGGAGAAAGTGTTTGGCTTGAGGAATGAAGCCCTGAACAAGAGGCACTTAAGCTGAGATTTGAAGGATGTATTTATTAAAACATAAAGACACACTTCTTCCATAGCATATGCTAAAATGATAGATAGAATTCTTTACGGAGTTGCTCTTTTATAGTCATGTGTCTGATATACGAAATAAAGACATATTTAAGGCACACTCATTTAATTCAGCAAGTGTATCAGCAAGTGTATCAGCAAGGGGTCCAGCAAGAAACAGATGCTATGTGTAGCTGGAAAACTTGAGGAGAGGTTGACATGTTGTACAAAGCTGTGGGGAGGGATAATGCAGTACTTCCAAGGCCATTCATAGCAGAGCTGTTACAAATCCCTAGACTCAAAGGCACAGGTGGCAGGGGCATGGTTACCAAGATCTGCAAGGAGGAAGTTGTCGGGAGAGGGGCAGAGACCTTAGTCGAGGGACATGGCACCCTGAGGTGACCACCCTCCCCATGCCCAATCCTCTTCCTCTGCTCTCCTGGTAGGTCTCCTTCCTCTGGATTGAACTAGAAGTCAGAGGATGATGTGTTCCTTGTGGGTTGGCCTCCCAGTATAGAGACCAAGGTCCAGAAGGTGGAGCCTGGGGGGTAGGGGGATGGGGGAGGAAACAGAAGCTAGTTGGTGGGGCAAGACTACACAAGCACCTCCTGAGGGCAAAGCTCAGAGGTGGGGATGCTGAAGAAACAGGAGCCTTGTGAAAAGATTTGTGAACATTTGCTCTGCTTTGTGTCCAATTGTGTGGGCATGGTGTGGTTTATCAGAATCAAAAATACTGCTGCCTAGATACTATTGCAGACCTCTCTTCCAATATTTCTCCTCCTTGGTAATCCAGACTTTGCTCCTAGCAGCTGTGTTTTCTCTTCAGTGTCTGTTATAATATGACCCAGATCTGGCTGGAAGGATACACTGCATGTGATGCAATGTCCTGGGAAGTCTCACAGCCCAGCCCCTTGTGATCAGGCTCACCCAGGCCCCTACAACACATTTGTATAACCCCACCTTTCCTTGTGGCCATTGCTCTGCTCTTTCTTAGAGAGGCTTTGCCTTTTTTGTTGTTGTTGTTTTTTTCTCAGCCAGGCTGGGACTGTGGCAATGCAGGGAGGCAGGAATGGAAATATGTTGGTAATATCAGCTGACATTTGAATGTGGGGATTCCTGTAAGAGAAAGAAATGGCTATATTTACCAAGTAGCCCCAGTTCCCTTCGCAACTTTGGTTTCAAATTCTGCAGGAAAAGGATAGCTCTGAAAACTGATGAGCCCTCATTTGCTCTTCATTAGATGCTCACAGGGGAAGCAGTGAGCACCCAAGCCTGTGGTCTATGGGTCTGGAAATCTTTGTAATTTTATAGGAAGGTTCACCGGGGGCAGGAGGAGTGATGAGATGCTGACAGTTTACTTGCTCACCAGGAAGGCCGTGATGTAGTTCTGCTAATAAGAAGGATGTACTTGGGAGTTCCCTTGTGGTTCAGTGGGTCAAGGATCTGGTGCTGTCACTGCTGTGGTTCTGGTTGCTGCTGTGGCTGGGGTTTGATCCCTAGCCACCCTAGCCTGGGAACCTCCACATGCCATTGGCAGGTCCAAAAAAAAAAAGGATGTACATGTGTAGGGTGCTCTTTTGTTATAAAACTACTTCCCCAAACATGAGGATTTCAGGTAATCCTTATGTTGATCCTTAGCCCTGCTAAGTCCCATCTTAGATGAGAAATTACATCTTGAAGACCAGCTGACTTGCCAGCGTCTTGCAGCTGAGAAGTGGCAGAGGTGTCGGGAACTAATTCCAATTAAAAAGAAAAATCACAAGTTTCCAGTGGAAGATTTCAAAGCAGAGAACATTTAGGATTCTTGCTTTGCTTGAAAAATTTGAGGGTGTTGGGATAATCAGGAGCTTTTCTTCTGTTTATAAATTTGTCCAATGGAAGAAGAACTGTGGTTGGATGGAAAATTCCACTCTGTTGGAACGACGGTTCAAATGCCTCTTTCCCGATTTTTCCCTCTTGAGAATTCCAGGCCTTCAAGCTCTTTGAGGATCCTCCCGGGCCTGTTCCCCTATTAGATATCACAAGTGTTTACCCTTAGTACCTGGTAACTCAGTTTTTAAAAGGCTTCCTTGGCTGCTAAGTTGAGAACAGACTTGGGGATGCAGTGGAGGCAGGAGAGGCCAGCTGAGGGACTGGTGGTCTCGTCAGAGGGAGAGAGAACCTCAGTGGAGTTTGGATGGGAGGGGAGCAGAGGAGTGATATGAAGTGTTAGGACTCGGATATATTTTGAAAGCAGAGCCAGCAGGACTTCCTGAGAGTGTAGATGGTGTGGGGTGGTGAGAGCAGGAGAGGAGTCAAGGACGATGAAGACAAGTGTTCTGGCCTGCCTGAGCCTGAGCGTTTTCAGGGGAGGAGGGGCCTCCCTTGGAGATGGGGAGGCAGGAGGTGGAGCCAATGTGGCCAAACTCTGTCCTTGTCAAACTCTGCTTCCTGGGGAGTACTGTGTTGATCAACTCTATCATCGATTTAGATAAAATTGTTGTGGCACTGATTACATTCAGCTTAGCACAATGTCATAGAGCATTTAAACATTTTCAGTGCATATAATTGTTCTCTGGTAAGTTTCCAAGATGTCTGAAGACAGGTAGGTTGTGCCTTTTGTTCTAGGCATGGTAGATCTTTTGTTGAACAAAATATTTTATTCGTTCAATCAGGCATCAGATACTCAACTCACTATAAGCCAGGGACTGGGCTGAGTAGTGGCGTGCCAAGTGTTACTTGTTATTTATTAATTCAACACATGTTGGAGTGCCTAACACCTGCTAGGTGCTTGAAACGAGGTATAAAGTAAGTTAAATTTCTTGTTTGGTGGACCTTACATCTTAGAAAGGGCAGCAGATGATAAAGAAGGAATAACCAATATGTATATATTCTCAAGGAGTGATAAAGACTGTGAAGAAAATGAAACAGCATTTGAACAGAAAACTGAGTGAAGTGAAGGCCGGAGCCTAGCAGATGTCTGCCTGGAGAGAGTTCCTGGCAGAGGGAAGGGCAAGTTCAAGTGCTGTGATGGGGGTGCCCATGGCATGTCCTGGCACAGGAGAGGGTAAACTGTGGCTTGTAGACCCTGAGTGATGGGGGGCTCGCTGGAGGTGGAGGTCAGAGAGGGAGCAGGGCCAGCTCGTGGTGGGCTTTAAAGGATCTAATTCCACACATGATGTGCAGATGTTGGGAGGTTTCGAGTAGGGTACTAATAGGGTCTGATTTATGATGAGGAAGACAAATGAAAAAGATCCTGGAACTGTTCTGAAGAAACTGAAAATCTATTTTTCGAAGTTCTACTCCACAAACATCATCGATGTTTTTATTCAACTATGGAATAAAAAAAGGAAATTTACTAAATGTTAAAAAAAAAAATCCCAGCTATGTGCGTAATAGTTTGTGGGCTGCATATATTAGTGGGTTGCCATGGGAAGTGGCAAATAGGAAGTTTAAGGAGAAAATTATAGTCTCAAAAGCTATAAAGATGAGGAAGGTAGCATTTGTAAACGGTAAACTCAAATCCGAGACGTGCAGTTTTATTCCTTTGAGAAATGAAAACTGTGGCCTTTTTTTTTTAACCTCCATATTTTTGGTTCTCAAAATATCAAGGTATAATTTAAATATTTTATGTAAAAATGTACCTTTCTGTTATTTGAACTATAGTCCCAAGGACTATTAGTAAATATTTGTAGCACACAGTTTTCTCAAATAAGGGCATAATGATAGGTGTTAAATGGATCTGAGGAGTGCAATAGAGAAACCATAGACATAGGAACAATTATATGATCTTCAGGTATTACGTAATTAAAACTATTTTTTTCTGTTCGTGCACGAGGTCTGAGGGCTGTACAAAAGGGATCTGGGTTGTGATATTAATTTTGACCCTGATATGATAGGCGACTCTTGGCAAGACGAAACACTGGTGGAAACAGCCCATGTTCACTGAGTGCTGGCTTTGTCGGGAGCTCTGGGAGCCCTGTGCTTTGTGTGGCTGTTTTCTTGCCAGAGTTCTGAACCAAATGAGAGAGAAAACAAAACAGGTCATGGGGAGACTAATGAAGCTATTATCAGACAATGTAGCAAAGATAGGCTTCAATCAGGGAAGCCTGGAATGAGATGGATTTCTGGACCCAGTGTTTGGCCCTGCTGGTCGACTGTGAGAATTTTCCACTGAAGGGAGACCTAAGCAGAGGAGAGAGAAGTTGAGTGTTCTGTGGGCAGCTGGTCCCAGGGTCAAGGGAGAGAAAGGGTCTTTGCTACCCTGTTCCACGTCCTTCTAAAGTCATAGTCAGATATCTGAGGAAACCCCCCCTTGACTGAGATACGAAGGAGCAAGAACTATTCTTCACGGTAATGAATGCATTCGCTCACTTAATCCTCACGGAAAGCCTATAGAGTGGGTATCAGTATCACAGTTTTTCAACACAGAAACAAAGGCACAGAGAGGTGAATTAAGTTGCCAAATGTCCCACAGTGAACTAGGCAGTCTGGCTCTACAGCTCACCATTCTCACCCATTCTGCTTCTCTCACCTGTTTAGCTGAGCTTTCTTATCTGAAAAATGAAGGGATTAGGCCAGACTAGAAACATCTCTAAGAATTCTTTTCAACTTTAAAACAATTTTATATGCCTTTAGCTTTATTGTAGAAATATCTGGGTGTGTGAACTATTTTAAACTCCGCAGGCAACGGAGACTATGGAACAATATTATATACAGCTTACAACCTTAGTTTGATGAAAAGTCGCAGGAGGTAATTGTAACCCAATTCTCTTTTCAATGTGGAAAACTTAACAGTTTAAAAAGGAGCAGACAGATGGAATTTTGCTAACGTGTCCAAGAAGGAAATATGATTTCACATGCATATTATATGCAAGTTTATGAATGCAGTCATAGTGTTCTGGAACTGAAGTAGGAAACTGTGATGAAAATCAGTGAAGTAAAATATCAAAATAAAACATTGCATGACAACTCCTAATGGGAAGCAACGCTGTGGCGCCTTTAATAAAACTTGGGAGTATTAATGTGAGACCTAAGTGGCTGAAAGATTCTGAATTTCCCTGGTGATATTCGTATGTCACAAAATGAATGTTAGCTGGCAACAGTACAAGAATTGACACCTTGAAGTTCCCGTGGCTCAGCGGTAATGAACCGGACTAGTATCCATGAAGACATAGGTTCGATCCCTGGCCTTGCTCAGTGGATTAAGGATTGGGTGTTGCCATGGGCTGTGGTATAGGTCACAGACACGACTTGGATCTTGTGTGGCTGGCAGCTGTAGCTCTGATTCGACCTCTAACCTGGGAACTTTCATATGCCGTGAGTGCAGCCATAAAAAGACCAACAACAACAACAAAAAGAGTTAACACCTTTAGCACCCAGTGTGGAGATACCCACGTTGTGATCACTGACAGTGGATTGTGACATTTTACTTTATGTCAAATTAAGTAGACCCTTGTATACAACTTCCTAAGAATTTGTTGAGAGCAAAGATTTAGGATTATAGTCTCAAGCAAGAATGGAAGGTGTGATTTAAATCCACAGAGATTTAAACCTCTGTGGATTTGAAAGAGGACAGATATTATCAACATGTTTCCAACAAAACTGCTTCCACTGTCTTCCTGCCAGCAGGAGAATTCACTCCACATTTAAATGTACTCTGGGCATTTTGGAAGAGTATTTTTGATCAAAAATTCAAAAAAAAATTACCTTGAATTAATAAGCTTCTAAAAATGGCTTCAAATCAGTGTAAGTTCTAATTATGCAATTAATAGTTCAAATAACTTCATTTTTTATGGAAAATTAATTTGGTAGTTGGCAAGTGTCAAATGTCTTTATTCAGTGCAATACATTTAAATTCTAGCTGATGAGTTTCTTCTTTTCTCCACCAAAAAATTTTGAAAGAGTGGCCTTGCCTTTAATATATCTTTGAAGAGTGTGACTTAAAAAAAAAAGTATTTCCTTTTTTTCAGGGGTCAATTTGTATTATGAATAACTATAGTTATATCTACTCTTCTCCTAATAGTATTTTCCAGAATTCTTTTGGCACCTCAGGGTTTTTCTTGACATTTTTTTTTTTTTTTTGGTTAAAAAGAGGTTTTATTTGCCTGTGGAACTTCATGTATATTTGCTTTTTCCAAAGTGTGCGTGTGTGTTTTGAAATTATGTCTTTAAAATTATGGTATGAATGGGATGTTATGATTCTTGATTTACATAAAGAGTCTAAGTACAAAAATGATTTTTTTAATGACACAATTTAATCTATCTATATATAAAATAGATTACTTCTAATAATATGTTTATTTTATTGCCTAACATCTCAGGATAGAGGACATAAATTAGTAAGGAGTAGAGTTGGCATATTAAAAGGGAAAAGCAAAGTGGTTTAATAAAATAAATGGAAAAGGACCAGAATTTTTTTCTTTTTTGCATGTTACAGAGTGTAATAAGGTCTCCAAATGTGTAGCAGAGAGTGATCTAAAACTACATTATTGACTTCTAATAAATTATGTGGATGTGTTTGTTCATTTACAGATAAATGAACGGTAAGCAGTAAATATAAATGTGTAAATAAGTTGATATGTATTTAAAAAAGCATAATACTGTCCAGGATGTAGTGACTAAAGATGCCAGGAGAAGAGAGTGCTGTCTGGGTATCGAGGTCTCATCTGCTGCTTATTTTGAGAACAGTGGCTTGGACCTCTTGTGAAATATTCCCTTGTGATTCCTCCACCTATAAATAGCTTGCTTTGGGCCTGATGGCTTCTAATCAGTGAATGATGATTGCCGACTGGGCCACAGTTATCAACAGCAACAACAGTAGCCTTTATGGGGCTTGAATCCTCATAACAACGCAGTGAAGTCAGGATTATAATTACCTTCATTTTACCCACAAGCAAATCAACACTCAGAGAGTTTAGGTCACTTGCCAAAGACCATCAAACAAGGCAAGTATAACTGCTATTTATTGTGCTCCTGCTATGTTCCAGGCACTGTGCTGGGCTGGAGGACAAAACAGAATAAAAGACAGCCTGTGTTCTCAATCCCTGTATAGTCTTCTGGGGGGAAACAGATAGACTCTGAGGCAACTACAATGTAGATGGCTAAGAGCTGATACAGGCAGCGCTGTGTTGGGGAACAGAGATACAGAACACATTCACAGGGCGCCCGGGGACACTTTTGCAGGGAGAAAGTAACAGAGGAGGGTAAAAGAGCTCTCTTTTCGAGTTCCCAGTGGACACAGTGTCCATGAGGATGCAGGTTCTGTCCCTGGCCTCGCTCAGCAGGTGGCAGATGCTGCTCAGATCCAGCATTGCTGTGGTCATGGTGTTGGCCTCAGCTGCATCTCTGATTCAACTCCTAGCCTGGGAACGTCCATGTGCCACAGGTGCAGCCCTAAAAAAGAAAAAAAAAGAAAAAAAAAAGAGCTCCCTTTCTTGTATATCTTGCTAGTAACAATACATTGTGTTCATCTTTAGTCTTCTGGCTACTTTAGGCTTTAGTTCTTTGCAACTATGTGATAGTGTCCACAACACAGTCTTTGTATAAGTACTGCGGGAACCCACCTTACGTTTATTTTCAGGGCTCTGTTTAGGAGGGTACTCATCTATCGTGCCAAAGAAATACACACTTGAGAAAAACACTGAATAATTTGCTAGGTACGTGGAGCCTATGGCCAGTTGTTTATAAGAGCAGGCTACTATTTATAAACTCTCAATTTTAATATAAGATATTTTAGCTGCTGAAAAGTGTCTTGTCATTTAGAAATGTTTGAACACGTTGAAGCTAAGGTCCGCATTCCACGTATTTTTCAGTCACGTGGAATGAGTACATGAATTTATAGCATGGGCAGAGCTGTCTGTAGATCCGACTAGATTTAACAATGGTAAGTCATGGAAGGTTCAAGAAGTGGGAGTAGAAATCAGGGTAGTCTCTGCCCAGCAACTCTTTTTTAGGCATGGCCCCTCCTCTCTCAATTCACCTGGTTGCAGTAGATGCCTCCGTGTTTATAAAATGCAACCATTGATTAGGTTAGGGTGGGAAGAAGGCCCAAGCTGGGCTAATCAATTACCCCATTATTTGGTCTCATGCATCAGGCTTGGTTAGTCAGAATCTATTCTGTTTCTACTCCAAATTGCATTGGGGTGGATTGCAATTCTTTTCTGGCGCCAGCTACTGGAGTTAATATCAGACTCCCCAGGTTAAGGGCTCTCACCTTAGACACAAGAGCTGTGGAGTACCCACGTCGCTCACACCTCCGACTGACTTGCTATAAATTTGGGGGTTCCTGTGATCCCCTCAGTTTCCATAATTTGACAGAAAAACTCTAGAACGTTTTTGAGAGCTCTGAGGAAGAGCTCCACTCACAATTATGGTTTTATTGTATAAAAAAAAAAGGACGTGACTCAGGAACAGCCAAATGAAAGTTTGCACAGGGCAAGGTCTTGGATGGTCTCAGACACAGGGTTCCCCTGCTTTCTTCCCTCAGAGTCAGGATACCTCATTCTCCCTGCACAGTGATGTGTTCACTAACCAGGAGGAGCCTTGGTGTGCAGAGTTTTTGTTGGGGTTTCATTGAGTAATCAAGATTGATTGGCTGTGTGGATTTGTTCAGTCTTCAGCCGCTACCCTCTCCCAGGAGGTCTGGGGGTTAAAAGTTCCAACTCCGCAGCCACATGTCTGGTCTTTCTGGTGACCAGCCTCCATCCTGAAGCTGTCTGGGTGCCTATCTGGGGATGCTTCATTTAACATGACAAAGACACAAGTCACAAAATTCTAGTGGTTTTTGAAGCTCTGGGCTAGGCACCAGGGAAAAAGCCCAGATATATTCTTCATTCTATCACAGAGTCCATCTTTGGAAATCCTGTTGCTA
This sequence comes from Phacochoerus africanus, assembly GCF_016906955.1. Taxonomy (NCBI): domain Eukaryota; kingdom Metazoa; phylum Chordata; class Mammalia; order Artiodactyla; family Suidae; genus Phacochoerus; species Phacochoerus africanus. Next base: position 16,399,699 of record NC_062558.1, on the reverse strand, counting down.
GAACTGAGTAAGAGAACTCAGTCTCTTTAGAGTCCAGTACTGCAATGTGTAAAGCTGCCATGTTCCCCACCAGAAAAACTGAAGCCAAGGTGCAGAGAAAAAAGGAGCAAAGCAGCAGATGCACAGAGAAGAGAAAGGAGAGAGCAAACCCTTAGAGATCTGAGTCCCTTTTCTCGTTTTTTCCCATCCTTGCTTTCTGGGAGATGTCACATTATCTTTTACCAAATATCCTTTCACTCCAGCTGTGTTTCTCAAACCCCTAACTGAGTACCTACTGGCAGAGAGAGCAAGTGAACATTTGTGCGGGAATGGGAGTGTTGTGTATCCTTAAATAATGTTGACCTACTTATGGAGATTTATGTTCACTTACTACGTATTGCTTAAAAGGTCATTTCTTTGCCTTGTACAGATGCTGGTCTTATTCCTCTTCCGAAGGAGCAGGTGTCAGTGTTTGGAGAGAGTGTCTGGTGGTTCCTTCCACCTTCTGAAGCAGGTCTCTCACAGTAAGAACACCTCTCTTTTTATAAGTTTTTCCTTCAGCAGCTACAACAGAACTGGGACCAGCACCCCAACTCTGGGTTTTGCCTGTGCTCACCTCCACTTGCCCTAGATACAGGATTCATTTGATTTTGACCTAAATTTTTGGCACTTAGAAGAACAAACCATTGTATAGAAAATAGCGTTCAGTTCCCAGTCCTCTCAGTCACAGAGCCATTTATAATTTTATTTGCTTTGGTGACCTGTCTCAGCTAGAGCTCTTATGGAGAAATCAAAAAATCCCAGCTCATTATTGCCAACATCTCTGATTCTCTCTTTGGCAAGGGATGATGATTTGTGTTTGGTGATTTGGAAAGCCATTTTTTTTTTTATGACTCAGTTCCCCAAAGGCTATAATTTCCCATAAAATTTTTGTCCACACCAGTAACACAAAGCAACTCCTCCCTTCTATCAAGATTTTTTTAACCACCTATTCCCTTCACAACCATTACAGTTTTGTTAAAGCTCTGTCTTACTTGAGAGTCTTTAAAAAGTTTAGGGGCTGTAGGTGAGTGAACGGAAGACGTTATCCTCAAATGAATTTATATTTTATTCAGTTCCAAAAAAATATGAGCTCCTCAGGATTTTGGATAATTTCATGGTCAGTGCATCAGTAGCTTTCTTGTCGTTAGTGGTAGGAAATCACGTAAGTGACAAAAGAGGCTCACGGCATCCCAAACTACTTCTGGTGTTCCCAGTTCAAGATGCCACTGCTGCCCCCAGCTGTCCCTCCCAAAGGCCCTCTGCTGCCCACTTGGGCCCCAGTACAGGGTTGGGCACTAGATACATGGAATTCTCAATGACCAAACCAGCTCTCAGTTCAGAATGTGTCCTTTCCCCTGACAGCCAAGTCTTTTTCATTAGGTCTGATAGGGAATAACTGACAAGATGACCTAAGTCTTTCTTAGGAGGCTTCTCTCTCTCTCTCTTTTAATGTAATAAACATAATGATTTTATTTTTTCCATTATAGCTGGTTTACAGCGTTCCGTCAGTTTTCTACTGTATAGCATAGTGACCCATTCACACATACATATATACCTTCTTTTTCTCACATTATCCTCCATCATGCTCCATTACAAGTGACTAGATATAGTTCCCAGTGCTATACAGCAGGATCGCATTGCTTATCCATTCCAAAGGCAATAGTTTGCATCTATTAACCCCAAATTCCCAGTCCATTCACTCCCTCCCCCTCCCCCTCCCCCTTGGCAACCACAAGTCTGTTCTCCATGTCGGGAGATTTCTCAGGTCCTCAGGTAAAGAGACTAATATTTCTTGGGTTCATAGTTTTGACATCTATGACTGAATAACTGAGGACCACTGTAGTAAATCAGTAATTACGTGACATTTGTAGGGACTCAATAGCTATGAAGTCCTATTGGGCCATAACTGACTTTTCTGTTCTTCATTTATTGGCCCATAAAATGGCTTCGACTCAGCAATGTTTTCATATTTATAAGTTATAAGGCTATATAAGCATTCATTCAGCCATTTTCAGCATATATTCACATAATCATTGATCCTTAATCTATGCTAGGTACTGCCACTCAAAGAGATTTGAACCTACATTCTTGCCCAAATGTATGTGATATTGACCTACATAAAGTATCCTGCCATAAATGGTAAATGTGGCTTTAACAATGTCACCTCACCCTAGTCCTGACTCAAACATTTTTCAAGGTTAAGCAAGTTTCTTGACCTTTTCCCAGATATCTTGGAAGTGCTTGTAGAAATGGTTGCTTTAGACAAGGCCAGAGGGACCCCTAATCTGGGTTCACCCTTGAGAGGGTCCTGTGTATCATAAACACCCTTCAGTTCCAAGGAAAGGCTTTTCCACTTTTCTTGCTCTGTCTCCATGAAACAAAAGGCTCCTGTGTCCTGATGCCATGAAGGCTTGTGGATTTCATCACTGCCAATGTCAGAGACAGACACTGCTTTGGAACTGTGGGAAAAAAATATGTAGGTGGAACAAAGTAAATTAATTTGAAAAATCCTTTCTATCAAATAGCATTAATACAACATTTTCTTAAATCATGAAGTATTCATTTCCCAGTAGTGCTGAGTATTTATAGTCCTTTCTTTCTTGCTAAGGACTGAGCCATGTCCTTCCAAATTCATATGCTGAATCCCTACTCCTCCAAAGTGACTGTATTTGCAGATGGGGTCTTTCGCGAGGTAATAAGGTTAAGTGAGCTCATATGGATGAGCCATGATCTCACAGGACTAGTGTCCTTCTAAGAAAAGTGATCTCCCTCTTTAGCTTCCCACATGGGCTCAGAGAAAAGACCACATGAGGACTGCAGCAAGGAGGCATCTGTCTGAAGCTTGGAAGAGTCCTCTCCAGAAACCAAGCCCTACTGGATGTTGGTTTGGAACTCCCAGCCTCCAGAACTGTGAGAAGTGGATTTCTATTGTTTAAGCCACCCAGCCTGTGTTTTGTAATGACAGCCAGCCTGAACCCATATGATTGTTTCTAATTCCTGGATCTGGAATCAGTCATAAATTAGTGAGGTAGGGAGTTCCCTGGTGGCCTGACAGTTAAAGGATACAGGTGTTGTCACTGCTGTGGCTCAGGTTCTACTCCTGGCCTGGGAACTTCCGCATGCCATGGATGCAGCCAAGAAAATTAGTGAGGTATGCACAAAAATTATATACAGAGTCTGAACAGTATTTTGCAATCTTAACTAACTTATAATGCTTAAAATATGTACACATAGGAGTTCCTATTGTGGCTCAGTGGTAATGAACTTGACTAGTATTCATGAGGATGTGGGTTTGATACCTGGCCTTGCTCAGTGGGTTCAGGATCCGGTGTTGCCACGAGCTGTGGTGTAAGTTGTAGATATGGCTTGGATCCAGCGTTGCTGTGGCTGTGGCATAGGCTGGCAGCTGTAGCTCCAATTCAGCCTCTAGCCTGGGAACTTCCACATGCCCCAGGTGTGGCCCTATAAAACAAAACAAAGCAAAAATTAAAAAAATTAAAAATAAGTACATATATGTCTACATGAAACATGAGAAGCATGACATTGATTCTTTTTTCCCTAGTTTTATTGAGGTTTAATGGGTAAATAAAATTATGTATTTTAAAGTGTATAATGTGATGATTTGATAGATGTATCCATTATGAAATGATTACTACGGCCAAGTTAATGAACACATCCATCACCTCCTTATCTATTTACTTATTTGATAAACACACTTGACATTTACTCTCTCAGCAAATTTCAAAAATATAATACAGTACTATTAACTATAATCACCATGTTATACATTAGATCCTCAGAACTAATTTATTTTATAACTGAAAGTTTGTCCCCTTTGACCAGTGTCTGTCAATTGCCCTGAGCCCCCAGCTCTCTCCTCTCCATTTCTATGAATTTGATTTCTTGTTGGATCTCACACAAGAGTGATACTATACAGTATTTGTCTTTCTCATGACACTGATTCTTTACGTTGATTGCTAGAAGGACATTGAACATTTTGACTATGAGTTTTTTTTTTTTTTTAATATTTATTTATTTATTTTTGGAAGTTCCTGGGGCCAGGGATCAAATCCACAGTGCAGCAGTGACACAAGCCATAGCAGGGACAATGCCAGGTCCTTAGTCTGCTCTGCCACCCAGGAACTCCATGAATATTTTTAGGAAAGTATTTAATAAGACGTAATCACTTTTTTTTTTTTTGGCTGCACCTGTGGCGTGTGGGAGTTCCTCTGCCAGGGATCAAACCTGTACTACAGCAGTGACCCAAGCCAGATCCTTAACCTGCTGTGCAACAAGAGAACTCCTGTAATCACATTGCAAAATACTAAATTAAAATTTCAGGTTCATTTACACCTTCTGATTTAAATTTTGATAGTGATTATGATTTTCACCTTGCCATTTAATACATTATTTTAAATATTTTAGAAGAAAAATAAGAAATATGAAAAATAGTTTCACATTATCTACATTTGGACTTTTTTTATACTTTGAAAACAATGTTTTATTTTTTAATCCTTTAGATCAGGGGTCAGCAAACTATGACCTGAGGGTTAAATCTGATGTCATTTTTTATATGAAATTTTATTGGGATACATCCTTGCCCATATTTTTATGTATTGTTTATAGCTGTTTTCATGCTACAACATCAGAGTTGAGTAATTGCTACAGATTCTGTATGGCTACAAAGCCAAAAATAACTGCCATTTGGCCCTTTAAAGATAAAGTTTTATCTGATGCCTGCTTTATTATTTTTTAACCTTTATTTTAAAAATTTTATTTGTTTATTTATTCTGTACCTACGGCATGCCAGGGATTGAACTTGTACCACAGTAGTGACAACCCCAGATTCTTAACCCTCTGAGCCACCAGGGAACTCCCTGATGCCTGCTTTAGATCTTTGAGAATGTGTACAATCTGAATCAGGATAAAAATACACAATGCAAAAGTAGATCTTAAAATAGGATAAAAACGAAAAAGCAGTAAGGGAGAGTTTTTCAAATTAGTGCTTCAAATTTGAATAGCTGGAAACCAGGGAAGTGAGCAGACTTCTGTACAGCATGGCCCATATAAAATTTGCAAGCAGGAAATTCTTTATTTAAAGAAGATTTAATGAAAATAAGCAAAGAAATTTTTCTCATCAAATCCACAACTGGAACTGGTCAGATACAACGGCTGCTGTCAGGTTCCCATCAAATGAAGCCATAACCACTGATCAAAACAATGAAAATGGAAGAGAAAATTATTCATATCGAATTCATAACTCAGAGACAGCAAATATAGCTCTGGCATGCTTGTTAGAAGTTGAAGAAAACTACATTCATAAAATCTGCAAATTGGGTAAGAAAGTCAAAACCTCTGGAATGTTACTCTGTTTATTGGATGATGATTCTGGAAAATGGCTGTCATATCCTGACACGAATGTTTCTAGCAAAGCACAATCTGATTCAAATCAATGATTACAGTTTTCCATTGGATAAATGTGGCAGAAAATTTATATTTCATTTTTTTACAGACTTTTTTTTTTTTTTTTTAGAACAGCTCTGGGTTTACAGCAAAATGGAACAGAAAGCACAGAGGTTTCCCATAGGTCCCCTGCCTCCCCCCTCCCACATACACAGCCTCCCCATCATCAGCATCCCCCACCAGAGCACTACGTTTGTTAAAACAGATGAACCTACACCGGCACATCATTATGGCCCAGAGTCCAGTGTTTATATCAGCGTTCACGCTTGGCGCTGTACATTGTGTGGGTTTGGACTAATGTAAAATGACGTATATCCATGGCCAATGCATCATACAGAGGAGTTTCACTGCTCTAAGCGTCCTCTATGCTCCGTACATTTCACTTTACTCCCCAGTTCTTCAAACTGGGAAAGAAGCTGTTAGAGTCCAAGTTCAAGGTATCTTGTTACTACTGTTATGTATTTCTCAACCAAGGTTCATAATTGGTTTTGGCCAATGAAGACACTTGTGATTGGACACACATTCTTGATTAAAAGAACGTGAAATGTCACATGCACATAAAATTAGCAAATACTAGAACAACAACAAAAAAAGACCGAAGAAATGACAAACAGTTGATAGTTTTCAGCAAAGAAGTAAATATAGAACAGAATACACCACATTGTTTAAATGCTCTTAAAAGAATATTAAAAGATGATATCATGTGCCCAGTATAAGCACCATGATGGTCGTTGCAGCTCTTTTTTCAGCTTTATTGTGGTGTAGTTAACAAATACATTCTTAAGACATTTAAAGTCTACATTGTGATGATTTAAATACAAATATATTGTGAAGGAAGTCCTCCCGCTTAGTTACCACATCCATCAACTGACATATTTATACATAACACATATTTTCAAGCATTTACGTTCTACCCTGTCAACAAACTTCAATTATACCTACATTGTTATTAACTGTAGTCACACGTTGTACATTGGCTCCTCATACTTGATTCATTCTGTAGCTGAAAGTTTTTACCCTTTTTATCAACGTCTCCTTAATATTTATTCAAAACATGCAAACATGGAAAAACTTTCGAATTTAGTAGAAACAATTTCCAAATTTGTCAGTGGAATGGCTAAACATGCAATATGAGTAAAAGATGAAAAACATGATTTCTCTTTTGGATGGAGTATTCAAATTAGATCATGAACTTATTGGATAAGAAAAGTTGGAGAAGAATACACAGTAAAAAAGCAAAATGTTAGTTTAACTGGATTTCAAAAATCACGTTGAGAAGCGCCTCAAATAAAAATCAAATTGTAGAAAATAAATTATGAATTTAATTTTATATGCCCTGTCCACGAAGTTACTAATGTTAGCAAAAGGTAATGACCAGAAAGCCCAAGATGTGCTTGGCTACTTCATTTTTTAAAAAAGGATTAAGGAGTTCCCGTCGTGGCGCAGTGGTTAACGAACCCGACTAGGAACCATGAGGTTGTGGGTTCGGTCCCTGCCCTTGCTCAGTGGGTTAACGATCCGGCGTTGCCGTGAGCGGCTCGGATCCCGCGTTGCTGTGGCTCTGGTGTAGGCCGGTGGCTACAGCTCCAATTTGACCCCTAGCCTGGGAACCTCCATATGCCGTGGGAGCGGCCCAAGAAATAGCAACAACAACAACAAAAAAAGACAAAAGAAAAAAAAAGGATTAAATAATTAAAAAAAAACTTCGATAAAATGATCTTTTTAAATTACAAGCAACACATGTTAAATATGCAGCAAATGTGACATTTTATTAAAATAGAAGGAAATTACAAGAAATGAAAAGTATTTCCTGACCATGCAGAAAAAGATACACTTTTGGAAGTATTTATACTTCCCAAACTAAATTCTATAAAGAATATTTTCTAGCCACTAGAAGGTAAGTTATAGTCTCAGTTGAAGGGAGACTGAAACAAATTGTACCACACACTGGTATTTGCAGTTTTGTGTATAATAGCCCAGCACTGACAATTTTAAAAAGAAATGTCTAAGAGATATTCTATGACTCTTAATACTGCTTTAAGTTACTTTGAAAATCTGATAAAAGGGATGAGCGTTTATATCTTGTAATTAAACTATTTGGTCATGGTTTTGTGATAATAATTTATCACAGGCTTCCCTATTATAATGTTTGAACATGATTTATTCATTTTCATCTTCACTTTTGAATCTAATATTGCTTTAACTTTTGATGGACAATTCCAGTTGCTACTGTCTCAGAACAAAGTTTCTCTTTATTAGTGAATAAAAAGCTATGTAAGAACTACAGTGACTCAAGAAATGTTATCTGATTTGGCCGCCAGTGGAAGTCAACTCTGTGGGAACTGTGACTCTAACTTACAACATGAGTGAATTTGTAGAATTTTGATGTGCTAAGCGACGATGTTTTTATGTTTTGTTGCTCACCACAACATTGCTGGCCCATCAATTGAATACCCAGAGATGCATAATAAAATTAAATTCGGTTTTCTTTGCTATTTTGTGCACTTTCAGTCTTAATACAAACCCTGGCTTTTCATGTAGTTTTTCAATTTTGCTGTTAAGAATATATACTTATTAAAGGGGGAGAATAGAACATATCAAATACTTTAAACAGCTTGTTGGCTTGTTGTCAAACTTAAATATTCAGACGTGGTGTGTGGGCCTCCAAGAGTCCCCCCAGCTCTCAGGGTAGGGTGGCCCCTCCGCCTCATCTTCAGGGCTCTTTACGAGGAACTTGGATGACGTGAAACATGGAAGCTAGTTGATAACGGAGGAAGTGACGTACCTTCTCCAGCTGATCCTAGGGAAGGGGGGCTATTTCTCCACACTCGAAGGCTCTGCTGTTTTTTTTCCTACTTCGATGCCTTCTGTGAAAGATGTTTTGATTTTGAATGAACTGACCTCTGGAGAAAATCCAAAGAATGTGGCTTGTGGATTTTGCTCCCATGCTTCCAGGGAGGATACATGTCTGACCATCGAGGAGAATCAGCCGTTTGTCACCATTCAAACCTATTAAATTTAACAGTTTATTGTAACGAAGGCTGTGCTGTTGTATTTAAGCAGTTATTCCATATCTTATATGCCAAAGTTGTTAAAAATAGCAAATGACTATTATCTTGAATGTGGGAAACCAAATCACTTTTTAAAAATGTGATTTATTCCGTGAACTTGGACCTTTTAGGTACATGTGGTAAGCGTAGTCCATGGGAACATTCTCAGTGTGGGTCCAACGATGTAAACAAAAAGTTAAAATACAGCTTACACTCTCCCTGGCATCCATTAGCATAGGAAAGGAAGCAGGAACTAACCATATTTTACATGAAAAGATTTTAGCAATCTGTGTCTGCCTGCATAGCGGTATTCAACCCGAGGGTGACAACTCTATGCATAGAAATGATTTATTTATAGGCCTATCACCAAAATGTGTTCTTCATTAATTCCTATTTTTCTCAGCCTCACAGTGCTCCTTGAACTCATCCAGGTGGGTTCTAAATGTTGAGGATAATTTCAAACTAAGCAAAATCATACACACACTATTTTCAGGACTTGAGGATAACTGAATGGAAATATCCTTACTGCTCATTTGATATTTTGTCCATTTGTTTGCCTTTAATTAACCTGAGGAATACCACAAATGAGAGCTTGGCTGGACCTTGGGAGTTAAAGTCCACACTGGGAAGGAAATAAATCTTGCATGCCTTGCCAAAGATATTTAGAAATGTGTTTCTCCCAAGATTAAAGCGGAAAATCCAGAGTAACTACAGTTTATTCCCACAATACAGTTCAATGAAACTGTGTTATAATGAATGTTTCTGTCTATATGACATTCGCTAAAATAGAAAAGTCCTCATCTAAAGCCTTGTAAAGTGACGTTTGCTCTGTATAATATTTTCCTGTGTATAACGTTCAAAAAGACCATGCCCTGGAGAACATTACAAAAGGCTTTCCTTGTAGAGTCTGTGCTTGCTGTTAAATTTATTTTGGGTTGTCCTTTTGGTTAGCATTTCATAGCTCTTCACAGATTCTGTCAATATATAATAGGGAAAAAAGGAGCCCTATAGTTTGCCTTTTAATTCTATTAATAGGAAGCAGCAGGAGAAAGATGACATTCCTGGATGGAATGTCCTTGTGCACACACTTTGGTTCTGATAAAGCTTGTCACCTCTTCCATTTTTTCCCCAGGGAAATGTGTCACCCTATGCTGTTCTCTGCCACTAACAGAATGTTTAGAAATGATCTGATCACCAGAAAATCTTGTTTGTGAAAAAAAGGTGACCCCCTCCATTCTGGAGAGTAATTTTACCCCTACTTTGTGTCTCTATATTGCATTATACAGGCAAAGCCTCTATTTCCAAAAAGATAATTGCTCTGGAATGGTTTATCAGTAGCTATTATTTTTCAACATAGCAAGTGAGTCCATTAGAGGAGGAAAACATTTTTCTACATCAGCCTAGGTCTTTGAAGTAAGCGATTTTACATATATGGTATATGTGTGTATGGACAATGACATTTGTGCAGAGACAACCTGTCTTCTATTGCTTTTTTTTTTTTTTATGGGCCATTCCCAGAATATATGGAGGTTCCCAGGCTAGCGGTTGAATTGGAGCTGTCGCTGCCGGCATACACCACAGCCATACCAACATGATATCCAAGCCACATCTGCAACCTACACCACAGTTCACGGCAACACCAGATCTTCAACCCACTGAGTGAGGCCAGGGAATGAACCTGCATCCTCATGGATACTAGTCAGGTTTGTTAGCCACTGAGCCATGACGAGAACTCCAATTGCTCTATTATTTAAAAAAGTTTTTGATTATAGTTGATTTACAATATTCGGTCAATTTCTGCTGTACAGCGAAGTGACCCACTTATACATATATAAAAATACACATCCTTTTTGTCATATTATCTTCTATCATATTCTATCACAAGTGATTGGATATAGTTCCCTGTGCCATACAGCAGGACCTCATTGCTTATCCATTCTAAATGTGATAGTTTGCTGTATTATTTTGTGGTTTGTTTTGAGCTAATGTTAACCTTGAAGTGCCTTCTCACTCATGCATTCATCTATTGACAAACCTGTTTTGAGTTGCCTACTATGTGCTATGCTAGACATAAGGCATAAGAGTGACACTGTCCTTACCTGCCTGAGTATTGGGACAATGAACGGGGCTTGAACAGAATGTGAAGTCTGTTGACTTTGCAGAGGTCAGGAAGCTACAGGGACAGACAGCAGGGTGATCTGACCTGCTTTATGGGGGGGTAGGTGTGGTGGGTGACACCTGAAGGATGATAGGGACAGGCCGAGGGAAGGGGTGGGTGGAAGGTTGGGAAGGTTCTCAGATAGAGGGAACAGCCCTTGGGGAGGCTCAGAGGCCAGAGAGAATGTGGCTTGTTCAAGGAACCCAAAGTTTGAGGCTAAGTGTGAAGCAGAAAGCTGGGAGCATGATGCCAGGTGCCTGTCTCAGCATGTTTCAGGCAGAGGAAATGATCTTTACTGAAGTAAGCCATAGTATAGGGGTACAGCTGCTGAGTAAAGCATCAATTCTAATTGAATGCATCTCTGCACATTCAACTTTGCCAGGCATGAAATGTAGACTTTCTAAGGACAAGGAGAGATTTTGCAGGGGTTTTTGATGGATAATCTGGGTGCCAAGGGGAGTTTGCTCCTGCCAAATGTGGTACTGTTGAGTCTGTGGGGGAGGATGTGAGCCTGGACACACATCTGAAAAGGAAAGGGTGCCTTCAGGTGCCAAGCAGGGAGGGCAAGTCCCCTCTCTGTCCTCTTGGCGGACCTCATCCCTGCCCTCAGTCAGGGATGCACATGTCCTCAGGGATGCACATGGATTCTATTCTCTGTCTCACTGCTTCCCAGTCTGGGGACCAAGGACACCCCAGATCCCAGGGTGGCCCCCTTTCCCCTCATAAGGAAGCAGGTGGGGACCAACTTTTCAATTTTTAATATTTGTCATTGATGAGAAGTTTATTTTGAAATAACTTTTGAAATGACTTATCAACCAAACATTTGCAAGAGTTGAAATTATATTTTACAGTGTCTAATAGATTTTCCTTTTTTTCTATTGAAAATACCTAAGGCTAATGTGCAAAGATTCCAAATCTAATGGAATATTTTCATACCAAGTATTTCAAACTAATGAGGCTCAAAGTCAGAGTTGTCATCACGCAGATGGCTTGCACAACCCTAAATGGACAATCAACCATCAACCATCCATGGGCACAGGAATTCAAACTGTGTGTACTCAGACCCAGGCCCCCAGCCGTCGTTCAGCTAACCAACATCCTCCATCACCCTTGGACCATGCCTGACCTCTCCAGTCCCCATGCCGACTGGTTCCTGAGCCCAGTGCTGCCCACCTTATGCCCTCTCACCTGGGCAAAGGAGTACAAGCTTTTCTGGCAGCTGAAAGGCCTCAAATGGATGCCTGGAGTGGATGTGTGGGTGGCAGAGCCCTCAAGAGGCATGGAAAGTTCTGAGATGATGCTTATTGTCTGGCTGCCTCTGGGGAGGAGTTGGGACCACATAAATTGCCAACCCTGGATGAGGCACTTGATGCTGGAGACTGTATCTTGGGGGCTTTGTACTCACCAGGGGGTTCTTCCCCCCAAGGCTGAGGACACCAGTGTCTCCACTCAGGGCACCCTGGCAGGAGAGCCCAGGACCCGGGATTTGGAGAACAGCTGCTGGGTCCCATCCCCAGTGTCTGACCCAGAAGGTCTGGGGGTCATCTCGAGAATCTGCCTTTCTGAGGCATCCAGGTGATGGTGACTGCTGGTGGGGGACTACACTAGGAACTACTGCTCTAGAGCACGGGATTTCTAACAGGAATTGATGTCATTCCCCACTTTTCTTCAATACATTTCTAGAATCCATCTTTTAAAACCTGTATCCCTCCATCTTTAGCAATACGTATAGTGTCCAAAAGTTTCTCTCCATTTACAGATTTAAGAGGTGCAGTTTTAAAATATGAGATCAACCCAAATAAAAGAATTCTCATTTTTGCCAAAACACACAATTGAATTTAACTGCCACCGTGCATTACGAGCTGGCAGTCAGGAGCGTGACTACTCAAAGGCTGGTGTCAATGATGCAAAGCTTGTTTGTGTGCTACTTAAGGCTATTGGACCCTTTAAATGAATAATTACATATCCTCATGCTGGGGTCACCCACTCAAACTCCTGAGGATCCAGGGAAGCACATAAGTGGAGAGAGCCGAGTGGGGGATGTGAGTGAACTGATAGCCTTGTGTCCATTCAAGAACAGAAGGCTGCCAGAGCTCCAGCTGATGGAGGCCAGGTAGGAGGATGGGGCTGCTTGGAAATCCAGACTGTAACATGAAATCCACCCCCCTTTTAATGTAAGCCTACTGAATGTCCCCCAAAACACACATTTGCAAGCCAATTCTAAATTTATTTTTACCATCCAATGATACCCCACCATTCGAGCAATAGTGAAGAGTTTGGAAGCCTAGCTCTTATGAATGTCAGGTACTCACAGTTCCATCTTTTAGGAGGGTTTAGTTTAAATATGTGCCTGCCCTTTACAGGAATTTTATTTTAATGAAGGGAAAGACGTGGACTATGGGCTTTTATTCCTGTGGCAGGAGGCTCCTCATAGAAAAACTCAAACTTGAGAAAAGATGATTTCCATGCCACGAGAATGCCTTCTGGCTCCAGAGATTGCGTTCTCCACGCTATGGCTTATCATTATTCACATTCTTTCACTAGCCTGAAAATCATTTTGGGAAACAAACCTCCAGTTGTTGAAAGCAGATCTAATTTTCCTTGAGTGAAACAATTTGCCATTAAAATATTTTTATTCAGGGGCCCAAGTTGCCGTATGACAGCTGAGGTGTTTACAGTCCCACCTCCAATTATCTAGGACTAGGCTGTTGGATTTTCATATGAACTCTCTTTTCCTTGGCCTACCCTTTGACTATTTTATTGCTCGCACCCTGGCCAATCATAAGCCTGGCTGACCGAACGGTAGGATGTGGTTTTACCAGCAATTCTTTGAAGAGTCAGGTTGAGAGGCTCTTGGAATCAAAGCCTTAATTTGAAGTTAGGGTTTTGGCATTTTTCATTGATATGTTTTCCTTGCCAATCCTGCTTTCATTTAAGTAGCTGAGGCTGACAAAGATTTGCGTTTCTTCTCTTTCCAAAACACCCAGGATTTTTGGTGTTTTGCCTTGAGAGGGGAAAATGCCCATCTTTTTTATAGGAAAAGCAACAGAATCAGCACTGGCTATCAGTGAGAGCTAACGAAAGTGTCAGTGTGCGGCGGAGCCAGGGGCATCCTCGCTCAATCATCACACATATCTGGGCTGAGAAAACCAAGAGGGTGGATGGGCAAAATCAGCCATTTCCCAAGCTGGGGAGGGGGCGTCTCACTTCTGCCTCTGCATCTACAGCAACTGCTTCCATTGGCATGAAAAGTTTATGCTGCAGGTAGTTTGAAAACCACAATTTTTGTTTGTTTTTTTAATTAAAAAATTTTGAATATAGTTGATTTACAGTGGTCTGTCAATTTCTACTGTACAGCAAAGTGACCCCATTATACATATATATATACATTCTTTTTCTCATATCATCTTCCATCATGTTCTATCAAAAGTGATTGGATATAGTTTCTGTGCTGTACAGCAGGACCTCATTGCTTATCCATTCTAAATGTAATATTTTGAATCTACTCACCCCAAACTCCCTGCCCACCCCACTCCCTCCCCAACCCCTCTTGGCAATCACAGGTCTCTATGTCTATGTGTTTGTTTCTGTTCTGTAGTGAAAACCACAATTTTTTTTTTGTCTTTTTGTCTTTTCTAGGGCCGCACCCGAGGCATGTGGAGGTTCCCAGGCCAGGGGTCTAATCAGAGCTGCAGCCACTGGCCTACACCACAGCCACAGCAACGCCAGATCCTTAACCCACTGAACAAGGCCAGGGATCGAACCCGCAACCTCATGGTTCCTAGTCGGATTCGTTAACCACTGCACCATGATGGGAACTCCAGACAGTAATGGGCACAGGCTTTTTTTTTTTTTTTTTTTCACAATTGTTAATCATCACTTTAGAAGAATTTGAGGAGCCCCATTTATTCATCATGGAACTTCCCTGCTCACATCTTCTTGTGCCCTGTTTTTATGCCGCATCCCCTGCAGGGATGCTCACCTTCCCGTTAGTAGACTAGCCAATCCCTATTCATTTAAAATTTTGGTCAATATGCCTACTGTCTTAAATACACGTAGTTTTCCTTGAAAGCAGGAATTCGTTTACACTATCCCAAAGGTCCTAAGTGTACAAGAGAAACATACTCATTGATGCATTAGGCTCTATTCTTAGAGTTTACTCAGTGAATATATTGGTATTACTATCAGCCTATACACCCAGGTAGGCAAGGGCCATAACTTTATTTTCCTCTAATGCGTATCCATTTCTATTGACAGTTCCCCTTCTACCATGGTGAGAGAACTTTAATCTTAGTCTTTGGGGCTCCCCCTTCCCAGGGTTGCATCTTAATTCCGGGAGGTTACTTAGTGTTGAAGCTGGGAGGTGGAGGCATTGTAACCCTGGCCTGAGATTTCAGGTTGTTATAGAGATAACCCCAGTTCCTGTGCACGTGATCCTTCCACACGGGCTCCTCTTTCTCTGGTTGTGTCCACCTCTGTGCCCTTCCCAGAAAGCACGTCTCTCCTCCCCTCAGACCAGGCTTTTATTATTTTTTTTATTTGTATCATTTTTTTTGTCTTTTGTCTTTTTAGGGCTGCACCCACAGCATATGGAGGTCCCAGGCTAGGGGTGTAATTGGAACTGTTGCCTCCGGCCTATACCACAGCCATAGCAATGCCAGATCCTTAACCCACTGAGCAAGGGAACTCCAGGACAGGCTTTTAAAATCTGGTTTTAGGAGTTCCCATCATGGCTCAGTGAAAATGAATCTGACTAGTATCCATGAGGATGAAAGATTGATCCCTGACCTCTCTCAGTGGGTTAAGGATCTAGCATTGCCATGAGCTGTGGCGTAGGTTGCAGTCATGGCTCAGATCCTCAGCCCTAAAAAGACAAAAATAAATAAATAAATAAAAAATAAAATCTGGTTTTAGGGAGAAGCACTACTCTTTTTTTTTTTTTGCATTTGTTTGTTCATTTCAAGATTCAAATAAGGTCCATACATTGCAATTTGTTACTATATATTTTATATATATATATGTACATATATATATTATATATATATTTTCATTTCTGGCTGCCCCACGGCTTATGGAATTCCCACGTCAGGGATCAGATCTGAGCTGCAGTTGTGATCTACATAGCAGCTGCTGCAACCGCTAATCCTTTTACCTACTATGCAGGGCAGGGATCAAACCTGAGTCCTGGTGCTGCAGAGATGCCTCAGATCCCATTGAGCCACAGTGGGAACTCCAGCACTACTTCTTTAAATGGAAACTTTTGCCATGGAAGCTCTCCCCTAATATCTGTCTATGCCTAGACTTCTTTTTGTCTCACCAGGATTTCAACTCATAGACCAAAGCCATGGGGCTCCTCTGTTTCTTCTTTCAGCCCCTTGTTGCTGCCCACTTTGGTGATGAGCACAAAATGCTCCTGAGCTCCTGAGTAAAGGATGGACATGGTATGGGTGGGGAGAGAGAAACAGAAACACTGACCCAGAGAAAAAAAATTAGACTGCAGGTTTTGAGCTAAATGGCTTGCAAAAACTGTGATGTTCTTAGAGGCCAGGGTTTTATCTTAAATATTCAAATTGAGTAGATACTGTATTCATGAAGCATTCATTCTGACTCAATGTAAAAAAAATGCTTCAAAATACATTAAATAAAAAATTACAGGTCTACAATCTTCAAGTAAAACAGATGCATCTAGAAAGGTGCTGTGTGTGTGTGTTGCATTACACATCCCTAGGTGCCCTAGTGCATTGTCAAATCAACAATGCAAGTTTTACTTTAAGAAACTAGGCAGAGAAGAGAAAATTAAATCCACATATTTGCATACAGTTTTAGGTGATTTAAAAAAAATATCCTATCATGAACTTCAGGTTAAAAATCCCTGATCCTTGAAAATGAATCTTAAATTTGTATACCATCCTAGAGCTCTTTTTTGAGCTCCAGAATCTCAGGTTTAAATGTTTGGAGGACATCCACAGTTAACTATTTCACACGTTGCTAAAAATCAAAACTTACAGAGGTAGTAAATTAATTCTCTCTCTCCCTCCTCCTTTCTCCCTTCCCCTTCTTTTTTTTTTTCCTTTCCTCTTCTTTCCCTTTCCCTTTTCTAAACCTAAAGCAATGAAATGGGGCCACTATCCACTCTGCTGCCCATATATCAAAATCTGGATATCTTCCCTCTCCTTTACTCCCACATCCAATCAATCACAAAATCCCACTTACTCCACCACCTAAAACTCCCTCAAATGCACCTCTTTTCCTCCCTTCCTGCTGATACTAGAGTAGGTCACCAACATTTCCTGGGTAGATAGTATTGTAACTTCCTAACATATCTCTGCTGCCTCCCCCCAACCTCTGTCCTCTTATGTATCCACTTGCACTAGGCAGTCAGGTGATATTTCCAAAAGGCTAACTTCACGCCCTGTTTATGACTTTTCCCTAGCTTCCCTGTGTTCTTGGGCTTAATTGCCATGTGTTTAGCATGGGTTATAAGACCCTTTATGATGGGGACCCTATGTATCTTGTGGACCTTTCTCTCTCCTCCTGTTCTACTCACTTCCTTTTCCACCCATGGTGCCTATCTTCCTGTTCCCTCAGTTTCCTGCTTCCTCTTTCTTCCAGGCCTTCAGGGATGCTGTTCCTTCTGTTTGGAATATTTTTTCCTAACGTTTTCCCTTTGCATCCTTATGCCTTCTGCCCTCCGCATTTTGTTAAATCATTCCCATCCATCCTGTAGACCTAGTTTGGCGGTTATTTCTGCCAGGACTTTCCTCATCTTCCTTTTGCTGCCTTCCTGTCTCTGTCTCCCCAGGGAACATGTTGCCAAGAGTCTCATTACATTGTAATGAATTGTAACTTCTTATGAATTGTAACTTCTTACTTGTGTATCTCCCCAACAAGACTGTAATAAAAACGTTTGTCCTTGTAGATACAATTGTGGTGCTTGCTTTCTTTTTTTTCTTTCTTAGGGTAAGGTAAGAAGGATTCTGGAATTCTTAATTACCTGGGAAAATATATGACAAAAATAATGTGGTATAAAGTAAGATTGGTAGACATTTAATAAATATTTGTATAATTAATATGCTTTATCTGTGATTACATATTGTCATATGTCATGATCATAACCTATGCTCTCTCAGATTGTTTCCCTCTTTTATTAACAAGGAAAACATAACTTTTGTTAATAACTGTTGGTGCTGTGTTGGATTGATTATGGAGAAAAATTAAACGTCAGAGTTTTCTTTCAATTTTCTGGTATATTTTATTGTATTTCCCTTTCACTGAGAGGAGTTCTGAGCATAGAGTTGTGGATATTTGCTTGAGAATCTATGATGCAAAGACCTTAGCATCCCAGCTAAATGCAAAACTGATGGGCTCTGGACAGTACTAAGTCATTTTGCTCGCCTTTCATTTTTTTGTATTATTTAGCTGTAATCACCCGTTCTCTCATCCCACTTTACTGTGAACGTTTAACTGGTCAGTACTAAAATTACACCATGCCATCACCGAATGTCCAGCCCCAGATCCTTATTAGGCTAATGGCAGATCCATTAATGATGAGAAGGGGTCAGTATGCCCTTCTGGCATGGCTCTCCTACAGCATACTCTACTTAGTGGAAAAACAAAATCATCAAAATAAAGTTATGCACAATTAGTCATTAAACCATGTTGTAAACACTTGGCTTATTTAACTAGTCTTGGTTGGCTGTATTTGTTCGCCAAGTTATGCTGATTAAAGTGGCAAAGAATTTAAAAATAACCAATAGTCATATGCTCATAATTCTAGTTTTCTTTATAACATGCTAGGAAGGAAATCAACAGTAAAATCAATGTGGTCAAGGGTGGTCAAGCTCTATTATTGTGTCAGCCCTCACCACAAATAGAGCACATTCGGAAGTATCCTGTTTTTCCATAACCCTTGAGCTCTAAGGAGGAAAAGAAGTATCCATCATATGGGAAACGAATTGGATCCAGGCAGTGATGTTTTACAGGTATTTACTTTTGCATAAATATGGTATTCTAAGAGATTATTACCAACAATTAAAGCTTTCATGTTTTAGCAGATCTGAGCATTTTAGTCTGATGTTGGCTTCTTTTTTTTTTAAATAGAATTTTTTTGCTCATCTCAGTCAATGATCAGGTCATTGGTATTATTCACTTATTCCTTGAACTTTTATCCATTTAGTATATATCAGGGACAGTGAAGTTGAGGCTTCAGAGATGCCTAACCATGTGTGACGTCAAGGGGGTAGAGCTGAACGTAGACTAGCTGTGTGTGCTCTTTGCTTCTGTTTGTTTCTCTCTAAGAAGGTCACCCTCTCCGGCCTCCATTTGAGGAGGAACTTCGTCCTGGTGCCTCTCTCTGGAGCCCTGCGGACGTGGTAGGAGAATGTTCCCAGCAGCTCTGGCTGCCCTGATTTGGATGCTTTCCCTTTAAAATATTCAGAGGACTCCATGTTTGGCTCTGGGTTATCATTTTTCCTCAAATAAATACTCTCATTATGTTTAGGTTTCTATTGATCTTCTACTTATTTTAGAAAGAAGTTTCACTGAAGCATTGCATTTGTTGCTATGCAATGGCAAAGAATACTATCATTATGATTGCTACCATCTGCAGAAAATGAGGAGAGGAAGAAGCACGCCACAGGGCTGAAGATTCAGCATCTCTCCTGTCACTGACAAGGGCCATGTTGAGACACTGCCTCCGATTTGGTCCAACCCGCAGGCCAACGGGATAGATAGATTTCTCTGGGCTTTTAAAATTTGTTTTGTTTTGTGACTTAAAGGTTTTTCCCTTATCCTCCTGGGAAAAGAAATATGTTTTTTTCCATTTTACAGGCAAACCACTTCAATAGAACATGGCTGGCGGCCATATGGTCACATATGAATCCAACAATTAATTTAGCAAGGAAAACTGCTTGTAACAAGTTTTGAATTTGCTATCCCAGGTAGTACTTTGATGATTAAATAAGGAGATGATTGCCAAGAAAATGACAGTAACATTAATAAAAAGATATGTTCCCCTTAGTCATTTAACGATAGTCAAATTATTAGTTGCCATCTATTTGAAGTGAAGTCCATGGCGCTTGTAGGAGGTACTTAACACTTTTTATGTATAATTTTATAGCAAAAATATGGTGTTAATTTTCAAGCAGCTTACAGTCCAGTAAACTCTTGAATGAGGGCTTGCATGACCCTTATCTGGAGCTTCTAGGTCTAGACTTTAGGCTGGCATGGCTTCCAGAACTGGCTTTACAACTGGATTTCAGAACCAGAGATCTAGCCAAAGCTAATAAGTGTGGAGTGGCTTAAAGATGGAAAAAAGAAAAACAAAAGAAAACTGAAGTTAACTAAACCCACTAGAATCTCATAAAGGGTTATGAGGAATTTGGGGAAACCATTCATACCAGTTTTTGTTTTATCTCACAGATTGTCGCCTCCCCGGATGGTTCCTCCAGCTCTGACGTTTGTAGAATCAAAGCTTTCGCTATCCAGTCATCACTCCCCACACGCAGGGAGCACAGATGTTGTGTGGTTAGGATCCTGGCCTTTTATAATTCCTTGGCATTAGGAATGGATAAAAGGGAAAGCAAAAGTATCATGGGATTGTGTGACTTTTGCTAATATTTTACTGAAAGTTAGCTGCTTATCCTTTGTCTGAGGGAATTGAATGATCCACAGCCATTCAGAGGCGCAAGGAGTGCCCAGTTATAGTGATGCAAACACTATGATGACATTTCCTTCAAAGAAATCTGTAAGTCTGTTTCTGTTTAATTCTATCAGCTATTTTCGGTAATATTACGACTTAAACATTTATATATTTATTGCATGTGCCATAAATATATATTGGTTGAATTTCTGAACCTAAACTTGTGGTCAAGTGCTAAAATCAATAGGATATTATTGACATGATGGCTGCAGAACTATCTATGATATACCAACAGGTCTGACGTTTGAAAGGAGATATGAACATGTCCTCAGAATATTTTACAAGCAGAGAAATTCATATAAATACAAGGGAGTCCTTGCCCTCCCCTTTATTGTATAAAAATGGAATTAGCAAATGAAGTACTTTTATACATAATACATTTATAACATATAAATGTATATATAATGCTACTTGGTTTTTCTAAGCACCAAGCATGACAGCCAGCTGCAACCAGTAAGGTTGTGCAAACATGAGCTCAGAGGACAAAGATCAGAAAGTGTCCCAGGAAACGTTGTTTCCTTTTTGAGAGAGCTGTGCACCAGTCATGCACAGGGTACATGCCCTGGAAAGGGTTAAATGATGAGCCCATCATTCTTTCAAAGCTGTTTTCCATGAATCTCTCTCTCTTTTTTTTTTTTTTTGCTTTTTAGGGCCGTACCCGTGGCATATGGAAGTTCCCAGGCTAGGGGGCCAATTGGAGCTACAGCTGCCTGCCTACACCAGAGCCACAGCAATGCCAGATCTGAGCCGCGTCTGCGAACTACACCACAAGTCACGGCAACACCAGATCCTTAACTCACTGTTCGAGGCCAGGGATCAAACCCGCAACCCCATGGATTCTAGTCAGATTCGTTTCTGCTGCACCAGGAATCTCCTTATTTTCAAACAGTTTGGCACTGTGTGACTCTTTCAATATGTGCAAGTCAAGACATGATCCAGGAAGTCTACCAAAATGTTTATACTATTTATTTAGCCTGTAGCCAGTCTTCCAAGGCATTTACAAAGTGCTATAAATTCTTTAGAGGATATCAAAAATGAAAAACTTACAGGAAAGTTGTAGAAAAGGATTAAAATATGCCATAAATATTAGTTTCATATCTCTTCAAAAACCTGTTTTACCCTAGTCATGTCATCTAACTTTGAATTTGAATTCAGACTTGGGTGCAAACAATCAGATTTTATTCTTCAAAACATAATCATTTTTTATGGCTACAGGAAGATTATTGTAATGGGAAGAATTTCTGATATGGGAGAAAATTACTGCCATTGTAATAGTCTTATTTGGATTTAAGAGATACCCAAGTTTAGGCTCTGTTCTTGACTTGTATTTGGTTTAAACTCTTTACATCTTTTATAAATATCTTCATGTATAAAATGGAAAAAGTAGTAATTTCAACTTGTCTTTTGGAGCTCTTGTAAAAATTAATAAAATAAAAAGTAGAAAAATCAATCATGGTTAGTATTTTTTTTTTGAGAGGCTGGCAGAAGTAAGTATTTTACCAACACTACTAGCTGTAGCCCAAATTCGTCAAAAGGCAGTAGCTAATTTTCAATGAAACTTTTGGACTTGTCACATCTTAGTAGGGATTTATGTTGAAATGGGTTAGAAGAATACACTTTCTTTTTCTTTTTTTTTCTTACAGTCTCACTTATGGCATATGGAAGTTCCCAGGCTAAGGGGTGATTTGGAGCTGCAGCTGCTGGCCTACACCATAGCCACAGCCACCGCAACACCAGATCCAAGCCTTGTCTGTGAACTACACCACAACTCATGGCAATGCCGATCCTTAACCCACTGAACGAGGCTAGGGACAGAGCCTGAGTCCTCATGGAGACTAGTCAGGTTCTTAACCTACTGAACCACAACAGGAACTCCAGAATACACTTTAAAAGAATGGAGAAATACCCTTCACATGCCATTAGAGTGATCTGTCTAAAATGCAAAATTTATCATTTTATTTCAGTGTTCAAAATTCCTCAGTGTTTTCTCCATCACATTCAGGAAAACACAGTACTGCATGATACAGTCTCGACTGTCTTTTTTTTTTTTTTTTCAGCTTTAGCTACCACTGTCGCCTTGTGTACCCTATACTTATACCAAACTTAATACAGATCCCTGAATGCATGGAGCTCTCCCAAGCTTTCCTGTCTTCGTATAGTGTCTTCTGCTGTATCTTCACATCCTTCCATCACAGACCTCCTGAACTTCTTTTCACCCTTCAAAACTCAGCTTGTATCCCTTTGTTCATGTGCCTATTCCTGACCTTCCTTTTGCCTGAAAGAAGGCTGTCTTTGTTTAGTGTCTCTCCCTGCAATTCAGTGTGGCCTCCTGAAATGAAGATTCCATACTTTATAAACTTTTGTATCTCCAGAGCCCAGCTCAGTGTTGCTGATTGAACATATAAATAAAAGGATGAAACTCTGCTATGAATTAGGCAGTGTCATTCTGGAAGCATCTGGAGTTAGGTACTAATGATAAATTAAGCCGCTCCACTCTTCTAAGTGTTGGGACCAGTTGAGAGATGGATTGAAGATGGAGCTAAGAATCAGGCACTTGAAGATCAAACTGATGGCTTTGCTGTTGACAAGCCTGGGTTTGATGGTTTGGGTATGTGGTAACAGTGGGTTTCCCAGAAGCAGCTAAGTAGTAGACACAGACTTTCTCAGTCAAGGCATTTCTGGACAACCACTGGCCATCTTTGTATTTAGGTATACAAAGCGTATTTGTATTTGTATTTAGCATCTGGACCACTAAGTTTATGGTATGACCAACAGTGGACCAAAATACATGTGTACTGTCAGGTCTCAAAGGGGGAATTGGGAGAGCTGTGAAGAGCTTTCTATTTTTTGTTAAAAATAGAGTTAAGTCAACTTCTCCCCTTGGGAAATAATTAGTATAGTGGGTGTCCCACTACATGGGAACATGAGATTGGGGAAAGGTAAGCTTCTCTCATTTGCCTTCTCTAGTGCGCCTTACCTGTCTTTCTACATGACCTTTTTCTGTCAGTGGCTTTACTCTTCCCCTCGATATCCAAGTGTAAGTTGAGACACTATTCTAGTCTGTAGCTCACCCCCTCAAGAACAATTGACAATGACACTCCAGACTATAGCCTCTGTCCTATAACTGCTTGAAGCTATTTTTCTATTTTTTAAATATTAAAGAAATACATGATTATTTAGAAAATTACAAATGATTTCGATGTACAAAAAATAAGACTCCATCAAATACCCTAGTCTCTCAGCCTTTTTTCCTTTTCTGGAAGTAACTCTTGTTCATGTATGCATCTCTAAATTTTTTTCTAGGCATTTTACATACTTAGACATAAAGATTTTTAAAAACCACAAATACTTAATAATTATTAATAGATATTTTCTTATGTCATATTTTATTAGTTTATATTATTATTTTTAATAATCCCTGAATAATTTATTAATAAATTAATAAATAATTAATAATTTAACAATTAATTTATTTTTATTAATTTATTTCAGCATTCCCCTATTGCTGGATATTTAGGTTGTTTCCATTTTTTTTACTACACAGAATAAAGATTCTATACATCCATCTGTCTTCTCTTTCTATAAGAGAGACTCCTATAAGTAAAACTGTTGAATCGAGTAAATTGTGCATTATAATTTCAATCGGTATTTCCACATTGTGCTTTAAAAGTCTATACTACCAATATATTGTTTCGATTTCCCAAATCATAAGGACCACAGATATTATAAATCTTTCAAGTTTTTCCCAGTTGAGTGGGTAAAACATATTGTTTTAATTGCATTTCCTTTATTGCTTATGATGAATATGATTTCTCATGGTTATTAGTCTTTAGTCCTTCCTTGTCTTCTTGTTCATAATTTTTTCCCATTTTTCTGTGGTAGTTTAAGTTTTTCATATAACATGAATTTTAATTCTGTTTCTGCTAAATATGTTTACAAATATTTTCTTACTGAAGTGGCTTTCTTTTCACTTTACTTAATCGTTAACCTTTTACTCACGGATTTTAGTGCCAATACTTTCATAGACTAAATTCCTATACCCAACGTCACTCCTTTTGGGGAGTTTCTGTTTTGTTCCATTGATCTGTTTATCTATTCTTCATACTGTTTTAACTCTATAGCAGCAGTGTTTAATAGCAATAATCTCTAACATGTATTGAACCTTTAATAAGTGCCTGGCACCATTCTACTAATCTTCGCAACTACCATTTGTAGCAATCAACATTACTGTCACTGTTTTACGTATTAGAAGCTGAGGTTCAAGGAAGTTAAGTAACTTGCCCAGAGTTACTGAGCCAGGAAATAGCTGAACTGGGATAAAACAGCAACATTGCCTGTCCCTAGTCAGTGTTGTTAAGCACTCTACCAGGAGCACTTTCCATAGTCAATAGAATGCTTTGACACTTGCTATAGCAAGTTATCCCTCAATGCTGTTGCATTTTACCACTTTCTTATGCATTTGCTCTCATGAGTAAATTTTATAATTGCCTTAATAGTTTTCATAAAAACTCCTGTTGCATTTCAATGATGCCTGTATTGAAATTTGATTATCCTGAGAAAGAAATAGGGCTAGTTTTGTGTCTGCCACTTTTTTTTTTGTCTTTTTATGGGCCACACCCACTGCATATGGAGGTTCCCAGGTTAGGGGTTGAATCAGAGCTGCAGCTGCTGGCTTACACCACAGCCACAGCAATGCAGGATCTGAGCCACCTCTTCAACCTACACCACGGCTCACGGCAACGGTGGATCCTTAACCCACTGTGCGAGGCCAGGGATCGAAACTTTGTCCTCATGGATGCTAGTCAGATTCGTTTCTGCTGAGCCACAACAGGAAATTCTGCCACTCCTAAATCGTATGCTAAGACCTAACCCCTTGTACCTCAGATTGTGATTGCATTTGGAAACAGAAACTTTAAAAAGCTTACTAAGTTAAAATGAGATCATTACGGGGGCATTAATGTAACTTTAAGTGGTGAGGAAATTTTACACAGGCAGATTCTGAGGGAAGACCACATGTAGAGCAAGGAGATGGGCCTCAGAAGAAACTATCCCTGCTGACACTTTGATTTTGGATTTCTTGCCTCCATAACTGTGAGAAAATAAAGCTCTGTTTAAGACGCCCAGTCTGCAGTGCTTTGTTATGGCAGCCCTAGTTCACTCATACCATTATGTTATAATTTACTGTCTTCACATCTAGAAAGATGTTATGACTTTTGATTTATTCAGTCTTTTTTTAGGCTCTTCAGTTAGATATAAGTGTTTTCTTTAAGAATACATTGCTTTTTTTTTGTTTGTCTTATCCCTGTTCATTTTATTGCTTTCGGTTACTATTGATTTTTATATATTTATATGTATATTTTTATCTGTCTGCCTTACTGAACTCTCCTATTAGTTTTAATAGCTTTTCAGTTGTCTCAGTGTTTTAGGCAGACAAATGTATAATATGCAAATAAGGGCAGCTTTATTTATTTATTTACTTTTGCTTTTTAGGGTCGCACCCTTGGCATATGGAAGTTCCCAGGCTACAGGTTGAATCAGAGCTGTAGCTGCCGACCTGTACCACAGCCACAGCAATGCCAGATCTGAGCTGCATCTGCAAGCTACACCATAGCTCACGGGAACGCCGGATCCCGGACCCACTGAGCGAAGGCAAGGATTGAACCCACATCCTCATGGATATTGAATCTACATCCTTCACCACAATGGAAATTCCAAGGGGCAGCTTTATTTTGATTCTGTATTTCCAATGCATACATTTTGCTTTCTTTATTTTATTGCATTGGCGGAAATGTTTCAAAATAAACATAAATAATAGTGATGATAGTAAGAGTCCTTGCCTAGCTCTTGAATTTCTTTGGCAATCCTTACTTATGATATTTTTCATAAGTTTTGATATAGTTTTTATGTTATTTAAATTTTTAAGAGTCTTTATTCTTTTATCAGCAAAAGCAGTTATAAGACATGCTTTACTAGAAATTTTCAAAATAAACCTATAGGTTTTTCTCTTTTTATATGTTAATGTGGTGATCAGAATGACCAGATTTATAAATTTATTATTACTTATTAAATTTTTTTTTGCTTTTTAGGGCTGCACCCATGGTATATGGAATTTCCCAGTCTGGGGGTTGAATTGGAGCTACAGCTGCTGGCCTATGCCATAGCCACAGACCTACACTGCAGCTCATGGCAACCCACTGAGCTAGGTCAGGGTTCGAACCTGTGTCCTCATGGATAGTAATCAGGTTTGTTTCTGCTGCACCACAATGGGAACTCCTAGAGTTATATATTTAAACTATCTCTCTCTGGTTTTTTTTGGCTGCACTTGTGGCACATGGAAGTTCTGGGCTAGGGGCTGAACCCAAGCCACAGCAGTAACCCTAGCCACAGCAATGAAAATGCTGAGTCCTTAACTGCTAGGCCACCAGGAAACTCCCTAAACTATCTTTATATTCTAAGAATCAGCCTATTTGTTTATTGTGCATTCTTCTTATAATTCACTGGTAGGTTTGAATTACTAATATTTTATTCATGAATTTTTCAGAAAGTGTATGTGAGATAAACTTTCCAAGTCATTGTATGACTGGACATTAATTTTGCCTATAGATTTGAATAGTAACTTAGTTTTGTATAGAATTCTAGGCTCAAAATAAATTTGAAGACATTGGTCTAGTATAGTCTGTCTTCTTGTATATCTAGTATTATAGAAGAGGAATAGAGGCCAATCTAATCCTCTCAGGTCAGATTTCTTAAGAAAAACTCACAATTTGTTGTGAATCACAGCAGAAATGGATTATTATGGAATCTTTAAGAATTTATATGAACTCTTTTGTTATGCCTTACTTCTATGGTTTTTACTATAATACATCTATGCTAGGTAGGATGAAATGAAAAAATTAACATGTTTCATCTTTTCATTTAGTTATCATAGTCTAATGAAAAAGCACTAAACTCAGAAAGAAGAATAAGAAATTGTTACTACTGAGCAAGAAGCAATTTAAGATTATATCAATTTGTCAATGCAGAAGTGAGACCAGAATCCAGGCCTCTTAATTATGAAATGTATGAGATTCCAATTAGGGAAGGATTTGCTGGAGCAAAAGTTGGAAATTTTACTCAAATGATAAAGGGCCCTGGTGAAGGCAGATCTCTAGCAGCAAGGGGACCTGAAATGCATGGGAGTTTTGACCTTTGCTTATTCTGACTTTTGCTTGGTTAGATTTGGAATTTTCAACTGTTAAAAAGATTAACTCCTTTTTAACCATTATCTACACAAGTTTAAACAGTATTAGTAAACCTAAACCTCTGGAATCTCTATTAGTTCCTAAGGATATTTATTTATTTAAATTAAAAAACCTGAAATATAGTTGATTTACAGCATTGTGTTTATTTCTGCTGTACAGCAAAGTGACTCAGTTATATAAATATAATTCTTTTTTATATTCTTTTCCATTACGATTTATCAGAGGATATTGACTATAGTTCCCTGTGCTATACAGTAGGTCCTTGTTCTTTATCCATCCTATATATAAGGATATTTAAAGTACTGATTTACATTAGAAACTCAGTTTTTCCATATTTGTTTCCCTTATTCATTTTATCAATCTGGGAGTTATCTGTTGGACATGAATCTACTAAATTTCAGACTGAGATTATTCCCAGAGAACTTTTATTTATGAATAAGTGGCTCCTGGATTTGTGAAATAGAGCATGAATCTGATGGTCTTCTTACAAGCTGCCCTGTAGGTTTTCATGAAAAAGAAATGTGATGTTTTAAAGAAGTAACGCATGTTTGATTAAACTATATCCCTTATTGGCCATCCTACTTCAGTTGTTATCATGTTAAAAAATCTTACATGTCCACTGGAGAGCTTTGGGAAGAAAAAAATAATTCCAGGTAAAATAGAGAATGTTCATCACTAATTTCTTAAGAACGTTAAAGTGACTACTTTAAAGGATAGAAATACATAATTATAGGAGAAAAGATCACATTTTGAAACTTTAGTGTAATTAATAACAGAAGGTGTAGCATCAGGTAAAAATATTAAAGACAGAAAATTGGCATATAAGTTTTATTACGCACTAATTCTATTTGTTGAATAATCTTAGGCCTCTACTCTGTTTGACTCACACTCACACTGAGTGGGGTGATTTAGCAATCAGGTGATCCATCATTTTTGGTTTGATAAAACCAGTTTCCATGGGAGGAAGATATTGTCAAAATTCATTTAAATACATTCTAGTTCTGCTATTACTGGGCGATCAAATGCCAGTTGGCACGATATGATGTTCCAACAGCTGCTCCAAGTTCACAGGGACTTAGAACCCTTTGTGATCAGCTAGGGTTATTTTTAGACCTAATTCTAGATAACTCAGAGAAGTGCTGTGCTGTGTTCCACATGATAATTGCAGCAAAATTTGTCATGGAAGACATTACGCAGGATTCCTTGTAAACCCCTTTCACCACATAAAATGGAAACTTGAAGCAAAGGGAGAGCCATGCTATTTTAATTAGAAAGATCACACCTTATTCTTTTAGGAATTCTCTGTTGCTTTGTATAACTTGTTTGCCCACTTTTGGGGGGCAGGAAACATCTTGGAATCCTTGAAGCTTTGGTGCAATTAACCACGTCCATCTCATACGTTTGATGAAACCACCCTATGCGTGAGTTTTAGGAACATTCTTAGGAGAACTCTGTATTTATTTAACTTGATGGCAAAACAGCAACATGCTAAATAATGTGATTAAAGTTGTTAAAAGCCAAAATAAACACATAATTATCTCAAGAAAAACGGTGTCAGGCAAGCGCGGTCTCCATAAAGCGGACCCCGCGTGCGTCTTTCAGGCCCTGGCGCACAATAGATCATAGTTAAAAGTCTGTTAACAGACCTCTGACGGCTGAGCCGGGTAGCTTGTGGTTTCCTTCGAAGCCTATTGGCATAATGTGCGTTTATGTGTGAGGTGCAAATTGGCAGTTGCCTTCTATTGGTGCCCTTGGCAGAACAGAAACCATACAGTAGGGCTACCAGCAGGAAGTGCATTGCTTTGAAATTACCCAGCAGGGTTTCTACTTGCTGCTCTTGCTGCTTCTGAGACAGAGGCCTTCCATCGTCTGGCCATGATTAAAATCAAAGTGGAGGCTTCTTTGCTGGGTGCCAGTAAACTTAGGTGAAAAACAGAAACAATCTGGAGTTTTAATTATTTTAAAATGCAATGTAGGCAAGAAACCAAGATGAAAGCATTTTTGACTAATCTATCCCAATTATTTCACATAAACGGATTTGCTAAAAAAGAGACCCATAGAGAGATTGCCTTTACCAGAAACTTCATAACATATCTCACATCCATAAAATATATCTGTGCCACGTATGCCGTTTTCATGAAACTCACAGAGAAAAGTGTCCAAACATTATACTTTGAGGTGAATAGGGAAAACCAGATGTGCATTTACCTTATGCCAAACACAAGATGCTACATTTATATGAAAAAAGCCTTCAAAGCATAGAATAGAATTTATTGGTTAGTTACTACCTTAAAATAATCCATCCGTAAGGGAGCTTCTCTGTGCTATAATTAAGGTTGGTGTAATTCCATAGTAGGCTGGGCAGATAATTCCCATTATGCTTGTAGTTTCCAAAGCTGGCAGCTTCTGGATTTCCTCTTTTCAGTTTCATTTTTTTCCATGCAGGGTACAAAAGCATGAGTCATGAGTTCAGAGTTTGCTGTCTCTAATAATCCATTGGGAGAAAATTTAACTTGATTTGGAACAAAACGTATGGAAGGCAAACTGCTCTTACATTGAACAAGTCAGCTTTCAAATGAATGGTGGTTGGAATCAAGAATTAACATGCAGGTTCTTTGGAGAAACCCCCCCCCCCCTCCCAAGTACTGGGAATTCATGCTTTCAGTTAGCAAATGTTTACCAAGTGCCTGCTATGTGGTAAGCACTGTGATTAGAACTAGGGTCCAGACTCTCAAAGAGAAGCCAGAGAATTAAATAATTATTTACACCTGTCACTCTGGACTCGGACTGTCATGCTAAGGACGTATAATGTGCCAGGTAGTACCTAGTGGGGACCCCTAGCCCACAGGTGGGATTTGACCACAAAGAGGGTGTGAATGT
Organism: Phacochoerus africanus; assembly: GCF_016906955.1. Lineage (NCBI taxonomy): Eukaryota > Metazoa > Chordata > Mammalia > Artiodactyla > Suidae > Phacochoerus > Phacochoerus africanus. The sequence continues at coordinate 16,369,186 of NC_062558.1, read as the reverse complement.
TACATTTCTATCATGATGGTCACATATTTTTAAAGACATATATAGTATGACTGGGTATATTTATACAGCAGAAATTGTCTCAATGCTGTAAATCAACTATACCCTAATAAAAAATAAATTAAAAAAGACATATAAAAAGAGGAAAAATATATCATTTTGATTGCAAGGTTAGAAATGGCTTAGGAAAATTGGATATGCAGGTCCATTCTCATCCTTTGAAAGTTTTCTTCTTCTAACTCTAATTTATTGTGAAACTTCAAATCATTTGGCTACAGCCAAGAGCAGGTTGACACTGCTCGAGATCAAAGTGCTTGAGCTACCGCATATGCTCAGGCAAGGGAGAAATCTAGATGTCAACCTTCTTCCACTTGAAATTCATATTAGAAAGAGAGAAATCATAATAACAGTTTCATTAAGGAACATTGACGAGTATCTTTTGTACCTATCTAAGTTCGGAACCTGGCAGTTATTGGTTTCGTCTGACAGACAGAAGCACAGAAGACTCAGCCTGTCCCTGGCCTTGAGGAATGAACACAGAATTTGCCGGCTGTACATGAAAGTCTGCTTACAAAAACTAGCTCCCACTGGTGGAAATACCTTTCTGTTCAGTACACGAAGTTGATGGAAGCTTTTGTCTTTCTCAAATTCTCCTCCTGATCAGATTTTATTTTTGCTCCAAGACAACCTTTAATTGAATAAACATAGTCATTTCGTTCAGGAAGAATTTCCATGACATGTGTTGAATAAAATGTACATGTTCTGTATCCATCCCAGCAGCACCACCTATTGTTATGTTGTAGCCTTTGTACTAAACTTCCAGGCATCTAATTTGTTTATTCCCCAATATCCCGCTTTGGCTTCTGATATACTACACATTTTACAGGGTATAAAGGTTGAGCATGAAGACTGTGGTGACATTTCTCAAGTGATAAACCAGTTCTGTAAATAAAATGCATTTTTGTGGCACTTCAGACTTTCATTTGAATTGGTGAAAGGAAACTGAATGGAGAAGCTGTATGATTATAAAAATATTTAGGAATGGTGGAATAGTATTTGGTAAATGAGATCCAAGTCTTTAAAGTTACTACTATTATATATTATTTATCAAGTAAAAGTGGCATTTTTTTAAAACACTGGGAAATAAAAAATATTATTATTTGCATTTACGGGTGAAAACTAATTCAGGAACAGTCAAATGGGACACTATAGAATTTTTCAGCCTTATTCCCAGAAGAGACAGAGGTAGGATGGGATATTTTACATAGTCTTCATTTGATGTTTACAGGTACATATATGAGTGTGAGTCATAAACTATGTTTTCTGTAAGCCATGTTGATTTAAACCATGTAAACCATGTAAAAGATTTTAGGAGGAAAATAATAAGTAACATAAGGAGTATTTCCCTATACATTATACTTTTGAAACTTCCCCCCAACTCTCTGGGGATGAGTGAGGTGGCCTTGAGCCTTTGTCTTCTTTTCCTGTTATGTCCACTCTTTTTGAAATTTTATCTGCTCTATAGGTTCAATTACCATCTCTATACCGATTGCTTCAAAATTTGTATTTATATCCCTTACATCTCTCCCAACCTCTAGAAAAAGAATGTCTATAAGTGGGAGTTCCACAAAGTATCTGTATCTAAAACACCACAGACTTATCATTCTTCTGGCCAAAGCACCACATCTTCCTGCATTCCTCATCCGAGTTAATGCTCTACCATCTGTCTAGTTGCCCAGGTTTCTCCTTCCTGTTCATGATCTTCACTCAATCAGCCATGACAGTGACATTTCTTCAGTATCTCTGAATCCTCCCATATTTAGTTCAGGCCTTATCATTTCTCACCTGGTTCATGACCATAACTCTACTACTTCAAATTGCACTTTCTCTGCTGGCAGACATGTGGTTCTAAAATTTAGGACTCTTAAGAGCTTCACAAATGGTTTCTCATTGCTTTTAGAGTGCAGTCCAAATTCTTTACACAAATAATAAGATGCCATTTAAAAAGTAGGACCTATGGCTACATTTCTGTTTTTTTTTTTTTTTCTTTCTCTCTCTCTCCCTCTCTCCTCTGTTGGCAGAGCCTGAAGAAGCCTGTGGCGAAGCAGAAATTTAATCTGCAGGTCCCAGTAACAGCATCACAAACTAGAGGGAGGTTTGGAGGTAAAGAAAATACCTTAGTAACTCTTGGGAAAATTGGGACTGAGTGTTTACTTGGCACAGGGAGAATTTATAAGGACCTGAATGACACAGTATTACAGGGTTGTTTGTATACCAATAGGGACTGACACAGTGGGCAAAATTTGATTTCAAATGCGGGTGAAATGGTTGAGAACTATAAAGTGCCAAGAAAAATACACAAGATGAATGTGTTATTGTTGAGTATGGTAAATTCATTCTTCACTATAATGGGTACATTTAATAAAACAAATTTTATAAAGTTTAAGGTAATTGCAAGATAAATTGTAAGAGATGTTTAGCTGTTTTGGAAATACAAATAATCATTTGTTGTTACTTTTCTCTAATTGAGCTAATTTTATTTTACTTTGGAAGTTAGGTGAATTGCAAGTTTTCAAAAGGGCACACAGTTTAATGAGCTTTTCTGTGGTAACTTACCAGAATTTTGTGGATCTTTACAAAAATCTGAATCAAAAATTTTTTGCATTACACATCGACTACATAAGGGCACTGAATGACTGTACTATAATTACATGACTGATCATATTAATATGTATTTCTGTAGTGCAATAATTTTTTTAGGCCCCACCCACAGCATATGGAGGTTCCCAGGCTAAGGGTCTAATCAGAGCTAGAGCTGCTGGCCTACGTCACAGCCACAGCAATCCTCAATCCTTAAACCCCCTGAGTGAGGCCAGAGATCAAATCCACAACCTCATGGTTACTAGTCAGATTCCTTTCTGCTGGGCCACAACAGAAACTCCTGTAGTGCAATAATTTTTATTTATTCATTAAGGATAACCTTGAGTAATGCAATTATAGGTTCATTTGAAACTCATTATTCACAGTCATCAATTAAAAGATAAGAATGGAATTATATTGATATGTTTATAAACTAATGGCTGGAGGCCAACCAGATTGCTTCATGCTTTTAAATTATTTTATGATGTTGCTTATGGTGAACATGTTGATTTGAAGCAAAGGTTTTGGATTGAAGTCCCACTTAAAGAGCTGAAAGTCATTTTTCATTTTAGTTCATTCATATGGATACAGAAAGAGTACATTAAAACTATTTAATGAGTTTAATCAACACCATTATAGATACTGCCAATACTTGTCAACAGAGGAGAGTAATCTGCAATGAGTAGAAAACAATTCTGATGATTTATGCAAAAAAATAGCACAACTTTTTAGCAAAGAAGTAAGTAATAATTGGTAAGTCAGAATATTAGGAAAGGATTTGGGGAAACATTTATTTGTTTGGAGAACGAAAGAAAGAAAAATTTTGTTTATTTAGAGAACCGAATTAGGTGTTAACTGAGCTAGATGACATTTGTATTTCTAAGAGAAACACAAACTCTTCCTGAATAAAAAATTGCCTAATGGTCAATAAGATTAAAAAAGTATTAAAATCACCCAAGAACAAGGCAGGAGTTGGTGTAGGAAAACAGTCTCCAATTCAGATGGTACTGGTTTGCAAAGGAATGGATCCTTTCTAATCAGAAGCTAAACTCAATTGAAAATTGAAATAATTTTCATTGAAAACTCATCATGTATCTATATTGTTGTTTTTCTACCTGTAGAATGTAGTCACCATCCACAACTTTTCCAACTGTGTAAATATTTATTGAGCATCTATTTAACGTGCTGGACAGTTCTACACAGCCTCAGTAAGGGTGAAATGTAGCAAGATATTGTTGAGGAGTTTGTCATCTGGCAACTTGGGTAAGGAAATGTGCAAAGCATAAGGCATCAAGCACTGTAAGAACAATACGAACATAATGTTTGGAAGGTCGATGGAAAGAAAGAGCGTATCCAGTTGGAGAGATGAGGAAAATCTTAGTGAAGGAGAGAATATGCGAGATGAAGAATAAAAAGATCTTCCACTGGCTGATGATAGAGATACATAAAAATAACACAAGGAGTGTTGATTTTGTGCTAGGCACTGTCTCAAGCATTTTACATGTTATTATGTCCTTTAATCCTCAAAATGACTGCAGGAACTCTTATTATCACCATTCCACAAATGAGGAAAAGGAAGCATAGAGAGGTCAGTCTGCCCCAGGTCTCATGGTACATGAGGGTTCAGAATTTGGACTTGGAACCTAAATCTTAGTTACTAGATTTTACTGCCTTGTAAAGAGGAGTTGTCTGTGAAAGTAAAGGCTGAAAAACCTATATCCCCCCTTGACATTTAGTAAAATGATGTTTGAAAAGTTGAATTGACCAGTAGGAATATGACAAAAATATATATTATCACCTTCAGTTTAAAAAGTAAATACACAATTGTCCACGTGGCTTAGCTTATAACAATGTCAGCATATAGGAGACTCAGTAAATGCTTGTCGGGTATATTAATGACACATGTAGAAAATATGCATGCACATGGGCAGTGATCAAGAGATCAATATGTAAAATGATTTGTTGTAACAGGATTCTGGCCTTTTCCTCTTTCAAAGTCATCTTTAAGTGGTATATTTTCTGCTCTTCCAGGTTCGATGATGAGCCAGCTGCTTATTTCCTTTTCATTAACAAAAGCCTAATTCTTCAACCCTAAAGGATAAACGCATCAATCTGTGATACCAATCATTAATGGAGAATTCTTTTTCAGGATATTTGTTAATGTGCACAATCTTTCTGAATAGTTTTTAATTTTTGCACCTTTTAATTTTTTTCAGTAATGACGGATATAAATCCAGATAAAATGATGCTTCGATCATAACTTAGGCATGCAAGATTGAGACCAGATGAGGCAACAATAGTTTGCATGCTGACTAATTTCTTCAGTTTCCCCAAATTGAAGTCTTATTAATCATTTGCTAGTTCCATGCAATGGTACATTCTTCAAACAATGCCTAATGATAAAAACAAGAGAAATGATAAATTAAAATGGTCAAAGTATTCAACAACATGCTGCTGATGCAGGAAAATTTTAAAATAAAACTTAACATATTGTGGAATTTTGCCTTTAACTAGACTGTAATATATTTTGTTGGTTCAGAAGACACTATTAAATGCCACATTCAAATCGCTTTCTACTTGTTTGATTAGGAGACAGCAGTTATATACATATATGAACACAGGCATTATTTACCAGTAAAGTTGATTAACTCAAGTGTTAAGGACCATTATTTTTTTTCCCACTTAAAAAGGGGGCTTCTGGTGGCAACATAAACTACATCTGAATTGCTGGGTTGGCCTATTTGCCTTGAAGCTGTTAGTTTTTTAAATTTTTTAATTAATTAATTTCAATTGAAGTATAATTGATTTACAACCTTCTGTTAGTTTCAGGTGTACAGTACAGTGATTCAGTTATACACACACACAAACACACACATTCTTTTTCAGAGTCTTCTCTCTTAAGGTTATTACAAAATATTGAGTATGACTCCCTGTGCTCTATAGCAGGTCCTTGGAGCTGTCAGTTTTGAGGGGGACTCAGAGCGAGAAAAGACCCTGCAGCTGGTCCAAGCTGAAGAAGATACTTTGCGAGCCAGGCTTCAGACTGAGAGGATCCAAGGACACACAGAGCGTCTGTGGAAAAATAGAGATGTTGTGTGTTGTCCCTGACTGTCCCCAAGAGAAGACACCTTGGGTTTTGAAAACACATCCTTACCCTCTTTGAGAAATAGCTACTGCTCCCACTTGCTACCAGTCCCTGGTAGACATGGAACCTGGCCAGCATCCACCAAGTGAGCATTTGACCTGAATGGTCTTTTTCATCCAAAATGTCATTAAGTTGAGCCTGCTCCAAAGCAGCCCATCATCAAGCAACAGTGGTACCTAAGAGATGAGTCTTGGTAAATGGTAGAAGGCACATATACATATATTGTGCCTCCAATTATCTCAGCATCTACTGCTGCTGCTTTAACCTCTTACCCTCAATCCATCTCTGGTTTCTCAGTTGATCAATTGACTGAAAAGGCAAAATTCAAGTGCGCTTAATAGGTGGTTTTGTACGATGTGCTGGTTCTCTCTGGAATTGGATGGCTGCAGCATTGCAACCCCCTCCGAGGTGGCCCTGGACCCCCGGGAAAGAAAATCCTCCCAACAGGGAAAGATGGCAAGCAGTGCATCTGATTAAGTGCTTCTCTTGGAGGAAGAAAGCACCGGAGATATAAATCTGGAGGAATTAGTGAATAGTGGCTAACGGCTTGGCCACAAGTTCAGGAGGATATCGGAGATTGGTGAAATGTAGATATAGGCAAGATATAGAGTAGGTGGCTTGAAGGGGTAAAGAATGCAGGCTCCTCTGTTACAGGGGAGGAGCTCGGCAATCAGTAGACAGGACCACACAGTCTCAGACAGGCTCTCCTCATCAGCTCAGAGCTGCATCGGGGGCTCATGAACTAAGTGGCAGCAATGAAATCATTTCCATCACGTTGGCTTCCCCTCAACCCAGGTGATCTGATTACTGCCAGTTTAGGTACTCAACCTGGTGATCCTATCAAGACCAAAGAAAGATCACCCTAAGAGAGAGACAGCTCTTGATGGAACTCTGGGGAGCCAGTGAGGTGTACACTAAGCCCTCAGAGTAGCACCTTTTTGCACTTCCCCTTGTGGCTCCCTGGATTGTGAACCCAACTACCACTAATATCCATGAGGATGCCGGTGCGATCCCTGGCCATGTTCCGTGGGTTGAGGATCTGGCCTGGCTGTGGTGTAGCCCAAAGCAGCAGCTCTGATTCAACCCCTAGTCTGTGAACTTCCATATGCTGCAGGTTTGGCCCTAAAATCCAAAAAAAAAAAAAAAGGTTGTCCCTTTCCCCAGAGGGACTAGCCAGCTACCCCAGGGCAGTAGTTGACCTTGGACCCCTTCCATCATGAAGAAGCACTGATTTCTTACCACTAGAATCGACTTACTCTCTGCGTGGACTTGCTTCTTGCCCATCATTCTTCTGCAAGCCCTACCATCCACAGACTTCCTATCTTAATAGCCATTAAGTACTGCATTTCTTTACAGTTAAAGTACTCATTTTTGTTGGCAAATGAAGAATAGCAATGGCCTTATGCCTATAGTTTTCATTGGTTTTATCCTGAATTCCCTCCCCCTTGGCCTAGCCCAAATAAGTGCAGGAGGCTTCCAGGGTCCTTATGCTTTTAGACTTAGAGCTTTGCTGTCCAAAGGAGTAATAGTGTAGGAATGAAATCATTAATTTGATCTTTATTACTTAGTGCTATGACTGGTAAGTAAGTAGCTATTTCCCTTTCCATTGGCCTTATTTTTCTCTTGCAGTTATGTTTTCAAAATTAGGTATAAAAATCCAGCATTAACCGAGTCGGTGTTTATTATTATTTTAAGGATTGTTTTAATATGGTATTCAACATGAGAATATTGTATAAACTAGCATCAAGTGATTTTCGCTGACATTTATGAATGAGGTTAGCACTTTAATCAAATGAGGATATTAAGAGCTGGACTTAAAATCCCATTTAGATTCTGATTTTGTTTAGTATAATTTTTCAAGCCAAATAACTTGTATTTTTAAGGATTCTAAATCAACAACCAGATATTAAAGTCGGAAACTTTTTCAAATGCCTTGTCAAAAGTCTTTAAGATTATTTATGGAAATATTTAGTAATGTAGTTTTAGGGCTTTGGTAAATTTTGTATTGCTTTGATTACATTTAAAAAAGACTTAGTGTCAAAACATAACCAACTAAAATTTTAAGCAAAAGCATACTTTAAGAGATAGAACTTGTATTACCATAACTGAAAATTTTTTATGAGATGTCTTCTGTAAAAACACGTAGATCATTAGAGGACAATGTCAGCAAGATAAAGACATACTACTAATATAAACAGTTAAATGTTCTGAACTAAACGTGGTACACTCAGGATAAAATTAGAGTCAAAAGTTAAACAAAATATTGCAAGTAACTTAAAAAATATGTAACCTAGAGGTTAACATAAGCTATTCTGAAATGAACATATAAAATGCACAGAATGCGTAGAGCTAAAGGTGAGTCTTACAGGCATTTAAAAAATTTATTTTGTTTCACTCAAGGGGAAAAAAAATGTAGTTCAGCATAATCTTTTCCATAATAGGAAATAAAGCTTGAAGGGCAAAAGTGCAGTGACTCTGATGCAGAAAACTTACACCTGTACCTTTTCATCATCTGAGTTAACAATCTATAACCCAGCAAGAAAGCTGCTTAAGTTTTGTCATTGACCAAATCAGGACAATTTTCCTGGCATGAAAAGCAATCTAATGAATGCCAAAATCCTCTTTACTGGGAGCCAGGAGACTTTGTTTCAAGTTCCAGTGCCGCCAGTGGCCATGTGACTTTGAGTAAATTGTCCCCCTTCCTGAGTTTTAATTTCTTTGTTATGTGCAGAGATGATAACTTTCACCCTGACACCTTGAATTATGAGAATCAGATGAAAATTTTTGCACACACTGGTGAAATGAAAACATGAATGAAGATGTATACAGGCATTTGGTACACTGCGAAACCCTAAATGTGAGGGAATTATCAATTATTCTATCCTAAGCTGATGATCTGATGTGAGGAAAAAAATTTTTAATAGAAAGAAAGCCTGGTTAAAATATTTTGCTGTTTGGATGCAGGTTGTTTTTATCCATAAATAAATGCAACAGCAGTGAGTTAGGCCGGCTGTCACCTACTGGATGGCATTTGATGAGTGTACTTCCTTTTGTTTTCCAAAAATAAAGTACCTTGTGGCCAAAGCTTCAAGACTGGGTAGGTATTCCTTGCCTTGTTGATAGAATATGTGGCCTTGAAGGAGCCACTTCAATGTGCTAGATTTTAGTTCACTTTGGTAAAAAGTAAAGGTATAATAATACCCATCTTTCCCATCTCCTCACTGTCCAATATAGGGGCTTTTGAAGAAAGAAAGGACCACACAGAATTGTGGGGAGCATGGAGGTAGACTCTGTCCAGGCTCAAGAGTTTCGCAACCTGGGGAGTGCAACATAATTCCAGAGCAGAGACATGTGGATGGGAGTTGATTTGGGGCTCCCAGTGGACAGGTTATCATAAATCATGGTGGAGATTGGAGAAGCAATCTCTCCCTCCTCTTCTTCCCTCAAGAGATTTAGGCTCTTTATATCTTTTTGTTCCTTCACTTGCCCTTCCTGGATCTTACGGCATTTACTGGGCTGGCTCTTCAAGTTTGGTTTTGGCCAGTCAATTTTGTGTGATGTCGCTGCCAGAAGGGACAGGGGTGAGGTAGGTGACCAACCACCCCCTGTACCCATGGGTTCCCAGCATGAAAATTTTTCGGTTTTAAAACCAAGAAAGTCCCAGGCAAGCCGGGACCAGTTGGCCATCCTAGGAGGGAGGGAAAGAGGAAATGTAGTATTCCAAACTCAGCATGGAATATTTACACAAAAACCAACCCTTTTACACTGAAAGATTAACCTTCTTTTAGCATATTTCCTATGACCTTCAAAGAAACTCTGTCTTTTTGTTTGCTTTGAGAAATATGTGTTTTAAAACCCTGTAATAAATCCCTCTCAGCTTAAACCAGCTAGAGCAGATATGATTCTCACAACTGCAGCCTCCCTCACTCAGCACCATGTGGTGTATTGATGCTGAAGACAATCCTCATAGAGGCTAAAAATTGCCTTTTATTTTTATTTTTAAAAATTATTGAAGTTACTTTACAATGTTGTGTTAGTTTCAGGTATACAGCAAAGTGAATCAGTTATACATATACACATGTCTATTCTTTTTCAGATTCTTTTTCCCTATAGGTTATTACTCTATATATTGAGTAGAATTCTCTGTGCTATACAGTAGGTCCTTGTTATTTACTGATTTTTGTATATGGTAGTATGTACATGGCACTTCCAAACTCCTAATTTATTCCGACCACCTTTGGTAACCATAAGTTTGGTTTCAAAATCTTTGAGTCTGTTTCTGTTTTCTGAATAAGTTCTTTTGTGTCATTTAAAATTAGATTCCAGGAGTTCCCGTTGTGGCGCAGTGGTTAACGAATCCGACTAGGAACCATGAGGTTGCGGGTTCGGTCCCTGCCCTTGCTCAGTGGGTTAACGATCTGGTGTTGCCGTGAGCTGTGGTGTAGGTTGCAGAGGCGGCTCGGATCCCGTGTTGCTGTGGCTCTGGCGTAGGCCGGTGGCTACAGCTCCAATTCAACCCCTAGCCTGGGAACCTCCATATGCCGCGGGAGCGGCCCAAGAAATAGCAACAACAACGACAATGGGAGCGGTCCAAGAAATAGCAACAACAACGACAACAAAAAAGACACACGCACACACACAAAAAATTAGATTCCACATATTAGTGATCTTATATGATATTTGTCTGTCTCTGTCTGACTTACTTCACCTAGTATGATAATCTCTAGTTGCATCCATGTTGCTGCAAATGACATTATTACGTTCTTTTTTATGGCTGTGTAGTATTCTATCATTTATATGTACCACATCTTCTTTTATTTTATTTTATTTTTTAAATTTTATTATTATTATTTTTTTTGCTATTTCTTGGGCCGCTCCCACGGCATATGGAGGTTCCCAGGCTAGGGGTTGAATTGGAGCTGTAGCCACCGGCCTACGCCAGAGCCACAGCAACACGGGATCCGAGCCGCCTCTGCAACCTACACCACAGCCCATGGCAACGCCAGATTGTTAACCCACTGAGCAAGGGCAGGGACCGAACCCGCAACCTCATGGTTCCTAGTCGGATTCGTTAACCACTGCGCCACCACGGGAACTCCTTCTTTTTTTTTAATTTTTAAAAATTTTTTTTTCCCGCTGTACAGCATGGGGATCAAGTTACTCTTACATGTATACATTTTTTTCCCCACCCTTTGTTCTGTTGCAATATGAGTATCTAGACATAGTTCTCAATGCTACTCAGCAGGATCTCCTTGTAAATCTATTCTAAGTTATATCTGATAACCCCAAGCTCCTGATCCCTCCCACTCCCTCCTTCTCCTGTTGGGCAGCCACAAGTCTATTCTCCAAGTCCATGATTTTCTCTTCTGTGGAGATGTTCATTTGTGCTGTATATTAGATTCCAGTTATAAGTGATATCATATGGTATATGTCTTTGTCTTTCTGACTTATTTCACTCAGTATGAGATTCTCTAGTTCCATCCATGTTGCTGCAAATGGCAATATGTCATTCTTTTTTATGGCTGAGTAGTATTCCATTGTGTATATATACCACATCTTCTTAATCTATATGTACCACATCTTCTTAATCCATTCATCCATTGATGGACATTCAGCTTGCTTTCATGTGTTGGTAAATAGTGCTGCAATGAACACTGGGGTGTGTGTACCTTTTCAAATGATGATTTTCTCTGGATATATGCCCAGGAATGGGATTGCTGTATCATATGGTAATTCTATTTTTAGTTTCTAAAGGAACCTCCATGTTGTTTTCCATAGTAGTTGCACCAATTTACATTCCCACCAACAGTGAAGGAGGATTCCCTTTTTTCCACATCCTCTCCAGCATCTGCTGTTTGTTGACTTGTTAATCATGGCCACTCTAATTGGTGTGAGGTGGTAATTCACTGTAGTTTTGATTTGCATTTCTCTAATAATTAGTGATGTTGAGCATTGTTTCATGTGCCTGCTGGCCATCTGTATGTTGTCTTTGGAGAAACGTCTGTTTAGGTTTTCTGCTTATTTTTCAATTGGTTGTTTATTTTTTGTTGTTATTGAGTTGTATGAGTTGTTTGCATATTTTGGAGATTAAATCTTTGTTGGTTGAGTCATTTGCAAAAGGTTTTCAGGTCACTTTTAGAGAAATTGTCTCTGAGGGGTTTTTGGATTTTTTTTAGGCCAGTAATTTCCTCTTTTCTTTAGGTAGTAACATCCTAATCCTCTTTTGGAAAGTCACCCCTTCCCTACTCTTTGTCTGGGTCAGGCTGGAGACAAACAACTTTCTATTTCCAGCCACAGTGATTGTCCAGGCATTGACATATGACTGGACTCTGCTAATGAGGATTATTTCTTGAGAATTTTGCTTGAGCTGCAGAGAAGATGTTGGTTTGTTTTTGTTCTGTATACGACCATAGGGACAATTTAAACTCCAGACTCGCCTGTGGATACAAATCTTGCTTGAGAATGAAACCAGCAAAAAAGGAGAATTGCAGGGGACAGAAAAGGACTATGGGCTTCTCATCTTGTTGGAACATCTGGATCTGCTTACACATGAAATGACTTTGCAGTTATAGGTGTGATGATACTCTGTTTTGTTCAAATGGGTTGGAGTTGTGTTTGTGTCACTAGATACCTAAAGAGTACTGAATACTTCAACATGGTATGACAAAATGTAAATTTATAAAAAAGGTACATTGGGGGTATTATTGCCATAAAATGATTCACTTCATTAAATACTTAATTTGATTGTATTCACTGTATAATTCATTTTTATTTTTATTCATTTATTTAGTCTTTTTTTTTTTTATGGCTGCACCCGCAGCACATGGAGGTTCCCAGGCTAGGGGTCTAATTGGAACTGTAGCGCCGGCCAATGCCAACGGCATGGCAATATCAGATCCGAGCAGTGTTTGTGACCCACACCACAGCTCACGGCAATGCCAGGACCCCGACCCACCAAGCAAAGCCAGGGATAGAACCTGCAACCTTATGATTCCCAGTTGGATTCATTTCCACTGCGCCATGATGGGAACTCCCATAAAATTCATTATTAAAATGTTTGTTTGGCATATATACTTTCAGGAACACATATAATGCTTAAAGTGAAGGAAATTTGGTAGAGCTCTTTCTCTTAGCCTGACCCTATTAATCAACCAGCATGGTGCCTTAAGCACAACGACTGAAACTCTTTGTTATTCATTTGTCTTATCTGATAAATGTAGATTGTAAGGGCAACCCAACTCAGATAGTAATTGTATGTAGATGATGAAGCAGCTAGAACAAAGGTCTTGTACCTGACTGAGAGTTGGCTCTTATTGATAAGAAATAAACCGTTGCTCATTCATTCCTTTTTCTATCACATTTACAATTAATTTAATATAAGAGTTTTCAGGCAGTTTAGACAAAAACAGGCAGTGTCACAAATGTGTAAGCAAATATATAAAACACTTGAGCATAAAAAAGCAGTTATGTAAATAAAGTAGATAGAGGAGAAAGACTGAAGAGTTAGAATAGGGAAAAGATAAGTATTATTATTACATGCCCAGGTTATGTCTAATTTTTGTTCCTTGAAATATTTTATTTATTTATCAATTTTTCATAAAAAGATAAATGTGTATGACACAGAGGTATGCATCAGTGAGTCAATTTAAAAAGTCTTGGTTAAACACTGCTTGATAATAATAAACAATCTCATAATAAACAGTGTCATAAACAGCACAATACTTCACCACCTTTGCTTTCTAAAAGGACACAAAAGGCTACAATTGGGTCATATATCCAATGTGAAATATAGGGTATTTCAATTAAGATTCAAGTTGACTTTTTAAAGTGTTGTTCAAGTCAAATGCTACCCCATGTCAATTGCTTCCAGCTGCCGAATGAGTTTGTAAAGTTATAGGGCATTACAACAACATTGTCTGCAATACGTCTTAATTTCACTTTTGAAACCTAGAAGATAAATCACAATGTACATAAAAGGGTATCCCAATAATAATGTGATAAATAAAGCATAAAAATAATAACGAATAAGTCTCTACTCCCCTCTCTTCTTGTAGCAAGCTGTGTGGAACAAAGACTAAAATGTGTATGCAAATTTTTATGGGCAAACTATCTGTTACTTCCAATGTTAATCTTTTCTTACATTTTTCATAGTAGACAATTTGCATCTATTTAGTACGTGTTGACTCTTTCTTTCTTTCTTTCTTTTTCTTTCTTTCTTTCTCTACAGGTCATTTTCTTGGAAAAGAATGGGACATTGTTGCATTTCAAACCAAGAAATGTGACAGTTTAATTCATGCTAAATCCATTTTAGTGGAATCTCACTGACTCTTATGCTTATGAATGAGGAAAAATGTAGCTGAACTCTTCAGTGGTCAGATATTACCTGTATTGCCTCGTTCTGTAAGTTCTTCAGTCCAAATGAAAACTAAATGGCATTTTGAGACAAGTGTACACATATGAAATTATCTTCCAGAATTCAGTGGTCTGAGATTGGATTGGAAAGAAAGGAGGTTCATTGCTAGCCAAGCGCTTATTCCCCATTTTTCATTTCTGTTTGTAATTCCTGTCATCTTTGTTTCTTATGCTTTGGCTAAAAAGGGTGAGCCATATTTATTGGAACTAGGTTTCAATAAACATTATGCATTATGGTGAACCAAAGGGTGATTTATTGATAATTTGTCACTTATATTTATGAAAATGTACACCCTAGAGCGCCAGGGCTGGTAAATCATATTCTACGGCTTGAATGTGTTGGTACTCCCCTGTCCCCCCCACCCTCCCTCCTGCCCCATTTACTGCCAAAACACACCATCCACGCTGACTGCCCCGTACACCTCAGGTCCTGGACATCACGCCCTTAACTCAAAACAAGAAAAAAGAACAACTGTTAGAGATTTATTTTTTTGCTTCAATATGTTTTCAATTTAATTCTCAAGTTGCAGAAATAATAAATTGATAAAATATAATTAGAGGTGTGATGCCCATTTAATGAGGCCAGAGAAGGGGCAAGAATGTACATGGAACGGTAGATCGAGTGGGTTTTTTCTTTTTCTTGTTTAGTTTGTTTATTACGTTACAGCTGTAAAGAAGTTTCACACAGTTTCCAGATGCAGGCAGCTGTTAGTCCTTCAGGAAGGAAACAAAGGTTCCGAGGTCATTTTGATCCACTTGTTCTGGACCAGTGATGTTTAAGATGACCCTTGGCTGAGTTGCAGCCTTGCCATACGCCAGGTTGTCGGGATGGGCATCACTTCCCTGATCTGGCAACCTCTCCAGCCACAGACTGCCCGAGTCTTCCTAATACGTTTATCTCCCATGGTGATGTCAGCAGAACTCAGCAAATCTAATATGCACGCTCAAACAGATTTGCTGGTGCTCTTTCTTTATAAGAATAGGCCCTATATCACTCTTGCAGCTGCTTCCTCCAGATATGTGGGCGGCCTTTGTGTTTCATGTGCCCTCAGACAGGGCTTGGGCAAGGAACAAAACACCCACCTATCTCTCTGCGAACTATTTCTCTGGGGGTTTTTGTTTGTTTTTTTATTCACCAAAATCTAATTCCAGTTGTGTGTCCCCCTGCCTCCACCCCCCGCCCCCACCAAGGTGACTATAACCATATCTCTTTCCTTTTGGCCAAATCTTTTGGACAGAAAATATTTACAGCAGGAAAATAATGCGTATTTTTTCTTTTTTGGAGGAATAATTGAAATAAATATGATTTTAAAAAACAACTTAGGCAAAAAATATGCTTAAATGTAATGCTCTAGGGCTAAGGAATCCCTCATGAAAATGTGTGTATGTTTCACAGAAGTCTGCAAAAATCATGTTATATATGCTATGATATCTCGAGTTTTAACTCTCTGGTAACTAACCACTGTTTTTCAGGTTGACTGTGTTTTTTTGGTGGCAAATAAATAATGAAAAGATGAAGAAACAGGCGTAATCAAGTGTAGTTGCAGATTTAGTTCACATTGTCTCTAGTGCAAATCTTTATTTCTGTAAGGGAGAAACACTGATTGAATTTGCAATCTATAACTACAGTGTCAAGATAGCTGGACGCTTACTAAGTGAAAGATGGAGAACTTATTTCTCATCATGAATTTAAGGTAATTTATTCCCACACTTTCTCATTGACATATGAGCATGTACCAGTGAAAACTATTTCTAAATGAGGCTCAACTTCATTTATTTTTAAGCATGATGGTGTTGCAGCAACTTTAGGGGCCACCTTTAATATATAACTAACTTTACATAGCTAAGTTATATATAATTTTATATAACTTTCTAATTTTAAATCATGAAACATCATGTACTTGCGTTACATCATAGGATTGCTTATTTTTTGTCTCTTTTGAGAAGCGTAAATGTTGATTATATAATAATTAAAGTTCTCATTCTGAACTCAGAGCACTCTTTTTTTTCAAAGCCATCATCAACTATGCCTCTTTTGCTCTAATTGCAAAGTATAGTCTCAAATTATCTTGTCATTTGTTGAGCTGAAAGACATGACCCTTTTAGTTTGTGTTAAGGACTAATTAAAAAATATAGGGTAGATGCTGTGCACCAACTTATACTGTGCTGTTTCTCACTTATATCTTGATAAAACTGGAAGGAAAAAGAAGTACTGATGTTACAAGTGTTTGTTTTATAGTGGTTTGAATAAAAGGTTAATTGTGTACTGATCTTACCCGTGCAAAGATCTCAAAGTGTAAATTCTCATATAATTTGGCATTAGGCCTATAAAATTCTTGGTGTCCTCATTTTATAAATTTATAAATTGATATTTGGAGATTTAATATAAACTGACACAGGTCACCTTGCAGCCACATGTAACGATAGTTTTATACTGATGATTTTTTTGATATACATTAAAAAATTAAATTTTAAGACTACCCACTTAAAAATTTCACATTTTAATTAATAGTGAAGGAAAGCATTTTTCAAATTTCCTGATTCTATATTCTATGTAATTAGAATTTATGAAAATAGGAATTAAAGAATATAACTTCAAATAGATATCTTTGGTTGCTTCTTTTATTAAATTTATTTCTAATAACAATGAATTTTACTACATTTATAGGTGTACAACAATCATCACAACCAAATTTTATAGCATTTCCATCCCAAACCCTCAGTGCACCTGATGTTGTACTTTATTAACTTTCTTTTCAAATGTGTTCATTGCCAAACTCCTCTGGTTAAGACAAATTAATGTGATAGTCCCTTTGACTTGAAAAACAATTCTATGTTCTATTAGTTATAGGTACTGTCAAAGTGGTTATTTTTTACCTCCTTGAGAATGTAAGAATAAGATGCCTTATTTGGCTCTGCAGTGATATTTTCAGTTTCCTGAGTTCATGTCTTTTTAAGGGATTTCATTTTTTTGAATGTTGCACTTGGTTGTCTCAGCTTTCTATGAGAAAACAGGTCCTTTTCGTTGGTCACTGAGGAGAAATCAGATAGACTCTGTAACAGCAGGACCAGAGTATAGACATCTAAAGTTAAGGGAGCTTTCACTCACTGCCTTCCCGCCCACATACTAAAGTCAGATATGGGTGGATACATAGATTTATACAGCCTGGATTTGTACTTTTTCTTAGCGCATGTGAGGAGGTTATGTTCCTAACCACATTTTCTGATCAGTTATATCATAGGGTACGTGGATGTCCTTGACTTTGTAATTGATTCTCTGAAACCAGCTTTGCTCATTGTACTTGGGTCCAAAGTGCTTTCTGGTACAAACATCCATTCAGGTGAACACCCTTCTGAGAACTATTCACTTCCTGTATCATGTTCCACTAAAGCTGCGGGGCAGTCTTGGAGAATCTCTTGAGAAAGAGAGAATCACAATAATTAAAACTGGGGTTCATTAAATTCAGAGAATCATGGTGGAAGCAGCCCCTCAGAAAGGAGTCCCCAGGTCTCTTACTGCTTCAGATGGAAGGCAGTATAAGATCAGTTGGAGAACTCAGGACCCCTGCTTCTGAAAGCACTTGAACCTTTAGGGTCATCAGATAAAACATCAGACTGACCAGCTTTTCGTCTCCATTCCCCACAAAGCAACGCCTGAATTATTTTTATTGAGTCCATATCGTCATCCAAGGGACCCTAAATTGCAGCCTGTTAGCATTTATGCTCTTGAGATAGGAAAATTTTTATTTTCAGGTTCGGTTAACTCATACTGTAAATTACCAACAATAGTAGTAACCCCAAATGTTTATTGTGCTGTTTGTTCCCAAGGCACAGAACTGGGCAATATGTAGTTAATACTTCCAGTAATCTCCTGATGTGGGTGCTATTATTATCCCCGTTCTATAGACGAGGAATCAAGCAGAGAGAGGCTTAAAATCTTGTCCCGATTCACACAGTTTTCTGGTAGGCAAGTTACTTCCAGGATGGCCCCCAAGGTTCCCTCTTCCTAATAGACACACCTTGCTGGTGTCCACACCCCCCTCCCCTAACCCCCTCCCTCACCCCATCCCTTGATGTGAGCAGGACTTGTGACTCCGACAGGCTATCACTTGCAAAGTTCAGGGAAGGTGTGTGGCAGGAAGGATTTTGCAGATGTATTGAGGTCCCTAACTGGCTAGGTGCAAGTAAATCTGAAAGGAGGTTGTCTTGGGGGGACTGACTTCAGGTGAGCTTAGCAGGGGCTGGGCCCCTCTTGAAGGCAGGCAATGGAGGGAGGGTCTGTGGAGAAGCATATAGCAAAGACTTAACCAGGGCCTCTAGATGCTGAGACCATTCCCTGTCACCAGGAAACCCAAGCCTCAGTCCAACAGCCACAAGGATCAAAACACTGCCAGGACAGGGACTGAGCTTCAAGTGAGAACCTAGCACTGGCTGAGATCCTGACATCAGCCTTGTGAGACCCTGAGCAGAGGGGCCAGCCAAACCATCTGTGCCCAGACTTCTGACCTAGAGTTCTGTGAGATTAAAAGATGACTATTTTGGGCTGCCTAGTTTGTGTGATTTACTGTGGGCCAGAGAAAACGAATATAAGTATTAACTGGCAAAGCCAAAATTGTAACTCAAGTCCAACCCAGAGCCTCTATGCCTTTTCACAGGGACGAGTAGTATTTTACTCCATGGCACACTTGTTCTCTGAGTAGTACCTGTTCTAAAACTGCTTCTTTAGCTCTGGGTTCAAGATTAAAGGTAGGCAAAATACTATGCAAAGCTAATTGCTGGACTTTGAGTTCCTGGCACAGGCTGATGTGGTGAGGAAGAGCAGGACTGGAGAATTTGTGGATACTCCCATGCTGGTGTCAACTGTATGCTGCTAATATCAGTCCTAATACCTTATGATAAAGTCACTGCATCTGCAGAATCCTGTGCGAACCATAGCTGTTAGCACAAGCTTTGGTTTTTCAATGAACGACATCTTCAATTTTGTCCCCCCGTGTTTCTTTAGAAAATATGGGGTTAGTCAGACCTAATTTTATCCCTACTACAGAAAATAAAGATTCCATGAGAGAAAGGGCTGGAATGCAGGCAAGAAAGCTGAGGTTCTGACAGGACTCCAATAGGGCTGAGTTGTGTGGGGTCATGAGATAACAATCCACTGTGGTTTTCAGGACTCTGAGAGCGCTGGGAACCTGTGCTTTGCCTAGTTAGTGATAGCAAGACAAATTCTCTGGGTAATATAGCAGAAGGAGAGCAGGCATGGCTGCATCAGGGTGTTCAGACAGAGGAGTCAGATACAGATTTCCATACGCCCCAGCAAGATATGGAAACCCCCCCCCGCCCCGCCCCGCCAATTCTTACACACTTGAGAGAAACAGACATTTCTGAGACAGATATTTGGAGACTGGGCTGTGGTCTGTATGAATTAGGAACTAGAAACCAGATGAGAGTGAAGTGCCTTCACACATGTCAGTATGGGCAGATAAAGTATAGACCCCAGACACTTTGCACCTCTCCCCTACAAATGGCATTTCTCTGGCATCCTGGAGGCCCCTGGAGCTTAGACACAATTCTAGGAATTGGGTGAAAGGGAGAGATCTTAAAATTATATACACATATAGTTACAATTATATATGTGTTATAGATAAAGCTGTATATATAAAATAATATATATAGTCTAGCTTTGTTATAATAGCTGTATATTAGGGTTATATATAACAATGTATTTTCCTCCATCCAGTGGGACAGGAGCTGAAATTAGAAATGATGTGATACAACAACAAGGAAAATTATACTTCCTGAAAAACCTAGGTTTGGGGCTGTTATTTGGGTAACTCTCCCATTTCATTAGTAACTGTAAATTGGTATCAGCTCTGTCATATTAATCGCCATCAACACCATGCATATTGGAAACTGGAGCCCACCAAAGCTGTGATCTGTCCAAGGTCATGCAATAAATTAGCGGCTAGCACCTCGGTAGACTCTATTCTCCTGGTCTTTGTTAGAGCTTGGGTTGGAATAACACGTACCTCAGATATCCAGAACACCGAAGGCTCAGCCTCCCTTTATCTCAGGTTTGCAGAATGTCACTCCTGGTTTATATGTCTCCTGAGGCCACTTCCTCCAGGGAAACCCACTGCTGAAGAGCGATGGATGAACAGTTGGAATTGCCAAGCTTTGAGGGGTGGTGTCCTGAGAATAAAGGCTTATGACGTGATGCTAATAAAACTCGGTGAACCCGGAGCAGTGTTCCGAGGAGTCTTGGAGAAAGATGGCTGAACTATGTTTAACTTGAGTAGAAAAGCCAGTCTGCAAAAATACACTAGTTCCTGAAGCCTTAAGCATTTCATGACGGGCTGGGAGCACATGTTTGTTCCAACATCCCTCTCCCAGACCCTGGGATGTTAAAATACCATTTAGATCCTTGAAGTAAGCTGATATTTTCACCTCATAAAAATACCTCTGCGTGTTCACCTGAGAAGAAAAAAAAAAATGTGACATTTTCTGGTGACTTTCATGAAGAATCCCAGTACTCTTTTCCAAAAGGAAGAAATAGAAAAGTCCTCATTTCCAGATGCTTGGAGATGGGAGGGAGGAAATTAGTATCTGTAATTCTTAGAATGGCCTATTATTTTAAGAAAAGCATGAAATACTATGTGTACATATATGTACATAGGGACAGGTATGTCCACCTTCTTCAACAATAACTTGAAAGACTTAAAATTTTTCTTTTTTTTTGATTCCTGTTCTGCCTGGCGGATATCTGAATGCAAAGATTTCAGCAGGAACTGGATTCGTTCTTAGGTACCAATTAACTATCCTGAACTTCCTCTATGTCTGTTCTCTGATTTTAAACCCAGTGAAAGCTGTGAGCTCTGAAGCGTGCGTGTGGGACATCCCTATTTTGTCACTGCTGGAAGTTATGAAAAAGCCATGCCGTCTAATTTGCTGTTCTCTCTCCTCTCTCGAAATGAATATTTGAAATTTGAAAGCCCAACATGAGCACCGACTATTTGGAATGCTTTATGGCCCTTCAGCTGTCGTGTCGTGCCAGTTTGTTTTCCACTCCCTTCCACGTCTCATGATGCTAAGTGCCCAGTGAAGGCCCATAGAGGTTTCACTGTAATCCACCTTTATCCATTAACAGACACTCAATCACCAAAGTGCTTACTAGTCTAAACATATTTATCCAACCAAATCACACTTTACAATGCAAATCTGCCAATCAGACCCCAGCTATTAACAAGAAACTGCTTTAAGGGGATTTTGGCATTTGTGCTGTGAAGAGCCTGCTTACCTCCAACAAACCACTAAACCAAATGAACATAGCTGTATCCTCATAAAAGAAACCAGATATCCTGTTGTGAAAATGGAGCACTTGGTGGCACAGGCCCCCTTTGATGGCTCGCAGTGTGGCAGACAGGGCTTCAGACTTCCAATCTGGCCACCACAAAGTCATTACGAACCTCCACCGTGCGGCTTTTGATAACTTTAAAAGCAAAATAAAAACAGAGTGTTGGGGTAACTCAGTAAGCCGAGAACGTGTTCGGTTACTATTATAATTGCCGTAAGTGCTGTAATTGTTGGATAAGGCTCCTTAATTCTAATTGCTCCTTCAACCAAGATCATGTTGTAAAAGTGCTTGCCTTAGCCAAAAATAAAATCCAAGAGACACAAATGTGGTAGTAATAATAATTCTTTTTATTGGCCTGGCAGAGAGGAAAAGAACAGAGCTTTAAAAACTTCAAAGTTCTGACAAAAAAAAAAAAAAAATCGGAATTGGAGGAACTCATATATTCTTTGCTCCATTATTAGACCAATACTTACTAAGTGCCATCACCACAAGGTAAGAGTTTGACAACACCTCTTTTCTAGTCTGCGGGAAAGTTACGCCATCCATTTGCCACACTAATTTAAGATTTCTGTCACAAACTGCGTAACACAGCCCTAAATATCCTCCCTCAGAATTCTTAATCGCCTCAGACTTATTGGTATTATACCTCCTTTAAATACCAATATTTTAAGGCAGTTTTGACACTTGGTAGGGTTTGAGGTAATTTTTTCCCCCCACTTACCAGCAAGAGAAGAAAGGTAGAATTTACTCTGAGTTAAGCTACAGACACAAAGTAAATAGGAATTCGTAAAATAATAGGCCATTATGCTGCACAGAAAAAGAGCACCACTGTATCTCAACTCCACACCTCTGGTACTAAAATGAAATATGAATTTCCAGTCTCTACTGTTTATCAAAAATAATGAGCACTTTCTTATTTTAGTCGACTTTATAGGCACTTCTGGGGAAAGTATTATGGGCTGCTAGAGTGAACTTTGTTTCGGAGGCCTCTCTTCACTCTGGAATCATTTCCAAAGTGAATAAACCACAACGTGCACTTACCCAAAGATCAACCAAGTAAAGACTTCAAGCCAAAGTAAAAATTACATTGTCCTGAAGCAAAATGTCAGCAGTTTGCTAGAAATGTTTTAGAAACATGGGTATGTTCCTGCAAGAGGAATCATAAATACAAATTCTTGTTTCTATATGTGTTTAATCTTTACCTACCCCTCTCATCTCTCTTGGTGTAAGAATGGAGTGCTGAAGAGCTGTTAGATGAATCACGACATAATTTGGTGTTGGATTTTTGCTGTAAAATGTATGTAAAAATAGTCTTGATAGCCTGCTTAGGTAAGAAAAAAAAAAAGAACAAACACTACTGTTTTTGTACATGTGCCAAGAAGTGCAATCCTTTTTTTTTTTTTTTTTTGGCCATGTCTTTGGCATTGGGAAGTTCTCGGCACAGGGACTGAACCCGTGCCATAGCAGTGACAACACCAGATCCTTAACCACTAGGCTGCCAGGGAACTCCAAGAAGTTCAATTCTTTATACATTGAAATAATGATATGAACATCCTACAGTGATGTAAATATCCCATTTATGTCAATATGCACTAACTAATGTATTTAAATTACCTGCCTTATATTTATGATAATCATCTAGGATTTAAATGAGGATGTGATAAATATATTTATGGGCAGGCATGGAGTGGGAAAGATATCGAGTAAAATCATGTTGAAGAACAATATTGGAAAGTTTAGCTTTTTGCCTTATAACCAATTTTTTCTAATTTAGTTATCATGGAAGACAGCATTTATAAGCATAATTATAATATTGCTATTTTTCTTACATGATGGCTTTTTTAACTTCAACTTTTTTTTTTGTCTTTTTGCCATTTCTTGGGCTGCTCCCACGGCATATGGAGGTTCCCAGGCTAGGGGTCTAATCGGAGCTGTAGCTGCCAGCCTACGCCAGAGCCACAGCAACTCCAGATCCGAGCCACCTCTGCAACCAACACCACAGCTCACGGCAATGCCGGATCCTTAACCCACTGAGCGAGGCCAGGGATCGAACCCGCAACCTCATTGTTCCTAGTCGGATTCGTTAACCACTGCGCCACGACAGGAACTCCAACTTCAACTTTTTTGATGGGAATATTAACCACTCACTGTTTCATGGTGGGTTTTGAGACTGTATTTTTCTGGCAACAATATGTATCTATCATCCAATAAAAGCATAGGTAATGCCTCGTCAGTAAAAATATTTAATGATCTGGATGCTATGTTGGAAAGATAGAAGAAGCAGGAAACATATTCTACAGGTGCTCATGATGTAGAATTATGAAGAACTGTGTAAACTATTTTCAAGAAATATACAACAGTGGCTGCAGGGTTACTATAAGGGAAAGAGAGGGTACACAGGGAAGATTTCCAACACTGGATTATAAATTCTTCTGGAGAAAATTCCTCCTGTGATTTTTATTAATACCAATCAGTGCCTGATGTTGTAAAGTAGGACATCAATAAATGTGTGTTGTCTAAATGAATACAAAGATTCCAACAAACGATTTTGAGGGAGCGAGACTGTTGGAACCAGAAGGTGAATGTTCCCCCCAGGCCGTGTTAGGATGAAGGTGGCAGGGAAAGCAGAAAAGAAAAGGGGCTGGTGAGTAAGGGGCAACTTTGCATCCTACACGTCCTCCTGGGCTTCATCCCAAGGCAAGGCAGACAGAGAGCACACTTTCAAAAAGCTAGATGTTACCCTCGAACAGGTCACTGTTTTAAAGCATCAAAGACCCAGCACTAGTGTTCCTCTGTGGTACGGAAAACAGGAGCATCTCTGATGATCAACCTTGGAAAAGACCTCGTTTTTATTTAATTCACTTTCTGGTTGGCATAGTTTCTTCCGCAGTCTTCCCACCACAGATCTAGGAGAGAATTACTTGTTACTGTAGGAGGATGATCAGATGTAAGGTCTCATTTTATCATTCACAATCTGGGAGGGAGTTGCTCAGGACTGGAGATGGGAGTCCACCGGGGGAACCACTCAGCAGTGGGAGATTTGTATTTACACGGCCATCAGTTCTGTGTGTCTAAGGAGACCATTATTGTCACTTCCCAATGGCCTGCAAATGGAAGCAATTGTAGTAGAATCTTAGAAGTTATATTAACTAGTTGTTTTTACTGTCTCCTAGTAGTTCAGAAGATTCCTTCCATCTCCACTGTTCCCATCAGTACCACCTCAAACCTAACTTCGAATTGCTAGTTGGTTTAGTGCTCACGGCCTCAGGGATGTGACAGAGCAAATGTCATTTTGGCTTCAGTTTACAAAAGTCAAAGCCTTAAGAAGGCTGGGGATGGGAGGGGTAGTCAAAAAGCTCAAAGATTTGGGGAATGAGGGACTGTATTTCTGCACCAGAAAATACTTTTCTGGATGGTGTGTGGGAAGGAAAGGGAAGGAATTGCTGAGAAGAGAGTTTGGCAGGTCTTGGGAGGGGAGTGGGGCCCAGATCTAGTTCGACCCATAGGGGTTTGTAAACTCCATTGACAGATTTGTGAGCCTTGAGAGCAGAGGAGACCCAGAGCTCAAGGGGGCTGCAGGACCCCAGAGGGGCAGGCTGCCCAGTGAGTCTGGTAGGGACATCCAGGACTGCAGATCACCTCCCAGAGGTTCCTGAGGGACATCATGGCAGTACCCTGGTGGTGAGGGGATTCCAGGGCAAGGATGGGGCCCCCTGAGCACCTGAATGGCTGATGAATGGGGACTGGCAGATACCTGACATCAAAGAGCCATGGAACCCCTTCCCAGGCCTTGGCCCCATGGACTCACCTAGAGCTTGAACCTGGAAAATGGCAGGTGGTTTTCCTGATTGGGATTTGGTTGATGCCATTCAGATAGTGTGGGGAAGCCAGGCCTACATGGTGCTGAGTTAGAGAACAGAAGACATCCAGAATGTTAGTGCTTCCAGCTGCCAATGTGTAGATGGTAATGACACCATTGCCACATCAATAGTGTTTCTAAGACTATGAAACTGACAAAGAATACTCAGCACCCCCCTCAAAACCCCCAAACAGATCTAGAAATGCAAAGGGTATGAGGTCTGTTTCCCCTTCCTCTCCCAACTGTACATGAATCCCAGTTCTGCTCCACGCAGATGGCGATTGATGAGTATTTTTAACCTTTCAGAGACCATTAGATCATAACAGACATCCTCACTTGAGGTTGAAAACACAGAGGAAAAGAAAATTCTACTGTGCCAGATAAATCTTTGTATTAAGATTTGATCCTTCTTTTAAAGAAACTGGTGCCTACAGATTTCACCCATCGTGGACTGGCCTCAGCAATAAGAAAATTGCAAAACCTTGACCAAAAGAATTGTGGATTTTTTTGTTTTAACATCACACAAGCAGCTCCAATGATATGTGAAAGTTTCAGAAATATCAGGAGAAGGAAGAGGTTAGGTTCATCCAACAGGAGCCATTCAGGGTTGTTCGATGACTTGAGAAGCTATGTTAAGATTGAAGAAACTGTGGGCTCTGGTTCAAAAGACAATCAAAAGCCAACTGGAATCCCAGCACAGAGAGCATTTCTCCCAGCTGCCTAAATTTGATCTTTTCTTGGAAGAACTTACTATACCTTTAATCCTTGGAGTTTGGAAATGAGGAAGAGAATAACAGGAAGCTTTAAATTGATTCTGTTTACAGTAATAGCAATTAAAGGATTTTTTTCATTCATTTTCTCTTGTAGAAATAATACTTCTATCCATGTAGATATTGATGTTGAAGGAATTGTGCACATATATGGCAGGTAAATTACTTGTAATAGATTTTCCAATTATGAATAATAGTAATTTTCATTTATGAAATACAAATTTTTGAAAATGGCTGGATCACTGAAAATAGAAAGCCTCCTTCTTTCATCACACGCTTTATCTTCTTTTATCACCCAAGGCATTAAAATGAAATAAAACAAAAAATTCAATTCTTCAGTTGCACTAGGCACATTTCAAGGGCTCCAAAGCCATGTCTGGCTAGAGGTTAATGCTTGAATAATACAGACCTCATCACAGAAAGTGCAATTGGACAGTCCTTCTATAAAGCTAACGGTGATATATCAGGAGGGGAGAAAATCTGAAATATTATTGCCAATTTCATTCTTTATCTATTGTGTAAACACAAAACTTCTGTTAAAAGTATATTTATAGTAGCACCATGGCTAATATCCTACTAATTTTCCAGTTCTTACTGACTAGCTGACTGACCAACTGAATGAAATTTTTCTGATTTTAACGTAATATAAAATGAACAATGAAAGTAAAATAATGATTTATTCTACTGATTTGAGGTTAATGAGTGTTCTTTTTTATTTTATTTTTTTATAATTTACTTTTTTCCCACTGTACAGCAAGGGGATCAAGTTATCCTTACATATATACATTTTCCCCCCACCCTTTGTCCTGTTGCAATATGAGTATCTAGACATAGTTCTCAATGCTACTCAGCAGGATCTCCTTGTAAATCTATTAATGAGTGTTCTTGATGTGAAAATTAAAATACCGATGACATGATTATTCTTATTTCAATCTTAGCCTATAGATCCAAACCACATCTCTAAGGAAGAAAACAATTCTGCACCAAAACATTGGTTTGTTTGTTTAATCGCTCATTTCTTCTGTGCTTAAAAAGAATTTGTGGAGAAACCATTGTATATATTTATGTACATTCAGTGCATTTCAAGTGTCATATATTTTATAAATAATCCTAAATACCCTAGTGTACTCATATAAGGAACTCTGAGGTCAAACTTATTTGGAGTTTTAACACTGACTTAGATGAGAGAACCAGTTCATTTTAAAGACTAATCTTGAGGTCCATAATCTCTATCTTTTCCTGTGTTTATTCTTGAAATCCAGCTTTGCTGAAGATGGTGGAATAATGGCTTACACTAAGGAAGTGAGTCAGTGTCACCATGAAGCAGGATTAAATTCTGGGGACAGTATTGCCTAGTAGGATTCCATATTGTAGTAGTGGAATTCTACAAGTGGAATTCTATAGGTGGACTTCTACAATTCCATATTGTAGAAGTGGAAGGTGAGGCAGAGAAACTAAGTGGGTTATTCTGGAGGAAACCAGTAGGAATTCTGGAAATTCAAATATACTCTTAAACTGAAAGCGACTCCTTGAAGATGATTTAAAAAAAATAAGATGTACTTCTTTAGTGGCAGAGGAATCGACATAAAAGGCAATGCCAACATATATCCCTCACTTATGCAAGCAGAGGATTTTTATTTATAAAGGTTTGTTAAGTCTAGGATCTATTTCTAAGTCAGATCTTTTTGAAGGAAACAGCTTTGTTGTTTCTTTGAGTGATGAACGAAATTTTCACTTAAAAAAGATTTTTTTTTTTTTTCCTTTAGGGCCGCACCTATGGCATATGGAAGTTCCCAGGCTAGGGATCAAATTGGAGCTGCGGTTGCCAGCCTATGCCATAGCAACAGCGACACCAGATCTTAGCTGTATCTGTGACCTACACATCAGGTTGTGGCAATGCTGGATCCTTAACCCAATGAGCGAAGCCAGGGATTGAAGCTGCATCCTCAAGGAGACAATGTCAGATTCTTAACTTACTGAGCCACAATGGGAACTCTGCCCTTTTTTGATTGAATGCATTTTCATCATTTTGGATTTTTAAAATATATATTCCAAATACAGTAAGCAGCATTTAAATTGATATTGTTGTTCTGGTAACTGCATCATACAAACAAAAGAAGTTGAGCCACATTTTCTGATGGTACCAAATATCTTTTAAGACCTTTTTCTAATGCCTGATATTCTTCCTTTTCTGGGGCCAAAAGGTTAAAATGAGAATTTGGCAAAAGAAAATACGGTTAAATTTTCCTCTCAAATCTGGGGTTTCATGGAAGTAAAATAAAAGCAGTAATCATTACATTTATTCTTTGGGCTTGCTGATTTTATGAGTGAAGTTATTTTTCTTACCTTCAGTAGCCATTCTTTTTTGTATTCCAGCTGTATTATATACTGTAGCAGGCAGCTACTATGTTCAAATTTATTTTTATAAAATTTTCTAGAGATTGACTCTTCAAAAGCAGTATGAGGAAATTACCTACTCTTTATTTTCTCTGAAATACTCTTTAAGGTTTAGAATAAGAATAAAACTTCACAAGAAGAATGAATATTTTATTATGTAGGCTACCCCCTGGAAAGTCTTAAAAACAGAAGTTATGCATATTCTTAATGAAAGAAATCTCGTAAATACCTTTATCCTAAAATGAGGTTTTTATGTGTTTTATTCTAAGGCTTAAATAACTATGCCTTAAGAATTGCATTTGTGGAAGATTTAATGGTAAAAATTAGGCATTTGGAACTGCACTGATCCTTAGAAATTGGTATATTATTTTAATTATTTTGATTTATTAATCTCTAATCCTGTGCCTGCTGCTTTAGAATAAAATAAAATGTGTGTTAATAGAATATACTACTTAGTACATATTTTATGTATTCAGTGTCCTTCCAAATCATTTAATTTTCTCATAAAACTTTGCTATTATTAGCCCATTTTACAGACAAGTTGGGGATTAAAGCGGTCATTATTTATTTATTTATTTATTTTCGTCTTTTTAGGGCCACAGCCGCAGCAAATGGAAGTTCCCCAACTAGGGGTCCAATGAGAGCTGCAGCTGCTGGCCCACGCTGCAGCTCAAGGCAATGCCAGATGCTTAGCCCACTTAGCGAGGCCAGGATGGAACCTGCATCCTCATGATGCTAGTTGGATTCATTACCACTGATCCACAGTGGGAATTCCAAAAGAGGCTATAATTTGCCCAAAGTCATGTAGTTAAAATGTGTCAAGAGTTGAGAGACAAACCCAGAGTGTCTGATTCTAGAGCCTTTGGTCTGAACCACTATATCCTGAGGTCAGAGTATCCTCGATAGACAAGGAAGGAAAAAGACAGAGACAAATTAAGCAACTTGTCCAAAAGGTGGTGCATGACAGATGGATTCTAGTGTATCCGTCCAACTCCAAACCCAGCTCGTTTTGCTATATTGCACCTGGATTAGCAAATCAGATTTAGCAGAGAAAATGTTCTAGACCAGCAGAAGTGAATAAGAACAGGAACAATGTAGGGAAAGGCCTGCCTGAAAGGCCTCTCTCTGTTTGTTTCACTAAGTATGTCTAAACCTGCCATACAGATGGAGAAGTCAGTTTGTGTCTATGGTGCCTTTCTTTTTAGTGATGCTGAGAACATCCCAGAAGTAGACATCTTTTCCTGCTCCACTTAGGCTTAGATTCTCATTTCAGTAGGAAACCAGTGAAGTATGGAAGAAGGTTTGGGGCCCAGAATTTCTGTTGTTTTCTTAAGTGATTATGGGGTCTCATGTCCTATTTGACATGCAGGGACTTTCTGAGGCAGGCTTGGCTTGGCAGTATCCTTAGGGAGCTTGAGCTGTCACTCTGGGTACCTAGTACCACCCTTCATCAGGAGGCTTGCAGGAAACAGGTGTCTGAAAATTGTGTGACAATAAAGTGGAGGAAAACAAATCTGAAATAAAAACTCCTTTTTTTGTGTGTGTGTGTCTTTTTAGGGCTGAACCCCTGGCACATGGATGTTCCCAGGCTAGGGGTCTAATCGGAGTCATAGCCGTCGGCCTGTGTCACAGCCACAGCGATGTTGGATCTGAGCAGCATCTGTGACCTGCACCACAGCTCACGGCAACACCAGATCCTTAACCCACTGGGCGAGGCCAGGGATTGAACCCGCATCTTCATGGATACTAGTTGGGTTTGTTAACCACTGAGCCATGACGGGAACTCCAGAAAAACTTCTTTTTTACTGGAGAATGAGTTTCTGTAATTCTCCAATCTGCTGGAAGTTTAGGGACAGCTACTTTAACTTCCAGGCGAATTGCTCAAGAGTTAAAAATGAAAAATGAAGAGGAACATCTGCTGAATTTTACAACAGACGATGACGAGAAGTACTTTGCAGGTGACAGTGATTTGTTGTCACTTTGTTCAGTTACTAATGAAGCTGATTTCTGACTGGCAGGTTTCACAACAGTTTTGATAGTTGTTCTCATACTTTTCATCCTTAGGGGATAAAGAACAAAGCGGAATGTGTCGTAGAGGCACAGAAGTTCCTGGGAAGAGGAAAAAGTAGGACTGGCAGCGGCACAGAGAAGAGGGAAGGGTTTCACAGTGGACAAGAGTATAGACCTAATTCCAGAAAACATGAAAAGAAAGTTTGCATATCCCAATGGAATATGTATCTTTTCATTCATCAATAATAGAGACTGAGGCAAAAGACAGCAGTTTTAGAACATTGCTATTGTGAACAGAAAATAAATGCACTACTTTATAAATGCTTAAAACACTTTCAGTGCTTGGGAGCTTATGAGGTTCTTACTGAAATAGGAATCAATCAGTATTTATTAAGTGCCTACCTTGCGAAAAGCAATGTGTTGGTTCTTTTGGGGGGATAGTGAAAAAAGATGACATGATCCCTGCAGTAGGAGGCATTGAAAAGCAGTGGGGAGGGAAAATCCTCCAACGTGAAGCAAATAGAGGGAGGAATAATTTGAGGTAGCTTATTTTAATGGTATAGATATTAAACATCTTGAAGTCTCGAGGAAAGGGCCGTTCCCTGGGGGAAATGGAATTGAATCTCGATCTTGATGGATGGATGAGGGCTGTGAGGAAGATGGCAAAGGAGAGGTCTTTGAGGTGGAGGAGCTGCAGGTGGGGTCTTGGAGCTTTGAAGAGCAGGCAACGGCAGCTCTTGGTGGAGTTTCTTGGGAAAAGATCGT
This sequence comes from Phacochoerus africanus, assembly GCF_016906955.1. Lineage (NCBI taxonomy): Eukaryota > Metazoa > Chordata > Mammalia > Artiodactyla > Suidae > Phacochoerus > Phacochoerus africanus. Next base: position 16,337,843 of record NC_062558.1, on the reverse strand, counting down.
GAAGCATGGAGGGTCTGAGGTTGTATAATGGGAGTGAGGCTTCTGATTAGTCAAGATTTGTGTTTGAACCCCTTAAGGGACCCTGGAAACAACCAGTGATTCAGAGAGTGCTTAAAAACAAGGGGGTAGATCTCTTTTCATTCGGGGCACTCATCTCAGCCAATTTTTCATCAATAAAGATGTGAGTAGTCAACCCTTCAGCACCTCCTTTACCTCAAGCTGACTGAATTTCCTTCATTAATCCACCGTCCACATTCAAAATGAAACGCATCATTTAAAAATTTTTACTTCCAGTTAAAAAGTTGCTCAGTGATTTGGAAACTTGGGTAGTTCTCGATTTCTCTCAGATTTTTCCTCCTCATTAGTTGGTGTAAATATTGATCCACCCTAGAAATGAGTTATGGGGAGGAGAGACCTTTCTCTCTCTTTTTTTTTTTTTGTGCTGTAGAACACAGCATTCCAGAAAAACCTCATTTCTGTTGATGAATGGCTATTGGCGTACAGAAATCTGGCATGTGGTTGAGGAGAAGGGATACAGCTGACATGAGAAAAGCTGGAGAAGGAAACCATAATCCCTCTTCAAATTCACTGCTTATTAGAGGAGCTAAAATGATTAAGTAGCTGGAGGTTTTGATGTATGAGGAAAGATTAAAAGAATTACATGTGTGTAGGTTGGCCAAAGAGCTAAGGAGTGTGTGCATGTGTGTGGGGCGGGGGCCTGATAGCTGCTTGAAGATAATTGAAAGGATAAGCCCCAGAGAGGGAGGGGGATTGTGGAGGTGGTCTTCAGAGGATTATCTCAGGGTAATGAATGAACTGAAGAAAAGGGGAAAAAATTGTTTCATCAGGAAGACTTTCATAATGGGTGAGACTTAAAGAGGCCGTAAAAGAATCTCCCATGAGGGGTGGTGAAATTCCCATGCCTTGAGTCATCTGGAGCAGGCCTATAAAGTGTTGGAAGTGCACCGTGCTGCCCCGTGGCGGAACAGACTTGGGAAGCAGCACCATCCTTTGTCTTGATGTTTTACAGCTCAATTTCAAGGATGAATCAATTGGTAAACAGTAAGTTTGGAAGCTCCCCAGGAACCAAGTCTGTCTCATCTCACGGATGATTTTCTTTAAGTAAGAGAGACACGTCCCACACCTCTTCCGCCTTTGGTTTCCACACATTGTCCTTGATGTTATATCATTTCTTAAGGGACATCACGGCCCAAGGGTAGAGGAATTGCGAGATGGAAAGGGTAGGCGTTGTGTTGCTCAGCAAAGGGTGGTGTTAACCAACCCTCCCCGCGCTGCAGTCTCTTTCCTGAACTTGCTGGTCACCTGTGATGTTTGGAGGACTTGCAGTATCGACCTCCTTGTGGCTCCTCAGGGTTCATTTGTGTTTGGACCACGAGACTCCTGGAAATGAAATTGGTCCGGGCTAGCGCTTCTCCAGAACGATGATGAGGTAGAATTCTTTCCGGTGATTTTGACATTATGTTTACTTCCAAAAACCTTTCATTGGGATACAACATTGGACATTTTAAAAAGTACCAACAAAGATAAACAAATTTCTATTCATCTTGACATATTAAAATCTTTATATAGTGATATGTATTTCTGAGTCTTCAAGAGAGAATATTAAAATATGTTCTATGGTAAATCAATAGAGGAATTACTATGAAATGCGAGATAAAACAAAGGTTTCTGTTGTTATCTTTATTATATTGTTTTCTCTTATTACTTTTATTATTTAACTTTGCTGAAGAAGATCAGAATTATGAAAAGATAAAATTATGAGGAGTTCCTGTTGTGGCGCAGTGGAAATGAATCTGATTGGGAACCATGAGCTTCGATCCCTGACCTCACTCAGTGGGTTAAGGATCTGGCGTTGCCATGAGCTGTGGCGTTGCTGTGGCTGTGGCTGTGGCCGGCAGCTGTAGCTCTGATTAGACTCCTAGCCTGGGAACCTCCATATGCCTTGGGTATGGCCCTGAAAAGACAAAAAAAAAAAAAAAAGATAAAATTATGAGAATCAGAAAGAAAAATTTATCAAATGAAAGCAATTATACCTATAAAAATTCATGAGACCATCTCAAGTAAAAAAAACATAAGGCTTTATTCATTCGTTCTACAGGTGTTTACTGAGTGCCTTTGATGGCCCTGGTGCTTTTTTAGAGTCTAGTGAATAAAAAAGGACAAAAATTGCCGTCACTGAGAAGCTTTCATTTGGGTAAACTTTAAACATTTAACATACTAAGTATCTGTGACTACACATTAAATATTGTAAAAAAAAATAATCTTTTTTTGTCTTTTTAGGGCTGCACCCATGGCATATGGAGGTTCCCAGCCTAGGGGTCCATTCAGAGCTGTAGCTACCTGCCTACGCCAGAGCCACAGCAACTTGGGATCCAAGCCGAATCTGCGACCTACACCACAGCTCACGGCAACACTGAATCCTTAACCCACTGAGCAAGGCCAGGGATTGAACCTGCGTAATCATGGATACTAGTAGGGTTCATTAACCACAACGGAAACTCCTAAAAAATAATCTTTATATAAAATTTTTCATTTGTTTGTTTTTCACTAGAAGTCCTGAACTAAAAGAAGAAGGTATACTTTAGACATTCCTAACAGATATTGTTAAAATGATCTAAGTTGATTTGATGTTTTTATCTGTTTATATAAATTATTGTCTTAGCATCATTTGTTAATTTTTCTTTCTTTTACTCATCAATCTGCTATGTCTTATTCAAAGGCATCTAAAATATTTATGAATATATGCATATATATTCTATTTTATTGATTGGACTATCTGCTTTCCATATGAAGAAGCAGGGGACAGACATATTAATCAACTTTCCCTAACCATTAGAACAAAATATGAATTGCCTAAATTATTTGAAGACATTTATTCCAAACAAAATTAAACAAATAAAACAGACTATGTAGCAAACGATGAAAGCAGCAAAATTAAAACAGAACAGAACATGTGATGGCAGAAACAAGACCAAGAAATTTATTGATAAATACGAATGGGTGAAATTGATCCACAAAAAATTCTGATTGAATCACGAAGGAAAACACAGCTACTAACCGCTACATGAGATATATATTGAAAAAAATTCAGAGATGTTGAAACTAAAAGGATAAGGAAAGACACAAGAAAAGACAAACAAAAAATGAAGGGGTTGTTATCCTCACTTCAGACTGGTGTGAAAGCCAATGAAAATAGCAAACGAGATAAGCAAGATAATCTATAAATATGATGCACCAAGATATTTTAGGTGTTTGGTAATATTCTGTCCCCTGGCTTCTTCACATGGAAAGTAGAGTAGGCAGATTAATAAAATCAACTGGAGCGCCGACACTGAGACCAAGAAGTCTAGTGTTTAGTACTGGTGCCTGGATTTCTCCTTCTTCTCTGACCTGAGAATGTCTATATGGCTGATTTCCAGATGGGCCAATGCCATTGAGGCTAGTAGTCACACCCAAGGGAGTGTGTTAGGAACACTAGCAATGCTTGTTGACTGACAAGGCAAACTTCTGCTTATGTTCTAAGTATATTTGAGAAAGTTTCTGGAATTTGGGGGACCACATAACTCCAAAAAACAAAACAAAACAAAACAAAAAGTTGGTACAGAATCTATTGGTAAATCCTCACGTAGCAAAACACTTAGACATGTTTATGTTTTCAGAAAGTATCCTTTTTAGCAAGCTGCTCTGTTTTATGTATGGGAGTAAATGACAGCTTTTGAGAGATTATTGTAGAAGAGTTTTGGATGCCTGCAGAGGCTGTGTTATTTAGCACAAAGGGAGGCAAGAGAGAAGGGCAGTTGTGAATAGCTTTTTGGAGGGGTAGTCCATTGGGCCAGTCATTTAAAAATTGTGAATATTTACATCTATTCTTCTAGATTTGAAGAGACAATTCTCATGAAAATATTGTAATTAAGCTTTTGGAGGCATTAGGGCACCAGAGAGAAGAGATAGAGTAGGATGAGTGTAGATAAAGCTGAAGGCCAGTTTGAGGTTGAAAAGTAGGATATCTGGGGACTCTATTTTCCATGTCGAGTCATGTATTTATTTATATCTTTTTGTCTTTTTTTTTTTTAAGGGCCATACCCCTGGCATATGGAAGTTCCCAGGCTAGGGGTCGAATTGGAGCTGCAGCTGTCAGCCTCCACCACAGCCACAGAAACTCGGGATCCAAGCCGCATCTATGACCTACACCACAGCTCATGGCAACGCTGGATCCTTAACTCACTGAGCAAGGCCAGGGATTGAACCCGTGTCCTCATGGATACTAGTCAGGTTTGTTACTACTGAGCCAGGATAGGAACTCCTTGAGTCATATATTTAAAGGGAAGAGGGGAGACTTTTAGTACAAGGTCAAGACAAAATGTTTTTGTTGCCTTCTCTGCCCCCAGAAACTGCAGCCTATGAGACAATGAGGATGGCAGGGAGCCCAGCTCTGCTCAGGCAGTTCTTGGTTCACCTCCAAGTGACCATTAGTGAACAGGGTCTCTTCACTGTGTTACTAATTAACCCTGGCAGACCTTCAGCATTTTCATTACCTTGGCAAGTTGTGTGCTTTTTCCTCAGTGTGCTGTGCTGACCTCAGGGACTGCACTTATCTCCATGCCAGCACTTGACCAAAGCCATGAAAACCATCACCTTCAACCCTGCTGCTAACTGCCAGCGTTGCAGTCCTGGAAACAAGAATACCTCACTTAGGTGTCATATGTTTTCCTTAAAAGATGCTGTATAATGAGTTCCTGTCACGGCTCAGTGGTGACAAACCCGACTAGTATCCATGAGGACATGGGTTCGGTCCCTGGCCTCACTCAGTGGGTTAAGGATCCAATGTTGCTGTGAGCTGTGGTGTAGGTCATAGATGCGGCTCGGATCCCGAGTAGCTGTGGCTGTGGTGTAAGCTGGCAGCTGAAACTCTGATTTGACCCCTAGCCTGGGAACTTCCATTTGCCACTGATGTGGCCTTAAAAAGACAAAAAAAAAAAAAAAGGCCATACAAGACCCAGTGTCCACTTTCTGTTCTGAAATAATGATCAGAGCTCCTTGTTTCAGTGTATCCAATTTATTTGGGAATAGACAATCTTAGGCTATGATTTCTGCCTTGCTAATCACCTGAGGAAATTAGATTCATGGTTTGTAACTAACATAGGACCAAAACATGAGAATCCCAGCATGTTGAATTGTATGGAACCCCTACGTGTATGCATGATCTTCTTTGTAACTTCCCCAGATGTCTTGTCATTCAATGTTGGCCTGAATTCTTTTAATACGGTCAATTTCATGTTTGGGAAAGAAGTTGGTCTGAAGATCCAACTAAAGGTTTTGAGCTGAATAACTCAACCTAAAAGTTAGAGTTGATAATGTGGGGTGGTATTGTTTTGGAGTAGGAACTTAGCTCCCCAAACCACAGTTTCCTATCCATGAAGCAAAATTTACATTTCTGCTTCAAAGGATTGTTATGATAATTAACTACTGGAAAGTAGTGAATATTATGTGTGATTCCAGTCTGGTAGAAGTTACTAGACCAAGGTTGCTTTTTTCTTTAGGTGCGAATCGCCATAGTTTGTGTTATACTTCTCCTTGACAGTAGGTGGTTGGTCTTTTACCATGTTATCATGAACATTTTGGGGAATCCAATAGGTCTGGGTGATTCGCAGACCCCTTTCTGGGGTTCTGTTCTGCTGCTTCCTTGAGCCATTCCTGCCGTTCCAAGGAATCACACTGGATTCCTCCGCTTGCTGTTCTGTTCCACGTGTAGCACCTCCCAGGCATGGGATACATGCAGATGTGACAAAGGCGGATGCAGCTCCCACTGTTAACCAGACGGTATTGGAGGCTTGGGGAACTGGATGGAGAGTCCAGCAATAAAAAATCTGAAACCAACGATTGAAAGTGGTGGTTCTCAGATTCAGGAATGAGACTTAATTCCATTACAGGGCTGCCTGGCTGCAGCATCTTGACTGAGCTCCGGGCTTGCCTCACCGGATCAGACCTCAAGCTCCTGCCTCTGTTCCCAGCCTATGGCCATGTCACAGCAACCAAGTTATCCTCCTAACAGACCAGCCCTGGGGTGATTTCACCTACTTCAGATTTAGTCCCTTAATGCTTTGTGACCTTGAGCTGGAAAAACATTCTCCTCTTACCCCATCTCCAAGTCCTCAGTTCTGCTCCAGAATTTAACTATACCCAGGAAAATGGACCATTGAGCTTCTACGACATCTGGGGGAAATTTTCTTCTGTTTCCCTCCACAATATGGAGTATAGTTTAAGCATAAGCTTTCTAAGAGAACCAGGAAGCGGATCCTTACCAGACTCTGAGTTTGCTGGTTCCTTGATCTTGGATTTCCCAGCCTCCAGAACTGTGAGAGATTTATTTTGTTTACAAACCATCCAGTCTATGGTATTCTGTTATAGTAGCCTGAACAAAGGCACATACATATAAGACAGGAATATCTATGCATGCATATGCAATATACATACATATAGAGATATACGTGAGTCAGTATAGGAAATACCAAATTGATACTTTAGGGAAATAAACATTTCTTTAAAATAATAGTAATAATCTGAATTTAAAGGGAAGACCATACTATGATCATAAGTGTTTTTTGTTTATTTTTTTTTTCTTGTTAGGGCCACACCTGCAACGTATGGAAGTTTCTAGGCTAGGCGTCAAATCAGAACTGCAGCTGCTGGCTGATGTCACAGCCACAGTAATGCCAGATCCAAGCCACATCTGAGACCTACACTGCAGCTTGTGGCAATGCTGGATCCTTAACCCACTAAGCAAGGCCAGTGATAGAACTTGCATCCTCATAGATACTAGTCAGGTTCTTAACCTGTTGAGCCACAGTGGGAACTCCCCAGGTTTGTTTGTTTGTTTATTTATTTATTTTTCTTCTGCTGCTTACAGAGGAATTAGCAACTACCAAGAAAATTGTCAATTTTCTCTTATTACATAGACTTGTTTAGTTTCTAAGGTAATACATTGTCACAAATCCCTTTTTTTCCCAGAAGACAATTTTTACTTAGCTTTTATGCATATAAAATTTATTTATATGGGTTGGTTTAAGTAGAAGAGAAAGAATGAGTTTACTTTTTTATTTAAGGTAAAGTCTGTTTCTCATAACAAAAATGCAGCTTGAAACTTCTGAGTGTTTTCTTTTTTTCCTGTCAACTGTTTAGAACCATTGAGTGACACAAGAATCAACGTGGCATAGAGTTAAACTTACTGGGACACACTGGGTGATCTTTAAAAACCTTTCCTTCAGTTGTGCCAAATTTAATTCCCTTAAATTTTCATTCATAAATTCCATTTTTGTACCTTAGGAAGCTGTGCTATTTCATACCCTTTAAATTGCAGCTCTGCCCAATATTTGGGTTTTTAAAGCTGGAAAAGGGCACCACGGATTTAACCTTGTATCATAGTGGGTGTTGAGGCACAAAGTGTGCCAGAGGAAATCACTTACACACACACACACACACACACACACACACACACCAACTTTGTGGGCATGGAATAAAGCACTAGGCTTTTTGATTTGCCTGTTTTCATTTGATTGGGAAGGGTAACAAGGAATTTTGGTAATCAATTGTTGCTGACTAGTTTTTTGGAAAGGGATGATCTGTAATTCATGGTTAAATCATTATTTCATATATAAGCTATTGAATTTTATTCTTTGGAGAATTGGACCAGTCTAAGGCAAAATGATTTTCATTATTTTTCTCAATTTTCTCCTCATAACTTCTTCCTCCGCCAGTATTTTTCAGACAGGAAGAGTATCTCATGCAGTGGGCCTTCCCCAGGAGTCCCATGTTTAGGTCTAGGATGGAATATTGTCTTTAGCATCTCATCACCTTATTTAACAAAATAACACCTCCTCAGAGTCCTATGAGCCATTCCTCCATCCATCCGTTGGTGGATTATTCATGATCTAGTCAACTCTTTGAAGGTCTCAGTGACTTACTATATTATTACTCTTTAAAAAGAGCATGTGTGCATGTCTGTGTGTGTCTGTGTGTGCCTGTGTGTGTGTGTGTGTGTGTGTGTGTTGCGGGGGGCAGGGGGCGGGCGGTGGTGCGGGTAGAACTAGAGTTGGTCTCTCTAAAGATTCTCCTTTATTCTATCCTCTTATACAGTTGCCCTGTTCACTTTCCAGTGTTCCTCGAATAAAGACATAGATAGACAATTGTCAAAGTTTAAAACAACCACATGCTAAGAGAGATAGCAAACCACAATAGATGTTAGTTTCATTATTTAAAATAATTTCCACAAGTTGGGACTAATAGATTAATACAGACAAGGTAAAATTTAGCATGAGTCTAACATGAAAAAATGTAGACATATTTATGCTCACAGGGTCAATTTTACAGGTATGAGTTAGGGCAATATGATTAAACAGCAGAACCCATAAAAGATATTTCAGAATTTTTGTTGATGTGTATTTAATTCTATAAAGAGGTTTCAAAAAAGATGCTATTTTAGACTGCATTCCTAGAAACATTAATATCTGGAGAAAAGGAGGTTAGAGCACGCTTCTATATTCTCCCTAGAAAAGACTTGGAGCACTATGTTCCCTCCTGGATAGTTGACTATGCTGGGGTCTGACTAACTGGGTATGCCAGGAGCAAAGTGGATAGGATAGTATAGTCACAGAATCACTAACATAGGAGACAGGGTGGAAGGTACTGGGTGCATTGAGTGGGGAGAAAAATAGACTTACAGAGAAAAGCTCGTTGCTTTACGTAAATGATATCTGCATACAGAAATATGATGAAAATCTTAGTCTCTTCAAATCTGGGTTTGCAATAATGTTCTGCTGTTTAGTTCTTTAAGTTCTAAATAGCGGAACAATGCATTTACATATAATGTAAGAACAATAGCATTGTTCTACTATTATTAATTAACAATGCTATTATTAATGAAATAATGTACTTTTAAGCAGGTTAGCCCTATTTATCATCTAGAAAAGACGGGGATGATGCAAGCCAATTACTTCTCAGTTTAGTTGTGAAGATTAGGTGAGGACATCTATGTGAAGTGCCTGTTGTCACATAATAAGACCTCAACAAATGGTAATGAGTATTCTCCCTAATGTTTTTAGTTGGTGGAAATAATATCAAAGGGAGGAAATTATAAGGAGACATATTAATGAATATAAGAATACAAAAATGAATATGAGAAAGAAGTTTCTAAAAATGGAGCTAATAATAAATAGTGAGTTCTCTATTACTGAGAGTGTGGAAGATAAGATTGATAACTACTTATCCAATAATAAGTGATAATTGATTATATGAACACTCTCATCCTCTTTAGCTATGAGTTTTTATGAACTTCTTAAATTAGGATGTTTAGGATCAAAATAAATTATGACTCATGCACAATTATAAGAATTAACTTCCTGGATGTTATTTGACAAATTTAAAATTTCTTCTGCTCCAAGCCCAACTGGGCTTGGGCATTTTCAGAGCACATGGCTTCAACCAAGTCTGCCTTCTTAGGGTGTGAATTTTTTGGTCATCCTTTGTGATGACATTCAACAAATATTTAGGATGTTTCAAAACTAAGCTTTTGGTTGAAGAAAATCTAAAGCTGCTAAAGTTACAAACTGTTCAAACCAAGCCTTCTTCTATTGAGAGTAAGTACACATTGTTGGATTTCTAGAAAGGACAGACTGAAGCCAACTTGGTTGATTTCAGGCTTCTTATGGTGTAAACATTGACACATTAGAGACATACAGATATTGTCAATGAAAGTGAATGCAAATTTTCATTATTTTTCTTTTCTCTGACATTTTCTTTTCTTTTTAAAAATTATTTTAATTTTTTCCATTATAGCTGGTTTACAGCGTTCTGTCAATTTTCTACTGTACAGCAATGTGACCCATTCACACATATAGAGATACCTTCTTTTTCTCACATTATCCTCCATCATGCCCCATCACAAATGGCTAGATATAGTTCCCAGTGCTATACAGCAGGATCTTATTGCTTATCCATTCCAAAGGCAATAGTTTGCATCTATTAGCCCCAGATTCCCAGTCCATCCCACTCCCTCCCCCTCTCCTTTGGCAACCACAAGTCTGTTCTCCAAGTCCATGAGTTTCTTTTCTGTGGAAAGGTTCATTTGTGCCATATATTAGATTCCAGATGTAAGTGATATCATGTGGTATTTGCTTTTCTCTGACATTTCTAGTGATAAACAAAGACAGTTGTCAATTATTACAAAGATGGTTATAATAAAAAACACAGCAACAACAATGATTTGTGTTGTCATATTACCAATGGTTAGGTGAAACACTATTGGCTTTAAGAATAAATTTTTATTTTTTAAATTTATTTTCACTTTTTATTTTTTTGCTTTTTAGGGCTGCACCCATGGCGTATGGAAATTCCCAGGCTAGGGGTACCCTTGGAGCTACAGCTGCCAGACTATGCCACAGCCACAGCAATGCCAGATCTGAGCTGTGTCTGCGACCGACACCACAGCTCAGGGCAATGCCGAATCCTTAACCCACTGAGGAAGGCCAGGGATCGAATCGCATCCTCATGGATACTAGTCGAATTTGTTTTTTGCTGAGCTGAAGTAGGAACTCTGAAGAGTAAATTTTTAAACAGAATGTGTCATCTATGTAATAGGCAGTTAGTTAAAAAAGGATTTGTATGTGTGTCTCAGAGACCATGCATTATCCACAATGAGAAGAACTACTCTTAAAACTTGTTGATTATGCCTCATCTATGCATATCGTGTGATTACAGAAACTCTGTTAAGGGCATGCGAAATAGTTTTAGAAAGCTACTGTTGCTGATGTACCTCTAGGCTAGTTTACTCTTTCTGCCATCCCTGGTTTTATTTCTTCTAAAATTTATTTTATAATTATTCAGGAAATACATTTACAGTAGAAAATTCAATAATATGAACAAAGACAGGAAAACAATTTACTTAGTTGCTTTAATTACCAAATAATGAACTATAATCGAGGGCAAATTTTAGAGATCCTTTTTTAGGGAAACACTAAAATTATTACCAAAGCGCAAAGTAAATGTTCATCTTGCTTTTCTTAATGAATATGTGAGACATATGTCTTCAAGGTCACCCTAAAGAGAATAAGAGGGTATAAGCATCTGAAAGGAGTTTGAGAAGACTTTTTCCTATGGTCAAGGATCTGCTCCTTGGGAACATTTTGGTTATTTCCCCACATACTCTCCTTGGTCACAAACAAAACAGCACAATAGAAGAAAACACTTACATTTTGTGATGGGATATAGATGTTTCCTGAAGGGTTGCTTCTAAAAAAAACCCCAAAATTTGTAATGATAACTTGTGGATAGTTTTAGCTATATGTTGCCTTACATCAGCCCTCATCTCTAGAGGTCTGCTTAATTTATGGTGGAACCTAAGTGAACTTGCAGACACATTGCAACCAGAAACTTTCACTCACACTCCTTTCATTTTCACCAAGAAAACATAAGAAACTAGAATTTTTCCTGCTTCCAACTCATTACATTTAAAATGCATCTTGGTCTTCAGCACAAAGGGAGTGTTAAATTCAGATTTTCACATGTATGCATTCTACAAGCATGTTTAAAGACACATATTTGATATGTTACCATTGCTTTTATGTAAACATAAGATCCAAAATTATCTCATATATTATACTTTCATATTTATGATCCTTGAACTCTTTTTCTAAAAAATTTTAAACTATGCACAGTGCTCATCTTCTAAGTCTATTACTATTTTATCATATCATATGGACAATGATAAAACAATAAAACCAACATCTGTATACAAATGCAAATTCCTTTTTCTAGCTTTCTTCCCATTTTGCATCAAACTTAAAAGCGTAATTTTAATGTATAAAATAAACTTGGTTATTTACAAAAGTTGAGCATAATGAATAAGTGAAAACCTCAAAGTAAATATCCAGCCCAAAACACTCTCACTAGAGCAGGTCAATTACAAAAATATTACATATATACACATGCATAGATATAAATGCTTCATGGCCTCCCAGATATTTAGCGAGTAAAGCAGGAGGATTCAAGTAAATTCTTCCAGACACCTTATTTACATTAGATCATATGACTTCTTTTTTTTTTATACATTACAATTATATTTTTTCCCCCACCATTTCTTCTGTAGCAGCATGAGTATCTAGACAAAGTTCTCAATGCTATTCAGCAGGATCTCCTTGTAAATCTATTCTAAGTTGTGTCTGAGAAGCCCAAGCTCCCGATCCCTCCCACTCCCTCCCCCTCCCATCAGGCAGCCACAAGTCTCTTCTCCAAGTCCATGATTTTCTTTTCTGAGGAGATGTTCATTTGTGCTGGATATTAGATTCCAGTTATAAGTGATATCATATGGTATTTGTCTTTGTCTTTCTGGCTCATTTCACTCAGTATGAGAGTCTCTAGTTCCATCCAGGTTGCTGCAAATGGCATTATGTCATTCTTTTTTATGGCTGAGTAGTATTCCATTGTGTATATATACCACTTATTCCGAATCCAATCATCTGTCGATGGACATTTGGGTTGTTTCCATGTCTTGGCTATTGTGAATAGTGCTGCAATGAACATGTGGGTGCACGTGTCTCTTTTAAGTAGAGTTTTGTCCGGATAGATACCCAAGAGTGGGATTGCGGGGTCATATGGAAGTTCTATGTATAGATTTCTAAGGTATCTCCAAACTGTTCTCCATAGTGGCTGTACCAGTTGACATTGCCACCAGCAGTGCAGGAGGGTTCCCTTTTCTCCACACCCCCTCCAGCACTTGTTATTTGTGGATTTATTAATGATGGCCATTCTGACTGGTGTGAGGTGATATCTCATGGTAGTTTTGATTTGAATTTCTCTCATAACCAGCGATGTTGAGCATTTTTTCATGTGTTTGTTGGCCATCTGTATATCTTCTTTGGAGAAATGTCTATTCAGGTCTTTTGCCCATTTTTCCATTGATTGATTGGCTTTTTTGCTGCTGGGTTGTATAAGTTGTTTATATATTCTAGAGATTAAGCCCTTGTCGGTTGCATCATTTGAAACTGTTTTCTCCCATTCTGTAAGTTGTCTTTTTGTTTTCTTTTTGGTTTCCTTTGCTGTGCAAAAGCTTTTCAGTTTGATGAGGTCCCATGGGTTTATTTTTGCTCTCATTTCTATTGCTTTGGGAGACTGACCTGAGAAAATATTCATGAGGTTGATGTCAGAGAGTGTTTTGCCTATGTTTTCTTCTAGGAGTTTGATGGTGTCCTGTCGTATATTTAAGTCTTTCAGCCATTTGGAGTGTATTTTTGTGCATGGTGTGAGGGTGTGTTCTCGTGTCATTGCTTTGCATGCAGCTGTCCAGGTTTCCCAGCAATGCTTGCTGAATAGACTTTCTTTTTCCCATTTTATGTTCTTGCCTCCCTTGTCAAAGATTAATGGACCATAGGTGTCAGGGTTTATTTCCGGATTCTCTATTCTGTTCCATTGGTCTGTCTGTCTGTTTTGATACCAGTACCACACTGTTTTGATGACTGTGGCTTTGTAGTATTTCTTGAAGTCTGGGAGAGTGATGCCTCCTGCTTGGTTTTTGTTTCTCAGGATTGCTTTGGCGATTCTGGGTCTTTTGTGGTTCCATATAAATGTTTGGATTGTTTGTTCTAGTTCTGTGAAAAATGTCATGGGTAATTTGATAGGGATTGCATTGAATCTGTAGATTGTTTTGGGTAGTATGGCCATTTTTTACAATATTGATTTTCCCAATCCAGGAACATGGACTATCTTTCCATTTCTTTACATCTTCTTTGATTTCTTTGATTAAAGTTTTATAGTTCTCGGCATATAGGTCCTTTACCTCCTTGGCCAGGTGTATTCCGAGGTATTTGATTTTGTGAGGTGCAATTTTAAAAGGTATTATATTTTTGTATTCCTTTTCTAATGTTTCATTGCTGGTATACAGAAATGCGACTGACTTCTGAATGTTAATCTTATATCCTGCTACTTTGCTGAATTTATTAATCAGTTCAAGTAGTTTTGGGGTTGAGTCCTTAGGATTTTCTATGTATAGTATCATGTCATATGACTTCTTCTTTTGCTTAGCATTCAAATGATTGGGTTGCACAATTAAGAATTGTAGATTTATAGGATAATAGGCAAACCCACAGGCAGCATAATACTCAAGGGTGAAAAGCTGAAAACTTTTTCTCTAAGACTGAGAATAGGACAAGGATGCCCTCACTTACCCTTTTATTTAATATAGTATTAGAAATTTTAGCCGCAGAAATCAGACAGGAAAAAGATATAAAAAGCATACAAAGAGGAAAGAAAAAAGTAAGACCGTCGCTATTTGCAGACGACATGATTCTGCATATTAAAAACTCTAAATCCTCCATCAAAAAACTAATAAAACTAATTAATTCAATAAAGTTGTAGGTACAAAATCAATATATAGAAATTTATGTTTCTATATATGGATAACAAAGTATCAGAGAGAAAAATTAAAAAAAAATCCTATTTACAGTTGCTTAGAAAAGAATAAGGAGTTCCGATCATGGCTCAGTGGAAATGAATCCAACTAATATCTGTGAGGATGCATGTTTTTTTCCTGGCCTGGCTCAATGGGTTAAGGATCCGGTGTTGTCATGAGCTGTGGTCACAGGTCACAGATGCCACTCGGATCCCATTTTGCTGTGGCTGTGGTGTAGGCCGGTAGCTGTAGCTCTGATTAGACGCCTTGCCTGGGAATCTCCATGTGCTGCAGGTGCGGCCCTAAAAAGACCAAAAAAAAAAAAAAACCAATAAAATACCTTGGAATAAATTTAACAAAAGTCAAAGGTCTGTACCCTGAAAACTGTAAGATATTAATACAAAAAAAATTGAAGGTGATACAAATAAATGGGAAGATATACAATGCTCATGGATTAGAAAAATTAATATTATTAAAATGCCCAACTATCCCAAGCAATCTACAGATTAAATGCAATCCCTATCAAAATACCAATGGCATTTTTCACAGAACTGGATAAATAAATTAAAAATGTGTATGGAACCACAAAATACACCCCATAGCCAAAGCAAACCTAAGACAGAAGGGGATACAGCTGGAGTTATCATGCTCTCTTGTTCAAAATACTATAAGGCAATAATAATCAAAATTGTATGGTGTTGGCATAAAAACAGACACATATAATCAATAAAACAGAATAGATATCCCATTAATAAATCCTTGCTTATATAGTCAGTTAATTTATTGCCATAGAGCCAGGAATATAGAGTGGGGAAAAGGCAGTCTCTTCATAAATAGTGATGGGAAAATGGGACAGCTACCTGCAAAAGAAAGAAAAAAAGACCCCTTTCCTATACCACACACAAAAATAAATCTAGTCAAATGTAAGACCTGAAACCATAAAAATTCTAGAAGAAAACATAGGCAATACACTCTCTGGCCTCAGTCTTAGCAATATCTTTCTGGATCTGTTTCTTCAGGCAGGGACAACAAAAGCAAAAATAAATAAATGGGACTATATCAAATTAAAGTGCTTTTGCACAGCAAAGACAATCATCAATAAAACAAAAGTGCAATTTACTGAGTGGGAGAAGATATTTGCAAATGACCTATCTAATAAGGAGTTTATAGGCAAAGTGTATAAAGAACTCATGAAACACAAAAGCAAAAAAAAAAATCTGATTAAAAAATGGTCAGAGGACTGAATAGATTTTTTCTTAAAAGACATAGAGATGGCCCATAAACACATGAAAAGTTGCTCAACATAGTTAAACATCAGGGAAGTGCAAATTATTATTTTATATTCCACTTATATGGGGAATATAAAAACCAAAACAAACCCAAAGATGCAGACAAAAAACTGGAAGTGCCAGAAAAGAAGGAGGTAGGAAGTTGGGGGAAATGGGTGAAGGGGATTAAGAGACACAAACTTCTAGTTATACAAGAAATAATTTAATGTACAGCATGGAGAACAGTCAATAGTACAGCAATATTTTTGTATAGTGATGGATAGTTACTAAATGAAATATGGTGATCAATTTGTAATGTACATAAATGTTGAATTACTATGTTGTATATCTGAAACCAACGTAAAAATGTTTGTCAACTATACTTAAATAAAAAAATTTTTTAAAAAGATACAAATACTGATATCAGTACAAAAAATAATGTCATAAATAATGAAATGTGCTGGTCTCTGCATATTTAGGAACATCTGGAAAGTATAAACTGCCTCTGCTTATCAAAAGAACTACTTACTAAATATTACTTTTATAAAAGGAGCAATAGTTTTGCCAATTACTATAAATATGTAGCCTAGGTAGGATTAAAATAGTCCTTAATTGTTTATAAATACAAAATTTCTATGATTGATCAGATTTTAATTATCATTAAACAGTCTTTTAAATGAACGTTTTGCTTTAGTTTCTCAACCACTCAATGGAGACTATTAACACTGATTTATTTTGACTTAAAAATGCCAAAAATACTTAATGTTCTTAATAACCATGATAACGGAGAAGAGGCTTTTTGTTTTTTTTTTTCCTATTTAAAATTTTTTTTGTCTTGGCTTAAAATATTACATGACTATGTTCTGTTTAAGGATAATTTCAATACTAGTGCCTAAACTTTAGAAACTATGTATTAAATCTTGATACTATTTAAAAGCTTAGAGCTTAGAAAAAACATCCTATGACAATTTATTGGGTAGTGTTTACCTTAAAAGAGCCAGTTATTATACTAGCAAAACGAGCTTATTTAGGAAGAGCTGAGAATTGCAATTTGAGACAAACAGTGGTGAGGTGAGGGTCTTGCTCCTTGAGAAAAGAGGATGTTTGGGAGATGGGGGTCCAGGGTGGTGACAGATTCTTACTGAGTTGGCTGTGGCCAGGCAAAGAGAAAGGCTTCCTTCCTTCTGCCGGCTGAGTGGAAGGGCATGAGCGCGCCCCCTTCAGGGATTCCGTTTTAAATGAGGTTTCCTTTATTTTCAAAGTAGACAACCAACAAAATTATTCTACTTATAAAAATTAAATCATACCATGATATTCCATTTGCTGACAGAGAATGCTAATTTGATGCATACTTTTTATTTGTGTGTCAAACTTTTAGAATTTCGAATAGTAAAAGATATTTGCCAGCCAAGTCTTTAATTAATAAGACTTCAGACCACTTAAGATTATAGAATTAAAGAACCAAACTTAAATTGACTTAGTGGACTTTTTTTTGAATAGGATCATAGTATTATGGCCTCAAATAGCAAACTCCAAAATAAAAAATCTTTTCACGTTTCACTTTGAGGAATTTTGGATGTTATTATATACGTTGCTTTTTCTTTGCCCACATGTATAAATTTTAGGAGAAAAGGATGCTGAATTTTTGTGTGTATGTATATAATGATGTCATTATGGCCTTATAGAGTATGTTTTAACATATAATAAAAATAGTCAAATATGTGGAATTTTAAGTAATCCAATAAAAGTACAGAGAACTATAAGCTTCTCTGCCTTTTTGAGGCAGTGTCTACAATAAAACCTGTAAAGCAAGCATTTAAACATTGATTTCCTTTTCTCTCCCTTTTCCTCTTCTTTCTCTTTCACTCCCTTCCTTCCTTTTCTTTTTTCTTCCTCTTCGCTTTCTTCTCCACTCCTGTTGCAGGAACCACAATTGCATTCTCAAACTGTTGATATATCTTGTCATGGAACAGATGTAATTTACAATGTTAGATAGTCCCAAACACACATTAATTATTTTTAACTTAATTTTGTTTACAGGTAGAAACAAAATCCTCTTTCCTTGTATAAAACAGAAATCAAATTGACAAATATCCCCTGGGTTACCGGCTGTATTTTTTCAATCCAGTGGCCATTAGAAAAATCTGTTGACACTGATCGAAATCTTTGAGATTCATGGGTGAAATGTGTAATTTCAAATAGGTCGGCCTTTGCCAAGTATGAAAATATTTTGGCCTGTGTCTTTTTTAAGATGACAATACGAAGTTAAAAAGAGATAGGTAGTTCAATTTAGATAGTGTTATCAATGTATGCCATGGAACTAAATTCTTGAGGAAAAAAAGGAAATAAAGTCTATTTTGGCTTCTGTACAATGACCAGATTGCTGTTGTCCATACTGCTCTTACCCAAGGGCACATGGATTTTAACAAATTTCTACCTACCTCAGGAATTATTTAGACTTTAAAAAAATTTTTTAAATTGAAGTATGGTTGATTTAAAATATTGTATTTGTTTCAGGTGTACAGCAAAGTGATTCAGTGACACATACACATGTATAGACACATTCTTTTTCAGATTCTTTTCCATTGTAGGTTACTATAAAATATTGAATATAGGGAGTTCCCATCGTGGCTCAGTGGTTAACGAATCTGACTAGGAACCATGAGGTTGCAGGTTCAATCCCTGACCTTGCTCAGTGGGTTAAGGATCCAGCGTTGCCAGTGAGCTGTGGTTTAGGCCGGTGGACCCCTAGCCTGGGAACCTCCATATGCCGAGGGAGTGGCCCAAGAAATGGTGAAAAGACAAAAAAAAAAAAATATATATATATATATATGTAGAATACATTTCCCTGTGTAGTCCTTACTGTTTATCTATTTTATACATAGTAGCGTATAGCTGTTAATCCCAAACTCCTGGTTTATCACTCCCCCACCATTTTCTCCTTTGGTAACTGTAAGTTTGTTTTTTCAGGTCCTTGTTGTTTATCTGTTTTATATACAGTAGCAGGTATCTGTTAATCCCCATTGTCATACTAAGTGAAATAAGTCAGACGGAGAAAGACAAATATGACATCACTTCTATGTGGAAAATAAAAAATGATACAAATGAAATAATTTACAGAACAGCAATAGACTCACAGACACAGAAAACAAGTTTATGATCAATGAAGGGGAAAGGGTGGGGGAGGGGCACAATTAGGAGTTTGGGGTTAACAGATTTATTTTAAGAACATTTAAAAGCCACAATTTTATTTAATTATGTAAGGACAGATCTCAGTCAGGATTTAGTTACTTTAGTAAGAAATATTTATTATTTTTTCCTGATGATTGAAATAATTTTACTTGAAATCAAAGTAATCTAGGCTAAAAGTGGGGAGCTCTTCTGCATAAGAGAAGGTCACTGGAAATAACAAGACCCTATGGGTCTTATTAAGCACGCATTAAGCCATTGTAAAGGTTTTCCTTGGCTTCAGATGTAAATGCTATGTGGTCTCTGAAAAAAGCAGCCAGGGTTTCCTCATGCTTCCTACTTGTTAAGTGATCAGACTCACAGTTATGATGTACCCACTTCAAAGCCATATTCTGAGTACCAAGTAATAAAACTAGTTTTGCTAATGAATTTTTTTTTTCAAATTCTGTGGTTAAAATAACAAAGAAAATCTATATTCAATATGAATTGTTCTCTTTTACAAAACAGGGTATTGAAGCTGGGGCAGTTTTCTTAATTTCTGCAATTTCAGGGCAATGACAAGCAGGGATTTCAGAAGTTCTGAGGATATATTTTGATATTTTAATAGGCCTCTTGCCAGGTATGATTAGACACTCAATAAATAATTGACTAGAATTGTTCGGGTGTTTTCATCAGGGAGCACATAATATCGGTTTCTTTTTGTTTTTACTTTAGAAATTTCCTGGAAAGTCTTCATTAAGCAGAAAACAAAACAAACCGTAAGACCCACAAGGAGTAAATAACAAAATTGACTTTGGGACGATGGAGTTTGACTTTGCAGCCTGTACTAGAAGCCTCTATAACAAAACCTCTCCACTAATGTGAAGCAGCTGTGGCAATTGCACAAAATGGCCCAAACTGTTGAAAAGCCATTAAGAGTCTGATGTATGTAGAATAAAAAGGTTCATTCAGCTTTTTAAAAGGTTTCCCAATATGGAGTGTTATTTTATTTTATAACCACGTCTTAGTCATATTAAGTTTAAATGCCACAGAAAATTTTAATGACCATGTGGCTGGCTTTTGGGGTGAAATAGCAAGAATTCTTCAACATGCCTAAAATTCTTTTAGGAAAAAATGGTACAAATCTATTAGGGACACTGTCCACGTTCCTACTAATAAGTGTATGGTTAGAAAATTGAATATCACATACAGGATAATTTACCATTTGTTTGTAGGGGCACCTAAATAAGTTAGAATCAATTTATTTAAGCCAAAGGCACAGAGAGACTTTCGGAATAATGAAAGCCACTTGCTTTCCCAGCCATTTCCTATGTCTTAGCCTCAAGGATAAACTGTAAATTGTAAAATTAATTTTTAATCAATTGTATGATTTTTTAACACACGTTTTGAATCTTTCCCAAAGGATACATGAAAGATGATACCTTCTATTTTTTCCGCTTGTTTTTCCACCAAAAGTGATAGTTATATGATGCTTTAATTCATTTGTTTGCTTTATTTATCTTGATATTTAGAAGGTCTATCTTTGCGCCCTTCAAATTATTTTTAAGAGAAATGAGGCATTAATTTCTGCAGTAATCAGTCTTCTGCCTGAGAAGAGGTAAATATTTTCAGCAGGTTATAATCGTACAGCCACAAGAGCTGTAAATGTGTTTAGAAATCAACTCTGAATTTTCCTCTGTTATTCTTATGCATGCACCGATATGCACATGGTTAAGATATGTTAGGCTGGATTGCGTCATCGAGCCCAGAGAGGCTGTGTGAGATTTGAGCCCACACACCAGCGACTGAGCAGTTAGTTCCAACACTGAAGATCACCACTCTGCTGTGTTCACCTAAGACAGTCACAGTAGAAACCCTGATTCACAGGGAATGGGAATGGCCATGTTCCATGACTTAAGCCCAAGGATTGGGAGCCTAGGGTTTGATTGGTTGGGAAGAACATCCAAGGACTTTGGTTCTCTGAGGACTCCAAGACATTTTGCTAGATGCTGTGAGGGAGATCACCGTGACTTGAGATTGCCCTGGACGTCAAAGGGCTTACCTCTTGTTGGAAAGAAGAGATGTATATTTTTTAAAAGCAGGCAATGCTGGAGTTCCCATTGCCGCTCAGTGGGTTAAGAACCTCACTAATATCCATGAGGATGCAGGTTTGATCCCTGGCCTCTCTCAGTGGGTTAAGGACCCAGCATTGCTGTGGTGGAGGTCATGGATGTGGCTTAGATCCCCCGGTTGCTGTGGTTGTGGCCTACACTGTCTAGCTGCTGCTCTAATTTGACCCTTAGCTTGGGGAACTTTCATATGCTGCAGATGTGGCCCTAAAAAAGCAAAAAACAAAACACAACAAAACCTCACCAGAGAGCTAGGATGCAAAGAAACAGAAATGAAGTAAATTCTATGAGTCACAAGCCCTTTCTAAGCGAGATGAGCCCCATGGTTGATCAGAAGCAAATATACCACTGAGTGGGATTAGCAGAAACCGAATATCACTGATGGACTTTAATAGCCACCTGTGGGCTGCTTTGATGGATTAGAGCTCCAAGGAGCCTTGTCGTGAAGTGAGTTCACACCCTCCTGCCACCTCTTTCTCCCCCAGGGCTTTTACAGAGTACACAGGGCCACTGAGCCAAAGACTGGGACAGGGCAGAGGGCTGAAAGAGTTGCCCCGCCTATCTCCATTGAGTGTACCTGTCTTTCCCCAGGGCTTCTCAGCAAACTTTCCATTGAAGCCTGGGACAGGACAGCAGCATGGAGACGAACCTCTCACAGTTGAAGAAGCTGACGACTGAGACACAAAGCACTGAGGTCTCAGTGTTTCCCTGGTGCTCACATTCCAGGTCCTGCTGAAGAGATAAAAGCAGTGGTGAAATGGATCTAAGGCTACCTACCACAAAGTCCAGGACCATCTCGACAAGTCAGATTGACTCAGTGTACCCTGCTCCATCCCGTGGCTGTGGCCTGGTTAAAAAAAAAAAAAAACGAGTGTGCCTGTATCTGGGAGTAATGATTATTATTTTCTTTAGTCTCCCTTTTTCTTTTAGACAAAATGTCCCTTATCCAATAGAATTTAGTTAACATGTTTTGGTTTGTATCACCCTGTTTTTTTTTTTTTTACTTTCATATAGCTATTTTTCTCCAGTTGTTAAATTACCCTTCACACACACACACACACACACACACTGAAATTAAGGAATATTGTATAATCCTTTGTATTCCACAGCCACCAGTATTGCCAGAGGGTAGACAGCAAAGTGACACAAAATAATTCGAACTTTTAGTTGACCAACAGCTTAATATTTCTAGGTGCTATGAAAATGACCAAGCTGAATGAGACACCATACTGCCCTCAAGTGATCTACTGATTGATTGACATCTGTGACAGACGGGGAACCAAGACTTAACTAATTTTGGACAATGTAGTGGCATCTCTCATCTTAAGTTTCAGTGTGATTATTATTTGATTAGATTAAATAAGATAATGCATGTGAAGTAGTTAGCATAGTGATTGGCACACAGCATCCCCATTACTGTTAATTATTGTATTACTTTAATCATTACCATTATTATAAAATTAAAGTACAGAGATGCTCCAAGTTCTTTGATCTATAGTCACACTACTGTTTTCATCACTCTCTAAAATGGCAAGTGAGGGGTCCTGACAATTAAGTGTCATTGGATTCATGATAAATTGATATTGGCTCCATAAGTATTTAAAAGTGTTTTCAGAAATAAGACAATTTCTTTTGCTCTATCAAAAATTTAGTGTTGTTTCAGCCCCACTCTCTTGCTTTCTATTCCATCACCCCATCTTACAAGATGAGAAATGAGAAATATAGTTTTATTGATTATAAATATGTTAAACAAAGATAGACTAAAGGAAATAGAAAATAACACATCTTTTTTTTTTAAACTTCATTTCTTTTTTCTTTTTTTTTTTTTTTTGTAAGAATTGGCTTTTATTATAGAAATGGGCCCTGCTGCTTCTCTGGCCTCTAATATTGCCTCTCACTTTCTTTCCCCTCAATTTTTGTGATATTTCACATTGTGATCCCATCCAGGTTTTTTTTTTGCTATTATTTTTTAATAGTTATTTCCAAAATACAGTTTTTTTTCTACTGTACAGCATGGTGACCCAGTTACACATATATGTACACATTCTATTTTCACACATTATCATGCTCCATCATAAGTGACTAGACATAGTTCCCAGGGCTACACAGCAGGAAAATAACACATCTTAAGTTTCTTTGGGGGGGTAGTTATGTAATTTCTCCAGATCTACCATCATATCCCCTCCCAGTTTGCTCCTTTAAAAAAACTCTATTAATGGAGTTGAGCACCTATTTTCTTGATTGCTTCTGTAAGTGGGTAGGTATAATACCCTCCAAGTTATTTCTGTCAGAACTCTAGTGCAGTACCATTAGTATCCTACATATGATGGAAATGGGGCAATATTATATATAAGTGACTTGGTCATAGTCTAAAGAAAATTCTGTGGAATTCTAAATCCCACAAAATATATTGAACAACTACTGTCTTCTTGAGTCACTAAGCTAGCTGTCACTTCCTTCTGTTCTTCTTCTACCTTCTATTACCTTCTCCACATCTTTCACTCTCTTTCCTGCTACCTTCTCCTTGTATTTAACATGGTCCCCCCCATGGAGTCCTCTGGCAGTGTTAGCTTTTTCTTCTCTGATATACTAGTTTCTAGGTGATAGGTTGAGTATTGTGTTCTTCAACATCTAAGGATAGCTTTAATTGATTTAACCACTTGACTTTAAGCCACAGTTCAACTTTCAACTGATATGATGGCACTTTTTATAGGAAAGAAAATATGAGACCTATAAGTCAAAGAAGAGATAGGGTAAGTGCCTCTATCTGACATCATGATTAATATGAATTAAGTCAAGCCCGGTTTAGTAGTTCATGGGTTCACGTCAGCAATGATAACAGTAGCCATTAGTGATGACACTGAAAACGTTGAGCCTTTAACTAGGATTTTCTTTGAAGTTCAAAGGACCTAGCTACCAAAGTTCAACTCTAAGATAGGATGGGAAATAGAAAGAGAAAATGCTGAGAACATCAAATGGATATAATTTACTTATTCATCATCATGATTCCTAAAGGCTCAGGTCATTACCATTAGTTATGGAATTATGATACAGTGTGAATATTAAATCAAAGCCACCAATTTTATTTTCAGAAAAGAAATCAAAGTTCATGTTAAGAAGATAGTTCTCTGCAGTAGGGAAAGAAAAAGGATAATTCATCTTTTCCTGAAACAGAGTACTTAACAAATTCCATGTAGCTGCTTTGTCCTGTTGTCCAATTGTGAGAGGATCACACATAGGAATGTTAGAATTTTAAATTTATTTTTTATTAAAGTATAGTTGATTTACAACATCATGCCAGTTTCTGCTATATAGCAAAGTGACCCAGTCATATATATACATACTTTCCTTTTCTTATATTATCTTCCATCATGGTATATCCCAAGATACTGGATATAGTTCCCTGTGGTATATAGTAGGACCTCATTGTTTATCCATTCTGAATGTAACAGTTTGCATCTACTAACCCCAAACTTCCTAATTGCTGGGTTTTAATGTGTCCAGTGCACAGCTGTTTTTCCATTAGCCTACAGTGTTCCTCCTGCTGTGATCTTGAATCATCCGTATCAGGAACACCTGGGAAAAGGACTAAATATTGACATTCCTGGGTCCCACCCCAGATCTACTGAGCCAGAATCTCTGGAGATGAAGCCTGGGATTCTGCATTTAACACTGGCTCTCCAATTACTTATTATAAACACTAAGTCCAAGGCACAGTGCCTTCCCAGTGCTCAGTTTTTAAGTGGAGGATTTATGAAACTTTCTCACTCCTTTGAACTCAAGGGAAAACGAGGATATTAATCTTTAAACTTTGGTAGTCCTACCCCTTCCAATGGTTGTGGCGATATTAAATCACAAGAAAGGAGATTTATAGAAATGCTCCCCCCCCAACTCAGTTGGTTATGAGAATATCTGATCGATGGCTTGTCATCTGAGATGGCATTCTCAGCTCTGTCACCCACAAGGCTCACAATGGGAGCAGGTATGGTGGCAAACTGCATGGTTTGAAGTCTGCTTCAATGAATAAATCTCTCACTGGACAGATGACAGAGTTGCCAGGGTAGACCAAGTCATTTGACTACACTCGCCCCATGCAATGTGTCCAAACAGGAATGTAACTTTGGGTCGGGTTGTAATTTGGGAGTTGGAAGGAGGCTGGATTTAGAGTGTAGTAACATGGCAGCCTGAGCCAACATCCCTACTTTTGTAATCTCCACTGAAACCCCTCAAGACTGAACTTGGGCATTCTACCTACTTGTGGATCTTATGTTTCATCTCATATGAACTTGGCGGTTGCTCTCTTCGACTTCCCTCGAGCCACTGTTCCCGTGGAAGCAGAGAGCCCTGCAGTGTGGGTCTGACAGCCTAAGCGGCCAGTTTCCAGTCCTGTCACAGAGACCTGCCTTCTGGAATGCTTGGCCTTGTCGGGCTCTGAATTTTAGGTTAGCTGTTAGCACTACCTCTTTACCTTTTTTCAGAAATCCTGGGGATGGGGGAGATTCATATTGGAATCTAGAAGGTGTTTAACACTTTTGCTCACATGGGCTGTTTTAAAGTATTTTAAACAATGATCTTGTGGATATTTAAATGAGAGCAAGAGCATGGGAATAAGGGTACCTCCACTCACACCTTGTCCTCTGGTAAATCAGGATTTATCTTTAAAAGCAATGAAAACTTTTCAAATGCCAGTCATTCATCTCCTGGTTCTGGCATTTTTAGAGACTTTTAGCATTATATTCTGGCATCTCTACCACACTTCAACATCTTCCATGCCTATGATATTTATTTCTTGTATCCAAAACAACACCATGTATCTGTTTTTGCAAAAATTACTCTGATGTTCACGTCTCACATATTATTTTCATATACTGAGGAAGTCTTTAAAATGGTTTTGGTGTTTCTTAAATAAATGAGCCAAAAAACAAAGCTTTAGAAAAACTTCTCTTTGTCAGACATTGTTCTCTTGCTCTCTGATTCAAGGTTCTCCTAGGAAGACAAAAATAGAACTTTCACTCGTGTATTATTTCTAACCTACTTTGTGTCAGTTTAAGCCCTGTTGTAGATACAAGGTCCTGCTTTCTGTGGCTCAGAGGCAACCTCGAATTTTACTTAAATTCAAGGATGTTAGGTCAAATTGAGACCCCTGTTGAGTTTGATTCTGGTATTACTTTGCCTTGTAAGTTAAAGTGGTTTGTTTGATATTTGAGGAACCAGAGTTGGCTGTGGTCCTGGACATGTGGATCCGACCTGATTGGGTACCTTCTCTTTGTGCAGAGGAGGAAGGCTATGTCTCTAGAGTTTCCATGAACTGCAAATGGTCACAGTAAATTAATCCTGAAGTGTAGAGTCCTGGGCCCTTTGGTCAACCAACCTGGCCTCTTTGGGGAGGTAATGTGTACAATGGTGGGGACTGGTGAGTGTGATAGACATTGTTTCCAAGTTGCTTTTCACACCTGGGTACATATGGTCCATTTATTTAACATTTCTAAATTCTCATTCCCCTGTCTTAAAAGTTGTTGTTTTTATGCTTAAATAAGATAATGTTGCTGAGTGTTTAGCACAGTCCTCTACAAATGGAGTTAAAGGCAACTATTATTATTGTTATTGCTTTTTAGGGCCACACCCGTGGCATATGGAAGTTCCCAGGCTAGGGGTCAAATCAGAGCTACAGCTGCTGGCCTACGCCACAGCCACAGCAACCTGGGATCCGAGCTGCATCTGCAACCTGCACCATAGCTCAGGGCAATGCCAGATCCTTAACCCACTGAGTGAGGCCATGGATCCTAGTCGGGTTCATTAAGGCTGAGCCGCAAAGGGAATTCACGGCAAATATTATATTAATACCGATTCTACCTCTAACAACATGAACTTTCCTATAGGATTTAGAAATTTAAATTTCTTTTTAAATTTAAGATTGGTAATTTCTAAAATATGGCAATGTATTTGTTTCATTCACGGAGGCACAGATTCAATTCTGATTAGTTATTACATTCTTATAATGAGTTTTCAATGATTATGAATGATAGAGTATGTGGCAGAGGGGCCAGCTTTGCAACCCCACAGTCTGGTTGCAAATCCTGGCTTTTGCATGTCCTCGGTATATAACTGAGCTTCCCAGACTTTCTACCCTCAGGAAAGGAAAACATGGGGGGAAAAAGAACTTGAAAGAAATACTGTTAATGCAGGGAAAAGAAAATCTTCAAAACACACAAACAACCCTAACATTAATGTTTAAGGGAGATAGGAGAACACATTGCATGGGTGAAGCAAAAACAAGAAAAAAAAAAAAAAAGCTACATTCAGGTAACAAAAACCAAAGAGCTCTTAGAAGTTAAAAATTATGACAGTTGAAATGAAAATTCAGTAAAAGGATTGGAAAATACAGTTGAAGCAATATTCCAAAAATGAGTATAGAAAGACAAAGAGATGAACACTCGGAGGAAAGGGATAAGAAAGAGGAACAGGAGTTCCCGTCGTGGCGCAGTGGTTAACGAATCCGACTAGGAACCATGAGGTTGTGGGTTCGATCCCTGCCCTTGCTCAGTGGGTTAACGATCCGGCGTTGCCGTGAGCTGTGGTGTAGGTTGCAGATGCGGCTTGGATCCCGCGTTGCTGTGGCTCTGGCATAGGCCGGTGGCTACAGCTCTGATTCGACCCCTAGCCTGGGAACCTCCATATGCCGTGGAAGCGGCCCAAAGAAATAGCAAAAAAAAAAAAAAAAAGAAAAAAGCAAAAAAAAAGAAAGAGGAACAATTCGAGAAGTGCAAAATTTGAACAAAGAAGGTTCTAGAGAGGCAGATCAGAGGCTATGCAAAGGAGGAAATTTTCCAGGAAAGGATTTTAAAATGTTCTGCAATGGAAGGGAATTCATTTTGAAAGTAGAGGAGCTTGGCGGCTGCCTAGAGCCTGCAGAGGAAAAGCTCTGAGCTGAGGCACAGGAGATTTCAGACCTGGAGAGAAGGAGAAATTTACAAATGCTTCCCAGAGAGGAGAGAGAGAAAACCGGTCCCATGTGGTCAGAGCATGAGGACTTCAGGCAGCGGTCCTGCCAAGGGGCATGGTGACCACATTCTGAAGGACGATTTCCACCCAGGACCCTGTACCCACTCAAACTACCAGTTGAATATGAGGGAGGAGGAGAGACCTTGTCAAACACAGAAGCTTCCAACATTCACCTCCCATGAGGAAGTTCCCTACTGGGGCAATGTGTTAAATAACTGATGTTGTCACTGCAGTGGCTTGGGTCACTGCTGTGGCGCAGGTTTGATCCCTGGTCTGGAAATTTCCACATGCTGTGGTGCAGAAAAAAAAAAAAAAATTAACCTCCTGTATGCTCTATCTCTGAGAATCTGCGAGAGGTCTAACAAAATGGAGAAATGAGTTGCCTTGGTATCCGGGAAACGGAGACTCCAAACTGGGAACAGGGAGGTAAGGGAACCTACAGGATATATGAGGATGGAGAGTCAGGACCACAGCTGTGCAGGTGGTCTAAGGAGTGAGTAGTCCAGATTGAGCCCAACAGATGGTTCCAGTGGGCTGACTTCAAGAGGATGAGACACACAGCACCTGAGGGTTGCACTTGTTGAGGGGAGATTTATAATAAGAACTGAATTATTATTGAGTAAAGGGAAAAATAGGAAATGTACAAGAAAAATCATTACAAAAAGAAAAGAGGAGTTTTAGCCATGGCTCAACAGGAATGAACCCAACTAGTATTCATGAAGACGAAGGTTTGATCCCTGGCCTTGCTCAGTGGGTTAAGGATCTGGTGTTGCCCTGAGCTGTGGTGTGGGTCACAGACTCAGCTCAGATCTGACTGTGGCTGTGATTGGGCTGTGGCTGGCAGCTGTAGCTCTGATTCCACCCCTAGCCTGGGAACTTCCACATGCTGTGGGTGCAGCCCTAAAAAGACAAAAAGAAAGAAAGAGAGAGAGAGAGAAAGAAAGAAAGAAGGAAGGAAGGAAAGAAGGAAGGAAGGAAGGAAGGAAGGAAAAGACATTAAATTAAATTACATGGCTCAGTGTCTATTGTATTATTATCTGATAATATTTATATACTCATAATAAGGTGAAAAGAGAATCCTGATGTAAGGAGGAATGATGACCCAACTAACGATGAAGATGAAGAAATTGACAGTGGATATGGACGTGTGGGTGGGGAACTTCCATAAGATAAGACCTCATTTCCATAGTAGGAAGCCAATCAGTATCTAAAATGCAAAAGTCAGGAAAGAGAATGATAAGCATGTTATTGAAGAATATAGGGTAAAGCTCAAAATAAAAGGCTGAGCTGGTTGAAATGTGTTGCCTCTAGGGAGCTGGAATTTGGGGTGGTAGAAGAGAGTATGAGGTGGCTGGCAGTGCTTTCTTTCCTATTGAGCCTTAAGGGAGACTTTGACCTTAAGGGAACCTTTGTACTAGAAACATGTACCTCTTGAGCAAAAATAAAAATCATGTAAATGTCATCATGTGGACTCTGTCTTTAACATAGACCCTCTCTTATTCTTTGTATCAATGAGCAGGTTTATATCAAGGCTAACACACATCTCTTGCTAGCCAGTTAATTCATTGACATGAAAATCTGGCAAAAGGCACAGCCTCCACTGCTGTCATTTTTTTAAAAAATCATTTTCTAAAAACAGAGCTAAAAATATTTCATTTATTTATTTATTTTTTTGTCTTTTTGCGTTTTCTAGGGCTGCTTCCTGCGACATATGGAGGTTCCCAGTCTAGGGGTCTAATCGGAGCTGTAGCCGTTGGCCTATGCCAGAGCCACAGCAACGAGGGATATGAGCTGCGACTGCGACCAACACCACAGCTCACGGCAACACCGGATCCTTAACCCACTGAGCAAGGCCAGGGATCGAACCCACAACCTCATGGTTCCTAGTTGGATTCGTTACCCACTGAGCCACGACGGGAACTCCCAAAAATATTTCAATTCAGTGATTCTCAAATTTTCATTGTTAAGGAGAACCAATTATACTCTCCTTTCCCCATAGATGCTAAATTTTGAAATATTTGTTAGCTTTTATAGATATCTTCTTTGTTAAATTGTTCAAAAGCCACCAAAGAGAGCTGTGGTTACTCGGAGCTGTTAACATCAATATCAATTGATTTCACACTGCCCCCAAGTCCCATAATGATGTTTTTAGGTTTAAAATGATTAATCAACTTTTACAAAAGTAAATAACTTTTAAATAACTCTAAGAAAGGTAGACTTCCAATACACAAATAAGTGACAATGAAAATGTCAGGTACCATAAGGTGTTTTGCAGGAATTAGAATGGGGTGGTTTATATATATACAAAGAAGATGTCACACACACACACACACACACACACACACACAGGAATATTACCTAGCCATAAAAATGAGATAATGCCATTTACAGCAACATGGATGGACCTAGAAATTATCATACTAAGTAAGTCAGACAGAGAAAGACAACTATCATAAGATCACTTATATGTGGAATCTAAAAAAATGATACAAACGAACTTATTCACAAATCAGAAATAGACTCACAGACATAGAGAATAAACTCACATTTACCAAAGAAGATAGTGGGTGGGGGGTGGTGATGGGAAGAGATAAATTCGAGTCTGGAATGAATAGTTGCACACCACTATATATAAAATAAATAACAAGGATGCTGTATAGCACAGGGAACTATATTCAATATCTTTTTAAAAAAATCTTTTTAGGGTGACACCTGTGGTATATGGAAGTTCCCAGGCAAGGGGTCAAACAGGAGGTGTAGCTGCCAGCCTATGCCACAGCCACAGCAACATGGGATCTGAGCTACATCTGCATCTGCAACTTACACCACAGCTCACAGCAATGGCAGTTTTTTTTGCTTTCTCTTCTCATTTTATTTTCTCTCCTTTACTCTTTCTACATTAGCAATAGAGAATTCATATGGAAATAAATATAAATATAAGATGTCTATTATCTACTCTTTGTGGTCACTTTCTCTTTTTACCACCCTTCAACCTACATGTGGTCTCAATCCCTAGACATCCTCTTGTCCGTTAAGTGATTTTCTTATGATCTTTGGAAATCCATCTTGCATCACTTTGGTTAAGCTTTCCCCATTTTTTAAAAAATAAAATTAAAATTATTCATATGTGCACTTATCATGGCATTTATTATACTGTATTACTGAAGTTGTTTTACTTGCATCTTCTTTACTGGTCATGAATTCTTCCTCCCTTGGACAATGTGAGTTCTTGCTTTATAAGGGTAGAGATTATTTCCATAGGTCCCATGAATATAAACAATTCCTGGCATGTAGGAAGCATATGATGTATGTTTGTTGGACGCATGTTGAGTTCAGTTGACTTGCAAGTGAGTATTAGAACTGGGAGTAGAAACAAAGTCTCCATCTACAGACAGAATTATGGGCAAAAGCATGATCTGACTTAGTTATTGAAACTCTGGGAAGTTCCCATTGTGGCGCAGTGGAAATGAACTCAACTAGTATCCTTGAGGACGCAGGTTCGATCTCTGACCTTGCTCAGTGGGTTAAGGATCCAGCATTGCCATGAGCTGTGATGTAGGTTACAGATGCAGCTCGGATCTGGCATTGCTGTGGCTGTGGTGTAGGCTGGCGGCTGTAGCTCTAATTTGACCCCTTGCTTGGGAACTTCCATATGCTGTGCCTGCAGCCCTAAAAAGAGCAGAAGGAAGGAAGGAAGGAAGGAAAGAAAGAAAGAAAGAAAGAAAGAAAAAAAGAAAGAAAGAAAGAAAGAAAAAAGAGAAAGAAAGAAATCCTGTCCTTATGGGCACTGTATGTGTGCCAACATGTTTCTGATATAGGTTCCTGAACAAAATCTGTTTTCACTGCTTAATTACTGTCTGGCCCTGGTGTTCAGTGTGTGTGTAAATATTGAGAAGTCGCATTAATTCATGACAATTCTGTGCAAAGAAGTCTACATTAATTAAAAAATAACTCACAAAATGTTTTTTCTGATAAATGTCCTTGTAAGACTTTAGTGACTAGAATAGGGCTGTATTATATTCTTTTTTAAAATAAAGTTTCTTCCTGAGACCTTTATTTTCTAATAACTGACCAAATCTATGAAGGCCTAGCTAAGTAAGTGTCAACATTAGCAAACATTAGTGCCTGTTGAAATTCTTCTACAAATGTTAATGTAATCAACATATATTTTGGGGTGAGGTATTTTCTTTCCAGAAGGCTATGGTAGGACCCAGGACTTCTATTCTTGTCAGCTTAGAGCTATTAATTGAGTATAGCATGCTGGAGACATAGATTTTTTTACTTTCAAGTATCAAATTTTATGGGTGAAAAATTGAGAATAATTTTTTGTTAATATTGTTTTTTAAGCCAAAGACAGACTTTCTCACCACCTACGAACAAGATATTAATCCTGCTTTACTTAAATTCATTTTTAAATCATATTTTCTTTGAATATAATTGAAAATACTTAATGTTATTATGGACATGGTTTCTCTATCCCTAAGTCAAAGTGAATTTTAAATTTTAATTTGTAAGCAGCACTCTGTGAGATTTTTAGCTGACTCATCTTAAAGAACAATCAAGTGCTTGCTTCTGGTAAAAAGAAACACTAAGCATAACTTAGATGATTTATTTAACTTCAGGTAATTGAAGAAGCCAACTTTACTTTTACGTAATACCTACATCTTTTCTCGGTAGAGTTCTCTAGAGGAAAGCCCACTTTAATGTCCATGAGTCTAATTAATATTTGTTATCTATAATAAAAATGAAGCATTGATGCATTTTATGTTTTTTTAGATAATTCACTTAGTGAGAAGAGTGAAGTTTATTCTATTTTTATTTCATGATTTTTTTTATTCCTAAAAGGAGAATTCTAAACAATGATGATAAAAAGATTCTTTTCATGAAGAGGTTTTTTTTTTTTTTTTTTTTAAAGGAGACTTTTGTAGGGAAAGATCACACACTTCCTTGTGTTCTACAGCCAGCATCCTGTGTGTTATTTAGAGATCCTTTATCATGGAGGGTGGTCCAGTGGTAATTGACCAGGGAAAAAAAAAGGAGTGTACAAAAATTTAATTATTATTTGACCTCAAATAATTATATGCCACTAAACTAATTAAAGAGCAAATTAACAATGTACCACTAATGGGCAGTCTGCTTCTTGCATGACTCACTCATCTTGCACAAAGAATAAGTGATTTGTATTAGAAATGAGTTGTGAAGGATGTTTGGGGGGATAACTATTGCTGTCATTGCTATGTTAAATCACAGGCTCAGCCTCTGGACAAAAAGAGACAGGCTTATCAGAGCCAGGAAAACAGCAGCTCCAGTCCGATAGCTCTGACTCAAGGCCTTGTTTAAAAGCTATGACTCAGTGCAGTGCGGCTGGGCAGCCCGGTCCTTCTCCCTTCCTCCCCATCCAGCCATTCAGCCTCTAATGTACAGGTTGCGTGCCTCACAGCGATTATTTCTGTGAAGTCCTTCAGAGCCAGCCTTCTTTTCTCGCAAGCATTCATCTTCATTTCCAAGGGAATGAAGGGGGATTTCAGAGGTAGCCCTGTCCACAGAGCAGAGCAAACAGTTCAGTCCAAGCAACAGCTGAAGAAACTGCTAGAAGAATGTTCGCAGTAACAGAGAGGCTTTTCATATTCCAGGGTGGGGTGTATGGATGCTGGTGGCCAGTGTGCTTGTGAAGCTGGTGCTGGTTATTTTTACGGTGAGAACTTGAATCTCTGCAAGTGTCCACAGGGATCTCCTCATTTACATGTGTTATTATTGAGTGGGTATTTTTATGTTCATTCTTTCCCTTCTTAGAACTTCTTAGGACTTCTTTTATTTATTCCATCTCTTCTTGGGACTAAATGACAAAGATCTATGTTTTTATTGCTTCTTTATGCAATCACCTAGAGTTTAATGTAATGGATCAGGGGCAACGACCTGGTGACTCAGTATAAGTAAGACTATATGTCCCCCAGCAACAGCCCAAGTATAATAACAGACAGCAATTGCCAGTGTGCAGACAGAGCAGGGATTGGGGCTGAATGGAAAGGCCGCAAGGCCGGTCTACTACTTCCAGGCTTAGAAAGAGGGCACTTTGGAAATCCAGATTTTTATGTGAATGCAGTTGACACTGTGCGGTTTCAACAGTTTGCAAACTGTTTCTGGTGCAGGGCTGCCAACGTGCAATGTCTGATGGGAGCTGGAAATTTCTGATGGCATCCTCTATTTTGTCTTAACTGAACAAGAAATGATCTTCATTTTCTGTTACCTCCGGCCAATAAAAAATTTTGCAATAAACAATTTGAGATTTGAGCAAGAATTTACAAGTAATTTGACATAAACTAATTATTACTGCTGTTCACAAGGTGAGAAAGGAGATGCTTACAGAAATTAGAGGGATTTACCTCAACAGCACAAAGCCGATAGAACTTGAACCTTCTAAATACAAATCTTACCATACTCTAATAAAAAATTAAAAAAAAATAGGAGTTCCCATTGTGGCTCAACAGGTTGAGAACCCGACTAGTATCCATGAGACGTGGTTTTGATCCCTGGCCTTGCTCAGTGGGTTAAGGATCTGGCATTGCTGTGGCTGTGGTACAGGCCATTGGTTATGGCTCCGATACAACCCTTAGTCTAGGGAACTTCCATATGCCTCGGGTGTGGCTCTAAAAAAAAATCTTGTATTTTTTTCCGATTGCTCTGTGTGATGGAACGTTGTGACCCCTCCCCCACCCTAATCCTTACTCTGTAAGCCTAACCCCAATGTGACTGTTTTTGGAGACAGGGCCTTTAAAGAGGTGACTAAGATTTAATGAGGTCATATGGGTGGGGCCCTAATCCCATAAGACTGGTTCCTTACAAGATGAGGAAGAGACATCAGGGCACATGTGCCTGGAGAAACACTGCCTGAGGACCCAGAGAGAAGGCAGCCAAGGAGAGAGGCCCTGGGAAAAACCAGCTCTGGAGGCACTTTGATCTTGTAGAACTTTAGGAAAATATATTTCTGTGAAGTTAAAAAAAAAAAAAGGAGAAGAAGAGGCAATAACCAAAGCCTCCTCCACTCAAATGACCAGACATTGATTGCTTTGTATTTCTGATCCAAGGATACTCCATTTGTCTATGATGTTAAGTTCAAAATATTTAATTTATAAGAAACCAATTCCATTAACATTTGGATGTCTGGTCTCATGTAGCATGTAACAGGAATGTGATTATATTTGCTGAGTGAGTAAATGCTAAATTCTAATATCAGTTTGATGAAGACATTTTTCTTTTGAATGACGAGATGTAGATATAAATCTTCAAAAAGTCATGGGAAAATGTAATATTTTTCTTAAAAAATAATAATTTGTTGACACAAACCTCCATTTTTCCTACTTAAAATGTGAGAAGAAAAGTTTTTATTTAGTCTTAGTATGATAATAAATTTCAACCAAAGA
The DNA here is from genome assembly GCF_016906955.1 of Phacochoerus africanus. Taxonomy (NCBI): domain Eukaryota; kingdom Metazoa; phylum Chordata; class Mammalia; order Artiodactyla; family Suidae; genus Phacochoerus; species Phacochoerus africanus. The sequence goes on along the minus strand of NC_062558.1, from coordinate 16,302,397 downwards.
TTATACTTTCTCCATTCCTATATGTTCTCTATAATTTCTAATCATATATTTTGACTTGTGAAAATGTTCCTAAAAAATGCTAAAACAGGAGTTCCTATCGTGGCGCAGTGGTTAATGAATCTGACTAGGAACCATGAGGTTTCAGGTTCTATCCCTGGCCTGGCTCAGTGAGTTAAGGATTCCGCGTTGCTGTGAGCTGCGGTGTAGGTCGCAGACATGGCTTGGATCCCACGTTGCTGTGGCTCTGGTGGAGGCCAGCGGCTGCAGCTCCAATTAGACCCCTAGCCTGGGAACCTCCATATGCCGCGGGAGCGGCCCTAGAAGAGGTAGAAAGACAAAAAAAAAAAAAAAAAAAAAAAAGCTAAAACAAAATCTAGAGCTGCGCATTATAAGAATAAAAATATAATTAAATATGAACATTTAAAAGTTGCACTACTATGGCTATACAGTATTAAAAGATTAAAGTATGGCCGTTCCCACAGTGGCATAGTGAGTTAAGGATCCTGCATTGTTTCTGTAGCAGGTGCGGGTTTAATCCCCAGTCCAGTACAATGAGTTAAGTCGTGGTGTAGACCGAAGAAGACACTTGGATTCGATCTCTGGCGTGAGAACTGCCATATGTCACCGGTGTGGACAAAACCAAGAAATAAAGATCAAAGTATTACCTTATTATAAATTATTTGGAATAATGAATAGCTAGCATTCTCCAAGGTGTAAAAGACAAAAAACAAAATAATACATATTATTTGGAATGAATAGTCAAGAAAAAGTTATTTTGATTAGAAATTGAACTTTAATAATGGATGTCTTCCAAATTTTTCACAATGAGGAAATTGAGTAATAAAGTTAAAAATTATCTCATTTGAAAGAAATTTTCAGGTATGGAAATTTCAGGTAGGTGAAGTGATTGTATTACTATATAATATGAGGGGAGAAATGAGGACAAAGTAATTAAAGTATGTCTTTAACATAATACTCAAGTAGAAATGGGCTATTTTCAAATATAAAAACAATCAGTTATTTAGAAGAGTAATGCGCATTTATCTTATAATTAAAATTCCTATAAAATGATGTTTAATAATGAATAAGGGACATTCATTCCCATGATATCCAAATATATCCTTCAAATATAAGCTATATTTACATATATTATATGTATGTGTATATATATGTGTGTGTATGTATGTATATATACACATATATATATAAATGACAGAGAGAAATTGGAAAGAGGAGAAAAAGGAAGAAAATGCCCTAATTTATAGCAGATCTTTAAATGCACCTTGGGATACATTCATTACAGACATACACAATTAATCCTTCAGAGCCCACAGCTCACATCATGCTTTCCTTACCTGTTCACTGGTTTACACCTGCACATTAGGAGTGCACCTGGCTGAAATGTGAGTGACTCCCAACACCAGCTTGTTAAATCTTTTTCTATAAATTTTCCTCTTTAAAATGCAGCAAAATAAATTCAGAAACAAAGAAATGCACCTACACAAACAAGGAGATCCCTGAAAAGCATAAGCAGCCACCGGACTCAACCAGAAAGCACAGGTGGAATGAGAGTTTAAAGGACCTTAGAGCACCATGAATATTTTTCAGTGTCACAATTACAGAAACACCTGGTTCTACAAACGGGCTGGTCCACTGGGAAATTTTTCCACAGTGTTCAATGGGCCTCAGAGTAGGCTTAATGCATAGAACACTACATAGAAGATTATGCAGATTTCAGCTACACGCTCAAATGGAGTTAAAAATATCTGGGATCCTGCCCAAATGCCCTCTTGGTAACTGTTGTTTGGTCCAGGGTAAATAAGTCTTTTTTTTTTTTTTTTTTTTTGCCATGCCTGGGGCAAATGGAAGTTCCCTGGCCAGGGATTGATTCTGAGCAGCAGCTACAACCTATCGGGCAGCTGCAGTAATGCCTGATCCTTAACCCACTATACCGGCCTGGGATCAAATCCTTGTCTCCACAGTGACCAAGCCTTGGCAGGAAACAATGCCATATCCTTAACCCACTGTGCCACAGTGGGAACTCAGTAAGTCTTTCCTATGCATTTTTACTGCACGTGTTAGTAGTGAAACTTAAAATATGAGATTTGCCTGATGTGGAGAACATATTGGCACTTAAATCAACGGGTTCTAATTTGGTGTGACCACCTAAGACATCATTAGGCAAGATAGTAAGCAGTGTACCTACTAAACAATAACTTCCTATTCTTTTCCCCATCACGGTCCACCATCATGCTTTCTGTATTTATGATATTGATTACTCTAAGTACCTCATGTAATTGGAATCATTCAGTACTTGTTTTTTAGTGACTAGCTTATTCCACTCAGAGTGTCCTCAAGGTTCATTTACATTGTAGTGTACTACAGAATTTCCTTTCTTTTTAAAGACTGAATACTGTTCCACTGTATTATATACCACATTCTGTTCATCCATTCACCACACTGCACACGTGGATTCCCTACACATTTTAGCTTTTATGAAAAATGCTTCTATGAATATGAATACACAAATATCTCTGTGAGGCTCTGCTTTCAAATCTTTTGGGTGTACACCCAGAGGTAGAATTGCTGAATCATACCATAGTTCTATATTTAATCTTTTCCCCAGTCAGTGGTAGTGCCTTACCATGTTTGGTGTGAATACTCAGCTTACAAAAATCTACAGTGTTTTAATAGTTTATCACTCCCTCGATCTTACATATTACTCCTTTACAGTATTTTAATTCACTATATTTTTATAAGCAGTAAGTTCGTTATGATAGTTATTATTTTATATAAAGTCCATGCTTACTTAGATTTATCCATATATCTAACAATTTTCTTGTGTACTCCTGTTTGTTGCATTCCATCTTTGTTCTGAATTGTTTCCTTATTCATCAAATACGAAATTTCTCTCTCTCTCTCTTTTTTTTTTTTTTTTGCTTTTTAGGGCTGTACCTGCAGCATATGGAAGTTCCCAGGCTAGGGGTTGAATCAGAGATGTGGCTGCTGGCCTAGGCCACAGCCGCATAGCAACTCGGGATCCAACCCACATCTGCGACCTACACTGCAGCTCACAGCAATGCCAGATCCTTAACCCACTGAGCAAGACCAGGGATCGAACCTGTGTTCTCATGGATGCTAGTCAGGTTCATTTCCACTGTGCCATAACAGGAATTCCTGAACTTTCTTTTAGTGAGGATTTGTTAAGAACAAACTTAATTTATTTTTGATAGAAAATGAGTTTATTTTACCTTCACTCTTGAGTAATAGTTTAATATATAGTTTATAACAGTTTTGTGTATTCTAGGATATTAGAGTTTTTTTAACCAGAGATTTAAAGAATGACTCCATTTTCTTATGGCCTACTATTACTAGTGAAAGCCTATTATTAAAGATAAACTGTCTTTTCTCTTTGATTACACTTAATTATTTCTTCTTGTCTTATGTGTTCTATAATTTTTCTCTAATATATGGAGGTTTGGTGTTTTTTCTTTTCTTTTTTAAAAAAATTCTGCTTAGGCCCCAACGTGCTTTCTAAATTCCTCTGGAACATTCTCAGCCTTTATCCCTCAAATAGTACTAATCCTTATTTCTTCTATTCTCCTTTTCTTGTACTGCAATTCTATGCAACATATGCTGTTGTATTTTTCATGCTTTCATGCTTCCATCCTCATTCTGTGAGATTTCTTTAAGCTGATTGTCCAGATTACCAAGTGCCTTTTAAAACATGTCTAATCTGTTATGTAATCTACTATGTTTTTATTTGCATTAACCAAGTTTTTCCTTTTTAGAAATTCTGTAGGATTCCAAATCTGTCTGCTTTTTTAAACTAGACATCTGTTCTTATATTCTCCATTTTCTCTTTAGTCACTTAATTTTACTTATTTTATACTCTCTGTTAGATTGTTCTATTATTTGAGGTTTTCGAGACTCTAATTTGGCTATTCTATTTTCTATTGATTTTTATTCCTAGCGGGTTGTTTCCTATGTGTTTTAAATTTTGGTTGGGGAACTCCTGTTGAAAAAATTTTGTCTGTGCATCCTAGATAAGATGCATCCTTCCATAACATTTTTGAAAAGTTTCTGCTAAGTTTCCTGCTGGTATCACTGGCCTAGGAACAATTTCTATGTTAACTTATCAACTGGAGTCTTCTAGGATTTTTTTGAAAGTAAATCTAAACCCCAAAATATGCATGAGGTATATAGACCGTGGTTACACAGTTCCAAGGGAAACCTTTCTTTCCCACTCAGAGAACAGGTGGAGATAGGTTTTCTTATTTATCATACTGCCTGGGACAGACTTTTTCTAGTCTCCCCTCTCATGGAGCAAGCAGCAAGGGGTTGTAGTTCATATGCTCTAGTCGTCTGCTTTCTGTCCTTTCTTTGGGTTGTCCTATTAGTATAAGTGCCATTTTTTTTCTATGACACAGCCATTTTCCAGCAGATTCCTAGTTTTTAAACCCTCTGTGTTACTGACACAAAGATAATTTTAGATCATCAAAGCCCTTAAAGGTTTATTTTATCTTACCCAATTGCTTTTACATATTGATAGTAAAAGAATTTTAGTTGTCCACATAGCTTGAACCAGGAATTGAGAACTAATTTTTTTTTTTCCTGCGTCTTTGGCATATGAAGTTCCCGGGCCAGGAAATGAATCTGAGCGGCAGCTGCAATCTATACCACAGCTGCAGCAATGCCAGATCCTTAATCCACTACACCAGGCCAGCGGTCAAACATGTACCACCCACAGAGGCAATGCCAGATCCTCAACCTGCTGCGCCACAGTGGGAACTCCAACAACTAATTTCCAAACTTTCTTTTTGGTTGGAGAATCTTTCTGAACATAAAATATTATCCACAGTTACATTGTATGCAACAGAAAGAAAAGAGAAAGTGCTTGGGTCAAAGTGGATACAGCGTAGACCATCTTCCCTCCTCTTCACCTTCTGTGCCTCCTGGGGTAGCTCAAAGGAGCAGGAAGGCTTCAGGGCACACACTTCACAGCCCTCTCTAGTGAGACAAATGTATTTTCACAGCCTCTTGACATGAGCCTGATGTCACAAAAAAATGCAATGGAATTTGAATCAGGGGACCTTGATTAAAGGTCCCACCTTTGCTCTTTGTTAAGTGGTATGGCTTTGGGACTTAGTTTACATCTCTAGGTCTTAGTTTCCCCATTTTTAGAAGCCAAGACCATTGGACCAAATGACCTCTAAGCTTCTTTTCTGCTAAAATATTCTCGAATTGTAATGCTCAACCAAAAGTTCTCTTAGCATTACATTCTGGAGATACTAGGAAGAAGAATGTCATTAAAGAACTAAATTAATCAAATGTGATTCTCTACTATTTATATTCTTGGGATTATTTAGCAATTCCCTTATTTTATTTATCTTGCTCACAAGATATATTTTTAAATGTTTAAATTTAGGCTTTGGATGAACACTCAGAAATTAAATTCAACCTATAGCTATATTTGAATGTTTATGACTAAAAATAGCTTAAAGGATAAAATGATTCTGCACATAGTCAACTTTAAGCCTAATGTAAGTGGAAATGGAATGATGAGTAAAGATGGGTTTTGAAAAGATGTTTATAAATGAAATTCCTCATAAATCTTTTTTTTTTTTTTTTTTGGTCTTTTGTTGTTGTTGCTATTTCTTGGGCCGCTCCTGCGGCATATGGAGGTTTCCAGGCCAGGGGTTGAATCGGAGCTGTAGCCACCGGCCTATGCCAGAGCCACAGCAACGCGGGATCCGAGCCACGTCTGCAACCTACACCACAGCTCACGGCAACGCCGGATCGTTAACCCACTGAGCAAGGGCAGGGACGGAACCCGCAACCTCATGGTTCCTAGTCGGATTCGTTAACCACTGCGCCACGACGGGAACTCCTCCTCATAAATCTTATTCTTCTTTCAGTCACCTCCACAATAGATGACAGTATTTAACATCTAAGAAAAAGTCTTCAAAACATAAATTTCTTTTTAGTAACCAAGACAACATTCAACATAAAAAGAATTTAAGAGAGCTCTATTTTTCTCCTTTTTTACTTTTTGGCAGTCATCATTTCAGCTTTGAAAACAAGTTCATCTAAATTTATTGCACTTCTCTACTTACGGATTAGTATTTACCACAAATTAGCTTAGTTTTAGCTTTAGGATACAACTAACAGCAGTAGAAAGAGACCTGAAAGTGTTGTGGTGTGATGTGTTAAATTATATTTTACAAGCTTTAACTTAAAGTGTCAGGTACATTATTACATAATTTTCTTTCCATTACGTTTTAAAGCTTCATTTTAATGATGAAATACAGAATAAAACATATTCTTTGTAAAATGGGTCAGACTTGGACTTGATGTTGGTTACCTAACTGTATTAAAAATTGAATTTGAAACATTTTAGTATGGTGGATTATTCTAGGGAGGTACAGACTGAGAAAATGCATTTTACCCCAATTTTTGGAAGTAATTTATTACCCTTTTCCTGTGATTTGGTTTTCAAATTGAATTTAATGTTGCAGATTTGAATTATAATATTTTATCTTACACTGGACTTCTTAAAACCCACTCACATGAGATGGTGTTTGGTAGCAAAAAAAAAAAAATCGACAAAATGAAAATGCAACATATGGAATAAGAGAAAACATTTACAAACCATTTATCTGATAAGGAGTTAAAATCCAAAATATATAAGGAACACATACAACTCAGTAGCAAAAAACCAAAACAATCCAACTTAAAAATGAGCTGAGGACCTGAATAGACTTTTGAAACACACACACACACACACACACACACACACACACACGTGCACACACACGGCCAACAGGTACATGGAAAGGTGCTCAATATCACTAATCATCAGGGAAATGCAAGTCGAAAACCACACCGAGATATCACCTCATACCTGTCAGAATGACGATTATCAAAAAGACAACAAATGACTTGTGCTAGAGAAGATGTATAGGAAAGGGAACCCTCACACGCTATTGGTGGGAACATAAATTGGTGCTACCACTGTGGAAAACAGTATAAAAGTTTCTCAAAAAAATAAAAAAGGGAACTACGGTATGACTTAGTAACCCCACTTCTGGGTCTATATCCAAAGTCAGGCTCTTGAAGAGATATCTTCACCCCATGTTCACTGCAGAATTATTCGTAATAATTCAGAAATGGAAACGACCTAATTTACTGTCTATGAATGAATGGATAAAGAAGATGTCTCATACACACACACACACACACACACACACACACACACACACACACACACATGTGAAAGAAGGGTATCCTGCCATTTGCAATAACTTGGAAGGAACTTAATATTATGCTAAAGTGAAATGTCAGACAGAGAAAGACAAATACCATATGATACCTCTTATATGTAGAATCCAAAAAAGCTGAACTCATAGAGACAGGGAGTAGAACTGTGGTTGCCAGGGGCTGGGGGAGGGGGAAATTGGGGAGATGTCCTTCAAAGGGTACAGATTTCCAGTTACAAGAGAAATAAGTTCTGGGGACATAATGCACCACATGATGACTGCAGTTAACAAGACTGCATTATATTCCTGACAGTTGCTAGGAGAAATCTTAAATATTCACAAAAAGGTAATTATGTGAGATGAGGGTATTAACTAACACCATTGTGGTCGTTATTTATCACCACGTTGTACACCTCAAACTCACGCATTATATGCCAATTATATCTTGACAAAACTAGGGAAAGAAGTGCTACTTGCTCACTTGGCTGAGAAAAATAATGTTTGGAATTCAGTTGGGTAATTGTTAGGAATTCATATATTGCTATTTTATTAAGTTGGAAGGGAAAATGACCCGATATTCACATGTAAAAATTTAGAATGGTGGATAAGATTATTTTGTAAATCAGGAGATAAGGTCCACATGTCCCCACTTGATTCTCAGGGGGAATTAGAACTAAGAGACCCCTCCATAGGAGTTAAAACTTCTTAGGCAGAAAGAATAAAGAATTTTTCAAATAGGTCATTTTTTAATCCCAGAGAGTATTTAGTCAACAAGCAACAATACTTGTCCCCTTTCCCCATTATAATTAACACATGAGGGCATTCCCACTGTGGCGCCATGGATTAAGAATCAAGCTGCAGCGTCTTGGGTCACTGGAGCTCACGGGTTCGATCCCTGACCCAGTGCAGTGGGTTAAAGGATATGGAGTGGCCACAGCTGTGGTGTTGCAGCTCAGATTCAGTCCCTGGCCCAGGACCTTGCATATGCTGTAGGTGTGGCCATAAAAGAAAACCAAACCAAAAAAACCCCGTAGGATAAAAACCACAATATAGCAACTCACGGTTTTGCTCATATTTTGTTATAAATATAAAAGGTTGAATTAAAATTCTCCTAACATTTCTTACCTAGATCTATAAATAAGCAAATAATAGCTGTTTTGCGTAACTTTTTAGAATAGTCCAGTTTTTAAGTAATTTTTTGAAGGAAAAACAAACAGGAAGATTGTTGCCTATGTGGCAATCTTCTTAATAGGTCCTGAATCACATTATAAAGATAAGTTGCTTGTTTTTCAGGGATTTTTCCAGTTCTTAGTGGCAGATATTTCTTATCAGGTGGTATTAAGGAGCTGCCTTTAGATACACATCATGTTTCTGGTATTCCATGAAACAGAGTTTTAAAAATATCAAAAACCGAAAAATACTGGGTAGCTAAGCCAATTAAATCTGCTACAAATCAGAAATGTTTTATAAGTTTCTTTAAAAGTTATTCTTTCAGTTGACACCATTTTCATCCAAATGCCCAAATGATGAAATTAAACATTTCAGTTGTTGCCATGGCATAAGCCTACAAGACAATCTCTTTAACCAGCTTATCTTATAGGCATTCTTTGCTATTGTTACAGAACATAACTTTCCTTTTAGGGACAGAATTTTATAAGAAATTCTCAGGGGTATTACTCATAATAAATATACTTCATGTGCATGAATAATGTTTAGAATCTGTCAAACATTACCAAGACATTTTTTAAACCCCTATATTTCGTTATGGCCAAAAAAAGGTGCTTATATGAAAATGCAGGTTAAATTCTTGGTCTATAGAGTCAGTTTCAAATATCTTTATAACTGGAAGTAGTTTGCAAAAACTATATGAAACAGCTATTTTTAAAGTTTAAAAAATCATGGAATATCAACAAATTCATATTGTTCAATCTAATACTTATATGACCCTGAAAAAGCGATTGAATTTATATCTTCATTTGTAACATAAAGTAAAGTTTACTTTATGAAATCATTATAAGAATGAATTGTGGGAGTTCCTGTTGTGGCTCAGTGGGTCAAGGACCTGACTTGGTCTCTGTGAGGATGAGGGTTCGATCCCTGGCCTCACTTAGTGGGTTAAGGATTTGGTGTTGCTGCAAGCTGTGGCATAGGTTGCAGATGCAACCCAGATCCTGCTTTGCTGTGGCCATGGTGTGGGCCGGCAGCTGCAGCTCTGATTCAACCCCCTGCCTGGGAACTTCCATATGCTATAGGTGCAGCCAAAAAAAGAAAAAAAAAATAGTTGTAATGATACACATAGGTAATTTACATAGTATTTAGCCTATATGTATTCTTTGGATGAAAGATAACTATTGTTATAGCAACCCTGCTGCTACCATAGCAGTAGAGCAGAAATTTAAGGAAGAGTGTTATTACAAATAAAATCCATGTACTTGATGGTCCCTTAATGAAATAGTCCATAGACCCACATTTCCTTCAGCACACCTTTCTAGATTTTCATCAGAAGAGTACAGTTAATGGGAGTTCCCATCATGGTGCAGTGGTTAACGAATCCGACTAGGAACCATGGGGTTGCGGGTTCGATCCCTGGCCTTGCTCAGTGGGTTAACGATCCGGTGTTGCCATAAGCTGTGGTTTTAGGTCACAGACGCGGCTCGGATCCTGCGTTACTCTGGCTCTGGCGTAGGCTGGCAGCTACAGCTCCGATTCAACACCTAGCCTGGGAACCTCCACATGCCGCAGGAGCGGCCCAAGAAATGGCAAAAAGACCAAAAAAAAAAAAAAAAAAGAAGAGTACACTTAAGTTCAAACTTGTTGACTCAGCAGACTTGTCCCCCAAGTTCATGCAGGGGCTTCCACTGGGGTCACATCCACTTTTGTTCCAGTTGGAGAGAGTACAAGATTTTGATATGAAGATAATCTAACCTGAGAATCTTATTACTGGTGGTTTTTCCTTTAAATTCTTATTCATCTCCTATTCATTAGGCCCTTTCATTTTACAGGTTCCTCTCCAGACTCTAGATGTAACTGAAGTGGTCAGACAAATGCATTTCTGTGAAAGGATCTCCATTTGGCGGATACTCGGATTCATGTTTCCTGTCTTCACCTCCCTTGACTGCCCTCCTTGGTCCTCCTCCTCTTCCATCTTGATTCCATCAGAAGCCTCTGGGTGAGCTCAGGTATTGGAGAGGACTTCTTGTTACCAACCAGCCCTTCCTGCTTCTGTTTCTCTGTCTGGAATAGAGGAATCCCAACCATACCTCACAAAGTCAAGAAATGTGACATCGATGACTCTTAGCATATATATCGGAGGTAGGCAATTTCCAAAGGGAAGCAGGAGTGCAGCACGTAATACACATTTTAGCATTTTTCTGCTTCTCCCAGGAAGAAAACAAGGTCTGGGAGATTTAAGTGATTTGCCTAATATAGCACAGCTAAACTTGAGACTGGTTCTAGAAGATAAGTCTATTCCCATGTCAAAGACTTGTTTGGGTTACATTTGCCTCCTGTGTCCTCCTATAAAACTTAGCAGACATCATTCTGTGTAGTAATGAGCCGTGCACTTTCTACCTCTCTCCAAACTGAGGACACTTGGAGGGAGGACATATATTTTTTGTCATCTTCTAAGTCCAATACAAGCAGTATCCTTAATGAATAAGGGAAAGAGGACATTTTCCCCATATTCCTGTCACTTGATACTCTGAGGGAGCTTCAGTTTTCCTGATTTTTGCTTTCTGCCTGGCTACAGCTAATGGCAGTTCTCAATTAAAACCTCAGCATCTTCCAAGGACCTTGTGAGCCCTACCCCTCACCCACACCATAGACTCTTACATTTTGGTTGGAACCTTCTGTCCAATGTGAGGAGCCCCAAGTTTCTATTTGCTTGGTCTGGGTTGTGCCAGGAGTGAAAAGGAGCAGCCAATGGGAAGAAAATTCTTTCTTATACAGGTGATATACTCCAGCAGAGAAATACTGTTGTAACTGACCCACTGATGGCAAGTGCGACCTTTTCATGTTGTTGTATGAGGGATAAATGCCTTCTCAATGTTTCAGCAGATTTCACCACCAAGATGTGAAGACAGATGGAGTGTCAGCTTGGTACAAGTTTGCCCTGAGGCACAATATGTATAGGAGATACATAGATTTATTTCTGGCTCAAATTAATTTACCCAGTTTTAAAAATAATTGTGTTTCTTTAGGTTTAAAGTGTAGGAAGTTAGTATAGCCAGTTTTCATTTTTTGTTGTGTGCTTCTATAGAAGTCCCTGTTTATTATTAGGTGATGGGCTGTTATGTTGAAGATACCACGCATTCACACTCCTATCTTTCTTACTACTGCTGATCAGAAATCCAGGTGCCAAACAGATCTTTATTTTTAAAATTTATTTTCTTATTAAAGTATAGTTGATTTACAATGTTTGCTGATTTCTGCTGTACCGCAAAGTGACCTAGTCATGCATACACACACACACACATATTCTTTTTACTATATTATCTTCTATCACAGTCTTCCCACGAGGTTGGATATAGTTCCCTGTGTTGTACAGTAAGACCTCATTGCTTGTCTATTCTAAATGTAATAGTTTGAATCTACTCACCCCAAACTCCCCATCCATTCCGCTCCCTCCCCACTCCCCCTTGGCAACCCCAACTTTATTCTCTACGTCTGTGGGTCTGTTTCTGTTTTGTCCATAGGTACCTCTGTGCCATATTTTAGATTCTACGTGTAAGTGACACCAAACAGATCTTTGTTATTACTGTTATCACCCTTTACTCAAGAAATACTTGAGTGCCTACTATTGGCCAAGTCATGGAGGCGACAAACAATTAGCAAATAAATATTGGTATGTGAGGGAGTGATAAATGCTATGAAAAAAAAATAAAGCAGACAAGGTGATAGGATGTGAGGTAGTAGGAAGTTGTAGCCATTTTATAAGGGGTGGAGAGATTTGGCTTCTTTTGGTGAGATTACACTTGAGAAGAGACCTAAAGACAACAGAAGAAAGGCAGGTGGTCGTTGGGAACGGGAAGGCCTGTTCCTTGCAGGCAGAGAGAACAGTAAGCGCAAAGGCCCTGGGGAAGACACAGGTTGTGTTTAATGGGGAGCAGTGTGGCTGGTGGGGCATGAGCCCAAGGCCCGAGCTGATGGAGATGATGTCAGAGAGCAGATGGGGACCACATTAAGGTCTTTGACTTTGACTTAGATGGTGGAGCAGTGACATGCCTCCTCCAAAAGAGAATGGAGAGAAAGGAGTAGAAGCAGGAAATGCAGGTCAAAAGCTACGGAAAATAATGGAGATGGAAGACCAGTGGGGGCTGAGGTCACAGTGGAAACAGCAGAGATGGTAAGAAATAGCCAGACTCTGGATGGATTTGGAAAGTAGAGCCAACAGGAGTGACTGATGTATTAAGAGGGAAATCTGGGATAATGCCACGGCCTTGGGCCTGAGAAGCAGGAAGAGTAGGGTTGTATAGACTGAGATGGGAGCATTGTATGAAGAAGAGGTTTTTGGGGTGAGAAGGGAGCAACATTTTTCATTTTAAAATTTAAACAAATCTAGCTGACTTTCATTCTGGCATTAAAAACCTTACATGAATCTGCTAAGAATTTCTTTAGGGAGATAGAGCTTCTCCTTAAGGCAATAAGTTAGATTTGTATTCATCATAATTTAAAGGGACAATAAACCAAATTTGGTTATGATAAAACAAAATCTCTACCGTCAGTCTGTGTATACGACTGTCTCGTGGGTTTCACCCCCTTGAATAACGGGGTTGATTGTGTGGTGTATGAAGCCAGAGAACATAAGGTTAATGTAAATAATGAACTAGCTATCTAGGGTTTTAAAAGTCTGGGCTTAGATTAAGCTAATGGGAGGTAGTTACTGAGAGCCCAAGTTCTAAAGTGCAGGTGATGTAATTGGGGACTAAAGAGTAGCCTCGATGTCCACAGATAGAATGGGGTCCTGGCTGCAGTGGGGGCTCAGGGACTCTGGGGTAATTCTCTCCTGTGCGTATAAAGAGGAGGCCAGGCGAGGCTGGTCAAGAAACGCCTTGTTCAAGTGCACAGAGAATCTTACTGAGCATGAATGGCCACCTTTTTCTCTCTGTCTGTGCAACTGAGAATTGTGAGATTGGATTTACCTTTCATATATTGGTTTGAAATCCACTCCCTTTAGCAATTAATCTGTCACTCTTATTCAATCAAAACAATATGTAAACTCGAATCTATCATGATGTTTACCCGGAGTAGCAGGCAATAAAGCCCCAGAATGAATTATCTCTCGGGAGTGACCATGGAGGCTCCCAGGACACCCTCTTTGCCAAGGGTTCCTGCACCTCACTCTGTGCCTAATAAGTGACTTTTCATCCACCCAACATCACAAAAGCCTAAGTTAGGAAATAAAGTCCTAGGAATAGCAGACTTCTATAAAGAGGTGAGACTCTGACCAGCAGCCCCAACAGAGCAATCTTGTTTCTAAACATAGAAGCAATTTTCCGGCCTCTCTGGGGGCAGGGAGACAATTATTGCCAAAACAAATGGGGCAGTGTGTCTGTACCTCAGGCACTGAGTGGATGCCGTCTGGGCAGCCCGTCAGCTCGGCTGGACCACACTGGGCCCAGGACCTCTCTTGTCTTTGAACAGCATAAGCATGTGTCCCTCACTGATGGATTAGCTAAATACAGAATGTGAGACAAGGGAGGATTGCTGAAGCACTTTGCACTCATTTTCCCAACAGCAAAACTGTACTGTCCTCACTAGGGGTGGGAGGCTGCCATCAAGAATATTAAGAACATCAGAAACTTTAGGACATGATTTCCAAGCTGTCTCCAAATTCTGGGTCTGCCCCCAACACTATCCCTTTAAATGTATCTTGAGTGTCAGGGCAGGAATGTGATGGATTAATGTTCTTCTCTCCAGTTCAGTTAGGATTCTAGGAACTAAACTCGTGCGGGTTTCCACAAATAGATTTACAGATTGTCACCCTTGAATGACCCCTTCTGGGCACTCTCCTGGACCCTGTGCCATTCACCTGCATCATTGTGTTTGCTTAGATCCCACGACCCACCCCTACCCTCGGTTTAACTCTAGGACTTTGGTCTTTATCTCCACCAGTCTCTGTTGCTGGGGTTGGATATCCAGATTCCTTGAATTTGTATAGAATGGTAAACAATGCCATCATGAACATCTTCTTATGTACAGATTTGAATGTATTTTGTATTATTTCCTCAGTAGAGACCTTCAGAAGTCAAATTATTGTGGGAGGTTAAACCAGTTTATACCGTCAACAAAATGTACACATAATTGTTTCACTACACCGTGGACCTTTGCTTTCTCGATAAACCTTGAGACTTTCAGCACCTACAGATAGCTCATTCTTCTTTAAGATTCTCACGAGTTCTTCATTTTATTTTAAATTCTTTTCTTCATCATTTAGCTCTAAATGCCTCGGGGTGTACCATGATTCTTATGACATGTTGTGGGTCTGCTGTTTCAGATCACGAACTCAGGTATATAAAAATTAATTTTTCTACAAGAGAACCTCACATACCACCAATTTAGTAATCTCATGGTAGAAAGTAAATCTTTTTTTTTTTTTTTTTGATTTGTCTTTGCTAGGGCCGCACCCTTGGCATATGGAGGTTCCCAGGCTAGGGGTCGAATCGGAGCTGTAGCCACCGGCCTATGCCACAGCCACAGCAACGCAGGATCCGAGCCGCATCTGTGACCTACACCACAGCTCCTGGCAACGCCGGATCCTTGACCCACTGAGCAAGGCCAGGGATCGAGCCCGCAACCTCTTGGTTCATTGTTGGATTCGTTAACCACTGAGCCATGACGAGAACTCCCTATTTTTCTTTTTAAATTGAATTCCATTGGGTTATAGTTGATTTACAGGGTTGTGTTAGTTTCAGGTGTACAGCAAAATGAATCAGTTACATATATCTCCATTTTTTTTCAGGTTTTTTTTTTTTTTCCCCATATAAGCTATTACAGAATATCAAGTAGAGTTCCCTGTGCTATACAGTAAGTCCTTGTTAGTTATCTATCTTATATACAGTAATGTGTAGATGTTAATCCCAGACTCCTAATTTATCCCTGCCCCCCATGTTTTTCTTTTGGTAACTGTAAGTTTAATTTTGAGATCTGTGAGTCTGTTTCTGTTTTGTAATTAAGTTCATTTATATCATTTTTAAAAATTAGATTTTGTATATAAGTGACACCATATGATATTTGTATTTCTCTGTCTGACTTACTTCACTTGGTATCATAATCTCTAGGTCCATCCATGTTGCTGCAAATGCCATTATTTTGTTCTTTTTTATGGCTGAGTAACATTCCATCATCCATGTGTACCACATCTTCTTTATCTCCATTCACCTGGGGATGGACATTTAATTTACTTCCATGTCTTGGCTATTGTAAATAGTGCTATTATGAACATCGGGGTGCATGTATATTTTCAAATTAGAGTTTTGTCTGGATATATGCCCGGGACTGGGATTGCCGGATCATAATGTAGTTTCATATTTAGTTTTCTGAGGAACCACTATACTATTTTCCATAGTTGTTGCACTAATTTACATTCCGGCCAACAGTGTCAGACGGTTCCCTTTTCTCCACATTCACTTCAGCATTTATTGTTTGTAGACTTTAGAGACTAAATCTTGATCAGCTAAAGCAAATTTGATACATTCTGGGTTTTTTTCCTGCAGTAAGTTCAGTTCAGAGTTTTGACTCCATCCTATGCTGCCCTCCAAGGTCGCCTCTGCAAAGCAGTGCCAAGTCCTTTTGCCCTCAGCATCATCTTACTACCACTTTCATCCTAAAATAAGCAAGGGTTTAGTAGTTCTTACTACATTGTTCCCACCTCTTGGCTTCTCCTAGAAAGTGCAGCACAGGTCTCCCCACACTCGGATCTCTCAGACCCTCCACAGGGTGACTCCCCAGTGTCTTAGTATTTTATTTCCAATTGAACATCTTATCAACCTCATCCAAGGAAATTATCCCTCCTAAGCCATGGAGACAAATGTAACTTAGCAAATAATCTTCTAAATCTCCAGAGTTTCCATACTGTCTAGAGACTTAGGCAACTTATGCATAATATCAATAAGGACATTTTCATTCTGCAAAAATATAATATTATCTATGTTTCCAGACGTGTGGGCGCCATGTATTACATAGGATAAGAACTCAGCTTTTGAGCTGGAAAGTAGAGAATCAACTTGTTTTGTCCTTTACGTCCTACAGGGGTCTCTCTCTTATGCCTCCAAGGGGAATGCTCCAGCCTTCTGGACTGGCGTGGGGGATGGGGGCGGGTGTTGGGAGAACCCACAAGTTAATACTTCCCACTGTTAGTCAACTAACCACAGTCATTCTTTACCCTTGTTCTTGGGAAATGGCCAGCAAACCGGTTGCAAAACATCCCTTTCCAATGGACCACATAGCATAGAAGAAGCTCATCAGTCTAGGGTGTTGACAAGAAATCTGTAGGTAATTCCTTCCAGCTCTTCCTCCAATTCCATGGTCAGTCTATTGGAAATATGATGTGGTGGCCGTTGTTTCTTTGGTGGCTAGGACAGTGCCTGCCACCTAATACATTCTCAGTAAACATTTGATAAAGAACTTAATGATAGCAACTCCATGGTGGGCACTTAATAGGGAAAGTGGGGTCCCCCAGCACAGGCAAAACTAAAGCCAATTATCAGACAAGATCTAGGTAAGCATAGTTGTCATGCAGTCCAGATTTATATTCCAAAGAGCCAAGATCATGCCTATGGAAACTATGGCAATAATCACACAGAATCATGAGACAACAATAAAAATTAGAGACTGACCAGAAGGCAGAACACAACCGAACCTGGTTTGACACTGGGGCTGTGAGTCGTTAAGTACATGTATCTTTTTGTGTGTGTTGGTGGGTGTCTGAAGGCAGCTAAAAGGAGCAGAGCAGACCTGACCTGTTCGATCCTGTTTTCTGAAATACCGTGTGCTATTTTTGGATCCACGACACAGCTATTCTCAAGCATTTACCACATCCTTTCTGCTAGGTCCCTGCAGCTCCTCTGACAGTAAAGAAAAATGACGCACCAATTAAGTGACTCTCCTATAATTTCTCATAAATGCAGTAAAATCGGGAGTGAATGGAAGGAAATTTAGCTAAAAAATGGAAAGTATGTCATCTTTGAATTCTTTGAACCATCTGTTCTTCCCAGTCCAATGGTCGTACCTTCAACCTTTTTTTCTTTCTCCTTCAATAAGCGCGTAACATTATCTTTCATTCCACGTGTGATGTGTTACCTAAACACTCCTGGGAAGATGATTTCTGAAGTTAGAAAAGTTTGTTTACTTTTAGGCTAGTATTTGTTCAGTATTTCCTTCCCAGTTTTGTTTACAGTGTTTGTTAGAAATTTACTTAGACAACTTGACTTTCACAGACTTTGGTTCAGCCTGTAAATATGCATTTACCGACCTGAAATGATTCCAATCTTTTTAACTAAGGTTCATAAAAGTTATTTAAGCTTTTTAACAGTTATCTAAGTTAGTTTAGGTCCCTACTCTTATTTCCTTGTCAACACTTCTCTACTTAAGTAGGAAAGTACTTTGCCTTTAGCACAGCAAAACCATGTGGACTGATCTGATACATACTATTTCTAAATTATAAACTACTCAGACATTTATTTTGTGAAATCATGTTTTTCTTAAACCTGCCTCTGTATTAAACCCATTTGTTTCTTTTCTTTTATATAAACGGAGTGATTCTAAGTTGAAATATATACAAAATACTACTCAAAATACATATTTTTAGAAGATTTAGCTTATGATAAATTGGAAAGTATACAGACTTAAGCTCGTCCATTTTCTATCTTCCTTAACGAGACATACACTAAATGTAATGTCACGGTTTTGCCACATCACCGAGAAGACAGCCAACTTCAAGGAGAATATAATCTCTAACCTTGTCAAGGGAAAAAGCCAAAAGACTGGCACGCCGAGGTATATGGAATGAAGGGTCAACTGGGAACTGGTGTAAAGGGCAGGGAATTCTGCCTAAGATTCTGTGATAATCTCTGTGGGAAAGGAATCCGAGAAAGAATGGATATGTGTGTACGTGTATGACTGAGTCACTTTGTTGTACAGCAGAATACTTCAATAAAACTTAAACGAATAAAACGAATATTCTGTCATATTAAATAACACATCAATCCCTACCTCTGACTATGACGTTCTTTGCTCCACTGATTTAAAGCAAATAAAAAACAAAAAAACCAAAAGAAAAACATGTTGGCATTCTTGATGAGTCACTGGGACACCTTTATCCTGAATTCAGAAATGATCTTTTTATAATGTATAAACAATTATACATTTATAATTTAGTTTTTCAAGTAAATTTTCAAGCGAAGTACTAAATTAAAAACGAAAGGAATTTCTGGTAAGGCTTGGCAGTAACGAGCCCGACTGATATCCACGAGGATGTCCCTGGCCTGCTCAGTGGGTTAAGGATCCAGCATTGCTCTGAGCTGTGGAGGAGGTTGCAGATGTACCTCGGATTCTGCATTGCTGTGGTCGTGGTGTAGGCTGGCAGCTACTGCTCTGATTCTACCTGGGAACTTCCATATACTGCACGTGCTGCCCTCTCCCCTCAAAGCCCCCCAAAACCAAAAAAACCTAAAAAAACCCCTAAACCAAGCCAAAACTTGAGTTTAATCTTCATCTCCTGTTCTCATTGATGTAGACTCTGGTTAAAATAAAAGTTTATAGACGACTGCTTAATTTTATCAATATAGACCCTGCTCTAATGAATGCTATCAGTATTGATGAAAACATTCTGATGTAATAGCTGTTATGATTCAAATCGAATTACATATTTCTGCGTAATTCCACATGGCCATAAATTTATGTGCTTCAGCCAGTATGGAATAATAAATTTCTTGCTGGAAGTGTGTTCCTGTCTATTGTCCTTTTTCAAGATTTCTTCTTCTACATATCATAGGGAAATGTTTGGGATTTGAATCTGAGAGAGATCTGGGGGAGTGGGGGGAGTTGCAATTTAACTTGATTTCTTGATTACTCTGCTTGGTGGGCTCCTGATTTCCATAATCTCTATCTCTGCTTTCTGGTTTAGGACACTCAACTCTGTTCTTGGCACTAGCTTTTTATCTTTCTTTGTTAATTTAATTTTAATGATATCTGTAATTCCTCTTCCATCAGTAAAGTGAAACTTATCAGCTCATAGTCTCTTGTCTGCTTCTGACCTTTGGTACTTGACGTAGTTGAAATATTTTCTATGGGCTATTTATTCATCTATTCAATTTTTGATGTTTTCATCATTTTTATGTGAATTTCATTCTGATTAATGAATGTTAACCTAATCTAATATTTTCCATATGTCCCTGGCCACTTGTTTACTTCACTAAAAACATGTATTTCATTTTTTTGAGTCTAGTAATAAATACACATAGCAAAGGAGGCATACAAATGATTAATACAGTTTTGACTCAGTTTATTTATTTATTAAAAAATGAACATAAAAATATTGGAGACGGCATGGGGAGGATAGGGCAGCATCCTGAGTTGGGGGTAAAGTAGGAAGCAGAATTAAGGTTTTTATTTTTTCTTTTTTTAGGGCCACACCCACGACATGGAAGTTCCCAGGCTAGGGGTCAAATGGGAGCTGCCGCTGCTGGCCTACACCACAGCCACAGCAACTCGAGATCTGAGCTGCATCTGTGACCTACACCACAGCTCACAGCAATGCTGGATCCTTAACCCACTGAGCAAGGCCAGGGATTGAACTGGCCTCCCTATGGATACTGTGTCATGTTCTCAACCTGCAGAGCCACAATGGGAACTCCCAGTATTAAGTTTTTAACATGTTGTTATGCATGCAGAGATTTTCTTTGATATTGCTTTTTCATCTTTATGCAAATTGGCTTCATTTTTATCAAAATAAAAGCTGGAATAGATAATAACTAAGTGCTCAAATATGCTAAAGGAACACATTTGTAAGGTCTGGTGTTCCTCAGAGGCAGGAGCTGATAGCTAGGATTCCCTGGTGACTGACCCCAGGCAGGCATGGTCTGTGGTCAGAGTGAGGGAAGGAACAAAGGGTCAGGACCCAGGAGGGGTTAATGTCCTCTTGGAGCTGGCTGTGCTCAGGACTGTCAGAGAATAGCTCTTCATCTGGTCTCTCATGAAGTCCCTTGTGGGCCTCAGACTAGGAGGCAAAAGAATTTTTAAAACTCCCAAGGCAGGAGTTCCCGTCATGGCTCAGCGGACATGAATCTGACTGGTATCCATGAGGATGCAGGTTTGATCCCCGGCCGTGTTCAGTGGGCTAAGGATCTGGTGTTGCCGTGAGCTGTGGTGTAGGTCACAGACATGGCTCAGATTTGCTGCTGCTGTGGCTATGGCATAGGCCAGTGGCTAGAGCTCCGATTTGACTCCTAGCCTGGGAAACTCCATTTGCCATGGATGCAGCCCTAAAAAGACCAAAAAAAAAAAAAAACCACCCAAAACAAACTAACAGAAAAACAAACAACCCCCCCAAAACCAAACAAACAAAACCTCCCAAGGCTGAGAGGAAAACTTCACTAAAATAAAACACCTTCAATGAAAAACAAACAAATTGACTCAAATTTGGGGGAGATGCTAATATTTTTAAGGAGATTTTCAGAAAGCGTCCTTGAGTCCTGTTAATTTATTCTTCAACAAAACATTTTACTGAGCATGTGTTACATGTCTGATGTTAGCATAGGAGTTTGCCAGGGCTCGCACTATTGTACTAAGTGAGAGAGCAGGTTCTTAGTAAGAGTGGAGAGAAGGACCAGGAGGGCAGGATTGTTTCATTGGTGTAGGAGTTTGCCAGGGTTTTCATTACTGTACTGAACCAGAGAGCAGGTTCTTAGTAAGAGTGGAGAACAGGACTAGTTAGGGCAGGGCTGTTTCACTCTTTGAAACCACAGATTCTCCTGAGATGTTTTTTCAGAGGGTCTAATACATAAAGGGTGAAAAAGCAATAGTTATTAAATGAATAAATTGGCACATATTTATCAATAAACATGATTCATGGGGATCTCTCTCTCTTGTCTCTCTCCTTTTTTCTTCCTGAAACGTGGAATTGTGTTTTAGTGCCTTCAGGATCTGTTGAACTCTATGGCTATTGCTGGACAGGGTTCACCTCGCACACAACTGGGATTCTTGGAGGGTGTTGATTCAGAAGTTTCCATCCTGTGCGTGTCAGCCCTCCACATCTTTGATTTGAGCACTTTTGCTTTTACATTTTTATATTCAAATCCTTTTCTAAAGTACATAGACTAATGTTAATTTTCATTCTTTTTTCCCATATTGTATGGGTTTTTTTTGTTTTTTTTTGTTTTGTTTTGTCTTTTTGACATTTCTTGAGCTGCTCCCATGGCATATGGAGGTTCCCAGGCTAGGGGTTGAATTGGAGCTGTAGCCACCAGCCTATGCCAGAGCCACAGCAATGCTGGATCCAAGCCACATCTGCAAACTACACCACAGCTCATGGCAATACTGGATCCTTAACCCACTGAGCAAGGCCGGGATCAAACCGGCAACCTCACGGTTCCTAGTGGGATTCGTTAACCACTGAGCCACGACGGAAACTCCTGTATATGTTTTTTTAAAAAAATATACATGTTCATTTTTTCTTCCCATACGGGTTATAACAAACTATTGGGTAGATTTTCCTGCGCTGTACAGTAGGTTCTAGTCAATCATTTGTTTTATACAGTAGTGTGTATGTGTCATCCAACCTTCCAATTCTTCCCTTCACCTATGGTAACCATAAGATTGGTTTTGAAATCTGTGAGGTTTTTTCTTTTTCTTTTGTCTTTTTAGGGCCTCACCCATGGCACATGGAGGTTCCCAAGCTAGGGATTGAATCAGAGCTGTAGTTGCTGTCCACAGCCACAACCTGTGACATACACCATGGCAATGCAGGATCCTTAACCCACCGAGCAAGGCCAAGGATCAAACCGCCATCCTCATGGATACTAGTTGGGTTTGTTAACCACTAAGCGACAACGGGAACTCTGTTTTTTTTAATGTTCTTTTGTATCATTTTTTGTTAGATTTCACATATGAGTGATATCATATGATGTTTGTCTTTCTCTGTCTTACTTCGTTCAGTATGATGATCTCTAGGTCTATCCATGTTGCTGCAAATAGCATTATTTAATTCTTTTTTATGGCTGAGTAATATTCCACTGTATATATGTACCACATCTTCTTTATCTATTCCTCTGTCGATGGACATTTAGGTTGTTTCCATGTCTTGGCTATTGTGAATAGTGTTGCAGTGAACACTGGACATTCATTTTTAATTTACTCAGTAAATATTTATTAGGTGCCTCTCATGAGCCAGACTCTAAGCAAAATTCTTGGGAAACAACAGTGAGGATGGCTGTGGCCATGGCATTATCTCTTGCTGGTTGCCAGGGATTTTACAATCTAGTCAAGAGGGGAGGGTGGATCAACTAAGGGAGGGGAACCTGGAAAGCAGGAGAGCTCTGTCTCCTTCCTTCACTGCTACTTGCTGGTGCAGAGAAGGCATTAGAAGGTGACTATTCGGCAGCTCATTTGTTGTTCTACAGTACATGCTTGTTGAATAAATAAAGGGGAAAATAGGTTTATATTTCACCTTTAAAGAAAGAACAGGGAGAGAAGGAGAAAAGGAAGGAGAAAGAAAATAATTTGAGCTAAGAGTTTTTTTTTTACAAAAGGCTTCCATGAACAAGTGACACTTGAACTGAGATGTGACACATGGACAGGAGATGGTGATTGTGTGCAGGGAGAAGAGTGTTCCAGACAGAGACGGCAGCACATTTAAAGGCACTGTGGCTGCAAGGGGTTGTTGGGATGTGTAGGTGCTTGATGAGGCTCGAGGGATGGATGGGGGCCAGGCCCTGTCAGACCTCACTGGATGGACACAAGGATCTTATCTGTCTCCTATAGGCCATGAGACTAAGACCACCACTGCATTTCCTTTAGAAATTCAACACTCTAGTTGCCAGTTGTTGGAATATAATATCTTGTTTATTTATTTTCTAACATTCACATTTACTAAAGAATGTGAATACTGGTATCTCTTGTGGACACTTCAGCTTATAGAAAAATTTCTCAATCGTCTTATCTTTGAAAGCAGCTATTGTAATAGAAGGAGCCAAAACAAAACTATGGAATCTAAATGCTTTTACTATTAACATAAAATATTTATTAGCACCTGATAGAAAAACATAAGAAGTCTGCATTCCTCTGCTACAGATGGGAATGTAGTGCCCTTCCAAAGTTCATATGTGGAAATCCTAATGCCCCATGTGACGCTATTTGGAGGTGGGGATTGGGGGGCGGAGGTGTCACAGATCGTGTGGGTGGAGCCCTAAGGCTGGGATTAGTGCCCTTGTAAGAAGAGCTAGAGAGCGCTTGCCTCCTTTCTGCTCTCTGCCACATGAGGATGTAATAAGAAGACAGCAGTTTGCAAATCAGAAGACTGCTCTCCCCAGGAACCAGATCGGTCAACACCTTGGTCTTGGATTTCCCAGACTCCAGAACTGCTGAGAAATAAATTTCTGCTGTTTAAGCCACTTGTCTATGGTAATTTGTTACAAAAGCCAGAACCCACCAAGACAACTCTTTCCGCATATTTTATGAATTACCATGTCTATTACATGTAGAGAAACTCCTTTACAGTGATAGGTATATGTTTTTGGAATGTCGTGAATTCCACGATGTGAAGAGAACTGCATTTTTCAGAGCCCATTTTTTTTGCTTTAGCCATTGTTCCGATGGCCCCCAGGAAAACATGATCAGCCTTGCAGGTAACTGCTGCTCCCAGGTCCTCAGTCTGCTGCTACCCAGGCTGGGATGTCCACTGTACCTGTGCTGCCTTTGCCATACTTCCCCCCAGGCAGCCCCCTCCAGAATCAGAAGTCCCCACTCTGCCCTGCCCTCGGAAATGTCCCAGTGTCCCAGTATCCCAGTCCCAGAGCAGTTTCAGTGGGGGACCCCTCATTTTCTCCCCTGCCCTTCTGTCTAATCTGTAGGTTCTTCAAGGACAAAGGAGCTCAGAATTTGTGTGTGCGTGTGTGTGTGTTCTGTCTTTTTAGGGCCACACTGATGGCATATGGAGGATCCCAGGCTACGTGTTGAATCAAAACTACAGCTGCTGGCCTACACCACAGCCATAGCAACTCAGGATCTGAGCCGCAACTGTGACCTACACCACAGCTCATGGCAACACCAGATCCTTAAACCACTGAGCAAGGCAGGGGATCGAACCTGCCTCCTCGTGGACACTAGTCAGATTCATTTCTGCTGAGCCACAATGGGAACTCCAATGCTCAGAATTCTGTTGTGTCCCTTAACTCTGTGATTTGGGGTAAAATTTAAAACCTCTTCTAGCCTCTGTTTCCTCATCTATAAACTAATAACATCAAAATGCTTCAATAGGATCTCTATAAGCCCTGGGGAATTTTGTCTGATTCTCATGACATTCTTACCAGGTGGGTGCTGGTGTCATTTCCATTCTCAGGATGGGAAAACTGGCATAATGAGAGAATTAATCTTCCCAAGGATGCAAAGCTAATAAGTGATCATGGCAAGTGAGTCAGCCGGCAACAGAGTCTGGTCCCAGCAGATCCAGGGGACACACTCATTAGCTGTCATGTGGTCCTAGGAATCCTTCCTTACTGATTCATATGAGAGTTAAATGAGATGATTTTTGTGACGTTAAACACTGTGCCAGGCACATAATCAGCCCTCCATAACTATAATTTGTATTATTTGTATCTGTAATTTTCAATTTCACTTCAGTTCTCCCACATTCAGATGAAAACAATAGAATTTTCTAAAATGTGTTAAGAAGTTTTTTGTCTGATCTCAGCCTTTTGTTGTTTCAATCTTTCAACCTTAATGCCATGTCCAGAATTGGGTTTTGTCTTGTTTTTCTACATACCCCTGCACAATTTTTATGACTGAAAACTACATTCTGTGTAAAACTAAGTTTCTTTTTGAATGGGTTACAACAAGTGGAACTGACTTTTCCAATTACCTACTCAATTGACCTGGTACAAAGAAGGTTAAAGTTCCCACCTAATATATGATCATTAAAGTATTTCATGGACCTTTTCAAACAAGGCAGTCTGGGAGACTCTGGGACAACATCATGTTTGGTGCCAGACTGATAAAGCATATAGCATCTGTCAGTTATAGGAGAAAGAGATGTTGATTTATCAATTAGATGTAATTCCTCTCTTGGAAAAAATGGGAAGAATTTCCTTTTTTAAAAAACAAATATGTCAGATAATAAAAGGTAAACATAGGGTGACTTAAATAATGTAAAGAATCCTTTAGATTATACCAGAGCTTTAAAATCTACACATATGTGTATTTGGGGTACATGCATTAAACAGTATTTTTCATCATCACGTTGTTAATTTCATGGTCGATAATTTCCTGAGAAAGATTTCCAAATGCTTGGTGCCAGTGAAAGTAAATTAAGAAAAAGAAGTTTTGGGCAAAAAAAAAAAAAAAAAAATCCCTTACCTAAAACATCAGTTTCTCAGTCACCACACGCCTCTCCAACTTTGTAAATATTTTTTTTTTTGCCAATGTCCAAAAAGTCGCAAAAACAAACAGTGAGTAAATCCAATAATTGTCCTCCAAGATTTTAGTCTTAGATGAAATCAATCATGTAGGCCATTTATCTCCTCTTTTTCCTTCCCTCCCCCACCACCACTGAACGGCATTCATCCACATGTGTTTCAGTTTGGGGATTCTTAACCATAATTGATGAAGGATTATTTTTCTTTTTCTTTAAGAACAGATACACAGCATGCTTCAGAAATGGGGGACCTCAACAGTTTAGGTGAAAAGGACTCTAAATGCCATCTTTTAAGCATTTTACAAATTTTTAGAACACTGTGTTCTAGGTATCAGTATTCAGGTAGGAAAAAAATGTCAGCGTTGCCTATTTCAGGTAAGCATTTTACTCTGATATTCTAGCGTCAATTCATTTTTGTCAGATTTAGAGAGCTAGTACTTATTGTAAAAATAACATGCATATATTTTTATGTTATATTATAATAATATTTATACTAAAACCCTTAGAAAGTTTTTATATTCCTTACACTTTGGTGTAAATCAAACTGGATTTGGTTTCTGAATTTTTTTTCCTTTTATGGAAATAAAGGGTAAATTTGTTTTTGTTTGCGTGTCTGTTTTTTGCTATAGAGTATCTGATTTCAGTATACATTGATGGTGGAAATTTAGGTTTAATTCCAGCAATCCAAAGTAGCCGTTGTAATCAATCTCTCCCTCTCTCTCTGTCTCTTTCAAAAAAGAAACTGAGGCATAGAACATTTAGGAAAACATCTAAGAGCACATATCTAGAACTGGCAGAATCAGAATAAAACTCACACTTCCAAACTTTGATAAGTGCTCTAAACAATTTGAACTCACAAAGCAAATACAGATCATGGCATTTTCTTTGAATTCTAAAGTCTTCATTTAAAACACATCGTTTTTGGTGCCTTTGTCAGTTATAGGAGGTAGACTCATATTAGTACATCCATTAGATACAATATTTAATTATACCACAGGATATGTCATTATTTCCCTTCATTTTGAAGGGCCAAATCTCTCCTTCTGATCTTAGATATAGGGCTTGGAAATGAGGGGCAAAATAGCTTGTAATAGCATCTTGAACTACGATTAAATTTTGTAGACCTCAGGGCTATTGCCTGCCATGTTGTTACGGAATATTTTATGAAAAGTTTCATACTGTGTCCTTGTTAATGTTCCCTTTGCCAGCATTAGAGGGTGCAAATATTTGCAGGAAGTGCCTATGTGCTAAACTAGCTATGAGTCATGCATCCTCCTAACGCTTGATCTCATCTGGACTTGTCTTATCATAAACCAGTGAGGAGCAGAGATTGTAAGCCCCTCCCGCCCCCACCCCCCACGCACGTTTAGATACACAGCGTCAGCTCCCTTGGCGCTGCTGATGCCTGGGGATTAAGTGTTGAGGGTGAAACTTGGGGCTAAACTGTTCTTTCTGGGGGAAAATCACCATAATGCGTTACACCCAAAATGTATTTCCAGTGACGTCAGGATACACAGCTTGGGTTGTCAACTCTTTGTTGCTAGTGTGGCTTGGATTTGAGCAAGAGACTTAGTCACGTTCTGTCCTTATTCCAGTAAGAATATTTTAATTCTAATATTCCAATTTTCAGAACATTTGAAAGGAATTCTCAAGCAAAAGATTCAGGACATTATCTTTAATGCCACGACGCTCACATTTCCAGTGGTTTCGGTATCGGAAGTCGGCATCCAGCCTCCAACTTTGGAGACTGTTGTTCGATTATCAGCTCTTTGCAAACTATGAAGAAAAAGGTCTTTAGCTTTACTGTACATGTTTCCAGGGATTTTCTTTTGCCAATTGGAGGAGACACCAGAGCTTAGCATCAGCTCATGCACAGGTTTTATAGGATGTCAGACAAAATGATTTTTTATTGAGGAAGGGTCAAACAAGTTGTGTTTTTTGTTGTGTCACACTATACAATATGAGGGCCGTGTTATAAAAATGCGGAGCTCCCGCAAGAAGGCAAAGGCTAAGAAGGGTGATTTAAGACTACATTATCCTGTTTCTAATTCCTTCTCTTTCTTCCTGCGGAAATGTAATTGCAGAAGCTGAGAGAGGGGTTGAAGCGTGGGCTTCTATATCTGCCTTGAAGAGAGTCGTAAAGTCTGTTTTATGAGTCTCTCTCCAGCCTCGCTCCACTTCTCCAAATTAAAGGAGACAATATGACAATCTTACCAAGCTCTGATCTTACATCTTAATTTGCAAACTCAGCAGCAATACCAGTATCTGGTTTAAGTGACTCAGAGAAAACAGTGTTGAAATTAATGGCTTATCTATTCCGTAAAACATCCTCTGTATTGAAGCTGAAGCTTTTTTTTTTTT
Organism: Phacochoerus africanus; assembly: GCF_016906955.1. Taxonomy (NCBI): domain Eukaryota; kingdom Metazoa; phylum Chordata; class Mammalia; order Artiodactyla; family Suidae; genus Phacochoerus; species Phacochoerus africanus. The sequence goes on along the minus strand of NC_062558.1, from coordinate 16,274,152 downwards.
TTAAAGAAGCTCTTCATCATAAAAAAATATTACTTCTTAAAATTGATGTACTCTCTGTCAAGTTCTTAGTTTTGACAAATATCCCGTGTTAATATAAGATGTTAGCAACGGAAGAAACCAGGTAACAGGAACTCTCAGTACTATGTTTCTACCTTTTCTGTAGATCTAAAATGATTCTAAAATAAATTGACATGCTCATTTCAAAGCCATGATACTTGTCCTAATATATTTGTGATATGACAGCTAATTTGAAGTGCAGTTATTTATGCTTCAGGTTTAACCAAGAGTTTTCATAGCATGGGGTTTTGCCCATTTCTGTGATTTCAGGAATGGAGGGCATTTTGTTCCTTAGCACGTGTCCTGTGAGAGGATTGCGGGAACTGGTCTGAAGCATGTTCACCAAATGTTTGTTTATAATCAAGTCAAACAGACCCTTCACGTCTTATGTGAAGTCCCTTCACCTGCACAAGCTTTGTCAGGAAACTGTAACTAAACCTTGACCAACGGTGTCTCTAGATTGTGGCCTCAAAGACCACCCACTTCTGGGGGTAAGAGGCTAATTCTGACTCCCTATCAGGCCCGTTTTAGACCTTGGGAAAACAAGCATTTCACTTCAGCTTTCCCAAACTTGGACAGATCTCGTTAGCGGCTATGGCTCCAGCATTTGGAAGAGAGTCAAGATCAAACCTTAGCGACTATTTAAACAGAACAAAGATTAGGGTTGACAGTTTATCTTATTGAGAAAACCTTTAGCAAGGGGGGAAAAATGTGTGTGAGTTTTAACTACAATGATTCTTTGTGTAATGAGATGCCACTGATCATCTGGAGAGAAAAGTAATATCCTTTGACATAGAAACCTGCACACGATGCTTCTGGAATCTAAATCTACTCCTTGGCTGCAGAGAAACATGACTACAGAAAGCCAAAAAATACATTAACCTGCAAAAAGGAAAATTTATTGACACGACTTTGCAAATCACAGTTAATTGAGCCACAAACAAAACTTCAAATAAAGGAAATAACGTGGTAATTGGGGGCCTTGTTCGACATAATACACTTGTTGGCATACATTATGGGTTTGCTATCTTCTAAGAGTATTAAATCATTGTGCAAGAACATTGCCAAAAAAACTCTTCATTTCCTTTTGGTGACTTCTTACTGCCCTCAGTGGAAGTTTAATAGAAAAGGAAGGACATGATGTAGTTTTAATGACAGGAAACCCATGGCCTTCCAAATGAATAAATTCCATCACTGGCTGCCACAAAGTGTGCTAATTATTTCCTTTGATAAATTAAAAGCTGTAAAAGTCCAAAGTATATAAGCATGTGGTTTACAGTTATAATCAACCTGTCTGCATTATTGAAGGTTCATATTATCCTCATTATTTAATAAGCATTACATTTTTTTTTGATTCCAGAACATTGTATTGAAAACACGTGTGAAACTTTTACTGACTTGAGAGATGACTAAAGAAACTAACCTTCAATGCGTCTGGCTTGCAGGAGGCAAAATCAAGCATTGACCTACTCCCCTAAAACCAGACTTTGAGGGTGAAGATTGTTTATATTTATGAAGAGATGAAACAAACAAAATCAAATAAGAACCAATCATGTTCAAAAGGTATAGAGGAATTAGACTCTTAGACTTGATTTTATTATTTTATTTAATTTATTTATTTGTTAAAAAATGATTTTTATTTTTTCCATTATAGTTGGTTTAAAGTGTTCTGTCAATTTTCTACTGTACAGCAAAGTGACCTAGTCTCTCTCTCTCACACACACATACACACACACACACACACACACACAGGGACATATATATATACATTCTTTTTCTCACATCATCCCCTATCATGCTCCATCACAAGTAACTAGATATAGTTCCCAGTGCTATAGAGCAGGCTTTCGTTGCTTATCCATTCCAATGCAATAGTTTGCATCCATTAACCCCAGATTTTCAGTCCTCCCCATTCCTTCCTCCTCCCCCTTGGCAACCACAAGTCTGTTCTCCAAGTCCATGGGTTTCTTTTCTATGGAAAGTTTCATTTGTGCCTTATATTAGATTCCAGATGGAAGTGATATCATATGGTATTTGTCTTTCTCTGACTTACTTCACTTAGTATGAGCGTCTCTAGTGCCATCCATGTTGCTGCAAATGGCTTTATTTTGTTCTTTTCAAGGCTGAGTAGTATTCCATTGTGTATATGTACCGCATCTTCTTCTTAATCCATTCATCTGTCAATGGACATTTAGGTTGTTTCCATGTCTTGGCTCTTGTGAATAGTGCTGCAATGAACATACGGGTGCATGTCTTAATTTAAATATCAGCTAAATCATTTGGGAGTGAAGTAGAGCAGTTCTTTTATTCAACAACACTTATGTACCTCTGAATGCTCTGTGTAAATTAATTTATTCATTCCACAACTATTTATTTAACACACACCATGTGTTCTGATGTAGTAGCTGATACAGATTCCATCCTTCAGCTTGTACTATGGGGGGGGCTATTAATATAGCAATTATACAGTTATAAACCTGGAAATGTAATAAGGAGATTTGTGATATCAAGAATGCGTTCTGACTGTGGGGAGAACTGTCTATGTCACAGAGACATTTCCTCCACAAGTGGGGATCTGACAATAAACTGAAGAGGATGAGGAGACCTCCAGGCAGAGGATGGCGAGGGAAGGTTTGTGGAAGAACTGAGAGAAGGCCCAGTGACATCAGGCCTTGAGGTGAGTTAGAGTCCAGCCTACCCACCCAGGGCCCTCGTGTTCCCTTTCTTCAAGGTGAGAGCAGACTGCACCAGGGCACGTGGGTTGTGAGTCGAGTGTGGGCTGCACCTCAACCCCAGCACACCTTGTCGAACACCCAACGTAGGGTGCCACCTGCCCAGCACGACTGGCAGCCTGGGGGAAGTGGGGTGAGATAATGTAATGGTGGAGAGGCAGATGGAAGTCAGGTGATACAAGATGCTATAGACTGACTATCTCTGCCCTTCCCTGCCCCCAAATTCTTATGTTGAAACTTAAACTCACTGTGAAGGTGTGAGGAGGTGGGGCCTTTTGGAAGCCTTAGGGCCTAAGGGTGGAGCCCTTATGAATGGGATTAGCGCCCTTATCAAAGAGGCCCCAGGGAGCTCTTTTGCCCTTTCAGTCATGGGAGTGCACAGCAAGAGAAGAAGCTGGCCCATCTATGAGCCAGAAAAGGGGTCTTACCAGATACCTCATCAGCCAGCACCTTGATCTTGGACTTCTCAGCCTCCAGAACTGAGATAAGTAAATTTCTATTGTTTATCTAAGGTACTCTGTTACAGTAGCTGGAAAGGACTAAAAGGAAAGACCTTACCACTTTGTAGCCAAGAAAAAAGAATAGCTTCTCCTGAGCTTCTTGGTTTTAAATAAACCAACTTTAAAACTTCAGTTTTGCAAAATTTCCAACATTTCTCAAATTCTAACTCTAAATAGCTCTTCAACTGAGGTGAACAAAACACCTTGTTAAACTCATCCTGGTGTTTGCTGTGTCTTGTGCTTGCATCCAGGAATGGTGTCTGTTGTATTCTTAAACATTTATTCTAGTCCTATTTTGGCTGGCTGAAATAAAAGACATTTCATGTAATGCATCAGACATTATGTGAGGGTAAATTAAGCCTTCCTGATACCTTACAGAAAGGTATAGTAGTTCTGCTAGAAAGTAAGGAATATTATAATAATGCCTTACAAGAGAGTTATGAAGAAAACAGACAATGGTGCCATCCATCCATTCATCCATCATCCATCCATCCATCCATCCATCCATCCATCCATCCATCCATCCGTCCGTCCATCCTTTAATTCTTAAAAGTTCATCTTAGGTTCACTTTACCAAGGAGATGTGAGAGAGGCCAGAAGACACAAAGAATGAGCTGTTCTCAAGGTGCTCACTCATCCTGGGGAAGTGGTCACCTAAACAGGTAATTAAGAGACAATAGAACAGTCAGTAGAACTCTGACAATATGCACCTCCAGGGATGAGGGAAGACATCATACGCAGAAGCTGTGAGGAGCCAGCCTAGCAAAGAAAAGAGGAAGAGCCTTCTAGACTGAGAGGCCAATAGGAAGAAAAGCAGGGGATGAATAAAGGCATGTATTAAAGAAGAGACAAGAAAGAACTGAGACCAGATCCAGAGGCAACTGGAGTGATAAGGAACCTGGGCTCAATTTTGTTAGAGGTGAGGTGCTATTGAAGAATCCTGCTGCTTCTCGTGGGATCCATCCGCAGAGTCTCTATCTGAGTTTAAGGCTTCTAATCATATAGAATTCTTTACAACTATGCCACAAATCCAGTAGGGGTTTCACAACCATTTTTCAAAAGGGCACCATCCGGAATAGGCTGGAGTAACTATTTAGTAACTTAGGGTAGGAGCTCAGGGTGACATTTCAGATGTATCACTAGGCTGTCTCGATAGCAGACACGTTTGCAAGGACCCCAACTCTGCACACATATACCAACAAGGAAATGGTTGCAAATGTTCTGGTGAGAAAGAATTGAAAATCTCAATTAACCCTTGATGCTGGAGTTCCCATAGTGGCGCAAAGGAAACAAATTTGACTAGGAACCATGAGGTTGGGGGTTCCATCCCTGTCCTCTCTCAGTGAGTTAAGGATCTGGCGTAGCCTTGAGCTATGGTGGAGGTTGCAGATGCGGCTTGGATCCTACGTTGCTGTGGCTGTGGTGTAGGCCCGCAGCTGTAGCTCCAAAAAAAAAAAGACTCTTGATGCTGACCTGATGGAGAGAAGACAAATCTTACGAGGAACTTAGGAGATAATAAAAACCAAGCTTCGTGTTTACTGCTTAGTTAAGTGTTTGGAATAAGGTGGGAGGGGCACCAAAGATGACTCTAAGGCATCTAGTTTGGATAACAGAGTAGAGTATGGAGGAAAAACAGTAAAGATAAAGATATTGAAAGTACCAAAGCATTCAGAAGATAAATTGGGGAAAAAATTAGGTGCAACAGGAAATCTCAACAACCGTCCACATGGAATAGCATTTGCTGACACACAGTTGTCCATGACACTATTAAAAACAAGTCTCTGGCAAGATGATGCTGTTTCAACAACGCTCAGACAGGCAGCTTCTTGGGATTGTCGAAGACAAGCCCTTCTTATAGCAGATTCTGTGCTTTTTCTCCTATTCTAGCTGTACATTCTTTCTTGTCATTTCGGATACTTATTAATCACACCTCACCCCCGCATCTCTGTTTTCCCTTCCTGATTCTAAATAAACCTAATCCTTTTAACTTCCACTCAGAGACATTATTTTGCAAACTATGAATCATTTTGCTCCTTCTCTTGGGATCTCATCCAGGGAATCCATCCCTCATTTTTAAGACCTAAAATCAGACACATTTTTCTACATTTCTATGCCTTGCATCTAGTAGGTGTTTGATAAGTCTTTCCAAAATGATAAAGTCCTGAGGACAGTGGGAAGACTGTCTAGGAACTCCCACATGCTAGAATCCTATTTATTCCAGTTTTTTATCAACACATTTTTAAACACTAACATGGCATTGATGACTCATATACGATCCTCCATAATCCTGTCTTTTGTTTATGTTGTATTTGCCTGTAACCAGGTCTTTATCATCTTTTCTGTGCAGTTTGTTTCTCCCCCCCGCTTTTACTTGTTCTGATTAAATTTTTATTCTCATTATTTCTGTCTATTTTTCAAGGTCATTGACAGTTATAATTATCTACTCCAAGTGGCCAAGCTTCCCACTCAGCTTGGTGCCACTGGTAATTTAATGAGCTCCTCCTAAATTCATCTGCCATTAAAGATGTTATTACATTGTTCTGGCCCAGGGTGATTCCTTTGAAAAAACATTCATGTCCTCCAGGCTGATACTGCATTGTTGATAACTGATTCCTCTTGAATATTTTTCTTACAAGTTTGTGCTCTTATCTAGCTGCAAAACAACTTAAATAATACTTAATAAAATAGCAAATGTCTGTGTGGTATTATACTTTACAGAATTTCCCCCTCCACCACCTACGTTACTTAATTTGCTGCTTAAATAACTCTGTGAAACAGGAAGAAACATTATGTTCATACTTATTTCAAAGGTGTCGAAACTGAAATTCAGGTGAAGTGACTTGAATAAGTTCACTCAGCTAGAAATGAGTATGATGAGCTCTTGAATGCGTTTTGTTTTTTTTTTGTTTTTTTTGACTGTATCTGTGGCATGTGGAAATTCCCAGGCTAGAGATTGAACTCTCATCACAGCAGTGACAATGCTGGATCCTTAACCTGATGAGCCACCAGAGAACTCCATTCAATGCATATTTCTGATTTCAAAGCCAATATTCTATTTACTCTACCATGATGAACCACCCTGGTTATTAATATGTGGTTCATACTAAATTAAGAAGCTCAATTGAAAAGTTCTCACAACACTAGCCCAACATTGACCTTCTCTTTCTTTTAAGACCTAAAGCATAATTAGTCTGTACAACACCATTCAACTCAACATGTACTGATTGGCTACTAAGTACACAAGGTACTGACTTGAACTCTGAAGTGTTCATAAAATAATTTGATGCAGTTCTCAAGGAAAGAGCTATCTTAATAGGCATCAAGGGGATAAACAGTCTAATATGAGACCCAGGCCCACACGGGTAGTAAAAAAAAAAGTTATAAGGTGCTATCTAGCACCTATTTAGTGGTGTTTTGAATTTTTCTGTTTATTGCTTTAAGCAAAATGGCTCGCTCTTTGTGGACAGACTCTATGTAATCTGCATTTGCATCCTTAACCATGCCCAGCAAGTTCCGGGCAAACAGTATGAGTTTTTGAAATAGTTGTTGGCTGGGTAAGTGTCCAGCATGTCACTGCTGTGGCTCGCTTGAGTTTGATCCCTGGCCCAGGAACTTCTCCATGCTGTGGGCATGGCAAAAAAAAAAAAAAAAAAAAAAAATTGTTGGCTGACTTTGCTGGATGAATTCCATATTTACTGAGTTCCTACTACATGTCCAGCACTATACCAGGTGGGATGCATGACTACGTCTTTGACAAACAAAACACTAATGAGCAAGGCATATTAGATAGATACCTAGGATGTACCTTGACTGAACTGGATTCTTGACTCCTTTTTCCCCACCTCTTTATCTTTTTTTATTAACTCTGTGGTGATAACCTGAGGCTTTCTACAGAAATTATTCTCTCCTTGGAGTTCCCATTATGGCTCAGTGGTTAACAAACCCAACTGGTATCCATGAGGATGTGGGTTTCATTTTCTGAATATCAAACCCCAAATTCTGCCTCCGAGTTCCTTCCCAAGTTTTCTCCTCTAAAGGCTTACTTCCAACAGCTTAACCTGAGACTTCCACTATAGCCAAACTTACTGTCTCTCAGGGAAACCTTGTCTTTTCCTCCCTTCAAGCTTTTAAAAGCTGATACATAAGCTGCAGCTCTGGAATACCTCCCTGGTTGCAACCACAGATACATTATAAATCCCCCTGGTCCGAGGGAGGATGTACATTCATTCCTTTGTTGTAAAATGCCTCATGATCCTTGCATTCTTTTTTATGTCAATTTTTTTCCCTTTCTCTGTTCATTTCCTTTCCCTCAACTAATCATTTAAACTCACAGCTTCTCTCTCTTCTTTTAAGGTCTGTACATTTTTGGAGTTCCCATCGTGGCTCAGTGGTTAATGAATCTGACTAGGAACCATGAGGTTGCAGGTTTGATCCCTGGCTTTGCTCAGTGGCTTAAAGATCCGGCATTGCCATGAGCTACGGTGTAGGCTGGAAGCTACAGCTCCTATTAGATCCCTAGCCTGGGAACCTCCTTATGCCATGGGTGAGGCCCTAAAAAGCAAAAAAAAAAAAAAAAAAAAGTAACTTCTTTCTAATTTATTCCCTGGTAAATGCCATCCACATCCCTCTCCACATTCTCCTCTGAAATCAAAGGATTCATACAATGCTGTGATCCCAACTCCTAAGTGTTTGGATCTCAGATCTCACGTCCTCTTTTTAGCCCATGGCCACTCCCTGGGTTTGGGTTGCTTTGATTCCACCTGGGACTTTCAGTAGTCTTTCTTAATGCTGAGCGGTCCTTCACGCCACTGCAGGAAAGTGTTTCACACAGCCCTGCCTGGGAGGTTTACCTAAGTTCACCAGGAAGGCAGCAGCACAGTGTCCTGGTTTGCACACAGCCCAGGGTTTGGGTCCTGGCCATGCCACTTACCCTTGTGTGGAATAGGAAGGAAAGAGACAAAGGGTGAATATGAAAAACCTCCGATGAAATAACCACTTAGGGACAGCAAGAGAGGAAGAATAAGCATTAACGGGTTTGAGTTTTGAGTTTGAAAATGGTGTGGATGATGACACAATAGGAAATTTATAGTAATGAGTGAACAAATAGTTCTACCTGTCAATGAATGTTCACTTGGTGCATTTGCACCTTAAAATATTCTCACTCAACAGCTAGTCTTGTGTAGAATTTGTTACGCTATTTTGGGCAAATTATCCAATCTGTGTCTCAGTTTCCTTATCTATAAAATGTGGATAATAGCACCTACCCTGTCAGTGTTATGGTAAGCATTAAACAAGACGAGAAGTTATAATAGAACAGCACGTGGCACATAGTTTGGGCTCAGAAAATGTCAGCTATTTTGAGGACAACGGCAGTGGCCTACAAAACGTTTGACCATTGGCTACCTTCTCCCGCCACACCCGATTACTCACACACCTTAATCTGTTCTCTTGGCCAGATGTTTCCATGACCCTGTTTCTGCAAATAAAAACTAACTATCCTTCTCATTCTTTAGAACCGATTCTAAATCCCTCCTAATATTTCCTTGTTATATAGACAGTGTGAATGGTTCCCGCTTCAAGGGCCCCAAGATTTTAATACCATTTCTGGTGTACCTGTAATATTGTAATGATTTAATTATGCTACTTTATATTATGGAATTTAACAAAAGGAATTTCTTGGTTGCAGGGAAAATGTTCATTAGAAAATTGGGCTTGAGTTCCTGTGGTGGCTCAGTGTGTTCAGAAACTGGCATAGTGTCCCTGAGGATGTGAGTTTGATCCCTGACCTCAATCAGTGGGTTAAGGATCTGGTGTTGCCACAAGCTGTGGTGTAGGTTGCAGATGCAGCTTGGTGTTACTGTGGCTGTGGCTGTGGCTGTGGCTGTGGTGTAGGCTGGCAGCTGCAGTTTCGATTTAATCCCTAGCCTGGGAAATTCCATATGCCCCAGGTGCAGCCATAAAAAGAAAAAAGAAAGAAAGAAAGAAAATAGGGATTATTGTGGTTTTTTTTTTTTTTGGTCTTTTTGCCATTTCTTGGGCCGCTTCCGCAGCATATGGAGGTTCCCAGGCTAGGGGTCTAATCGGAGCTGTAGCTGCCAGCCTACACCAGAGCCACAGCAACGCGGGATCCGAGCCATGTCTGCAACCTACACCACAGCTCATGGCAATGCCGGATCTTTAACCCACCGAGCAAGGGGCAGGGATTGAACCCGCAACCTCATGGTTCCTAGTCGGATTTGTTAACCACTGCACCACAATGGGAACTCCTATCTGGGAGTGTTTCACTTTTGGCTAGTTGATGGGTAGGAATGAATTATTCAACATTTTCTGATTTCCCAATGTCACAGCTGAGGTAAACTGTGAAAAGCTACAGATATACCAGCTTAAAAAAATAAACCCATGGGACCTCATCAAACTGAAAAGCTTTTGCACAGCAAAGGAAACCAAAAAGAAAACAAAAAGACAACTTACAGAATGGGAGAAAATAGTTTCAAATGATGCAACCGACAAGGGCTTCATCTCTAGAATATATAAACAACTTATACAACCCAGCAGCAAAAAAGCCAATCAATCAATGGAAAAATGGGCAAAAGACCTGAATAGACATTTCTCCAAAGAAGATATACAGATGGCCAACAAACACATGAAAAAATGCTCAACATCGCTGATTATAAGAGAAATGCAAATCAAAACTACCATGAGATATCACCTCACACCAGTCAGAATGGCCATCATTAATAAATCCACAAATAACAAGTGCTGGAGGGGCTGTGGAGAAAAGGGAACCCTCCTGCACTGTTGGTGGGAATGGAAACTGGTACAGCCACTATGGAGAACAGTTTGGAGATACCTTAGAAATCTATACATAGAACTTCCATATGACCCCGCAATCCCACTCTTGGGCATCTATCCGGACAAAACTCTACTTAAAAGAGACACGTGCACCCACATGTTCATTGCAGCACTATTCACAATAGCCAGGACATGGAAACAACCCAAATGTCCATCGACAGATGATTGGATTCGGAAGAAGTGGTATATATACACAATGGAATACTATTCAGCCATAAAAAAGAATGACATAATGCCACTTGCAGCAACATGGATGGAGCTAGAGACCCTCATACTGAGTGAAATGAGCCAGAAAGACAAAGACAAATACCATATGATATCACTTATAACTGGAATCTAATATCCAGCACAAATGAACATCTCCTCAGAAAAGAAAATCATGGACTTGGAGAAGAGACTTGTGGCTGCCTGATGGGAGGGGGAGGGAGTGGGAGGGATCGGGAGCTTGGGCTTATCAGACACAACTTAGAATAGATTTACAAGGAGATCCTGCTGAATAGCATTGAGAACTTTGTCTAGATACTCATGTTGCAACAGAAGAAATGGTGGGGGAAAAATGTAATTGTAATGTATACATGTAAGGATAACCTGACCCCCTTGCTGTACAGTGGGAAAATAAAAAAAAAATAAAAAATAAAAAAAGGAAATGAAAAAAAAAGAAAAAGATATACCAGCTTGAGAAAGTGTATCCTCAGTGTAGGATCTGCTAAGTTGCTGAGGCCTCCAGGGATGACAATTACGCAGGCTTACCTGAAAGCTGACGCTGTGGTGAATGGTAGGGGGGACACAAGGCTATTATGTGAAGGTGTATTTCCCCCTTCGTTCAAGGTGGGGACGATGGGGTAGGATGGATCAGTTTCCTGTGGCTCTCAGAGTCCACCAAACACAGACCCGAGGCTTGTAGTTAACACAGAGAGGTTGTTCATGCCACTCGGTGAAGGGTTTCATCATTTCTACCGTCAGGCTTCTCTTCAAATATTTGTTAACATTTTTAGTAAAACTAGCTCTGCTCTGAAAATGGGCAAGTAGTGCGTCAGTCTTAAAAACAGATCATTTCACCTACAGTATAGCACAGTGAGAGCTACTCAAGAGTTTGTAATAGCCTATATGAGGGAAAGGATGGGTACAGGTATAACTGATTCACTTTGCTGTACACCTGAAAATAACACAACATTGTAAGTCAATAAATAAATATACAAAGAAAAGCAACCACATACCTCATATTAATAGAATAAAAGATACAAAGCCAAGAAAAAAAAAAGAGAGAGAACCGATGATTTCACCTATTGTATAGCACAGAAAAATCTACCCAATAGTTTGTAATTACCTTTATGGGAAAAATGTATGGCTATATGTATCTATATAACTGATTCACTCTTGCTGTACACCTGAAAATAATACAATATTGTAAGTCAATAAATAAATATATAAAAAGAAAAGCAATCAATATAATACATCATATTAGCAGAATAGAACATAAAAAGAAAAAAAACCAAAAAACATAAACAGATCATTTCATGGCAAAGAAGGAAAGAACCAGACATGTAGGCATTTATAAAAGAATTAATTCTTTTCAGAATCTCTTTTGGTTCAAAGAGGATTCCTCCATTAAAACCCAACAGGGCAAGTTTTGGAACTAATCATGAAATGACGTGAAACCCAGTAAAATTTAACCAGTGTTTGTCCATCATCAGCCAAATGGAGTGAGTTTACTTAAAGAAAATACTTCTATAGTGATTTTACTAAATGGTTCCTAATTCTCTGCAAAAAGGATGTACCAAGAGAAATTTTTAAAAGACTTGGGGAAATATAAACAGATGATAAATTCAGGACAAGACTTTTTCTTTGGACACCTTGTTTTGCAGCAACCATTTTCCATTCCTTTTTACTGCATTTTTAAGAGAAGAGCATTTGGCAGCTGGTTAGAGGGTTTTACTCCTCTCTTCTTCAGGCAGAATCAGGCAGGGGAATTATGATGGGTGCCATATTGTAAAGGAAATATTAGTTTAAAAACTTGTAGCTGACATTTTAATGCAAGATCTAATGCTTTCAATGCATTGAAAAGCTGGAACTTGTTTTCTTTTCAGAGTGTGAGGGGGATCTCACATTAAAATGGACAATGCGAGTTCCCGTTGTGGCTCCGCGGAAACAAATCTGACCAGGAACCATGAGGTTTGAGGCCTCAAGTTGAACCTCAAGTTCCTGGCCCAGGAACATCTTCATGCCACAGGAGCAGCCAAAAATAGATAAGTAAATAAAAATAAAAACGGCATGTTTTGCGTTTTCCTCCCACTAGGTGCTGGTTGACCAAAGTATCCTATGATTAACATTGTTACAGGACTGGATGCACCCCAAACATACTGGGGTGATTAGACACATATGTCCAAACCAAAAGGTTTTTTCCTTTCTTCTAGAACTTTTGTAAAAAGTTTCTGATAGCACTTTAATAAAATATGAAGACATGGTTAAGTTCTGAGAGACAGAGAGTACTCTGCTCATTTAGTTTTATAAGCTTGTCGATTTAAACATTTTAAAAAGTTTCTTGGGAGTTCCTGTCCTGGCTCGGCAGTTAACAAGCCAACTGTTATCCATGAGGACATGGATTCGATTCCTGGCCTTGCTCAGTGGGTTGAGGATCCAGCCTTGCTCTGAGCCGTGATGTATGTCACAGACGTGGCTTGGATCCTGTGGTGCTGTTGCTGTGGTGTAGGCCGGCAGCTACAGCTCCATTTCGACCCCTAGCCTGGGAATCTCCATATGCTGCTGGTATGGCCCTAAACAGACAAAAGACAAAAGAAAAAAAACATCTTGTTTTCTTTCTTGTTCATGAAGGAATCATATTTTTCTTGACAGGTCCAACACTTAAAGTGAGGACCTTTGTTTTTCTTTCTTTCTTTCTTTCTTTCTTTCTTTCTTTCTTTCTTTTTTGGTCTTTTTAGGGCCATACTCGTGGTATTTGGAGGTTCCAAGGCTAATGGTCCAATTGGAGCTGCAGCTGTGGGCCTATACCACAGCCACAGCAATGCCAGATACCAGCTATCTCTGCCATCTTTCTATACAAGCTCATGGCAACATCGGATCCTTAACCCACTGTGCAAGGCCAGGGATCGAACCTGAGTCCTCATGGATACTAGTTGGGTTTGTTAACTGCTGAGCCATGACAGGAGCTCCAAGTGAGGACTTTTGTAAAACTGTCTTTGTGTGTGCCAGCAAAGGATGCTGTGAGTAAACATGATTCTCTTTGCTTTCCCTCCCTCTGGCTTTTCAGGGGTGTACAAGCAAAAGACACAGAGCCAGGGTCCTCAGCTGAACTCATTCCTGCTCCTTCGAAGGATGTCTCTGGATGTGGGGATCCATCATCTATGCAGTAGGAGACAAAACTGCAAATCTCACGTGTTACGCAAGCTGTTTAATATTTCTATGAATATGCAAGTTTTAAGGGAGTCAAAATCGCACAGATCCTCACATAATGATTAAGCAAATAAATTTTATAAAGTAAGTTTTCATTTCATTTAAGATTTCTGAAACATCCCCCATTTTCTTATCACAAATCATCAAGCGCTCTCAGGAGTTACAGGTCCTTCACTGAACGTTAACTCTACAAAAGCAGGGGTTGTCTTCTCTTTTGTTCACTGATGTGTCCTCAGAGCATAACATTCATTCATTTATTCATTCATTCAAAAAGCATAGACTGAGCACCTCGTATGCACCCAACCTACCAAGCACTGGGAGAAGAATGTTGAGCAAAACGTGAATGACTCATGTTTTTAATGGGTGTATCATTTTGTGGAATAAACAAGTATTAAAGAAACTACAAAAAGAGGAATAACATATAAAGACAAAGAAGGAAAAAAATGTCTAAGAAATTCTAAGAGACAGTAATTTAGTTTAGATGGTGGTGATCAAAGTAGGCTCTCCTCTCCAGTAAGAACATTTGTGAGACCTGGGTGCTTACGAGGACTGGCCAGAGAGAAGCCAGGAGCATAGTGAGTGGAAGGAGAGCAGCTCCAGATATGACTGGAGAGGGACATGGGGTAACTCATGCTGGATGGAGTAGGAATTGGAAGTTTATCCTAAGTAGTAGCAAATGCCATTAAAGACTTTTGGGCAAGGAGTGGTCTAGGTCACTTTTAAAGAAGATCATCCAGCTGCTTCATGAAACGGAATCAAAGGGGAACAAGAGTAGAACAGGGGAAAAAATTAAGGGGCTGTCACAGTACCAGACAGGAAATTGTTGCCTTATTTCCAGGAGGGTGACAGAAAAGATACAAAAGATGAGAGCAGATGGGTTCAATATATTTTGGAGGTCTGAGCCATGAGTGATGGTTTTGATGTGGGAGTTACAGATGAGACAGGTGTCAGTAACTGCCATCAAGTTTTGAGGCTGAACAACTAGGTGGGTTCTAGTGTCATTTGCAGAGAGAAGGAAGATTGAAAGCAAAATAAATATGAGGTAGATGATCCAGAGATTTATTTTAGACACTTTAAGTTTAAGATACCAGTAAGACATCTAAGTATTCATGTCAAACAGAAAGATACAGAAGAGATGGCTGGATTTGATCCATCAATTTAGACATCCCCAGGATATAGATGGTTTTTAAAAGGAGAGGGATGGGTAAGATGGCCCAGAGCCATAGTTCTCAATCTTAAGTCAGAACAAAATGATCTCTGGACAATTATTTAAAATACATATTCCTAGGTTCTAATCAGACGTATTGCATAAGAATTTCCATGGCTGATTAAGTGGTCATCTATGTTTTTAATAAACACTCTGGTTGCTTCTTATGATCAAGTATATTTGGAAAAGCTGAGCACGACAAGACATATAGATCAAGCTCAGAAGAATTTCAGTGTTTCAAGGTGTATGTCTTGGGGGGCGAGGGAAGGTGGGGATGTGAATACCAGGAAGGAAGATGGGAGAACACAAGGAACATTAGAAATTGTGGGTCTGAATCAGAAACTGATTGTATCTTCTCCAGACCTGCCAAACAGTTCCACTAAATGGCTTTATTTTCTTTCTCTCATTTCATATTACTTCTGAAGACATCAATATCTTTATTCAATATGGACCTATACACATAAGACTTTCCCCTACATCTTACCAAATCATAAGGCAATGGGCAATCAGAATTTCTATGCTCTTTCTGTGTTTAAGATATTGTCTCCCTACAGTAAAACAATGCCCTGTGAGCCAAATCAATATATTTTGACCAATTATAGAGGCTAGAGATAAAAATCCTGGCGTCATAAACGGAAGCACCCCCAAGATTCTTTCTGCTAATATGGTGTTTGACCATTAGAATGTGATCCTTTACAACACAGGCTGCAGGTAAAACGAAGCTGTGAAGATTGCAGAAATGGTGTAATATTCTTTTCTTTTCTTTTTTTTTTGGTCTTTTTACTATTTCATCTTTGGGCCGCTCCCGTGGCATATGGAGGTTCCCAGGCTCGGGTTCTAATTGGAGCTACCGCTGCCAGCCTATGCCAGAGCCACAGCAATGCGGGATCCGAGCCGCATCTGCAACCTATACCACAGCTCACAGCAACGCCGGATCCTTGACCCACTGAGCAAGGCCAGGGATTGAACCCGCAACCTCATGGTTCTTAGTCGGATTCATTAACCACTGCGCCACGACGGGAACTCCGTAATATTCTTTTCAGTGACTTTCATCATTGCTATTTTAATTTCAATGTTGCTTACTCTATTGGCTGCAGTGCTATTGGCAGGAACAAGAGTCTGATTTAAAGCTCTGGTTCTGAGCTAAGCCCAGGCTACTGAAAGTGAGGAGGGAACGAGGCTCTGCAGTTCAGTGTCACAAACTTGCATCCCAAATTCAAGTCAGATTATATTCATCAAGATCAAAAGGAATGTCTAGAATTATTTGTTTGCAGATTTAAAGGAAAGCAATAAATGGTATGAACATATATGTCGAACTTGCCTCTCTACAGGAGTGTTTGAAATTGGTTGAGTTTACTCTGTAAGGTTTGAGGGTACTATTTTCTGCCTTTTCTATCTAATGTTTAAGTGAAGGTGGGTTTAGCTGATCTGTTTTATGTCCATGTGACATGCATCTTCCTTCTTTTTTGGCTCTATTCTCCCTTTTGGCTCTTGACTTCTATCACTATTTTGGAAAGTCAGGAAGTCAGCCAGCATAAAATAAAGCCTAGCAGATTTTTAAATAGCATTTATTTAGGACAGTAATTCCAGTGGCAGCGAGTCAACCATTAGCAAGGATATATTGGCTACTTTTATTACGTAGGTCTGAATTCCTTGACTGTTGTACTACACACAAACCCAGAAGAAAACAGTTAGTGGATTTATGGTTTGTGCTGTCTCTGAGATGTTACTTTTAATACCTGACTCACAGTTCTCTGGAGGGAAACCTCACCTTCCAGAAGGGTGAGATTGAGAGGGGCTGAGATGAGATTAGAAGCAGAGTTGGGCTTCTGTGTGCTGTGAAGCTCAGTTTATTTCTCTAACTAATGCTAGAGTTGTGAGTCTCAACGATAGAGTCAAGAGCCCTGTTTTGATTTTGCCTTCTTCTAATTGCCAATCAAGGCAATGATTTAAAAAAAAAACCCTGAAATCTGGACTGGATGTATTGAAGATATACTTCTGAACAATTCATGCCATAGATTTGGACTACCCAACTCCAAGATGTTGAAGATGTTTACACTGACAAAAGCTGAATATAATGAAATGTTGGGGCATAGCATCAGAAGCTTTGGGGAAGAGCTCGTTATGAAAAGGCATCTGGACTTCATGGCAACATCTTTCTCTATTTAACCTCCAAGAATAATGACCAATGCTCCTTATAATGGCTTTTGTACCTCCACACATTTCTTTTACGTTGTCAACTTTGAGAGGAACATATGTGGTTTCTATAACTCATATGGCATTTGCTAATTATAAGTAGAAAAGCAAAAGAGTTAGGGGGGGCTTGACTTCTACTATTGGCCTTGTTTGGCATCCTTGGCAAGCCGTATCCTCAGTATGTAATGGGATAGATGGGTGGAAGTGATGATGAAAGTGGTGCTCAATTAAATTACAAAAATAAGAGTCCAGGTCATGCCCCTTATCATCTCTGGAAGTTAGTTTCTGCATCTACAAAAATGAGATAATCACTCCTCTCTTATTTGTTTCACGGGTTTTGTTTTGTTTGGGTAAAAATCAACATGAGATATTTGAGAAAAGTCCTATTTAAACTCTACGATTTTACACAAATTTAAAGGTATTTAAAAAAATAAAAAAGTGAACAACAGTTTAAAGAAATCAAGATGTTCTAGTATAAATAGTTCAGCCACAGTTTAGTAGAAAGTGTAGCAGCCAAGTGGGAAGCAGGGGCCACCATTTGTTGATGGTCTAACATTTGCTAAGAGCAGTTTCTGAGTGTGAGGTGCCTTGTACACAGTTGCATTAATACTCACAATAACACTGTAGATTTTTTTAAACCTCAGTGGCATACATGAAGAAACAAAGTTTCAGAGAGAAGTGAAGCCATTTGCCCAAAGTCTCCCAGCAAGGAAGCTCAGCTCAGTGTTAGTCCCCAGTAGATAAGATCATTGTGCATCTGAGCAGGACAAAGTGGTACAGATTGTATCCATTTTCAGTGCTTTGCTTTTCTTCTTGCTTGAAGCTGTTGTGACTCCATTCCTTATTTCAAATTCCCACCTTTTGCTGTAGGATCCCAGAGAATACAAAAGTACAGGGTCATCATTTTGCTTGGATTTTTTTGTGAAAACTGAAATTGCTGAGATCTCTATGTGCAGTTCAGTCTATAAAGTGTATAGAATTAGAGTGATAAGCCCATTGTATATGATCGGTGATTCTGTATCTTTCCAAAGTATCCTACCAGAGACTTTGAAAATGCTTCTACCCAAGAAAATGCATTGGCGAGGCTAATGTCAGAGGAAAATGGAAGGTAATTTTATGTCACTGACTGGAAAATAACTGGAAAATATCAGTGAAAATTGTGAGATCTTCTTCTCCAAATGAATGTTACTGAAATAAATACTAACATGGCAAGGCTTTGGAAAGATCATGCTGGATAGTTGTTAAAAATAGAACAACATAATGTAATAAGCATAATTAAATAATGATGCAGCACCTTTTATATCATTAAAACTGGGTTCTTGGAGTTCCTGTGTGGCTCAGCAGGGTAGGTATCTGGTATTGTTACTGCAGTGGCTCAGGCGGATGCTTTGGTGCAGGTTGGATCCCTGGCCTGGGAACTTCCACATGCCACAGGTGCAGCCAAATAAATAAATAAATAAATAAATATTTTAAAAAACTGTGTTCTTAAAAAACCGGGTTATCAATTTCACTAAAAGGAAGTGTAAAGAAATTACTCATCTCAATAAAAGAAAAGATCACTAATATGCAATTCATAGAAAAACTTCTAATAGCCAACAAATATATATTTTTAGAAACCCTGTTATAAAAACATTCAAATTAAAAGGAGATAAAAATTTTTACCCATCTAAAGGTAAAGGGTTTAGAAACTCTAAACCTGGTAAAGCTTTCTGCTGGTGGGAAGGAATGTGATATAATCTCTGTGAAAAGATATTCGAAACAACTTCAAAAGCTTCATATGTTTTGATCCATTAATTTTTTTGGGGGGGGCCAACATCCATGGCATATGGAATTTCCCAGGCTAGGGGTTGAATTAGAGCTGCAGCTGCTGGCCTACGCCACACCCATAGCAATGTCAGATCTGAGCCACATCTGCAACATACACCTCAGCTCACGGCAGTGCTGGATCTTTAACCCACTGAGTGGGGCCAGGGATCAAACCTGCATTCTCGTGGATACTAGTCAGGTTCTTTACTGCTGAGCCATGATGTGAACTCCCATTAATTCTATTTCTAAGCAATTAGTCAGAGATGAAACATAGATTAAGTATGAGTAGTCATTTTATTGTTATTTTCACAGTCAAAAGTTAGAAAAAAATCCCATGTTCAAAAATAGAGAAATATTTTAATGAGTGTACTTTCCATGACAGTGCATTTTATAGCTATTAAAAACAATGTATTTTAGAATGTTGCTAATTGAATGGCGTATAATAAGGCAGAAAAAACAACTGTAATAGTGCATAGTTTGTACACACGTAATTTTCTTTAAAACTGGCAAAAAAAAAATACAGGACAAATATACACTAAAGTTGGAAGCATAGCATTTAATTTTTCTTGATAAGCTTTTGCATTTCCAAGTTTTATGCAGTGGGCATATAATAAAAAGCTTATATGAAACTGTTCATAGGCATATTATACAAAGTTCAAATAAATTGAGCGATGCTGAGCCAAGAACCTATTTTGACTGCTAATTAATAAAGTAAGACATTAACACCAGTAGGCCATCAATTCACTTAAAAGAATAAAATATTTAAACTTTCCAAAAAGAGTTTTGCATGACATTTTTTTGGCTTTAGAAGGACCCTGAGATGTCAGACATCAAAGTCTTCAATTACAACTGATACATCATTACAGCTATTTTCTTTTCCCGGAAGTGGAATTTGCACTTTTTTCCTATTTCTCTTTTGTATTTTTTAGTCGCCCAAATAATCCAGGTTTGGAGAGATAATAGTTTGGCAACCCATGCTGGTTTCTTTCTTCATAGTCACTTAAAAAGTAAATCCTTCAGAAGAACATTTCTTTAGCTTACTTTTTCATTATTTCCAGGGGAAAAACTGGCAGGGCAATTTATAATTCAATTTTTGCTAAATCCATGACACCCAATATATATGTCAGGCATTTCAACAGCAGGGTACTTTGGGGATAGGTGATAAATTGTACTGATTATAAGTGCAAGCTGTTCTTCTAAAGACATCATATCAAAAAGAAAGTAGGCATTATTAGGAAAATGTAATGTATCTTTAGATTGTCCAGAAACATCAGAGATAATCACTTCACGTGAACGTATTCTCCTTAGTGTTAGACAGCAAAATATGACAGTTCTTACCATGCTTTTGATAGTGCTCATCTGGAGAAAGACCCTATCAGTTCACAGACTCTCCTGGGCTGGTCGACTTCCAGCAGCCACATAGCTGTTAGTGCTGCAATAACTCATACCTGCCAGAATGACTCACTCTGAAACCCGAAACATGGCCCTAATCATTTTAGGACTCTGTTGGTATATACGAGTAGTATAAATATTATTTTATAATATAATCTCTTCTGATCTTTTTAAACATCCTTTCAGTGTTCCAGATATTTCCCCGTGTGATATGTATGGCTTAAGCAAAGCCCTGGAATCCCCGAGGTTATCTTCAAAAAATGCTGGGAAAAGTGGACAATTGAAATCTAAAAGTCTGCTCTGGTGGTGTACATGCCTCTGTGTGGGTGCGCATGTGCACACGCGCACACACACACACATGCTGCAGTTAAGCTTGGCATTCCATTAATGAGTGAAGTAATTAAGCAAAGCAAAAGGGTAGGTTCCCCCAGGTCTAAGAATAGGGAATGGGCCAGGGAGCCTTTCACCTCAAGGTCAATGGTTTCTGTTTAATCGGGCTGTTAATGACTAAAAGTCATTGTTTCCATCTGAGAGCTGTTTGGTCTCCATGTGAAGTAAGTTGGTGGTCTGCTCTCAGTTTCGCATGTGCAAATGTACAGATCGTGAAATCCACCGCTGCTTTTGGCTCTGCTGTTGGACAACTCGTTAAAAAAGGCAAAAGCAAAACCAAAAACATGCCTTTCGAAGGAAATGACCAAACAACTCTATCTGGGACAGAGTGCACCACAAGAATGAGATGTCTTCCTAAGGAGAGAAAGCTATGCTGCCATAATTGACATGAAGTAATTGAGGATTCATGAATTTGCTTTGACTACTTTTAAGAGTGGCTTTTTATTTGCATAGTTGCTTTGCCCAAAATGAACTTATCTGAAGCTTGGTGTTCAGGTATGTGATGTAGGCCATGCTGATAATATGCCGAAGCTCAGAAACCAAAGCTCAGAGGGGTCTGGGCTGCCTAAGATCACTGACAAGTAGTCAGTTTTCACATGGGCGCAGAGTAGTCTGATAAGCTTCTTGGCAGAGGAGGATTGAGGAGGGCTTTCAAACACCGGGAGAATCTGGGTAGAACTGAAAAGTAAATGATATTCCTGAAGGACGTCAGCATGGGAAAATCAAAGAATAGAAATTAGCACACAGTATGATCACAGTAGAATACACCATATGCATTTTACATTCTGTGTTCCCACAGCAATATGTTAACATAGATTTTAACCTGCACACATAGCTAAAATAGCTGCAGTAATGAACACCCTGTGTGTCCACACAGACAAATGTTATAATACAAAGAATGCATCATTAGTGGGTTTTTTTTTTTTTTCCAAGCAGGAAAAGTAGCCTTAAAGACCTCATCAGAACAAAACATGTAACTATTTATGAGGAAGCAG
This sequence comes from Phacochoerus africanus, assembly GCF_016906955.1. NCBI lineage: Eukaryota > Metazoa > Chordata > Mammalia > Artiodactyla > Suidae > Phacochoerus > Phacochoerus africanus. Next base: position 16,252,614 of record NC_062558.1, on the reverse strand, counting down.
ATGTGAAACGGCTGCTGGAAATAGACAAGAAGTGTACAGACCTCTTTTGTGAGGCCTGCAACAGTGGCTGGAAGATAAAGGCTATTCTGATTCTAATAGAAGCTAATAATATGTCTTGATTAGAGAAGAAAGGCTTCTGATAACCCTGCAGCTAAAAGATGTTATTGTGGGACTTTGCAGTCAAGACAATTCCCGAGTCCTTGCAGCATCCAGCCGGGGCTGATAATGCAAACCCAGCCAGGTTTCAGGGTTTCTCAACTGGAAGCGAGGTTCTCCCACTCACAGGAGCTGGAAAACAGTGGTGATAGAACTTGGTTTTCTCCATGAAAAGGGCATGAGTGAGCAAAGTCAGAGATACCCTCCCCCTCCATCCCAACCCCTGAACCCTTGCCCTATCGCTTTGCCAGTGGCCCCCAACCAATAAACAGTGTTGTCATTTTCCTCACTCTGTAGACCCAAGACTCTAATTCAAAGACTGACAGAGCAAGAAAAGCAATATTCATGACCTCCACCCTTGGATCTTTTTTACTCTTCACCCACTTAAATTTGCCTCCACTTTTCAATGATATTCCTCCTAAAATGATCACTAACCTGAACCTGTAATCGAATGGTTTCTTTTTAACTATCCTCTTATTAGATATTTCCTTCTTCTGGAAGTTCTTTTTGGCCTTGATTTCCACAAGCTCCTTCTCTCTGACCTTTCAGAACACGCCTCGGTCATCCCTGTAGGTTTCAGTGGCCTCATCTGCCCACTAACACCAGTGTTTTCTAGGATCCAATACTTACTGTCTTCTTTTTTTTGGTCTTTTTTTTTTTTTTTTTGTCTTTTGTCTTTGTTGTTGTTGTTGCTATTTCTTGATGGAGGTTCCCAGGCCAGGGGTTGAATCGGAGCTGTAGCCACCGGCCTACGCCAGAGCCACAGCAACGCGGGATCCGAGCCATGTCTGCAACCTACACCACAGCTCACGGCAACGCCGGATCGTTAACCCACTGAGTAAGGGCAGGGACCGAACCCGCAACCTCATGGTTCCTAGTCGGATTCGTTAACCACTGCGCCACGATGGGAACTCCGGGTCTTTTTTTTTTTTTTTTTTGTCTTTTTGTCTTTTAGGGCCGCACCTGCGGCATATGGAGGTTCCCAGGCTAGGGATCTAACAGGAGCTACAGCTGCCGGCCAGAGCCATAGCCATGCCAGATCCGAGCTGTGTTTGCAACCTACACCGTAGCTCACGGCAACATGAAGTCCATAGGTACTATTCTTTGAAAGTAGAACCAGCAGGCTATAGTGACTAGTTGAACATGGAAAGTGAGGAAAATATAGGAAACTGAGGGGGATTACCAGGTTTGATGAAGTAGGACATGATACCATTGAAAAAGGTGGAGCCTATGGGAGGAAAAGAAAATGAAGAAACATTTATTTTGCCAGGAACTTAAAAATGCAGACTTGAGAGTTAAAGCTGTACATTTGCCTCTTTATTCTAGGGTGTGTCTCATTCCAATCCTTTCCTTCTTAAGACAATAAGCTTCAGCCTGATCCTTTTCTCCCCCTTTTCTCAGCTGCACCTGCAGGAGGCATATGGAAGTTCCTGGGCCAGTGATCGAATCTGAGCAGCAGCTGCGACCTACACCACAGCTGCAACAATGCTGGATCCTTAACCCACTGTACCACAGCAGGAACTCCATCTTTGGGCTTACTTTTAATGGTAGAATGGGCATATAATTTTGGGCATGTTACTTAACCTACCTGAATTCAAGTGTCTCATCTGCTAAGAGGGCCAGATGGTACCTACCTCACAGAGATGCTGTGAAAAAGAAAAGGGCTCATTTTAAGATATGTAGGCACATTCTTTGCACCAGAAGTCTCTCTTGAAACTGGGTCCATCCTTCCCTTCCAACAGTATGGTTTTCAAATAGCTTTAAAAATATTCCAAGTGTTCTTCTCCTTTTAAAAATAAAGTCATGCTCCCTATTGAGATCCCATGTTTTAGTACCCTTTACAGAGCATAAATAAATCATTGGCATTTTTTCTAAGCCTGCTTGATGTACTTAGGGATTCAGCAGTCTGGACTTATCAAATTGTGAAAATTTGTGTCAAATATAGACACATTAAATAGTGCTTAAAAAAACTAGCCATCTTTGAAAGGACAGGCCTTTAGAGTCCAAAGAATTTTTTTTATAAAAGTTACCATACATAAGCAGGAAATGGCTGCAGCAACTCCAGTCTGAAAATGGCAGTTCCCTTCTCTGTGGGGCTGGAGAGTTATGAGCAGAGCTGGGCAAACCTCAACTTTCACTTTGGTGGGTCCAGCTGATGAAACACTTTAAAATTGATGGCTGAGCGGAGTTTGATGCAATCAAGTCTGAGGAAACCTGATAACAAAGAAACAATCATTTATAAAAGCAAAGTTGAGAAAACTTTTGGTTTAAGATAAAACAGACCTAACCAAGTTGAATTTCCCTGGAATTATTTCAGCCACTGGGCCGCTTATTATAATCTATATAATTTGGTTTCGTTGATGTAGTTGTTTGGGTGATTTATGCTACTGATAATAAAAGCTTATAAATTTCTTGAAGGGAAGTCTAGGCCTTCCTAGAAGACAGTGTTTTAATTCACTTACACAACCCGTTTCCACTAGCAGCAGCTTAAGTCTTTTATATAAATCAGAAGCGCCTGCCCTTTCTAAACTCTTGTATGTGCCCTTGTATGGCCATTAAAAACACTTCAGGATGGAATATAATTGGCAGAACGTTGGATCTAATCCATTTTCCCCCTCTTTAAAGCTGTGTTCTGGCTCATAGATCCACAGAGAAGATGGATGAAGCATTTAAAATTTTCAGCAATTTTTTTCAACTCGATGTTTATAGCAACATGAAAAAGAGAGAAATCATGTGCTCATATAAGAGGAAATGCAATCACGAAGTAACTACGGATGGACTTTCATGTGTATGGGTGAACTGATTGATAGAGAAAGAATGAGACAGGAAGTCCTAGGACCGGGCCCTGGGTGGCTCAGGACAGAGGAGGATGAGTTATCAAAGGGGCGTGAGCATGAAGGGACATCGAGGAAGGAAGATGACGACAGTTTGTTTTCACTGAGAAGCCAAGAGAGGAGACTGTTTGGTTTTGAAGGGAAGGTGAGAAGCAATATCTGGAAGAAGAAATGGGTAATTTAGGATTTGAGCATTTTTTAAAAGCTGATAGGAAGGATCCAGCAGACATGACATGGACAGAAAAAAAAGCAAAGTGGTACCCAGTGAGGTCTTGTTTATGTGGGTTGTATCTACTGTTATTTACTCTGTGGGACATTAAGACTGAAAACTTATTAAAATACTCAGGTATGAATTCATTGAACTTGCCTTAAACATTACGTAGCAACAGAAATATCATGTTTTTATTTTAAAAAGTGTCTTCCAAAATGAAAATAAATTAGTGATGAATGGCACTGTTTCAATTATTTTCCAGTTCTCTTTAATAGCACGTTCAATAGAAGACAATTCGATTCTCACATCTGCCTCTGCATTCCATCTCTTGCCTTATTTTTTTTCAGTTATGCAAATTGAGAAAATCTGGCATCACACAGACATATGGTTGGGCAAGGCAGAAGTGTTAGGATACTTCTCCGATACCAACGAGAACCCACCACATGGTGGTTTCTTAAAGATTAGCTGCAGTGTAAAATAGGAAACCTTAACCATTTGAATTTTTATACTCCACAGTCCATTTGTCTGTCTTGTACTTTGAATTGAATTATGCAGATGTTCTAAGTCTGATGTATTTTATCACACAATGTCAAAAAATCACATTTGTTAATAATACCACTGATCTCATTAGAAATATCTTAAAGTATTGGTAAGCTGTCACAATTATGATGTTAGATACAAGTTTTCCACAACTGGATATTCATTTGGAATCTCAAATTTTATTTTTTGGCAATAAGTATTTTATTTTCCTCGCAGTGATAAGTTCATTTAGTTAACTTTTTAAGATGTCTGCCAGATATCTGATACCTAAATCTGAATGATTAAAAGGGAGCAGGACATGGACTTCCTGTTGTGGATCAGTGATTAACGAACCCAGCTAGGATCCATGAGGATGCAGTTTAATCCCTGGCCTTGCTCAGTGGGTTAAGGATCCGGCATTACCGTGAGCTGTGGTGTATGTCGCACAGGGGGCTTGGATCCAGAGTTGCTGTGGCTCTGGTATAGGCCGGTGGCTACAGCTCCAATTCGACCCCTAGCCTGGGAACCTCCATATGCCGCGGGTGTGGTCATAAAAGACAAACAAACAAACAAAAGTAGCAGGACCATTCCTGGGGCCAGATTTGCCTCCTGTGTCCTTTGCCTCTTGTTTGTAGAAAAGCTTTAGCCTCCTAGGTCTTCCCCAAGTCTCAAAGAGTAAATTTAATCAGAGAGGTAAGACAGAGCAGAAACAAAGTAAAAGAGTCAAACAGGACAAAATAATAGTAATTTAGCCATAAAATAAAGTCAAGGACCTTTAGTTCCTCTTCAAGGGCTATAGATAATACCCTGAGTCATATGCTTGTGTTGTTAACCACGAGGTAGAAGAAATTAACTGCAGATCATTAGCACATAGACCTCAGATTGGCTGGAATCAGAAGGTTGATGATGTTGATCCCCAAATACCACCCAGTTACCTTACCATCAACCAATCGGAAGAATGCCCACAAGCCGATCATGTACCCTGTGACCCTCTCCCTCACCTTGCCTTTTAAAAGCCTTTCCCTGAAATCCGTCCGGGAGTTTGGGTCTTTCCAGCATGAGCTATTCATTATCCTTGCTTGGCTCCACTTATCCTTGCAATAATTATTACACTTTTCCTTTGCCACAACCTGATGTCAGCAGTTTGGCTTTGCCTTGTGAGTGAGCACATGTAAGTTTCTTTCGGTAACATGACCATAGTTTGTCTATCAGTCATTCATTTAAGAAGAATGGTGTTTCATGCAAATAGCTCTCAATTCAAACAATTGCATGAGTATTTTCCCTCAAAACAACCACCATTTTTCACCATGCAGTGGAAGTGTTTTACGTGTACTTCCTATCATGTCACCCAGAACATTAAAGACGTAGATATAAAAACTGAGGTTTAATAAAATTAATAACTTTTCCTGCTTCATCAAAGTCATTTATAAGTAAAATCAGCTTTTTGTTTTTTCAAGTGCAAGTGTGTGAAAGTGAAGAATACAGTGATCCCTAACACAATGTGTGTGTGTGATTGATGCTAAGGCATCTGTGGGTCCACCTGTGGGTCCACTTTTGCTTCATCCATGCAAAAGTCAAGATAGCAAAAAAGGCAAATAATGCCTTAGTGTTTCATGGAAATAGTTTGACTCTTTGTGGAGCCTGTGAAAATTTCTAAAGAACCCCAGGGGTCCATGAAACACATTTTGAGAAATGTTACTCTTAAGAATTTACTTTCTAAAGACAGGATTTAAATCAGTCTGAAAAGTATTATGAAATAAATATTGCTGGGACTATCAGAGATTTATTTGGAAAGAAAAAAGTTACACCTTTACTTCATAGCATGCAATAAAGTTTCAATATATTAAATAGTTATATGTCTACAGTTTTATTAACTAAAACTATTAGAAAATATAGGTGGGTATGTGTCTAATTTAGGAATGAGGAAGACTTTTCTCTATATAAACACAAAAGAAAACTCATAAAAGGAAATGCAGTTTTCTCAGCAACTTGAAAGACTTAAAATATTGAACAGCTTCAGTGCCTACAGAAATATAAACAAAGTGGAAAACTGAGAAAACAGTATTTGCAACATATGTAATGGTTAAAAAGTTGTACCATATGTAATGAACTCTTATGAATTAATAAAGAAAAAAATGAAAACATAATGACAGATAATTCTCAACAAAAAACAAGTGACCAATGAACAACTGAAAAACAATGTTCACTCTTTCCACAGATAACAACCATTTAAATGAAAACTGGTGAGGATGGGGAAATCATTGTATTAATTATCTATGGCTATTGAAGAAGTTTCCCTGAAAGTTAGCATCTTAAAATAATAAACAGTTTCTCACAGTATCTGTGAGTCAAGAATCGGGGGGCAGCCTAGCTGAGTGGTTCTAGCTCAAGGTTTCTTAGAATGTTGCTGTCATTTCAAGATTGGACTGAAGCTGAAAGATCCTCTTTCAAACTCATGGCTTCTTCTCCATTGGGCTTGGACTAACATGGTGGCTTGATTCCTCCAGGTCAAGTGACGACAGTGAGAGAGAGATTGAAAGAACAGGAGAGAAGTAGTCTTTTTATAACCCAATCTCTGAAGTAAAAGCCCATCACTTCTGCTTAACAGAAGCAAGTCACTTTGGGGAGCCCACATTGAAGGGGAGAGAATCACTGCAGACTGTATCCTGGAGGCTACAATGATAATCTCCAACATGGCCAGAGAGCCATGAAACAGTGGGAGCAGGTACTATTTCCACCTCTTTGGAGGGCAGGCATGCAATATATACCAAAACTTTAAACATCTTCTTGGCCCTTGTAACATGGCAATTCTATTTCTAAAAAATAATGAATACAAAGAACATACAAAAGGTATTCATGGTAACATATAATTGTGAATAATTGGAAGAAAACTAAATTCCTAATAATCTAAAAATAGTTAAATTATTACACATTCTCCAGGAGAATACAATTTACAGCCCTCAAAAACACTTTTTATCAACCTTTAATAACAAAGGCAATTACTTGCGATTTATAATTTATTGGGGATGTATATACTATATGAAGATAAGTTTTATTTAGCAATGTATGCTATGTACATTGAAACTGCATTTGGAAGGATGAAATTCTAAATGTTGACAGTGACTGCTTTTGTGTGGCAAGATTAGGGGAACTCTTTGTCACATCTCTATCTTTTCTGTATTCTCTAATTTATCTATGCTGAGGCTTTATTACACAGACAACCGGAAAATAGAGAAAAACTATGGAAAATAAAGAAGTAATGAATTAAATTATAAAAATCAACAGAAAAGGAATTTTGATAGAAATGATTTTGAGACCAGCTGCTAAAACACAATATAAAAGCATAATAGTTATGTTTTATGGTCTTATAGTTTTGATTCTTTTTCCATATATAGCACGATAAAACAAGAGCTAAATGGTATCACTCTTTTAATATACAGTTATAAATAAAATCTGAGCCAGTGGGGGTGAGGGTTTAAGGATAGTTATCAATAGCCTAAAAGCTTATCCCTGAAAAACAAGTTATTATTTCTTCCCTAATTCTTGAAAAATCAGATACATTTCAGTTTCTTCAGTACAAGATTGCCATGTTCTAAGGACTGGAATGAAGTGTTTTAAGAGGTTGCTTCTAGTCTAAATACGGTGGTTTTGACCAATTTAATTGGAATTCAGTCCAAAAGTTTTGTTTTTAAGAAGGAATGTTAGTTCAAGACACATTAGCATAATTTAAAGTAAATTTCCCAAGCTACCCCTGAGCATCTTTCCTCATGTTCTGGAGGGGCTACACTTGGCCCAAGTGAAGCATGCCTCCTGGTGTTGCTCATAATCCTTTCTAAAGGCTCTTTCATACATCTTGTGACTGAGTTCATACTGTTTATAAGTGAGACATTTTGAAACAAGATATTTTTGAGCCTATCTGATATCACACAGGATAAGTTAATTCAGATTTGAGCTGAGTAGCTGCAATCAAGCCCCCCCAAAGAAAAAAAAAAAAAAGGTAGACGAATGCACTCTTTAGTAGGTACTGTAGAAATGGACAATGGAAATGTAGTTCCATTCTATAACATGTTCTCACGATACATGCAACGTTTAGGTTTCATGTGGTGTTCCCCAGTTGCCCTGTTATAAGGGTGTTTAGTAGCTGGCCCATGGTAACATATCTTGGGAGAGTGTTTACTATATTTTAAAAGTTGGATCTGAATCCATCCCCAAGCTTAATGCTGACATTCACAAGGGCGTGATTGGCTCTGTCTCAGGCTGGAGAAAGCTCTTATTGTGGTTGACTGGACTGAGCCAACTATTAATAATGTCAGAATACCATTCTGCAAAGCAGGGCAACGCTTACTCAAAGTGATTCATATTAGCTGAGCATGAGCAAAGAAATCTGAACAGGCTATTTCAGAGTCCTGGACTGCCATCGAAACCATCGCTCTTGTGAACACAGTGGAAAGAATCAGGGTTCATGCTCCTGGCTGTTCAGACTTCTTAGTAAATGTTTCACTGTGTCCCAAGGAGAAGACAGAGTGTTTTAATGTGGGAAATGGAACCTTCTGTGCTGTCTGTTCTGGAGACAAGAATGTGGTTTCTAAAATATTACTTTTTGAACTTCCTGTACTGTATTTATATAATTCTGACTTTTTTTTTTTTTGCTTTTTAGGGCCTCACCCACGGCATATGGAAGTTCCCAGGCTAGGGGTCAAATCAGAGCTACAGCTGCTGGCCTACACCACAGCCACAGCAACTCCAGATCCGAGCCACGTCTGAGACCTACACCAGAGTGCATGGCAATGCTGGATCCCCAACCCACTGAGTGAGGCCAGGGATCAAACCCAAATCCTCGCAGACCCTAGTTGGCTTTGTTTCTGCTGTGCCATGAAGGGAACTCCCCAGTCCTGACTCTTTTAAAGCCTAAATTGTCTTAGACTCAACCAGTCACCAACAGACCCAGTTTGCTCTAGGAGAGAAGTGTTCCTCGCCGTCTATGTGCAGCTTCCTTTGTGTAGTGCGTGCTTTTCTTGGTCTGCATTACCCCACAGTCAGCAGAGAAGCCTTCCCCTCGGGAGCCATGTCTCCACTGAGCAAGCTCCGAACTAGATTCCACCTGAGAATGTGTTATAGTTCAGCTTGAAAAGCCGGTGGGGAGTGAGGCCAGGCTGGAACCCATCCGGTCTTTGCTTCCCTTCCCTGTGCCTCAGGTTTTGTGAAACAAGGGCAATACTCAAGATCTCAAGAGATAGTTTTGAATATTAAAAAGTGTGTGCGTCTAACACAATGCCTCATAAGTAAGAATTGTCCAATAAATTACAGTTTGGGGTCAGACAACCAGAACATTTGGCTTCATTTGGGGGTGGAAAATGTGTTCAGTTGGTGAAAAAGCATCAGTGAATTTTCAAACATGAGCATGTGTTTAAGGATATCTCTCTACACACTTAGTGAATTCAAAAATAGGAAATGATGTCAGAAGAGGAAAAACAGATAAAGGCAGCCATGGGTTTTATTTATTTATTTTTTTATTTTAAAAAACTTGCAACCCACAGTAAGGAATCGATTTTACATTGTGCCCTAGTCTACAATACGCATACACATCATAAATATAACTGAAATGAAAATTGAAAGAAATAATACTCTCCTGTGTGTGACATATGTGACATACTCTGGTATTTTCTATTTTTTTCTTTTCCTTTCTGGTTAGGACCAACTAAGTTAATTTCACATGCACTAATGGGGTATAAACAGCAACTAGAAAAACACTGTTTCAATGAAGAATTATTAATTTACTATACCAAGGTTTTTTTAGTGTTGGTTGTTGTCATTTCATTTTACTTGTATTTTATATTTTTAAGTTATATTAATGGATGTTCGCCTCTAGGAAAGGGAAAGGAAACTAACAATTGCTAACCATGTATAGTGGTGGATATTATCTGTGCTGTGTTGCATATATTTCCTCTTATGTTACACAAATCTTACTATTATCTCCATTTTACAGATGAGGAAACTAAATTGTAAGAGAGAAAATATTTCACCCGAGAATTCAAGCCTGTTGATTTTCTGCTGTCTTGAAAGGCAAGAGGCTAAATGACTTACACTGACATATCTGTGAGCTTTTTTTTTTTCTTTTAGGGCCACACCCGGGCATGTGGAAGTTCCTGGGGTGAAATCTGAACTACAGCTGTCAGCCTACACCACACACACACACACACACACACACACACACACATACGCAATGCAGAATCTAAGCTCTATCTGCAACCTACACCATAGCTCAAGGCAATGCCAGATCCCTGACCCACTGAGCAAGGACAGGAATTGAACCTTCATCCTTATGGATACTAGTGGGATTCATTTCCTCTTTGCCACAAAGTGAACACCCTCTGAGCTTTTATCTCTAGGCTAAACTGTACTGAATAGTCTTTCCTTAAAATTAAATCTTGATAGCTTAAGAATAGAATTGGGGTTTAAATTATAACACAAAAATATGGACAAAAGGCCACAAATTATTCTACTTTGCATAAGCTTAAATAAAGGATAGCCCTCACCAACAAGTATTCTGAAATGGTAATTGGTTTAATTTAGCATTTCTTTGTGAGACAGAACTTCCTGACATGGGACTATTTTGATCTATGGTTCTAAATACAATAGTATAACATTTTTCCCCTTAAAAAACACTTTTAGGAGAGACAGTACAGGAATCTGTACTGTCTTTTGGTTAAAAATAAACCCCACTGTGATACTACAATCATAAACCTAGAAGGATTTTCATTGGATTCAGTGTTTGAAAGGATGATCAAACTCCAAGTTTATTTTTTCATAGTTTTCTTTTTCCCCTACAGATTCTTCCCCACAGCGGATTAACAACAGACATTTGAAGTTGTACTGTTTAAATATCTTTGAATTATTTTTGTTTAAAAATGTCAATGGGTACGATAGGAAAAGTACATTTTTTTCCTTGTAACTTCAAAACAACTGAACAGAACTTTTGGACTGAAACCAAGAATTGAATGTTTTCGCTTTAAGAAGATTTTCTTTTCTGGAAAGTAATGAATGAGTCTCTTTGCAAGTTTAACTATTTCGGGTTTGAAGCCTCTGACTTTCAACATCCTAGGATATTTTAAAAAGTAAGGTTTTGTGAATAAATAAACTTAGTTTTTCTTTCTTCCTTCTCTCTCAAACTGGGAGTTAAGTAAACTTCAGATACACACAAAGCTTCTATACAGATGAAATGCATAACATTTTATGACGTGTCAACCACGGTGTTCCATTCCATTAGGGACCAATTCTTTAACTCTGCGTTAGTGACGGACAACCCCTGAAGAGCCTCAGGGGCCAGTGGAAGAGGAAGAACATCATTTTCTGCTTGCCCTCCGTGGGCCCAGAGAAGAGGTCCATCAATGTGACACCCTCAAGGGGCGCAGTAATATCCAGTAACTTTCATTTTAATAGATTACAAAAAGCCCGCGCAAGCTGTGGGACCCATTGGGGACTGACCAAGTTCCGACATTTCCGAGACTTTGCGCCGGGACAGTTGATGAAGTTTACTTTCAGATGGTCCACGTGGGCTTCTGTTTTCAGAGTCAGAAGTCGCAGGGGCGCCCACTCCCTGGACCCCAGGGCATCCCAAAGCCCCCAGGCTTGCACCTGCCCCCAGCAGCATGAATCACTAAGCACTTCCGAGGAAGCCTTTTGCACAGTCTTCCTTTGTGGGAAACACGACGGGGCGGGGAAGGGGGGCAGTGAAAATCACAAAGCCAGATCTTAAATACTCATGGTTTTACAAAATCATCCTTAAAATTGTTAAATGTTTACTAATTCCTTTGTTTTCAAAATGTCACCTTGTGATCTAGTCAAATATTTGGAGATATTATGTAAGACCAAGATACCTCCATTTTGCATCTCCATTCAAAACCGGTTGTAGCTATAAGGCAAATAGATTCCTTTGTGTGTGTGTGTGAAGGAAATTTGTAGAGATAAGATGAATGGTAACTATCACTGTATGGTGACTCAGTTGATAGGGGAAGGTTATCGGAAGGAAAATATGGAGAGAGAGATTAGTGAACCTGTTGATAGACTCACTTTGTTTTCTTATTTTCTATGTCCTCTCTGATAAAACCAAATTTGTGACAACGTGCAGTAATGTAAAAAAAGTATATATAATATTAATTTGGTGCAAAAGAAGACACATTCTACTTATTTATTTTATAGTCTCCGGAGGGCTTCTACTGAATATGTATAATAATAAAGTGAGATGTGTTCTCAGCAACAGACTTTCTGAATATAAGAACTTGTTATTTTTGTTGATCATAACTGAATATGATTACATAGAAATAAAGGAGCGATGTATTTAGAACTGTACTTCAGAATGAGTCATCTGTCATCTGTGCTAAGAAGAGAGACTTGGAGTAGAAAAAGCAGTTTCACTTTTTAGCAATAAACATGATGTTTTAAAGATCAGTGTTCAACATTATTATAATAAGGTAACCATAAAGCACAGGAAATAAGAAAAGACACCAGCGTTTTAGTTGCTCTCTAACCAATAATTTGGGCAAGTCACTTTACCAGGCTGAAATTTAGCTTTTCTGATCTAGAGAATAAGTATGAGAATTAAGTCATCTGTATTATCTCTATAAGCTCTAGAACAAAAGCTTGGTGGGGGGTGGGAAGGGGAAACACTATTTCACCAAAAACTAAGTGCCTGGGAAATACACAGATAGAGTTGCTCTTTATGCTTCACAGCACCCGGGCTCTCCTCTACAGCCAGGAGTTAGAAGCACCTGCACTGGTGGTTCTGCAATGTGTGAACCCACCTGTCCCATGACCTCCCTTTGCCGTCTCTCCTAACTCTGTGCTTCAGCCATGCCGTCCTGGCACCTGATCCACGGAAACATCACGCCTTCTGCATTCTCTAGGTCAGTGTCTCTTCCCACCATCTTCTCTGTATTTCCCCCAGAGATACCATTTCCACTCTCGGATCGTTTTTATTCTTTAGTCTCAGTTTAATCCTGTGAAGGTACCATAAAACACCTGCAGCCAGAGTACCCAGGTTCAAAGTCCAAATCTATCACTTTTAATAACAGATGACTTTGGGCAAATACTGAGTCTCTGCTTTTTCATGTGTAAAATGGGAATAAGGACCTATTAGGTTGTTATGAGATTTAAAAGAGATTTACATGTGAAATCATGGCTCTGTGCTTGCTGCATAGGAGACATTCTTGAAGAGTTTAACAATACTATTAGCCCCAGAGCTGCCGTGATTTACCTGTATGAGAGCATTAGCTCCTTGCTTTGAAATTGTCTGTTGTCTCTTTACATATGTCCACTGGCACCTCCACATCCCAATTAAACCCTATTGTGCTTGAAAACAGGAACTGCTGTGTTCTCAGCAACTAAAAATCAGCCTGTCTCATGGTGGAGGCCAGATAAATATTGAATGAAGACATGGTTATCACACCTTACAACCCAGTAGGGGAAAGAATCAGACTGCTATTCAAATCCAGAAGTATGATCTATAGTCGCCCTGATTGACTCGAGAGTTATTTATTTATTTATTTTTCCATACCTGAGGCAAGTAGAAGTTCCCACGCCAGGGATCGAACCTGCACCACAGTAGTGATCTGAGCCACAGCAGTGACAACACTGGATCCTTAATCCATTGAACCACCAGGGAACTCCATGTTTTAAAAAATTTTTTTTCTGGCACACTAACAACTCATTGGAAAAAAAATTAAAATATTTATTTTAAGATTTTGATCATCTCAGAAGACTAAGCCAGTGTGACTTCTCTCACCAGGGAACCCAGCCCTTTTATGATTTGTTCTTTGGAGACAACTCTAGGCAGCTCTGTATTTATACTCACAGTATATTCAGGTCATCTTTATTTTGGATTTCATTGATGAAGGTAAAATAAATTGGTGAATCAGGAGTTCCCGTCGTGGCGCAGTGGCTGACGAATCCGACTGGGAACCATGAGGTTGCGGGTTCGGTCCCTGCCCTTGCTCAGTGGGTTGGCAATCTGGCGTTGCCGTGGGCTGTGGTGTAGGTTGCAGACGCAGCTCGGATCCCGCGTTGCTGTGGCTCTGGCGTAGGCCAGTGGCTACAGCTCCGATTCGACCCCTGGCCTGGGGGCCTCCATGTGCCGCGGGAGCAGCCCAAGAAATAGCAACAACAACAACAACAATAACAACAACAACAACAACAACAAAAGATATAAATAAATAAATAAATAAATAAATAAATTGGTGAATCAGATTTTCATTTGGTCAAAGTAGCCAAGAAAATCTTGTTATGGATTTTCTAAAATCTAATGTGTAATTCAGGAACAAGATGACAACCTGTGGGAAATTCCATGATAAAACATGATTTTTAGATTAAAAAAAATGACAGAAGAAGTTCATGCAGATTCATGTTTTGGGCACTAGGGTTTCCAACTGAGTATATTCATAATCATTCTCATTTTATGGAAAAAAGAAACGAGGAAAAAAGTGATGTGTTTTGTCATTAGGGATTTCACCCAGCTTTCTTGTCTCCCTTATCTTCTTTATCCTATAAACTATTGCCCAAACCTGCTGTATTTCTGCATTGCCCACCAGGTCAAGGTCATCATGTCCCCTTGGTCCTATGAGAATTTGGAGCCATTCTCATCCCTTCATCTTCTCTCCACTTTTCATCTCTGCTAGGCTCTCCTGCTGATCACGGGCATCTTGTTCTTGAAGAATCCCCTCTCTTCAACTCAAGTGCTTCTACCAAAAGTAGCAGCTCGGGGGCCACTTGTGCATGGGTGTTACTGAAGTCAGGACAAACCTGTGGTAATTTCACTTCCCCTAAGATGTCAACCCTGAAGGACAGCACTTGGTTGGACTCATAGACTCAATTGGATGTGTGTGGTCCTGAGTTGATAAGTAGACATTCTAGATGTGTGTGCGAAACAACAAAAAAATTAATGGGAGGATAAACCATCCTTGATAACAGAGGGCTTAAAACAATGTTATGGAAAGAAGAAAACATATACATATATAATTTGCTTTTAAAATTGATGATTATTTAGAGTGTGCTCTTCAAATGAATCACTGATGAGAAGATTATTATAAATCTATGAAATATATGACAACATTTTATAATTAAAAACAATGTTTATATTTTCTAGCCATATAGTATTTCAAAAACAGAGGGGATCACCACGGACCCTGATTCTCTAAATAAGCATTCACTTGCTTCAGTGATGGTGGCTTAGTTAGCTCCTCTTGGAGTTCTCTCTATGATTGAGCCAGTGATATTGAACAGGCTCTAAAGCAAGAAAAGAAGGGATACTGGATAAAGTAAATAAACTTAACAAAGCAGAAGATACATGTACTCAGAGAGTTCAACAATTTAGAAGATTTGTCTGACTTTTTTTAAGTCCAAAAGTCATCTGTGTTGATTATAACAGGAAACTCGTCTTCCAAGTTAGAGAATGTACGTGTGTGGTCGAAACTTTCTTTTTTTTAAAAAAACTGCATTGACAAATGTAAAAGGCCCTTTGAGGAAATAGCAACTTCCCATATTGTCTCTCTTCATTAAGCCTTTGAAAATAGTGGAGTCAATAAGTACACAGAAAGGCAGGCTTTGAGAAAGGGTGTGTGTGTGTGTGTGTGTGTGTGTAAAATATAGGCAAAGCCCTAGCTATAGTGTTGTAGTGTTTTGTACACAACAAAACTGTGTACATATTCCTCACTGATGGAACACGCTAATGGTTTTTATTTAGGACTTCATTGACAAAGGTGGCATAAATTAATAACTCGTTCATTTGCCCAAAGTGTCTAAGAAAATACTCAATACATTTACACTTGTCTAAATGCTAGCAAAGTCACCAAATAGTTAAAAGACCTCAATATGCCAGTGCAAGCATTCTTCTGTTCAACTTTTTAGTGATGCCAAGGGTTTTGTGGCAGCTTGCAGGTGACACCAAAGCAATTTATATTGTCATGGAGTCTGAGATCCTAAACTTACAATAATTTTTCACGGAGGGTAGCAGACTAAATTTGTTGGAGGGTTGCTGGGGTAGAGTGGGGAATGAGAGATGTTCAGAGAGGGAAAGGGGAGAAAAAGAATGCAAAGTGGAAACTAGTTAATTAAAATAATAATGATGTCAGTCTTCTTACATCGGAAATATGCACTCCATCCTGCCCAGTGGAGGGGAGTGCAGATCTACTGATAAGACCAGGGGACTTAGTGGAGGGTAGATGGATGCTTACCATGTGTGACCAAGTGGGAGGAAACTGTGGTGAGACAGGGAAGGAGAGAAATAGCTCACTTCATGTCTGGTATGATGCTGTTGAATTTCCTTAGCAATGATTTCTCTGTTATGTGGGGGTTATGGGAGTTTGAGCTCACTTGATGTCTTTTGCAATGAAACGCCTTTTGGCTCAGATTAAGTTGTGATCTTTTCACTTTGGCACCTCCTCACCAGGGTCAGCATTGATAGTTCATTCCCAGCCACGGCTGCTGTCAGCCTTTGAGAGCTCAAGAGCTAGAATGCAAAGCCAGGTTGCATTTAGGCATTTAGGGAGCTTGCCAAGTCCCATAAGGTAATGACAGCTAAGTCATAAGGCAGCACTTGACTCTCTCCCCAAGACCCACTTTATAACACTGTTGATGGCGGCTCTTACAAGTTAATTGGGTTCATTACAGCAGGAAAGGAATCCGAAAGAGAGATTGGGACAAAAATACCTCCACCAAAATGTTATAGTGCATTTAAATTGGAAGGAGGAGCTCTTGCCTGTTCCCCAGACACTGAGGAGAAAGGAGACAGACAGTTGAGGTAGGAATTCTCATACGCTATGCAGATTATTATGATTTAAAACCTCCTACGTAAACTGTGCTGCTGGGGAGCCTTGTTGTCTTTTTGAAATCCCAAATGCTTTGAAATTGGAAAATTCAAACTACTGGCCTAGGAAACCCTAGAGAACCAGCAGACCAGAAAAGGAAACCTGGCATAATAAGAATAAACAACGAATCTGCTTAAGATGGATGTGTATTGTCAAAAGAAAGGTCCAAGGCAGACAAGTTTCAATCTCTCCAGACGGTTTCCAATTCTTCTGCTTTGCTTTTTCCCTCTGACAGCTCCCTAGAGTCTTCTGATGTCTTTCTTGAATAATTCTGGTAGCTAAGCTCCCTTCGTTGTGGTTTTTAATGTCCCCCAATATGTCTTGGCCTCGTCTTTGTCTTCCCAAGGGGTTTTCCTAACACCCTTACCTGCGATTGGAATACTTAGACTTTTTAAGAAGACCTCAAAAAGTCCTAACTACATGCCTTTAAAAATTCTTTTTGTTTTGCTTTCTTTTGCTTGTTCTAGTTTTTAAGAGAGGCAAAGTATTGCATAAAGTATTACTCCCCTGACCCAGCTTCTGACAGCAGGGACTCTCGGAAGGGCTTGGAAGACAGACGGGGCTGGTGTCACCAACTCTGCGGCTCTGGGCTTCCATTTTCTCATTTGCAAGATCAGAACAGTCGTATCACATTAGTCATGTAATAATTGGATGATATAATGCCTAATACATGTTATCTATTCAATATTTTTAATACACATTTTTTTTCTTGTAAAGAAGAAACTGAGGGAAGTGATTTTTAAAATATCTATAGAATTATCTCCTCTAAGCTTTATTTGTCACCAATATGACATAAGACCAGGAAAAAAGTTATATTTGACTGAGTCTTGTATGGAACACAAGACATCCAATTGTTCATTTAGTTATTCATTCATTCATTAAGCAATGAACATAGATTGGGCTACTTCTGTGTCAGAAACTGCTTAGTTGTCCCACCATACCTGGTCTTCTCTCCTTCCTATTCGTAAGAAAACTCTTTGGATTTTCCAAAGGTCATAAGCCTCTAGTTGGCTAATGTAAGCAGCACATAGGTCACTTCCTTAGAAAAGAAGCTTCTTGCCGTCCACCTTCTTTCTCCCTATCTAGGGCAGAGGGACCCAGGTGTGATTCGAGGCAGCTACTGTCAACCTTTTGGATGGTGATCCTGAGGCTAGCAGGGCAACAGAGTACAAGGAGCCTGGGCCCCTTGTGTGACCTTGTGGGGTGTAGAGCCATCCTTACCCTGCACGCCAACATGCTGGAAATTGCTCCAGGGGAGGGGACAAAATTTATTTCCTGTGCGGGCAGCTGTGCTTTGGGGAGCTGCTCTGTATCCTAATGAGTAGACCAACTTTGACAGATATGAAGGATGGAAACACATGCAAATTAATTAAAACATTTTCTTAGGGATGAAATAATTCTACTTTGCACTTTGACAGCATCAGGTTTTGTTCAAACCCTTTTCTCTCCCTATGATGCCCCTCATCCGTGGCTAGAAATTCTATTTTTTCCTTCAAGCATTTGCTCAAATACCACTTACTTAGTAGCTCTTGACAGTTTTGCCTCTTCTCCTGAGCTGGGCCTATCTATACCTGCTGTACTGTTCCAGGTAAGATTAATCTCACCTTTGTGCTTCTCTCACTATATATATATATAGTCAAATAAAATAACCATGTGCAAGTTTCTATATTTCACTAGAGACTTCAAAGAAAGGACTGTCTCAATCCAATTTTTCTATCTTCTTGACACCTAGAGCAATACCTTCAATAATCCAATAAATGTTTGCAGCATGGTCATTGAATATAAGCCTTACTCTTTGTGTCTTTATCAGGCTAATAGAATAAATGTTTTCCATATTGAATCTGCAGAAAATGCTCATATTCTTTCCTATTTATCTAATGGAAAAGTAATTGTTTCAAAAACAGCAAGAGGATATCTTCTGTCTTATTTCCAATTAAAGAGTAGTAGCCTGCCCTGAAAACATTTTCCAGAAAACCTGACTCTTGCTGGGATAAGATAATTATGATAGTTATAACCTGTTAAAAGAAATGTCAGCTGCTCCTGTTTTATTCTTCACAGAATAGAGCTGTGGCCTGTTTCAGGATGATATTTTTCAGGACCTGGTATATAGTTTTACTTCTGTACATGAATCTTTCATCCTTTCACTGACATTTATTCTTTTCATGCAATTATCCTGAAAAGGAAACTCTGGCGGGGCAAATGGGTTGTTGTCTGCCTCTGAAGAGACATTCATATCTCGCCGCTGAGCTTTCAAGTTCTGTGATCAGGAACCCTCAGGCCCATTTTTAAGGGGGTTTCAGGCTGGTTGAGCTTCCCTGTCTCTCAAAATGTCCAAAATGAGATTACATGATGGACAAGATCAATTTACTGGAAGGTACTTAGGCAATAAATCTGGAGCTCTCTGTCCAGTCCCTGTTTCTTTCAAGCTTTGTGACGGAAAATTAAGCCGCAAGAGCTTTGACAAATTGGATATTACTCCATCTAATTGTGTATGTTTAAGCTTATCACACTGAATCGCAGCATTGTAACCGACTATTATGGCAGCAAGGCCTTTGTTTAATCTGCGCAGCGCCCTTCAACAGCGATTTATCACCCAACTGAAATGTTATATTAAGGTCATGGAAACTTGAAGACTAAAAAGAAAGAACATTAAAGTCAGCTGATAAGTACAGGAAAAGAGCATGTGGTGCCAGGGGAATCTCTGAGAGCTTTGCTTTGTTAGAAGCTGGTAGAACTGATGGGGACTTGGGCTTAGCTTTCAGTGGAGATCAGATCCGTGGTCTGTCGCTGGATTCAGAAGGAAGCCGGTCTGTGAGCTTCTCAATGGGCACACGCCTATGGGTAGGTCACTCCTGCCCACGGAATACTTGACATGGATGCTTCATCCTAGAGATGTCTGTGTCTCTGCAGATACCACTTACATGATTTCTATTTGAATGTCTTTGCCTTTTTTTCCTTTGATGTTTCTTTTAAGAAGAAAGTGATTATGATCGGGTCCCGAAGACAAGATGAAATAATGCCGAGTTACACAATATTTATGGAAAGGAACAATCTGAATCACTTGCTTGCAAGAGAATTTTGGTTTCCTAGAACACGTGCCCAATTGAGTGTTACAGAACAAAAAGAAAATGAAAATATTTTTTTATTTTTATTTTTAATACCCAAGGGGGTGTTATGCCCTTATCATGTCTGATAAGTCCTCGTAGGCATCTCGAAACCATACTTGTGGGAGTTCTCATTGTAGCTCAGCAGGTTAAGCACCCAACTAGTATCCATGAGGATGCTGGTGCAATCCCTGGCCTTGCTCAGTGGGTTAAGGATCTGGCATTGCCACAAGCTGCAGTGTAGGTCTCATATGTAGCTCAAACCCCATGTTGCTGTGGCAGTGGTGTAGGCCGGCAGCTGTAGCTCCAATTCAATCCCTAGCCTGGGAATTTCTGTATGGTGAAGGTGTGGCCCTAAAAAGAAAAAAAGAAGAAAAAAAAAGAATGGACATTCTCTCATGACTAATTATTTATACTGATTACGTGTTGAAATGACAATATTTTGGGCTGAGCTGAATAAGTGTATTATGAAAACCAGTTTCACCCATTTCTTTTCATGCCTTCTAGTGTGACTACCAGGAAACTGAAAATTACCTATAAGGCTTGCATTGTATTTCTATGGGACAGTGTAGACCAATGAAGTCATCTACGTTGATGTTATAATTGCCTTGGACCAGAGATGATCCTGTAACGCAGAGGTGAAACACTTCCTAACCCAGCCTCAACCCCTGAATAAGGCTGTGTCCCAGAGCTTTGAGCTCTTAAAGAGCTGGAGTTGTTATGATACCAAATAGAAAATAATAACATCAACAGTATACTTGACAAACAAAGGGTTACTTCTAGAAGGATAGGGATTGGCATTATTTAGCTTGAAGGAGAGAATGACAAAGCCCAATTTAGTCAGCGTCTTTGGGGACATAATGAGACAAGCCAAGATTGCAGTGTGAAGGTTGGAGGTTAACTTAAATGATTTCTTAAGAGTCAGGGTTGTTTAACACTTGAGACAGGTTGTGACTCTTCTTTTTCTGGAGGGCAACGGTAATAAGGTAGGGCCTCCTCTGAAGTCCTAGATAAGTATAAGATTGTAAAAAACATTTTGAGATAGCAACCCCAATATCAGTACTTATTCAGATACTTGGAGTGCTTCTGAAAGTCGGTGACAAGACAGGACAAGATTACCAGTCCTTTCAAGCATGGTGAGCCTCGAATCGGAGCCATCTTTAATTTCTCTTTTCAGATGTTAATAAAATTCACTTTGGAATGCATTGTTCTGAGACAACTCATCATTCTCTTGAATAACTTGTGTTTAAAATGCATCAAAATACTATATCTGAAACTGGATTGAAAACTCCTCAAGATTTGAAACAGTGTATTGTAGTTCCTTTTAATTATTATATGCCTTTGTTGGCATATAACTATATTGTGTTTATTAATATAAATAAATGTGTCTGTATATGCTGTAGGACATGGTACCCATTCAAAACTATTTAATGATGAATAGATATATATTGTACAATAATTTAAAAACAAGAACAATGTCCATTCTTCCACAGTTTAGGTGGAGAGAAGATCTAGAAGCACAGCAGAAATCCCCAGATCTCTGACTCTGATCCAGTACATTTATAGAGTAAAACCTTGATGAGCCAGCACTGGACCTAACTGTAGTGGAGTTTAGATTTTTCACCAGTGAGAGATAATATTAGACCAGTTTATTGTTTTAGTAAGTTATCAATAATTTTTCTTAAAGTATTGATGGTTTAAAATCCTTTGTAAGATAGCTTCTTTTGTTAGTAAGGCTTAAAACAAGTAGGCAAAAAAATGGTCACTACATATATTAATATGAGAAAATCAAATGAAATCACAAAGCTCTTAAAAAAAGGCGTTCTACTGAAATAGAAGTCCCTGATCAAGTTAAAAGCCTGGTTTATAACTTGTGATGCATTACCTCAAATCTACATCCGAAATAATTTCTTGACCAGAAGACTCTGGGTTTTTTATTTTAGACAAATATTTCTGACCTCCATTCTTACAGAGTTTAGTCAACTCGTGTTAGGATATCTTTGGTGGACCACAGATTTATTTTCTCAATGTTTATATCCACGCATCCATTTTTAAATGGAAACATCTGAGTTTTCAGTAGCTATGAGCCAATCTTGAGTGAGGAAGTACTATTTACACAACACATGGTACCATATCTGGGTGTGGCCAAAATAATTGCATGTCCATATGCATCTCAAGTTTCTGCCACATTGAGAGATTAATAGTAGAGTTCATCACTTCTCAGAATGTCTTTGGGCTTACTCTCACTCTGTTGTAGAGGAAAGGTGATTTTAATTTGGTTTTCCTGTAAAGAACCTATTGTTTCTTCTTCCTAAATTATCAACTTCACATTCAAACATTTTAAACAATGCCGACATGAGTTAATTTCCAGATATTTATACTACCTTTGGCAGGGCAGTCCCTTTCACTTCAGTGACAATACATGTCTTTGGCCTTTTATAAAGGTAGCATGTTTTTCTTTGAAGTAGAGTTGCCCTAGCTATGTCAGAAAAACATGTGTTTCCATTCTTCCACCTGAGAGATATATATCATCATGGAAGAGGGTCCCAGAGTGAGTCAGTCAAGCTGTTGTTACTTTTTGGTGGTGGTGATGATTTTTTGGGGGGTGGGGAGGGGGGTACCCCTGTCTGTATAGCAGATGAATTAACTCTTTACAGATATTGATACATTTCTTTGCCAGAGTGACAACACTGGCTTGAGTTGTGAGGTTTACATCTATGGCTGGAAAATCATGTCGCTCCCGTAGACAAACCATATGAAAAGATGAAAAAATAACATAAATGTTAGCAACTTTCCAACAGGTTCATGGAGTTGTCGCTTTAAATATTAGGAAAACGTACTTAAACTGGAATATATTATACCCAGTGAAAATTAAGTGACTATCGCATGCTTTCTTGGAGGATGCCAATGATATTTCTAAATGTCCTAAAAAGAAAGAAAGAACGAAAGAAAAAGAAACTTCCCTGTCCCACCCCCACCTTCCTTTGAATGGGCAGTGTCACTTGGGCCAGGCAATTTAGGTCTTAGTACTTTTATCAGCATGAGAGGTCCCAGCCTAAAGCAGGGAACTTGGTTTTTTTCCTTTTATTTGTTTTCTTTTCAAGATATCGACGATACAGCCCTATCAATGTACAGTTTAGTGAGATGGATGGCACTTCCCTGGCTGGCAATTCAGGGGAGTCTGACCCTGCTTGTTTACATGAACACGTTTTAGAACCGCCAGCCAGCTTCCAGCCGCGCTGCCCGCTGCCCAGCACTGAGGGGAAAAGCCATCAGCAGGCCGACAGGTCCATGATAAACTCACCCCCATTTGGCAAGCAAGGAAGCAGGATGATAAGGGCTCTGATTTATGTTTTATCTGTCACTAAGTTTTCAGTCAAGTCGGGCAACCAGCCTGAAATGACTGGGTTCTGTTATCACCTCAGATGCCACAGATTTCTTAAATGAGGCAGAGTCTTGGGCGGCTTTTAAAAAGAACTTCGTTTCACCTCTTTGGAGAAGCTTAGCGTTGCTGCATTTAAACACCCCTATCTGCCTCCCTAAACTTTGAAGCTATAAACTAGCCTGGGGGGTGAGGGTGGGGCTCTTTTCCAGGACTAATTCTTAACTGCCTAGATCACCTACGTGTAACTAAGGCACTCTTTTGGAAGCACAAAACCAGTCTCCATTATGCCTGAGGTTTAAAAAAAAAAAATAAAAAAAAATGTAGGTACCTAAAAAATGTGTTAATAAGAAGATTGCATGTACCTTTCGGTTCCAACTTACCTAAAAAGAAAATTTTCTACTGGTACTGCGAGTTCAGATTCTGAATAAAATATAGGTTGGCTTCAGAGAATGAGAATTACCTCAAAGAAGATAATCGATCTTCAAGGAGAAAACGTGTCAGTGGATATAATTAGGAAGCAAAAATCTCCTGTTCCTTTGTGATGGATGCTGCAGGATGGCTATGGGGGTCAATGGGAGATTAGCCTACATAAAAGCGCTAGAGGGTCCTTATCTAGTGACTAACACAGTCAGTAAATGAAAGCCCTCCTTACCCTTCCCCAACCTATTTCCAGTTGTTTTCCCCCAAGTTTAAATTGGCTTGTCGTTTTACAAGGATGGATGGGTATTATTTTTAAGCTTTTATTTTACAATGGAAGAATGTGGGTGTTTCAGAGTGCAATTTTCCCATGGAGAAGGGGATAGCAATGAATTATAAACAATGTGAAGCCTCCCAAGCTTTTTACACACACACATACATAACATAGACACACAAATATATGTGTATCTCTCTCTCTCTATATATATATATAGATACACAGACACACACGCATATATGCTTATGTTCTAATATCTTCTCTGCCAGTGGTGTTTTCTTTCCAAACATCATAGAAAGAGAAGTGGGGGTGGGAAGCCATTGGAAACTGTCTTCTACAATGGTAGTCTCTCTCCTGTATTCTCAGTTGTTTAATCTCTTCGGTACTTGACATGGACTCAGAGAAACCCTTGACATATTGTCCCTGAGGAATATCCTTCAGTGACACCTCTGCCCCTTTCTTCCTCCAGGATAAACTCCAAACTTCTTAGCTTGAAAACTACTGTTTCCCTATCTGGTTACCTGAGGTCCCCTCCATAGTCCATGCTTTGACCCTTTATTAATTTTACCTTCTCTAGGAGATCAAGGATTTTTAAAATGAACCATGTTGATCACTGCTCTTTCCCCCAACACCTAAAACTATTCCTAGAACACCCTTAGTAAGTGACCAATAACTATTTGTTTTCCTTAGTCTAGAAAAATTCTTCTTTCTTCCTCAGACTGAATTTGACTTGTATTTCAACTTTTGGGTGACTTGAGGGAAGTGTTCTATCTCCCCGTCCGGATCTAGGAAACACACCACTTTCATGGCTCTTAGAGCACCCACTGAACCCCTTCAGCATTTTATACACTGCATTTTTTTTCAAAACAAAAACTGTAGGAAGTTCTCTCCTGGTGGAGCAGGTTAAAGGATCTGGCACTGTCACTGTAGTGGCTTGGGTTGATGCTATGCCATGGATTTGATCCTTGGCCCATGAATTTCCAAATGCCACAGGCACAGCCAAAACCAAAAAAACTAACTTTTTATTGACGTATAGTTGATTTACAATGTTGGGTTAGTTTCAGGTGTACAGCAAAGTGATTTAGTTGTATATATTCCCTTTCAGATCCTTTTCCACTAGAGGTTAGTATAAGATGTTGAATATAGTGTCTTGTGCCATGCAGTAGGTTCTTGTTGTTTATACATTTTACATGTAATAGTGTGTATCTGTTAATCCACACTGCATTTTTTTCTTTTTTTTTAGGGCCAAACCTGCAGCATATGGAAGTTCTGAATTGGAGCTACAGCTACCGGCCTATGCCACAGCCACAGCAAAGTGGGATCCGAGCTGCATCTGCAGCTTATGCTGCAGCTCACACAATGCTGGGTTCTTAACCCACTGAGCAATGCCAGGGATCAAACCCACATCCTCATGGATACCTTCAGGTTCTTAACCCACTGAACCCCAACCACGAGAACTCCCTACTTTCTGTCTGCTGATGGATGCATTTTAATAGTTTGCATCCATCAGCAGACAGAAAGCCCCACCCACCCACGGGGGTCGGGGTTGGGGGTGGAGGGGCCATTCTCCAATTCTGTTTGCCCTGTGTCTGTGTCTATTTGAATACTTATGAGTCTAATTAGTGCCCAAGACCTCTCCATACCCAGCGTTCTTAGTGCTCTGTCCCCTACTCAGCCTTTCAGATGCCTCTACTTCTCTCCCTCTCCCCTACCCTAATCTGGTTGCATCCTCCTGTCTCTCCACACATGCTGTGCAGGTCTTAACTCCTTCATGCTCTGTTCCTTCTGCTTGGTTACCCTTCCTTCAGACTTGCTCTGCCTAGAACACTTTCACTGTCTTCACTTTATACCCGCCTCAGCTCACCCTACCTAAACCTGCCCCCCCGCCCCAGCTTCCCCTGCTCCCAATCCCCTCCACCCACATTACCTCCTAACACACAATAGGATATAGAGACTTGTAGGTTCATTGCTGTAGGTCTCCTGCTGGAAAGTAAGTTTCACACAAGCAAGTTTCTTTGTTTTATTCATTAAAACGCCTGGGACACAGCAAGCAATCAATAAATGCTTGAATAAATACATACTGATAGTATATATGCACACATAGACATTTATATGTACACAAATATACATTCACTGTTACAACGAAATCTATTACATTGTTGAGTAGCATTGTTATCTACCTTAACACATGTCCTTTCTTCCCCTTAATAAAAGCTATAAAGAGGTTTTCACGGCTTCTTTTGAAAGGCCGATATACAACTTAATGGAAGCACAGCCCCCTTCTTAACATGACACTTAAATTTTCCTTTTAAATGGAATTATTTGCCTTAATAAAGCATACTTTCTTTAGCTCCAACTTCTCACAAAATTGCAATGTTGCCTCAGAAGCCAGTTTTCAGCCCCCTTTGAAACCCCGGTTAACTTTAAATCGGTCTTCTCCACTTTTGATGCCTTCAATAAAAACCATGTTGTAAACTCTTAAATGACTCAGTGTGTTTACATGACACATTGGTGGACTGAGAGAAAAATGCCAGAGCTGGGTCTGGGCTTCTGAAGCTTCCTCTTGCTATACAATGGACTGTAAAAGGGTTCGTATTCCCTATAAAGTATTTTCACTTTATTTATTTATCCACTTCTTACCACAAATAGTTTTTTAACCGCTAACAAGCACAACATGAAAATATTTGTTCTTGCTTTTTTGTCACTGTGCTGGCATATCCCCAATGGCCCTGGACATGGAAAATATGTCACTGCAAGTCCCAAGTGCATTTATTATTCTCCGCACAACCCTGTCATTAGAGAGCAGAGAGAGCCAAACTTTACTGAAACATGGCAATTTTATCTTTTGCTTGAGTTTAGATGTGGCTTGTAGAACATTAGATTTAGGAAATAAGGTCATTGGTTTGCTTTTGTTAATTTTTTTTGCCTTTTTTTTTTTAAATCTTTTTAGGGTTGCACCTGCAGCATATGGAAGTTCCCAGGCTGGGAGTCGAATTGGAGCTGCAGCTGCCAGCCTACAGCACAGCCACAGCAACACCAGATCTGAACCACATCTGTGACCTACAATGCAGCTCACAGCAATGCCAGATGCTTAACCCACTGATTGAGGCCAGAGATCAAACCTGCATCTTCATGGATACTAGTTGGATTCATTTCTGCTGAGCCACAATGGGAAATTGCTTTCGTTATTTTTGATTTTCCATTTTCTTTATGTCTGGCTGTGTGCCTTTCCTAATTTTCCTTCTTTCCTTCCTTTTTATTTTTTGCAATTTTTTCAGTTATTTAACTAACTGAAAATTATCTTCCTCATTTTGTATTTACTTTGTATCTATTTACATTTGTATTAGTATAAGACTAATGCCATTACCCAGTTCCATTTTCCTTGCTCAAAGACATCACATCCCCATGGGATTGTCTTAGGGATAACTGTGGTCTTCTGGATTGGTGTCCACTTGGTAGCAAATGAGTCAGTTGGCAGGGACTTACTCCTTGTTAGTTATAAGATGTGTACAAATGGTATACATAGTTGATTTGTATTCTTACCTACTGTTTACAATGTATAAGATAAGTTTTGCATGTACTCTGCTAAAGAGAGATTTGCAAAAAGTGTCTTAATTATTTTGAAAATATTTTCTATGTCTTAAACATACTCTACTGAGAAACAGGCTGTCTGTGCCTTACAAACAACTGAGCAATTGCTCTTGTGGATGGGACATGGTCAAATGCAGGCTCCATCAGATGTTTTCATTATGTTCAACATTAACTGATTATTTTCTGTGCATATTAGGCAAAGGCTTGGTGTTAACGTCATATTTGAACAGCATTGAGGTGTTTTGTACATTGCATTTAATCTCTACCATCCTGTGAAGTTAAGTATCTTTTTGAAAAACAACTTTTTAAAGTAATCTTACTCAGAGTCACTCATTTTGTTAATTGTAAGAGTTATAACATTTTACTCTATACTGATATACTCGCATTTATGAATTTAGTAATAAATTAAATGTTACCTAGCTGATAATACTACATTCACAGACGCAAGACTGGTACACTTTTAAAGTGATGAGGGTAGGTTATAGGAAACCTTATAGGTTGGGGTGCATCCAGCATGGCCAAGCTGTGATAGAAGAAGACTGAGTAAGCTTGGGACTTGAGGACCAGGTAGAGACTGAAGACTAAGAATGTGCAAGGCAGGAGTTCCCATCATGGCTCAGCGGCAATGAACTTGACTAGTGTGCATGAGGATGTGGGTTCGATCTCTGGCCTTGCTCAGTGGGTTAAGGATCCAGCATTGCTGTGAGCTGTGGTGTAGGTGGCAGCTCAGATCTGGCATTGCTATGGCTGTGGAGTAGGCCGGTGGCTACAGCTCTGATTTGACCCCAGCCTAGGAACTTCCATATGCCAAAGGTGTGGCCCTTAAAAAAAAAGATGCTAAACAGTGACATAAGGAATCTAATTCCTCAGGTGCAGTTTACAATGAGGAGTATCCTGTCTTTATAATAAAACATAAAGACGGATAGTGGGTTAAAGTGTCCCTCAACCTGAACTTCAATCTATCTAGCCCTTGAGGCCTTTTTTCCATTCAGCTGCCTATGACCTCACCATATCTCATTGGAAGGACATCATAGAGCTGATCTTGGGCCATGCACAGACGGGCAAGGATTTAGGAGAAATGGGTTAGGGTTTTCTGTACTCTTAGATTGTGTGACTTGGAAAGGGAGTGGGAGAGGTGCCAGGTTGGGGGAAACTGATGGAGTCAGAGCTTAGCCAGAGGGGACCATCAGGCACTTTTTGTCACCAGCACCTGGAAGCTCCATTCAAGTCCCAAGACCATCTGAAAGCACCTTTCAGATGCACAGTGGACATCTGTTCCTTGTAGGAGTGACAGCTGTCCTCTCTGTTACTCCTCTTTGAACTTTAAATAGATGGTTTAGCTCAAATGTTATAAGGAAAAAATGACCCATTGTAGCACAAAGACTTTTTCTGCTCTTAAAAAATTCACACCCACTGACAGTTATGCCTAAGCTATAAGCTGTCAATGACACAAAGTGAACTTGTGGTTAAAAATTATGCTGCAGGCATTCCCTCATGACTCAGTGGGACAAGGATCCTGTGTTGCTATGGCTGTGACTCTGGTTGCTTCTATGGTGAGGGTTCAATCTCCGGCTTGGAGATTGAAAAGAAAATTATTCTGTAACTTTAAAATAGTCATATAGCCCAGCAGACATATACTGTGAAACATACATTCATTACCACTTTTATTATTATTATTATTTTTGCTGCATCCGCAACATATGGAAGTGACCTACTCCACAGCTGTGGCAATGCCAAATCTTTAACCCAATGCACCACAGTGGAAACTCTATTACCACTTATTCTTTTTTTTTTCTTTTTTCTTTTTGTCTTTTTAAGGCCGCACCCAAGGCATATGGAGGTTCTAAGGCTAGGGGTCAAATTGGAGCTGTAGCTGCTGACCTACGCCAGAGCCACAGCAATGCAGGATCCTAGCCATGTCTGTGACCTACACCAGAGCTCATGGCCACGCCAGATCCTTAACCCACTGAGTGAGGCCAGGGATCAAACCCACAACCTCATGGTTCCTAGTCAGATCTGTTTCCACTGCACCACAATGGGAACTCCTATTACCACTTTGTTGTGAAGCATTTCACAGCAAAGCAAGATTTTTGCTTTAGTCATTGAGATAAACTAAAGCTAGATAACTCTTCGTAATTCCTGAATATAAATTATGAAGGTTCTAAAGAGAATCTTAAGATTAAAGAAAATAATATTAAATGTACTATACTGCATTTTTTTGCCATATATATATACAGCAAATGGTGCAGTTTGCTAATTATATAGTTTGTCTCAAGTGGGTACTAAAAAAACCCACAGAATACTGCCAAGAAACATTTATTAATTTTTAGGATTCTAGGCATGAAGCAGCCATCAAATAAAGATAATATGCTAATGCAAGTGTCAAAATGATACATGAAATCCATATCATAATATGGGCAGGCAGCAGGCATCACTGATGCTGACAATCTTGTGACTCTCTCTTTAGCAGACTGTGTCCTTCAGGGAACGGAGTTTGACACTCAGAGCCAGTCCATCCCAGGACAACCCCAGAGCATCAAACAGCTATTGTTTTAGTAGAAACGTAGCCAGCAATGTCTCCTGAAGTATTTGGGAGTCTACAATAAGTTGTGTTCTCACATCCTCATTTCTGAGTTTTGTCTAAGAATATCACTGCCTTGGGTTTGGGAGAAAGATTTTCAAACGAGTTGTTGCACATGTAGATGCCTCCCCATCAAAACCTTAACAGTTTTTCCATCAACTTTATTTTTAAAGGAAACAGTTTAGAAATAGCCATGTGTTCAGCCGTTGCCAAGGATATTAGTGAGAAAATACCTAAAATATGTACAGCTTATGTCACACAATTGCCTAATAAATTAGTACAAAAAAAAGCGCAAAACTTCAAGAATACTTAATGATGACGGGATATTTTATCACACTGTAGCAGTGTAAAAATAGTCTGGAAATCTTGCCAGAAAATTTTAGGGACAATATTCAACAGTTCATTTCACATGCTGTACAATGCGGGCATCCAGATGTAGAAAACCTACCCAGATGTCCAGACTGGAGACACTCTGGGTCATCACTGAGACACTGTCTACCAATTTTTAACTAGTTTTCACAAACACAAAGGTACAAACACTCCTACCATGTGTCCTGTGTACCCCTCCCTGAATTTCAATAATGACCAATATTTTGCAACACTTCTTTTTCCTTTAGCAACCTCTAAAATTTTTAGAATAGTAATAATAATAATAAAAAATCCACAGACATCATGTCATTTCACCTGTAAATGCTGTCAGCATGCAACTTTAACTTTGATGGGCTTTTTAAAAATTAACTGCTATTCTCTCACACCAAAAAATTAACAATTGCTAGATATCATCTATATTCATACTCCCAGTCTATAGTCTAATTACCCTGAGGGTTTTAAGAATGTTTTTCTATGGCTGGTTAGTTTGAATAAGGATCCAAATAAGGTCAATAAAGACAAATACTACATGGTATCATGGACACGAGGAATCCTAAAAAAAAAGAGAGAGAGAGAGAGAAAGTCAAAGTCACAGAAATGGAGTGGAAAAAGTGGTTGCCAGGGGCTGGAGCTGGGGGAAATCAGGAGCGGTTGGTAAAAGGGTAGAAACTTTTAGTTATAAGCTGAATGAGGTCTGAGGATCTAATGTAGAACTCGGTGATGATAGCTGACACCACTGCTGTATAATTGGAGTTTGCTAAGAAGGTAGAACTTAACTGTTTTCCCCAAATATATGTATGGTGAGGGATTAAGTGTTATTACGTGAATGAGGAGACTCTTCGCATCATGTGTTCCGTATATCAAATCACAATGTATCCTCTAAATGTCCTACAATTTTGTCAATTTCACCTCAATAAAGCTGAAAAAAATAAGACCAATACACAACCTTTGTTGTTAGTCTAAGTCTCTCTTATTCTGTGACAGTTCTCCAATCCACTCTGCACCATTGATTTGATGGAGGGACTGGAAATAATTTTTTAAAAATCGTTAAAAATAAGAAAATGTAATTTATTAAAAATGTTATCCCTTTTTTGTTAAAAAGGTCAAGCCTGTATTACTCTTCCCTTTTATTTACATTTACGTCCAAGGTCTGGATTTGGCCAGTTGCCTGATCTGCTGTCATCTCCATTCTTTCACTTTTTCCGGTGAACTGGAATTTAGACCCAGAGGACTGATGGCCTTTAGTTATTCATGGGTGATGCCCAGTGCTTCCTTCAGCCAGTCTCGAGGCACCCATGTGGTTGCCGTGCTCTTAGTGTGGCTAAGATGGATCCGTGGGATCAGGTGGGGTCAGCCTGACTCTCCTTTATAACAATCCCCATAACTTCACTTTTTTTTTTTTTTGGTCATTTTAGGGCCATATCCGTGGTGTATGGAGGTGCCCAGGCTAGGGGCTGAATCAGAGCTGTAGCTGCCAGCCTACACCTGCATACATACAGGCACAGCAATGCTGGATCCTTAACCCACTGAGCAAAGCAAGGAGTAGAACCTGCATCCTCAGATTCGTCTCTGCTGAGCCATGACAGGAACTCCCACTTCACTTTTTTTAAACCTTGGTTGACAACGCTTGTATAGATTCAGTATTTCACTGCAGTTGGCAAAATAACAAGTCCCTAATTTTGTTGCTTGTGGAATTCTTTTAAAAAGGGATTGTGCGTTATCAATTATTTAGTTATCTTGAAACATGGGACACTTTCCATCTATTTAGTGAGGCTCAGAATAATGTGTTATCGCACTAGCAACCCCAAAGGTGTCCAGAGAGGCATTTTTTGGCATCATTTTTTTTTTTTTGGTCTTTTTAGGGCCACATCCACAGCATATGGAAGTTACCAGGCTAGGGGTCGAGGTGAAGCTGTAGCTGCCGGCCTACACCACAGTCACAGAAACTTGGGATTCTTAACCCACTGAGCAAGGCCAGGGGTCAAACTCAGGTCCTCATGGATACTTCATTACCACTGAGCCACCGAGAGAACTCCTTTTTCAGCATCATTGTGAATGCACATATATGATGTATTTTAATCCATTGCAGTTACTATTTTCATACTAAAACCATCACACTTAGGCCAGTGGGAGCCCCTTCATGTTACCTCCTATGCCCTTTGACATGATCCAATTCCTCTTTGAGAGAATTCCTGCTTTCCCATGAGCTAAGACCTCCCAGGCACATCGTACACATTTGCTGGACCTAATGGCAATTATTTCTCTAAGACCCCTTGGTTCTTGTTAGTGGGAAATCTGACCACCAAAACTTGACTTTATAAGAAATACTGCCCTGGCGTCATGGGCATAAACATTGCACACAGTATCTTTTATTTTTTCAAAAATCCCAAAGTATTTGAAAAAGACTAGACATATAAAACCTTAAAGTGGGCCTTTCAAGGTTTAGCAAGCCAATCTATTACTTCTGTAATGATTTAAAAGTTTTATGTACACTTATAGATAGCATGTGTAAGTGTTTTCATTTATGCCTTCATAAATTTTATTTAAGAAATTTTTGGTTCTCTGAAATAGGAAACACGTACACCAATGTTCACTTGGCAGTTTCAAAATGTAAGCAATATACAGCTTGAAGAATAATACATTTAATGAAACAATTATGTTTTCTATTTTCAATGATTTTCAAAACATTATTTGTGGATCTGCTTTTCTTAAGCTAGTATTTCTATTTTGGAACATTCAGTACGAAAATCTGAAGTATAGATTTGAAGTAGGTGTTTAGCTATCATTTAGAAGCCGAGCAGGCAAAGAGCTCTCTTTTGTCCAAATGTCTTTCAAAACAGTGCAATCCCTCTGTCAAATAACCCCTAGAAACTTCAGGGCTATTAGAAGCTGCCTAAATTTCTAAATTCTCTTCACTCCCCGAGGTGCAAAAGCATCACATAATCCTTTTTCTTCCTTCCTTCCTCCTTTCCTTCCTTCCTTTTTCCCTCTCTCCCTCTCTCCCTTCCTTCCTTCCTTGTTTTTTTTTTTTTTTTTGTCTTACTTATTTTGATTACTTGAGCTCCAGCAGGTATATTCAAAGACTTAACGTTACCTAGGCCCTTAGGCACCTGAGGCCAGTGTGGTGCTTATCAATGTTTTGGAATAAATGTACCAAAGAATCTCATGACCAAACCCAGAATGGTGGGGGAACTGAGGTGGAAGGTAGAAGTGGCTGTCTCCTCTGGTCCTCTCTCCGTTTGATTTTAGCTCTGGGGTACAATACAAGGTCTGGTCCAATACAAGTCTTGAAATTGGTCTAATTGGCTATGGGCTAACTTCCCTTCATCCCTATCCCTATCCACCCCTACTTTTACTGCCCTTGCCTCATATGAACCATTCATTTTTAGATTTTATGTGCGGCACTTTTCATTAGCAAATAGAGCCTCTTGTGACCTCCTGGAAAGACTTGTCAAATTAGAGGGGGTTTCTTGTTGCTTTTCGCTTATGAAATAAGAGCAAAGCTTATATAACACTTAAGTCTGTGGGCCAGACACAGTTCTAAGCACTTCACATAGTTCAGCTCACAGCAGCCCCATGACAAGGATACTGTTATCAGTCCCATTGTACAGATAAGAAAATAAGATGCCTAGAAGGGATCATGTAACTGGCGCAACATCACACAAACAAAGAAGGGCAGGGTTGTGTTTGGGGCCCAAGCCATGTGGCTCCCACTAGTCTCTGAGCCTCAGAGTTTGATCTAGAATTAGCTTCTGTGAGCTGGAGCCTCACAGAGTCAGAAGGACCTGGTCTTTGTCTTCAAAGGGTCTGGAACTGTGATAATAATATAAAGCCATTCTCGATTACTGTAATGGAGTGACTTTCTTTCTTTTCTTTCTTTCTTACTTTTTTTTTTTTTTGTCTTTTTAGGGCCACACCTGCAGCATATGGAAGTTCCCAGGCTAGAGGTCCAATTAGAGCTATAGCCGCCAGCCTACACCACAGCCGCAGGAACGCAGGATACAGCACAGCTCACTGCAATGCTGGATTCTTACCCGCTAAGCAAGGCCGGGAATCGAAGCCGCATCCTCATGGATACTAGTCAGGTTTGTTAACCGTTGAGCCACAGGGGAACTCCTGGAGTGAATTTCTTGCTAAAGCAAACCAAGCAACCAATACATAGGTCTCTGGTAACTACAATTGAGACTTTAAACTGTCCGTGAAGGTAAAGAAAGTGGAGGATTATATAGTACCACTTCAGCTACGGTGTCCTGCATCAGTTAAATTTTCCGGGCTATAATTCGAGAGGGAAGCTAAATAAATATTGAAAGGCGCAAAGCAAAGGCAGGATATTCATATTAGAAAGTGTGGACTAGAAATGTGGCTCTATCACAGCGTGTAAAGAAATAGTCGAGGTCAAGACCAGGAATCTGAGAGTGCCATGACCTACACAGAAAAGCTGTTCCCTCACCAGGACCTGGACTTCTACACATTACTGTCTGGAAGGTACTGAAGCCAAAACACAAAGCCTACTGGACCTGAAGCAATGGCGGGTGCGGGGACATGCTGTCTTTGCTGCAGCCGGTGCATGGGGTGGCAGGTCGTCCTTGGGATCAGTGTGAAGTTGCCCCCACAGGCCGCTGGGTTGTGTGGCCCTGAAACGTCTGGCATTGACGAGGCAGAGACCACCACCCTCTAGCCAGGCCGGGGACCCAGGTCTCCGAAGGTGGAAGGTCAGAGCCTCACCTCACAACACCGCCTGAGGTCTGTTTCTTATTACCAAATAATTTCCAGAAGGAGAGCAGGCAGGAGCCTGACGTCCCAGGAGCGGCACCAGGGGATGGAGACTCGGAGGAGGAGAAGCAGGGTCTTCCATGCAGCGTCTTCTCAGAGGCCGAGGCTGAGAGGGGTCGTGGGGTCAGGAGAAGGCGGCCCTCCCCCTGACCCCGCCCCAGGACAGATGTGGCTGTGGGAGTGACCAGGCCACTCCTCAGAGGACGACAGAAGCTCATGGGGAGGAGGAGATAGGATGAAATGAAGGCTCTGCCATCAGGAGGGCCGCCTGCCTCTCAGAAGCTGTGGGCGGCAGCCTCGGGCAGGCCGGTCCCCAAGAAGGGAGGTGCAAAGCACATCCACGGGCCCGAGGTGAAGGACCACCATTAAAAATAAATAAGAAACTCCAAATGTGTAAATCCGATATAAGCCAAACCATATGGCATAGCATGAAAACGTTTTCTCCCTATACGTTTGGTCCCATGGTTTCCTACTCGATTTGATCCACAGGAAGGTATTAACACACCTTGGGCCCTGGAGCGTCTCCCCTGACCCATGGCGTTGATAACACAAGCAGCGCAGCGGTGCTGTGGGTGCAGCTCTCCGTGTGAAGAGAGGGCTGTGTGTGGAAGGGCTGTAATCCCAGGATAACACCTCATACATTAGCGGCCTTCCACACTGAACAAAGCCATTTTTCAGACAAGTCATAAAGTAGCCCACGAAACAAGTGTTTCAGTGTTTGCTCCAAATGAGGCAGTGGCCCGGGGCCCACCTTCCCTGACATCATTGCTGACACGGCCAGCGAGGGTTTGGTATCTGATTAGGGCTCCCGCCACCGTGGTGCCAGACGCCCTCTTGAAGTGAGGTGACGGAGGGAAATTAATGTGTCAGAGTTAGCAGAAGGTGAGAGTGTCTGCTCCACGTTTCCTTTGGAGAGCTTCAGCCGGCTCGGCCTTTGATTCTTCCCAAGAGAATCTTTTGAAGCAATTTATGGAGTTTGGTAGTAGGTAAAGAAGAGCTTCCAACAGGAAACTCAGCCAGCATCACAACTGAAGGTGACCTAAGGGATGCAGATATGGGGTGACTTTATGGATAAATGGGGTAAAATAGGTGACTTGCTGAAAGGATGCTCTGAGGTCCCCTGGGAAGTGAAAGCAGCTGTATCCCTTTATCCCTAAAGGATGAATTTTCAGCTGGGCTGAGCCCTTGAGCCACCCCCTGGTTCTGGAGAATCATAACCTCTCTCACTGTCAATTTGTTTACCTTAACAATAAGGGGAAATGTTACATGCTTCACGGACTCATGGGAAAATTGGGTAGAAAATGCCAACATGTGCTTTGAGATTGTTTGATGAAAGGATGATGTATATATATATAGGTGTTATTTCTGTAATGTGTTCTTTTCTCCCCCTCCTCCTCCTGGCCTGTCAGCTGCTATATACATAAAACTTATCACAGCTCCCAACCCTCTTCATTTCTGCTTTCCCGGCCAACATTTGGATCTATAGATGGAAGATTCTGTGGTGTACCTTTGCTTTATTCAATTGAAACAATGCACACAAAAGATTTCTGCAGACCTAAAGCTCAGACAGAAATATCAGTTACTATTTTCTTTTTTAATTGAGAAAATACAACCCCAAAATTCATCCTTCTCATCAAAGTTGGACCTGAATCTTGGCTGTGGTACTCACACCTATGTAGAGCTTATGCACACACACACACACACACACATGTGAGCAAATGCAGTCACACATATGCACACACAAACACAGACACGTGCCTCAACTTGGGGCCAGAAGAATGGATCTGAATCCTGCTTCCACTGCATGGCAGTTGTGTGACCTTGAATCAATGACTCAACACCTGTACCTCAGTCTCCTCCTCTGTGAGTCGGGAATAATGACAGTACCTGTCTCACAACCTCGCAAGGTGGTTGTAAAGATGAAATCAACAAACTACTCAGAACAGTGCTTTGTGCATAGTAAACGTTGCATATTTATTTGCTGTTAATATTAAGGGGAGAAACTCGGCCCCCCTAAAAGAGATTTCTTTCTCAACAAGGCCTTTAATAAAATTTTCCATATATAAAGGGGAGAATGAAACATCTTACATGAATTAACAAAGATTTTAATGGGTCGGGCCATCTTAATACCACACATGGAAAGGCTGTGTCATTTTCGCAGCAAATGTCAGGCTTTCCTGGTTTACCCATTGGGAGAGTCAGCCCTGGGCTCCAGCAGTTTTCAGGAGAAATGCGAGACCACGGCCAGTAAACACTGTAAGTGCCTCAAGGTTCGTTTCAAGCTGTTCTCCTAAGAGTTTAATGGAGGCAATTATCTGCCTTCTCAGAAATCTGGGGGATTGAGAAGGGCCTCTCAATGTGAAAGGAAATAGGCTTCACCATTTAATATCTACTTTCTTGAGTAATGGAATATGCATGGTCACCGTTCTTCTTGGTGCTTTTTCCCGCAAGCCAACCTCTGAGAATGGCTGTATTACTTTGCGTTATGTTTGGAGTTGCTTCCGGTTCATAAGACCTGTTTAAAAATGTTCATTCCTTCTCAGATTCTCTGTAATTATGATGTACTTTGGATGGAAAAATAAGACCTTGATCAGGACTGTGGGGTTGAATAACCAGCCTTTTGGAGGCGCTAAGAGTTAGGAACGTGTGTGCTAAGTTGCATAACTAATGGAGATTTAAAGAAACACTAACTCCTGAAGTAACAAGCTTGGTTAGTAACTCAGAATTATTCTTCATCACAGCTCATTCTAATCTTAATTTCCAGCCAGGTTGAAGAGCAATATTCCATCAATAAAAAAAAAGAGAGAGAGCGAGAGAGAGCTCCTTTGACATGTGGGTATTTAACATGTAAATCATTGCAGCTTTGATTTCTAAACAGAATTTTATTTCTGCATCGTCCCTCTTCCAAAACCTACTTCCGAGGACCTTCCTGAAGTGCGCACACCCCTTCACTTTGACTCAGGGAGTCTCGGGTAACTGTAAATTTTCAGTCACATTATCAACTCCTCACCTGCATCTTATTTTCATCAAGGAGTATGAGCAGCTCAAAGTTTTTAGGTTAATGTAAAATACATACACAAACCCAATTAACCATTTCTTTTGTTGAGATCCTCCCCATCAAAAATGTTTCATATAAATTGCTTTCAGAAAA
Organism: Phacochoerus africanus; assembly: GCF_016906955.1. Taxonomy (NCBI): domain Eukaryota; kingdom Metazoa; phylum Chordata; class Mammalia; order Artiodactyla; family Suidae; genus Phacochoerus; species Phacochoerus africanus. Next base: position 16,214,389 of record NC_062558.1, on the reverse strand, counting down.
AGTCTGGAGTTACACTAGATTATAGCATAAATCTTTATATTCAAACAAAACTTTAAAAAGTGTTTAAATGGGAATAAGTGATGGACAGGAAATCCATTTTTTGATAACCTATGATGTCTCATGCACTACTCTGTATCTGAATTATTTGACTCAGTCCTCATAACAAGCATGTGATAAAGATAAAGAAACAAAGGAATTTCTGAAATGCAGGAAACCACTCATGCTAAGGGCAAGAGATGAGATTTTTTTTTTTATCCTAGATATAAATCTAGGATAAAATATATTTTAATATAGAAGGGCTTTCTGACAATTTCAAGCATACCATTTATTTTTAGTATTATTTTTTCGATCAGCAGAATATTAAGGACTCAGTACACACAGTGAGTTCATTAGGACAGTCACTGGAAAAATGATTCCCATCTTCAAAGAGGGGGATTTAATTGGTGAGAGAAAAACATACAACCCACACCTTCAATAACCACATCACTCTATAAAACAACATGGGACAGACAAATAGGGGTGAAGACAACGAGGTTAGTCCTCATTTATGGAAAAGCCTCCTGAAGGGGGGGGGTCAATTAACCAAGCCCCCAAGGATGGATGTGAAAAGCCTGGGAGGAGGCAGAATCTATCATTACTATCATAACGATGGAAGGATTTAAAATTATTGTGGGACCAAAAGAAACTGTAAATGATGATACAGTTTGGAGGATAATTGGCACAGTTTAAGCTTGTGGTGATAAAATCTGGTTCAAGATGATAATAGTACACATATAAACAGGGGGAGGGGGGGATAGTTTTAGAAGACCCATTGAAGCTATGAGGTCTTCACAGTGATAACTGTTTGACCTGGAAAAAATGGTTTTGCAGATTGTTTGATTTTACAGGAGAATCCTTTCATCGGACCCAACTGGTACTGGTGTTTGGTTGCATAACTGAGTCAGCTGAAGAAAAGAATCACTAGGAAGTGAAATATATGTATGGTTTGAACATTTTGGTTATTTTGAAAATTCTTTTGCATAAATAAGTGCATGAAGATGCACTTACTAATATTTGATGCAATTCCAAGCCTTTTCTTAGGTGGATATGTTCATCGGATTCTAAATCATCTTTCTTGTATAAAACATCCTTAGGGCATTAAAATTCCAGATTGTTGAGGTTTTTTTCCCAGGTGAATTAAAGACAGTTACAAAACAATATGATCAAGAAATTCACCTACATTTTGATTCCCCCCCACCCAGTCTCTCAAAGTTGTCTCACCTACACCACATTCAACAGCGATCATTTCTGTCACAGTATTATTAAATATGACTCAACAGATATTCACAATTGTGCAAATGAAAGCTCCCAGGTGGGATGTGAGCTTTCAGGGGGCTCCCAGCAGTGGTCACCGCGTTGTTTTGGTAGCAAAGGCATTAGTTAATCCAGCAAATCAGCAAAAGAGAGATTGGTGAAGAGCTTCTATTGTTCTATGCAGAACACATTCCCCCAAAAGTTAAATGGTAACTGGATGTTTATCATGATTACTATGTGCATTAAAGTGTACTGTTGCTCATTTTATAATAAAACTATAGCTTGACTGTAAACATATAGACCTCCAACATTTTCTTCTGGGGAATTTTCAGTTTAACAGAGAATAAATGTTGAGTCTAACAATTTGTAAATTTGGAGTAAAATTGAGGCTGTCAGCAGATAAGAAATGAGATAGAACTTGACCTTCTAAGGTAAAAGATTTATAAATGTATATAAGCCACAAATTTATTCGCTTCTCTTATTCTTTATGAGGTTAATCCAAATGAACACCTGCTTATTTTTTAAAACTGTATTTTCCCCCACATTTATAAAATTATGAAATATTTATCTGCAAGAACCACTTTAGGGAATTTTTTAGGGCTTTCAGAAACATGAAAGAAATGGATCTTCCTTATTCCCTAAATAAGTGAAGTTAAGCCAAAAAGTTATCACTAACTTCCTTGAAGTCATCCATCAAGTCTACAAAAGCAAAGGCTATAATTAAGGAGAAGACACTTGTTCCAAAGTTATCCTTTGACATGGAACCCCTAGATCTGTTATTCCATCTCACTTTTTTTTTCCCCCTTCATTTTTGTACATGGCTGTACCTGCAGCATATGGAAGTTTCTGGGCTAGGGGTCTAATCCAAGCTATTCCTGTGACCTATACCAAAGCTTGAGGCACTGCTGGATTCTTAACCCAATGAGAGAGGCAGGGATCAAATCCACATCCTCACAGAGACAATGTTGGCTCCTTAATCTGCTGAGCCACAGCTGAAACTTCCCATCTCATTCTTTCTTAAATCTAAGACTTTCACTGATGTGTCTGAATGGCAGAGCCTACTAGCTCCCTATTGCATGGCAGGCTGGTTAAGTTCATTTCTGACCTCCACTTTGGCATCCAGGTCCATAAATTAGAAAGCACGTGAACATAAGGCATTAAAATTATAGACTGTGACAACTGAACACTATAGCTGATTTCAAATCATGCCATTGCATGTCAAAATGAATCTTTTTTTTTTTAAAAAAGATCCTTTTCAAGGGTAAAGGTTTTAAATACGAATGTCTCAACTTTTTATTTTAAAGCATAATCTGACTTCACAGATTGAATTATCTAAAAGTAAAAATCCATAGTAGGAAACTTGAGTGTGTTCATCATGGAAAATTATCTTCCCAAAGTTCATCTTTCCAATCTCTAGATATGATAACCATGTCCCATCTAGTGTTTTATAAATTGAGTGATTTCCAAAGATCCATTTCAGTGGGTGTATTTCATTTAGTGAGCATCTGGATGGCCATTAACAGCTTTTAGGTCCCTCAGAGATTTTTAATTATGACAGCATGGGTAGGCCTGCAGTGAAAGGCCAACACCCAGCAGTACATCACTTAGATGGCATTGCACTTGAAGAGCAGGGGAGTTGGAGCTGAGTACTTTAGCTGATAAAGCAGGCATTTTTCACCAACCAGACCTCAGTTCCACTTGTCTCTGATCCCTTAAGTGAAATTCATTTTGTTCTATCAACGATGCTACCATTAGTTGATAATCCAGGAGGCAATAGATGTCATACACAGTTCACCCTTCGTCTGTGGCTTGGTGTTTCCGAACATAGGCTGCATATAAAAAGGAGGCATGGTGGACGTGCTTGGAGAATCCCTACTTACAGCCTTAGCTCAGAAATTGTACAAGTTTGGTGAATCGTTAGCCGTTTTGTGCAGGATTTGGGAGGCAGTTGGGGTGATTATGCTAATTTTTTTTTTTTTCCTTTTTAGGGCCATATCTGCAGCATATGGAAGTTCCCAGGCTAGGGGTTGAATCAGAGCTGCAGCTGCTGGCCTACGCCACAGTAACAGTAACATGCGTTGCGGATCTGAGCCGCATCCATGACCTATGCCACAGCTTGCAGCAAAGCTGCATCCCTAATGCACTGAGTGAGGTCAAGGATGGAACCCACATCCTCATGGATACTAGTCATGTTCTTAACTAGCTGAGTCGCAATGGGAAACCCTATTCCGATTTCTATAAGCAAAGAAATATTGGCAGATTTACTTTAAGAGTCCCATGGTCACTGGATTGGGAGAGAATTTGTGATTCTAATATTACCTTTGTGAGTTCTAGTGTTCTGTGTTTGCCTCCCACTCAGGTTAAAGATGAAAACCTAATGCCTGGGGCAGTGTTTATTATATAGTTTGTGCTGAAAATATGGGAGTAAGGGTGAGGTGGAAAAAGAGGTCTCTATTTTTTTTATTTTTTTTTATTTTTAGGGCCTTGCCCGGGGCACATGGAGGTTCCCAGGCCAGAGCTGAATCAGAGCTGCAGCTGGCAGCCTATGCCACAGCCACAGCAACGCCAGGATCTCAGCTGAGTCTGTGACCTATGCCACAGCTCAGTGCAACACCGGATCCTTAACCCACTGAGTGAGGTCAGGGATTGAACCCGAGTCCACATTATCCTAGTCAGGCTCATTAACCACTGATCCACGAAGGGAACTCACAGAGGTCTCATTTTATGAGACCAGAAGAACCACTAAGAATATTATCACAGAGGATTTGGGAATGAAAGATCAGAACACAGGTACAGGCATTAAGACTCTGAAAAGATGATACAAAAAGCTTTCCAGGAGTAGTGCTCAGCGAGACAAGACACTCATGCAGAAATAAGAAACAGTCAGATGCCTGAGGTCTTTCCTGGGGCTGCTGATTGAGTGGAAGACTGAGAGGGCATTTTACTTTTGGGTGAGTGCTTTTAGGGTCTACTCAGATATCCCCCAACCCAGCCTGGGGAAAACTTATCACAAGCTCTTCGAGGGAGGGAAATTAGGAAACTAAAAGAATGAGATCACCCTTCCAGGAATAATAATCAAGGAGGGAGAAGGCAACTATGAAGCCTTTGGGATTTTTCTTAACAGGCTCTAAGGACAGAGGAAAGCCCTGTGATCTACCCCAGGGGCACACTCTGGCTGCAGAGCTGGCTGGGAGGGTGGGATGGCATTCCCAATCCCCAGCCCTACACGTGGGCTTGATAAGGAGATAGCACCACTTACCAGGAGAGTCTACACTAGTTGATGAGTAACATTAATAACCCATCATGGCTGAGGTGGTTGAGTGAAGATAAGTTCCATGAGCGGCAGCCAGAGGAAGTTAATTACCTCCAAGGAGAATGTGTGAACCACTTGGATTCCACGTGGGAGTGGGGATGGCCTTTGGGGGCAAGTCCAGTGATGCTTCTGGCCTCCATCCAAAGACCAAGCCCCATTACTGTTGCATTGGATTTATTAATACTATAACTTTACACAAATTTACCCATGCTACAATTTAGATATGCAGAAAAAACTATAGTTAATTTATTTTGTCTAGAATTAGTCTCTCAAAAGTCCTTGATGGGAATTGGGGTATAGACAAAATAGAAGTTTCCTGTTTCCAGTTGAAACTTCTGGAGATAGATCCCCTTTAGATGGCCTTGCACCACTCTGAAACACGACCAGGGCAAGATAGGTTTGGTGGCTCCCTCTGGTTAGGCAGGGGAAACCTGGATATTCAGACTCTTTGGGCTGCTCTAAACGTTACCTATAAAATGGACTGGATGTCACCCAGCAGTTTCCACAGGCCCCTGGGTGGGGCCGGGAAGGTGGATGATTGCCAACAAATGAACCTGTTCTTGGACCTGCGTTCAGTACAGGTGAGGAAACTCTCCTAAACCCAGGAGCAAACTCCCCACAGGGAGCAGGTGGAGAATGTGAGATGCATGTGGCTTTTTAAAAAATTTTTCTTTTCTTTTTTTCCTTAGAATTTCTTGGGCTCATCCATTTCTTTCCTTTTCACTCCACATCTGTGGAAGGGACTGGCTACTGCATCTTACATCTCATTCGAAAGGAGAAAGAACTGTCGTTTAGAATTGCGGTTGATTCCAGCAACACTGACACAACCTTACTGTATATAATATATAATGAACATAATGAATGGAATCTCTGAAGACCCCCCAAACAAGATGCCTCATTAATAATTGAAATTTTGAAATAAGAAAATTATGCCTGCACTGGGGCCACAACTTCCTCTTTTCTGTTTATCTTCTCCGCAAAGACATCAGTCTACTTGTCCCACAAGCATTTGCATCATGAAGGTTGCTCTTTAAACATAATTCAAGTCCTGAAGAACGCTGGGAAGAACAGGTGAGAACTTTCATCTAAACTGAATTCCATAAACATCTTGGGGGACCAGCTTTGTTGAAATGTCCAGGTCACTTTTTTCATCTTAAATGATTAAAGGTGAAGAGGCATTTTTAAGGACAACATAATGATACAATAGTGTTTTAGAATTTTTAAATTTAATAGTATTAGTAATTCTGATCACTCTATGTCTTAGAATAGGTACTGTTTTACCAAGGAGGGACATGATTAGGCATAATGAGCACCATCAGCAGAACAGGGAATAGGGTAAAGCGAGTGGGGTACCACAGTGCTTGTCCTGGTGATTAAGAAGTTCGGCGAATGAGACAAGCTGGGTGGGAATAGCCTTGTCCCCTAAACTTTTCAGGTAACTACTGCCAAATCCAGTTAACTGAAAAATATGACGATGGGAGACACAGGTTTTAGAGGGAAGAGTGGTGTGACCAATTTAGAAAACATTTTTTTTTCTTCCTCTTTGTCTTTTTAGGGCCACACCTGTGGCATATGGAAGTTCCTAGGCTAAGGGTCTAATCGGAGCTGTAGCTGCCGGCCTACACCACAGCCATAGCAACTTGGGATCTGAGCCACATCTGTGACCTACACCATAGCCAACAGCAATGCCAGATCCTTAACCCACTGAGCGAGGCCAGGGATTGAACCCGAGTCCTCACAGATATGAGTCGAGTTTGTTACCACTGAGCCACAATGGGAACTCCTTAGGAAACATTATGTTTGGACTTGATTGTAAGAGGCAACATTGGGGAAGTCAGATAAAAGAGATGAAAAAGGGATGATTAATTCCTGAAAAATTTTCTGTCCTATTTGAGGTCATAAATATTTTCTTCGTGAAGGAAAAGACTAATAAAAGTCATTCTGCTAAAGAGTGTAATTCCCCTAAATCACAGCATCCACATTCTGAACACTTTTTAGCACACAGTTTGCAAAATAATAACCTGGCCACGGTGACAGATTGTGGATTCTGAAAACAGAAAAACCCTTTAAAAAAATTCTCAAGCATTTGTCCATGTATTGTTCATATTAGCTTTTTCTCCCTATTCTATCCCCTGTTGATTTGAATTAGGTGGCAAAAGGACATTTGATTATGTTAGATATTTGCCCTAAGGTTAATGAGTAATGTTTGTGATCTGAAACAGGTATATTACACTGATAGTGTCAGGAATGCCCCTTGCTGTGCAAAAAAAAGGTGTCAAAATGCCAATAACCAAGTGTGTGGGGAAGGTTGTAGGGACTGTATCTGGCCACTTGGCGGGCAGATCATAAACTCTTAATAAGTGGCCCTTGGGCTGGGAAAGCCTCGTAATTTGTCCACAAGTCTTTCCTCTACATCACCACCCCCCCTCAACGCACAGCCTGTGGCTTTAAACATTTTCTCAAGCAAATCTCAAGGTATTTCTTTCTAACTCCCCTGTAAATAAGTGGTGAAGAAAGAACTCTCCTGTGCTTTCAAACGTCTATTTTAAACTCCTAGTGTGGCTCATCCATTTTCATCTTTTAAAAAATAAATTACACCTATGAATTGAACCCCTTTAAAATGACATGCCCTTTTATTTTTTCTTTATTTTTTATTAGAGTATAATTGATTTACAGTGTTGTGTCAATTTCTGCTATACAGCATCATGACCCAGTCATACATACATATACATTCTTTTTCTCGTACTATCCTCCACCATGTTCTATCCCAAGAGATTGGATACAGTTCCCTGTGCTGCACTGGATCTTTTTTTTTTTTTTTTAGTGCCAAACCTGTGGCATATGGAGGTTCCCGGCTAGGGGTCCAATCAGAACTGCAGCTGCCGGCCTTTGTCACAACCACAACAGTCTGGGATCCGAGCTGTGTCTGAGATCTCCATCACAGCTCACAGCAGCACCAGATCCTTAACCCACTGAGTGAGGCCAGAGATCGAACCTGCAACCTCATGGTTCCTAGTCGGATTTGTTTCTGCTGTGCCACGACGGGAGCTCCTGTCCTGTAATGAATCTTGAGTTTGCATTTAAACCTCTCGATTGCAACAGGATGAGGCTCTGAACCACGATGGCCTTCAGAACCGGCTTATAGAATATCTAATCCAGTTACCTTCTTGGCAGCTGCAAAGACTATCCCACTTGTCTGGTTTTAAAGCGGATTTAAACATTTTATACGCTTTTTTTTTTCCAAATTAACATTTATGATAGTTTACAAAAATATTTCCTTCTTTTGTTCACTTATGCTTACCATGTGCCAGGTTGAATTCTAGGATTTGAGTTATTGGAGAAGAGAAGAGATGTGTTTGAGAACTTGGTTTTTGCATCACACACTAATGGATTTTGGCTGGTTTCTTAAACGGACCATTTCTATATTCCTGAAATTCAGTGCAAAAAGGAGATCACTGTGATCTTGTGTGAGAGTTTTGACAATTAATCACATTATTCTTATCCAGGCACTGTGCCTAGTGTTTTTTACTCATGAGAATCAAGGGAACAGTCCTCCCCCTTGTCCTCCTGCCAGTCAAATAATTAACCTGCTCATCGTGTCTTAAATGACTATGCTTCACAGCCTCTGAAATTCACATCTGGGACAAGCTGGGGGAAAAAATTCATAAAGAAGAAAATCCTGGTAACTTCTCAATGTTCTACTTTTCCTGTCTCTGGCTTCCTTTTTTCGTTCCACCAATGTTGTCAGCTTTTAATTCTTTGGGGAGAAGAATAAAAGAGATGGGAAAAGGCCACAGGTATGTTGGGACATATAGTATTACGTTTTTAGGTGGGGACATTCCTGGTAGCCCTATTGAACTCATGTTACCAATGGCTCTTCCCGGTAGCAGAATGCAGCTGTAGGATGCAGGAGGTTTTCCTGTTGGATGCTTCGCCATCCTGTCCATATTCCTTCCTCACTGTGGGAATGATGTTTGTAGAATTGTAAAACATGAGGGTTTTGAGTCAGAAATTAGAGGGCATTTATATTTGTCTTCTCCTGCCATGACTGATTAAGTTTTCCCGATTCATACTCTTGGATGAATAATAATGTTCTTTTTGCACAAAAAAAAGGTTATATCTTGAATTTAAATTCTCACACATACTGAGAGCGGGGAGGGATAAATTGGGAATTGGGGATTAACAGAAACACACTATTTTACATAAAATAGATAAACAACAAAGACCTACTGTATAGCACAGGGAACTACATTCAATACGATGTAATAACCTATAAGGGAAAAGAATCTGAAAAAGAATCACTTTGCCGTAAACCCCAAACATTGTAAATCTACTAACTTCAGTAGGAAAATTTTTTCACAATTCTGCACAAAAGAGTTTGAATTATATTCCTCCTTTCCTCTTTCAGACACTTTCTCTGCTGTACAGAATAGTGATGAGGCAGGAGGAGGCTGAAGGAGTTGTTCATCTTTTAATGCAAATCTATGGAAAATAGGGTTTCTTTAAAAGCAAACTGTGAGAAATGTCATTTCACTTTTTAAAAAGGAAATTGAAGTCATTGTATCTCTAAACAACAGTTCTTCATCTTTGCAGAAAAAAAAATTTAATTTTCTTTGAAAACTATCATGCATGGCACAGGCCTTGTTAATCAGAGAAATAATACTCTGGATAAATTATTTTTGACAGAAGTATCATCTCTTTGTATAGTTTTGGCCAAGCAACTTCAAGAAATTACCTAAAGAACTAGAAGAGAGTGTAAAATATGATGCTTTAGTTACTGTATGTGTGAGTTAGAGTCCAATAATATTAGTGACAGAGATCCCATAATCAGAGAGGTGTAGTTGATGAGTGAATATTTTGTTTGGGGGCTTCTGGGGCTTATCAAGTAGATTTAAAAGCTTGGATAGCCTTTCCACATACATATAATCTGGTATAAAACACGTATAAGATATTTTCTCAGATGATGTTCCTAGAAGTAACTGCCAGTTTGTCTTGTTTCGCTTTTCAGTTTTCACCTTGTCGACAATTTCAAAACAGCGATATTACTGAAAATAAAAATGCTCCAATGAAATCCATGTGTTTACAGCAGAGGGCGATTCTGCTTTTTCATATCGAAAGAAAGTATTTGAAAGACATAAGGTGAACAATTTAGGAACTTTGCTTTCACAGGCTGACTCTACTTTTGGTGGAGGGTGATTATTTCTGCTGTTATATTATTAGTATTTCATATTTCTACCCATAGTGTCTGCTACAGACATATTACTTTCCTTAATTCATTCTAAATACTTCAATTTTATCTTAGAAATGCTTGGGAAACATGGCCACAATTTCACGTCCTCTTCCCATAACTGATTTATTAGTTTTTACTTGATTACACAAATTCAATGCCAAAAGCAGACTGGAAGCTGACATAAGTCATTAGAATAGAAGTAATAAAAAATTCACATCATAAAAATTTCAAGTGAAGTATTGTAAACCAAAGACCTTGAATAGCCATCATTCTTTGAGCCCCTGTGTTAGACTTTTTTCCTCAAACTAGCGTCAGTGAATTCTCTGAAAGATAATTAAATTTTGTGATTCCGTTACAATGACAATCTAAAGAAAAATAAGATGTGCATACACTGGGTCTGTATATGATTCATGCCTGAGTTCTCACATTTGGAGATGTGCCTACAATCTCATTTACACTTGGGTAGGTCAAATAATGTCACAAGGGCTGTATGGATAAAAATTAATAGTATTTTGAATATAGAAAAAGGGAGTGAAGATTGAATAATTATAGAATGACTATTAATTACTCAACTACTATAATTGTAGTGTAGACAGCAAAATGGACTAGTCAAGCCCTAACAAATAAATAATATTGCCCCTATATCGTAGCTTTAGGTACTGTACTTGAGCTATGGATGGACGTATTGGGTAGACTGCCCAATTTACAATTCATTGGCAGTAAGTATGATAAATGAAAAGTAAAAATGTTTCTGTCTAGGATCCAGAAATCATTGGTTTCCATATCTGTTCAAAGTTGATTTCGATTGCACTCAATTTCACCCAACTTCAAGTAAACAATGTAATTTTGCAGAGTATTCAAGAACTATCTTGTTGAAATTGAGAATAATGCTGGGTCTCTACCTTTCCTTGTCTGATTGTTTTTGTAAATGACAAATAGAGTATAACTATCAATTTATACATTAAACGATGTACTTGGAGAACTGGTTCTTTTAAAGGATCGAATAATGGCATGCACAAAATAGTAGGAAAAGAGAAGAAGAACCCATCTTGCTTATTTGTTAAATTTTATAAGTTATTTGCCCTAGGTAAGTAAAATATTAGTAAATTTTTAAATTTATTGACTCCAATTTTTTCCCCTATATCTTAAGTCTTCCCCAATTTTTCCCTTTAAAACTCCTACCCTAGTGGGGGTCATGTCCCTAAGTACAGGTTTTACAGCCATGGGAAAGTTGCATACATTATGTAATATGCTGGTTTATGGCATAATGCATCATTTCAATTTTTGTGTGTTTCTCCTCACACCTAGAATGATACTAAAAGATGCCATAGAATAATCAGCAAATATATGACTTCATATCAAGGAAAAGCACTTTACGGAAGAGGAGAGACTCCAGGGCAACAGATTTCTTACAGCGGTACTTTCCTAAGTGTACTAAGGTAATTAGCCTCAATAGGAGATAATTTTGGTTCACAGGGGTTGCTGTTGTTTTAAGTCTTTCTGGGAAATTTGGATTTTCCATTGATAGCAGTTTTAACATGTCACCCTGGAGCCAGAGTGAATTAAAGTGAGGAGCTACACAGTCTAAACAAACATTCCTTCCCATTATCAGAAGCCTGACAACATAATAGCATAAACTATAGTCATGTGGTCACATTCACAAGTAATGCAGGATCAATTAAAAATCAAAGAAATGCTACATTTCCTAAACCAGACTGGAGTTGGGGAAAGCATGTTTAAAATTACCACTTTCCTCCCCTCCCCCATAACTTTTATATTGTGTTTTAAACTGAAAAAAATACAACAGTGTTTATTAGAATCACTCACTCATGTGATTAGTCTACCTCTCTGTTTTGTAAAATTAAGGCAGACTATGGCAATATTGCAATACTACTTCAGCTATTTCAATCTTGACTATGCTATGTGATTTGGCATGCTTAATTTTTATTTCTCTATTTTACCCTAATTGCACAATTACTCAAAGTTAGAGCTGCAATTCTGCTACATTTTACATTTTCCCCAAGGATGTTGATGGAACATGGTTTGCTTATATTTACCATGAAATCTTTTTAAACATGTGATGTTAAAAGTGAAATATTTTTCCATGTATTTTTTCATTTGTATAACAAGGAGATTTACAAAGTAATTTATAAAAATGGAAGAATTATATTTCTGAAGTGACAATATTTTGTCAGTAATTTTGGCATTCTAATATGACTTTGTTTACTACTTTTAGATGACAGTTATACAGATAACAAAAATGTATCAACATGCTTTTGGCTACAGAATGTTTGTGTTATAAAACAGCAACAAATTTTTTGTTGTTGTTCAAAGGAGAGTATATTAATTGTATTTCCAAAAATCGTTTAGATTTGAACTTTGTGTGTGTGTGTGTGTGTGTGTGTGAGAGAGAGAGAGAGAGAGAGAGAGAGTGATTGATTCATGGGGCCCAGGAGGAATTTACCTGCATGTTTTTTGAGCTTCCTGACCGCACATCCTTTGCTTTTTAAGACCCTCATTTTCAAATACTCTGTTTCCGTAAGTATATTCAGATTTTCCCAAACTTTTTATTTTCGTTTGAAAGGAAACAAATCAGTCACCACGATATTAAAACATGGTCCAGGAGGCTTTGTTGTTTCTTTGGGAGCAAATTCTCCAAGCAGTGGTTGGGCAAACAACTCACTTTGCCCTTAACTTTATCCTGGTTTGGCATCTCTGAAAACCAGCTGAATACTATTCTGAATTCAGGGATTGGGGTCAAGCCACAAGTGAGTGGAAAATACCAAGACGCACCAAAATGAATGACAGAGGGAATTCGATTCATCTTATTTTTAAAAATACCTACATATGCTAAAAACTGTGAGTAACTGTATGGAGTGCAATAATTAGAAATAGCCAGCTCTATCCTCAGAGAATATACACGCAGTAGGGAAATATGACGTAGAAAAATAATTACTATACAAGGCACATGATGGAAGTGTTAAAAGAGCAGAAAAGGTGCTAAGAAAACAACAACAAAAAATACAAGGTCTTGAAAATATCCCTAGTTCAGTGTTTCCCAAGCCCGACCATAGGTGAGGAACACCAAGAAAGACCTTGATTTAAAAAAAAAAAAATTGGAAATGCTATAAAATTGGCTGTGGTGATTTGTACAACTATAAATGTAATAAAATTCATTGAGGAGTTCCCGTCGTGGCTCAGTGGTTAACAAATCCTACTAGGAACCATGCATTTGCGGGTTCGATCCCTGACCTTGCTCAGCGGGTTAAGAATCTGGTGTTGCCATGAGCTGTGGTGTAGGTTGCAGAAGCGGCTTGGATCCCAAGTTGCTGTGGCTCTGGCATAGGCCGGTGGCTACAGCTCCGATTCAACCCTGGGAATCGGAGCTAGCCTGGGAACCTCCACGTGCTGCCAGTGTGGCCCCAGAAAAGACAAAAAGACAAAAAAAAAAATTCATTGAGTCATAAAAAATTGAAAAAAAAAACAAAGTTAAAAAATCTATACTAGTACTTTCTGGACCCACTGGATAAGAATTTTGGAGGTGGGAGGTGGAGAAACTAGGAATGTATATTTTGAAAAATCTCTCTTAATTCTGGAGCCCAATCAGATTTAAAAACATGAATCCGCACTATCCTGGTATAGGAATTTATGAAGTTTTATGTAACCGTGTGTAGCCCTAATTATTTTCTATTTGGGGCTCATTCATGTGGAACTGACTCTTTCCAAACTAACGTCCATTTGCAAAATTCAGAACATGCTCCAAGGAATCCCATGAGGCTCCCATCACTTCATTTACTCAGACAACATCTATAATTTTGTGCTTATAGTGGTCAACACAATTTCCATTTTTTAAGACATTCTTAGTGATTTGTTCATGATTTTATCTTGAGTACACCATGCATTAATGCCACTGAGAAATTTTTCTTGTAGTTAAAAATGTACATATATGCATACACATACACAAATCTATCTACATATGGATATTATGATTATACATATATACATGTATATGTTTTGCCTTATCAGCCTAGTCTTGTATTGTGTTTGTCGTGGTTGTGCCTACTTTATTGATTGAAGACTTTGGAAGACATTAGCAAAGTACTCTTCACAAGCATGCTGGTAAACATTTCAGTGACAATACTACCTCCCAACTCCAAACCCCTCACTACCCCCCTGCCCCCACCCCAAAGCAATTCTGGATACAAATGTAATTTATACGTAATTTCTACTTCTTAAGCTTTAGGGCTCTTTCAACCAGACTCTTGGAAATGTTAGTGATCTGGGAGACAGAGGGCAATTCCCCGTTTTTTAGCTCAAGACCTCCAGGAGAGTGGGATGTGGGAACGCAATGATTAGAGAGAAGATAACAAACAGAAGGGAAGGGGGGGGGACACAGGGATTTAGAAGCAGGGGATAACAGGGGTTATGCATACTTCTCCCCCATTTAACAGTGTGGAGTCCCAACTTTTGAATTCTGATTTTCTCATCTTATGGTAATTTTCTGATCTGTCATTTCACTTCAGGTTAATTTTCTTTCATCACAATATTTGTTAAAGTGCCAAGTTCATTGTATTTTCATTTACTACTGAGAATATTCTATTTTTGCTAAACTGAGTAAACTTGTGTAAGCAATAATAAAGCCAGGAAGCAAAGTTTCCAGGAAAGTGTGAGTATAACATATTTTTTCTTTAATCTATACATAGGGCCAAAACCCAATGCCAGTTGACAAAAAATGGCAATAGTTCATATCTTTGAGGTCATTAGACAAATGGTTATAAAAGGATATCAAATGTTTCCCACAGTATCACTGAGTTCAACCAGCTGGGTCACAGCAAGATAGAGAAACTTTAACCAAGAGCTCCCTGTGGGAAATAAAATTTTCTCCTTCTTGTGTTGACAACAACAACAACAACCACCTTATGAGGCACATGACTGGGGAGGGAAGGCATCCTGGCCTTTGTGTTCCTGCCTTTGAGAACCTTGTTCTGAGCATATCACATCCTTTCTGGCAAAAAGGACTTGAGTTTAATCACACTAAGCTTCCAGACCATGCAGATTTCTGATCCAGAACAGTTTTATTCCTGGCACATCACACAATTAAAAATACCCCTGGATCAAAGCACAGGAAAACCAAATCAAACCAAACCAACCAACCAAACAAAAAACACCAGAGATGCAACAGGTACCACATTCTGTAAAATGTGGAAGGTGCCAATGGAAAGCTGAAACATTAAAACAGTTCATAAGGTTGCACTGAGTGTTACCGAAATATGCAGTACAGCTCTCAGTTTCTGATGGTCACCCCTGGAGTCAAGACATTGACAACTCAGGAAACAATAGTCACAGGCTCATCTGGTTTTATTTTAGCAGTTATTTTAAGTTTTATCCTAAATACTGTGTATACAGAAAAAAATGGTACTTTATGTATTGATGGACTTTGTAAGGGTTGTTTTGCTTTAGCCCATCGTGAGAAAGTCCTGGAGAAAATGTTGACCAGCTTAGGAAATGTATTTACAGATTTCATACTCATTCAACAAACATTCAACCAACAAGTCTTACTGAGCATTGGCCCCTGTTCTCAAGGAGTATTTAGTCCCACCAAGAAGATATATGACCTGAGAAAATGTATATGACAAAAGATGGCCTGAGGGATAGGGCATGTTGGCTGCTACCAGCCCATTCTGTTTAGGGGGCATTATGGAATGATACCCCTTGATCAGCTGGGGTTGGTCACATGAGAAGACCTGGACACCATTCAGCTTGAACCTCAGCCTCTAACAGCATTTGTCCTGAAGCAAATCGCTTAGCATCCTCCTAGCCTCTCCTTCCTCAGCAGAAAATGGAGAATAAAGCTCCCCTCATTCATGGAAATTGTGGTGAGAGATTTTAAAATATGAGATAATAAGTCTAGGAAATAGTTTTATTTTTAATCACATAGTTTAATTTGGAGCTTATTGAGATTCATTTACTATGTGTGAGGCTCTGAGCTAAATCCTTTGATGGGTGCTATGTCCTTCTTACTCAAGATCATCTTGTGAAATAGCATCTTGTGCATAAATGCCATTATTCTTCTTAACAGAGGAGAAAACTGGGACCTAAAGAAGTTAAGTGAAATGTGTGCTAAGGCCACGCTGTAGTCAGTGGAAGTGTTAAAACCTAGGTTTTTCTGAAACCAATAAAAGCACTCTTAACCAGTATACTATGTGGCCATCTTTTAGTGCCTCAAGAGTAATTGATTTCTAAAGTATTCATTCTAAGTTAGCAGATGTAAACCATTCCATTTAGATTGGATAAGCAGTGAGATCCTACTATACAGCACAGGGAACTATATCCAGTCTCTTGTGACAGAACATGATGGAAGATAGTATGAGAAAAAGAATGTATGTACATTATGACTGGGCCACTTTGCTGTACAGCAGAAATTGGCACAGCACTGTAAATCAACCATACTTTAATAAAAATTTCTCTCTGAAATTCGTACACATATTCTTAGTCTAGAACATCACTGTTAAAGTGTCTGTGCTCAGAGTGGGGAGAGAACAGGGCTGGCCTTCCAGCCTTCCCCTGTTAGAAGATTAGTTTATCAAATTGTATTATCTTCATATCAGAAGAATCAGGGAGATGGTGCTGAGGGGATGAAGTATGTGACCTAGGTGCCCTTGAAGAGTTGCACCAGCAGAACCCCCTAGGCCCCTCGACCCTACCCAAGTCCTAGAGACCAGCCAAAAGCAAGGTCCAGTGGATGAGGGAGCAGGCTTGGGTGGTTGTCTTGGACTTTGAGAGACCTTTGCTCAGTGATGGAATGCAAAGGATGAGATGCGTCTATAGTGGCCAGAAGCGTTTTCCTTAGTGGTCTCAGGGCTGCCTGTTGACACCCAGTTTTGACTTTGTTGTTGATTGGGTGAGGTCAATTACAGGGAGGACAAAAACAGGAAACACAGCAATGTCACTTTTTTTGGATTAGATTGAAACTGTGCAAAATCATTTTTGACGAAAAAATGCCTGTCTGCTTAGTTATACAAAAGGAAGGTCGTGCAGTCATATAAAAAATTGGCTTGTGCATAAAAAAGAGAGACATCGATGCTATTTGTGTACGTTTGATAAATACTTGGATTTTGAGGTCATGGCAATCATAAAGGGATTCTAGCAGAGTGATTCATATGCAGTAGGTTAAGTAATAAAGTCACTACCATTAAAACTTGAATGAGTTTCTCTCTAGAAATTCCTAATGTGGGGCGTAATTTTGATCTGACATGGACCATAAATGACGTCCATTAAAAAGTGAACCCTTGAGAGAAAAGGATCTCTTTTTAGTTTTGTATAATACTAAGTGCACTTAGAGAGAGGGTTTTTCTTTTTCTTTTTTTTTTAAAGCTTTAGTTAGGCTAATGAAAAATTATTTTTAAAAGGTATGTCTAACAGAGGTCACCAACATGCCATGTCCAAAATTCTACTCTTGAGCTTCTCACCAAACCTGTTCCTCCCATAGTTTGGCACGTCTTGGTTAAAGGTCCTTTCTACCTGAGCTCAGGTTCAAACTTTGGAATCATTCTTGCCTTCTCTCTAACTGTCACATCTGCATCAGATCCATCAGCACATCCTATGAGCTCCTATTGGTTAGGGTAGAGGCTAAGTTGCTCTAATAAAGAGACCACAAAATTGAGGTACTAGGACCTTAGAACTTAGTGCTTTGTCATGTAAGAGTTCATGAAACACAGTATTAATTCAGGGCTCTGGGGAAGCGGCAGACCTGCCTTCATCAACAAGACCAAGGCTCCCAGTTATCACCATTTCCAGAAAGAATGGGAAGAAGAGAAGCAAAGGCAGGGCAACCATCTTCAGGAGGAAGGCTGGGAGCTGGCACAGAGCACTTCCGCTTCACATCCACTGGGGAGGCCCTCGCCATGTGGATATGCACTGGGCTCCAAAGGAAACTTGGAGATGTGGTTTCTAGCTGGGTATCCATATGCCCAGGAAGAAGTAAAGAACGGACATGGGAGGACAACCAGTGGTGTCTGCCACAGGTTGACATTTCCAAAATAAATTCCTCTGCAATTACCTACTGTCTCCTCTACTCCACCACCTCTGCAGGACAACCCTTCAGCCATCATCCCAGTAAAGCGGTATTTCTGCTTCTGCTCCCGCCTCTCTACATCGGTTCCCAACACCTCAGTCCCTGATGGTGTTAAAACCCCTGAGGAACTGTGGCATTTTGCTGCCCTTAACCCTGCAGTAACCACCCTGGGGCGGGGCGGCAGGGGGGGAATCTTGGTCTCTCCTTGCCTGGTCACCCCATGCGAAAGCGCAACTCCTCCCCCACCCCATTCTCCCTATCCTCCTTCCTGTCTTATGTTTATCTCCAGCACCTTCTAACACGTCCCCTATTTTACTTATCTGGTTTATTCTCCCCAGCCCCCTCCCTTTCGTCCCAAACCCCAGAAGTTAAGCTCAGGACAGTAAATGTTTTCATCTGTTTTGTTTTCTGTACCTTGTATGCACCTGGCCCATAATAAATGCTCAATAAATTCCTTGGAGTGAATCATAGGGGAAAACGTACAACCTCAGGCATCTGCCTTCTTGTTTAAAGTACTGTCTTGTGGTAAACACTTAGCAAGATATAAGGAATCAGTCTTATGATAAGAATTAATGTTGTGAGACTCTGTGACTAGGAGTTGAATATTGAATGGGCCATGGAAGGAAACAGAAGCTTGAAATGGGGAGATGTTATGTGTACTGCCATTCTGAGACTAACCTATTCATGAAATGAAACAATTCATTTCCTCTCTGTTTGCCCCAGTTTTCTCAGCTCAGTAAGACATAAATACCTACTTCAGGTTTAGAGGAATTAGGAAACTGAAATACGTGAAAAAGGCAATGGCACTATCCCAAAAGTATTTGTATGTAATGTGCCTTTAAGTTTACAACATTTATTAAAGTAAAAGAGTACCAAAGAATTTGCTAATTTCAAACAGAATCTTTTGTTAACTGCTTTAGAACCGTCCTTTTCTAGTTTGTGTTTTAGTCTCTATCCCAAAGTTGTACTGAATCCCAAAGGTGTCTTGAATGTGTCTAATAAAATAGCCATAGTAATAGGAATTAAGAACTTCTGTCTGTAACTCGAATATTTTTACATATTATATTAAATCTTTATAAAAACCCTATGAGGTAGATACTTTGAGACAGGTAGGATGTGATTATAGTTGACTTTAACAATTAAAATAATAACAAAATATAATTTGATCATTTAAAATATTTCAAATTTTTAAGATTATTTTATCTTTAAAAATTTTATTGGAGTATAGTTGACTTACAATGCTGTATTAGTTTCAAGTGTAGAGCAAAGTGAATCACTTATAAATATACCCATTCTTTTTCCTCATGTAGGTGATTGCAAACTATTGAGTAGATTTCCTGCTGCTATCCAGTAAATTCTTATTAATTTCTATTTTATACAGTATGTATGTGACAATACTTCAATTTTGACATTAAAACCCAATTAACAAAAAAAATTGTGTGCAGATAAAATGAATCTATTTTTCTGAGATGAGTATTTACTTACACAGATGACTCCTTCCCTTTTCTTCCACAATGGGTTATTTCCTCAAGTTCAACGGACAAAGAATGTCCGAATACATTTAAAATGTAAAAAGCAATAGCCTTCGTATTTCCTCTTTTACACTCTGATAAAGATGCAGTTCATGGCAAAGGTCACTCATTCAAATCTCATTGTTCCAGTTTTCTTTCCTAAATTAGAAAAAAAAAACCAAAACATGACTTTTCCCCCTGTATATTAACTACACTGCACCCCATAAAAAGAAGTTTTTATCTAATTTTTATAATTTATAAGAGTGACAAACTTAGAAAAAGAAGCAAATCATGAATAGAATGACAGCGTTTGGAATGATCAAGGAAATAATCCAGATTGTTGCTAATTTAGTTTCAGAAGATGATAATAATGCTTTTTTATCTCAAACTTGGCTCAGGCCTTTGGAAAAAATATTTCCCCAGGAAATTTGAACCCAGCTGAAGCAATTGATTTTTACTGGCTATATCCAGGATGCTCCTTTCTCAATTTTGGGTACTCCTGTGGTTGTTTGGTCACACGCATACTAATGGTTATTCAGAATTGAATCGACAACATTGATGGAGTTAATATCTCTGCTGGCCTTTCACAAAATGCCCTTATTACTCCAGAAGATGGACAAGAACCAGTAGAGACAACCCAGTTTCCTAGCTACCGTAATTTACACAATCAAAAACAGTGCTTGAGTAGCCACTGTTCCTTAAGACACCATGGAGAGGGCACACATTTCAAAAAGAACATGGTACAAGTCTCCCAGGAATAGAATTCATCATATTCTAAAAACAAAAAACAAAAAACAACAAAAAACAACAAAAGTCTTTAAAAAAATGTCATCTCCGGCCTTTTATTATTTTATGGGCTAATCTGAACACATAAAACTTGTTATTTCTACAAAATTCTCAACAATGATGGCTATAATGAAATTCTTGACAGTATTACTCTTAACACAAACCACAGATAACTTCAAATTGATTGAAATAAAAACGAAAAAGCCTTCTGGATGTTAAAAAAAAATAATGTAGTGGCTTTTTGCAAAACTTCCACTTTGATAACTTTATACTGATTATGGAAGTTTTAGTATCACCGTGACTTTCATTAAGTTTTATAATGGTAGCTAAGATAAGTACAGCTAAAAAATGTCCAGAGTGTTCTTGGGTTTAAAGGGTCACTTCCTTAATAGATTGGGGCTGTGTCAAATCTACTTTAAAATGAGATAGCACATATAAAAATACTTCAAAAAGTTAAAAGCACTATATAAATGCAGGACCTTTCATAGATCGAGGCCCTGTTTTGGAAGCACTTAACCATAATTACAAATGCTGATAAATGAAAAAAATAGGACACCAAAAATGCTTTCATTGCCTTTTTCCCCAGTGCAAGTGCACGCACCGATGAGGAGAAATCTGTTTCATGCATTAACTTGGCAAAACCATTTAAATACCAAACATGAAACAAGTATTCAAATCTCATTGAATGCTCCCTTCTTCTTTTAGCCCTGTATGAATGTAAGTTTGTTATAATAATAGTTTTAATTATAGTAGTCGAGCATAATTATAAACATGATTTGTCTTTCCAAAATGATTCATTCTTCCAAAGCGATAAACTTCTCCTAACTTGTTATTCTCCTCAAAAGGTAGGGATGGTTTTGTTTCCTTCCTCACTTTTATAGGAAAAATAATGTACAAACCTTTACTCTCGGGGTAGCATTAAGAATCAACTTCATCCCCCCAAAATTGCTGCGTCCTTGGGCTGTGCCCTTTAAGCTGTGAGGAAGCCCTAGCTCCCTCTACTGGCTGAATCATTATCACCGTTTCTAAGTTGCGTTGACCCAAGACTGACTGACATTCCTCCCCAGAAACTGAGGTGAAAACCGAGGGCTTTGCCGGCCGTGTGCTGGCCTTTCAGAAGCAGCCGTGAGCCAAACAAACCTGGGAAGTTTCTCTCCATCTTTAAAAGAAAAAGAAAAAAGCGATTACCATGAATAAAGAGCCCTCAGTGGAAGAAAGAAATTACTTTTCCTAAAAAAAAAAAAAAAGTACCAAGGCGCCTTTTGCAGATGAAAGTACAGATGGGCAGTGCTCTGTATGTACCATATGACTTCCCTCGGGATAAATAAAGACGAAGCAATTCGTGAAATACAGTCACCTAAACTCTCGTGGCTGCTCATGGATGAATATTAAAAAATCCAGTATTTATCTTCCTGATCAAGAGCTCATTAGGGCACTCCTACGTGTCGTCAGTGAGGGCAGCGCTGGAGTGGAGGTATTTTAAGTGGCGTGACACATTTTCTTTA
The DNA here is from genome assembly GCF_016906955.1 of Phacochoerus africanus. Taxonomy (NCBI): domain Eukaryota; kingdom Metazoa; phylum Chordata; class Mammalia; order Artiodactyla; family Suidae; genus Phacochoerus; species Phacochoerus africanus. The sequence goes on along the minus strand of NC_062558.1, from coordinate 16,192,677 downwards.
GGTTCAGAGGGTTAAACAGGTAAGTGGTTTCACATGTAGGTCTTTCCTAAAACATGAGGACAAAAATGATGAGCTAGCCACTTTTTTAGAGGTGGAGAAAAAAATGGGTTAGAATACACAGTCTCTGGAGACACAGGCCCCCAGTAAGTGGAACCTTGTGACGGTGGAGGCGGAGCCAGGCAGCAGCTGGGTTCTGTCACCCTGACTGGGGCGGCCTTGTTAGTGTAGCGTGACCCCCAGAGGGCTCCCACAGATAATACCGGCACCTCTCCCCACTCTAATCTCCCACCCGTCTGAGCAATTCAACAGGAGATAGGGGCATTAAGGCCATATTATTCCAAACAACATTTAGCTGAATGGTAGCTGAAGATTGTGACAGCCAAAGACAAATTCTCCCGGTCAAATGCTTTCCTTCCCAGAAAAGTTTCCTGTTTTAGGATTTTTAAGGCACAAAAAGGTCATTAAAATGAAACCAAAAAGGAAATCCCACACCACCCTTTGCTGAACCTGGGAAGACTTTTCAATCTCAGACAGAATTTGGGGAGCTTCCTCTGCTACTAGGGGCTATAATAAATTCACCAAATATTCAGACTAAGTCAGTCCTTCATATATGTGCTGATTTTGTTGACATTGTTGCGTATCTCCAGATATGGGCACATAGCCCGTTTTTACAATACATCGCCGAATATCCGGTGGCCAGTAGCTGTTTTTGCTGGAATGGGACAGGGTTATAACAAATCTTGGGTCAAAACTCTGAAGCCAGCGACAAAGTACTGCTTCGTTAACAACTTCCCCTGCGTTTAGACCTTATCGAATGTGTTTTCCCACAGCCCCAGTGAGCAAAAGGAAAAACGTTCTTCAATTCTTACAGCTGATCTTCAGGGCTACGACTCGACTCTGACATTCTTCCCTATTTCAAAGCGGGAATCTAAGCAAATAGATATTTAATGTACGTGAGGAGAATTAAGAGTATCCCCTGTGGTTCCTTTTTCTATTTCTATTGTTTTTCCTTTCAAAATATGCAGCACCAGGATTATACTGTGATGTTCTAATAATCCAATTTGGATTTGAAATTCTGGCAATGAGACTTATGGGAAAAAAAAAAATCGGCTATCTCTCCGGTAATCTGCAATGCCTGGTGTTCTCAAATAAGATCAGACAGTGATGGGAGATGATGCTTTCCTGTGACAGGGAGCTGTGTTTTGGGAAAGGCTGATTATTCTTTTCATTTTGTCTGCACCCAGCATGACCTGGCTTATATGCAAATATTTGACTGGAGGCAATAGCCAGGGTCTCTCACACTCCCGAGTTTCACCATAGTTATTAATAATGAATAATGCTAATCATTTAAAAAATCTCCTTTCCGAAAAATGTGCGCTTTGCACACTTCAGAGGAGGTTATCATATCAATAAGGAGCTGTTTTCTGTATCATTCTTTTAAACATTCTTTTAACAGACTTTTTAATGATAAGGATGAGCTTTACTCTATTGAACAGCATATTACATAGCTTTGAAATTCATACTTCAGTTGCGAAAAATATATTTCCTGTATGTCAACTCAAATAGATTCATTTTGTGTTGTTTTCTGAGTCAAAGAAAGTAAGCTCATTCTGTGTGTGTGTGTGGGGGGGGTATTGGTGAGTCGTGAAGATGGCTAGTCACTCTTGTACTCCAAAGTAATTCATTTGTTGAATCTGCCCATAAGTCTTAATAGATTATGAAAACATGAATCTATTCTCATTAGAACGATTTCACCAGTTTATTAAGAGTTATATCTTCATGTTCTTTTGGTCACAAAAACAAAGGGAAAATGTATTAATGATAAACACGCTCACTGTTTCAACCTAATGAGAAGCATGTCACTTTACAGCTGGAACTTTGTAATTATCGAGTCAACCCCTTTATTTTACTATTTCAGTAACAGAATCCAGAAGATGAAATAATTCTTTTAAAAGCACCTAACTGGTTGTAATGGGAATTCACCGTAGAACCAAGACAGCTGAAAGAGTTTTGTTTCTACTACCTACTTCTACCTGCTGTACTAGACGAATTTTCAGCTATTCATTATAAGTCAGTTAATAAATAAATGGAGAAGTGGAGGTACAAATATCCCTCTATGGTAAGACTGGGTACAAATAGAATTATAGGAAGAGCCAGATTAAAAAATAGGCATATCAGGCAATCTATATACATTGCTGCAATAAATCAGAACTATGATGCCAGGACACTAGGGTTTCTGAAGAACACTTTGTACATAACTGATAAACTATAACTTGGTCCTGCTCATGGTGAAAATAAAAGCATTCCGCACCCACACCAGTCTATCTCTGAGTATTTCATTTTGGCTGTGATTCAGGAGTCGGCAGGGAGTGCCAAGGACATTCAGCTCAAGTTCACAAACAAGTAATACAAGGCTTTATTGAAACAGTGATTTATCTTATTATTGAAATAATTATTTAAATGTTAAATTACTTCATATACTTCCTGAGAAATTGTCTATTCTAGAACACTGAAAAGGCAAACTGAAGAATGAAAAAAGGCAGATAAATTAGGAGATTTTATAGACATGAAAGCAGGAGAAAACAAACATGTACAATATTTGTAACTAAACTTTATAGTTACATCTATGCACAATATAGCTTCCGGTAGTGTGATGGAGAAACTTTAAAAAAGACAATTTCCAGACTTTTAAAGTGCTATCTTGTAATGGATAAGAAACCCCCTTTATGATACCAATAGAACAACAAAAAATGCTTAGAAATATATTTAACAAGAAATACTCTAATTCTACATAAAGAAAACTATGAAATACAACTGAAAGCAAAGTATTCTTGAAGATAGGAAAGAGTTCCTTGTTCTAGGACTGGATGTCTGTCTGAATATTAAGATGCTGGTTTTCTGTTAGTTAATTTATAAAAATACCATATAATACCATAAAGTAAAAATACCAATAACCTTTTTTTAAGTAACAGAGCTAGGTGAATTTGTACTTAAGTTCATGTGAAACAATATGAAAGGCAAGCTAAAGAAACACTGAAAGAAAGAGGGAAGCCTAACAATAATAGACCTTAATACAAAGCATCTATAATTAAAACCGTATGAGAAAGGAAGGAAGGTAGGAAGGGAGAGAGGGAGGGATGAAGGAAGGGAGGGGATGAAGAAAAGCAAAGGGAGGACTCTTGCTTAGAGAATATTGAGAGTCAACTAGTAAATGTAGAGGGAGTGACACAGAACTGGGAAATCACCGTTTTGCAGCCAACATAGTTAAAACTAGTTCAGGCAAAAATCATCAATGGGAGCTAGATCGAGAGGGAGAAATTTGGAGTTCCCATCGTGGCATAGCAGAAACAAATCCGACTAGGAACCATGAGGTTAATGAACCTGACTGGTAACCATGAGGTTCCAGGTTCAATCCCTGGCCTCTCTCAGTGGGTTAAGGTTCCCGTGTTGCTGTGAGCTGTGGTGCAGATTGGAGACATGGCTCAGATCTGGCTTTGCTGTGGCTGTGGTGTAGGCTGGTAGCAACAGCTCTGATTGGACCCCTAGCCTGGGAACCTCCACAGGCCACAGGTGTGGTCCTAAAAGGACAAAAGACAAACAAAAAAAAAAACAAAAAAAAGAGGGAGAAATTTGATGAGGAGTGGGGTGTTTGCATGGACTTGAAACTTTTCCCACAGACTGCTATTACTTACAAGGGAAAAAAAAGCAATAACTAATGATGGAGAAATGGGACAACAGCCCGATGGGATACTCCAAGTTGACATCACCAGTGAAAGGCAGATGGACATGATACCTTGAGAGGGGAGTAGCCTCCCCTATATGATATTTCAGCTGAGACCATGTAACTTCAACCTAATCATGAAAAAAACTACAAACAAGTTAAAAGTGAAGAGAATTCTGTGTTTTTTAAAATGGGGGGGTTATACTTCAAACATGTCAATGTTGCTAAAACATAAGGAAAAGCTACGGAAATATTCTAGATTAAAAGAGGTTAAAGAAACATGACAACTAAATGCTATACTAGATCCTAAATTGATCTTGTAGTGGAGGGAAAATGATGTTATATAGGAAATTATTAAGTCAATTAACAGATTGGAACACAGGTGAGGGATTAGACAAAAGTTAAAGGTATTAAGCTACGTAGTTACATAAATGAATATTCCTATTCTTAAAAAATACACCTAAAGTATTAAGGGTAAAGTGCCATAATGCATGAAATTTACTTTCAAAGGGCTCAGAAAAAATATATATAAATAGATATATGGATTAGATTGGCAGATTAGATGTATTAGATGATAAATATATATAAATAGATGATAGATTGATAGATAACAAATAATAAAGCAAATGGGGCTAATGGTTAAGAATAGGGGAAAATCTGGGTAAAGGCTATATAGGCATTCTGTGTATGATTCTTTTTCTTGCAACTTTTCTTTAAGTTTGAAATTATTTCTAAATTAAAAGATTTTTTAAAAGAAAATACCTTATAGATGGTACAGTTAATACATAATTTTGAGTATAATGATCTGAACATTTTAACTCATAGAAAATCAATTTATTAACCCCACTCTATCCCCAACCAAATAAACGTTGAATAAATATTTATCAAATGTTAATTTGTGGATTACCAAGCCAGAACCTATCAAGAGTCCACATCTCAATAATTCTAGCTATTAGTGAACTTGTGAGGTAAGCTAAGTTGCTCTTGGTATCATTTGTACTTCCTAGAAACAAAACCAGCAGAAAACAGACTTTTATAGCATTTCTTTTTTATTTTTATTTTTTTCAGGGTTGCACCTGTGGCATGTGGAAGTTCTCCAGGATAGGGGTCTAATTGGAACTACAGCAGCTGGCCTACGCAACAGCCACAGCAAGACCATATCTGAGCTGCATCTGCGACCTACACCACAGCTCATGGCAACGCTGGATCCTTAACCCGCTGATCTGATTGAAGCCAGGGATCGAACCTGGGTCCTCATGGATATAAGTTGGTTTCATTACTGCTAAGTCACAATGGGAACTCCTGCAATAATTCTTACCAATAAGAAAAACGTGCTTGGTTATCTCAAAGAAATATTAAAATTCCAAAGAAGAAAATAACTCTAAAGTCATTTTGGAGTGCTTTATAGCCAGAAAGTTAAAGGATGGAGATACTTAGACTTGATACCCCCAAATGTCAGAGAGTAGAGTTCAAAAAATTCAGAGAAAAAAATAAATTTTGACTCCTAAACATGAATTTCTGGAGGACAGTCCAAAGTGTTTGGGAAGTTATGAAGGCCTCAAATGCAATTCTAGCAGATGAGGAATAAAAAGGGAGTACAGATAGGATAGTGTTACAATGTGGAATAATAAATGACCTCAAAAATTTTGATATAAGAGTTTGGGGTTGGTAGATGCAAACTATTACATTTAGAATGAAAAAGCAATGAAGCCCTACTCTATAGCAAGGGGAACCATATCCAGTCTCTTGGGATAGAACATGATGGAAGATAATGTGAGAAAAAGATAGTATATATATATATATGCATATATATAGATGTCATATTTCTGTACAGCAGAAATTGGCACAACATTGTAAATCAACTGTAATTTAATTAAACAAATTTTTAAAATTTTAATATAAGCATAAAAATTTTTACAAAACCAAATAGGAATGCAGCAAAGGATGGATGAAAAGGGTGATGAGGGCATGTAAAAACAATGTCAGGAAGACAAATTCTCCAATGATGTTGGAGTGCTCACCCTACTCCCCCAACCGTGCAAAAGAAAACAAAAATTTTCTCCTGCTGTACTTGAAGCAATAATAATAAAGGAATAGAGGACATTTTGCTCAACCTCAGGGATCATAGATAAAACACCACTTGGGCTGAATTTTGCAAGAAAAAGTTTGAGAAACCAGAGTCAAGAGGTCTTCCGGTGTACAGGAGTGCCACAATGGTATGAAGTTGAGGAGGAGTCATAAAACTTCCATTAGGAGAGGTTGAGGTTGATCAAATGTCTAAGACAGAGCCAGATTGTGAGGGCCTAATGTACCACACCATGGATTTGGGGCTCTAAGCTGCAACTGTGGGAGGTGGGGGTCACTGAAAAAGTTTAATATTAACATTTATAATTATGTAGTTCCTCTAAGCACTGCTTTGGCTTTAGCCACACCCTGCAATTTTGATATGCTATGTATTAAGTATCATCTTGTTCAAAATAAGGCTTTTTTACATTGTGACATCTTCTTTGCCTTGAGAATGACTTAGAAGTGGGCCACTTAATTTGTAAATAGCTTGGGTCTTTCTATGTATGGTGTTGTTATTGCTTTCTAAGTTAATTCATCTAAGATCAGAGGACATTCTCTGTGAATTTCCATGTTTTAAAATCAATTTGAGAATTATTTTGTTGTCCCAGATATGACCCAACTTGGTGAGCCTTCCATGTTCACTTTAAAAAACTATGTATTCTTTAAGTGTAATGTTCTATCACTGTCAATTTGGTTAACGTAGGTCATTTAGATGTTCTACAATCTTACTAATTTTTTATATGGTTGTTCTAACAATTGCTAGGAGAAGGGTGTTAAAATTGCCAAGTATAATTACAGGTTTGACTTTTCCTTTATTACTGTGAGTTTCTGCTTCATGTTTTTTTGAAGTTCTGTTATATAACTGTAATATATCAGTGATGTATTGACAATTTAATTGCTATGAAATGTCTCATTTTGTGACAAGTAATCTCCTGTCTTGAAGTCTGAAGGAGCCACAAACCCACAAATTCACCCAGAATTTCTTTCCAAGACAGATTCCCCTCTGATTTCTGTCTACTGCTTCCCAAGACCCCTGCAGTAATCCCCACACATGTGTAGCTGCAGTTATCCATGGATTTGGAGGGAATTTATGTTAAGATCCTGTGAGTCATCCCTCTTGCAACTTTCTCATTTCCAGGATCTCTCTCCTAGATTTCCAGATGCTTCGTCAACTCTTTTTGTCCAGCTAGGTACTAGGGTATGGTCTGGAAAGTCATAATTAAGACTTTAGATACTCTTCTAAATGCAGTGGGATGCACTGAAGATTTTGAAAGAGGAATGTGATGTGATGCAAATTTTATGGCAAAAAGATTACTCTTAATGCTCCAGGGAGACTGTCATAGAGCAGCAAGCATGAAAGTTGGGAGAGGACCGGCCAGGACATGATTGCAGTAGTCCAGACATGTACCCTAAGCTTCATTGTTGATTGGCTATCTGCAGGAATAAACACACACTCTGTGAAACTGAAAGTATCAGCTTTCATAAGGAATCAATCTTTGCAAATGTCTACATTTCTGGATATGTTAGGGCCTGATTCACTATATATTGGCTTATGATTAGTAAGTCAATCATCTTCTTAGTGAGGAAACAGTTGACAATATATTTCATGAGGTAGTCTGAAGTGACTGGTTGGCTCTGATCTAAGGCTGGGCATATTCTAGGCAAATTCTCTAGCTTCCGAGAGGTTATGGTCTAGATGGGGAGAAAATAATAACGAAATAGGCTAACAGACCTGAACCAGGCATGTGGAGGTAAGTGGGCTGAAAATATAATTAGAAGAATTAGAGCCAGTGAGCTCTAACTTTAGAGTATTCAAGTGAGTCTCCTCCAAGGAGGTCACGTCTGAACAATGACCTCAATGATGGGAATGACAGAACCATGTACAAGTCCATCAATATTGGACATCAAGATGGGAGAGTCTTTGGTGTTCAGGTACTGAAAGGACAGAGTGGTGGGATTCAGAAAGATGGTGTCTGAGACCCATCAAGGGCCAGGGAGGGTCAGGCTTCAGGGCCCACAGTTAGGAGTCTGAATTTCATTCTCAAGCATCACTGTCCATTCATGGATCAGGGAAGTAACATGAGCTGATGTATATTTCTAAAGTATCACAAAGTGTTTGCTATGATAATCCTTCTTGATCAATTCCTTTTGGAGAGAAAATGATCCATGACTGTCTTTAATTTCTGTATATCTTGAGAGCAGAAATATTTGCTACCTTGGTTGCAGATCATCTTTCTAAGGATGTCTGGGTGAAGAACATCCTTGAAGCTTAGAGAGAGTGTCTTCCTCTGGTGCACAAATTCACCAAACATGGATCTCTCCCACCTCATGTGTTGTCTGGTCTTTTTGATTAACTCTGGAGAACTGGAAGTTAAGGAAACAATAGCAAACATTGATTTTCTGGACCCTGCTATTTTCTTGGGCAATGAAGTCCTTTGACTTAGATTTATGTCTTTTTCCAGCATCCATGAAACCATGGCAAGCTAACTTACTAGCTTATAAGCTAAAATACTTCACATTTCTTGACTGTTTGGGCAAGGAGGATGGAATGCTGACAGGCAGAACACTTTCAGGAAAAGGCAAGAGGAGAGCCTCTCTGGTGGATTCTCAAGAATGGAGGGAAATCTATGGGAATCAGAAGTGAACACTAGCAAATCCTACAGCTGATTTGGCAATAAATGGTGTCCTTCTCTTCAGTGCTTGTTAATGAGGGGGGAATTGGGGAGATGGCTGCAGGTTGAGCACAAGGAACTGGGTTTAAAGACAGAATCCAAAATGTTCCCTGCTTGTTGTTTACTCTCCTTGGGGAGGTGGGGTGATGGGAAAGAGAGGCTTCCTCTGCCATCTAGCCATTAGCTGCAGGTTTGCCTGAATGTGGAAACGAAGACAGTTATCAGACTCAGGTTCAACTGGTTATCACTCAGGAAACCAATATTGAGAGACAAGTGTTAGGTGAAAGGAAAGAGAGCTTTATTGAGGAAGTTAGCAATCCTGGAGAGAAGGTGGACTCTTGTCCCAAAGAACCAACTTCCCAGTCTTTTAGGTTTTGTTCAGAGATTACACAGAAGAAAGAGTAAAGGCCTGTGTGTTGAAAAGAGGGTTGTGGGGTGCATGATAGGCTCATGAACATTTTTCTGATTGGTTGGTTGGTGAGGATTAACATCTTCAACCTTCTGTGTCCAACCAGTCTGGGGTCTACATACTTTTGGTTGGCATATAGTCAACATTTCCCACCCAGGAGAAAGTTTCAGTATATGCAAGACAGCTCAAAGGGTATGGCTCGGAATATTACCTATAGCCCTTTAGGAAGAAATAAAGGTCTTTGACTTTGTTTAATGAGTAAACTATTATTATTTTACCTTGTTTGACTATTTTCCTTTATTTCTGCATTTTATCATTTTTTATTAAATTTATTCCTTGGAACTAGGTCTTCACCCTCCACCACCAGGTCTTCCTATAGACAAAGCTAAATGCATTCAGAAGAAATACATAACCATGGTGTTCCTCACTGGCCTGATGAGTACAAATGACAATTAAAATGAAAAATGATTAAACATTTAAGGATGGAAATGAAATTGATAGAGAAAAGATAGATCCACTGAAATAAGGGCAATTTTTATGGCAGTAATGTAAGGAAGGAAACAGGAAAGAATTGAAAGTATTAAATGTGATCTGAGGGGAACTCTACAAAAAAAGAGAAGAAATCTTAGAATGATAAAGTTTTTTTGTTAGTAAAAATTATAATATATTTATTTTTTTGGCTTTTAACTCAATGAATTTATTATATTTATGGTTGTACAACAAAAAATTATCCAAAAAATAGAAAGGATAGTGATGAAAGCCTCGTTAATAATGTGGCAAATGAACTGGAAATTATCCTAAGACAAAGAGTAAAAAAGGCAAAGAGAGCTAATTAGGAGAAAAAAGATAAGCATAGTGGAAAATATATCTAGGAGATCAAATATACCAATAATTCAGAAGTAGATAAAGGAACAGATGGGGATTAAAAAGTCTGCAAATAGCAAATGCTGGAGGAGGTGTGAGGAAAAGGAAACCCTCCTACACTGTTTTGTAGGAACATAAATTGGTGTAGCCACTATGGAAAACAGTATGGAGGTTCTTCAAAAAACTGAAAATGGAGTTGCCATATGATCCAGTAATCCCTCTCCTGGACATATATCCAGACAAAACTCTAACTCAAAAAGATACATGTACGTCAGTGTTCATTCAAGCACTATTTACAATAACCAAGACATGGAAGAAACCTAAACATCCACTGACAGAGGAATGGGTAAATAAGATATGGTATATATTTATAATGGAATATTACTCAGCCATAAAGAAGAATGAAATAATGCCATTTACAGCAACATGATAGACCTAGAGATGATCATACTAAGTGAAGTAAATCAAAGAAAAATACCACAGGGTATCTCTTATATGTGAAATCTAAAATATGATACAAATGAACCTATTTGTGGAATAGAAACAGACTCACAGAGAACAGAATTGCGGTTGTCAAGGGGGCAGCATTGTGGAGGGATGGACTGGAAGTTTTGGATTAGCAGATGGAAACTATTATATACAGAATGGATAAACGATGAGATCCTACTGTATAGCACAGGGAACTATATTCAATATCCTGTGATAAATCATAATGGAAAAGAATATGAAAAAAAAGGAGAAACAGATGGGGAAAAGAAATAGTCAAAGAAATAAGAAAATATTTCTCTGATTTCCCAGATCTATTCCCGTGATTAACAGGCCAATTAACAGCAACAAACAAGACGTTCTATATAACCTGGAACATTTTCTGAAAACTCAAGGATAAAAAGCAAATCTTCCAAGCTTCCACATAGAGAGAAGAATTTACCAATCATTAATCAGAAAAGAGAAAGATGTCCCTGTTGCAACTCAGGAAGCTGCAACAGAGTAAAACAATATTTATAGTTTTCTAGAATTCAAGGATCCTACGGGCAGCCAAGTTATAACTCAGGAGTAAGGGAGAGAATTTAAGACTTATAGAATTGAGTAATTAAGTAGACAAAATTATAGATGCATATATAGAACTTAAAGAATATAAAGTGATATATGAATGGTGTACATCATAAAAACTCAGAATAATCATTTTTTCTTATGCCCATGGAGTATTTTCCAAATGGACACATAGTTAGTCACGAAGTAAATCTTAATCGATTCCAGAAATGCATATTTTATGGCAACATCTTTGGACTAAAGTAAAATAAAAATAAAATGTAAAAGTTCTGGTTATTTAGAGATAATAAACGTAAGAATATTCCATATGAAAACCTACAGGATATAGCTAAAGGAAAATCCACAGCTTTAAAGGATTTCACTAGTAAATAAAAAAGATTTAAAACAAATGGAATAGCCACTCAATTTAAGAAAGAGGAAAAATATAGGAGCTGGAAATTAATAAAGATAAAAGCAGAAATTACTGATTTAGGAAATGATAATAATCGTTAACATTTATAGAGCATTTGCCATGTACCAATTACTGAATAAGTGCTTTGTAAACATTGTCTTATTAAATCTTCATAATAACTCTAAGAGATAATATTCATCATGAAAAATAACAGTCATAGGTCTTTATGAGACAAATAACTATATCAGATTCTATAAAGAAAAACAGAATTACATTTGTCAAAGAGGTCTTTTAAAGAACTCTTTTGGCCTTTGATGAGTTTAGAAAATAAAAGGCCAAAACTCCCTGCAAACGAAACAAAACCAAAACAAAGCTCAGAGAATTTGAATAATTAGACAGGGTAGAATACAGGTATATTTATATTTTTCTCTTTCAAAGCTTATACATGCATAGAATTAAATATAACTGATATATTAACGCCCTAATGAAAATTAAATCTGAAAATCTGAATTTGTATCATTCACCGTCTCTGTTTAGAATTTAAACAAATTAAATTGAAACAGGCTCACAGAGAACAGAATGTGAAGGAGTTAATAAGTATTTCTATAGAATAATACTGAAATATTAAATATATATTCTCATCTGAAATTACATAATATTAGTGAAATAACAAATGAGGATTTTTTTTCAAAATCCATGAGATGAGGCCAAATCCAAATATACAAGCAAGTGAACAGACTGAATATTTAGATTATTAAACAAGAAAAAAATAAAATAAGCTAATTATTCAACTAAAAAAGTTCTGATATGTAAAAACTAAGGAAAATCCGCATGGAAGAACTCCTAAAAACAAAGTAAAACAATTATTTAAAACTAGATACATTGTTAAATCTTATTTTTAATTTCTTTTTTCTATTCTAATGCATTCAGAATAAATTCGTTTGTTATCATACTATAGCTTTTTTTGTCAGTGTCGAATCTGCGGAACTGTTTCTAAAGTTGATTTTAGTGATGAAATTCCTTTCTGTTTTCTCCCAGTCTCAATCGCATACCTTTTCTTGGGTCCTTTCTTACCTATGGTGGACGCTATTTTATCACCGGCCTGTTCCTTTCCATGAATTGCCTATCCCTTCAAAGAGGTTCCATTAGGATTTGGATGGCTTGCACCAGACAAAGGTAAACCCCGTGCCGGACCTTGGTAGCCTTTCTTGCCAGGTGGCAGTGGGAGAGCAGAATGGAGCGGATGCACGTCGTGGAGGTGGGATCGGGGGTGGAATTAAGAGAAGCAGTGTAGTCGGGGGCTCATCTGGATCCCACAGGACTCTCCTTCCCACCTCAGGCCTGCTGTCCCCCAACTGCCCCAGCATTTGTTGTCTCTGTTTTTGGCTGACTGGAATCAAAAAAATCCTTTCTCAACACGTTGTCTTTTCTTGCACTTCTTATTGGTTTCCAGTCATTATTTTTCAGTGACTTTACTGAAAATACAAACCAGACTCTTAAAATCTGTAGTTCTGCTTTCTTTGGTCAGTTAAAGTGTGTGCTTTTGTGCTTCTCCTCATCTTTCTATTAATGAACTTCATGGAGATGATTTTTTTAAATTTTGAAGAATTTTTTTTTTTTTTAAGGGCAGCACCCATGCCAAATGAAATTTCCCAGGCCAGGGGTCGAAGCAGAGCTACAATTGCAGCTGGAAGCCACAGCTATGGCAACATCTACAACTCACTGACAACGCTGGATCCTTAGTACACTGAGGGGGGCCAGGGATTGAACCTGCAACCGCATGGATATTAGTCAGATTTGTTGCCACTGAGCCACAAAGGGAACTCCTGAGTAATTTGTTCTTGAAGAAGATCAGGTTCTTCCACCCATGAGTGGATTCTCTTTGATGGCCTCTACTTGAGCACTGTTTGATATGCATGCCCTTGAAGGTTTACAGCCCTTTTCCCCTGTGACTCTGGTGGCATCTCCCTGACATCTATCTGTGAGTGGTAGGGTTCACTTCTGGTGACTCTGAGGCAGCCTAACCTCTTCTCTTGCCAGAATTTGTTGCTGAAGAACCATGATCCCTACATGAGTTACTTTCAGCCCTTCCAGGCTCAGCTTGTTCCTGCAACTGATTTCATATCTTGGAATGTCAAGTGCTACTCCCTGTCCAGTGCACTGTCCGCCTCCTGCTTCAGTGCATCATTGGCAGTTCTTTATCCTCCCTCTAGTCCTGGAGGATAAAAGTTCATGTCAGGCTGTGCTTGTTTGTAACACAGTGATACACTTTGCCAAAACCACTGGTTCTGTGTGTCAGACCTCAGACAATAAAGCAGAAGATTCCAAAGACAAAGACTGCATAGTATGGAAAATTCATGGTGTCAGGAAAGTATAGAACTTGTGTGAAGAGAACAAATTGCCCTATGGAGGCTTAATCTGTAGGTCCCTGAGTAACTCAGGGTTGGTTGTTGTGGGTTTTTTTTGTTTGTTTGTTTGTTTGTTTTTTGAGGGAAACAGTTGTCAAAGGGATTAGAAATTGAATGAGAAAACTGGATAGAAGGCTAGAGAGAGATCTAAGGAAAGGTCCTCCAGCCTCTTGTTTGTGGCATGAGGTCTGTCTGTTGCTGCCACCCTTGTAATCATGGTTTTTTTGTAGGTCATCATAAAACCAGAACCTAAATCACAATATAGTATCAGAGAAGCAAAAGTGAAAATGTATTAATGGATAGCTAATGAAAAGTGAGATAAGAATAACATATGGTAAAATTAGAAGATTCAAAGTTGTTTAAAGGCGTCAATAGTCAACAGAAGAGAATTTAACAGCAATGCAAAAAAATCAAAACCTTCGAACATTTTAAAAAATAATTAACAGGGAATTCCTGTCGTGGTTCAGTGGTAACGAACCAGACTAGTATCCATGAGGTTGCAGGTTTGATCCCTGGCCTCTCTCAGTGGGTTAAGGATCTGGCGTTGCCATAAGCTGTGGTGTAGGTCGCAGATGTGGCTCGGATCTGGCATTCCTGCGGCTGTGGTGTAGGCTGGCAGATGTAGCTCCGATTCGACTCCTCGCCTGGGAACTTCCATATGCTGCAGGTGTGGCCCTCCAAAGACAAAAAAATAAATAAAAAGGAAAGAAAAATATTAAGGGTGAGAAAAGTGAAAACTGTTCAAAATTAAGTAATTTGCATAAAGCCATATCAACAGTGAGTTATCAGTCATTTGTGTGAATAAAGCTTTGAAGAAAAAAAGTAGTGAGGAAATAAAATATATCTGCTGTGTTGTATTCACTCTCAGTTTCATTTAAAACTCAACCATGATAGTTTTTCTCTCTCGAGGTTTCTGCCACAATTATTTTGTCTTTTCCTCTCTCAAGTAGAAAAGAGACAAGTATCTCTGTCTTTAAATATACGCCATTTCAAATAATTTGGGGAAGCAGACACAATAGGTTTGGTAAATCTGTAATGTGAAAGTTCCAACATTCAAAATAATATATAAGAGGAGTTCCCATCGTGGCTCAGTGGTTAACGAATCTGACTAGGAACCATGAGGTTGCGGGTTCGATCCCTGGCCTCGCTCAGTGGGTTAAGGATCCGGCGTTGCCATGAGCTGTGGTGTTGGTTGCAGAGGTGGCTCGGATCTGAGTTGCTGTGGCTCTGGCGTAGGCTGGCAGCTACAGCTCTGATTCAACCCCTAGCCTGGGAACCTCCATATGCCAAGGGTGCGGCTCTAGAAAATACAAACAAACATAACATATATAAGAATGTCATTGTATTACTCCCCAAGGCAACCAGCTTTGCCACATCAGCAATGAAAGGAAAGGGGGAACATGGTGGAGACACGTATGTTCTTGCTTCACCTCCAGCATGGCCAGTGCCCTTGGCTTACCAGCCCCATGGGACCCCCATCTCCCGCTCTCTTGGGATTCTTACATATTATTCACCACCTATCACAGAAGACATGTCTGTTGAGAATCTCCACCTTTTTTTGTATTTTTCAACCCCAAACAGTTTTTCCAAACTTAACTTTCAACAGCTTAAGTTATAAAATTGAGATTTATTTTTCTTATAATGTAATAAACATGGAGTCAATGTTTTTAGGAATTGCACTGGTTCCATGGCCTGAAAGTTACAGAAATTTCTCCTGTAAGCATGTCCTCTCTTCCTAGCTTTTGCATGGATAATCACAGCTACCATTGCCAAGCTGGGAATTATGATCTTAGAAAATAGCGTAAAGATCCTTATAGATTTCAAAACAGTTTGTCCCTTTAAGGAAGACAGAAGAAATATCTTCGCAACCCTTACATTTTCTCCTTTGTCTAATAAGTTCGTGTTGTCTTTAAGAGTGGATTTTTGCCATATCGTCTGGATTTTCAAAGATTACATTTGCCAAGTAGAAAATCTTGGTCTGGTCATCACACTTTTGGTTAGGTAACCCCATTTTCAGGAAAACTATCCCTGCTTAAGGTGGGCATTGCAAGAAGAGAAAAGCACTGCCTATACTAAGCTTTCCTGCCATTGTCATCTCTACCGAATCTCCTTGGAGGATCCACAGTCGGTAGCTTTGTCTGTATGGAGACAAAAGGTATGTCTGCTGCCCTGAACTTCTGCATCTGGTATTTTACATTACAAGAAAGTCCACAAATCAAAAAGAAATATTAGGGGAAGCTGAAAGCTGCACATGGATAAACAAAGTAAGCCTTGAATAATGGAAGTTGTTGATGGTACTATAATTGGTCCTTGCAACTTTATGGAACAGATGGGATTCCTAAAAGATCTTAAGAACTAGAGGGTGGCATCTATTATATAACTGTCATACTCTGAACTCAAGGAGAGTTCTGGGAGGGGGGGAATAACTAAATTAGGAGCATGTAAAACAAATGTGTTTATTGTTGTCTATTATTTATGGCCTTCTGGATAGCTGGTGGTTCATTTGACTATCCTTCTGCCTAAACCAATTTAAATTAATCTAGCTGGTAAATTGAATAATGTTATATCAACTGCTTTGCTGCAATCAAGATATATTGCATATACTCAACTCTCTTAATCTAGTAACCATATTTTCCAATGTTGATGGATAATTGCCTTTAAGTGCATCCCTGCCCTCTGCTTTTAGGTCTGGTTGATAGGACCATTACTGGAAGTGGTGTGTTCCCAGAACCATTTTGAGAATGCAATTTGGCTTAACTCTCCCATCAGTGATATCAGTATAATCTGAGAGTTCTAAAGGCTATTAGCTTTCTGTAATGGTCTTTGACTCCCTTAAATAATGACCAAAAAGGATCCAACAGACAAGAGGAAACAAACTTCAACTTTCAACTCCCTACTATTTTCTCCTTTTCAGTCATTTCAGTATGAATGTTCACTGTCCTTCATAAGCACAAACTCCTGAAGGAAAGACTGTCTCTGTAAGGATGTGTGTGCCGGGCTGTATCAATGAAAACAGAGCGTGCAGCTAATCAAATCTGTAATTTCCAAAAATAAATTTGTCACAGTAGTCAATCTGTTTCCCTTTTATACTTTCCTCAGATATTTGTCCCATGGCCAACCAGGAAGCTGTGAAGAAACAAGAGTGTTGGTGAGTCTGGCCTTGTAGACCTTATTAACAGCTCAGCTAAGAGCATTTCAGTAATTTGTGAAATCCCATCACTTTCACCAATAGGACTGGCTCAGAATTATGAGTTGTTTGCACTTCCTGTTTCCGTTGAAGCGGTTGGTAGATACAAAGATTGGCTTTACGATCTCAGCTTGCATATGCTTCTGTTTCTTTTCGTTTTTATCAGGGATTGCTTATTCCTTTAACGTTCAATGTTAGTGCTATAGCTTTGTGAATTTAGCTTAGATGTTGTCTTCACGTTTTAAGATGAGGTTTTCGGAATCTCCCGTGATCATGACTACTGGTAACTACAATGGGAGACTTGAAATACTCCCACCATAGGGAGGGGGCTGGAAGGGGTCTCCCAGGTATGGTTATAGCTAAGGGTTGGTCCCCTCTGATTGATGCTGCCTCAAACAGACAGAAGGGGCTGCCTGTTTTACATCGTAGAGAAAACCAGATATTTCCAATAATTGTTCTTTTCAGCTGAAGAATAAGAGACCTAAAAAACCTTATGGGTTAAACATTAGGAAGATAATCTTTGAAAGATCATACCTCAAACCTCTAATGCCGTGGGAAAAACAAAACCTATAGCAAATGAAAAATATTACACTTTTTGTTGTAGCTAATCAAATGAGTCTGTTCATATACACATATATTCTGTTTTATCTTGAGTTGACACGAATGGGTGACCCAGTGCGTTATATTTCTAGTATAATAGAAATATGTTTATATGGTGTTTGGACCAAAATCAACATGAGCTCATATTTGGGAAAGTACTTCCTGCTTTAGTATACGTTTAAGATATGCGATTTACCACGTATAGATTTAGGTAGGCCTAAGAAGCAAAATGTTCCTTCAGCACTCTCACACTGAGTTATCCAGTTGGAAGGATGTTAGCTGATTCTTCACTGACATTTCTGGGTAATCATTTGATCATCATACAGTTTCCCAACCCAAATCCTTCCTTAAATGGATAACTGTAAATCATCAAATATTTACCAGCGTAGCCAGGATGACTGTCCACATCATCTCTGGTTTTCAGACACATGTGTTAGACAGTATTTCAAAAGGCATAAATATGTATAAATGCTCTATGAAAATCCACTTGAGTTACTGTCATATGTTAGCTAGTTCTCTCCCTTTATACATATAAACATACATACACAGACATATATGTGAATTTTTAAAAGATAAAATTAGATATACTCTTTATGCAGAGACCAGTTTTTATATCTTACCCAAAAGCCATTTTAAGAAACAAAGATACTTTTCATAAATTCTCCAAGTTTGCTTAGGATTCTCTAAGTTATGATTCTCGCAGTCATACACTTAACACATATACAATACGGGAGTTCCCGTCGTGGTGCAGTGGTTAACGAATCTGATTAATAACCATGAGGTTGCGGGTTCGGTCCCTGCCCTTGCTCAGTGGGTTAACGATCCGGCGTTGCCGTGCGCTGTGGTGTAGTTCGCAGACGCGGCTCAGATCCCGCGTTGCTGTGGCTCTGGCGTAGGCCGGCGGCTACAGCTCTGATTACACCCCTAGCCTGGGAACCTCCATATGCCGCGGGAGTGGCCCAAGAAATGGCAAAAAGACAAAAAAAAAAACCAAACCCACATACAATACACATAAATTTAGCTGTATGTACCTTGAGTGCAGAAGTTATGCCTTTTTTCTCCTTGCATAATTTTAGTACAGATTTTAGGAATATCCTAAAGTGGATACTTCATAGATGTTTACACGGAATGAATGGGTGGCCGAAAAACATCTTTTTTTTTTTTTTTTGTATCAGCTGTGTGGAAAGTTCTGTCAGTGTTAGTAAATGCTGGCACAGAGCAGCACTATTTCTTGTTTTTTTTTTTTTTTTTTTTTTTTTTTTTTTTTTATCTTCTTGCTATTTCTTTGGGCCGCTCCCGCGGCATATGGAGATTCCCAGGCTAGGGGTTGAATCGGAGCTGTAGCCATCGGCCTACGCCAGAGCCACAGCAACGCAGGATCCGAGCCGCGTCTGCGACCTACACCACAGCTCACGGCAACGCCGGATCGTTAACCCACTGAGCAAGGGCAGGGACAGAACCCGCAACCTCATGGTTCCTAGTCGGATTCACTGCGCCACGACGGGAACTCCCGAAAAACATCTTCTTAATATATTCTCAAGTAGAATTCTATGTTTGATTTAGAGGTCCAGAACACTGGTCCAGAAAGAACTGATAAAAGGTGATGTCAAGTCATAAAACCAGCAAGAACCCTCCAACCATCTACAGGCAGAACAAACTGGAGTGATGGAAGATACCATCTCTTTTCCTAAGAGAGACTTAGATTGTAAAGTGATGCCTATTTATCCGGGTCACCCTTGTTTTATTTCAGAGTGTGCAGGACACTCACTGCTCCCCACCACTGCCAGACTGACTAGCATGTGATAGTGACAAATCAATTACACAGCGTCTGAAGTAACAAGACACTCTTGTCAAGTAGATCTTATGTGTTTGGAATGTTCCAGATATGGAGCCATGATATTAATCCAGTAAATGCCCTAGTTAGACTCAAGTCAGCAGATTTTTATAAAGTGATGCTTACGCACTTAACATTCTGATAAGGATTCCTGGGGAGTTTCCATCCCTGGGGATTCGCTTTTGTTGGGGAGGACAGAGTTATATATATTCTTTTAAAAACCAGCGACTTGAGAAAACAAATATATGATCCAGTGATAAAATGGAGATGACAGATTATAAGTGTTTGAGGAATAAAGAAATCGGTGTGCTGAGTTGTGTTCAGACATAGGTTTCTGAGGAGAGCTGGTCTTGGGAAATGAGCCGGATTTGGATTGGCGGGAAAGATGGTAGAGACTGGAGGAAAGGGTATGGTTCACACACCTGTGTAAATAGGCAGTGTGGGCATCTTCACATCAATATTGCATGGTGATTAGAGTCAGAGCCCTGGACTCACTTTTCCTGGGTTCAACTCAAAGCCTGACCCTGTGTTACCTAAACTGGTTTTATCTCATTTTTCTCACCTGTGCAATGAGGGAAATAAAGGTAATTATAGTAATTATATATATAATTTATAGTATATATCATATTAATAATGTATCATTTTATGGGTTCTAGATCTTGTTTTATCTCTCTGAGTATTTTAATTAGATATACTTTTAAAATACTTTCTTCTCTGCCCTCCATTACATCTGTTTCCTCTAGATTTCTTTCATTTTTTTCCCCACAGCATGTGCAAGTTCCCAGGTCAGGAATTGAACCCACACCATGGCAGTAACCAGAACCACAGCAGTGACAACACCAGATCCTTAATCTGCTGAACTGCCAGGGAAGTACCTAGATTTCTTTCATGTGTTTGGTGTTTGCTTATTTCTTTAGCAATATTAGCAATATTATAAATATTATAATAAATACAATAAAGAAATTTTTCTTTTTTAATATTAGGCTTTCCTCAAGTATCTGGTAATCTCAAGCTACCCCATGTCTAGAATGAAGTACTTAAAATTCATTTATTCAGTATTCAATAAGTATCTATTGAATGCCTATGAAGTACCAGGCACTGTTCTCCAGGAGCTTGAAATTCAGCCATGCAAAATTGGTTGGGAATTTTCTGTGCTTAGCTGAAGAACAGACAAATCCTCTCCCCTCTCCCCTTATTTGTCCCTGTGTCTTTCTTCTAGAACTAAGAAGAACCTGCAGGTCTTCTTCCTGAGTAAAGAATGTTTGGTGGTTTCTATTCTAGCAGTGAGGCAGGGGATTGGGGATGACCCTTTCAATAAGCAGATTTTCATTCAATCCCAGCCAGTACCTCCAATGCATCCTATCCCTTGTTTCCATATTCGAAATTCTTCCAAGCAAAAGATTTCCGATTTTTTTGCCTGAGAGCAGGTCATTCTGATCTGCATGCAGGGGAACTGAGGTCTGACCTTCTATATAGTTTTACTGCTGGCCTCTGTGGAAATGGACAAAAATAAGCATGTCTAGATGATCCATGAGAAGAATGAAGAAGGGTGGCCTGAAAGTGAGAAGATACCAAAGACAATTTTTTTTTTTCCTTGTTAGGACTGAACTCATGGCGTATGAAAGTTCCCAGGCTAGGGGTCGAATTGGAGCTACAGCTGCCGGCCTACACCATAGCCACAGCCATGCAGGATCGAACTGCATCTGCACCCTACACCACAGCTCACAGCAACACTGGATCCTCAACCCACTGAGTGAGGCTGAGGATCAAACCCAAGTCCTCATGGATACTAGCTGGATTCATTTCCACTGTGCCACCACAGGAACTCCCCAAAGACAGTCTTGTTACCTCCCACCTTTCAGTGGGCCTGCAGTCAACAGTGGTGCCTCCCTCACTCACGGGAAGGCAAGTTACTTTCTCCTTGGCCTTTTTGTTAAAACCAAATACATTAAATCTCCCTCTTTACTGTTAATAGTTCAAACTTGCACTCACGAAGAGCAGAGTCTCCTCCTCTTTCATAAGCCCAGTATATACCCATGACTAATACATGTTTATAATTAGTTTCAAAAATTATTTTTTCATCCTCTCACGTTGTTTTTGCCTCCCTGTTCGGTAACATCATGTCCTCCTAAGCATCATTCAGTAAAATCTTCAATTAGCAGAGTAACTAATATGTCCAAGGCATCCATTTTAGGAAAAGGCAAAATAGAGAAAAATATTTTTAAATGATAACAATGAACACGGCCTATCTCTCTGAAGAGAGGAGATGACATTCTGATTGTGGAAATGAGGCATAGAAAAATACTTAACCGTACACGTATGACGGAAATGGTGAGGAAATGACTAGAAGGCAGCAAATGAGATGAGCCATCGCTGAGCAGGAAATGAAGATTTGGCAATTCTACCTCTGTTTTGTGGTAATTAAATCCTCTGTGTGTGGAGTCAGAGAGCAGGATCCTGAGTCTGCTGCTATTAGCTGTGCAAACCTCTGGGTAAGTTACTTAAACCTTAGAAACTCCGGCTACCTCATTCTTAAAATAAGTATCAGACTATTACCTAATTTTTTCAGTGATGTTGGAATATCCACCACATGCCAGGCTCTCCGGTCCCAACGGTGATTAAGACAGCTTTGGTCTCAGGCCTCTTGAAACAATAAAAAATGAGTCAAAATTGGGATAAGTATTCTGAAAGGGAGATATAAGAGTGCAGCAAACAAAACCGACTCCAAAAGAACTGGTCCTCAGGGAGGAGACCTAAGTTCTGTGCTGCATGTGTAGTCCGTCTGGAGGGTAGGAGGTGTCTGAAGGTTGGAGCAGGAATGGGGGGGCGGGAAGGCAGGCGGGAGACAGAGCCAAGACCTTTGACTGACTGTGGATTACAGAGGACTGCAAACCACAAGAAGTATTGCAGACTTTAACCCAAGCATGATGAGAATCTATGGGGGAGTTTTAAGTATGTCTCATTTAAAGAAGTGTTACAAAGGAGTTCCCATTGTGGCGCAGTGGAAACGAATCCGACTAGGAATCATGAGGTCGTGGGTTCGATCTCTGGCCTCGCTCAGTGGGTTAAGGATCCGGCATTGTGGTGAGCTCTGGTGTAGTTCACAGACACGGCTCAGATCTGGTGTTGCTGTGGCTCTGGCGTAGGCTGACAGCAACAGCTTTGATTAGACTCCTAGCCTGGGAACTTCCATATGCTGTGGGTGTGGCCCTAAAAAGACAAAAAGACCAAAAAAAAAAAAAGTTACAAGAATTACATGAGAAATTGCACATAAAGTCTCCTGCCTTCCTGCCATCCTTCCTTCTTTTTTTCTATTTCTTTTCTTTTTTTTCAAATTAAAGAGAAGTAGTACTAATTTACATCTCACTCATTATATAAGGAGCTTTGTGGTAAGAACCTTAAGTTTATCGACCAGACTCTTTCTGACTCTTTCTCTTTCCCTCTATACAGCCATATAGTTTCAGTCCCAGCTGTATTTCCCAGATGACCCACCCCTTAATTCAACCTGATAGGAATAAGCTGAAAACTTTATTTTAAAACAAATAGGTAATTTTTAAGAAATATATAAGACATGCCCCACTCCCACTCTGCCTTGGAATAGTATTCATTCTTCTCTGATAAAAGGGAGACCTTGGTGGAAAAGTGTTACAAGTGCTGATATAAGCTCTTCATAAATGGTAAAGTTATTATTATTTAAAGGAAAGACAGAGAGGAGCTTGAGGGTGCTTTGAAGCCCAGAGAAAATGGAACTAGGGTTTGTAGGAAGAGTAGTAAATGTGAATGGAGAGGAGAGAAACGTGTCCTAGGCTGAGGACTCACTGAGAGTGAAAGAAAAATCACAGCATTAGTTCACACACAGTAAGTTGGAGGGATAATCAGTGGAGAAATCTGGATAATATAGGGTCAGGGGGTGGGATGAGTAGAGAATCCATTGAGATCCAGGGAGACTCCAGTGTAATAAATAACTCCACGGTGAAAATAACTAAATAACTCCACGGCACATGATTCCTTTTTTAAAATTTTTTTGACTTTTTTCCCACTGTACAGCATGGGGATCGAGTTATCCTTACATGTATACATTTTTTCCCCCACCCTTTGTTCTGTTGCAATATGAGTATCTAGACATAGTTCTCAATGCTACTCAGCAGGATCTCCTTGTAAATCTATTCTCAGTTGAATCTGATAACCCCAAGCTCCCGATCCCTCTCACTCCCTGACTCTCCCATCGGGCAGCCACAAGTCCATTCTCCAAGGCCATGATTTTCTTTTCTGAGGAGATGTTCATTTGTGCTGGATATTAGATTCCAGTTATAAGTGATATCATATGGTATTTGTCTTTGTCTTTCTGGCTCATTTCACTCAGTATGAGATTCTCTAGCTCCATCCATGTTGCTGCAAATGGCATTATGTCATTCTTTTTTATGGCTGAGTAGTATTCCATTGTGTATATATACCACATCTTCCTCATCCAATCATCTGTCGATGGACATTTGGGTTGTTTCCATGTCCTGGCTATTGTGAATAGTGCTGCAATGAACATGCGGGTGCACGTGTCTCTTTTAAGTAGAGTTTTGTCTGGATATATGCCCAAGAATGGGATTGTGGGGTCATATGGAAGGTCTATGTATAGATTTCCAAGGTATCTCCAAACTGTTCTCCATAGTGGCTGTACCAGTTTACATTCCCACCAACAGTGCAGGAGGGTTCCCTTTTCTCCATACCCCCTCCAGCATGTGTTATTTGTGGACTTATTAATGATGGGCATTCTGACTGGTGTGAGGTGGTATCTCATGGTAGTTTTGATTTTCATTTCTCTTATAACCAGCGATGTTGAGCATTTTTTCATGTATTTGCACGGCACAGGATTCTGATTTGTTAACCTCCCACGCTTCTGAAGATACGAAATAAATTTTTACAAAATTGCAAATATGAAAAAGTAGGCTGAGTAATACAATAAAATCACTAGGTAGAATAAATGCATTTCCCCTGGTGTGCACTGATGAAGAGAAGAGTTAATTGAAACAGATGAAGGCTTTTGCCTGCCAAATAAGCTTCCATGCTGGTCGCATGGAAAAGTGGAGAAAATGAATCTGAGGTCAGATGCCTTGGAATGAAAATGCTTGGTTGCAAGCATCTTCAAATACCAGAAGGAGGGAGAATGCATTGAGTGGTTCATACAGTACGTGGTGTTGCACTTCATAGTACATGAATTCATATCTTATACACATGCATTGATCAGTTATGCAGTGGTTTGTTCCTTTCCAGAAGATTAAGTCCGCCTGAGAGAACCTCAAATAATCCTAAAATTAAAAGAATGATACTATTAAAAAAAAAAAAACCTTTAAAATAAATCTATCGAAAGAAAACTAGCAGTGATCTACGAATAGAAAACTAGCTTAACAAGTGTGATAGACTTAACAACACTAGCACAAAGGTATTTCAGTGTTAGAGTGACATATACCCACTCTTATTCCGGCTCCAAATCTAAAGTCAACCACATTAATTTTTAAAAAAAAAAAGAAGTTGAAGACTTTGTTGTAACTACATAAAGATACCAGATAAAAATGTTTCCTGTATCACCTCTACAATGCTAGAAGAAGAACTGCTGGGCCAGAAATCATGTGTAACTGTCTTTGCTTATATCAATTCTGATTTAGAGATCTTCCTCTATTTTGATAAATGTGTTAAATTTTTGTATGTAACATTTCAGGAGAAGGCATTTGTCTTATACTAGGCTTAGTGTGTATATCTCTGGGAAAGCTAGTCAAAAGAAAGACAACAGAGCTATTTTTACACAGTGTTCCTACATTTTTATTGCCTTTTAATGAAAGAGATCCTTGCTTTTTGAGGAGGAGATGATGAATAGTAGGGAGTGTGAAGTTTAAAAGAACATATATCTTGGCTATAAATTCCATAATGTGGATACAATCCCTTTTGTTTAGATCTCAGCTTTTCTCCAAGCAATGGCGAGCCCACTGGGGAATCACTCATGTATTTAAGCTATATTTACATATCAGCATCGTGTTTTGATGAAATAGGTGGTAAAGACATGGGGAGCTTCCGGGATGTAAAGAGAAAAAATAAATAAATAAATAGAGGTCCCAAAACATCCTGAGATTGTGAAATATTCACTCATATTCAGACTGGGAAAGCACACGCAAAATCTGTGCACATCCATCTTGATGAAATTTTGTAATTTCAAAAATAAAGAGGAAAATTTTACAAGCTTCCTAAAATGGGGGTGGGGGGGTGGGGAGAGGCTACAAAGAAACAGAATCCAACTGCATCAGATTTTATGAGTCAGATGATAGAAGACAATGAAGCAACTTATTCAGATATTCAGATTTCCAGGGGAAATATTTTAAATCTAAAATTTAGAAGTTATATATGGGGAGTTCCTGTTGTGGCGCAGCGGAAAAAATCCTACTAGTATCCATGAAGATGCGGGTTCAATCCCTGACCTCACTTAGTGGGTTGGGGCTCCGTCCTTGCTGTGGTGCAGGTCACTGACAGGGCTTGGATCCTGAGTTGCTGTGACTGTGGTGTAGGCCGGCAGCAGTAGCTCTGATTGGACCTCTAGCCTGGGAACTTCCATATACCTAAAAAGTGCACACACACACACACCCCAAATTATACATGTCGCACATATACCTATGTGTGTGATTTAATTTTTAAAAAAGTATGTTCATATGCTTCAAAAATAAAAATAGTAAAAAATGATATAACATAAAGAGAAGACTCCCACCTCTGTCCTTATCCTTTCTGAAATTTTATTTAATTTTTGTGTATTCCTCCTTTAGTATTTCTCTGTAAATATGTAAACAAAAGTGAATATTATTTTTTCCCCTTCTTACACAATTTATAACTTACTGTAAATATGGTTTTATTACTTTTTTTATCACTGAACAAATATTGTTGGTCCTCACCATTTTGGTACCAAAATCTTGGTTATGCTATTCTTTTTTTATATAGCTTTTTTATTCATCTTTTCTTATAGTTTCCTAGGACTGTGGTATGTGGATAGACTGGAGTTCATGTGACCAGTCCCTTGTATTTGGACTTGAACAGTTTCCAAGTTTGTAGTGTTATAAACAGACCTGCAGTTAATAATGTTGTGTATATGATATTTCTTAAATGTCCCTATGTATCTGTAGGATTACTTCTCAGCAGCAGGATTGCTAGGAAAGATGAAATGCCTTTAGATACATAATATCAGATTTCCTTCCTTAAGAGTTGTTCCGTTTTGGAATCTAGAAAAAAATGTATGAAATCACTGATTTTCCCACAATTTTGCTAGAAGACTGTCAACCTTTTGGATTTTTTTGCCAATAAAAAATGTGAAAAATGATACCTTAACTTGCATTTCTTATATTACCACCATTGAGGTATTGCTTCTTTTCCTATGATTGAGGGACATTTACCTGTAAACACTCTTAACCACATTTCTTTGGGGTTGTTGGTTTTATTTCAGCTTCTAAGAGCTATTTGCCTATTAGGGAACTCATCTTTGTTAAAGAGATGAGTTACAATTCCCCCGCCCACCAATCATCATCAATTTTTCATTTATCTTTTGAGTTTTTTTTTTTTTTGTCTTTTTGCTATTTCTTGGGCTGCTCCCGCGGCATATGGAGGTTCCCAGGCTAGGGGTTGAATCGGAGCTGTAGCCACCGGCCTACGCCAGAGCCACAGCAACGCGGGATCCGAGCCTCATCTGCAACCTACACCACAGCTCACGGCAACGCCGGATCGTTAACCCACTGAGCAAGGGCAGGGACCGAACCCGCAACCTCATGGTTCCTAGTCGGATTCGTTAACCACTGCGCCACGACGGGAACTCCTATCTTTTGAGTTTTTACCTGGTGTTTTTTTCAGTTCATGAAGAATTTCTCGATTTTTCTCTGCTCAAAATCATTCTCGTCTTTAACGACCTCTGGATTTTGCATTATATTAAGAAAGACCTTCCCCACTTCAAGGATATAAAATAATTCCATAATGTTTTCTTAGAGCATTTGTATGGTTTTATTTTCAAAATTTCAATGGTAGATCCATTTAGAATTTGTCCTGGTATAGGAGGAGCAACTTAACTTACTCCAGATGGCTAGCTGAGTGTTCTAACGCCATTGACCAAAAGTTTATATTTTTCAATGAACAGAAACCATGGGTTAGTGTTGGTTTGTAATTTCTCATGGGGGAAGGCTTTTCTAACCATTTTACAAAATCATGAAAAAGTGGAGCCTGATACTTTGGAGCACATGAAAATGGAAAGCTTCATCTTACCCACTGTTTTCCAGTGACACTTCTATTGCATATTAAACTCTTGTATATATATTTGATTACTTATTATCTTATTATTATGCTTAATGTGTCTGGTCACACATAAGTAATACATGACTCTACCTATTGAGGTTTAGAGTAGACTTCATATCTGCTAACTAGTTTTTGCTCATTGTTCTTTGAGTTTATCTGGTTAGCTTGCTCATTTTTTTATGTGAACTTCAGAATCATTTCCTCTGGTGTCAGTTGGTGTCACATTTAAGATCACGCTAAATTAAAACAAACAAGCAAAAGAACTTAGGGAAAATGGACACCATTGATATTGAATCTGCCTTTCTGTGACAATGATATGTTTTTCTATTAAGTTTATCTTTATGTACTTTAAGAGCAGTTTAAAGGGTTTTTTTTCCACACAAGGTTTACACATTTCTAAGTTTAGGCCTATGGTTTTATTTTTTATGTTGCTATCAAAAAATAGGGTCTTTCAGAGTTCTGTGGTGTCTCAGTGGGTTAAGGATTTGGTGTTGTCACTGCTGTGGCTCTGTTGCTGCAGTGGCTCGGGTTTTCCATGAAAAATATTACGTCAATTGCAAATTGTAGTAGTTTTGCCTCCTCCTTCCTTATGCTTCTAGTTTTCTTGTTTAATTTATATGTTACTCTCTTTCAGATGATGTTAATTTTAGTGATGGTGGGCATTCATCTTGTCCTTGACTTTAGTGAGAATACCTACAGTATCTCCCCATTAGTATGACACTGACTTTTAGACCTATCTCCATATGTCTACTTATAGACAGACACATTAAAAAAGGAAGTATAAAACGATTCCTGTATTGTTGATGCTTTTAGCAAAAATGTTTTTTTTTTTTTTTGTCAAATGCCTTCTCCAAATCCACGTAATCTACATGAATAATTTAATAACAGAACTAGGGAGTTTATGGTTCTCTGTAGTATCTGCTCAATGGTCTATAAATCAAACTACTATAAAATAAAGTCTACTAATTTAAAAGGTAATTTGTATATATGTATATATATGTATATATATTTAAAGAAAGAGTGGCATAATTTTCAAGATACAGTATCTGCTGAGAACTATTGGGAAGAAGGAAAATATTTAGAAATAGAGAACTTGTTAGCCTTGACCTTAGAAAATTCTCCATGGAATCACAAAGTTTCAGTAGAAACACATTTCCTTCTATACAAATTCAAAATCTTTTGGAGGTTTTCAGCTTTCTGATTTAACTTATACAAAGCTACATCAACCTGATGTAAGTCACAGAACAGAAAGAAATGTGATAACCTTAATGATGTAAACATTATCATGTAACAACAAAAGCTTGAAATTAGGTGGAGAAAAAGGGGGAAAGGAGGTGAGTGTGCTTTTTAAATATATTTTAAAATGGTGAGATACTGACTAAAAGTGATAAAGAAATAGAAAGTGTATATTTAGTGACATGAGAACAACTTTAAGAATGAAAGTCATGTAATAAAATTTTAAAGTTTATACAAAGGGGAGACAATATTTGGTGTGTGTTAATTCCATATATTGTCATAGAGGAGAATAAGTAAATATTAACTGACTAATCGGGAATCAGAGGTAGTGAATGAATTTTCATAGTTACTCAGATACCTGGAATAATTAAAATCAGAAATTTTTATTGGCTGTGACTTCAAGTTTGGACTTGGGTAAGGGAGTAATGAAAAATGGAGAAACACTTTTTCTTTTATATGGGCTATTTATGATTTTAAAAATCAATCCATGTTCATGCATTAATTCAATAGTCATTTATGTACTAATATGGTAAGAAGATCATTACATAATACTAAATTATTACCAAATAATAGGCGTCGTATGATTCCATATTGTAACGATAATATCTCTGTGTGTATCTATGCATAGAGTCTACAAGGTTAAATAGCAAACACTCTGGAGTGTGGAATGAGGTTGAGGATCCTTTCACTTCTAAATGTCTCTCTCTCCCTCTCAACAGTATGCATCACTTTTTATTTTTAAAAATCGTAAATCTAAAAAAAAAAGAAAAGTCCCAAACACCTAGAAAATATGGAGACCCCGAGGCCATTTACCATGGACTCCCCCACATGTAGACTTATAAGAATCCTAGTCAGCTACTTAGAGAAAACCACCCCAAAAAGTCAGGTAGAAAGAATTATGCAGACACCAAAATTTTATGGACCACACTGTTAAATTCACCAAGGAAAAACATAAGAGAGAGAAAGATTCATTAAATTATAACTACAGACACAGATTAATTTGTTAGTTTATTCAGCAAGTACTTACCACTTAATCTGTAACAGGCACCATACTTGGTACTGGACCTTGATCTCTTCCAGCCCTTGTTCATTATTCAACTTCAGAGTATGAAATTGTGACACTAAAAAGTCTGACAGTGTGACGTGTTTTGGAGAAGAGTGTCAATATTCTAAGCTTCCAAGAGGAAAGCCAAGTGAGAGAGAGGGCTTTAAGACAAGTACTCTCCAGTCTTGGTTGGTAGAGGATGTTCATTGGGAGGATGTGGAGGTGAGAGCCTGGCTGAAGGGGCAGCCCTGGAGCAACAAACTGGGAAGTAAGAGCATTCAAACTGCAGTGGGACAAAGATATTTATGGACCAGATGTGGATCCTGCAGTGACAAACTAGCCTAGGAATACATTTAAAAGTTATTCCACTCAAGATCATTTTGGAAGACCGTTTCAATCTAATGGATGGAGGGATCACAGGGAACCAAGTTGCAAAGCAGGGCTGAGCCAGCAGGAGAGCAGACATTAGGATACAGAGAGCTTCATTGAAAGAGTCCCAAAGAGGGTTCCTTAAACGAGTCAATCCTACGTATTCCCTGGCAGCCTGATCAGGTCTATATGAAGAGCAGTTAGCAAATGGGAAAGAAAGCAGGTGCAGAAGAAGACAACCATGCCTTGTGTCTCCCATTGCAGTCTTCTCTGCTTAGACCTTAGCTGTGGGAAGGAGAAATTTAAATTGGGTAAAAGTTTAGAATTTTGATGTTACCCTCTGCTGGACCACAGCATATGGAGATTCCCAAGCTAGGGGTCCAATCAGAGCTACAGCTGCCAGCCTACACCACAGCCACAGCAACGCCAGATCCCCAGCCCACTGAGCGAGGCCAGGGATTGAACCCGCAACCTCATGGTTCCCAGTCGGATTCGTTACCACTGCGCCACAACAGGAACTCCAGTCTTCCTATTTTCAAATAATATCCAGAAGTTAAGGAATCAAGCCTGTGACTCCATCCTAGGTGTGGAGAAAAATAAGTTGTGAAACTGACCTGAAAAAAAGGGAGAAAATAAATAAAGGTGGTTTCTGGCAAAATCCAATTTCTTCAGTAAATCAGAAACAAGTATATAGCCCTTCTTCCAGGTCTTCTAGACATATAACTACATTCCGGCAAAACTGGACCTCAACCCCTCGGTGTTTAATGAAAACCTGATTGACATTTTGCTCAGAAGAACTCATCATCTGCAGGATTGGCTCATATTTTACAGAACTTTTGGCATTCTAAAATTCTTGCCCTTTAAATGTCAATTAAGCTCCCCAGTAATTGTGACAAATGTTTCCTAAGTCAGTACCTCCACAGACTGAGGAATGCTAACTCTGGGTAAATGCATTTAATTCTGACAACCTGGGTATCTTCAAATAACACGGTAACCCCTAGTCACATATGGCAAGAGGTGAACCTTGGATGGAAAACTCTAGATTCCCTCACCAGTTAAGATCTCCACATTTAATCTCCACATTTATATCTCAGTAGGAATAAAAGAAAAATCCATTGAATGTGATCACTTCCTTGGGATGCACTGTACCCTTGAAATGGGACCTACAACTGAACTATGAATCTAGAAAAGGTTATCACCCTCCCGTAAGTCCCATCCAAACATAACATACTGCAAAAGTTTATGATCCTGGAGTTCCTGTCGTGGCGTGGCGCAGTGGTCAACGAATCCGACTAGGAACCTGGGTAGGAACCATAAGGTTTCGGATTCGATCCCTGGCTCGCTCCGTGGGTTAAGGATCCAGCGTTGCAGTGAGCTGTGGTGTAGGTCACAGACGCAGCTGGGATCCTGCACTGCTGTGGCTGTGGCAGAGGCCAGCGGCTACAGCTCCGGTTAGACTCCTAGTCTGGGAACCTCCATATGCTGCAGGTATGCCCCTAGAAAAGACAAAAAGCCAGAAAAAAAAAAAGTTTATGAACCTGAAATGTCATCTGCAATAATATGGTGAAAATAAAACCCAAGAGAGTTCTAAACTGTGCACAGTGGCAAGTACGGACTTAATAGAAATCAGACTTGCTGCAAATATTATCAAAGAATTTTGAACCTGTAAATAAGGGATAGCGTCTAAAATACAACTCTACCTGACATTAAGTATTTATTATAAGACTTCTTGCAAGTGGGATGTGAAAAGACGGCATGGTCAAGAAGGGGGATTCAAATATAAGAATTAAATAAGGAAATGGAAATGAAACAATTTGCACTGTATCAGGAACATGGATGTTTAGACAAACCAAAGCACACCCACAAATAAAGAAAGAGCTAGGAGGCAGAGGAGAAGAAAGAGGAAAAGGATAAGAGGATGGAGGAGGTTAAGTTAAAGGAGGGAAGAAAGGGGAGGTAGGACTAGTAATTATACATCAAAGAATTAGTTCTCTCTCTCCTGGGGAATAGAGAGATGACCTGCCATCAGCTATTGAGATGATTTTTAGAGAATCTAGAAATAAAGGGAATAAGATCAGAAGGGCTATATTAAAAATTAAAATGGATCCAACCTGAAGGAAATAAAACTTTAGGCAAAAGAATTCTAGGCAAGAGGTTCTTGAATCAAATCCCTGAAAGGTAAATAGACATCAAAGGCAGACCTTGCAGAGTATACATTAGCTGCCAAGTTCCCTCAAAATAGCAGATTTATGACAGTCACTAAATAAATAAATAGATGCAATGGGGACCATAAAATAAGTGATCCAAGGGGACTAGTCCTGTAAAC
This sequence comes from Phacochoerus africanus, assembly GCF_016906955.1. Classification (NCBI taxonomy): domain Eukaryota; kingdom Metazoa; phylum Chordata; class Mammalia; order Artiodactyla; family Suidae; genus Phacochoerus; species Phacochoerus africanus. Next base: position 16,160,191 of record NC_062558.1, on the reverse strand, counting down.
TGGAGCTTTGTCTACAATAAATGCACAATAGCTGAAGGTAGAGAGAGAGACTCCTTTGACAAAGTAGAGAGATAAATTACAGAAAATTCAACATTTAAATCACTATTACACAAATAATATAGAAATAAGAAAGTTTTTTTTAATAAAATATGCTTCTACAAGTCTCTATGCTTATTACTTAGTGGAAGTGCATGATGAAACCATCCTCACTAGACTTCACTCACTCTTCTCCTTTTATAGAAAATAACCCTGGAAAAAATAACTATAAAAACATGATTTTAAATTAAAATTTAAAAAATGAAATTATCCTCCACTTTCTTTCCAAAACTGAAAGTGTAAGACTTAGCAGAAACTGGTTGCACCAAAATTAAAGATGGGGTGTGAATATTAGCCAGTTGTTGATACTTTTTGCTCGTTCCCTATTCATTTCTTACTCGGAAGCCCCTGGACTCTTCTCATTCTGCCTGTGAGGATGATTACAGCAAAGTACTACATCTCCCAGAGATGTCTTTGAGCAAACTAATCCCAGTAAGAATCGCTAATGTAAACCAAGCACTTACCAAACACTCAGCAAGCAGAAGGCTCAGCACCTTACATGTATTGATTTACATAATGCTCACAACACTCCTATGAGATGGATGTTATTGTTAGCCCCATTTAATAAGTGAAAAGTTGAGAAGGCTGAGCTACCAGGAGGTCAAATAATTTGCCCAAAGTATGCAGCTAGGACAAATGAAAAGGGCCAACTTTTAAACACGCAGTGCCTCTCCACTCCCGAGCCAAATAGCCAACTATTGATGTCCTTGCATTAATAAGAAAATGAGACACACCTGATGCCTTTAATAAACAAGACTGAGCTTAGAGGCTTGACTTGGTGGGATCGTTAGGGGATGCAGCCCTCAAAGGGTGAAGAGTGTTGAGCCAGAGGAGAGGCGCAGTGTATAGAACAAGTGGGAGGAGCCTGCTTGTGTGGGAGCTTGCTGTCATGTCACTTCTCATCAGATATGTAAGGCCTAGCACGCCTTTGCTTTTGGCCAGGAGGTGAAGCAAGGGGAAGAACTATTGAAAATGGAACATAAACTTGAGATGATAGTCACTTGAGGGCATAGTTACTATATAAATTAATTAAGATAAATCTAGACCAACTGAAAAAAAATAAAAATTAAAAAATATTCTAATCTTTCTTAGTAGAAATAAAAATTTGAAAGCCAAGAATCCATTCTAGAATACCTCCATACAATGCTTTGTGGCACACAATGTCCTTTGTTTCTAAACAGTTTTATCTCTAATTTTTGAAATTACTAAAAGGGGGTATCAATCATTTCTTCCTCTTTTTAAAGTTTGGTAAATTACCCCCTAATTTATCTTATAAAATTATAAAGATCAAAAAATAATAATTTTATCTGCAACTTTATTAAATTTAAAATTTTGAATTCTTTTTTCATTGATGTCCCAGTTTTCAAGCTAGCCAATTGTGGCATTTGTTTATGTTTTAATACCTTAAATATAGATACTTGATTGCCTGTTAAGATTTTAAACATACACTAAAGGAATCTATAAGACGTGAAATTGCTTACCCCAAGAAAAAGTAAAACACTAGCTTGATCAATATTTTATTGGTCATTTGTTAAACAGACATTTTACAATACTCATTGAACATTTTCTATATGCTAGTTAGGGTGGAATACAAGATTATAGAAGGCATGCTGGCTCATGCTTTCCCGAAAAGGTCTATCATAAATACACAGTCATTACAGGAAGAGGTATTGGCAAATACCTTGGGTATGGTATATGATCGATCAGACAACAGACAGGTAGTCCTTTATGCTGGTGGGCAAAAATAATAAAGACAATCTGGGAAACTTTTCAGATTTGCTGAACTATAGATTGTTATTTGGGGAAAATGGAAGCATAAAGAAAAATGTAAGTTGGATCAACGTGATGAAGGGCCTTGAAGGCCAGTCTAGAACTGTTTGTATAACATAGATAAAACATCTGGATGACTAATCTTTTCATCCAGATATTTGGCATTATCCCACAACTTGACTTGGAATTTTCAGGTTAAAAAAAAAAAAGAAGAAGAAAACATAATCCTTGGATAAAAGTCAAGGCATATCTGAATTTGATTTCTGATTTTGGAATTTTTCCCCCAAGGGGAGCAGTCTTACTACTATCTCCGGATACTTGAAACAAAAAGAGAGCAAGTTTAAGAAAATAAATTCTGACAAAACATCAAAAAAATCAGATGGTCTATAACATGAAATGGGCTTACTCAAGTTATTGTTGATATAACTTTATGGGCATTAATATTTTAAATGGTCCTTAAGTGGTATAGTGCCCTCACCCACACACAACCAAGATGCAAGGTCATTGCATTGGCTATTCCTGGATCAGTATTTTAAATGGTAAAATGCACATTCGTGTCCACTGAACTAACTTTGAAATTCAAGAGTCTTTATTTATTAGTGCATGCACTTAAATTTGTAAGCTAGAAAGTCGTGAGTTCAATCATAAATTTGAGTCATTAATTTGTAGGCAGTCTAGAGCTTAATCATAAATTTTAAAGTCATGAATTTGGCATTGGTTTCAGTCTTACCAAAATGCATCTTCCTAACTCTAATCCAGTGACATCACTATGGCCTTCAAACCTTAATCCCTAAGTAGGCTCAACTCCAACTGTAAACACTGGGAGTTTTTCACATTTTAAACTATAAACCTCATATAACTAAGAGTTTGGTTGTGACTTTAAATGTATATAAAACTCTGGTTTTAATCCCTAAAAGCATAAAATAAAAATAAGAATTCTTCAAGCACGAATTTTACCCATGAAAAGGGTGTGCTTTTCTCTTTCTTAAGTGGGGCATGAATTAAGGATAATCTGTCACCATAACTTTGAACTACTTGATCTTGGTACGCTTTACTGGTCTAGTTTTAATGTTTCTTAAACCCAATTTCTCTTGTCTCCTTTAAAATGGACTAATCTCCAATCATCATGGAAATAAGTCAAGTAAATGAAAAATCATAAATTACATGGGGACCCTAATTCCGTCGGTTTATTTGAAAACAAATGCCTGGGGCTTCAAAGAGAACCAACTGCCTTAGCTCCAATTCATCGTATGCATTGGCCAATTTAACTTGCCAGGGAAATGATAGATGATTTAACAAAGTAAGTGGCCACTGTGACTGTCTGTTCCATCCACAGAAGTTCTGGGGGTGGGAATGAGGTGGGGGTGGTGGGGGGTGTGGGACAGAAAAGTCTGGAGTATTAATTCTAAATCATGGTTTTTATGAAACACTCAGGTTAGTTACATTCCCCCCCCCCCTTAAGGAAGTATCATAAAACAACCCAACATTTTCAAAGTTAAATCCTTTCAATTCAATTTAATTATAGATACTACAAAACACTTTTTAAGAAGGTTATGAATCCCCAAAGGCTATGAAATATAAAATTAGATATGTGCCAATCACAAAATAAATGAACTCCCTAATAGTTTGTTACATTATTAGAAAGAAAAAAAAGGAAGATATCATCTAGAATAACAACAACAAAATGAAATGAAGATGTAGTAACGTTTATCTTTTAGCCATATTACAGTTTCCAGGTGTAAATACATGTCCGCATTATGACCTAGTCATTTGAGATATGAGAGAGCGATATTATTGTTCCCATTTATCAGAAAAAGAAAACACATGGAAAGATTTAATGATATATTCAAGGCCACATAGCTGATAAATAGAAGAAAATAGATAACCATAATCATTTGGACTTCCCACCATAATTCACTAATTATTAAAATGTAAGCAAAGGAAAGGAAATGCAGAAGATAAATATTTTGTAGAATCCAAGATAATATTTATTCATTTGTTTCTTTAAAAATAATTTCAGGAGTTCCCATCATGGCGCAGGGGAGACGAACCCAACTAGGAGCCATGAGGTTGCGGGTTCAATCCTTGGCATTGCTCAGTGTGTTGGGAATCCGGTGTTGCCTTGGGCTGTAGTGTAGGTCACAGACGTGGCTTGGATCTGGTGTTGCTGTGGCTGTGGCTGTGGTGTAGGCTGGCAGCTGTAGCTCTGATTCAGCCCCTAACCTGGAAAACTCCATATGCTGTGGGTGCGGCCCTAAAAAAGACAAAAAAAAAAATAATGATAATTATATATTTTCTCTGTCTCATACTTTATTATGAACTAGTGAATAGGTAATTATAAAAATATAATTTTAAAAGAAACAGGCTGTCTAATACAGAATTTCTTGAGTGGCAGCTAGTTAGATAAAGCTGATATTTTCTCATTACTTTTGCCTCTACACCATTTATTGAGTTGTTAAATTCTTCCCTTACTTACACTCTTATGATTTTTTTTTCTGCAGATATTTAGAAAGAGGACTCCAAAATAAAATTCCATGTTGAATTTCGAATGTTATTATAGGAGAATATTCTACCAATTCCCTCACTATCAGGCAGTTTATTTGAAACAAAGTAATGTGTTATTGGGCCAAAATACTTTTGAAAATTAATAACTGAATTATGGTAAACTGACAGTAGTGGAATTAAGTTGGAATTTTAACTCTCTTTTTTTTTAACTCCCCAATTTGGGGTGAATATAGTATGGGCTGGCAATCGTAGACTTAGCCTAAGGGATAATTTGGAAAAAAGATTCTTAAATTCTTGTATTGATGTACAGGAAGTAGAAAGCAAATGTCAAATATGAATGTAAAACAGGACAGAATAAACTATTACAGCAGACCACGAAAGTGACTCAGTTCAAACGGGCTTGTCTAGGAATTTTGTGCTATCCAGATGGGTCAATTTGATACATGCACTATATACATCCTACGAGAATCAGCTAAAGTCTCTTATAACTGGAATGTATCACAAGCTGACAGCTTATGAAATACCAAAGTATTGAAATACAAGCATGGTGTGATGAAAATTAGAATAACATACAAAAATCAACTTTAATTACTTGTGCATTAATTGGATCCAAATTAGTTGTATATTCACAAGTAGAAGCATTTGGATGGATGACGTGGACAGCTGCTAGTTGTGTAGGCCAAGGCAGAAAGATAATTTTATTTTAGCTGCTTTAGGAAGGAAACAGAGAAATTCTAGCAAATATGACAGGCTAATTAAATAAATTAGATCTTTTCAATTACTGTACAGTGAATTATCATATAAACCAAAGAGTGATCATGTTATTTGGGGCAAAGTCATTAGAAAACAGAACAAGAACGCTTAAATATATAATAAAATAATCATGAAGACAGTGTGTTTTTAAATAAATACATAAATCAGAGCCTTGGGAATGAAGATGAAAAAATAGATTGGATAAATATCAAATAATGGAAAATTAAGATCTACATATTTTTGTGTTTAAATGAGGGAGGGACGCCTTCTTACCTGCAAGTAGCAACAGTTATGTTAGTCCTCATAGAGCCAGAAAGATTACTAAGAGAGAGGGCCACTTTAGCTAAGTTGTAAACAATTGGGTAAATTAGCAGGAAGGAGGCTGCTGCTTTGCATCCTTGCTCCCTTCCTTCCTACCATCTTCAGAAACAAATACAGGTTACTGCAGTGCAGGCACCAGAATTTTTTCTCTTGGTACTACTTTTTGTGTTCATCTATTTCTGGTCATTGTACATCGAATTAACACCCTGACCTACAGAGCTGGATAAAATCCATTTCGTTAAGTCCCTTCATGTTTAGGGATCCTAAATAAACTACCTTCAACAGACTATTCCTGTGCCTGTGTCCAGATTTAAAGCCATGTAACACCTGGACTTTGTGAGCTTAACCTGCTGTGACAAATAAAAATAAATAAGAAAGTTTCCCGTAGTTGACAACCCAGGTGGAAGTTTTACTACAATTTCCATCAGTGACGGGGGCAGGCTTCAAGTGAAATAAACTGTATTTACACACAAGTTTGCTCAGAAAGGTGGTTGTATTACAGCTTTATACAGCCTCTGAAACTTGCAAATAGATCTGTAGATATAAATAAACAGTGAAAACAAATCCCCTTTTCCACTTGAAAATTTTTATCTGTTTACTTGAAATTTTTTGTATCTAGACCACTTGGACCAAGTAAATTTTGCCCTAATTAGGAGGAAAAAAAAATGGGCACTCAACATGAATGACAAAAATGCTTTTTGGGGAAAAAAATCCAAATATTACAAATATTCACTCAAAGTCACTCAATCTCACATCATGATTTTAGTTTCTCTTTTATTCTGACTTGCTGAACTGATAGGGTAGGTAAATTTTGACAGTTAAAATTTTGGGAAGTATTCAATAAAGATCCCTCCCCCTCAAAAAACCCTCCCCAAACCAAAAAACACATCACACAACTGCAATCTAAGATAGAGCACAGGATAAAGGAATCAAAAGTCTAGGATTTAACTCAAAAGCATTTTTTTTAACTAACCAGTTTTTTTTTAAGCATATGACATGAAATCCAAGACAAGTAAAAAAAGATTTATGAAAGGAACTTGCAGAAAGATATAAAAATGTTGTAAAAGTACTATACTTAATAAAGTGTGGTGGTATTGACAGGAAAATAAAACCAAACTAGAGCTTCAAGAAACAGAAAAATCAGAAAATAAAAATATGGTGTATTCTATGGAAGACACAAAGCAATTGTAAAAGAATTTTGCCATTAAATAATGTATTTAGGTTTTCAGGAAAAAATAAAGTTATCCCTCTACCTCTACCAAGGAATGACATGGTTTAACCATCAAAACCATTTGGATTGTTTAACAATCTTAATATTTAAGAAGGAAAGAAAGAAACTAAAAAGATGAAGAAGAGATCTATGAGTATTTACTTGATCTTGAGGTGTGGAAGAAGTTAAGGAAGACACCATCAAGGCAAAAGCAGATTGAAAACATAATAGTAGAAATCCCTGAATCACAAACAAAAAGAACATTCAAAGGAAATGACGAATTAGAACAGCATCACAACACACACGGTAGGTTAGTGGACACAATTCTAACTAATAAAGAACTACAAATAAATTTTAAACATACCAGTAAGATTTTACATAAAGACAAGAACAGACAACTTTTAAGAAAGGAATAAAAATAGTCACTCAACATCATAGCAAATAGGGTTCATTCCACTCTAAGAAATAAAAATTAACGTGAAATATCATTTTTCCCTTTCTCTTTGAAAAATATAAAAAATAAATGATAAAACCCAGTGTTTTTGGGGTAAAGTAAGCACTCCTATGCTGTGGGGAGGAGAATAAAAGTATTTTGAAAAGATAAGTTGCCAATGTGAATCAAGATCCTTAAAAATATCTAAGCATCAGAGTTCCCGTCGTGGCACGGCAGAAACAAATCTGACTAGGAACCATGAGGTCGCAGGTTCAATCCCTGGCCTTGTTCAACGGGTTAAGGATCTGGCGTTGCCGTGACCTGTGGTGTAGGTTGCAGACATGGCTCGGCTCCTGCATGGCTGTGGCTGGCAGCCGTAGCTCTGATTGGACCCCTAGGCTGGGAACCTCCATATGCTGCAGGTGTAGCCCTAAAGAGAAAAGAAAAAGTCTATGCATCTTGGTTCAATAATCCCATGTCTGGGGATTAATCATATGGAATTAATTCAGAGGTACACACTAAGATTTATGTGTAAAGATAGTCATAACAGTTTTATTTATCATAGGAAAAGTTACTTAAAAACTCAACTTTAAAAAAGATGAGTGAATAAATTATAATACATGCATTAAATGCAATCTCCTACAACCATTATAAATCATATCTTCAAAGAATATTTAGTGACTTGCAAAATGCTCATAAGAAAATCAGGATATATACACTGATTCAAATTTTATTATACACAAACATAAACAGAGAGAAAGACTATATTGAAATGTATCAAAATGTTAACATGGGTTAAATATCAATCTTGGATGTTAGTCGATTTAAAACTTCTTTATATGTTTCTGCATTTTCCAAAATACCTATAATATTGCTTTTCTAATTTAAAGACAATAAATTTATAAAAATCCAGTGTTTGACCATAGCTTCACCAGCTCTTAGGGTCTTCATTTACAAAGTGCCCACCATCCCTCTCTACTTTTCAGAGGTAGACATATAATGTGTTTAATGGGTTCAAAAATAATAATACAAGGATTATACACATTGAAAGTTGTTTTCGTTTTAGAAAATAAGAAGGCATTTATTATTCATCTCTGATGCCTTCATGAAAATTAGAGTCAAAAGCTCAAAAATAGCTTAGGTTTCATAGTTAATAGAATTTGCGAAAGGTTTTTTTTTTTTTTTTGGCCACCTCCCCAATATGGAAATTCCCAGGCCAGGGATCAAATCTGAGCCACAGCTGCAGCCTACACCACAGCTGCAGCAACACCGAATTTTTAACCCACTGCACACAGCTTGCAACTCCTTGAGAGATATTTCTAACTCTAGTTTCCACACTATAGTTGCTAATGGCAAAATACATGAACCTTCCTTCAATTAATAAAATAAAACCAAGCTGAAAGAAAATTAGAGTGTGGGCACGAAGCAAGCTTTCTACAATGTTCTAGATATTTTTGTTAATATGAAATATGAGTGCCATTATTAAGGAAAATAGATTTCTGTGCTGCCTGTATTGAAATATTGTTCTGAAGCATTGGATCATGATGGATTCTGTTTCTCAGTCAGGATTCAGGGAATACTGATGTCTAACAAAGGCTGATGTTTGGAAGTCCCTCCTTGCTCTTTGACAGTGAGCCAGCATGAAGGTTACAATTATTGTGTTGGCAATAAGAAAGGGGTAAGATAGGAGACTGGACATATGGGATAAATGTGAAATATGAAAATAGAAAGAGCAAGGTAGGGTAATTGTGTTTCCAAAAAGCAACAGTTGCCTTTAACTGGAATAATAATATTAATAGCAACAGCAAACATTTTTCAAGATGGATGAATTTCAACCATCTTGACAATAAGTCATATGCTGAAAATTACTAAATGTATCCCTTCATCACTCTATTCTAATTTTTCTTAATTTAATAGTGAAGGCAAATTTTTTACTATTTAAGGAAAATATTTACTATTTAAGGTGTTTTTATTATTTACGGAAAAAAGTTAATCTTAGTGATCAAGTTTACAATCTACTAAGAATCCTTTTACATCTGAGGTCAGTGGATCTACCATGGAGTAGGAAAAAAATCAAAGACATAGACATTTCTTAAATTTACATTTTTAGATATGGAATTAGAGGGAAAAATATAGAAATTCTGAAAGTTCTGAAGCTTTGAGGATTCTCCCAGCTTCAGTTTCACAGAGGATTTAGAACTGTTTACATCTCACCTTGGTTGACTCTCTAGTATGATTTTATCTTTAATAAAAACCGATGAGTGTTTTGCTTGTGGGAGAAAAGAATAAGCCATTTTCCTTTTATCATCCTTTGCAATAGTCTGTTATTCAGCCAATAACTTGCAACGTCAGTGATTACCAATGGCAGTAACTTCCGGTAGTAATTACAACCTTAATCCTGCTTTGGTGCTCTGGTACAAGTTGGTCATCTTTGTTTTTCTTTTTGGTGTACCCACAACATGTGTACATTCCCGGGACAGGGATGGAACCAGAGCCACAGAAGTGACCAGAGCCTCTGCAGTGATAACGCTGGATCCTTAACCCACTGAGCCACAAGAAAACTCCTCATCTTTGTTTTATTATTACAACTTCATGCTTTATTATTACAACTTCAACCTTAAAGTATATTTCTTTGATGAAATTTGAAAGAACAGAAGTTCTATGGCTCTGCGTAATAGTCTCTCCTGGTTAAATCATGCAGTTTCTTTGTGTCTCTTCTGGAAGTTGAGAAAAAGTTCCCTCGGAGAGGGACCAAGATGACCAGAGTACCAATTTATCTCCAACAGAAGCAACAGAAAGTTCATTGAGCTCCTCCTATTCAGCAGCTGTTTCCTCAGCCACCTTCTTTCTCCACTTTCATGAAGGAAAAAAGTTCTCTCATCCACACTTTGAGACAAAGTCAACACATATTTGCACAGAGTTACACATGATGTGTATAAAATTTTATGTTGCTAATGTACTCAGCTTTCTTTTAAGAGTAAAAGGATGTATGTTCTGCCTTTTTTTAACGTGTAAAGGCAGTAGAGGCTTGTGAGTGTGTCTACCATTTGCATTTGTTGGGACTTGGTATGTGTGCCTAGTGGGAAGTTCAGAGTAAATACGCTTAAACACTTGACCAATGTGATGCTGATGATAGTCAATGATAATGACATTCAGTGATAATGAAAGGAGCTATAGGGAGTTCCCACTGTGGCTCAGCAGTAAAGAACCTGACTAGTGTCCATGAGGATGTGTGTTTGATCCCTGGCCTTGCTTAGTGGGTTAAGATATCTGGCATTGCCCTGAGATGTGGTGTAAATCACAGTCACTGTTTGGATACCAGGTTGCCAAGGCTGTGGTGTAGGCTGGCAGCTGTAGCTCCGATTCCACCACTACCAGGAACCTCCATATGCCTCAAGTGAGGCCCTAAAAATAAAAAAAAAAATTAAAAAAAAGGAAGGAAGGAAGGAAGAAAAGAGCTTCTATTACTTATCATTATTGAGACTGACTCTTGAGAGATAAGCAATAATATTGGAAAGAATATGGACCTGAGAGCCAGGTAGTACCTTAATTTAATCTCAGCTCTAATTTACAGGCTCTGTGATGGGATATATATTATTTAACCACTCTGGTCCTCTGCACCTTCCTCAGCAAATTGCTGCATTTGGTGGGCAAGGATTAAATGTGATATAGTATGATAGAGTGATGCATACATATTATACACTCAATCAGACAATAAGTGGAAGCAGGCTTTTAAATTCTTGTTTAAAATACACTGAAAATTGTTTAACAGGCTACACTTCCTGTCCATTAAGAATATGAACTCTTGGAGTTTCCATTGTGGGGCAGCAGAAACGTATCTGACTAGTACTGTGAGGATACAGGTTCGATCCCTGGCATTTCTCAGTGGGTTAATGATCCGGCGCTGCCGTGAGCTGTGTGGGTAGGTTGCAGACGTGGCTCGGATCCTTCATTGCTGTGGCTGTGGCATAGGCCAGCAACTGTAGCTCTGATTCAACCCTAGCCTTGGAACATCCATATGCCATGTGTGCAGCCCTGAAAAGAAAAAAAAAAAATGAACTCTTCCTATCAAAATTCTTCAAAGTATCAAGTGATTTCTAAGAAAATTGTTTGAATGTTCAAGATCTAAAAAATAATTGAAACATAATTGATATTTAATTTCCTCATTTTTCTAATCTGAAGGCTGAAATCCAATTATTTATTTTTTATTTACTTCTTTATCATCTCTCCCCTAGACTGTAAGCCTTTTGAGATCAGGGACCAGGCCACTTATGCTCTTCCTTGCTTTCCCAGTACATAGCACATGGTGGGCATTTAATCAACTCTATCAGCATGTATGGGTTGAATGAATGATACCCAGTGGACCTCTTTTATGGGACAGCGAGCAATGAAGGTGATAAAGGCACGGCCAGCACCACTGAGCTTCCTGCCTCTCTAGGAGCTCAGCAGAAGGGCCTGGTGCTGCAAGGTGCACATAATCCTCCAGATCATCTGATCTCTGATCAGCCCACTAAATCCTTACTATCATTGGTACAAATAATACGCTAATGCAAATTAATTTCGTTTTCTATACATGCAAATTCAGAAATTTTAACTCATGTCAGAGTTGGGAAAAGAATAAGAAAATGGTCTTGTCTATAAAAGAATCTTGGGAAATGCCCAATATTTACCCCGTTAGTGTCTGGCTGCATCTGTAATGAGCCCACTCAAGGGATTAGCAGCATCTCCTGAAAGAACAAGTCAGGGCCCCTTGTTGTACCAAAATATTAGGTGGCCAGCGGGTGGGAAACCCAAGGAAAGGGTAGTTTAGCTTTTTATTTTACTATCTGCCACTTCTTTTGAACAGCATGGGTGGTGCTGGGGGCCTCTGGCACTGTTCCCAGAAGCACTGGCCCTGCCAAACAGAATTTGCACCTTTACAGGCGCTGATTGGCTGTGTTAGAAAGATATGGTCCCCCTTTTTGGAAGCAGCTTTCTGGGAAAGATATTATGCCCCCAGTCTGGTTTTGGGGAGGACCTGAGGAAAAAGGGCTGTTTGTCTGGTACTAGTAGGTAGTGGATGATTTGATTCTTTTCTATCTGCGCAACCTACAATGTCTTTTGAAGACTTGGGCTCCCCAGAGACAGGTCAGAGAAAAATAATAAAATATGAAAACAGTGAGGTTCTTCTTTTTCTTCTTCTCTCTTTTTTCTTTTTTACAGAGTATTATAAAAAGTTTGTTTTCCTGGCGGACAGCAGCAAACTTACAAAGCTTTCTTCGTTAGGGTTTGCTATTTAAGCCATCAGCTCATTCTGTGAGAACATCAGACATATGTCCACCAGATGCTGGGAATGGCGCGGTCCTAAGGACCCGGCTCAAGTGAACAATAATCTGTGGACAGCGGGTGTGAACCTGAGCTGGGCCAACACCTCATCAGACCCAATGGCTAATTGATTTCAAAATTAGACTTGGTATTTCTGAACAATAATCTTAAAAGGCAGCCATAAAATACATCAGGATCCTTTGAGCTAGCCAAGCTTTCATCCAAATGGCTTATTATGAAGAGCTGGCACACCTGAACTTTGGCACAGTCAAATAAATCCAAAAACAGCAAATGGAAACCACATTTGGCACTGGAGGTCTGTCAGGAGAAGTTTATATTCATGAGGAAACATGATTTTTGATTTTGAAAATAATTTTTGTGTTACAAGGCAGGAAGCAATTCATTGAATGCATTTTACTTTGACACCTGTGATTTACGCAATAAAATATGCATAATAGGGATTTGAAGGCTTGGGAGGTGTCACATAATCTTTGGAACACCAGGAGCAGGCAGGGCACAGCAAGGGTTATAGTTGTTCCATTAGTGATAACTTAATCGCATGTGTAGGCCTCCCCCTTTGAACTCTGAATAACTGTTCCATGGCATCGGGGTCCAGAAGGGTTTAAATCTGACTGCACTGCAGTGACAATAAATTATACCAACTATTTGAGAAATGCTTGGAATCTTATCTCGCCTTTAGAGTGAGCAAACTAAGATTACAATCCCTGGTTTAAAGGATGGCATAAATTCTGAGAACAAACATTTGAGATTTACACAATGTTGATGGTATATTTCAATACTTTCCTCTTGCAGCATTTTATTAGGACTTTTACAGACACAAATGGAAAGGCTCGTGCTTTCTTTGTTTTTGTAAAGGAAGCAAATAATAAGGTATGTCTGGATGCGTACGGTGAATTAAAGAATTGATTGCATAATCCATGTAAAAATGGAATTCTTATTTTAATTTTCTGGCTGTTTTAGAAGAACAGCTTTTGGCATTTTCTTTACACTTCCTATCCAAATAATTGACTCCATTTTTAAAGCTAAGTTTATGTAAATGCAGTCTGCTTAACTGGATTAATTCGTTAAATTTTTCACGTTCCTGTTAGACTTTATCCAAGGGTAATGTTTTTCATAGAAGGAGGAGAGAGAAAGAAAAAAAAAAAAGGTAAGGGCAGGAAACATAATTACTAGCATTGGGCTAACCCAGAACTCGTATGGCAAGGACTCATCGCGAGAACGAGGATGTGACCTGGGAGATTTATCTCCAGTTGAAAACATTTTTCTCTTCCTTGGCTCCGCTTTCTTTAGGGCAGTATCTCTGCTCAAAGAAAAGCTGACAACCGAAAAGCAATGATGATTATGACTTTTTCCCTAAGAAATTACTCCCACCCACAGCCCGTGCTGAGCTCATTAGGGGGTGACTGCCACTTGGGAATTAGAGGTTGGAGAGCTAAGAAAGTCAGATATGAGTTCTAGTCTCTGCTCTTTCATTAATTCACTGGATGATCCAGGACATGTCTTCCTTGCTGGACTTGTTTCCTCATTTTTAAACGTTGAGAATTGGACTAGATGACTTCTAGGGGCTATTTCAGTACTAAAATATTATTAAGCTATAAAAATAGTTCCTTCAGCATTGAGATAAACAAGCTTGGTGCAGGGACTGCTGGAAATAAAACAGAAGAAGAGACATATTTAGGGTGTGATACTTAATGAACTGGATTAGGACACATGCAGTGGTTTTAGAAATTTGATTTATAACCACATTTTTCAGCATAATGAGATAGAGAACTAATTGACCAAAACCTTAATGAGAAAATACTACTTGAAGTGGAAATAATTTTTTAGCTAGAACTAAGTAGATGGAAAAATCACTCATTAACTCTACTAGTGCAGGGTAGTAGCAAAATTCTCCAAAATAAAATTAGTTTCTGGGAGTTCATCTTTTAAATCACATTCTCCATTTATCCAGTTAGCCAGCATATTCTTGAGTGTTTCTTTTATAAAGACAAATGAATACTCAAGATACACAAATTCTCTAGAGAATTACTAATGTTGAATTCTGGAGAGTTTTAGATATTATGAAGATTAACTACTTGGTATTCTGTTTGTATTGTGTCAGCATAAAATAAAAAGCCTGTCTTTAGTTTCAGAATGTTATTGACTCTCAAACATTAGGATCCAAAAATAATGTTTAAATTGCTAAAAGCCATATTCTACAATCAAATCTAAAATACTTAGGCTTCTTCATTTCAGTATTGAACCATGCTACCATGACATTGTGTTAGCTCTACCTTTAAATCATTTTACCTCAAACCTTAACTAATGTATTTTAGATGATACCTGTTTTTATTTCATTGAATACGCTTTTTGTCTCATTTTAAGTCATTTTCTAATTTTTGTAAAATGATAATAATAAAATATTTAACAATTATATTTTAGTGTGCCAAGTATTTTGAAAGCAGTAACTCACTTAAATTTCATGGTAAACTTGCAAGGTGGGTACTATTGTATCTATTTTACTGACTAGGAAAACAAGTTTAAAGAGGTTAAGTAACTTGCCTTAGTTAACTTGGTAACTTTTTTTTTTTTACTACACCAGAAGTTCTGGGGCCAGGGATCAAACCTGAGCAATAGCAATAACGACATCAGATCCTTAACTAGTGAGCCACCAGGGAGCTCCAATACATTAACTTTTAACTGTCTGTTATTTACCAGTTCTTATTTTGTGCAATAGGCACCATTACTACTCAATGGAATGAGTATAATCAATTCATTTATCCATTCATTCTACATTGGTGACCTGCTAAATGGCACGGAGGATAGTGTGAAGTTACATTTTAGGGTGGAGGGTCAGAAAATAAATAAATATATAAATAAACAAGATTATTTCAGTTAAAGGAACCACCATGTCTGTCTGGGCAAGTTGTAACTTTGAGTGTCATGAAGGAAATAAAGTAGAACAATGCAGTGGAGAGTGAATGGGGAGTGATTTTAGACGAAGTAGTCAGAGAAGGCTTCCTGGAGGAAGTGGCATTTGAGCTGAGATTTAAATGACAAACTTCCTACAGCCTATGAGGATCTTGGGCAGGACCACCAGGCCGTGCAAACAACTAATACAAAAGTGTAGAGGCAGGGAGAAGTTTAATGAGGCCAAGAAGCACACAGAAGGCTGTGAGGTTAGAGCCCAGTGAAAGGGGGTGGAGGGGGGAGGCAAGATGAGTGCAGAGAGGAGGGGCTGGAGGACCATGTGTGGCCTTCCTGACCGTGGTAAAGAGCATGCAACGTGTTACTAAAATACTAATGTAAACCTACCTTTTAAACTATCGTCATTAACATCTGTTTTAGTGACCTAAAGCAGAAGCTTGTGAACCTTTCTCTTAGAATGCTTGGCGATTTTAAGGGCGGGGAGGGAGAAGCAATGGACCATCTCCCTGAAAAGAATGCACAAGTACACAGAAATATGCACACTACTTCAGGAGTTAATTGGGTTCGTGTCCCCCCCAACCCCCACCCTGGAGCTTATAGATGGGCTCGTGAATTTCAAGTTAAGAAAAATCACAAAAGCTAATACTGAGCTAAATGAATTGTGGTCATTAAATCATAATTATAATCCCCACCTAAGTAGACAGCTTTCCTCCCGAATTATGTAGTCCAGACCACAAGGCACACTTCTCTACACAAGACTGCATTTCCAGTTTCAACTTTAGAGTTGTATTTTTGAAAAAAACAGATCCACAATCTCCTTTCGGCAAAGTCTCCTTTCATGCAAAAGCCAAATTCCTAAAACTGAAAAAATAAATAAATAAATGGATTACCAGCAACATTTGAAGTGATGTGAGATTATTTATGATTGATGTTTATTTGTGCCACTCATGTCTTGTGGCAAAGATAATAATATAGAGTGGTGCCTCCCTCTCCTGGTGATGTTAACAGATGATAGACAGCTGCATAGATCGATCCTTTCATCAAAAAAAAAAAAAAACAAAAAATCAGGGCATTTTCCATTGTAGCTCAGTGAGTTACAAACCTGAGTAGTATCCATAAGGATGCAGGTTTGATCCCTGGCCTGGCTCAGTGGGTTAGGGATCTGGCATTGCAGTGAGCTGCAGTGTAGGTAACAGATACAGCTTGGATCTGGCATTGAATTTAAAAAAAAAAAAATCAAAATTCTGAAACACATGAGACCTTGAGTTGTGGGGCTAAGGAAACGTGGGCAGGTATAACTTCTCTTCCTTCCAAATTTTTTCTTGATATTTTATACTTCTTAATGTATTTGAGATACCAAACATACGTCAGCATACGGGGCTCAAACCGCTTACATTCAGCTGGTATCCTGATGGATTTTAGATGACAGCCTAGGGTTTCCTAGTGCAGACCACCTCAGGAGCAGGAAGGCTACAGGACCCTGGAATGTTCTCCCTCCATATATAAAAGAAACACCCGTACCAAATAAATTTGTACTTATCCAGTGTGAAGTTCACAGGGTCCTTTAGCCATTTTCTTCCTTGGAAGGGTGGTCTATTGACTTAGCTGCTGTGCAAAACGAGCCTATGCAGGGAGCTCCCACCTCTAGAGGGGCTTTTCTGGGAATTATTTGTAATATATTCCCGAGCTTGTTTCTTCCTTTGTTTTCTCTATTTTACTTAATCTTTATTTAGATAGCGTAACTTTGTACCTTCAAAGAATTTTACCATCATTAAATTGTTAATACATCCCACATTGTCTTAACGTCGATGTTATTCTCCTTGTGCTGCGGAGAGACCCAGAGATGGGCTAAAGTAATTTGCCCAAGGAACCTGAATGTCATAGTGAAGAGGCTGAAATTAGAACTCAGAGTGTCATATGTTATTCTTTCCTCAAGTCTCTGGGGAACTGTACTGTTATATGGGAAATGTTCCCAAAGACCAAATGAATTATCCCTTGCTGTGCTGCTTCAGCCTAACATATAAACACTTCAGGGGCAGAAGCGAAGAGAAACTGTAAAAAAATAATTTTTCCATAATGTAGTAATGTAATGAATATAATGTATGTATTAACTCTTACTCTTTGTATGATCTTTGTAAAACGATTTCTCCATCATTTTAATATTTTTTAATATGACTCTTTAAAACCTAAAACAATTACACTTTAAAAAGTAAAATATTAGATTAAAGCTATTAGAGTTGAACCTCTGTTTATTTATTTATTTGTTCATTTATTTATTTTACTTTATGTGCTAAATAGAAAAGGTAAGATTCAATTTTTGCAGGTAGTGGGAGACCAGGAAAAAAAAATGTGTATATACATATATATATATGTAAAAATGAAAGTTTCTAGTGGAGAGCTGCCAAAATTAAAGTATTTCTTTTAACACAAATGTGAAAAATTTACATGAGTTAATATGAAAAGGAGGGAAAATGAGGAATTATTCTTTTCTAGCTTTTCCCAATTCTTTCTCTCCCCTGCAATGTCTTTTGGACACCCCTTAATTAGTGTTTTTCTTCCTGTGGTCTTCTCTGCATCACTGTAACTAGCCTGTTTCCATTGATATGCAACTTGCATCCAAGTTTTTCTAAACCTGTGCTTCAGCCCCTTAGGTTATTGTGGAATCAGCTATTATACAGAATCTGTGAGACGTAACTAATGCATTTGATAAAAGCAAAAATTTGATAAAAATAAATGAATAAAAATTTCATCTTAATAAACCAATTGGTTTATTTCTAATAAACCAGTAACCATGAAGACATTTCAACAGGTAGTCAAATATATAATTCACCCAAAATGACACCAGGCGTAAATACCAAATCTATTTTGCCACAATTTCAAAGAATAGAAAAATCTCATCTCATATCATTTATTTCAGGAAAAGCAAAAGAAAAATAGAAAAAGGGTGAACTAACCTTTTTATGAAGCTAATATAACACGAATCCCCAGAAAAGAGGGGATCACAAGAAAACAACATTGTAGGTCAATTTCATTCATAAATACAGATGCAAAAATGAATTTTAGTAAAGTTCCTTGGTATATTAAAAATGCATGATAACTGAAAAGGATTTATTCTAGAAATGTTATCTTCTTTTCTATGTTATAAAATCTACATTTCTATTTCAATAAATATCAAGTAAGTTGATAAAAATCAATATTTAGTAATGATTTTTTAAAGTTCTAAACTAGAATAGGGAGCAATTTCCTAACCTGACAAAGTCAATCTATCTAAAAACTACATTTCCAAAGGGATGATATGAGAAATGTGATAGGCTCTTTTCCAAGCAAAATGCATTTTTACCTGCTGAAGTTTATTGAAAAGCATATAAGGTCTCTGGAAATTTTCCAAGGGCATATAGCAAATGAAGAAACATCTACACAAGAAAAACTACTAAATCTTGGTGAGAATCTGTGGCATTTAAGCCATGACCCACTTCCACCTCTTCTCCCCAGCTCAGTGTGATTGAAGTTCTTTTCCAGGCGTGTACCACCAGAAGGCAGGGCACCCTTTGCACCTTGCTCCCCATTCCGGATATGGTTTCACCCTGGGAGGGGCTGGCCATCAAGCACTTATCTCCAGCCCCCAGTTCTGTATTTCAGAAGCCCTATTTCAGGCAAACTTGGACAGGAAAACCTGTCTCCTTTCCTCAACCTAACTTGCACTCTCTGGGATGAAGTTCTACTCCAGGGGCAGTAAGTGAAGAATACTGGGCCATAATGCTTCCACCTAGGTTCACTTATAGGGTGAAAATCCGTGCGCAGAGGAGCAAATTGAGAAGAGTAATGTCTGCTGTTCTCATCCTGAGCTATGCTCAGAGCCCAGGAGTATCACTTTGAGAAAAGAAGGTCATCACCTTGGCTGTGGTTCCAGTGTATCCGCACCGAAGTTGTGCCTTGGGTGGGGAGACAGGTTCAGAAAACAAAGCACACTACAGCTCTGCTTGAGGAGACTGTGTCTGGAACAGAGTATGGGGAGGTTCATGAGGAAGGGTATTGTGGAAAACAATGGAGATCGCAGTGGTGAGCAAAAGAGAAGGCCAGTAGCTCCTTGAGAGAAACAAGCTACATCGTAAATGAACTAGCAGTTGAACAGAGGAAACAGAGAGAGCAAGATAAGAGAATCCCTGGAGTTGGAACAAACCTTAAAGATTCTCCTCAAAGACAATCCCTGCAAAGAGGAGCAAATTTATTGGATCAGACTGTGAAACAATTTATGCTCCGGGGTACTGTCTCAAACAATAGAGCTATCACCTATAAAGAGAGTGGAGGCTGACAGCAACCTGTGATATCAGCAGATGCAATCAGTGAACAGAGAAATCAGGCAGCGACAAAGAGAGCCCTGCAAAAAACATTCCAGTTCAAGCTGATTGTACACATTAAGGATGTGCTCTTTGAGGAGCGTCATCAGAGGCTGCCCCCAGAAGGGGAAATAGACTTCACTAAAATAGTCTGCCCAAGTCACAGAACAAACAAAACAACAAAAGTAAAAAGCCCCAGAATCAAAGAAGGTAGTCAGTATCTGCAGTTGCCATAATATATCTTCCTAAATGTTCAGTTTCCAACAAAATAGTGTGAGGCATGCAAAGAAACAAGCAAGTGTGACTCATAAACAGGGGAAGGAAACAAACAAACAGTCCAACAAAAACCAGGCAACTGAAACTTTGACAAAGCTCAGATGTCAAAGAATTCAAAGAAGCAAATAATTCTCTAGGTCGCTGTCAGAAGCAATTAGAGATATGATTTTAAAACTGAAAAAAAAAATGAGTAAGAAGGAAAGGAACATGTGATGACAACATCTCATCAAACAGGAAAACATTAGGAGATCAGAATTAGGAAATTCTAGAATAACAAAAAAGAAAAACTCACTAGAGAGGCTCGACAGTAGATTTGAGCCGGCAGAAGAAATAAGGAGCAAAGTTGAAGATAGACTGGTAGAAAATATGCAATATAAAGAACAGGAATAAAAAAGTAGAAGAAAAATGTTAAGAGACTCAGGAAAATGTCACCATTAAATACACCAACAAAGTGGAATGGGAGTACCAGAAGCAGAAACAAAAGAGAAGGAAGCAGAAAAAAATACTCCAAGCTATAATGGGTGAAAATGTCCTAAAGATGATGAAAAATATTAATCTAAAAATACAAGGAGCCCAAAAAACTAGCAGAGTTGAAAGACCAAGACAAACAGCAGCAGAGAAAAATGATTCACTATCTTCATGGAAATCCCAATAATATTAACAGCTGACTTCTTATTGAAAATAACGAAGGCTAGAAGGCACTGAGATGCCATATTCAAACTGTTGGAAAAAAAACTATAAAGCAATTATCTTAAAAAAATTTTTTTTTATTTTTTCCATTATAGTCGATTTACAGTTTTCTGTCAATTTCTACTGTACAGCAAAGTGACCCAGTCATACATATATACATATTCTTTTTCTCACATTATCCTCCATCATGTTCCATCACAAGTGACTGTATAAAGCAATGATCTTATATCCAGCAAAAACATCTTTCAAAAATGAAGATGAAAAAAGACATATTGAGATAAACAAAAACTGAGAGAAAATTTTGCTAGCAAGGATACTCTATAAAAAAATACCTAAATTTCTTAAGGCTAAAAGCAAGTGAAACCAGAAAGTAATTCAAATCCACACACACACACACACAAAAAAAAAGTGTCAGTAAAAGTAATTATAAAAATAATTGTAAAAAAACCAGTATAATTATATATTTTATTTCCTTAGTCCTCTTAACTGATTTAAAAAACAATATGTACTATATATACACAGAACCATATAATTTGATCTATGACATATAGAAATGTAATATATTTGACAATGACAACAAAAAGGTAGATGGGAAGAAATTTGTATTGGAATAAGAAAATAACACCAGATGTTAACTTGAATCCGTAGGAAGAAATGAAGAAAACTAGAAATTGCAAATTAGATGACTAACATAACAAATTCCACATAAGTATTTGTTCTCCTTCCTTCTTTCAAAAGGTGTAAAAAATAATTATCACAGTGTATTGTTGAGTGTGTAACATATATAGATTTAAAATGAACAAAAGTAATAGCAAAAAAAAGGAGAGAGAAAAAGCTTATAAGGGAACACTGCCTATCTCTCCCTGGACTTAAGTTAGTGTAAATTAAAAGTGGGTTCTGGTAAGTTAAGATGTATATTTTAATGATTGGAATAACAACTAAGAAAATAATTGAGGAGTTCCTGTCGTGGGTCAGTGGTAACGAACCTGACTAGTATCCATGAGGATGTGGGTTCAGTCCCTGGCCTCGCTCAGTGGCTTAAGGATCGGACGTTGCCATGGGCTGTGGTGTAGATGCAGAGGAGGGTCAGATCTGGCGTTGCTGTGGCTGTGCTGTAGGCTGGCAGCTGCAGCTCCAATTCGACTCCTCACCAGAGAATTTCCATATGCTGCAGGTCTAACCCTAAAAAGCAAAAAAATTTAAAAAAAAAAGAAAAGAAAAGGAGAGAAAAAAAATTGAAAAAAAATGTGTAAAAATTATTACAGTAAATAAATGTTACCATAGATAATATCCAGTTCATACAAAAGAAGGCAATAAAGGAGGAGGAGTAGAACAGAGAAGATATAAGATGTACAGGAAATTTTTTAAAAGAGGGGCCAGGAAGGTGAGCTTGTGGCGGGGGGTGAGGGGGGGAGCCCCCTGTGAGTTCTCTGGGTAGGAAGATGGGGACAATGCAGAGAGCTGAGCCAGGAACCAAAGAGAACTGTTGTACAGACTATGGTTTACTCATCTCTTGGGGACCTGCATTTTGAGTTTAGTTGTACCATTCTAGGCTGTGATGGCTTGGAATTCCTACCTTCAAATGATTCTGTGGTGACAATCTTATTGGAAATTAATTTCTTTTAGTGATTTTATTTAAGCCTGTGTGCACAGCAAGTGCCCTGCTTTGTTTAAATGGCCCCATGGTGGAGGTCAGGGAGTGGTTGGGAGCCCAGATGAATCAGGGCTTGGGGGTGGGGGGGGGCGGGCGCTGAAAGCCTCCAGAGTCTTCAGCTGAACCACAGCTACTGATACTTATGCTTTTAACATCTCCAGACACAAATATGTAAAATCAAGGGTTGTCTTTTTTTTTTTTTTTGCCTGTAAAGTAAATCAGCAAAGTATGAAGACTGTGACTCATTAATGATGTTCTCCCCTGAGGGGGATTAAGTGGATTTTAGCAAAATGGTGCTTTTCTCCTTTTAGCTTCTTTCTCTTCTCATGGTCTTATAAGAACCTATTAGAACTAATATATTTTAAAGAGAATACAATATTCCTCCCAAGAGGGATCTTGCCTGAAGCAACCTGGTTTATAGGTGCTTCCTAAGGCAGTAAGCCCAGTCTTTTACAGACATGGTACCGCACAGGTGTGTTAGAGCTGCAGTCATGAGTAGCATACGCTTTTAGTTACATATTCTCCTTTATGGTGTCATCGGGGTGCAAGAAAGAAAGAATACTATGAGGTTTTTTTTTTTTAAAAGGAACAGGGAAAGATTCTGAGGCTTGTTTAAAAGTTAAGTAGTCTGGGAATCATGATCAGAATAAAAATGCTGAACTCTTACTGTGTATCCCATTTATAGCCAAGCATTCACCAGTAAAAACTACATGGAGGGAGACTAGAGAATGTTTTAAAGTCTACGGGGGGAGTTCCCACTGTGGCTCAGAGGAAACAAGTCTGACTAGTATCCACGAGGACTCAGGTTCAATCCCTGGCCGTGTTCAGTGGGGTTAAATATCTGGCACTGCAGTGAGCTGTGGTGTAGCTTATAGACGCGGCTCAGATCTGGCATTGCTGTGGCTGTGGGGTAGGCCGGAAGCTGCAGCTTGATTCGACCCTGAGGCCAGGAACTTCCCATGTGCCGTGGATGCAGCCCTAAAAATAAAAAAAATAAATAAAAAAATTTAAGTAATAAAATCTATGGGAAAATAAGGGTAAAAACAAGTTTTCCCATAATGTCACTGAGTCAGCCTTGACAAAACACCACTCTCCCTTCAAAGTTTGGTACATTAACCTTTGCATAAGTTCTGTTAACACTGGCTTTTAAACAGAGTAAAACAGCAACAACAACAAAAACAGATAAATGACTGACCTTAAATCTTATCCTCACTGGATACTGCAAACAAAGCCTTGGGCTTCTTAAAATTCTGATTGGCTCATCTACAAAATTCAGCCTCAAAATTTATCTTGGTTTCCTTTGGAAGGATCACTCCTATTGTGATCAAAGGTGGTATGGATGGCTCTCCTTTGAGGAGTTATATGAATCTTCAGACTCTCCCTGCGACTCCGAACAGTATCTGGGTTAATATTAACTGTCTTGGATAAGGATGTATGTTTGAGCTAACTGTTGCATTCATAGGGAACGATCAAGCCAGGCAATTCACACTTACACTCTTTTCTGTCACACAAATTATCATAGAGGCAAATGCTTCCACTTTGATATCTGTCTCTAAGGCATCTAGCAGAGAGGGTGAGAGGAGTGAAAGCATAGTGACGAGCAAAAACACCAGCCTTTCTGTGTAATATTGTAAAGGTTTGGGTATCAAAGAAGTGGGAGAAAATGTAAGATAGTTGATATACTATTCTGGATGGTTTGATCCCTTCCTACAGATACTGGTGACTCAGGAGCTGCAAAGCCAATCAAGAGAAGATGGCATGAGGACTAAAGCAGAGCAGGAGACAGGCCAGTCAAAGGCTAGTCAACCAGCAGAATTCACCAAACCCAAACAGAGCCAGTGCAAGAACCAGGGCCCTGGAGCACATTGAAGATTAAAGCTGACCAGAGTTGAAGAGGAGAAAAGAAGACTAAGAAACATGTGTGTTTAGAAGGCCCGTAGTGGCGCAGTGGTTAACGAATCCGACTAGGAACCATGAGGTTGCGGGTTCGGTCCCTGCCCTTGCTCAGTGGGTTAAGGATCCGGCGTTGCCGTGAGCTGTGGTGTTGGTTGCAGAGGTGGCTCGGATCCTGCGTTGCTGTGGCTCTGGCGTAGGCTGGCAGCTACAGCTCCGATTGGACCTCTAGCCTGGGAACCTCCATATGCTGCGGGAGCAGCCCAAGAAATGGGAAAAAAAGACAAAAAAAAAAAAAGAAGGCACAGTTCTTTGTGGTGGCTTCATCTAAACATTTGTGTTGTCTCCTGCCCCTGGAACATCAAGCTGTCTCTAGTTTTCAAGGGGCAGCATTTGATAATGTTTCATTGGGTTGTCATCTCCCCGGGGCCACACCTTCCTAGTTTTGACACATTTCACACAGTTGTCATACCCACTGTCCTCTGACAAGTCTGTGTGCTTCAGATCAACCAAGCTGTGCTAGTACATGTGTCTGTAACTGATAAGGAATGAGGCATCTGAAAGGCTCATGGTGGCAGGACCAGAAAAGGATTCTGTCCTTTCTCCTCCTGTCCTTGGAAACTGATGTACTTTAGATCTTCCCATCTAAACACTTGTTCTTCCAAATTTTCTTTTTTTTTTATTATAACATATTGAATATAGCTCCCTGTACTATACAGTAGGTCCTTGTTGTTTATCTATTATATATATAATAGCGTGCATCTGTTAATCCCAAACTCCTAACTTATCCAAATTTCCTATTCTTGCCAAAGCAAAGATAATTCTTCCAGGTAGCAAATCTGTCGTTTTTGGCTCAACCCTCTCCTTTATCTTCAGCACAGAATCTCATCATGTCTGCCAATCCGTGCTTTTGAATAGCTTTCAATTTCATGTTTTTCTTTTCTCTCTCAGTATCACCACCTAGAGTATACCCTGATCACATCAACTTGGATTTTTTTGAATAATCTTATCATTAGATATGCTGGTTCCAGCCTCTCCTTTCCCTAATCTGTCTTCCACACACCCATCCCTGGCTCTGGGATCTCTGAGAAGTCTCATTACCTGTAACACTAAGTCTAAACTCTTCCTGTGATGCCCAGTATCTGGTCCACCTTCTCTTCCCAACCACATTTCCCACTTATCCCTTGTTACCACCCATTTCCCTATGTCCAGCTTTTCCATGTTTCCCCTACTTCTTCTAATCAGTTTTCCTTGCTTAAAAGGCCTCCTCCTTCCTCTCTAGCTACCCAAACACTGCTTATCCTTCCAAGAGCAGGTCAAATTATCTCCATTGTCTTCTCTGAAAAGTCAGTCCCTTTAAATTCTACAGCCCTGTCAATACCACACAGGTATCCAGAAGATTTTCTTCTGGTTTGTGTTATTTAATACATGTTTTATGTGAGTGTAACTCCCTCAACTGCTTTTGAGAGCAATGACTTTGTGACACATTTCTACTACATTAAACTTTCTAATAGTTTATAATAGGCACACGATGGGTGTTTAATATATAGTTACAAAATGCCTGAAAAAATGAAAGAAAGCAAAATTATATTAAGAAGGACTCTTAGAAAGTCAGCTTGGAATTTAGAGAGGTTTAAACACATTACACAGAAGAATTATTGAGAGACACTAGGAATGAAATATTCTTCTCCCTCTGACCTTTGGGCCAACAGCAACGCTGGCCCATTCTCCTCTGTTTTTTGGCCCTTCAACCAGTTTCTGGGCTGCTTAATTGGCCTACATTCCAAGTTCATCATTGGAATGTAAGACATCACCTCCATATTTAAATAAATAGTTACCTCTGACCTCTTGCTTTACCAAGTGCAATAATGGTTTCCAAAAATGGGACCCCACTGCTCTGCCCTGTCCTTGGTGACTTGGGGAAGGGTTCGTTTGCAGTCTCCCCCACTTCCCTGTGTTGAATTTACTTTCTCGTTTCCCTTGAAAATGACACAAAGAAAGACAGTGGTAAAAGCAGAGCCCATGGGAAATGGGAGGATGAAGTAAATTTGATTCTTTTTTGTTCTAAATAACTAGCATACATGGTACTTTCAGTTAAACAAAATAATGTGATTTTTATTAACCAAAAAAAAAAAAAGGCATTTTCGTTCTAAATAACTAGCATACATGGTACTTTCAGTTAAACAAAATAATGTGATTTTTATTAACCAAAGAAAAGAGAGCCTGAGTGGGGTTGTCACCAGCTCTGGATCTGCTCAGCAGTTGGATGATCTAATAAGTAAACACTACAAAGGTGGAAAATATACCCAGAATATGAAAAAAATATTAACTAACAATGGAGTGAAAATTCTCTTCAATTAGGTCTTCTGTACTGCATCTTTCAGAGGCTGAGGCGAAATTGTTTGAGGGATGGAAACCATGTTAATGTTATAAAATGGTGAAGGAGAGTTGCGTTTAGACCATATAAACAACACCGGACTGGGCTCCTGGAAAATTGAATTGATGTGCCTAATCTACATGCAGAAGTAGAATCTGGGAGTAATCAAACAATTAATTTTGAATAAGAACATCTCATTTTTATTACTCTTTCTTAACACATGTGATTTAGAATTTCAGTAATCAAACCATAATGGGTTGAAAATATGAAGTTAGCTCACCAAATTTATGTGTAGACGAGATTAGCCGTTCAATAATGTGCTGACTAATCTCACTTGCCCTAAACATATAATTTTCAGATTTGATTTAAATAGCTAAGTTACCACTTCATCTCCTTCTTTGTCCAAGCCAATCTTTTCCCTCCCTTCTTTTGACAGGACCATCTTTTCTTCTTGCTCAATATTATCAAACCGAGCCACAAACCTAATTAAGCTGTCTTGATGCCAAAATCTCTGCTCCTGGAGAAATGCCTCATGCAGCCCATCTAGGTAAGTGAATTAAAAAAGCATCCAGGCAGGTATCTGGTGAATGTCTCGGTTCATCCTCGCATAATAAACTATCTTCTCATGCTCATTCATTTGTCAGTCACAGTAACTAAGGATTATTGTTTGCTGGATGTACGTGACACCAGCAATTTGCAAAGTCTGTTGGCAAGAAAATCAGGTTAGAATGACAGAGTGAGAAATTAAGCAGAAGCCTGATGTAATTAGCTACAACAATCAGTGCTCTAATTTCTGATTTATTGTTTCCTGTTTTCCTGCTGCTCTCCACGTTGTGTGTACTGTATGTGCTCCATACAGGCCAAACAATGGCCTTATCAGTCCTGGCAAAGTGAGAGGTCAGAGTTAACAATATTTATTTAAACATGCAGGATGCTTCCCGCTGCAATTAGGAAATAACTATTACTAATAGGTCCTTGGCACTACTTCCTCATTTATACAATTTTTTTGGGGGAAAAAAAAAAAAAGAAAGAAACAAGAAGGAATTGGGATTCATTTTCTTCCAAATGCACAAGAGCTGATTTATCTCTCTCTGGGGGAATCTTTCTTACTCTCAAAAGATCTATGATTCTAAATGAGCTAAACAAATCATTCTTGTTATAGCTGAATATTCATAAACATATGGAAAAGTATCTTTGCTGATAAATAGTTTTATTTTCAAAGCTCTATTAAAGGTCATTGTAGGTGTTTCCCCCACCCCATCTCCACCTCCTCCCCCTTGGAAACACTATATAGTCTATAAAGAATTTGCTTGCTCTCCATCATTCCAAACACAAACATAAAATGGGGTTAGTCATTCTTTGTATATTTTAAGAAAGCATTCTTTAAAATTGCACATAGGATCTATTTTTTTTTAAGTAACTTTTTTTTTTGTTTGTTTTTGGTCTTTTTTGCCATTTATTGGGTCGCTCTTGCTGCATATGGAGGTTCCCAGTCTAGGGGTCGAATCAGAGCTGTAGCCACCAGCCTATGCCAGAGCCACAGCAATGCGGGATCCGAGCCGCATCTGCAACCTACATCACAGCTCATGGCAACGCCGGATCTTTAACCCACTGAGCAAGGCCAGGGATCGAACCTGCAACCTCATGGATCCTAGTCGGATTCGTTAACCATTGTGCCACGACAGGAACTCCAGGATCTATTTTGAAGAGGAAGATTATGAGCATTCTTAAACTCAAAATAGAAATTTTAGAAAACCCTCTAAAATAGAGCAAAAAACCCCCCTCCTTTTAAGATAAAAATATCAATACACAACATTGTAACTCAATTATACTTCAATAAAAAAATAAAAAATTTAAAAAGTTTTTAAAAAGACAAAAATACCATTTTACTTAGAAAAATGTTAACATCTCTGAAGGATGACTACAAATGAATTTAGGGTAAATTTAAATGAAATATGCATCACAGGCTATGTAAATAAATATTTTTTAGGTTCCTTTGAAAAAGAAAGGAAGTGGCTGGATATGACAAAGTCAAATATTTTTGTCTTTATCTCCTTAATTTCAAAATTTTACATATCAAACTGTCCCAGAGGGATACATATCTATAAGAAGATGAAGTAGAACATACTTACAAGGCCTCAAAGCATCATCAGAATCTAGTCAACTGCAAAGCAATATGGGATTGGAGACACATTAGATTCAGTGTCAAGAGGCCTAGACTTTTCCACAGCCCATTTCTCTCATAAGCTAGTAGTCTTCAGCAAATCATACGACTTTCCTACGTCTCATTTGCCTTACAGAAATTTGGACTTGCTCTTCAGATCTTTTTTATAATAAAAATTAGTGTGTATCAAGCACTTTTGTTCTGTGCCAGGTGCTAGGCTAAATATTTTAAGTGCTCTATTAGAATTAAAGTAAAATTTAAATGTAAAACATAATGGGCAAAAAGAGACATTATAATACTTGTAAAACACATGAGGAGATAGTTTATTATATTTGCCCATATTTCTTCCCTTTCCATTGTTCTTCCTTCCTGATGCCTCATGATTCTTTCACTCACCATTTCACCATTTTCTTTTTTTCTTTTTTTTTTTTTTGTCTTTTTTTAGGGCCACACTCGTGGCATATGGAGATTCCCAGGCTAGGGATCTACACGGAGCTGTAGTCGCCGGCCTACGCCAGAGCCACAGCAACGCGGGATCCGAGCCGCATCTGCAACCTACACCACAGTTCACAGCAGTGCCGGATCCTTAACCCACTGAGCAAGGGCGGGGACCGAACCCGCAACCTCATGGTTCCTAGTCAGATTCCTTAACCACTGAACCACGACAGGAACTCCCCATTTCCTTTTCTTTTGCACTTCTTTAGCCATTCTTTTCAGGGTGGGTCTGCTAGTAACACATTCTTTTAGTTTCCATTCATAAGAGTGTCTGGATTTCCTCTTTGTTTCTAAGGGATAGTTTTGCTGGATATACAATTCACTCTTAATCCCAATAGTCTATGAAATAGGAACACATTATCTCTACTTTACAGGTAAGGAAAATGAAGCTTTGAAATTCAGTAACTTGCCTGAGGTTAGTCAACTGGAATGAGACCCTGGGATCATTTTAAACCAGGTTAATCTGTGCTCATAACCCAAGTGCTTAATCTGTGCTATACACTACATCTTAAGATCTGAACATACTAATGTTCTAATCAAGCAGTTATACAGATATATGAAGATGAACACAAAAGTGTATTTTAAACCAAAATGTAGAAATCCACAAAGTCCTACCAAAATAAGATGAAATATCTTAATGTGTGAGCATCCAGTTGTATTTGTATATAAGAAAAATTCCATGAAACCAATAAACCATTCCAAAAAAACTCTATGGAATCAATCACTAATTAGTTGTTGAGCACCTATTATGTTCTCAATTCAAGATTCTATTCTGTAGGAGGATATAGACATACAAAATGAGAGAGGGAGAGTCTTAATCCAGTTAGGATAATTGTCCATGTTGTATATTCATTCCTGGCAAAATCTGAAGTACACACAACAAATACTGAATGAATTCACCTGAAGGATTTCAAATCTCAGAGCTAAAACAGTGAGGGAAGAACTCATGGATGAGGTAAGTGAACATGATCTAAATTAGTAGAAAAGGGAAAGAAGAGCTTTAGTGGCAAAGAAGATGGCAGGTAGGTGTTGGTCAAGGGAGTGAAGAGATACAGTATTGCTTACAAAAGTCTAGTCTTCAAATAGAAGCATTAGAGGAGTGTGTGTGTGTGTGTGTGTGTGTGTGTGTGTGTGTGTGTGTGTAGGAGGCAAAAAGGGAAAGAAGGAAGGAACTTTATATATTCAAAGAAGTGTCATAGGCATCATTGCAGAGTTCCTATTGTGTTGATTAAAATATTTCAGGTGGGGGAGTTCCCGTGTGGCGCAGTGGTTAACGAATCTGACTAGGAACCACGAGGTTTGGTCCCTGCCCTTGCTCAGTGGGTTAACGATCCGGCGTTGCCGTGAGCTGTGGTGTAGGTTGCAGACGCGGCTCGGATCCCGCGTTGCTGTGGCTCTGGCGTAGGCTGGTGGCTACAGCTCGGATTCTCCATATGCCGCGGGAGCGGCCTAAAAAATAGCAAAAAGACAAAAAAATAAAATAAAACAAAATAAAATAAAGTAAAATAAAATATTTCAGGTGGGAAAAGACAGGAAAGATGCATGTGAGAAATATTTTCAAAGTAAGCCTAGAAAGATTATTATTTATTTACTTAATCATTCATTCATGTGATTAACCTTGATTGTAACTTTATATCTGGGAACTGTGACCAAGGATATAAAGATGATTAAGAAAACTCCCTGCTCTCTTATAGTTATAGGTTATAATATATTATATATTATTATATTGTATTATATATAACTTCTGTTATATTATATAATATATATTATAATAAGATATATGTTATATAATATAATACATAATACTATATATGTTATAAGCTTATAGTTATTGCAGAAAATAGAGGCAGACGCATAAACCGGTAACCACAACAGAATGTATTGTGGTGAAGCCTGAGGAGAGAGAATCTGGGGATGTTAGAAGAGCATCTGTGAGGAGCCCCTGAGTAAGGCTGCCCTTCAAAGAGAGTGTCTTGAAGAGGATGCCTGAGCTAAGTCTTGTCGGGTAAATAGAGAGTATCCAAGTGAAGGACCAAAGTAAGGGCATTTCAAGGCACAGGATAAGCAAGGCTGACTGTGAGATACACCCCTGCATGTTTGGGGCTGTGAAAGAAGTTTGGAACAACTTGGGTATAGGTGCTAGGATATGGAATAGGACAGATGACACTAGAGAGGAAGGCTGAGACAAAGTCTTAAAGGGTCTAGAAGAGTATGGTATGTATTCAGTTTGAAATAAGAGGGAGCAATAAATGGAATAGCATGACTGGATTTTAATCTGGGAAACAAGATTTTCAACATAGATGAACATGCCATCTGCAAACCAAAATAGTTTTATTTCTCACTTCCTAATCTGTATACCCTCTTTCCTTTTCTTATCTTACTGTGTTAGCTACAGTTTCCAATATGATG
This sequence comes from Phacochoerus africanus, assembly GCF_016906955.1. Lineage (NCBI taxonomy): Eukaryota > Metazoa > Chordata > Mammalia > Artiodactyla > Suidae > Phacochoerus > Phacochoerus africanus. Next base: position 16,128,576 of record NC_062558.1, on the reverse strand, counting down.
TTTAAAAGAAGTGGTGAGGAGGGATATCCTGCCTTGTTCATCATCTTCGTGGGAAAGCTTTAAATTTCTCACCATTAAGTATGTTAACTCTAGGATTTTTAATAGATATTCTTTATTAAGTTGAGGAAGTTCCACTCTACTCCTAGCTTAGTGAAAGTTTTTTTTTTTTTTTAATCATGAATGGGTACGAGATTTTGTCAAAATTTTTTCTCCTGTTGCTATAATCATGTAAATTTTTTTGTTTTAGACTATTGATATGATGGATTACATTATTTGACTTTTGAATGTTGAACCAGGTTTGTTTAACTGTGATAAATCGCACTTGGTCATGGTGCATAGCTTTTTTGTAGATTGTTGGGCTCTATTTGTTAATATTTTATTGAAGTTTTTATGTCCATACTCATAAGAAAAATTGATCCGTGGTTTTATTTTCTTGTAATATCTTTGTCTAGTTTTGGTGTTAGTGTAATGTTGGCATCGTTGGACTGACTTAAGAAATACAGGGTAATGTTAGCATCATAGAATGAGTTAGGAGGTATTTTCTCTGCTTCTATACTCTGAAAGTGATTGTAGAAAATTAGCATAATTTCTTCCTTAAAAGTTTGGTAGAATTCAAAAGTGAGTCCATCTGGACCTGGTGCTTTCTCTTTGGGGAGGTTATTAACCATTGACTCAAATTATTCATTAGATATAGACCTATTCAGATTTTCTATTTTTTCTTATGTGACTTTTGGCATTTTCTCTCTTTTAGGGAATTGGTCCATTTCACCTAGGTTATAACTTTGTGGGCATACTTATTCATAGTATTCATTGATTATCTGTCCAAGGGATCTATATCAATGTCCTTTCTTTCATTTCTCATATTAGTCATTTGTATTCTCTTTTTTCTTAGATGGCTAGAAGTTTATCAATTTTATTCATCTTTCACAGAACTGATATGGTTTTGTTGATTTTCTCTACTGATTTCCTGTTTTCAGTTTCATTGATTTCTGCTTATTATTTCTTTTATTCTGCTTACTCTGAATTTAATTTGCTCTTTTTCTCATTCCATAAGAAGAAAACTTACATTCTTGATTTTATTTATTTATTTTGCTTTTTAGGGCCATACCTGTGGCACATGGAAGTTTGCAGGCCAGGTCTAATAGGAACTGCATCTTCCAGCCTACACTACAGCCACAGCAACACAGGATCCAAGCCGCATCTGCAACCTACACCATGGCTCACCGCAATGCTGGATCCTTAACCCACTGAGCAAGGCCAGGGATGGAACCTGCATCCCAATGGATACTAGTCGGGTTCATAACCCACTGAGCCACAACAGGAAGTCCACATTCTTGACTTTAGATCTTTTTTTTCCCCTAATATATGCATTCAATCATATCAAGTTCCCTCTAAGGACTGTTTGTGCTATATCTCACAGATTTCAATAACTTGTGTTTTCATTTTAGTCTGGCTCAAAATATTTTAAAATTTCTCTTGGGGTTTCTTCTTTGACTTGTATTTTAGTTAAAAACGTGTTGTTTAATCCTTGTGTATGTTAGGATTTTCTACTTATCTTTCTGATATTGATTATCAGTTTAATTCTGTTGTGGTTCAGGAGTAAACACTGTATAATTTCTACTCTTTCAAATTATTTAAGATGTGTTTTAGAGCCCAGTGTGTGATTTGTCCTGGTGAATGCTCTGTGTGAGCTTGAGAAGAATATCTATTTTGCTGTTGTTGGATAAAGTAGTCTATAGATACCCATTATAGCCAGTTGCTTGATGGTGTTGTTGAGTTCAACTGTGTCTTTATAATTTTCTACTTACTGGATCTGTCCATTTCTTTAGAGCAGTGTTGAAGTCTCCAACTATGATATGTATTCATCTATTTTTCCTTACTATTCTTTTTTTAATCTAATGTAGTTTGATTCTCTGTTATTAGGCACAAACACATTAAGGATCATTATGTCTTTTAGGAGAATTGACTCCACTGTCATTTTTTAAAGCCCTTTATTGCTGATAATTTTCTTTGCTTTGAAGGTTTTCTCTGTGTGAAATTAATATAGTTACTACTTTCTCGTGATTAGGATTGTTATGGTATATTTTTCCTCATCCTTATACTTTTAATCTGTGTGTCTTTATATTTAAAGTGGATTTCTTACAGACAATATATATTTGGGTCTTGTTTTGTTTTGTTTTTGATCTGCTCTGACAATTCTCTCTTTTAATTGGTGTATTTAGATCACTGGCATTTAAGGTAACAGTTACCCAAATAGTTGGATCAATACCTACCATATTTATTTCTGTTTTCTATTTGTTGCCCTTTTTCTTTGTTGCTTTTTTTTGTCTTCCACTCTTTTTCTGTTCTTTATGGTTTTAACTAAGCATTTTATATAATTCCATTTACTCTCCTTTCTTAGAATATCAGTTACATTTTTTAGGAAACTTTTTAGTGGTTGTCCTAGAGTTACATTCTAATAACACTATACCACTTTGCCAGTAAAGTGAGTAATACATAATAATAAAATAATCCTAATTCCCCTCTCCCATCTCTTGAATCATTGCTGTCATTCTTTTCACTTATACATAGCATACATAAGCTTACATATATATATTTATACACACATACATACATATCGATACAACATAAACATACATAATCAAATACATTGTCATTGAAAGAAAAGATTCTTGATCATATCAATAAATGGAGAAAATCTATTTGACGGAAGTCGACATCCAGTCATACTAAAAACACTTAACAGATTATGCATGAAAGGAATATATCTCAACATAATAAATGACATATATGACAAGCCCTCAGCTAACATCACATTCAATGATGAAAAGTTAGAAGCATTCCCTCTAAGTTAAGGAACAAAACAAGGATGCTCACTCTCACCACTTGTATTCAACATTGTATTGGAAGTCTTAGCTAGAGCAGTCATGCAGGAAAAAGAAATAAAAAGCATCAGAATTGGAAAATAACATGTAAAACTGTTTCTATTTTCAGATGACATGTTTTACATACAGAAAACCCTAAGAACTCAACCAAAAAACAGTTAGAGCTGATCAATAAAGGGAGTAAAGTTGCATGTTAAAAAATCATATACAAAATTCAGGACTGCCTGAAGGTTGTAAGTGAAAGAAAAGTGGTAGGAATAAAGCTTCTGCAAAGTTAGAGAATCTGAGGACAAAGGGAATATCAAAAGAATCACAAGTGTCAAGTGGCTATTCATACGCAAATATGTAAGACTCCATCTTTTTCTAACAGAATAAATTCCGAACTAATCAGATGCAAATGTAGAATATGAAACTAACAGAGTCATAGAAGAAAACATGGGTAAATTCCTTTATAGACTGAGAAGCAACAAGTGGAAATAGTTGATAATTTTGAACACACACACACACAAACGTGGGTTTTGCATGACAAAAATGAAAACATAAGCCAAGTTAAAAAAAATAGTGTATTTTTAAAAATTCTACTTATATCATAGGCAAGGATTTATTATTTCTAAGATTCCAGTTTTAAAAATTGATAAGTAAAATGGGAGTTTCTGTTGTGTCACAGTGGGTTAAGAATTTAGGCGTTCCCGTCGTGGCTCAGTGGTTAACGAATCCGACTAGGAATCATGAGGTTGCGGGTTCAATCCCTGGCCTTGCTCAGTGGGTTAAAGATCCGGCGTTGCTGTGAGCTGTGGTGTAGGTCGCAGATGCGGCTCGGATCCTGCGTTGCTGTGGCTCTGGCGTAGGCAGCAGAGAGGAGCCTAAAGGCCCATGACAACCATCCCACTCTCAACCACGACCAGGGCGAGACAATTCCTCAAGTTTAGGAAAAAAATTCATTTCGAGAATCACTGCTGCAGTCAGTTTTCTCCCAAGTTTTCCCTAAAATGAACTTCCTAAAATATCTGTGTGATCCTGTTACTCCCAAATCATCTACCTTCAGTGGAATATCACTCTCATAAAATAAATGGCAAACTCCTTAGAATTTCACATGAGCTGACACAGCTACCTGTAACCTATGCATATTTTAAGCTAGTCAGCCCTCACCCACAGAATATTCCTTTGGGCCTTTTCTCACCTGACCCTTTATCTAACAAGCCTCGAGGCACATTTAGATCATAATATTCTTCCTCATTTTTATGATTTTAATCTTTCTATCCCCACCTTGACACTAAACTTCCTGGACAATAGAAACCAAATCTTAGTTACTACTGTTTTTCTCCCTGAAAGGGAGTCGTCAACAAGTTAGATTAAAAAACAAAACAAAACAAACAAACAAACAAAAACTTGCTCACTTGGTTCATCTTAGTTATTTACTTTATTCAGGTGTCAAAGACACAAGGACCTGTTAGGTTTCCTGTTTTGGATTTCCACCCTTAGACTCCCACACCTCCTGAGACCGGAGATAGGACTTTAGTTCAAAGGAACCCATTTATTTGGAAATGCATTTAAATATCTCTGTGACTCATTTTCAGATTCATACTCATGTAACTTCTCGAAGTCCCCAAAGTAGTTTTTGCTTCTTTTATAAATAAATAAACAAATCTAACAATTATTTTTTAGATGAGCCAAAAGTTCATGATGGTACACAATGTTTAGGAATTTACAGACAAAGGGACATTTCTGCAATGAGGTCATAATTGTTTAATTCCCCCCAGAACATCAGATGTGACCTTCGCTAGGAAGGTAGAATAAAATTTGGGAAAGTAAGATTCAATTCCAGTAAGCAAGTCCCTGCACTTTTCTCTTAAAACTTGGGAAAGTCTCTGATAATAATGATAGTATTATTACATATCAATATCATTTAAAAAGATAGGCTTATGGAGTTCCCGTCGTGGCTCAGTGGTTAACGAATCCGACTAGGAACCATGAGGTTGCGGGTTCAATCCCTGGCCTTGTTCAGAGGGTTAAGGATCCAGCATTGCCATGAGCTGTGGTGTAGGTCACAGATGCGGCTCGGATCCCGTGTTGCAGTGGCTCGGGCATAGGCTGGCAGCTACAGCTCTGATTAGACCCCTAGCCTGGGAACCTCCATATGCCACAGGTGCGGCCCTAGAAAAGACAAAAAAATAATAATAATAAAAAATAAAAAAATAAAAAGGTAGGCTTAGGCTATCTCTCCGATCTCCATCCATCTAATCTCTCCCCCTGCATCCCCCACACCCACCTCTGACCTAGACTCACCAGAGGTAAATAGAAGTCTATGAATAAGAGTATTGCTCAATTTGGAGTTCCCATTATGGCTCAGTGGAAACGAATCTGACTAGCGTCCATGAGGACGCAGGTTTGATCCCTGGCCCAACTCAGTGGGTTAAGGATCTAGCGTTGCTGTGACCTGTGGTATAGGTCGCAGACATGGCTCAGATCCGGCATTGCTGTGGCTGTGATGTAGGCCAGCAGTTACAGCTCCGATTCAGCTCCGATTCAACCCCTAGCCTGGGAACCTCCATATGCTTCAGGTGCAGCCCTAAAAAGACCAAAAAAAAAAAAAAAACAAAAAAAAAGAATATTGCTCAATTAGAACTGCAAAGCAAAGTTAAAAATTAAGTATAAGATCATCTGGTATCTGCACCCAACCAAACACACAACAGTAAAAACTAAACTCTGTATTAAAAAAACATTTAAACACACATACCTGCATACATATATACATACCTGCTCTAAACCTGATCTGTTAATGCCTGATGGTTTGATTTTCTTAAACATTAAAAATTACTATATACAGAATGGATAAGCATGGAAGTCCTACTGTACAGCACGGGGAACTATATCAAATCTCTTGGGATAGACCATGATGGAAGAAAATATAAGAAAGGGAATGTATATATATGTATGACTGGGTCACTTGCTGCACAGCAGAAATTGGCACAACACTGTAAATCAACTATAATTTTTAAAAATTTAAAAAATACTATATCCTATTAAGAGCTCCATTTATGAGAAGAAATCAAAGTGAAACACACCACTTTGCTTCTTTAAGGGTAGTGAGATCCACAAATTTTTGCCCAAACAGGCACCCGCTGATTTTTGCAGGATTCATTTAAGAGGACAGAGTCACTACAAGACAGAGTCATTGCCAAGATATTATCGCTAATTTGCTGCCAGTGAATGTGGGGTACAACCCAGAATTTCAGCTTGACCCTTGGATTTTATAATTTAATACCAATATTACTTACATTATTAGTTTTACTGGTAAATCAGGAGCAAGTTTTTGGAGTCCAGCTGTGACCCCGGGGCAAGAACTTTTTGCCTGCTGTCACCTTCTGACAGTTGGGGCTGTTAATTACCTCCATCAGTTAGAACACAAGCACCTCTCTGTCTGCCAGCTGGCAGACTCAGCTTCAGAGAGTGGCAGCTCAGGAAGATTTAAAACCTGTAAAAAGGGCTGCTGTGTAAACGATTGTATAATATTCGAGAACCACAGTAAACCCGCCTCAGTAAACAAAGGTAGATGCTGCTCTTGTGCCTTGATAAGTTCCCAACGGAAGATGTTAACAATAGCTTTTGTTTCTCTCTTCTTCATCCAGAAGAAGGAAACTCAGATTTTCAGTTCTAGAGGCAGGATATTGATGCCTTGGAGGAAATGCAGTCATTTAGTTCTCCTGAAATGGATGTAGACACACACAAAAAGAAAGATAACTAAGCAGTTGTGTTTACTTTGCAGAAATCACAAAATGGGTGGAAAAGCTTAAAGCTCTCTATGGGTTAAGGACGTGTGGTATGGGTATTCCCTTGAAAGAGGGTCTGTACCCCTCATGCATGGGTTCTGTGTTATGTGTGCACTGCACCATGTAGCCAGTTATACTTGGGGCTCTATTCTGACCAAAATGACTTTCTTAACATTCAAGGACATTTCAAATACATTTTCCAAAATCATTCTCTGACTTTTGAGATTGTGTCTGATCTTTCACAATCTCTGTGCCAAATCTATAGACAATTTTTAAAATGTTGATTTGATCAGACTATCAAATGAAAAATCAAAATGCTAAATAATTCTTAATATTTTAGGTTCGAGAGTTCCCACTGTGGCTCAGCAAGTAATGAACCCAGCTGGTATCTATGAGGTTGCAGGTTAGATCCCTGGTCCTGCTCAGTGGGTTAAGAATCTGTCATTGCTGTGGCTGTGGTGTAGGCTGGCAGCTGCAGCTCCAATTCCACCCCTAGCCTGGGAACTTCCATATGCCACAGGTACAGCCCTTAAAAATTTATATATATATACACATACACACACACACACACATGTATATATTAGATCCTACTTGAACATTAAGATTTAGTTACATCTGGTCTTTGTTGATATAATGGCTGGTTTCATAAGCCAGCTGGCTTATGTTCAAATCATGAGCAGAATCTAAATATTTTGTTTTTTTTAAAGAAATAAAAACAAGCCTAACACACTGTGATAAAATAGCACTAAGTGATTTTCAGCAAAGAAATGAAACAAAATTAGCATGTATCTGCCTTTGATTCATTCCTTTGGGGTGCTTTTTTCACATTTCCAGAAGAAATTAGCATCCTTCTTGATATTTTCCTTGGAGCCTCTTTTCATATAAATTAGCAAACCAATTTAGAATTAAATATTTTTGTCCTCTCTCTCTCTCTCCTTGTCCAGTCTACAGATAATACTTATAAAGATGCTGGTATTGCAAAAAAGACTTAAGAACCTCACGTCTAAGAGTAATTCCTATAGGTTTATAATCTTTGCCTTGCCTTCTAGAGAAGCAAAACTTAACACCTCTCATTCTTTTCGAACTCCCTGAAGCATCTCTTCTTTTGTTGATCATAGTAGATCATATTGATTGCTTGCTATAAGCCACGCAAAATGAGAAGCACTTAAAGGGACTTTTTTCTCATTTATCCTAACAGCCTTGTGAAACAGGCTATAAGAGTGCCTTCTCTCTAAAAATACAGGCAATATAACTCACTCACAATCATGCAGCCTACAAATATTAAAACAGAGATTCTGCAGGGAATCTTTCTGACTCATGGCTCTAGACTCTTAATTGCTCTGCTGCACCACCTCCCAGTCAACATTTTCTTGAAATGCTTGCAAGACCATCACATCTCTGTGCTTTCTGGGCTCCTGTCCTTCTTTCTGCCAGAACTTCATCAGCTTTCTTCCCCCCACCCCCCAATCCCTTAGGTAGATATCCATTCCCCGGGCTTATTCCCATCTACTGTTCTCATTTATTTCAGTGGCTTTAACTTTTACTTCGGTGCATGCGGCTCCAAATCTTCACGGATTTTCTCCAGTCCCAGTGCCCTTGTTTGGTTTGGTTAGTCTCCCTCTGCAGCAAACCTGCCCTGTCCCTTGTTGCTTCATCTTAGTTAGCGCATTACCATCTACCCAAACTCAAGATTATCGTTCATCTCTTCATGCACCACTCACTCCGGTGGGGGAAAAAAAAAATCTGAAGAGTCTTGATTCTAAAAATTATCTTTTCCTACACCTAAAGGATGACTGGTTCGAGTCCCCACTGTTAGTCCTCACTAAAGTAGCATCGCAGCAGCTGCCTAACTGCTTTTGTTACTTGTTTCCATCCCTCTAATCAATCCCACACTGTGTCACCAGAAACATCCTTTTAAACCCTGAGCAGTTCTCAGAACCCCCTTCTCAAAAACTTCCAGTGGCTTCCCAATGTATACAGACCAAGATCCAAGCTCCTCAGTTCAGTCAATCCCTTGGATTAGTTCTGGCTTATCTTTATCCAGTTTAACTTTGACTTCAATACCCCAAGATGCGCACTCTGCCTTCACTAATCAGCCCTGCCCTTGTCTCCTCCTGACCGTCCTTTCTTTGTGGGCATCTTTTTCCTCTTTCATCTTAGTCACTCTTGATCCACCTCTGGTTTTCTTCTATGAAACTCCTTGAGGTCCCACTGGAAGTTCATCCACCTCTTCATTTATTTAAGGAACATTTGTGGAATACTTACCACGTGACTTACACTACACTAAGAGCTGAAGTCTTTAAAATAAAGGGTCCTTCCCTCAAGGAGTCTATAATAGGCCAATGGAGAAGACAAACAAGTAAACAAGCAACTAAAATGACATATAGTTTTCATGAAAGACACACATTTCCAAAGCTCACTCATGAAAAAATAATCTTAATAGTACTGCGATTATTTTTTTTAAAAAGAAGGAAAAGATTGCTTCATTAGTGAATTCCACTAAATATTTAAGGAAGAAATGATTTTAATTATATACTAAATCTTTCAGAAATGAAAGATTCCACTATTGCTCTGATAACAAAGACCAATCAAAGATCTTATATAAAGTAAAACTAAAGGAGTTCCCTTGTGGCTCAGAAGGTTAAGGATCCAGCATTTTCACTACAGTGGCTCAGGTCACAGCTGTGGCATGGGTTCAATCCCTGGCCCCGGAACTTCCATATATTTTGGACATGCTTTGGGATTGGCAAAAAAAAAAATTATATTTCTGTATATTAGCGCACCTAATGACTGGAAATTTTAATTTAAAAAAATCATATTCAGCATCAAAAATGTAAAATACTTAGGGATAAATGAAAGTTAGTTGAACTATTAAATAAGTACAAAATCTGTACATTGAAAATTTTGAAACATTGTTGAGAGAAAGTAATAAAGAGAAATATACTATGTTCACACATTGGAAATTTTGATATGACAAAGAAATCAATTTTCTACAAATTAATCTGTAGAGTCAGCATGATCTCAATCATAATCCCGAGTTTTTGTGTAATTTGGGGGGAACTTCGTATATCTTTTCGTGACAAGATGACTCAAAAATATATATTGACATTCAAATAAACTAGACCAGACAAAACAATTTTTTTTGGCTGTCCTTGCAATGTGAAAGTTTCCAGCTAGAGACTGTCAAAACAGTTTTTTAAAGGACAGCAAGACTGGATGATGTGCACTACCTGATTTCGAGAATTATCACAGAGACACTGCTGAATTAGCGAAGCATAGAGATCAACAAACTTAGGGTTATTCGAAGGAGAATGTATGGCATTTTGAACATATGGTCCTGGAATGAGTAGATATTTATATACAAAGAAGTGAATTTCAAGCTTTGCCGAACACCACACATAAAAATTAACTCAAAGTGGATGATCGAGCTAAACAAAAAAAGATGAATCTGTGAAACTTCCAAAAGAACGCATTGGAGAAAACCTTTATGACCTCAGGTTAGGGGAAGATTTCTTAGGAATGTCACAAAAATGCAAAAAATCCTAAAAAAATAAGTTGATGACATGGACATAATCTGCTCTTTGAAAAATACGAAGACAATGAAGAGACAAGCTACAGATTAGGGGAAAAGATTTGTACAGAACATAGCTGATAAAGAAATTGTATCCAGAATAAATTAGAAGCCCATAATAAAGGAAAAAAGGCAAATAAGGTTTCAACTGACACTTCACCAGAGAAGATACATTAATGACTAATAAATACATGAAAAGATGATGTTCAACATGGTTATTTGTCAGGGAAACACAAATGAAAATCACAATGAAGTACTACTAAACATCCACTAGAATGGTTCGGATTTAGGATGCTGATGATAGCAAGTGCTGCTAAGAACACAGAACAACTGAAACTCTCTTTTGTTTCTGGTATGAATTCAGAATGGTACAATCACTTTGGAAAATGAAAATTGTTTGGCAATTTTTATAAGTTAACCATATGCTTAATACTGCCTCCTATAGGATCGTTATTCTCTTTCCATTCCAAACATGTATATGCTTCATACCATAAATTCATTAACCTGTTAATTTATTCATTCACAGAGCATTTCCCACAAAATGGTTTTTCTTAGAGGATAAGCTTAATCAAGCACAAAATTTCTAATGATATTTATGTTTTAAGCAATTATTTCTCAATCTAGAAATTTCCAAGACAAATAATCCCTTTGACGTTAAATAGGCTGTATTAATCAGGTTATGCAAACTAACAACCTAATATTTTATTAAAGTAGTTTTTATTTCTTATGCTAATCATAGTCATTTGCAATAGGGAGGGAGGGGATGACTTTTCTCTATGCTGTCATTCAAAGATTTCGTGGCTTTTATCTCTGTGGTTTTACCACCTTTATAGGGCATTTTTACTCCACTGCATCCTCTGTGTGTAGCTGGAAGACTAGCAGAGTTGGTGCAGTGATAACAAGATTGGTTTTATTTTATTTCATTTTTTAAGTTTTATTGAAGTATAGCTAATTTAACAAGGCTGTGATAATTTCTGCTGTACAACAAAGTGACCCAGTCTTACATGTACAAGATTTGTTTTAGATTCAAAGTCTGAGAGTCTGTGTGCTTCTGCCCTCATTCTGTTGCCCAGAGCTCAGTATCATGGCCCCATCTGAAAGGAGGAAAGCCTAGATGTATTTAAGTTGTGTGTTCAGGAAGAAAAGGGAACAGGTGAACACATACAACTGTCTTGACCACAGTGACCACGAGAAGAACCCACATCTCACCATTTTCCTTTGGTATTTGCATATATTTTGGACAAGGCAAGGTAAAAAAATTAATTGATTATACTTTTCTTGTCATTAGATCATAACCAGTTTAATAGCAGAAATGTTTTCTATGCTGAAATCTTTCCATAGTACCTATTATAGTGGTAGAAGGAGTGCACTAAATTTTACCATGATAATCAAAAAATGCCATAGATGTGACTCAATAAATAAAATGAAACTGAAAACCTCTGCATATATGCGCTCATATGGGTAATGAATCTACAGATATCTGCACCCATGTTTCTAGATAAATTCAAACACAAATATGTACAGTATATATGAGTCACCACTTTTTTCATTTCTATTTACTTAGGACCAAAGAAGTACATATGAAATACCTCATTATATCATGGAGGGATGGCAAGAGAAGTGGATTATAAAGTAGGACTCTCTCAGTAAGGAATGGGTGAAGCCACTATCTATGGTCTTGGCAAGCCAGTCCATCTCTCTGGATCTTGTCAGTAAAGGGAAAAGCCATGGACCAGATTATCTCCAAAGTACTTTACATTCTAACGCTCTGACAGTCTTTATGAGGCCATCAACCCAAAGGGGCTTATCCTTCAAGGACTGAGTGTTTTGGTGGCAGCTGAGATGAAAAGAAGAGAGAGAGAAACCAAACTGAACCAAAATGCAGGGAATTTGTCATGTACAACTAAATCCACCCAGGGAAATTACATTTCTCTTCTTCCCACATGAGGTTATTTTGGGCTCAGAAAGTCAGTTGTCTTTGCCAAAGGTTATTACCTAATCCTCTACTTATTGATTGTGAATGGGTCCTAAAACTCCAACAGCTAAGACAATCAAATGAATGTTAAACATAGGGAAATTTCCTGATTTGCATTTAATCAATTTCTAAAGAGTAAGCACAAATAAGATGATTCAGGCCTCAGAAGTGGTTACCTGAAGTAGGAGAGATAGCATAGATATAGACTCTGTATTCTATTTTCTGCTCTGCTTCTCATTGTAAGATGTTGGCAAGTCACTTAAGATCATTAGATGTCAGTTCCTTTATTAGAGATGAAGAGTTTGGGTTTGTCGGTCTTTAAGATGCCTGCCAATCATGGAATTCCTTGAATCTATGAAAAATGACATCCAAATTGAGAAGTACAAATAATTGATATTATTGATAAAAAGCCTGTCCCAGATGAATCTAGGAGGAAGCCTCACAAGCAACATTTCCTTCAAGAACTGGCATTCTGGGTTATCTTGGACCACCACCATTGTTGTAAGAGAAAGCAAAAAGGGCACGTTTCAGGTTTCTCTGTTCAGGAGACGACAGGGTCAGTTACATTCCTATGTCACAGATTTCAAAACCAGCAAAGTTGAAAGGTAGAATAATGGAAAAATTAGCAAGTACATAACTTAGCTGAATGAAAAGGTGAGAAATTTGTCATATTTCCCTATCACAAGATCAATTAAATGAGAGATGTCAATGCTCCTTGGAAGAAATAAATTTCAGTTCCAAGCCTTAAGATCCATCAAGTCAGGTAAAAGAATTCTCCGATGCCATATACCTGAAAATATCACAGTATTGTAAATCAGCTATACTTCAATGAAAAGAAAAGGAGTTCTTCTGAAGAAAGCAGGGAGAGAATATATACTGAAGAGTGATTCAAAACGAAGTGAAATATTTTTTCCAGCAAAAATTAATGCTGCTTTTAAAACTTCAGGTGCAAGAAAAATTTTTAAAAGAGAAAGATGTCATTCTCAGAAATATTCTCAAAGCAGGAAGTTTTCCTAGAACCAGGTTAGAATATCTCCCAAATGGTATAGTAATGAGTAACTTCCTTTCTCTTTAAATTATTCCACTGCTGTATTTGACCAGCAAACATCTCACTGGTCGAGGTGGTTCAATTGTATAATTACAGCACTTTTCATTCTTTTGACTAATACTTAGATTACCTCTTTAGAACTGTCAGATAACTTAGATTTTATCCTCTTTTTTTTTTTTGTCTTTTTGTCTTTTTCTAGGGCTGCACCCGAGGCATATGGAGATTCCCAGGCTAGGGGTCTAATCGGAGCTGTAGCCGCCGGCCTACGCCAGAGCCACAGCAACGCAGGATCCAAGCCGTGTCTGCGACCTACACCACAGCTCACGACAACGCCGGATCGTTAACCCACTGAGCAAGGCCAGGGATCAAACCCACAACCTCATGGTTCCTAGCCGGATTCGTTAACCACTGCGCCACAACGGTAGATTTTTATCCTTATAAGAGAACAATTCTGTTAGGGGAACAAAGACTGCTGTTTAAGTTGTCAGTACTTAGGACAATCATCAGAATTTAGATTCACAAAACCAAATAAACAAGCCTTCCTGACCACACGAGGAATACGAAGCTTCTCTAGCTTTAAACAAATACGGGTTGTCATTTTACATTTACCCCACAGTGTGAGGTAGCAAAACATTTCAAAAATAGTACAAAAAAGAAACCAGACTCTGGTGAGGAGTCTCAAGATAGTTATTGTGGGTACTTGTGTATACATATTCACACACACACACACACACACACACACACACACACACACACATACACACACAGCCTGTCTTGCAAATGAGGAAAAACAATCTGTTTCTGCAGAAATTATCTTATTAACCTAACCCTTGGACAAAACATCATAGTTGAAATCTTGAACAGGATGGGCCCTTTAAACCATTCATCATTCTTTTTTTTTTTTTTTTGTCTTTTTGTCATTTCTTGGGCCGCTCCTGCGGCCTATGGAGGTTCCCAGGCTAGGGGTCCAATTGGAGCTGTAGCCACCGGCCTGTGCCAGAGGCACAGCAACGTGGGATCCGAGCCACATCTGTGACCCACACCACAGCTCACAGCAATGCCGGATCCTTAACCCACTGAGCAAGGCCAGGGATCAAAGCCGCAACCTCATGGTTCCAAGTCAGATTCGTTTACCACGAGCCATGACGGGAACTCCCTCATCATGCTTATGTTAGAAACGACTCCTGCTTTTTCATGTACTACCTACAGTATTTAAAGTAATGGAGGTTCTACATACATGGGCCAGTTAGAAATAATGCATCATTTGTCATTTTACCATTCCCCTTCACAGTAAACATCTAAAAGAATAAATTCTAAAAGTACTCTTTGCTTTCTTTCTGCTTTTTTGGTAACTTTCCATAAATTTTTATGTATCTCCACATCATCAATACCTCTGTTCACAAATTCTTCAATGAATGAAAAAAACTTAAATAACAAGAAAAAAAAAAGCTAAAGAAGAGAGAAGAAATGAAAGAAAAAACTAGGAATTCGACATTTTAAAAATAATGGCAAAAACATGTCTCCTAGGCTCTGTCAGATTTTCAACATTAATGGTGGGAACAAAAGACTTGGGTAAGTACTTGGAAGAACTCCACATACTCTGTAATTCTCTAACTACACCCGAAGGGAAACAAAACTCAGCGGGAATTGCAGCCCTCTCTTGGATGTCATAGACACCTCACACCTTATGTGGGTTCCAGGAGGAAGGAAGTTCTCAAAAAATTTGCAAGATTAGGTGTTTTGTCTATTTTGGACAAATCGTCCATTGACGTTTAGAAGAGTTTTAAATATACCACTCTAGATTCTACCAGTAGCCTTTGTGGGATTTACTTTTCTTCAACTAACTGTATTAGTACCTTAATTGGCAGTTGCAAGGAACAGTCCTCATCCGTGTAAAGGCAGACGGTGTCTATTCAACTCTCTGAGGGTAAACTGGAATCTCAGTAAGGCTTGTGTGTGCCTCCTGTCAGAGGTGTGCTGGTGCATGTTTAACACCAGGCTCTCTGCAAGAAGAAAAATATTTGTAAATAGGTTTATTGTTTATTATAAACTGTGCTGATGTAAAGAATGTGTAACATACAAATAACAAATAGTAATGAAATACGGAAAACTTTTTTTTCTTCTAAGTTCACACAGCCAATTTACTCTCACAAAAGGCTTTGGTTGATTTTTGCCAGACTCTGAAATTCCTAATTGATCTCTGGTTACAATTGATGAGTGAATATGAATATGAATATGTTAGAATTTAACATGAACATTGACCTTGTTTGTTAAGACAAATGAAAATATTAGCCAAAGTAAAAATGTCAAAGAAATAACTTGGAGTGTCACTCGTTATTAATGATATGAGCATTTCCTTTGCTGAATAAATAGTTGGCAAATACTCAAAAAAAAAAAAAAAGAAAGAAAGAAAGAAAAAGAAAAGGAGTCCCCTCGTGGCTCAGCAGAAACGAACCAAATATCCATGAGGACGCAGGTTCAATCCCTGGCCTTGCTCAGTGGGTTAAGGATCTGGCATTACCATGAGCTGTGGTATAATTTGGATCTGGCATTGCTGTGGCTGTGGCATAGGTCGGCAGCTGCAGCTCTGATTTGACTCCTAGCCTGGGAAGTTCCATATGCCACGAGTGCAGCCCTAAAATTAAAAAAAAAAAAAAAGTTTGCAAATACTAGAAGGAAATGTCATTAAATTTTGCACTATTCACCACGTAACAGCTACAGATAAAATGCACTTTCATTTTTTAAAAAGTTTTATGGAAATGTAGTTGATTTACAATGTTGTGATCATTTCTGCTGTACAACAAAGTGGTTCAGTTATACACGTGCACATATCCATTCCTTCAGATTCTTTTTCCATATAGATTATCACCAAATATTGGGTAGACTTCCCTGTGCTATGCCGCAGGCCCCATTGACCAGCCATTCCATATACCACAATGTAAAGTGCACTTTTAAATATGATTTGCATTAATATTCTTCCATCATTTTTAAAGTCTAGACCAAAAACTCCAAAACAACAACAACAAAAACAAACAAACAAAAAAACCCAATACGATAAATAAAGCCTTGATTCTTAATGTTTGCCAGTTTTTGTGGTTTAAGTACTTCCGAGCATGGATGATTGCACAATGTAGTAAGTTAAGTTGGAAGTAATAAATTTTGACCATGTATTTCCTTTGTTTTTAACATAACTTATTTAATTGTAAGTTTATATAATCCATTTTTTAATAGCAGCTCACAAAATTCCTTAATATTTAACAATCTGCTTTTGGGAGCCCGTGTGGACCAACTCCAGCACATCGCTGCCTCCTGTTCAAAATCCACCAGGGGGTTGAATACTTGCCATTTTATCAGAGCTTCGTGAACCTAAATACTCACCTGGCTGAAAGACTACTGGAATTAGCAGAGAGAATTTTTTAAGTTTCACTTGAGAAGATATCACTAAGTAAACAAGTCCAAATTTGGCAAATACTTTTGAAAGCCTCTTTGTTTACGATAGAAACATCTTATACCAATGTGTATTTACACGCCACAGAAGAACAATAGACAGTTTACATGGGTTTACATTTTATACAGCTTTAAAGATTTTCTGTTTCTTTGTTTCCATAACAGATCTCGACGATCAGAATATAAGTAGCAGGCAAATAGTCTGCTTATTCTCATTAAACCCATTCAGAACAAAATGTATTTATAGTATAAAACACCAGAGCCTATAAAATTACCAAAGCCCCATCTTCAAGAATGTAAGCAAGATACTTGGATTTGTAGATCAGATTTTGCCCCAATTCTATCATATGATCTTGTACCCTGTCAGAAAGCTACGTTAAAGATACTGACAAATAAGTCATATATTTAGACATGAATCAAACTTCACACCTGAAAAACAAAGAAAGAGATGTAGTAGAGATAGAGCAAGAGGATCCAAGGATTGGAGTTAAAGAAGGTTTGGGTCTAAATTCCAGTCAAGCCACTTAACTAACCATGTAATTTTGGGAAATTGCTTAACTAATCTTCTGTTTCCTCAAAGACATTGGGGATTACTTGGTTTACAATACCATTAGGATTATATAAAAGAATATAAGTACATCACCTGCACATACTAGCAAATCAGTAAGTGATAATATTGAGAACATGTATTCTTTTCTGCCTAATCAGACTAGTTGAGACTCGGATAAGAACCCATTATAAAATAAATATTCAAAATGTCATCAAGATTTTTTTTCTGAGCATATTTCATTCAAAGCAAAGTAAATAGAGATTTTCATCAGCTCCAGCGGATACTTCAAGCCCTAAATGTCATTTTTTAAAAAGCGTTAGAGTTCCGATTGTGGCTCAGTGGAAACAAATCCCACCAGTATACATGAGGATGCAGGTTTGATCCCTGGCCTTGCTTAGTGGGTTAAGGATCCAGTGTTGCTGTGAGCTGTGGTGTAGGTTGCAGCCGTGGCTTAGATCCTGCATTGCTGTGGCTGTGGTGTAGACCAGTAGCTGCACCTCTAATTTGACCCCTAGCCTGGGAACTTCCATATGCTGTGGGGGGGTTGGGGGGGGCTAAAAAGAAAAAAAAAATGGATCTCTTCTTTGGGTTGGGATGATACAAACTAAATCTAACACGTTGAAGCTATATTTGAGCCATCAAGTCCAAGATCTTCAGAAGTACTGCAAGTCCTTTGTAATCTTTTACAAACAATACTCTGATAAAGAAAAAAAGAGATGATAAATATCTGCTATTTGCTACTGAAAGAATCATGTTGTATTCAAAGAGCACAATTTGGGAATGATGATATCAGAAAATTCTAGTTCAAATGCATATTTTACTGAAAATTGATCTCCTTGCCCTCAGTACCCATTAAATGCACCCAGTTTTCATTTAGTTCTCCTGAGGGATGATGGGGCAAAGAACAGGTAATTAATTGGCGGTGGGAGGAAGCTACAGTCCCTTAGGAAGTTCTTGTCCAGGAGAGTAGTCACAGCAGTGAGAGAGTGATGGACTTGGGGGCACCGCAGCCTCAAGGGAAAGGGAGCCACGTAAACTAAGTTGTTCTATTTTGCAGTTTTGTGTGAAAGCAGTATTAGACACAATCATAAAAATCACTATTTTTTCTTTGAGCCCCAGAGATTTTCTTGACGAATTCTCATTAACATCAGCAACTTTGGGGAGTTCCCGTCGAGGTGCAGTAATTAACGAATCCAACTGGGAACCAAGAGGTTGCAGGTTAGATCCCTGGCCTTGCTCAGTGGGTTAAGGACCTGGCATTGCCGTGAGCTGTGGTGTGGGTCTCAGACACGGCTCGGATCCCACGTTGCTGAGGCTCTGGCGTGGGCCGGTGGCTACAGCTCCAATTAGACCCCTAGCCTGGGAACTTGCATATGCCACGGGAGTGGCCTTAGAAAAGGCAAAAAGACCAAAAGAAAAAAAAAAAGAAATATCAGCAACTCTGTAAATATCTTTACTTGGGCTTTTCTTTAGGGACAGAAAGCCATCTTTTAAAAAAAGATTTCTTCTTTATACTTGTATGTCTTTAGTAAAAAAAGGTATAAACCAGAATTCCTGATATAACAGATAAAGGAACCAGCAGCCAAATAGAAAATTAAAGTCCCAAAGCAAAAGCAGTGGCAGCTCCAGAATATCTGCATGGCAGAGGCCATCAGGTTTCAGGGGAAACTTGATTTTCTTTGACACAGTATTTGCTTAGCAAGTATATGGGTTTTAGAGAATATACTTCTTTAGGGCAAGATGGCACCAAGAGTTGAAGGGAACCTTGATGGATATAATGAAGAAGTTAAATTCTCTATAGGATAGAATAAAAGAATCCCACACACCTGCAATCACTCAAATGAGAAGAGAATAAAAATATAAATTATACATTATTTGAAAAACTTTACTGAATTTTTTTATTATAAGAAGCTAATTTAATCAATGTCATCACCATTTACTGATTGCCTACAATGTGCTTGGTACCAGGTAGGAGTAAGATGTGTCCCTGCCCACATGTGCATGGATGCAGGTGGGAAGATGGACACTGGGCAATAAGGTGATGTGATTGGTCTTAGAAAAGGGTGACAATGGAGATTCAATATGGTCTAGAGGGTCAGGGAAGGTTCCCAGAGGAAGTGGGGATTCAAGGAGACATTACCCGGGAAAAATCTGAGCAGTTAGGGGTGGGAGAGGGAGAACAGAAAGAGGAAACATTCCTGGAAGAAAGAACTGAATGAGGAAGTCAGGAATACAACCATAAGTAGTCCCAGGAACTTAAGAAATTTGTCTTGAGATGAATGGATACAGAAGATGTGATATATATATTAATATATATGCCTATACATAATATATATAATATTATATTATATAGAGAGAGTATAAAATGGAATACTACTCAGCCATAAAAAAGAATGAAATAATACCATTTGTGCCAAAATGGATGGACCTAGAGATTATCATACTAAGTGAAGCAACTCAGAGAAAGCCAAATGTCACATGATATCACTTACATGTATAATCTAAAAAGGGATACAAATGAATTTATGTGTAAAACAGAAGCAGACTCATAGACATAGAAAACAAACTTCTGGTTTCCAAAGGAGAAAGGAGGGAGGGAAAAATTGGGAGGTTGGGATTAACCAGTACACACTTCTATATGTAAAATAGGTAAATAGCAAGGACCTGCTGTATAGCACAGAGAAGTGTATTCAATACCTTGTAATAACCTATAAAGGAAAAAAATCTGAAAAGTACCTTACTTTTCTGTACATCAGAAACTAACACAACATTCTAAATCAACTAAATTTCAATAAAAAGTTGTTTGTTTAAACAAAAAATGCCTGTAGCAAACAGTACATCAGTCAGAGTCCAGAAGGAAGCAGAAACCATGCTGGTTATTCTAACAAAGAGAGCTGGGAGTTGCTTCTCGAGCATTAAGCAAGAAGAAACAGCAACTGAAGAAAGCAAGAATCCACTCCTAAAGTCTGAGGGAACAGAACTGGAGTCCAGTCCTTAGAGGAGGGGACTCCGGCCAGCAGATCCTATTTACGTTTGAGACACTATGAGCTGGTCTGGGGAAAATGCTAGCGGCTGGAGCCCATTGCTTCAAGAGTGAAGAGCTCTTGGTGCTTAACCAAGGAAAAACAAAAAGGAGCTGGTCTTTTCTTTCTTCTCCATCTCTCCTTAGCACCTCCTGTCGGCCAAAGTTAACTGCAACTCTGATATTCCCCATAAGAAGGTCTCCATATGTGCATCCAACTGTATTTTGATATGGAGCTGGTCTTCTGTTATATCAATACTTGATTTGCATGCATATTTTTTTAGGGCCACACCTGTGGCATATGGAAGTTCCCAGGCTAGGGGTTGAATCAGAGCTGCAGCTGCCAGCCTACACCACAGCCACAGCAACTCAGGATCCAAGCTGAATCTGCAACCTACACTGCAGTTCCTTAACCCACTGAACAGGGCCAGGGATAGAACCCACATCCTCATGGATAATAGGTGGGTTCGTTTCTGCTGAGCCACAGTGGGAACTCCCCAATTTACATCCATATTTTCATAGCCAGAAACTACTACTTCACTAAAATATCATCAAGTTATTTTATTCTTCATTATTTTACCTTTCATTTAATCCCTTCAGTTTGCACCCTGCATTAGACATAGTCTACTTTAAGCAAAGCCTAGAGTAAACGTATGCAGCTGACCAAGCACTCTCCTCTGCAGACGTGCTGTTAAAGGGGCTCCAGACGGTGCACCTCACTCTTCGCAACCACTTCGGGGAGGAAGGTACAGGCCCCTCTTCCATGGAAGGCAAAAAATGAATTGGAATATTTTGCTGTTCTGAGACTTTAAAAGTGGACACTAAGAAGGGCTTCAGTCTCTGTCTTTGATCTCAAAGCAAATTAAATTGCAGGAGTAAATACAGAGATGGGATTTATCCTTTTCTCTTACTCCACACTAATGGATATTTCTAACTACCCCCAAAGGTCAGATTTCTGCAATATTCTGCCGAACATGGGTGAAATAGCAGAATTGTGTAACATTTTTTTTTAAAGTATCGAAGTCCTAAATTATACTAGAATGAAATTACATACTTTAGGGAATGGGCAAATTTTACTTGACCTGTGTATTTTTTTCCCTCCCCAAGTCACCTCACAAAGTCTGAACTCCAATAATTTGGTAAATAGTGACAAACTTCAGAATTTTTCATTTTATTTTTCTTGGGCTCCTAAGTCTCTTTCATAGATAGCTAGAGCAAGAGTTGGAAAAGGCAAGGGAAAAAAAAAATACAAGCAAGGCTTGCTTCATATTTTAAGACATCAGAGATAAAATATATCGTGTCCATAAATACAAACCCGGAGTTTCCAAAATGGATATAATTTGCAAGGCTCAATGTTTGATATCTAGATATATTTGTAACATCTCAAAGCACTCTGAGCTGATGTTTTTAGACAGATTTTACAGAACCCAGCTTAAGCTAACAGAAGTTGTAAATTATGTCTAAGCGGACTTTATAAACAAAAGTTAAAGTTGAGCATGCAAGGGAATATTGAAAAGTTTGCATAATGCTGTCAACATCTCCAGTGCCAATGTTCATCCTTTCTTTTATTATTAGCTGAACTTTTTTCTATAGACATGGATCTATGTCTAACTAAGTATGTGTGTACAGATTTATGTTTTCAAATGAAACAAAGCTGTGCAGTTATTATTGCAGGGGTCGCCTAGTCTCTGCAAGCACGTGCTTCCCGGACCCTATTAAAGTACAGTACCGACATTTCCCTCTTGTAGCTTTGTGAGTGTGATCTGCCCTGGGCTGGCGTTTCAGGGAGAGCGCCTGGAGAATACCAATTTAATTTAGGAACTGCTCCGCTTAAGTGTTTGGTAGGGTTTGACAGCCTCGCATCAGGTGATCAGATATATTTTCAGAGCTACCACAGAGAAAGTTAGAAATGTCACCCCAAAGTTTACATTAAATGCATTTTCCCTACAAAGGAATTGATTTTAACCATCATTTAAATTTATAACATGTGCCAGGTTCTAGTGTTTTGTTACATGACCCAATTTAGAGGCTGGTCTCTGCTTTCAAATTATTTTAGTACCTGGTATGGACTCTCGCTTGAAATGCAAACGTTGTTTTTCCGTTGCACAGTCTTCAGCTAATGGCCAGACTGGAAACTCTCATGTGGTGGAGATGAACAACTCTTTCTCCTGCTGGTTGAAACACTCTTCCGTGGCGAAAACAATATTTTTGGCTATTTTCTTTCTCTTCTACAACCTTTTCCATTCCCATTACACAGAGCTTTTAAAAATGGATAAGATTTTGTAGTTGAATTAGCCCTGTAATATCTTTGCAATAAAACTATATAATTCTATATATAACATATACCATATATAGAGATTATGTGTTTTTAAATTTTTATATTATATATCACACTATAACATATAATGTAAATAATTTAAAATTACATGTAATTATGTAATTTTAATATATTATATAATATATATTTATATATAGAAATATATAATATATATTTTATATTATGATATATATGTAATTATATACATTTTATATTATATATCACACTATGATATATAATATAAATATATATACTTATATTATAAATATATATAAATATATAATATTTTTTATATTATATTATATGTGTAATTATATAAATTTTTATATTATATATCACACTATAATATATAATGTAAATAATTTTAAATTATATGTAGTTATATATTTTTAAATTATATAATTTTATATGTAAACTAAATGCATACAAATATATATAATGGACCTTCCCACTCACCACCCCCATTTGAAGAGCATTCCTCCACCCCAACTTTTATTGAACGCACAGTGTATCTTCAGTAGTACTATATATTGTCACTGAAATTATGGGGAAGAAGCAAACTATGCCAGTCTAGGTGAAAGCCATTCAATCAGTAACTCATATGAAGACAGTGTATTTCCAAGAATACACTCGGGATATTTGCTGGTATTTTTTTGTTGAGACCCTGGGGGGAGAGAAGTACCTTAATTAAATGTGAACAGTTTCTTCCACACTGGCTTATCAGCTTGCTTCTCTGCCCACCTTTTTATTGACTCCAAACTTTGTATTTCAGTGGCCCATTAACTTCTTCCCGCGTTTTAGAGTTTCTTTGAAAATATCTTGGGAACACGGAAGGAGCAAAATGGCACTAACCATCTTGCCAGTCTGTCTTCTCTAAACAAGGACAGGAATATCTTCAGGTTTTATTTTGTTTGTTTTGTCTTGTTTTAAAATGAGGGATAGAACATTAACACATGACAACGGTGAGATGCCACAGATAAATTTTCTCCCCTTTTTTCTAGTAAACATTCTAATGATGGACTTCAAAGGCAGGCGAGGAAGAAGCTCCCCTGTCTTCTGCGCCAGAAGGAGAGGCTCTTTACCAGTCATATGGGAGAGATGAGGAGCCTTTGAACGGATCATTGCTTTTTATGAGCAGTAATGAGGTGAGAAGTATTCTAGTGTGTGGCACAGGCCTTCATTAAAAAGCGTGAAACAGAATGGCT
Source organism: Phacochoerus africanus (assembly GCF_016906955.1). Classification (NCBI taxonomy): domain Eukaryota; kingdom Metazoa; phylum Chordata; class Mammalia; order Artiodactyla; family Suidae; genus Phacochoerus; species Phacochoerus africanus. The sequence continues at coordinate 16,104,786 of NC_062558.1, read as the reverse complement.
TACAGTTACAGGGGGTAATTTGTTCTAACATACTTGCTAAATTGTGCTGTAACCATGCCAGTTAACAGCACTATATTTTCCATAGGATTCTTGAATGCATTTGTGTGCAATTATTCTGCCCATACAACGCTCAGGGATTTTTCCAGCAGCTTATGTTAACTACTTGACAGTGCTCGCTCCATCCGCGGAAAGTATTGAGCCCCATGGTTAAAGAGGGTGTAAGGATCCAATGATGCTCTCATTCTCTTCCAAAAGCCAAAGTTTCGTGTAAAATCAAAGACTCACAGAACCCAATTTTAAATGAATACCATTTGCCTAAAAGGTAATGTCAGAAGTAATAGCCGGCAGAATCACGACAAAGCTTAAACTTTTAAACTGTGATGTAATAGGTACAATAAGCAAAAAATAAAAAAAAAAAAATCAGATTTGATGGTTTCAGGTCCACCATTTAGAAAAGAAAAAAAAGCTGAAAAGTAAATTATTTTGCCACATTCGTGAGGAAGCTTTGCCCTTCAAGAACTTAAAATTTCTATGACATACCGAGAAGTTCGCTTGTTCAGGTTCTACTGGAATCATTGGACTAAAATTTTTTCACTGGAAAAATCATCCTGCCTAGAGGAACATAATGTGTTTTTGGTTTTGTTTTGTTTTGTTTTTTACATGACCAGCTATGAAAAGAAGAAAACGTTGTAGAATAAAAATGTTAAGTTCTGGACATTATCTACAATTTGGGTACATCATATGGGAAAACTCATTTATGAGTGATAGCTTTTTAAGACAGGTTTACTATTATACCAAAAATTTTGTAACATTACATTTTTGAGGGGAGAATAACTCCTTTGAATTTTCTAGAATTTTCTTAAAAGGCAATACTATACATATATTCATTGCTTTATAACATATGCCCTGATTTTATAACTGATGACATAAGTGTATTAGAACAGCAGTATATTAATTAAATACAATTGATATGCCACCATGGACTAAAATTGGTGGCTTAAATGTGAGCTGTAACAGACTTTACACTGAGACAGGAAGTGTCAGTGTCTGTCCACTCAGTGGAATTTCTGAGGCTTAGCAGTGGGGAGAAGAACTTCAGTTTTGTCACTTTCTACCCTTTTCGTTATTATTTAGTTTTTGCAGGTTCAATATTTGATATTTTGGGGAAAATGTATTTACAGCCTCAGTTTCTTACATCATTCTAGCTTCACAAATAAATACTGTCAAACTTAATAGAAACCAGGCAATGGGCCTAGAGTCAATGAAGTAGGCTCAGCCTCCCTTTTCTATTTCTTTTTATTGGGTTTTAGGGAAAGTCTATGAAGGAAATTCCAATTGCAAACCCCACTCAGTCAGTTCTTCCAGCCTCAGAGGGAAATGGAAGATCTGGGCTACGTAGTAGAATTAATGGTGTTTTTTTCAAGCTAAATTGAGTATGTGAGAACAGCGAATAAGAAAAATTATATTTCAGGATGCTAATGTTTATCATTGTACCACAGGAGTCAGATCAGGTAAGGGATGTTATTTAATCAAAATAATATCTTATCCTATGCTGGATCCATTAACTTAGAACATTACCGAGAGAAAAAAAATCTAATTTTTATTATTATCTGAGTAATTACTGTCAGTAATCAAAACTGTACTTTTCCTCTAATTAATGCAAATGTGGACACTCCAAGTTAATTGGTAATGAGTAGAAAACCTGGAGACTAATATGAAAGAAAATGTACATTAAAAGGACATTTATCATTCTTTAAGCTTTCTTGGGTATGTACTTCATTTAGATATAACTGGAGAAATGAAAGCATTTCAGACTGTTAAAAAGAAACAATACAAGGGTTAGTCAAATGCAGTGTGAAATGAATATTTATGTCTGATTCCCTTACAACACCATGGCTCCCCAGGACTGGCAATAATGGTTTCGTGATGTCAAATGCCTCTGTTCATTTGCATCTATTCTCAAAGTTTCTCTGAATTTTTAAAAAATGTAATAAGAGGAAAACAAGTAGACGGAGACTGAAAGGAAAATTAATATTGGATAGAAAATATTTATCCAAGTATGTGAAGACTAAATGCTGTGTAGTAAGAACATGACTCTGGGGAGAAAAAATAGTTACAATAGTCTAAACAAAATATATACCTACACTTGGGGAAATTCTGTATTGGAGACTACTAGTAGTTGCATTTTCATAAGAAAGTGTGGAGCTCTTGAACAAAACCTGCACGTGCTCCATACCGCTGACACATGTGGAGACTGACAGGTGTAGAGGAATCCACCAAGCTCCTGGTCAGTGCGAGAGAACGACCTGGGCAGTGGAATGGTGTTACAGTTCCATTCTCTCTGCCTCCAGGCATCTCTGCTGAGCTATCATTAACGCAGTAGAATATATAGAAGATTTAGAAAAACATCTAATTTTATGTGGCTCCACTAGACACAGTGACTAAAAAGTGGGGAAGAGAAAGAAGTGAGGATTAACGCCATTGGACCAACCCTAGAAGAAGCCACAATTTTAAAGCCATCAATGTTGATCTTTTGATTTTCTCTCTTTGGTTATATCCTCACACCTTTCCAAATCCTCCTCATGTGAGTCTTGGATGGATGTTAAGTCAACTTTCATGATTGGGGAAACTCAAGTTTATCTCTGCCCTATTAGTGGTTACCCGACTTGGAATTATTCCTGTTACATTCATTCAAAGACAATCTCTGGACTCCACCCCCCACCCCCACCCCCTCATCGCTTCTTCCTTTTTCTTCCCCACTTTCTGGCCACAGAGGCAGCATATGGAAGTTCCTGGGCCAGGAATTGAATCAGAGCCAGAGCTGCCACCTATGCTGTAGCTGCTGCAAAGCTGGATCCTTAACCCACTGCACCACATCGGGAACTCCACCCCTTCTTCCTTTATAGGATAATCCAAGGCCCAAGCTCAAGTTACTTCTACATGTAACCTAGTTATTATCTCTCATCCATTAAGGACTCCTTTGTCCTGACTACTGTCTGTAGCACACACATTTGAAATAATTATATTTAATTTCTCAATTTGTTATTCGTTTTCTGGAATTGTTCATAGATTATTTCAGGTGTATCGATGGCTTCATGATAAACTCCTTGAGGACCCAAAATATATATATTATCGTATTTTTGTCTCACCAAAAGCACAAGTGAAAATTAACATAAACCTAGAAAACCTGAAGGAACAAGATTCAGTACGTTCTTTCTCACTGCACATACTTATGTTTTGTAAGGTCATTCTCTTGCTGTATTGCCTAATTTCTAATGAACTTAGCAGTGGAAATTATTGTCCAAATAAGAAAAGAGATCAAATTGGTCAACGGCAGAAGAGGGGTCTTTAGATGAGCATTTCCTGTGGTGCTCCTTGGAATCCCTTCCTGTATTACTCACTTTGCTTGAGATTGTCTAGAAAAAGAACAAAAAGGAAGATAAAAATGACATTGAAATTTAGGACATTTGGAAAAGAATGGGACACTACTTTGAGGAGATAAAAGGGGCAAAGACATGCTGGCATTTTGAAGGCCATTTTCCGTGAGTTTGTCAAATGCCAACTATGCTAATTTAGCATATTGAACCAGTGATTTGGTTTGTCCTGTTCTGGATTTCTATACCATGAGGAAATTATGACTTTAGTGAATGCCTAAAAATTGCAAAGCGCAACCAATCATGTTTCTTATTTACTTAAAAACACTAAATGAACATAACATGGTTTTGTTCTATTCACGATATTGAAATGGATATTAGGTAGAATAATTTTATACCTCACCTTTTATTCTTTTAATCAGAACCGAATCTTTCCAAATTATCTTACAGGTCATAAAATTACCTCTTATAGAGTGATGTTCCATGTTGAGCTTGTTTGTCAAAAATCTCCTTTGAATTACCAGTCCTAGTCATGAGCCCAAAATATTTATAATTAAGATCTCTGTGGTAAGACGAATCCATTTAATGTTTTTATTTATGCTACCCATAACTGGCAGAATTTAAGGAAACTGACAAACATTGCCTCAATAATTCTCTTTGCTCAATTTCTATGTAGAAATGATTGAAGTTTCATTCCATTTACAGAGAAGTGCCATATTTAGAGACATTTAGCAAGACATTCCAAAGCTATAAATAAAATTCCAGCTTAATTCCAAATGCAGTTCTGTACCTCAGTAAGTAGAACCACAGAAAATAACTGGCTGGCTGCCAAAAATTAAGGAGTGGGCTAGAAAGTCTTTCTCAAATCCCAGTTAGTGAAATGAGAAAATTGAAATGAATGCTCCCCAGGATGTGGAGAAATCTGCATTATCCGTAGACCAGCTATAATCATTCCAGTTCCCAAGTTAATATTTATAATTAAAATAGATAACTGTGAAAAAGCCTTGGATTTCGTGTCTAAATGCTTTCTGGCAATGAGGAGAGAGTCCTGCAAAAGAATTACCCTGACCTGCACTTCCCACAGCCCAGAATTAGAGTGAAAAGTGTTAATGTCCCTTACAATTTTTCTTTCTCAATAGCAACATGTTAAAGTCCCAAGATTTCTCATTATATTATTACAATTTTTAAAAATTGCTGGCTAATCCAATTCTGATCTGAAAAACCTTTCTCTAATTAGTTTCTTTGCAAAATTGGACACAGACAGATTGTAATCCTTCATTTACTGATTTTATTTTAATGCTATTACTCAGCATATGTTGGCTACATTAAACCATTACAGTAAAAATTAAAATGAAAGTCATATGATTTACCCCCCTTTAAAAGTGCTGGACCAGTCTAATAAAAGTTGAGTGCCAAATACCAGATGTCTGATTTAAAAGAAATTCTGAACAAAAAGGAAAAACCCTCCCATTATTCTCTTAAGATATTTGGTTGAGATTAATACCATCCAAGGAAAAATAACATTTATATATTAATATAGCTGCATGGGTATATTCAACTGAAGGAAGAAGATGCCAGGGATAAAAAATAAAATATGAATATGGATCTTGATTTTTTTAGACCTTCATCTGCATAAATAAATTTGTACTGCTTTTATACACTGTCATTAAGCCAACTTGATATTTTAAAAAGAAAATGAGGAGGTTGTTTCCATTTAAAATAGAGAAGATCAAAATAGGAATATAAGGTATAATCAAGAAAGACATTTCTAATCAAGTTTTGCTCACCACTTTTCCTTCAAACTTTAGTTCCTCCTTGTTGTTTAATGATCAGCATCATTTATGACCAAAATCCATTATCTGGGAAACTAAATTGATGTTCTCAGGTCTATAGAAAGATTTTTTTCAAAAGGAGCGCCCAATAAAAGCAGCTGTCTTTTCAGTTTTCACTTTAACTCAACTGCCCCGTATTCACCACTCCCCAAACACAGTTATTTCCCCCAACTCCAGCTCGTTGCCCATATTATTTTTTTCTTCCAAGAACAGCTTCCCTCTTTCCAACCGTTAAGATCTATGCCTCAAAGCTGATCTCACAGAGCATTCTTTTCACACTTGGCTTTTTTTTCCGAGTATTGCTCCCTTCCACGGCTGTGACTGCAATACTGTCAGGGTAGTCCCCAGCTAGCTGGTCCCCAAACACACTTGCCTTTCCTCCTGAATACAGCAGGGTTACGTTCCCCAGCCTCCTCCTAGGTGAGGGAGGGCCATGGAGCCACGGGATGGAGAGCAGCCCAATGGACTGCCAGCAGCAGTCCTGACATCCTTCTGTGTGATGGGCTACTCTCTCCTTCTGCTGGCCGGATTTGATTTGGGGATCATCATCCTGCTGGATTCCTGAAGATTCCGTGGCATTGAGCCCACTCTCCTTCCCATCCCCCACCCTCTGTTGCTGATTGAAATTTCCCTAGCAAGAAATTAACTTCTATTTTGCTTGTCCGCTGAGATTTCTGGATTTCTCAGTAGCTGGTGTCATCACAACTGACACAACCAAAATTATGGTGTCTCCATTACTGAATACCCATAATACTTTGTATTGTTCTTGTCACTGTCTATACTTTCCTTGTATCTTTATGACACTAGTCTTGCCTTTCTCCTAAAAGCACCTTTCCTTTTCAGCTTTTATTCTTGCAGTACTAAGCACAGACCAGTACAAGGTACATCCTGAATAAATTGCTCTGTACACATCAATCCGAGTTTATTAGACTATTCCAAACTAAGAGAGTCTCTTGGTTCACTCATTCATTCTTCCATTCATTTGTGTATTCTAAATATCTTGTATCCCAGGAGTTCCCATTGTGGCTTAATGGGTTAAGCACCCAACATAGTGTCCGAGAGAATGTGAGTTCGATCCCTGGTCTTGCTCGGTGGGATAAGGATCTGGTGTTGCCATAGCTGCGGCATAAGACACAGATGTGGCTCAGATCTGGTGTTGCTGTAGCTGTGGTATAGACTGGCAACTTCAGCTTAAATTCAACCCCTAGCTTGGAAACTTCTAGATGCTGCAGGTGTAGCTCTAAAAAAAGAGCAGAAAAGAGGAAAAAGATAAATATCTTGTATCTCTACCTGTGGTGGTGCAGTAGACTTCTTTGGGGTATCTGCCCCAGTTCCCTTGATTTTTTTCTTTCTCAAGGACCCTCCCCGTCCATAAGGGGTGGACCTCCAGCAGCCATAACCATACCACAGGAACTGGGGGCCAACTGACCAGAGGTTATTAGGCCAGTCAAGCTGGGCCAACTAGGATTCTGTACCCAAGAAGGAAATAGTCAGTTAATCCTTTATCATAACTAGAATTGTATCCTTGGGAACAGAGGGCTGATCTCTAACATTACATTGGTCCAAGAAACCCAAAAAAGCTAGTCTATGGATCAAAGAAGAAAAAAAAGCACCCAGAAAGAAGATTATGATTCAAGAGTGAATTCTGTTATTAAGTGTTTTTTAAAAAAATCCCTCTTCCCAATGATGTGTCAACAGGGTAGAACAAACTTCATTTTAAGTGCCTAGACCTTCCACCAAAATGACTTTTTTTGTTGTTTCTAAAAGATCTTTCTATTTAGTGTCTGGACCTTTCACCAAAATGACTTTTTTATTTTGTTTTTAAAAGATCTTTCTATTTAAAATAGTAGAACATTTTAATGAACATTGTGACATTTAATAATATGAAGTCAAAAATTAAGGCAGAGGGTAAGGGGAGAAATTAAAAATGGAGTTAAAATCGATTAAGTAATATAATGGGTTGAAGGACAAATTTTAAAGGACGCGTATAGTTTGCAAGTCCTGCTCTTGCCGTTTGTTTCCTTTGTCTCACATACTGAAGCTTCTGAGGACAGCAAATCCAGAAGGGGAAAATCTGACTCTGGGAAGTAGCTGGGTTTCCCCTCAATTCTCCTGCTGAAACCTCAAAGTCTTTTCCTGGCCATGCTCTGAGATCATCCGTGACTTTCACTTAAGTTGGTAGCCTCTCCTCATGGCTCTGACCTCAACTTTCTAATGTTCTCTGGGATGGAAAAAAAGAATATCATGAGCTAATCAACTAAAGCATCGCCACTAGTTAATTACCTATGAAATAATTAGCTCCTACTGCATAATCAATGAATGAATGACGCCTTAAGAATCAACTAGAATGTTGTCTCTTTTCTTCTCTCCAAAAGGGAAAAAAGAAGAGGCTTTGTCCAGCACTTACTAAACTAAGCATAAACAAGAACAGAGACCAAACCTGGTTTCTCCTTTCATATGGAATAGACAGACGTATATCTGTGAAGCAGAAACCACATAACAGAAAAAGTGGGAGGTAATGGGTTTCATTCTGATGCTGAGTGTTTTACAAACAGAAACCCCAAGTCAAATTTCACAGCAGTAAAAATGACACAAGTCTGCAAGAATGGATGGAGTGTGTGTTTGTTTGTGTGTGTTTAAGGAGAGGAATAGATTCCTTTTCGAGGAAAAGTGTCAGGAAAAAACATATCATGCCACCTAGTGGTAGAAAATAAGCCCATTTCTTTTCATCATACAAAGTAATTTCCGTCAGAAAACCAAATGAATTCGTTATCATTGTAGGAGCTTGATTTGGCAGATGACACAGTAGTTACAATTTAAATGTCATGGTTGTGTTTTAATTGCTCACTCTCCCGTGGCATTAAGAAATAGGGTGGGGTTTAAAGAGCCCTTGGAGTCAGAGTTGGAATGACTCCCATTTCTCTAACCAGGTCACTTAAGCATCCTGGAGATCAGTTTCTTCCATAAAGGCGCAGGATGGATGGGCTCAAAGCTGCGATCATGCTCTTAAATCCCATGTTTCAAAGTCAGACCACATAATAAGGGTACTTTTATCTAATGCAGCCCCTTGTGACAAAGTCAAGCCACCATCTTTCCTGACCCAATGCTCGATTTCATAAATCGGTTTCCACACCCTCAGTCCCATTCCGGTCACATTTTACAGGACTCCACTTTTCATTCCAAGCCCTTCTTTATTGCTACTTCATATTACTGGATACCTACCGCAAATAGCCCCTTGATTACAACTCTTAACGCCTGTGAACCTCAGCAGTGGGTATTTGAAATATATTTTTTCTAACTTATATAAATATCCACATAGTCCCCTTTCCCCTTTGAAATCAAGTAAACTATTCCTCAAAGAGGAAGAGAAGCGGAGTTTGGTGTTATGCAGCAGTATTTCTCAGATATTGTAAAATATAATTTCCCCTTTATCCCACTTGCACTAATAATGTATATCCAAGGGTGACCCTATTAATCAGAATCAGGAAAGGCCTTAAAACCAAGCAGCTAATCTGAGCTGTCTGGAATATTTAATCTCTTGATAAGCAGTTTTTTCTTGCAACCAAGCAACAAGAATATCAAGGTTTTTTTTAATTCCTCAAGAAAGAAAGTTTCCTTATACTATGTTAACTATCCCAAACATGATGGAAAGACTGCAGTATTTCTCCAAAGCAACTGTTGAATAAGTGTCAGAGTCATCTGCAGAAAGACTTTTCATTTGGAAATCTGGCTTTCTCTATACCAAAGCCTGGCCCCTCACCCCACCCCCACTAGCAGCAGGAATAGCAAACAGCTTTCTAGTGAGCAGGCATGCTTAATGCAAGAACGTGTTGATTTGCTCTAAGAAGCGCACCCTGAGATCACACACTGCCAGCCTTATTGTGTGGTCACTATTGACAACACAGTATGACACAGATGAAATTATGCATGGAGGAAAATCAGTATTTCCTTCTCCAAACCAGAAAAGAGAAAATATATGGGACGAGGGTAGGAAGGGGATAGTATTATGCATTAACCCTCTGTAGTAAGCGCATAGAGAGACTGGAGATGAGATTTGTGGTGACTATTGCTAATAGTCCCCTGACTCAAACTCATGAATATAAGAACTAGTTTTCTCGAACACGCTTATCACTGTATTTATTTATTTTCTCAACTCCCTTCTTTATCTTTCCCAGACGTCCTTCAAGCCTACAGCCTCTTTCACAGACATCCACACAAATGTATCCAAGCCCTTCACTTTTTCCTCAGCCTTTATAATACCTCTATTTAAGGCTTCAGCCCTTTATGTAAGGGTTTACTTGTCTGTCTCACTCTTCTGTGAATTATAGGAAGGGAGGACCTTATCCTTGTTCATCTTAGGGTCTGTCTTACTAGGACTGGCATCTAATAGGCACTCTTAAAACCTTTGTGGAATTGAATAGACGGTGTGAATATACATGGAGTGTACTTTCAGTAGCAAACCCAATGATCCTTTCTCCTTTTCATTGCAAAGGGGACATATATTCTCCACGGCGAGCTTCCTAAATGGAGTGCTCTCCTATCCCATTTGGAACAACTAGAAAATACCACTTTCCTTGGTGCTCTTTTAGGCGTATGGACAGCAAAGGTCTCTACCCACTTTTAAACACTTCTGATGGGGGAATGACTAGGAAGCCTCCTTCAGTGAGGTCAGAGGTAGGAATCAGAGGAACATTCAGGGTTCCTGCTGTGGCACAACGAGCTCAGCAGTGCCTCTGCTGCACCAGGGCACAGGTTCCATATCCTGCAGAGCACAGTATCTTGCGTTGCCACAGCTGCACTGTAGGTTGCAACTGCGACTTGGATCTGATTCCTGGTCTGCTTTGAGGTGGCCAAAAATAGAAAGAAAGAAAGAAAGAAGAGAGAGAGAGAGAGAGAGAGAGAGAGAGAGAGAGAGAGAAGAAAAGAAAAGAAAGGAAGGAAGGAAGGGGAAGGATGAAGGAAGAAGTAAGGAAGGAAGTTGAATGGACGCATTAAAGAAAAGGAAGCGAAAATAAATAAGAAACAAAACTAAAAAATACGAAAGAAAGAAAGAAAGAAAGAAAGAAAGAAAGAAAAGAAAGAAAGAGTTCTTGTGTCTCAGAGGAAATGAATCTGACTAGGAACCATGAGGTTGCAGATTTGATCCCAGCCTCACTCAGTGGGTTAAGGATCCAGCATTGCGGTGAGCTGTGGTGTAGGTCACAGATGCAGCTCGAATCCTGTTTTGCTGTGGCTGTGGCATAGGCCAGTAGCTGTAGCTCTGATTCAACTCCTAGTCTGGGAATCTCCATATGCCACAGGTGTGGCCCTAAAAATGAGGAAGACTTGGAAGCATCCTTCAGATTTCATGTTCTTTGTCATAGGCTAATATCAAGATCATTTTTCAGTAAAATAATCTTTCTGGTACTAGTCTATACCCACATCCTTCTAGAAATTGGGGGGATTCATGGCTCAGTCTAGACATGAAAGAACAAACAGTAATCTGGGGTGTGCCTATTAAGAATGCAGACAGGTTTATATCTAGGAGTAGCAGGGGAAGCAAACGTTGGAGGCAACAGTGGTATTTGCTATTTATTTCCTCTTATCTCCTCTGTCTTATCCTCCCCACCGTCACCCACAAGTAGTCATTTCTCCCTCAACAAATTCTAGGTAGGACAAAATCTTGCATGTATTATGAATGGAATGAAATTAATACTAGAAGGAGCTTAAAAAGTACTTCTAGGTGAGAGAAAATGTAGATGTCATGATGAAATGTGGAAGTCATTAAGACAAGGGTGAGAAGTTAAATTTTTTGTGCCTGATGATTTTAAATAATTATAAAGTCACTATTTACTGAGCTCTGATTAGGTGCAAACTACTAGACTAGATATTTTCATATATCATCTCATTTCATTCTCACAAACACCCTACAATATTGGTTTTTACCAGCCTGCCTCTTCAGGTGAAAAAAAAAAAAAAAAAAAACCTAAGATGGGAGAGATCGACTTGCCCAAGGTCACCCTGCAAGTAAGTAGTAGAGCCAGCCCTCAAATCAAACCTGTCAGACCCCAGCCCCACCCCGAATTCCTGACCTCAGCTCTGATCCCAGAAACAACTTCTCAGGCTTCACAGAGGGATGACTTGCTTGTTGGGTTTTTTTGCACCTTTGTTTGTGCGAGAGGAGTTGTAGGTTAACTCATGATAATTTGAGAAATGCTGTAACAGCGTTGTGGTACTCCGCATAATGTAAAGGATGCTCTGGCAATGTCCCAACAAAGTATCTTGGCATCAAGGATATATTTTGCAATGTTTTTCACAGAAAGATCAAGACTCTTTTTCTCTAGGGACTCAAATACTCACTGGCTCCACCTGAATGTCTCACAAACTTCAGACTCACTGGTCCAAACCAAAGCACTAGTTTTTCATCCCAGTCAAAGTCCTCTTCCTCCCCCCTTTGCTGTACATTTTGGTTGAAATGACAAACGTGCAATGTCCCCAGTCAAACTTGAGACACATTTTTAAGTGCCCCTCATGGTAGTGGATGCCCCACAGGCCTGGTTTTTCCCCCTCCTATTTCTCTGACCCTCCTCCTCAGCTCCATTTGGGGGTCCCCTTCTGTCCTCCTGTCTGTGTTAACTTTCCTAAGTTTCCAGGTCGCTGCTCTTTGTTTTCTGCTCTCTCCATTCTTATGTGGTTCCAGTGATGTTATATACCATCTTAAGATAATAAAAAGTTCGGAATCTGTGTCCCCAGCCCAAACTAACAACACTCTCTTCTCTCTTCCTTGCCCTAGAACCTGCCCTTCCTCACTGGCTCAATGGCTCTACCATTCACAAAGCGAGTCCAATCAGGGGTGTGGTGTCATTTTTAACTCTTTTCTTTGCTCTGCCCAATCCCCCACTTGCACTTCAAGCCTCACACAAGACCTGTTTGCTCCATCTCTTACACACTCCCTAAATCTTTCCCCTTATCACTGTTCTCTTGGCCACTTCCCTTGTCCAAACCCCAACCGCCCCAACTCCTACCTCCTCTCATTCCAGTTACCGCTCAGCCCCTTCGGTGGTTCTTTCTTCCAGCCTTGCAACCATGCAACTTCTTCTCTGTACGACCCCAGAGGGACTTTTCTAAAAACAAAAGAACCCAGCCTTTCCTGACCTTAAACACTTCCATGTTTTCTCTTTGTTTTCAGGATACAGTCTGAACTCTGTAAGACTTTCGTGATCTCCCTTTAATCCATCTCTAAGCTGGTTATTTTATAGGTTCAAATTATTTAATTTTTTTATCAAAAATTAACAAATTTTTGAAGCTCAAATGACGATGACATAATATTTTGGATCATGTGTTTTAGAAGTTTTTCTTCTTTAACTGAGTTTTACAGTGGTTGTATTCACGACTCTACTGTATATTTGCTCAGTCTATCTGCATTAAAGGGAAATAATCATGCAAATAATCATGCAATAAGCATAAATTAAAAAAAAAGTTTTCCACTGGCCAAAGTTGGAGCTATTTGAGCAGCAAACAAGTACATGAAATCAATTGAATAAGTATTTTTTAAATAAGTTGGTTGTGCTACCACAGAAAGAAAGAGAAGCCAAAAAAATCAAAACAACTTGAAGATACCTTTGAAAGTAATTAGGGCACTAACCCCTTGCTATTAAAAGAAAAAAGTTGAGCATTTAAGCTAATTTTCTTGTAAGAATAGTATATGATTATGAACTGCATATTAAATGACACAAGTATTACTGTTAATTTTATTAGGTGTGATTGTGCATAATCATACCTAATAAAATTCAGAGGTGAAATGACGTAATGTTGGAGACTAAAAAAAACACTTTAGCAAAAAAAAAAAAAAAGATGAAACAAATGTAGCCGAATTTTGACCAATGTTGAACCTGGGAAATGTATTATATGTGGTTCATTGTTCTAGTCTCTCTACTCTTGTCTTCATTGGGAATATTTCCAAATAAAAATTTTATGAAAGAAATATTGACTTTCTCAAATGTTGGTGAATGCCAGTGAAATAGGGTCTAAAATATACGATGTCAGACAGAGACCACTTTCTAAACATAGATTTTCTCAAATATATCCACTCCTCTCCATTCCCATAAGGAACATTCATTATCTCTTGCCTCAATGAATGAAATGTCATCCTAATTGTCCTTCCAAACTCAGATCTCATAGTTCACATGGTGTACCATGGTCCTTAGCCAGGTGCTAACAACAGGTGCTAAAGCAGCAGTCAGGAAACACTCATGCAAGATAGGTCACATCATACACAAAAAGATGAGGTTCTGATGGTGATCCCAGAGTAAGGCTTCTTGCATTCACTAGATGGCAATTTCAGGTGAGTGTGGGCCATTTCCAGCTCCCATGACCTCTATTCTGATGTACATTCTTCCCACTGATCAAACGGCAGGTGCTCTTGGAGAATACAATCTACCTCTGGCTTCCATTGTTTTAATCTCCCTTTTACATGAATTGGCCTGCTCTTATATGATTCTCCATCTAGAGATATTTTTCTCAGTAAGCTGAATTTTATAATTTTCTTCAAAAAAATATATCTTCACAAAGAATGTACATCTTGAGGTGATTCTGGAAGAAGTGCGTAGGACGGAGGCATGGGAAAGTGCTTTCTTCCAGGAGGGCGAATAGGTGAGAGAGCATGAGGTCCTGGTGAGCATCCCGTGGGTCTGAAATGTAGGGTATGTTGATTATTTATTATTAACCACTAATATGCATTAAGTGCAGTCTGGGAGATACAAAGATGAATCAGTTAAGTCATTCACATATTAATGAGACAAATACATATTGAATGTGTACCATGTGCTCGGCATTCCAATGGAGGATAAATAAGATGAAGTCCCAGTCCTCTTACTTACAGGTGTGAAATACAGGAGAAGTTTTTTTTTTTTTTTTTTTTTTGCTTTTTGGGGCCACTCTTGTAGCATATGGAAGTTCCCAGGTTAGGGATCGAATCAAAGATGTAGCTGCTGGCCTAAACCACAGCCACAGCAATGCTGGACCCTTAATCCACCGAGCGAGGCCAGAGATCGAACCCGAATCCTCATGGATCCTAGTTGGGTTCTTAACCCTCTGAGCCACAACAAGGACTCCTGGTGCATTGTCCTTTAGGCTGCTGCTTGGGGAACAGGGGTCCAAGCTAAGTGTAAGTATGGAAAAGAGTTACTTCTTTATCACTTGTTACACTTTTTCAGTACCTAGAAAGTTGAATATGAAGTGCTCCAAAAATAATTGTTGGGTTAGAAAAATTTTTAAATCGTGTGTTCGGTGGAAGAGTACATTTTTGATACATGTACTCTTTTTTTTCAGAGAGGCAACTGGTATATGAAAATGAGAGTTGTGTATAGTACATTGGAACAGCAATTAGCTCAAAATATATTTCCTAAGTCTATTTTGACAAAATTAAATATTCAGATGTGGTAACTCAATACAAAAATTAGCCAGAATGAAAACCTTGTAAAGTGCTAAACGTAACTCATTTCTATCATTTATACTTGCACTTTTGAAGCCAGGATGCAGATAATCTGTGGATCGTATTTTTATCATAGAATTCTGCCCACTTCAACTGAACCCAACTTTTACTTGCTGTGCATTTGTAGGTGGCATTATAGTCATTAGATTTTCTTTTCTTCCTCTTGTTTTTCAAATTACAAAGACTGCGACTTCAGGACTAAAGCTGGAGAACTGCATGGATTGAAGGCGTGTTATCATGAGCATGAACAATGGTTATTAAATGTTCTTATCAAAGGGGGTTGAAGAGTAGTGAAATATATTCTTGAAGTTGGAGCCAAAAAATAAAAGTTCACACAAATTTGCTTGATTTTCATGTCACTGAATTGCAAGTATGTTTCCTTTAAATGAATTGCGCAACGCTGATCTCTTTAAATTTCAAAGAGGAAATTTTCGATGGTATATATGTTATGACAGTAAAATTCCAAATAAATGATGGGTGGGAACTGGGTCGTTAGTTTAAAAACAGGCAATCCCTGTGGTCTCAGGTACTGGAATATGGCCTTTGAATGATGCAGAGCAAAGACTAAAGAAATGATCCCCCCCAATTTTTTAAAAGAACATACAATTTGAATGTGTGGGCCATACTTCCCTATAAAAACTTCTACATCAAAAAGCTTTTAACTCAATCTGTTAAAATATCCTTAATGGAAACCAAATAGAAAAAGGCATTCACATTTCCAGTATTTGCTTTACAATCATTTTTGCTAAAATACTGTATTGTTGGAAGCAAGGTCTACCCCACTTCTTATAATTGTGATTATTTCAACCAAATGTTTTAAATATAACTCAAAGACTTGTAATGCAAGTCCTGCAATTACATGACTACCTGTTATCAGGAGTCCCCATTTTTAAAATTATGAACTAGAATGCTTGGAATTCCCAGTGTGGTGCCATGGGATCAGCAGCATCTCTGTAGCACTGGGATGCAGGTTCAATCCCCAGCCTGACACAGTGGGTTAAGGATCCAGCATAGGTCACAACTGCAGATTGGATCTGATTCCCTGGCCTGGGAGCTCCATATGCCATGGGGTGGCCAAAAACAAAGAAAAAAAGATTATTCGTTATGCACACTGAGGTATATGGAATGATTGGCCATATATATTGCACGAGGCATCAAATAATTAATACATTAAAAATATTAATTATTATAAATATATTTATAAATATATAGCATGAGGCATCGAATAATTGATCAATTCTTTTTTTAAAAGTCAATTCAGTTAAAGAGGATAATCCATACCAATTTTTTTTACAGTGGCAAAAGCATGTTTATTACACATTTCCCTAAGATGTACAGACATAGCTCAGTTTCAGCAACAGACAAAATTGAACAGTAATCCAACAGATATTCAAATTATGCCAATTATTTTATATTTTCCTCTTTTGGATAAAATTCTCACATGAATATATAATATCTATTTGTTTATTTATTTATTTATAGAATTTCCCCACCAGTATTAAAACTATATTTTTTAGGAAAAAAAAACATAACTAAGGATCTTTAAGGAAAACTACATTGTAGAGTACCAAATAATAAAAACAACCAAAAAAAAGTCAAGGTTATTTCAGTTATTGAGGCAACATGACAAAGATTTATTTAGTTAAATAATATACACTATATTACAAAAATTGAAATAACCAGTTTTAAATCTAAAAATCAAAGGTACAGAAACACCCATTTTTGCATCTGCTAATGACAGTTCTTTAAATGAATAGTATAATTTGCTTGGGATCTCTGATGCTTAGTAGAAATGTTTATCACTTCAGTGAACAACTCTCAAGATTGCAAATGATCTAAACAATTATTTTAAGGACATTTTTCAAGGAAAATTTCACCGAATGTCTCAATTGTGGGTGAGGAAGGAAAATACATATAATAAGAAAGGAGCTTAAGGTAAACAATAGAAGATGAATATATTTTTATTAGTGTTTAATAAAAAAATCAAATGTTACTAAAGAAAAGGTCAAAAATGTATTTCCAAAGCCTAAGTGTGTTTGTTTTTTAGTATTCGAGATCCCACTATGACTTTAATTCTAGTATCGTACCTTGGATTTTTTTTGTTGTTGTTATTTGGTTTAAGAAACGGCTCGTATCTTTAAAGCTCTGGAACGGTGTAAATCATTACAGTGGTTTCACATTTTCATGGGATCAAGGAAACAACAGTAAGCTCATAAAACAGATACCACTAATTATGCAGAGGAGAAGTCATAAAGTTACTGGGAGAAGCATGTTTTATATTCATGGACACATCATTAAAAGTTTAAGACATGCTATCAAATTCTACATTTTAATACTATACCCAATAGCATTAAACCCTCCCAACAAGAAAATCAGATTGTTTAATGATCCTTTTTTGTCACACTGGTTTTATATGTCTGCAGTTGAAGCAGATGTGGAATTTGCATGGCTGAACTTTTTAAAAATAACTGGACAATTAAAAAAATCACTTTATCCCTAGCTATATCTAGTTCTAAAAAGATAGGAATCATCTTTCCACATACCTCTCTTAAATAAAGTTTATTTATTGAGGTAATAAGCCGTGATTCTAGATCAAATGTGTGTTTTTTAGGATAATGATTTGGGTCTTCTTCTGAACATTTAAAAACATAAGGGGGCTTAATAATGATAAAACAATTTCCATTTTAAATTAATTTCTAAAAATGCAGATTAAAAGTAAGAAACAAAATAAACTCATTTCACAGGGCACATATAAAAACACAAAATCCTAGACTATCACCAAGAGAAATCCAAACATCATACAAAATGTTAATCATACAGACAGTACTTTAAAGAGGTGTTCATAGCTAGACCACCACAAACATTTGCCAACACTGGGACACATATTTAAGCTGCAATCTTTTTTTGCTCATCCGCAAACGGACTAAAGATGGTCTATCTTAATTTGTGTACAATTCTAAAATCTTTCCATTTGTACGTAAATGTTCTGCATTCCACTGTTTAAGCACATCTTAGAGTCAGCTTTAGAAATATACACTTTCTGGAGCATTTTAATGGGGATTTTTTACATGCTGATAGCTTCAAGCTTAATCTCAAAGTGAAACTAAAAGATAGCCCTGGAAAATTCAGAGATGAAACCCAAAAGGCTGCAAATGAAAGAAAAAAAAAAAAAGGAGTGATTAGTTGTTGGGGATAAGAAAGAAACCCTGGGAACAGCAAAGTCATTGAAAATACTTAGACTCTACGGAAGAGATTTATGCAGCTGCTCAGAGACTAAACTAGAGGAACCAATCACTGCAAGAAACTCGGTGAGGGTTTATTCCTGGAACTTGGTGAGGTCAGCTGTGTGTGCGATGGGTGCCCGTGGAAGCAGGCAGGGAGCCTGGGACCGCTGTCCGGTTTGGTGGGCTTACTTGGCTATAATTTCACCATTAATTATTCAATAATTTTTTTTTGGCTTTTTGTACACATTGTGGTGGTCTTCAAAGGGTGAGAATATATGGATAAAATACTGGAAAAAAAAATCTTCTCTAGCTTAAATGTTAGACTCACCAGATCAGGATGGACCTTGATTTACAGTTTAAAAATTATACAGCCTGTACATCAAAGTGGCCATTAATATGTTGCATAAACACAATTCGATCTTCATAAACTACATGAACCACATTTCCTCAAAATTAATTGTAGTAAACTGAAAAATAGAGGAAAAGGCGGATGATAGATGATGGATAGAGAAAGGGAGAGAGAGATGTCATTATTATATGGCAACCTATGTTTTGATAAAACTACTCAATTTAAACACATACACACACACGCAACAAATAGCCATTACTAATTGTCAGGCATTATTCTAAGCATTTTATAGAAATATAAATTTATTTAATCTTCTTGATAACTAAAGAGGTAGATACTATTCTTGTTCCCAATTTATAATGAAGAGATGGAAATAAAGTGCCCAAGTTCCCAGAGCTTGTAAATGGAGAACCTAGATTTTAAAACTAAGTAATTTATGAAAAATTCTCAGAATGTAATGTACTCTGGGTCTACCTCACAAATCAGGTAATATAGATACAAATTACAGTGCCTTTTACTGATGTATAGATATCCTTACAATACAGAGATTTATTTTGTTAACGTGTAAGGGCTTGTATGTTTCACACTCTCTGAATCTCCCCTTGTGAGCAAACCTATCTTGTTCTTGTGCAAGGCACAAAGACATGATAATTTTGGCATTAAATCCATTTAACCTGCAAACATGAAGAAGTGCAGATTTTGTCATTCGAGGTTAACAGATACGTAAATATTTTTAGTAAAATTACAGATATGTGAACTAGCCCAGACCTGCTCTAAGCTGTCAGGAATCAGCTCTTACAGCTTTGGAGCTGGTTGTAATTTAGCACTACAAGTGAAATCCAACAAACTTAGAGGAAAACATGGTTACTCATTTGCATCTTCAATTGAATAATGCCTCTAATGGTCCAGTTACCCGAGTCAGATCCAAAGGTTTCTTCTTCTGCCAGATGCAGCTGCTCGACCAAAACACTGATTTGATTTTTCGGCAGGGTCCCTGTTCTCCTGATGAATAAATAATGCCAGGATGCCATGGAGTTGTGGACCTTGCCCTGTTTGTAAAAAGGGCTGCATCTGTTTATTCTCAGACATTCAGGGTCCTAAAGGAATAAGACACCAGAGGCCTGTGAATGAGACGCCCTTCTCAGACCTACAAAGCCTTCGCTCCTGAATCCACCTTAACCAGTTTGGAGAAAAGAGCTTTTGGCACCAAGGCATCCTTGGGGAAGACTGATAATGATCACTAAAGACGTATTTGGGGCTGCGGCCTCCCTCACTTCAAAGGTTTTCTCTCTTAATCAACATTAAATCATCATTTTGCCAGGGATCCGGGGACAGCTGTACACAATCTATTTGTTTTAAAACAGATTACAGTCAGGTCCCTCTGCCAAAGTATAAACTTCTTAATGTTGCCTGTGCTTTCAGAGGTTTTTAACTTGGAACTTTTATTTCTAACGTTAGTGTCCCAAATTAGCATTTCTCTCTAGGCTTATGGCTTGCATCGTCTCATAAAAGCAGAGCTAATAGTTTTATCAATTATCTAAATAATATAAACAGCCAGCGTAGGCCAAAGCAAAACGTTTAAAAATAAATCATCCAAATATTTCAGGCTGAAAAAAAAGGAAGGTCAAACCCTTACAGCACTTTCTGTGGTGTGTATAAATATCATACCAGGGCAATTGTCTTATTATTTGGTATTAACCATCCGATTATAGAAAGCCATATACACACACACATATATATGTATGTATGTGTGCATGTGTGTGTGTATATATATAGTCATGACCCTTCTTTTTTCTTCTTGAAAATGTAATCTACGTGCCCTATATCTTTTGCCTTCGTTTGGCTCCCATGACACTAGCAACCCTCATCCTCCTTATCCCCTGCTTGTGCTGATAACTCAAGGGTAACTACAAAGACATTTTATTACCCAATTAAAGAAAAGATTTTTTTAAAGATAATGATCCAGGGCCCTAAATTTCACCCCTACTTGATCTCTCCAGTTTTATATAAAAGAATAGTAAGCTGCAATATCTAAAGACAATCAACAATCACCACTTCAGAATCATATATAAGTAAATAATATATACATTAAGTAGATAACGATTTCCACTACATCGAACTATAGTCAACTAATACAAAGTCATCACTTAGTTAAATCTTGGTCAAAACAATACCATTAACAGTATAAATGATTATACAGTTAGAGAATGTTCATGTTATGTCAATTTTTATTGATTTTTGAGTAATTTGTTGATAATTCATTATGAGTCATTACCTCCATTGCACTGATTACTGAATTGAACAGTAGAGAGTTTTTACTAAATTAATTTGCCACAATATTAGATGGGAATCAATGAATATTTCTTTTGGTCCTATAATTCTAGCATCTCTTGCTAGCAATGCCTTTTGAAATCTTTTACATTTTTGCTAGAAATGTAGAAAGGAAAAAATACATGTGGATTAGGATTTTCTTTCTTAAGACACATACCAGAGGGTATTGTTCTTATGGCTCTACAGAATCTAAGGTTAATAAAAGCCCTCTCTACTAAATTAATCTTTCACTTATAATTTATATTATGCAGGCACTAGTGACGGCTTCGAATGTTTATTGGAGAGGTCCATTTAATTCCTACAGTTTTCCAACATTGAGAGGAGTTGAAAAACTGAAAGAAGTAAAGTTCTACAGAAATAGAAGGAATTAAAGACTTCAGATGGGTGAGCATCCCTATTCTCCTATTTACATTAGAGTGCCAGATGCCAGTAAAGGGGGTGCCATTGAGCCTCTCGCCAAGAATAAACACAGTCTGGAGCCCTGACTTCCTCCCACCCACATGTCCTAAGCATGGAGAGATCCAGGGATAGAAACATTTGATCAGCATTATTGCTACTTTCACACCTTTCAAGGCAGGTAAAAACGCCTGCCTCTGTCCATAGTTCAAGCGCTGGCAGATTTCATAGGTGGTTTAGCAAAGTCCAAAAGGACCTCTTCATCAAGACCACTCTTCTGCTCAGCGATGGATGAGCAGAAGCCCCTAACAGAGTGCAGGGGATCTGAAAACTACTTACTGTTTTCTGTGTTCTCTTCCTTCCTTCTTCCCAAGTTTTCAGCCCTTCTGCTAAAATTCCTAACCTTCCTACTTAATTGTTGGGAACAAGCAACAGCCAAAAATGTGACAGTGAGGAAGCACTTGTAACTTGGTGATTGAAAGTATGGGTGCTAGAATCACCAGGCACACCTGAGTTCAAATCCTGGGTCCGTCGTTGCTTCTGGCGTCCCACTGAGATGTTACTCAAATTCTTTGATATGTCACAGTACCTACCTGTGAGAGTGCTGTGAGAATTAAGTGAGAAAAAATACGTAATGTGCTTAGCATAGCCCTGGGTATATAAAAATGCTCCATGAACATTAAATATCATTATCACCTTATCATACAAAGCATTCACATCTGTGAAGGCATAGCATAGAAGCTACAAAGGGGATGATATGATTAATTATAGGGTGATATTATTATTCCAGCATCTGTAATTGGTATAACACCATAAAAAGGATTCCAAGTATGGTTCTCCTTTCTTCCCTGAAGAAAAATGAATATGGCTGCAAAATAACAGATGACTATTAACAGCAATAATGGAGAGAAAGAAGGAATTTACTTTATGGGTTGATTTATATGACGGTTGTGAGCAGCTGTCTTCAGAATTCCTTAAAGGACACCCACATCCCCAGGGAAGCCATGGAAATCCTTTGATTGCTTCATTCCTCAACCATCATCAAAGTGTTTATTTAGTCTAAACGCCTAACTGGTTCATCGTCTCTAGAGATTTTATAGCCAACAGTTTATCCTTAAGTTCAAGAATTCATATCGCCAGTGGAATTTTTTGCATCAGAGTGAAATATCTAGGTTTGAACACTGGGAAAGGACATCCAAGCGTTTCATGACTGGGCTTCTTAGAACATCTCAAGACTGAAAGAAGCATTTTACTTTTACATGATATGTAATGCAAACATTTGTTCTTTATCTTTTCTTCAGATTCTTAATCAAAACCTTTCTCTTAGTTGTGTGTACTTGCCATAATCTTTGATTAGCAGTTCATAATTTTCCTTTTTTTTGGAAATCCAGCTCTGTCATTTTATATATTTTCACTGCCAAAATTGCACAAGGTGAAAGATACTTGTCCTGAAATATTGAAATATCAGAGCCCTGAATATTGAGTAGGAGAAATTATGAATGACAGAAATATTAGCAAAGAATTGCTTAGAGCAAAAACTTCATATATACTAGGGCAGGAAGATAATTGACTAAAAAATGTATTTAAAAGAAACTCAATGAAATAACCAGCAGAGGAAAAAATTCCTCTAAAATAAGAGCCTGGGAGTTCCCGTTGTGGCGCAGTGGTTAACGAATCTGACTAGGAACCATGAGGTTGCGGGTTCGATCCCTGCTCTTGCTCAGTGGGTGAAGGATCCGGCGTTGCCGTGAGCTGTGGTGTAGGTTGCAGACGCGGCTCAGATCCCGCGTTGCTGTGGCTCTGGCGTAGGCCAGTGGCTGCAGCTCTGATTCGACCCCTGGCCTGGGAATCTCCATATGCCACAGGAGTGGCCCAAAGAAATAGCAAAAAGACAAAAAAAAATTAAATTAAATTAAAAAAAATAAAATAAGAGCCTGTTTGTGCTGGTTTGAAAAAATTAAACATAAAGTGAATCCTAGTTCATGTCTTTTAAAGGGGAATATGATTAAAGGTATTGATAAAGGTTATATTCCAACTCAACAATTTTCCAGGTCAGATAAACAATCTACATATTATAACAACATTTAATCATATAAAATGCATTCTGGGGCATTATCACTGGAACAACTTTATTTTGGACGATTGAACTTAAGGCTGGGTTTGAGGCAAAGCCAGCTAAAATGTTGACAAGCCTGTTATCCACCACTTCCCCTAATCTAATTATGCTTTAATAAACATAAAAGTCTATGTTTTGATGTGTTATCTTTTTCAAGAGTTAGAGGGTGATTCCTTAATAATTAAGAATTCCAAATGAATAATGAATGTTGAAATCTCTTGCATGGGGGATCTTTTTGAAACTTCACATAAGAAATCACTTATTTCACTCTCGTATATTGTAGGCATTTGATCACACAGTATTTGTTGTACTAGTATGTCATTTTATTCAAAGCCACATATAGATTCCTTAGAACGTTAGAACATCCTTACTTTGTATCAAAGAAGTTGTATGAAATCGTTTCTGCCTCCCTTCTCAAAATTGAAGATAAAGTTGTCTAACATTTTAAATGATATGTAAGGGGGGATATATTTAAATAAGAAAATGGCTATTACTCAAGATTTTCCAAATTTTTATATAGTTTTAGTCCACATTTGAGAAAATATAGCTAAAACTGCATTAAATAATTGATCAGTGTCAGTAATACAAATCATATCCACACAAATGGAAGAGAGAAATTATCAAAAGAAGGCTCCTCCAAAAATGCTGTTTCATGAAATATCTATTTAATAAGGACAAAATGACATTCTAGCTTGAACTATGTGGAAAATTGGCTCAATTCTCCAATTTATTGTGCAAATGTAGTCACCCTCAGAATGATAA
Organism: Phacochoerus africanus; assembly: GCF_016906955.1. Classification (NCBI taxonomy): domain Eukaryota; kingdom Metazoa; phylum Chordata; class Mammalia; order Artiodactyla; family Suidae; genus Phacochoerus; species Phacochoerus africanus. The sequence goes on along the minus strand of NC_062558.1, from coordinate 16,080,930 downwards.
AATTATATCTATTATAAAGAGACCTCAAAAGGCTGAGGCATCCGGGTCAGAAAATTGAAAACAAAACCAAATGTTTACTCAAAATCAAACCCAGAACTTCTTTTGAAATTCACTGAAAGAGCGATCATTTCAAATGTCTTTTCACCTTCTGGTAAGAGATGGGAGTCAAACTGGAAATACTGAAACGCTTTAACAAAGGCAGTAAAACAAAAACAAGCCTTCTCATACGACTTCCAGATGAAAGTGTTTTGAATAAGCATTTAATCATGTGGATCCTGGTTCAAGCCAAGCTGAACCTCAAAGGTTTACCTGTGCTCATTATTTAGAATTCACTAAGGAATGGTAACTCATTGCATCTACCGGGAACATTGACGGTGAAATGATTTCTTAAGGAAACTGAATGTTTATGTTAAGCCCATAGTTGTGGTCCATCTGGCAGAAGGGAGGAAGAGAATTCTGCAGTTCTTGCCAGGCTGTTTAGAGGTGGTTTTGTTTTCAAATTCTGTGCTCTCAAAATCTTGAATCTTTTCATGCTCACATACGATTCTTTAAGTCTTAGTTAATGTGCCAGCTAATTTTCCTAGCTGATTTTAAGTTTCGTGTATGTTTGTTTCATGGAAGACTGTTTTGGTTAAAGAAAAAAAGTTCTTTGAAAGATAGTTGTTTAGGATAGGACAAGGAGTATTAATAAAATGAAGTATTATTAGATATCCATAAAGAGTTCGAAAAATTCAAATTGGATAAGTCACAATTTAAATTTAATCAGTGTGGTGATCTAATATAAGAATGCACATCTCTAAAGATATTTTTGAATTTGTGCTATTTTGTAATTGATCAAATGATTCGCAGCCACATTGGCAAGTCAACCCAGTAAAACCCATATTTTCTACTGTGTCATGAATGTGCAACCAATGATCAGAGGGGAAGAAAAAAAATCAAGATTTGTCTGGAAGCGGAATTCTCTTTCTGAACACCAAGGGCAACCTTCCTGACCTCCTGAGAGAATTAATTACTGGAGATTCTAAACGGAATAGCCTGGCACTACCTGGAGGTGGCGCTAACAAAATTTGGCTTGATTCCAGAGCTGATTTTATTTCTCTTCCCTTTTAGAAGGTGACAGCACCTCTTCCCTGAGACAGGATATCCAAGCACACTGTATACACATTCTGAAAAATCATGCTTACAACTGTCACATGAAAGAATTTACAAAGTTACATTTCCACACTGTTTTGGCTTCCTCCACATCCTGACAATAACCAGACTATATGTTTCACTTGTTCTGAAGCCATATATAAATAATAGAATGATATAAAGAATAAAACAAACTGCTTTCCAAAAACGGAGTCTGTAAATCACACAGCGCAGCAAGATTTCCTTCCAAAACATCGAAACACTTCCCGGTTGCCAGTAATATCTACCACAGAGGAGTCTCGGAATTACTTTCGATAAGGACTGACGAGTCTTACCAAAGGCAATTACTGAAAAGGGGGGGGGGGGTTAGAGATCCTGGGAATATTACTTTAAGGAGTTTATCATAGATGGTGTTAATAGCACCACAAAGGGGGGGGGGTGTTTTTAAACAAGCAATAAACAAAGTGCTCTCTTATTGACACCACAAATAACAGAGAGAGTGAAATCAGTGTGGATATTCTACACCCCACTGTGCTCTGTCATCATAGTAATTCTGCTTGGCAGAACTTGAAGGTCACATGGTTTAGCTTTTTTTTTTTTTTTAAGTAAACTCTTTTGTAGAAGTATGACACATGTAAAGTACAAGAATCGTTGCAGCTCAGGGAATTTGCACTAAGTAAATACTCCTAACTTATCACACCCAAATCAAGGAACAAACCATTACTTGCATCTTGGAAGATGCCCTCCTGACCCCTCTAACTCACTCTCCCATCATCTTCAAACACCACAAGTTGCCTGTTTTGGGAGTTTATTTAAGTAGAATCATACAGCACATGCTCTTTTGTATCTGTCTTCGGACCTAATTTGCTCATCCCAAACACATCTGGAAGAATGGTAGGGGCAGGTCCTTGTTCTTCTCTGTAGTCCCACAGTGTCCATTGTATGAACACAGCACAATGTCCTCGTCCATGCTCCAGGCAGTGCACACTGGGTCATTTCCAGTTTCACACTCTTATAACTAATGCTGTTCTCAATGGAATCATGCTTGTCTTTGTGTGAGCATTTTTGTGCATTTCTGTTGCAGGTTCTGTTGCAGTGGCATTTTGAGGCCCCATCTTTGAAGTGGTCCTGCCAAATGACATTCCACCAGCGGTGATGAGAGTCTGGGTGCTCCACACCCTCACTGATACGTGAAGAGGTCTTTTCTACCGTAGCCTTTTGATGGGTAGATGGTGGTACACCATGTGAAATTTCTGATGATGAAGGAGGCTGTCCATCTCTTCATGTGGATAGAGTCCGCGTAGGGAGTTCCCACTGTGGCACGGTGGGTTAAGGAGCCAGCATTGCTGCAGCTGTGGTATAGGTCACAGCTGTGGCTCAGATTCACTTCCTGGCCCAGGAACTTCCATATGCCATGGATGCAGCCAAAAAAAGAATAATAATAATAGTAATGTCCATTTGAAATGTACTCCTTTGAGAAGTACCTGTTCAAGCCATTGCATAGTTCAGTTTTGCTTCAGTTACTTCCCTTTTCTCTCCTTAACATGAAAGATTTACATTTGAGAAAGACCAACTTAGAAAGGTCCTGTGCTGAACCACAAAGAGCTCACTCCATCCTTGCAGTTCTACCGGATAGACGCACTTAACACCCCCAACCCCCCCCCTTTTTTAATCAATGATGATACTTAGTCTCAGAGAGGGAAGTAACAGATCAAGACAACGCATTTCATTATAACCAGAACTGGGATTTGAATCTAAGTTTTCTTTAAGTTTCTGATCTTTCCTTTTGAAGTACTGAATCTAGGGAAAGATGTCCTAACCAAAGGAATAAACTCCATTACCTAAGGAAGAATATGCAAAGGAAAATATTTGAAAATACATTTGCATTTATTCTCACACATCTTTGGAATAGTTAAGACCTTTCTCAGGAGAGAAGTTAATTCAAGACAGTAAAGTTCCAGCCAAGCAACACTTAGAAAGCCACAGAACAGAATTACAGTTTCCTGGAAGGAGGAGTCCTTAGCCATATATATTCACAGTGTTATTCATCCTTTCTATAGAGACTCAAAGGAAAAATTACAGCATCTGACATTTCTACAAATCGCCCAGTTAAAGTCGGGAACACAGAGGTTCAACTTCACATTTTACCTATGCAATTCTCCTAGTGAAAACACATTTTCCTAATGCATTCGATTGAATTAACTTGCACATCTAAGTTGCCTGGGACTTTTAGTAAATTTCAAACACAGAAGATGCCCTTTCAATTTAGATGATGTTTAAATTGAGAAGGAGAGAAAAGGCAGAAAGGAAAACTGTCATGCCCTATGAGTGGAAACAGTTGACAGGCCAAATATACAATGACCTATTAAGAGATTACCGCGTTATAGAACTTTTATTATTCACATGACTGTATCATCATGCTATCTGTCTACTCAGAACATGGCTCAAACTGGTTCCACAGGTTACTGTCAAGACAGATCAAAACAGTCCCACTTGTTGAACCATCAGAGTGTTCCGAATTCTGCAAAACAGAGAGACAGGGTCTGTGACCTAGAGACAGATGATAAAAATTGCAGGCCAGAATTTTAAGGTACTTCATGCCTCTCCTGGCTTTCACAAATATACACAAATGGGGGTGCCCGCTGTGACTCAGCAGTAATGAACCAACCAGTATCCATGATGATGCAGGTTCAATCCCTGGCCTCAATCAGTGGGTTGAGGATTCGGCATTGCTGTGAGCTGCGGTGTAGGTTGCAGGCAAGTCTTGGATCTTGCATTGCTGTGGCTGTGGTGTAGGTCAGCAGCTGCAGCTCTGATTGGACCCCTAGCCTGGGAACTTCCAGATGCCTTGGGTGCGGCCCTAAAAAGCAATATGTGTGTGTGTGTGTGTGTGTGTGTGTGTATAAAGCAAACTATACACACACACACACACAAATTTATGTAGTCAGCATTCTGTGAGGTTCAGCTATGTGATTGGAACATTTTACTATTTATTTTAATATAAATGAATCCAAAGCTCATGGCAATATGAAACTAATTGCCCAGAACCTGGAGAGGAAGAGTGGTTTCCAGACCTTGTGAGATTTTACCTCTCAGTTTCTGGGTCTTTCCCCTTCAGGGAGGAGAACAGATGCTGTATCACTAAGGAAGGCCCATCACCAGCCCATAATCCTGTTGCTTCCAACTGTAGGAAGCAGGTAGGGATAAGTACCCAAGGAAAAAGGACCCACAGAAAACATCGAGGGTAATGGAAGAAAAGGGGTGGTTTGGTTTGCCTTCTAATAATAGGTATCTGGGTAAAAACTCCTGGCCTGCCCCTTTCTAGCTGGGTGATTACGCTCAATTAGCTCACCCATTAAAGGATCATACTCAATGGAGGAATAATCTTTGGGGGATTGGAGGAAGTTCTGAGGAGAGAAATTTAGATTCAAATGAAGGGAAAAAAGAACTCCATGCTTACAAATCTTCCCCAAATTCCAGAATAACATCTCTTGGCAGACCAGGATGTGCAGGTAATGAAATAAGGTTGAATACTGCGTGTGAAGTACTTACCATATGCTAAGGGCTTTTCATGCTGAAAGATCTCTCTCTCTCTCTCCCTCTCCTCCCTCTCCCTCCTCTCCCTCTCTCCTCTCTCTCTCTCTCTCTCTCTCTCTCTCTCTCTCTCTCACACACACACATACACACATGAATATGCAATAGGCCATCTGGTCTCCTCTATGTAAACACATGGAAGGTCCAATCTTCTTTACAGTTTGATACTCACATTCAAATTGTAGCCAGTAAGTATGTGCTACCTCACTCAGTGTTGCTTGTTCTTTAAATCTATGCTGCATGTTTCCTACAGTAACAAATTCCTAGCAGCATCCCTTGTAGGATCTCATGCAAATAATAGCCCTCAGTTTCCTCACCTGCAAAATGGAAATAATTACAGTAACTTTTTCATCAGATTGTTTACAAGAGTTAAATGAGCAACTTTTTCTAAAGTACTTAGAACATTGCCTAGCACATAATAAGAACAATGCAAATATTTGTTAAAATAAATTCTTTGTTGTAATTTAACTTTTCATAGTTCACTTTCTTTTCTCACCAAGTTTTCCCTGGGGGAAAAGACTTACCATAGGTATTTGTGATTTCCACAAGAAGGCAGGAAACCAGAAGGAAGGAAGGAAGGAGAGAACAGAAAATGATCTTTTATTGAATAGTTCCAATGAACTTAGTGCTGTACTAGATGTGCTTTAAATCAATTTTCCCAGTTAATCTTCCAAAGAATCCTATGAATTGGATAAGAGTCTCCCTGTTTTAAAAATGAGAAAAACAGGGAGTTCCCGTCATGGCACAGTGGTTAACGAATCCAACTGGGAACCATGAGGTTTCGGGTTCGGTCCCTGCCCTTGCTCAGTGGGTTAATGATCCGGCGTTGCCATGAGCTGTGGTGTAGGTTGCAGACGTGGCTCGGATCCCACGTTGCTGTGGCTCTGGCGTAGGCCAGTGGCTGCAGCTCCGATTAGACCCCTAGCCTGGGAACCTCCATGTGCCGCAGGAGTGGCCCAAAGAAATAGCAAAAAGACAAAAAAAAAAAGAGAGAGAGAGAAAAACAGCATCAAAGTAGATGAGTTTCTTGCCAATGAAGCACAGCAGTGGCTCAAAAAATAATTTTAAAAGATTATGCCTTTCTCATGCTTTGGTTCATTCCTAAATCTGGCTTTTTATCATTTCTAAGGCCAGAATGTGCGTAGCCAGGACAGCTATCCCCTCTCAAATCAGAGTATGTCAGCTATCTACCTACCCACTTTCTATCAAATACATCTTCTTATTAAAATTGTCATTCTCATGTTATCCTTCGTGAGAACCCATTGGCACTTGTTAACCATTAACGTATGGCATTTCCGAAACTGGGTAGCCAGCAAGATATTAGCAGAAAATCAATTCTGTGGTCAAAAATGTTTTAAAAATACTAGATTGGGCAAAGTGAAACTGGTTGCTTTGGTGTAACTTCTGCAGAACTTTGACTGTCTCAATGTTGGCATCTATCTCCTAGGAGGTTATTGAATGTGTAACCATGCCAAAAGGAATTTTACTACAGGATTTTAACATCTCACAAGCCGCTAGTGTTCGACAGACCATGATTTAGAAAATTCTGACTTAAAACAAAAAAAAAGACCAGATGCAATGAGGAAGAACAGCGTTTTAATGGAGAGACTTATAAAAGTCGCTTTACAGCCAGTGGCTAGAACCGTGCCTAGTTTTTTGTTTGTTTGTTTGTTTGTTTGTTTTTGTAGAAACTCGGTGAATTTGTGTTAAATGATGAATAAGTGAAAAGAGTCATTTGTTCTGTTTAAATAAAATGCATCAGTATTTGTTTCCCTCAATCCACCAAAATAAAGGGAGACAATGTGCTTTTAGGGCCAGATGGACACTGGTTTCCAGTTTTGGTCCTAAACTTACTAGCTATGTGATCCTGGGCAAATCATTTAACTTCTTTGAGCTTCAGCCTTCTCAACTGTATGATAAGAATAACAGGCTACCTTTTTAAAGTAGGTCTATTGTTGAGAAGATTAAATGATATAATTTGTGTAAATCATTTAACAGTGTCTGACACATGGAAGGTAGTCAATAAACAATGGCTGCTGTCATTGTCAAAAAAAAAAAATAGGATTTGTTTTCCTCGTCTTGTATAGAATCAAAGTTACCAAAAGGAAGGAGGAAGAAGTTACATAATAATTCAAAATGTCAGGGTCTCAAAATTAAGTTACTTGGGCAAAAATTTTGTAAAGGTTTCTATCAATTTATTGAATAAATATTTGAGGAAGAAATAAAGAGAAACTCAGGACAAGAAGAAGGAAAATTGTTTGTAGAAAGGACAGTAGGACAGAGCCAAGGAACCAGGCCCTCAAGAATAAAGATTACACATGCCTGCCCCCATACACACACACACACACACACACACACACACACACACACATCTCAAGCCTCCATCAGAAAACTGTCCTTATCATACTAAGTGAAGTTAGACAGTGAAAGACAAACATCATATGATATTCACATATATGGAATCTTTAAAAAGGATACAAATGAACTTATTTGCAGGACAAAAGCAGACTCACAGATTTAAAAAACTTAGTTACTAAAGGGGACAGGTAGAGGGGTGGGAGGGATGGACTTGGGGGTCTGGGATTGGATAGTCACACTGAGGTATGTGGAACAATTGGCCAATGTTCCAACTGACCTGCTGTATAGCACAGAGAACTCTACCCAATATTCTGTGATAATCTATGTGGGAAAAGAATCTAAAAGAGAATGGATGAATGTGCATGTATAACTGAATCACTCTGTTGTACAGCAAAAGTGATCACAGCCTTGTAAATCAACTATAGTTCAATAAAACTTTAAAGAAGGAAAAAACTGTTGTAACAGCAAATAGAGGAAAGAAAGAAAGAAAGAAAGAAAGAAAGAAAGAAAGAAAGAAAGAAAGAAAGAAAGAAAGAAAGAAAGAAAGAAAGAAAGAAAGAAAGAAAGAAAAAGAAAAGGAAGGGAGGAAGGAAAATGTCCTGATTCTATGGAGGCAAACATTTAACCATTTTCACTGTGTATCTCAGTGAAGCAGACATTGCCAAGGGCAGGAGAGCATGTGTGAGGTGCAGAGATTTTGATATGGTTTTGAACTTCCAACCACAAGTGAGCCAAATTAATTTTGGACAACAAAACCGATTTTTAACAAAAGGAGTGGCAAAAGACAGTTGGTCATTTGGCTCATGAATTGTTTTTCTCTAATATGTCTCTCTTCATACCATCACAAATCTTTTCTTCTTGGCTTCCTTCTCAATGAACTATTTCCATTATTTCTCAACTTGGTCTCCCTTGATTTCCTGAGAAAATATGGTGCTCAGAGATGAAAAAGAGGAAATCAGAAAAACAGGGAAGTGAATCAAAGATATTTCTGGTGCAAGAGATTTCCAGATAAACATCAGAAGTGGAGAAAAAAAAAAATGGAGCCTAAAGGTACTCCCTGAAATATTCTTAGTTTAAAAACTAGTAGCAATGAATGTTGTTTTCTTCCTAATTTCATGGGGTCATGCACCTGGAAGTGGCCCAGAATGGACTCTTGGTGGAGTAGACTAAAATCAATTCACAGAGTTCCCTGGTGGCTCAGCCAGTCAAGGATTCTAAGCTGTCATTGCTGAGGCTCTGGTTACTGCTGTGGCACAGTTAGATCCCTGGCCTGGGAACCTCTGCATGCCAAAGGCGGGCCAAAAATAAACAAAAACAAAAACAAAAAACAAACAAAAAACCCAACTCATTGGCTCACATGGTGTTTCCCTTTTTGCTTTCTATATCGCAAGAAGGTTTCCAGCAAGAACCTATTCCAGCCCTGTCTTTTCTGAACCACAATTCCTTATATTTTAGCAAGCAGGGTGCTGGCACTGGTTACAAACATTACGGAGAGAAAAGAGGTTAAGAGGGAGTAAGAATGCAAGTGTAAATACATGGGCAAAATATAAAAGGCTTTCCGGGCTGCCTTGAGCTGCTCCATCTGCTCCCGGGGGCTGGTGGCGGCCCCTCAGTAAGAGCATCGTTCTTGGAGTCCCGTGTATAAATTCGCTCCGCAAATTAAAATGTTGGCTTGTGCTCCGCCGGTGTTTAAGAAGGTGAGTGATGATCTTGAGGGAGTATGTTTGTGTAGAAATGTGTCATAAAAGATGATGTCTTGGCCCAAGAAACGAGAGGTCCAGGTTTAGTCATTTGTTAAAAAAAAAAAAAAAAAATACCAGAGTTAAACATAACTAACACATCATGAGAGTAAGTCGCTTGCCAAATGTAACTTTCTTTTGAGTCTGAAATGTCAGCTTTTACCCTGTTTTTTTAAGGAATATTTTTAGCATTTTCCTTTGGTTTCCCTGCTCATCGGGATCATTTTTTTTTTTTTTTAAGTCACAAAGCAAAGCACTGAGTGTTGTACGTTTTTTTCACTGATACAAACATTAAAATACTATCATTGATTATTCTTCTCTTGCACGTTTATTGAATAATGATGGATTCAATTCAATGTGCCACATACTTTCTGAAGTGACTAAGATATGGTGGGTTTATGTAGCCATTTATACTCTCATTTTGAGTTTTAAACATTAAAATATAGGTCTTCATGAGGAACTGGTTTTTTTTTTTAACTATCATCTTCCTATTATTTGTGTTACTGGTTTTCATTTTACATGTTAAGTAAAATGAGTAAGTTTATGCTATCCATCCACAGAGCTCTTTGGCAAATCAAACTTTAGGGAAATTTGCCCACAGATAAATACCAAAAGCAGAATGGCTTCATCCATCCATGTTGCCTCCCAGAAAGTCATTTCCATAATGGTCTGATTTTCTCACACTAGCTAATCTATTTGCTAAGGCAGAAATAAAATCCGTATTTCAGGTTGGCAGATATTGCCATGTAGGGTGATCAATTTAATACATGTTAGGATGTCGCATATGTTGGTAATGTGCTAATTCAGAAGCAGCTATACTCCACAAGAGTGCTATAGATGCAGATTTTATAAACCTAAAAGAAAAAAGTACTCGTGGTAATTAAGAAAGAGATTGAAAGTATTATAGGCACCAAAAATCTTCAACACGAGTTTCCCATTCACCGAAAGACTTATGCTTAAAAGCATATCGCCAGGGTACACCTGGATTGATGAAAGATTTCACAGGGAAGGAGATGACGTATTATTATTTTCTGTAGGGACAGTGGAAAATTACTACCAAATTATTTGTTAAGTGCCCCTCAGCCTGTGCTTACAAAGATGAAATAAAATTCCTGATGACTTTAGCCACATAGGAACATTGTAAATTGTATGTTAGCTTGCTCTACTGAGACATGAATGAGAGCGCAAAATTCAGAGTATGCTCTGCTCAAATTAAAATTCCTGTTCCTGTATTCAGAGTGCTATCTGTGAAAGTTTACTGGGTCTAAATTCAGTGATCACATAAACACTGTTTTCCTTTCTGGACCATTCTTATCTATTAAGTGGAGATGCTTGTTCATGAACATATAAATGATCCATTTTTAACTCACTTTGTTGACTGTCTCCGATAATAAACTGAGGTGCCATCCACTTTATTTGGTCATAAATGCAGCTGTAAACAACAGCCATGAACACCAAGTCATCATCTGTGTGACCTGTCATGCTTTCTTGCCACAAAACTTTCTTTAAAAAATTTTTTTTTTTAATTTTATGGTAGGTTTACATCAACGTAAATTTGCGTCATTTACTTCTGTTAAGAATGTCTTCTTCGGGTGATCACGTACTCAATATTTCCTGAGTCGAAGATGAAGGTTAGAAATTGAGCTTGGCCATTTGTTGAAAACATCAGAGTTTTTATTTGCTTTTACTGAAGCATTCATTTTCTCCCTTTTTAAAAAGATAAAACTGAGGATTGGTTATGAGGTAGAGGAACAGGAACTTAATATCAGAGAATTAGCAAGTGAACATTCTATACTGTGGTTTGTTTCATGGCACTAATAACATCTGAGCAGAGGTGCGGGTAACAGAGATAATATTGGGAAAAGAAGGATTAAACAAGAAAAATGTAAAGTAAATACACAGACGAATAGAAAGTGCAATCAAAAGTAATTTAAATAATAATAAAATGATCTTAGTACATATCTGAAGCATATGGCTCTTCATTGTACTTAATTATTCACATTTAGAAAATGTGCATTTTATTTCTTCATTGTGGGGAAGCAAGTAAAACCTAAAACAAAATTTTAAAAATTTAAAGTAATAAGAAAATAATAAGAAATGTGACAGGAAAAGCACTTGAATACTTTCTAGGCAAAAAAAATACATATCTTCAAACTAATGAATGGGAAGAAAATTTGAAATCAAGATACATCCAGAAGCAGCCCTGAGCTATAGCCTCTGTGCTCACATCTGCTTCTTTTCCACATTCTAACAACCATCCAGGTGAGTAAATATTGAGGAAGTCACTGTGGATGCTGGCTGCCCAAGATGCCACAGCTTCCTTCCTGATAAAATACCAGCAGTCGTCATTCCTTAAGAGGGGGACTATTGTTGGTGGATAATATGTTTTCAATTTCAAATTTTATTCACATAATTTTTCTTTAACTTTTAGAACATTCAGCTATCTCTTTACCAGCAACTTCCAGCAAAGGACAAAAAAACTGGCACAAAAACATCAGCTTAAAAACTCAGCATAAGGGTACTTGTTTCTATGGACTGAAAAGTAAAGGCTGTAATTGTGTCCAGTCATCACTGGGTGTCTGTAGGGGACTGGTTCCCTACATTTGCAGATACCAAAATATAGAATGGGATAGGACTTGCTATATAATCTATGCAATCCTCCCATACATATACTTTAAATTATCTCTAGATCACTTATAATACCTAATGCAATACAAATGCTATGTAAATAGTTGCAAAATCACATTTTGCTTTTAGAAACTTTCTGGATTGTTAAAAAAAATACCTTTGGAGTTCCCGTCGTGGCGCAGCGGTTAACAAATCCAACTAGGAACCATGAGGTTGCGGGTTCGATCCCTGCCCTTGCTCAGTGGGTTAAGGATCCGGCGTTGCCGTGAGCTGTGGTGTAGGTTGCAGACGCGGCTCGGATCCTGCGTTGCTGTGGCTCTGGCGTAGGCTGGTGGCTACGGCTCCAATTAGACCCCTAGCCTGGGAATCTCCATGTGCCTCGGGAGTGGCCCAAAGAAATAGCAAAAAGACAAAAACAAACAAACAAAACCTTTGACCCACAGTTGGTTGAATCTTCAGATACAGAACATACAGATATGAAAGGCCAACGCTATAGTCAGATTTTCTGCTAGCAAAAAAAAAAAAAAAAAATCCTATTCTGTATGATGTAATATTTTCTGGCTTTCTATAAAGAACATCCCAACTTTGGGGGGAGCTTTTCAATTCAAGAAGTTGGAGAAGCACTGATATGAGGACAGTATTCATTTAAAGACATGTCCCTTAAAAAAATCTTATCTTACTGTCCAATTAATAACAGTAGTAGAAGAGGATTGTCTAATAAGAAATACGTAGGCACTTGGAACAAAGATCCAGTGATCTTTGAGTAGTAAATAATTTATGCTTTCCTTGGTCAAAACTGAAAGGTAGGAAGGGGCTTGAAAGAAAATATTCTGTGTATTTCAAATGAAAAAAGAATGGAATTTCGGCTTGATTTTGGCTTGGCTAAAAGCAATTATTATTCCCTGCTATCATAATGTCTTAAATTTCTACCTTTTAGATCTTTTCTTTTTTTCCCTTCAGCCTGCCAGAAGCATGCAGAAGTTCCCCAGGCCAGGGATCAAACCCACACCACAGCTGTAACCAGAGCCACAGCAGTGACAACACCAGATCCTTAACCCACTGAGCCACAGGCAAGTCCTGAGACCATTCTTTCGCTGAATGATACCATGGCCTAACTAAAATGGATGTTTGTCAAAACTAATATGGAAAATCTTCGGTACTGTAGAGGATTAAGGGAATACCAGACAGGTTGCTCTTTACAAAGCATGAGCTCAGAGTGTCTTATAAATATGCACAAAATAAATGCACAGTAAACGTCGCCTGGCAGAAAGGACAAGCCTAGAAACTAGGCGAGGAGACAAGAGACATCCAGTGCTGGAAAGGGTGTGGCCGTACCGACCATGCCTCTCACCTGCACTGGAGCTGCAGTCTCCCCAAGGGCCCTGTCAGTTCTTACCTCCAATCACCATTTCTCCACCTGATGAGCAGTTCCAGATGATGAGTCTGAAAGGGGTTCAGGTTTTTAATAAGCAAGTTAACCTCTCTTTAAAAAAAAAAAAAAAAAGTCTTCCTTTGGTTCATTTTTGCTCCGAGTGTGAGAAAATTTGCTTGTGCTCCATTAGGAGGAAAACTGGAGCCCATGGAAAGGGGTAGTGAGGTCCAGACAAGGGCCTCACCAACAAAAAAGGAAAAGCTTTATTGGAAAATCCAGCCTTGTGTAACTCCATGCTCACCATTGAACTGGGTTTTGAAGTTGGGAAGATAAATTCTGGTATCAAAACAGACGGCAGGGCTAAGCCTGAGTCTCCTGACAACCAAAATCCACTGTCTTCTGCACAATATCTCTAAGGATCCTGGGCTCAGCCCCACATTCAGAGGGGCATTGGAGGGCCCCTGCGTGCGGCCCACCTGCGCCTGCGCCTGGGGTCAGGAGAGACACTTATCCTCACTGTTGGTTTTGTAGCAAACTTGGCAGGAAGCAACGACAGGGCCATAAAGGGAATGGCAGTGTTCTCTTAACCACTGGAGACAGCACAGCCAGCCTAAAATGGGCATAAAGCAAACAGCATCGCCTCATAGTTGTTTCAAGATCAAGAAGTTGATTTTAAGAGAGAAGAATCAAGAAATTATGCAGGGGAGTTCCCCTTGTGGCACAGTGGAAATGAACCCAACTAATATCCATGAGGATGCAAGTTCAATCCCTGTCCTTGCTCAGCAGGTCTGGGATAGGGCTTTGCCATGAGCTGTAGTGTAGGTTGCAGATGCGGCTCAGATACTGCACTGCTCTGGCTGTGGTGTAGGCCAGCAGCTGTAGCTCTGATTCAATCCCTAGCCTGGGAACTTCCATATGCAGTGGGTTCAGCCCAAAAAAAAAAAATGAAATTAAGCACTTCTCCTTTAGAATTTTCTTTTCATTTCAAAGTCATAAATTATAACATCCTCTATTTGCTTAACAAACATCTCACTATAAAAATACAGTTTTTCTCCCACTTACAGATAATAGGAACTGTTTTAAAGTATAAACATTATGTCCTAAAATTTATATGGACCCATAAACGACCCAGAACTGCCAAGGTGATACTAAAGAAAAAGAACAAAGCAGGAGGCATAACCCTCCCAGACTTCAGACAACACTACAAAGCTACAGTTATCAAAACAGTATGGCACCAGCACAAAAACAGACATGTGCATCAATGGAACACTATAGAGAGCCCAAAAATAAACCTGCACACCTATGATCAATTAATCTATGACAAAGGATTACAAAATGGGAAAAAGACAATTTTCTCAGAAAATGGCATTGGGAAAGCAGGACAGCTGCATGCAAATCCACAAAGTTAGACTACAATCTCTCACCATACACAAAAATAAACTCAAAATGGCTTAGGGACTTAAACACAAGACATGACACCATAAAACTCCTAGAATAGAACATAAGCCAAACATTCTCTCACATAAATCATACCAATGTTTTTTTTAGATTAGTCTCTCAAGGCAATAGAAATAAAAATGAAAATAAACAAATGGGACCTAATCAAACTTATAGTCTTTTTACAGCAAAATAACCAAAATGAAAAGACAATCCACAGAATGAGAGAAAATATTTGCAAGTAAAAAGACCAACAAGAGCTTAATCTCCAAAACAGCTCATAAACTCAACAACAAAAAAAATCAAACAGCCCAATCCAATAAATGGACATTTATCCAAAGAAGACATACAAATGGCCAATAAGCTCATGAATAAATGCTCTAAATTGGTAATTATTAGATAAATGCAAATAAAAACTGCAATGAGGTATCCCCTCACACAATCAGAATGGCCATCATCAAAAAATCTATAAATAACAAATGCTGGAGAGGGATGGAGAAAAGGAAACTCTCCTACACTGTTGGTGGGAATGTAAGTTGGTGCAGCCACTGTGGAAACAGTATGGAGGTTCCTCAGAACCCTAAGGCTAGAGTTATGATTCAGCAATCCCACTCCTGGGTGTATATCCAGATAAAACTATAATTTAAAAAGATACATGCAGCCCTATGTTCATAGCAGCACTATTCACAATAGCCAAGACATGGAAACAAACTAAATGTCCACTGACAAATGAATGGATACAGAAAATGTGGTACATGTACACAATGGAATACTACCCAATCATAAAAAAGAATGAAATAATGCCATTTGCACAACATGGATAAAACTAGAGATTATCATACCAAGTGAAATGAGTCAAAAAGAGAAAGACAAGTACCATACAATATCACTAATATATGGAATCTAAAATATGGCACAAATGAACCTATCTACAAAACAGAAACAGACTCAGGGATATAGAGAACAGATTTGTGGTTGCCAAGGGAGAGGGGAAGGGAGTGGGATGGACTGGGAGTTTGGGGTTAGTAAATGTATTCTGTTATATATAGAATGCATAAACAAGGTCCTATGCTACAGCACGGAGTACTATGTTAAATGTCCTATGATAAACCATAATGGAAAATAATATTTTTAAAAAGAATGTGTATATATGTATAACTGAATGACTTTACTGTACACAGAAATTAACACAACATTATAAATCAACCATACTTTAATGAAAAATAAAATAACATAGTTTTTTTTAATTAAAAAAATTTAACAGAGTAAGCATTATGATGTAGGGTATATGCTGTGGTTTGTAAAATGCTGATTTTTAAAAATTTTTAAACTTTTCTTCCTTTTATGCCAGCTTTTATATATGCCTGAAAATATGTTCTCAAAATTATTTAAAGTTTTATCCTAAAGTTGAGTTCTCCTTTTTAACTTACCACTTGTGTTCTACGTAATATGATAATCTGTGTATCTGATACGTAAAAATAAATATGTATGTTTGGCTCCTAAAAATGTCTTCTTCCAATAGATCCAATTGTGAGTAAGAAGACACACCCTTTGATTCAGAAAGTGATTTAGAACCACAAGAAGCCAAGGATTGACAGTACTATCACTGGGGACCATCTTCAATTTTTAAGAAGCCCAATAAGAAGTAATTTAAAAAATTATGGAAAGTGCATGCAAGAATACCAGGATTTGAGAAAGGCAAATTAGTAACTTTATTCTGAAAAAAAAATGGTTATTTATCTGAGATAAAGTCCCATATTCTTTAAATGGCTCCAAAGGTAGGTGTGTTTATAAGCCAAATTAATTTACAAATTACTACATTTGTGGATGTATGCTAAGCAAATAGGTAATGAAAATAAAACACACCAATTGTTATTATTATCTTTTGTCTTTTTAGGGCCACATCCACAGCAAATGGAGGTTCCCAGGCTAGGGGTCTAGTCGGAGCTGTAGCTGCCGGCCTACGCCACAGCCACAGCAACGCCAGATCTGAGCAGCGTCTGTGACCTACGCCACAGCTCATGGCAATGCTGGATCCTTAACCCACTGAGCGAGGCCAGGGATCAAACCCACAACCTCATGGTTCCTAGTCAGATTCACTTCTGCTGCACCACAACGGGAACCCCAAAACACACCATTTATTTTTAAGCATATATTTCAAACCCTACTATCTCAACAAACAAGCTTAAAATACACGATTCTTGGAGTTCCCTTGTGGTGCAGCAGGTTAAGGATCCAGTGTTGTCACTGCAGTGGCTTGGGTTGCTGCTGTGGCACAGTTTCATTCCTTGGGCCGGGAACTTCCACATGCTGTGGGCACAGCCTATACATATATATACCCACATATACACACACATTCAGAAGACACATGATAGATACTGAAACTAAATTTCTTTTCATTTATTAAAAGCCTGATACATGGATTTAGATTTTTTTTTAATCTAAATAATTTCCTTTTGTTCACATCTTAAATGCTCTCCTTTATTGTGATCATTTAAGTTCTTTTTGGACAAGGCGGAGCACATATAAATAAAGGAGCATTTCATGGTTGTTTGGCTAAGATGCAGTTAATAGCTTTCTTCATTTACATGATCTTCCACAAGCCAGTTTGAATTTTCAGTAGCAATAATACAGTATTATTTCAATACTAAAAATATCGGTATTCCATATTTGATGTTTCCAGATTCTTTTTCTTTTGAATGGTTTATTGACACTGAGATTATTAACATACATCCTGGGAGGAAAGTTTTAGATTGATAACACTATAGCAACGACTTCACTTAGGAGACACAGGCTCTGGTTTGGATTAGAAAGTTCTTTTTTAGAACCACAGTTTCGATTCGTGGCAGGAGTGACTCGGCTCTGATGGCATATTTTGTGTGGAATGCCTTGCGTTTCAGCCTGGGGCAGTTAGGATATAGAAGAGAGGGGAGACTTTCTTATAAAAACATCAGGTTTTTCTCAAATTGATTCCTCCACTCTTTTCAAGAAACAAATATTATTCCTCTCTCATCTGTAAGACAAATTTTTTGTCAGTTACAAGACATCAAGTCAATATTAACCTTGAAATGTGTGGAATACAGCTCATCTAGAGAAAATGGCCTATTTATTCTGGGTAAGTAGAAAAGAAGAGTAATAATATTTATTTTGTAGAGGGTTTTTCTAGAGAAGAAATGATTGATTTTTTCCAACTTTTAATTTTGAAAAATATCAACCATACAGATAGAGTTAAAAGAACAGAATGAACACTAACATATCTTAGATTTTCCCCTTTTAAATATTTGCCTTATTTGCTTTCACTTTCCACCTCCCCTTTCTCTCTCTCTCTTTCTCTGTGTCTCTCTGTCTGTCTGTCTGTGTCTCTCTCTCTATATATATACATGTATATATATATACATATATATCTATATATATATACATGCTTTTTCATGCTTAGCCATTTGAAAGTCAGCTATAGTCGATGTAACTCCTGAACTCTAAATAGTTCATCGAGATATCGCCTAAGACTGAGAACATTCTACAAAACTGTAACCCGAGAATCTGCTGCACAGCACTCAGTACCTTTTTTTTTTTTTTGAACCAAGATTCAGTCAAGGATCACACACTGGATTTAGTTGCATATCTCTAGACTCCTCTAATCTGAAACAAGTTTTCCATTTGATAAAGTGAAAATTCATATTTTCAAAATTAATCTCTAGAGTATCACCAATTAATACTGACAGCAGATAACCATGAAATCAACCTTAAAAACCTAGCCTTAGTACCTAACTTAAAAAAAAAATTATGTCGCTAGAAAAGTCCCTTGCAAATTCGACTCACCTCAGCGACTCTGAGGTAAAGAATACGAAAAGCAAGTTTGAAAGTAACCAGGAGCTTCCAGCTGTACAGACCCCATATTGAGTTCACCACCTTGAATTGAACCCAAAATTGAATTGGGGGTCAGCCCAGCTAACACAGGATAAGGTAAATGTGCTGAATTAACAGTAGAGCCAACAAAATAAATATTCATTTTATTTTTATTTATTTATTTATTGTCTTTTTAGGGCTGCACCTGCAGCATATAGAAGTTCCCAGGCTAGGGGTCATATCAGAGCTGCAGCTGCTGGCCTACACCACAGCCACAGCAACGTCAGATCTGAGCAGCGTCTGTGACCTACACCACAGCCAGGGCAACGCTGGATTCTTAATCCACTGAGCGAGGACAGGGATAGAAATTGCATCCTCATGGATACTAGTCAGGTTCCTTACCGCTGAGCCACTGTAGGAATTCCCAAAATAAATTTCATTTTAATTAGTACTTCCCTACTCAAATGCTCTGCCCTCCCTTCTCACCAAAATCCTCAGTGTCATTTTACACAAGAATTTGAATCCAGTCTTACAAGAGTTTTATGAATATTATTGATGAATATGATTGATTAAGTGGGTGTTGCTTCTCAGAATAATTCTCTTCCTCACAGTTAACATATCTTGAGAAAAGCACATCCTTGTCAATAAGCTTACTGCTTATTATTTCCTTTGGAAGAAAATCTTCACTTGATTAGAATACAATGCTAAATAGGAATTCAAATCATCAATATCAAGATATGTTAGAATTGATACTATGTCTCGTACACGGATGTGTGCATATGTGCAGGCTTATCTTGATACGATGAAGTGTTAATACATTTTTCAGCATTTGATAAACAAATGTGCCATTCTAATGCCTTTTATTGCAAAATGCATATATGTGACAACTGCATTAATAAATATTCAAGTTATTTTCCAAGTCTTATGTCATAAACATATTTGTTGGTTCCCCTCAAGTATAATTCTATATCAAAAAGAAAGAAACTATTAATGGTGATAAACAAGTAATAGAAATATTGCTGTTTTTTGGTTTCTAATTTTTTCAAGTTAAGAAATTCAAAATCAGAGAGAAACTGGATTTAAGTCGTACAGGTAATAGACAAAGGCAATTACCCTCTAGTTTGGGGGGTTTGTATTGCCACCTAGTGTCTAACTTTATAACAGACCTGGGCTTGACTATGACATCAATTGAGCAATCTGGAAGACATTTTTAATTACAACGTTTTTCAGACAAAAAATTTCTTAGCCTCCTTTTTTTAAAAGCCAATACACTGTCATATAAATCTATCTGCCCATGAAAATATCAAAAATATCACATATTAAAGAGTAATACTTATGAAGATAATGGGTGTATATATATAATGACATGCATTTGTGCTCAAAATCAATTTTAGTATTATTTTGGATGAGTATAAATATATTAAAAAGAAATATCCCTGATGAGACAAAAGTCTTAAAATCTGTCAAGCTTATTCCATTGATATTTACCTAAAATATGACTCCTGATTTTTTTTTTTCCTTTTTACAATTTACTTCATACAAAACAATCCAGGTTGGATAATTTTATGTCCTCAAAGATTTTTTTTCACTTGATAACTAAGGTCTGATTTTAGAAATTGGGTAGTTTGTTGTGTCACTGTGGAAATGACACCCATTTCTCCCTCCAAAGATCCAGCCACTCCCTGAAATGCGAAACCCATGGAATGGGTTTAGCTGGCTTCGACGGTGCCCTGAAGACCTTCTAGGGCAAAGTGACTAGTGATTTGTCCCAACATCAGCACCCTCTCATGATCCAATTCAACACACATTTGACTAGTCACATATTTTTCATCCTTTTCATGTCATGGGTGTAATGCAGTCATGTCGAGTACATTGTCTGGGGAATGGTTTAAATTGGCATTTTATTGGTCTGCTCTATGATTGTCAAAGTACAACTCCTTTCCTTTACAAACAGATATCTGCGGTTGGCAGAAAGATGTTATTTGCGGCTATAATGGCCCGATAAAGATCAGGTTGTAGTAGTGAAGGTTTTGTGTTAAAGTCAAGTTGAATTTTTTAGCCATTAATTTTATCTGGTACGAGACAAGCCATGGCAGTGCATCTAAGTGATAACAGCTCCTTCTTGAACGTAAGCGGCACGGTCCGCCCTTGGCAGGGTTTCAATGGTAGAAGACTGATCTGCTTGTAAAGTCCTCCTTCACGTGCCTGGTTGCTCCATTTACATTTTTTTCCTTATGGTAGAGGGTGCTACAGAATGGGAAAAAAATTGCAGGAGTAAGTTTAGGAGTTCTACTGTATAGATGGGTGGATAGATTTTTTTGCATTTTTTCAAATCATAACTTTCCTCCCTGAATTGCACCATAAAAGAATGTGAGTCTTGAAATTTTTAAATATGGTCATTTTTTCTTGCTTGAAACTGACTCGCAGTAATATGAGCCACTTTTGTCATCTTATACTTCTTCTAAGCAAGGCCTGGTCTCCAGGGCTTATGATTGTCCCCAATTATCAAGGACTCACAGAATCAGGTTTGAGTCATTACTTCTTTGGCCATGAATGCCCACATTACCAAGGTACTGATTGAACTATGACAATAGATAGACTAATGTTCTTTATAAATGTGTATGTGTGAAAGTAGTAGCAGAGAAATGAAAAAAAAAAAGAAAGATGAAAGAGGAAGAAAATTGAACCAAGCAAATTCTTTGTGTAACAGAGAAAAAGAAGAAAATGCAAAGAACTATACTTCTAGAGGCCTGAATAAGATATTGCTGCTAGGATTTCCAGATAATTATTGAGCTTCATAATTACATCTAAAAAATGTCATCTTCTTAGTTTTATTTAGTAGCAAAAAACTCATGACCAAGTTTTCTTATTCTTTGCCAACACCCCCGCAACATACATACCCAAGTAAACACTAACATGTAAATGTCACTTATGTGTCCCAAATTCCTGGGCTAGGGGTCCAGTAGGAGCTGCAGCTGCAGGCCTACACCACAGTCACAGCAATGCCAGATCCAAGTCCCATCTACGACCTTTGCCAAAGCTTGTGGCCAGCAATAAATCCTTAACTCACTGATTGAGGCCAGGGATCGAACCCACATCCTCACAGAGACAATATTGGGTTCTTAACCCACCAAGTCACAATGAGAACTCCAAAAGCTATTCTCCTTTTATCATTTCTTTTAAAGTCACTATTTTCATCTCAAAAACCTACAAGGGAGAGTTCCCTCTGTGGAGCAATGAGATTGAAGTGTCTCTGCAGCATCAGGGACGTGAGTTCAATCCCCGGCACAGCACAGTGGCATAGGCCACAGCTGCAGCTCAGATTCGATCCCTGGCCCAGGAGCTCCATATGCCGAGAGGCAGCCAAAAAGCAAATAATTAATTAATTAATTAAAAATAAAAATAAAAACAGAAGTCTGAGTTTTAAAAAAAATCCCCTAAGGGGACAATCTCCTAGAAGGAGAATTTGGGGCCAAATATTTCAAAATTCATGATAAAGGTGACCGTGGAAGCCTTCCTGCTCCTTTATAACCTTGGTTGTTCTGCTGATAGAAGGGGACGGACGCATAGAGCAGATTTACGATCTGGTGGGAAAGTTCATGTCCAGGCATCATGAAAGTACAGCCCTGTGTCATGAGAGAAGTAAACTGTCCACCTTTCTAGACAGGATGCAGCAAAGGAAAAGCAGTGAGAATGAAACTCTGAAAATGGTAATTCATGCCTATTTCTCCTATTAGTGCTTTATATCCCAGGGCCTTATACGTAGGGATTCAACAGATGCTGAGAAGTGAACCTGAAAGGAAGGGAAAATGAAATTACAGATACTTTATAGACAAAGAAGAACCAAGTCGCTTTGGGGAACTTGGATAAGAATTTCAGGAGACCAGAAAATTACCTCAGAACAATAAGCAGTGCATCACCAGTCTCAAATATTCTAAGTTAACCTTGATTAATTCTATATATGAACATATATAGAAAAGTACCAGACGTATAAGGTGGGTCTCATGCCCTAAATCTAGGGAGACTGAGCCAGTGAAAATTTCCTAAAAGCAGACACAATGCACAGTAAATGTTGATTCACTAAAACCAACCACATATGCTGACACAGGTCAGAGGAAGGAGGCAGCTCTGGGAACAGCCACGTGGATGCATGGGAAAGAGTCAGGGTCTGAGCTGACCTTGACCAGCTGGCAGGATAGACGAGGACCAGCAGGAGTGAGAAGGGAGGTCAGGGCTGAGAGGGCTGCAAGGGAGGTGAACATCGGGCCCAGAGACAACACCTAGATATGCACTTGCCCCCAGAGGCTGGTAGGCTACCCCTACCCCATCAAAAAATAAATCCCACTGAGCTCTTTTTGTCTGAGAGATGGGAAGAGGTGTGAGAAAAAAGAAATGTTCATATTTAACAACTCACTTCAAAGTGCCAGTTCTTATGCAAATTGCCTTACCCTTGACTCCATACCTAAAATGTTTGAACTTCAGAAAAAGAAATTTTAAAAACACACCAATAACTATGGCATGAGGTAATGCTGAAAGCTTTTATAGGAGAGTTATCATGTTAGAGAATTTCCTAGCATGGAGACACGACGCTAGCTGGGAGCAATCAAGGAAGACTTCACAGAGGAAGAGGCATGTTTGATCTGAGCCACAGCAGTGACAACACCAGATCCTTAACCCAGTAGGCCACCAGGGAACTCCAAAACGTTTTTGATATTGTAATAGTTCCTTTACTAAATTCTAAAGACCCATAAATGATCCCTTTATTAAGTTACAGAAACTGCTAAGTAGAGCCTTCTCAGGGAATTATTTGTCTGTGAGAAGCCTCTTTGGCATTCATTTATCTCTAGCATTTTTGATATGTTAGGGTCCACTAACATAAACATTGTTTTTTAAAAATTAGGTTGAGAAAAAAGTGTGTGCACAGATATAATCTAATTCACCTTTAAATTATTGAACTTTATGATGGTTTGATAATCTGCTCTATCACAAAAATGTCAAGCTCCAAAAAATCTGAAAGAATATCTAGTTCAACTCTGGGTACAGATTCAGAGTTAAAGCCCTTGGAGATTCAATTACTCATCAAAGTCACATAGTTGGTGACAAAACTGGAACTTGATTTAAGGACCTTGATTGTTGGGCCAATGTACTTTCCTCTGGCCAGGCTATCTCCCTCTAATATCCCTCATCTTTAAAAAAAAAAAAAAATGAATGCATGCCATAATACCAGGTAGATAGTTTTGCCTTGGCTCTCTCAAGTGAGTAAACCTGAATACTTGTGACTCTGGGATTTGGAAATCCAGAAATTCACATCCCTATCTTGCCACATACAACTGCTAATTTTTAAGGGCCACACCTGCAGCATATTGAAGTTCCCAGGCTAGGGGTCGAATCAGAGTTGTAGCTGCTGGCCTACACCACAGCCACCACAACACGGGATCCAAGCCGCGTCTGCAAACTACACCACAGCTCACATCAATGCCATAACCTTAACCCACTGAGCAAAGCCATGAATTGAACCCACGTCCTCATGGATACTAGTGGGGTTCATAACCCGCTGAGCCACAGCAGGAGCTCCCCAGTCTTTGTTTTATTTGCTAATACCATTTCAAAACAATTGATTGTTCAGAGAGTTAGCTTCCAGGTCATCATTCATGTGGTAAGTGGACCTTTCAGATCTCAGTGCAGGCTCCCTCTGCTTCACAGGATAAGCAAGAATACCTGGAACCGTGCAGATGTCTTGCTGTTGAAGTCCCCCTGTGGACACGGAGGCTCCTCTGTGCTATGGAAAATTCCTTGGTGGAACTCTTGGTGGATTTTCATCACTCTGTGTTTCAGAAAGACTGCTCCAGTTCTCCCTGGAAACCGACTGCTCTTCTCATCTTCACACCTGTAGTCTTGGTGGAACTAATTGCACCCCTTATTCCAAAAGTGAGTCTTCGACCCACTTCTGGGGAATCAGAGCAGTGCAGAGTCTGTGTGATTCAGATGTGCTCGCTTCATGAGCCCAAGTTCATTTTCCTTTTGGGACCGTTCTGTCACTTCCAGGTCAACGTTACCATAACTCATATTGGTGCCACACCTCGTCAGCTACATTTCATGATGGGCTATTACCTTTTGGCAAGAAAACATGTGTTCGCCTGATTATAATGATAACATTTATATAGTGTTCTCTGGTTTACAAAGCACTTTCACATTAGAAAGTCCTATTTGGTATATTTTGCTTCTACAGACTAAATTTTTCTTCCAGCCAGCACATGACTATTGGAATCAGTTCAGGAGGTTCCATGAACAACTTAGAGAAAGATGGTCATTGTGGGTTAAAAACAGAAGAGTGGTCATTACATGTAATATATACTGAGCGCTCATAAACCACCAGATTCTTTATTCTCATTTACATTTCAAGCCTTTGTTCCAGGTCAGTGTTGTTAATTTCATTCTACAGATATGGTTTAGTGCTGCAAAGTAATTCAACCAAGACCACACAGCTCATCAGTGGCAGGGGAAGGATAAAAAACCCACTCCTGCCTGAGTCCAGAATCAGGCTCTCTAACCACTAGGTCGGGCTGCTGCCCTGCCTGCAGAGAGAAGAGCCCAGCTGTCCAAGAACTTCTGGAGGAGCAGCAAGGGCAGGAATTTCCAAAGTGGAGGAATGTACACGTTATCAGGGAAGATATGGTTAATTAATATGGACTTCAGCCCCCTCGGTTTCTGTGCCAACAACCAGGATTTTGGGTACTGAGAACTGAAAGTAAGAAAAGCATTGTTCCATGATCACGATCTTTAAATTAAAAAAAAAAAATCAGATGGAGAAAATGTACAGCTTAGGAAATGCAATCTCTGCTCCAATGGATAAAGGCATTAGAGTGAAAAACGACCTTGTTAAGCTGAAGTGATGGGAACTGAAAAGGGTCAGGGGCGGATGGGGGTGGAAGTGAGCTGGGTCTATCTGAGGCTGCTCCTTTGTTCAGAGGAGCTGCTGGTGCAGATTTTGAAATCAAAGGTGAACTCTGAATTCCATACAGACCACTCAGCCTCGCATGTGGAAATACAATTCCAAGAAGGAGGACACAAAAAAATTGCTTTGATAGATTTGAAGGGATGTTAGCCAGTCACCCCAACTATAAAGACAAAAAAAAAAAAAAGACAGTTTAAGCATCGCATGTCTGGCACATGCTTCAGGACACACCCTGGAGAGCAGCAGGACACTGCTGGGAGGAGGAATAAAAGGATCCCAGAAAAGATCATCTTCCCAACAAGACCTTTCTACTCTCTTGCTATAAACAGTGGGTTCCTTGACCTACAAAAGACCACAACTATTCTTCACTTTTAAAACCTGAACTTGGATTTAAAAAAAAAAAAAAAAAGACGTGTGCAAAGTAGTTGAAAATGATATAACCTGAATTTATTTGATAACTGTAAAGAGTTCTACCCTAAGGGTTCACTGAAGAGAATGCTCATCCATTCACCCTCTCTGTAGGAGATAGTCACTGTCTGCTCCATTAAGTTATCATCCCGATGCAGGAAATTTATCATAATTTATTCTAGGATATTCTAAATTGACCCTGTTGATGACCACTGTGTAAACAATGTCTGCTCTGGGCTGGGGTTGAATGATTGAGGGTTGGAACTGGCACAGGTTTGGAGCTGCTGTTCGCCAAACAGCTCCACGGTTGCTGTATCAGTACAGACCCCAGGGATGTCTTAGAAGGAGTTCAGTGGTTATGGAGAAAAATGAGGCTCTTCCTCTATGTCATGGTAATGGCCACTTACTCAAATATCTCTCTTTGGAGAGGCAAGTCCAAATGGCATAAGGTTAAAGAGCATTGGAAAGTGGTTTGTGCATATACAACAACATGGCTTTTCTCATTAAAGAAAAAAAAGACATTTGCAGAGGTTAACAAAGTCCTCTTGAGAAAAATATCTTCCATGACAATATACAAAACTAAGTTGTGGTAAATTTTCCCAGGATTATAGCAGAAGCTGTCCCCATTGGAAGGAAAGACTTGTTTTTTTAACTTGCTATGTTTCAAGTCACAAAAACATATTTAGGACTTTATTTGAGCTGGACCAAAGATGCTGAGCAATGACTAATCTGTTTGTGGTACCATCTGTTCGAAGAAACCTCACTATTTTCAACCCCTCAACCTACAGCATCAATAACTTGATGTCACCATTTAATTTTACATGTACATTTATCCTTTGCTGGCTTTCTGAGTAGTGAAACTTGATGTAAAATCTTAATGGAATACTTTTGTCTCCGCTAGAAAAGTTTCTCTTTGCTCCCCAATCTTCCCATTTGAAATGCCCTATGGGTTTTTTTTTTCCTGCAGATTTTTGTGTCTAGCTAAAAGTCTAATATGCTGAGCTTCTTTCTAGGTGACATTATTAGAAAGTTGGAAGAAAATGTCACAAGACAAAGTCCAGTTTATCTAATATTTTTCCCAGCATGATTTTCTCATTTCTCTTTGGTTTAGCTCAAATCAAATTCAGGCTTCATTTTGCTGCCTCTTCTAAAGCTATTTCATCTCTTTTATTCAATAACATGGTTGCCTCATTGGGCCTCTTATTAATTACATTGATAATGAGCAAATACCTCTGAGCAATACTAAATTCTAAATGTCCTATTCACAGCCCCATTCTTTGCATAGTGGCTCCATAGAATTATCCTTCCTTGTACGATATTACCTGCTGCCATATTAATTGGACAATGACTGGTTTATCAAAAAGGCAGCTTTGAAGAAGGTTAGTGGCTGCCTTAATAAAGGTCACTTGCCTTTGTGGCATCTTCATGAGAGTCTCTGCTGGACTTGAGAGACAAATAACCCAATCACATTACTTTATGACACATGCCTATTGTTTTTCTTCAGACGTTTCTCCTCATTCCCAACCTTTTTCTCAATGTTTCTTTTGCCACGTCCTCAACCATATCTTCATGGTTGTTTCAACCTATTTTCAACTTCTTCAGGTTTTAGAATTGATGAGGACTTGATTTTTGCCTCACAATTTTACCTCTAAATTTGCTCTTTTCCATTAAAATTTCTTCTCCCAGTTTTGCCCCTTCAGAGGAGAGAGTATAACATAAAATCTTCCATGAATTTGTCTTTCTCTGCTATGTAAGTTACTTGCTTCTCTTAGGTCATTTTTCCTCTTTGAAAACCCCTCTTATGTGCAAGTAAGATCCATACAGAACAGGCTAAAAGGACAGTAGTGGAAAGTTACAGGTGCCATCTTTGGTAAAGAAGGAGAAAGACCAAGTCATTTCCATCCAATGCTGAGTCAGGATTACTCCACGGTAACAAAGCCTGGGACCCAGAATCACTCTACAGCCTCTGTAGGTTCCCATCTTCCCATGTTCCCCAAATATCTCTACCAAAAAAACACATTTCTTTGAAACTTTAAGGAACCTGAGGATCATCTTCTAGTCTCCTTGAAACATATCTCCTTGAGTAAGAGTATCTTCTCCCTTTCTTCTGATCTTAACTCAGGTTCATGCTATTATAAGAAGATAGGTGAGTTCTACCTCAGAGGAGAAGGTCTCCACATAGAACAAGTAAACTCCTGGAAAGAGCTTCATATTTGCCTTTTGTACAACTGGCAAACATGGTATTATTGTTTTAGCTATGAAACAGGCAAGATGGGAGTTACCTTGTGGCGCAAAAGGTTGAAGATCTGGTGTTGTCACTTCAGAAGCTCAGATTGCTCCCTGGCCCAACCCGAGTTCGATCCCTGGCCCATGAACTTCCACACACCGTGGGTGCAACCAAAAAAAAAAAAGAAAGAAAGAAAAACCCAAACAGTCAGATCAATGAGGTTAAGAGTGAACTTATTTCTTTAATTCTTTCGTGTATATTTTTTCAGAAGTTAAGCCAATATTATATTTTTGTGATACACGATTATACTCAACTCATTACATGGCATCAGGAAGGAGCAAGCCAGAACATTATTTTATTCTTTTGCCAAACTTCCCCCCTTTCTATTCCGTCCTATTCTTATTTATTGCATGAAATTGTTCAGTCAGTATCAGTTATTAAAAAATCTAGCCATGCTATAAACAATTTGTTCCCTTGAAAAAGTCAGAATTGGGAGTTCCTATTGTGGCTCAGTGGTAACAAGCCTGATTAATACCCATGAGGATGTGGGTTTGAGTCCTAGCCTCACTTAGTGGGTTAAGGATCTGACATTGCTGTAAGCTGTGCTGTAGGTCACAGACTTGACTTGGATCCCACATTGCTGTGGCTGTGGCCAGCAGCTGCAGCTCTGATTTGACCCATAACCTTAGAACTTCCACTTGCAGCATGTGTGTGGGTCTAAAAAAAATTTAAAAAGTCAGAATCAGAGTTCCCACTGAGGCACAGCAGGCTAATGGTCCAGGTTGTCTCTGTGGCGCTGCAGGTTTAATCCCCAGCTCAGTGCAGTGGGTTAAGGATCAGCCTTGCTGCAGCTGCAGAGTAGGTTGCAACTGGCCTGGGAAATTCTATGTGCCACCGGGTGGCCAGAAAAAAAAAAGTCAGTATCATGATTAGTAACTCAAAGTAATAGAGAGAGAAATCTGATTTAGAGAGATATTGGACTCCTCAAGTTAATAATTTAAAATACCAAAAAGTACATGTAATATTTATAAACGTCTCACTAATTAAACATCTAGTGCAAATATATAAGAATATAAAACACAGAGGTTTCAAATCCTAATACTTGTAACAAAATAGGAAACTACAATCCTGCCATTGGTAATATTTTCCACTCTTAACTATCACTTACATGGCAATTCTGGTCCTGCTAAATTATTTCTATATGAACTCATTAAATCCTCATAGGAACCCAGCAATGTCACTATTGTCATCAATTTAGAGATAAAAAAGCTGATATTCAGAGGAGAAAAGTCACTACCCCCACCAAACAACACAAAGTAAGTAAATAACTCAAGCTCTTAAAAAAGTTAATAGATCAAAACCAGCCAGACTATGACCAGATAATGATTAATTCTATTGACTATTTCCTAATTTTTTTTCTATATGTTATTGCATATGTGTTGTACTGGTAATCCACACATGTGGGAATCCAGTTTGCTGGCAAATACAGTCAGCAAACAGGCCGCTTGGTCCTTCCCACTCTGGGACAAGAAAAACTTTTGTTGTACAATCTTTACAAGCAACCAGATGTCACACACTTCAACAGAGTATGCAAATATAAAATTCATGAAACTTTAAACAAGCAATGTGACCACAAATATTAGAATATTTATTCTTCTGAAGTATTTTTTTGTGTGTCTTTTTTCTTCTTTTTTTAGGGCCGCACCCATGGCATATGGAGGTTCCCAGGCTAGGGGTCCAATTGGAGTTGTAGCCACTGGCCTATGCCACAGCCACAGCCACAGCAACTCAGGATCCGAGCCGCATCTGCAACCTACACCACAGCTCACGGCAACACTGGATCCTTAACCCACTGAGCAAGGCCAGGGATAGAACCCTCATCCTCATGGATGCTAGTTGGGTTCATTAACCACTGAGCCATGACAGGAACTCCCAAAGTATTTTTTTAAATGGCAGAATTAGATCTCAGTTTTGTAGATTTGTTTTATTTTTGGCTTACAGAGACAGAGAATTTTGTTAATGAGAGTCTATTCATTTTCACGGTATATATACAGAGGTGTTCTGTTTGCAGATGGCAACCTTAAATTAAAAGATGTAGTCTTAGGGAATTCCCATCATGGCACAGTGGAAATGAATCCGACTAAGAACCATGAGGTTGCGGGTTCGACCCCTGGACTTGCTCAGCGGGTCAAGGACTCAGCAATGCCGTGAGCTGTGGTGTAGGTTGCAGACACAGCTCAGATCTGGTGTTGCTGTGGCTGTGGCGTAGGCCAGTGGCTACAGCTCTGATTAGACCCTTGGCCTGGGAACCTCCATATGCCGTGGGTGCAGCCCGAGAAAGATAACAAGACAAAAAGAGAGAGAGAGATGTAGTCTTAAATGTGAGCTCTCAGGGAGAAGAATACAGCATCTTCATTCTGACCTCCAAAAAAGGCAGAAGACTCTTCAATATTTAGAAGGATAGAGACATACAATGCATAATCAAAGTACAAAATAAAAGCAGATGTAAGAGGCATTTAGGAAACGAATGGGAAATTTAAATATAAATTTGGGAAGAATATGTGAGAAGTATACAATGTCTTTATTTTTTTTTCATTTACCCCAGATATAATTGATATAGATAGATATAATTGATATATAAAGTTGTATAAGTTTAAGGTGTACAAGATATATAAGACCAGATACTATAAAACTCTAAGAGGAAAATATAGCCAAACACTCTCCAACATAAACCACAGCAACATCTTCTCAGATCCACCTCCTAAAGTAATGACAATAAAAACAAAAATAAACAAATGGGACTTAATTAAACTTAAAAGTTTCTGCACAGCAGAGGAAACCCTAAACAAAATGAAAAGACAACCCACAGAATGGGAGAAAATCTTTGCAAATAAAGCGACTGACAAGGGATTAATCTCCAAAATTTATAAACACTTTCTGCAGCTCCATACCAAAAAAGCAAACAACTCCATCAAAAAATGGGCAGAAGATCTAAACAGACATTTCTCCAAAGAAGACATATGGACGGCCAAAAAAACACATGAAAAGATGTCCAACATCACTATTATTAGAGAAATGCAAATCAAAACCACTCTGAGGTACCAACTTACACCAGCCAGAATGGCCATCATCAGAAAGTGTACAAAACAGTAAGTGTTGGAGAGGATGTGGAGAAAAAGGAACCCTAGTACACTGTTGGTGGGATTGTAAATTGGTGCAACCACTGTGGAAAACAGTATGGAGATTCCTCAGAAAACATAAAGTAGAACTACCATTTGATCCAGCAATCCCACTCCTGGGCATCTATCCAGAGAAAACCATGACTCAAAAAGACACATGTACTCCAATGTTCATTCCAGCACTATTTTCAACAGCCAAGACATGGAAACAACCTAAATGCCCATCGACAGAGGAGTGGATCAAGAAGATGTGGTACATATACACAATGGAATATTACTCAGCCATTAAAAGGAAAGAAGTAATGGCATTTTTAGCAACATGGGTGGACCGAGAAATTATCATGCTAAGTGAAGTCAGCCAGACAATGAGACACCAACATCAAATGCTATCACTTACATGTGGAATCTGAAAAAAAGACACAATGAACATCTTTGCAGAACAGATGCTGACTCACAGACTTTGAAAAAGTTATGGTTTCCAAAGGAGACCAGTTGGGGGTGGGGGATGGGCTGAGAGTTTGGGATAGAAATGCTATAAAATCAGGTTGTGATGATAATTGTATAACTATAAATGTAATAAAATTCACTGAATAATTAAAAACAAAAAGTTTTAAAAAGGCATATAATATAATGATTTGATATATATACATATTATTAAATGATCACCATAATAAATTTAGTAAATATTTGGTAATAACAATTAGCAATTTAAAATAATTGACCATTTTTCTCATTGTGATGAGAATTTTCAAGATTTACTCTTTTTTATTCTTATTTTTTGCCTTTTAAGGGCTGCACCCAAGGCATATGGAAGTTCCAAGGCTAGGGGTTGAATCAGAGCTGCAGCTGCCAGCCTACACCATAGCCACAGCAATGCAGGATCCAAGCCACGTCTTCGACCTACATCATGGCAATGCCAGATCCTTAAGCCACTGAGCAAGGCCAGGAATCGAACCTGCATCCTTATGAATACTAGTCGGGTTCGTTACCACTGAGCCACAACAGGAACTCCCTCAAGATTTACTCTTATAACAACTTTCAAATATATAATATAGTATTTAAGTATAGTCATCACGTTGTACGTTACACCCCCAGAATTTATTACCTTATAATTGAAGTGTGTATCCTTTTTTTTCCTATTGCATATATGCACATCCATTCTTTGTCAGATTCTTTTCTCATATAGGTTACCACAAAATGCTGAGTAGAGCTCCCTATGCTTTACAGCAGCAGGTCCCCATTGACCATCCATTCCAAATACAATAGTGTGCATATTACAGTGTCTTTGCAACTGAGTCTCCCAGCAGCCTCTCCTGGGAGACTTTCCTGGAAAGCTAAGATTCCTGGCAGTGCCTCAAGGGTTAATGTCAGAAAGGTCCCTAATGGACATTCAAAGCATGCATCTTTTCTTGAAAGGCCAGAGGGTATCAAATCAAACCCCTTTTGGCTCAACCAGCAGCACTCAGTCTGGAAATACAACATTAAAAAATCTAGTCATGACTTACTCCTTGAAAACTACCACAATCCAGTAGATTACACTGCTAGCAGATGATGGTGCTAAAATGTGACTTTTAGTTGTCTGCCTGCAGGTGTATAAGAAACAACCTGGAGAGCTCAGAAATAGAACCCTGAGTGCATGGAGATATCACTTAGGAACACGACTTTGACATAACAAGTCATTGGAGAGATGATGCTGATAAGACCACTTTTTGGTTTCAAAAATAAAATATAGGAGTTCCTGTTGTGGCTCAGTGGGTTAAGAACCAGACATAGCATCCATGAAGATATAGGTTCAATCCCTGGCCTCGCTCAGTGGGTTAAGGATCTGGTATTGCTACTAGCTGAGATGTAGGTTGGAGACAACACTCTGATTCAACCCCTGGTGTGGGAACACACATATGCCACAGGTGGAGCCATAAGAAAAAAAAAGAATGAATGAAAGAAAGAAATTTTAAAAAATAAAACACATGTATCCCACACCATAGACAAAAATAAAATCTAGATTATGAAGTGCAAAAAAGCAAAGTTCAAATTTTAAGATGATATAAAAATATCTTTATGACACATCTAGATAGGAAAGAATTTCTTAAGGCAAAAAGAGAAAAGTTGATAATTTTTAAAGATTTTGCATTAAAAATTCTTGAAATACACTGTCCACTGCCTTCAGAAAATTTTCCTCTAAACAACTGCCTACAATTAAGATTGATTAATTTTCCAGAAACATTCCCAAGAGGACAAATATCATTCCAGGATAATGTCTATTAAAATTTTGACTAAGGGGGAGAGGAAGGGAGTGGGATGGACTGGGAATTGGGGGTTAATAGATGCAAACTATTCCTTTGGAATGGATAAGCAATGAGATCCTGCTGTATAGCACTGGGAACTATATCTAGTCATTTATGATAGAGTATGATAGAGGATAATGTAAGAAAAAGAATGTATACATGTATGGGTGACTGGGTCACCTTGCTGTATAGTGGAAAATTGACAGAACACTGTAAACCAGCTATAATGGAAAAAATAAAAATCATTTAAAATAAAAAATAATAATAATTCTAGGGAGTTTCCACCATGGCTCAGGGGAAATAAATCTGACTAGCATCCATGAGGACACAAGTTCAATCCCTGGCCTCACTCAGTGGATTAAGGATCCAGCGTTGCAGTGAGCTGTGGTGTAGGTTGCAGATACAGCTCAGATCTGGTGTTGCTGTGGCTGTGGTGTAGGCCAGCAGCTACAGCTCCAACTCAACCCCTAGCATGGGAACTTCCATATGCTGTGGGTGTGGACCTAAAAATACAATAATAATGATAATAATTTTAAAGTTAAAATAAAATTTTCGACACTTTGGTTTCTGATAAAGCTCTGCCATCTCATGAAAACAATACCCACACAGTGAACGTGTGCTATATCTTCCATAGATGGGCATTTACTTGGAAATACTGGAGACCAAAACAAAAAGACAAGAAAGGAAGAAGGAAGATGGTTGAAATAAAAACCATCAGTTACTACTTTTGCCTCTCTCTTTTCCCCATGCTTGTGCTGTCTCTTTGAGAGGCACAGATACATGCATCCCCATGGATTTTTGTGGGTTTATCAGCTTTTGAGTAATTAGCTGGAAAGCTGTGGGAACATAAGGGACATCAGAGCTGTCAGTCAGAGGATAAGAGAGATCTTAGAAGCACCACCACAATGTGGTGGAGACTTTTTTCTTTTTCTTCTTTTTTCCATTTTTAAAAATTTTATCAAAAGAGTTGATTTACAATGTTGTGTTACTTCCTGCTGTACAGTAGAGAGGTTCAGTTATACATACAAAAACATCCATTCTTTTTCAGATACTTTTCCCATAAAGATTATCACAGAATATTGGGGAGAGTTCCCTGTGCTATACAGCAGGTCCTCATTAATCAACCATTCCATATACAATAGTGTGCATATGCCAATTCCAAAATCCCAATCCATCCCTCCCCCCAACATCTCCTAAGGTTTGGAAACCTTAAGTTTGTTTTCAAAGTCTGTGAATCTGTTTCTGTTTTGTAAATAAGTTTTTTGGTATCATTTTTATAAGATTCCATGTATAAGGGATATACATATATTTGTCTTTCCCTCTCTGACCTCGCTTAGTATGATAATTTCTAAGTCTATTCATGTTGCTGCAAATGGTATTATTTTGTTCTTTTTTTATGGCTGAGTAATATTTGATTTATACATGTACCACATCTTCTTTATCCATTCCCTGTTGATGGACATTAAGGTTGCTTCCATGTCTTGACTATTGTAAATAATGCTGAAATGAACACAGGGATGCATGTATCTTTTCTTGTTATGGTTTCCTCTGAATATATGACCACCAGTGAGATTACTGAATCATATGGAGTTCTAGTTTTAGTTTTGGGGAGAATCTCCATACTATTCTCCATAGTGATTGCACCAGCTTACATTCTCATCAGCCGTGTAGGAAGGTAATCTTTTCTTCATACCCTTTCCAGCATTATTGTTTGCAGGCTTTTTGATGATGGTCATTTCTGACTTGTGTGAGGTGATACGTCATTGAAGTTTTGATTTGTATCTTTGTAATAATTAGAAATATTGAGCATCTTTTTGGAGTTTGCTCAGTGGCTCAGTGGTTAATGAATCCAACTAGGAAACATGAGGTTGCGGGTTTCATCCCTGGCCTTGCTTAGTGGGTTAAGGACCCAGCATTGCTGAGAGCTGTGGTGTAGGTCACAGACACAGCTTGGATCTGGTGTTGCTGTGGCTGTGGTGTAGGCCGGTGGCTACAGCTCCAATTAGACCCCTAGCCTGGGAACCTCCATATGCTGTGAGTGTGGCCCTAGAAAAGACATGAAGACCAAAAAAAAGGAAAGAAAGAAATGTTAAGCATCTTTTCATGTGCTTTTTGGCCATCTGTCTATCTTGTTTGAAGAATTTTTTTTTTTTTTTTTTTTTTTTTAGGACTACTGGTGCAGCATATGACCACTGGTTCTCAGTTCCCAGGCTAGGGGTCGAATCAGAGCTATGGCTGCCGGCCTATGCCACAGTCACAGCCACACCAGATCCAAGCCGCATCTGCGACCTACACCTCAGCTCATGACGATGCCAGATCCTTTACCCATTGAGTGAGGCAGGGATCAGACCCACATCCTTGTGGATACTAGTCAGATTCCTTTCCACAGTGCCACAACGGAAACTCCCTTGAAGAAATGTTTATATAGATCTTCTGCCCATTTTTTGATGCTGTTATTTTTGTTTTTGTTTTGTTTTTTCATATTGAGCTACATGACTTGTTTGAATATTTTAAAGATTAATCCCTTGTTAGTTGCTTCATTTGCAAATATTTTACACCATTCTGTGGATTTTCTTTTCATTTTGTTTATGGTTTCCTTTGTTGTGCAAAAGGTTTTAAGTTTAATTAGGCCCCATTTTTTTATTTTTGTTTTTATTTCTATTAAACTATGAAACAAATCTGAAAAGGTATCACTGCGATTTATGTCAAAGAGTGTCCTGCCTATGGTTTCCTCTAAGAGTTTTATAATATCTGGTCTTACATTTAGGTCTGTAATCTATTTTGAGTTTATTTTGTGTATAGTGTTAGAGACTGTTCTAACTTCATTCTTTTACATGTAGCTGTCCAGTTTTTTCCAGCACCACTAATTGAAGAGACATTTTCTTTTTTCTTTTTCTTTTTTTTTTTTTTTGTCTTTTCTAGTGCCACACCCATGGCATATGGAGGTTCTCAGGCTAGGGGTCTAGTAGGAGCTGTAGCTGCCAGCCTACACCACAGCCACAGCAATGCTAGATCCTCAACCCACTGAGCAAAGCCAGGGATCAAACCCACAACCTCATGGTTCCTAGTCAGATTCGTTAACCACTGCGCCACGATGGGAGCTCTGAAGAAACATTTTTCTGATTGTATATTCTTGCCTCCTTTGTCATGGATTAATTGACCATAGGTGGATGGGTTTAATTTCTGGGCTTTAATCCTGTTCCAGGAGTTCCCGTCGTGGCGCAGTGGTTAACGAATCCGACTAGGAACCATGAGGTTTCGGGTTCGGTCCCTGCCCTTGCTCAGTGGGTTAATGATCCGGCGTTGCCGTGAGCTGTGGTGTAGGTTGCAGACGCGGCTCGGATCCCGCATTGCTGTGGCTCTGGCGTAGGCCAGTGGCTGCGGCTCCAATTCGACCCCTAGCCTGGGAACCTCCATATGCCGCGGGAGCAGCCCAAAGAAATAGCAAAAAGAAAAAAAATAAAAAAATAAAAAAATAATAATCCTGTTCCATTGATCCATATTTCTGTTTTTATGCCAGTACCATACTCTTTTGATGACTGTATCTTGAAGGATAATCTAAAGTCAGGGAGCCTGATTCCTCCAGCTCCATTTTTTTTTTTCCCCCAGGATTGCTTTGGCTATTCAGGGCCTGTGAGTTTTCATAAAAATTTTGAAATTCTTTGTCCTGGTTCTATGAAAAATGACATTGGTAATTTGATAGGGATTGCATTGAATCTGTAGATTGCCTTCAGGTAATGTAGTCATTTTAACAATATTGATTCTTCCAATCCAAGAACATGGTGTATTTTTCCATTTGTTTGTGTCATCTTTGATTTCTTTCTTAAGCATCTTATGGTTTTCAGAGCACAGGTCTTTTGCTTTCTTAGGTAGGTTTATTCCCAGAGGTTTTTTTGGTTTTGTTTTTTTGTTTTTTTGATGTGATAGTAAATGGAATTGTTTCCTTAATTTCTGTTTCTTATCTTTCAATGTTAGTATACAA
The DNA here is from genome assembly GCF_016906955.1 of Phacochoerus africanus. Lineage (NCBI taxonomy): Eukaryota > Metazoa > Chordata > Mammalia > Artiodactyla > Suidae > Phacochoerus > Phacochoerus africanus. Next base: position 16,043,789 of record NC_062558.1, on the reverse strand, counting down.
AAATGTAACACATATCTATATATTAATTTTGTATCTTGCAATTTTACTGAATTCATTGATGAGATTTAGTAGTTTTCTGATACTGTTTTTAGGATTTTCAATGGATAGTATCATATTATCTGCCAACAGGGACAGTTTTACTTCTTTTCCAATTTGTATTCCTTTTTTTTCTCTTTCTTTCTTGGTTGCTGTGGCTAGACTTCCAACACTATACTGAATAAAAGTGGTGAGAGTGGACATCCTTGTATTGCTTCTGATTTTAGAGGAAGTGCTTTCAGCTTTTCACTGTTGAGCATGATGTTGGCTGTGGGTTTGTCATTTGTGACCTTTATTATGTTGAGGAGTGTTTCCTCTATGCCCACTTTCTGGGAGGTTTTATCAGAAATGGGTGTTGAAGTTTATCAAAAGCTTTTTCCACATCTATTGAGATAATCATAAGGTTTTTATTCTTCAATTTTTTAGTCTGGTGTATCACATTGATCGATTTGTGGATATTGAAAAATCCTTGCAGCCCTGAGATTAAACCCTATTTGATCATGGTGTATGATCCTTTTAATGTATTGTTGGATTTGGTTTGCTAGTATTTTGTTGAGGATTTTTCCATCTATGTTCATCAGTGATTGGCTTGTAATTTTCCCTTTTTTGTGTGATATCTTTGTCTGGTTTTGGTATCAGGGTGATGGTGGCCTCATTTATCTGCTTCTGAGTAATTAGCTGTTATGCTGTGGGAACATGAGGCATGTCAGGCCTCTCAATCAGAGAAAGATGTGGCAGGTCTTAGAAGCATCACCACAATGTGGTAAAGCTATTTTTTTCTTTTTATACAAAAAAATTTTGATTAGAAATCAGTTTGTCAGTGCTGTCTGGTGGCTCCGTGGCTTAAGGATGTAGCATTGTCACTGCTGTGGCTCAGGTCTATCCCTGCCCTAGGAACTGGATCAGCCCCTAGGAATGTATGGTAGTGGGTTCTTTTTCTCTTGCTCCAGCCCTCTCCCCCATGAGAACAAAAGACTGAAAGGGGTTCAGGAGCAAATCCTCCAAAACAGGAAAAGTATACTCTAGTTCTAAAGGTGCCTAATGGGAAAAAAAAGTTAAAATTACCTTAAAGACAAAATAATTGAAATAACTGTCATATCAAAAGCATTTTGCAGTAAACTTTTAGAAGAAAATGCATTCAAGTAGCTGAATTTCATACATCTAATAATTTTGAAAAGGAAATTAATGTTGACAGTCTCAATCATCATCTTGTCCAGGAGAAAACAAGCCAAATAAATTGGTCACATAAACAAGAGAATCAGTGTCAACATTATTAAAATTCTAGAATTATATTAAGTACATTAGGCAAATCTGAGACACTGCCCTCTCAATGCATTTCCAACATGACTATGTTAAAAATTAGCCTTCAGTGGGCACTTATAATGTTAAATAAAGTTGTTCAGTAAAAATGTATTCAGTGTTAAACTAAAGAGTACTGCTGTCTATTAAAGTAGAGAGAAATCTCCTTACAAAATGCTACTAGTTGTGTCTTTTGAATGTGTATAAAATAATGCCAAATCAAATAAATCATGTTAATCTATGTCCTGATAAGAAATCTGCTATTTTCTTCAATCTTGAAAACCAAAATGTGTGTTCACTATATAAACACAATCTCTGTATAACCTTTAGACACACTAAAATTTGCATTAATCACATCAGTATAATAGGATGCATTCAGTGATTATCAAAATATGAACAAGAGTAAATTACCCAATGACTGACAACAGATTTGATTTTTCAAAAAATTCTCTCCAATTTTTGACCAAGACTCTACTGAAAAGGAAAATGGATATTAAATAAAGTACATATTTAAGACACAAGATGTGGCAGATAATACTTTTAGTAAATATGAGAATTGTCAATACAAAAATCTAACAGTTACTTAGTAACTCGGACCAAAACACCCAATGGAAGTCTTTTTAAATGCTGATAGAAATCTAGAATTTGGGCGGCATACTTTTTGTTGGGGAAGGAAACAGAGTAAGGTGAGGAAAATAATCTCCCAAGTCCCCAGTTTACATTTGGTGGCAGAATAATGTGTGCTTTAATAAAAATTTTTAAAGAAAGCAATCATTTGAACTCAGAGCATTATTTTCCTCCTTAAATTGTTTTCACTTACATGTTAAGATTTTTCTCTTCTAAGTCAAAGGAAGAGCAAGTACAGCTGGTTTTTCTTTGTACATGGGAACAGCTTTTACAGTAGTTATAAGTTTGATTATATCCAGAGACAAATTCTCCCAGGGGAAAATTTATCAACCAAGTCAGCATCAAGTACAAATATTCACAAACAGTTGTTGAAACAGTTGTTTATCAATAATATCAAATGACATCTGCTCTACCCCTTGTAATGGGAGGAGGGGGAGCAGATCTTAAGTCTTATTTCTCTCCCTTCATACTTAGCATACTTGGTTCCTGGGTTTATGAATTATGGTAATCAAAAGAGAACTGGGAAGATACAGAAAAAAACATTGATTACATTAGAAAAGACCCATTGTGAACGGAGGAAGAAAATAGAACAGGATCAGCCAGGGAAATGAGAGAAAAGAGACAAAAGCAGTATGGATTGGAGTTCCTACTGTCCAGTGATTGGTGTTGTCTCTGCAACAGCGAGGGTTCCATCCCCAGCCAGTGCAGTGGATTAAGGATCTGGTGTTACCACGGCTACAGTGTGTAGGTCACAGATTTAATCTCTAGCCCAGGAACTTCCATAAGCAGTGGGTGTGGTAAACAACAACAACCACCCAGTAAGAGTCATGTTAGGAAAATTTGCAGTCAAATTGGAGACAGAATATAGAGGAACTTACATGCATGCAGGCGGTTGAGAGTAGAAAAATGGAGTTTAAAATGCTCTTGCTGTTTTGTACATGTAACCTATTTTGGCAATTTCTTGAGATGCTATTCTTTTACTTATTTGCCTTCTAGACTCTGAATTCTCAGGCTGAGACAACCCATAGACAAGAGTGAGCAAACTGTACATTGACCTTGATCTGCCTTCCTCCACATTCTGAGCCCATTGTCATTACTCTCTACCCCAACGTTCTAAGCCAGATGCATCAGGAATGGTGACATTCCTGACTAATAAAGATGGGGAACCAGGGCCCTGTGCTGGTGTGGCTACTCATCTAAGATAGAGAACAGAGACAGCAGGAAGGTGAAAGGGAACAGGAGGAAAGGCACGACACAAGAACTAACCCACCATCAAGAAATTGGTCCAGCTGACCCCCCCAGCAAACCACTCTTGCTGCCATCACTCATTCTCCTGTTCTCCAACCACATATAAGCTTGAGGTCTGATTCATGCATGTGCAAACATCCTGCCTTGGTTCTCAGCCACTAAATCATTCCTTTCTTACAACACAGGCTCCACCAGCCCCACTCAACTTTGTATTCAATACATTCTTGAATCATTTCCAAGAAGCAGGTACCAGCTGATCACACAGGTGCCTTCATCCATAGAACAACTTGCAACTTGCAGGAATCTGTTTGTCCCCTGCACCTGCAGATTCACACCACCTGCTGACAACTCGCCATGTCTGGGGCATCTGATGGCAATGGCACTTTTCATCAGGCAAAATGTACCTTTAGAAAACGTGAAAATCACGGCGAGGTCGGCTCCAAAATTTGCAAGAGTCATAATGATCATGAGATTTCATATCCCCAGAAACTCTTTAGCAAACTTAAATGTTTGCCTTTGTGGATGAAATTTAAGGCAAAGTCAATGAAAAGAAAGTTCAGATGAGAAAATAGTCGTGGTAGGTCACAACCTCATGAAATTGCCTGATTATATTTGTGCCCTAACTATTCCCTAACTGCTTTGGCCCTTCTTCCTTTCATCCAAGCCAAGGTTGATTAAATACATTTTCTGTGTGTGTGAATAAGATTTTGCAAGATGTTTATGAATTCAAAGACTTTGCTGGGGACTAAAAGCCCCTGCCTTAGACACTGCACTTGCAGGGCTCATAAATCAAATGGCTGAACATTTCCTACATCTTCCAGATGCAGCCACAAATATTCTCCGTCAGCACAGCAGCCAAAATGAGAAAGGGACTCGAGGACATTCATGATGAGGTTTCAAATGCCATCACTAAAGCTATCATGCACATGAGTGCAATATCTTTAAAAACTGGAATTTTAGCCTCTCTCATTATAATTTCCTTCTTTATGTAACATAATGTGAAGCCATAATGGTCTTAAGTTACACAATCCTGGAGAAAGCTGTTTCATTCCAAGTTGTTTTGCACATTTTAAGATTAAGGTACAAATTTTATTTTTCTCATCGTCCCTTAACTCAAGCCATGTAGGTGATATTTTAATCATATTACTTTATTGGCTGTTTCAGTTTTTTAAAAACTATATTTTAAACATTTATCAACAAGGCTCTTAGTGTACTATTCTCTGCAAAGTACCCCTAGAATTATATTTTCCTACTCTGATGATTAAAACTTTGGAGTCATAAAGACATTTCTTTTTGCCATACTGATTTGAGTTATAAATTAATTTCATAATCTTAATATCCAGTTTTTAACATTATTGAAAATTTATCTCCCACATAGTAAATAACTCCATTACCAATATAATATGACATATATATTAGTATAATATTAGTACAATACTTATAATACCTTAATATTATAATATGTTTATGTAATACTTATAATAGTTATATATTATGTTTGTATAGTATATATAATGTATGTATATATGCACTTTATGTATTTATAGGTATAATATAATATATATTATATATAATATGATTCCTTTATGTTCACTGCACTTATTGTGATAATCACCTCATGACGTATTTTATTTGACGATGTCAAATTATTATGCTGTACACCTTAAAGTTCTGTCAATTATATCTCAGTAAAACTTGAAGGCTTAAAATTTATAAGGATAAATTTATTCCCTCAGGAAAGCATTACTACTAAAACCCCCTGAATTTGTGTCATATAACATATAGTCATCTCAGAGTAGAACATGCAGATGTGTTTCAATTATATACAATGTTTTTTGGTTCCCCTCATTTTATTATAGTTTCCAATGTTGTGTCTACAAGGGTCACAATGTTTCATTAAATTGCTTTAAAAATTATTTAATTGAAAAATCCAGTCAAACCAAATATAAGTCCAAATCAACTCTTATTTCAATTAACATTCGTTCACTGAGACCTCAAGTATGTAGAAATATATTAGCATTTTTGCTTTTACACAGAACTATACATTCTCTTTAATAAGGCATATTAGTTTGATATCGGTGAATAGAATATGATTTTAGACATATTATATAATTTGCCAAGTGCTAAGTCTTACCTGGTAATGTCACCTTCAGTGACTGCTTCTTACCCCTTTCACTGTCACATTGTTTACATTTTAATAGGGGGATGATGATGCAAAGACAGCAAAAGAGAAAAAGGAAGAAGGCAGATGAAGAGAAAAAAAATGTTATATATAGTGGTCTTTGAAATTAATCTTTTTATTTTCATCATTCTAATATCTTTATTTTTATTTATTTATTTATTTTGCTTTTTAGGGCAACACCTACAGCATATGGAGTTTCCCAGGCTAGGGGTCTAATCAGAGCGACAGCTGCCAGCCTCCACCAGAGCCATAGCAACTCAGGATCCAAGCCTCGTCTGCAACCTACACCACAGCTCACGGCAACGCCAGATCCTTAACCCACTGAGCGAGGCCAGGGATTGAACCCACAGCCTCATGATTCCTAGTCGGATTCATTTCCACTGCGCCATGATGGGAACTCCTAGTATCTTTAATCTTAAATTTCATCCCTCCCTTCTTCTACACCTGCCCACAGGTTCGCTTCCTTCTTTTTTTTTTTTTTTTTTTTTGTCTTTTTAGGGTCACACCCACAGCATATGCAGTTCAATTAAACCAGCATCCTCTTGGATACTGGTTGGATTCTTAACCTGCTGAGCCACAACAGGAACTCCTGCTTCCTCATTTTTGAAAGAAGGGCTGACAGAGAGGATGTAGGATTTCAGAAAAGGACATTCCAAACTGCCAACAAACCAGAACCAAAGAAGGAGGTTAATATCGGTGTTTGTCATAGTAGAACATTAAACATTAAAATGTTTACCCAAAATGTAAGTGTTTCCTTGTTGGGTATATTAAATGTCCCAGTGTTGAGAAATCTTCCAGGGCAGATGTAACTTACTATCTAGAAAGGATGCTTCCATGGACGGCCTGGCTTAATTCTGTTTTAAACTTGTTAAAGACGGCGAAAGATTGACACTGTAGTTAAACACTTGCGAAAATGTTTTCAAATTCCCCCAATAGTTCAGTTAATATTTTTGTTATGGGTTATTGATCCTCTTATAATTTGTTGGTGGTAAAAGCAGACAAGGTTGATCTTTCTGCTCTTTAAAGTACATTGACAATGATCTCTCTACTATATCCAGGAGATAAATACAAATCTGTATTTTACTAAAGTGACGATTAATTCTACAGGAGGATATAAAAATGTACAGTCATCAGGTGTTCCCATCATGGTACAGCAGTAACAAACACCACTGGTATGCGTGAGGATGGGATTTCGATCCCTGGCCTCACTCAGTGGGTTAAGGATCTGGTGTTGCCATGAGCTGTGGTGTAAGTTGCAGACATGGCTTGGATCCCACGTGGCTCCAATTTGATCCCTAGCCTGGGAACTTCCCTATGCAAAGGGTGTGGCCCTAAAAAGACAAAAAAAAAAAATGTACAGTCATCAGAAAACATAAAGAAGATAGGATATGAGTGACAATTTTAAGGGAGAAACTGAATAAAGGACAGCACAAAGTTTTATCTGAACTCAAGAGAGGATCACATACCATTTGCCTGAAGGGCACCAAGATGACTTTGAATTGCAGGTGCCAGTTCATGGGCCTCCATGTTGGTCAGGACGGGATGAAATGGAGCAAAGCCAGCCCCAACCAGTACAAAGAACTAAAAAATAAGGAGAAGGAACAGGGAATGATTTACCCAGAAAATGCCAAATGCCCTAAATCACAAAATCTTCAAATGTTGACACACCCTTCAAGTACCATGGCAGGAGAGGTCCTTTTAAAAATGCAAATTAAATATGTAAGCCTCCTATATCAATCATTTAAAATACAAGCTAGAGTTCCCATTGTGGCTCAGCAGGTTAAGAACCCAATATAGTGTCCAAGAGAATATAGGTTTGATCCCTGGCCTTGCTCAGTGAGTTAAGGATCCAGCACTGCGGCAAGCTGCAGAGTAGGTCGCAGATGTGGCTCAGATCTGGTGTTGTGGTAGCTTTGGGTAGACCTCAGCTGCAGCTCCAATTCGACCCTTAGCTCGAGAACTTCCATATGCAACAGATGTGGCTGTAAGAAGAAAAAAAAATTTAATAGTAAATAATAAAATTAAAGCCAATAATACCTAAACTTTTTCTCAGTTTCTGATTTAACCGCCAAGCATTAATGTCCATCTTAATGTGAACACAGTAAAAGGGACGAGGATCAGAAGTCAGTTCTAAAACAATCCTTGCCATCCATTTGCTGAGTGACTGGATGGAAGTTACTGGACCTTCCTTCAGGTCTCGTCTAGAGAACACTGATAATAAACCTGATAATAAGCCATCATTGTCCCATGGTTGTTGGTGGGGGAGTGGGCACTAAAGAAGATGGAATTTAAAAGTATTACTTGGTAACAAGGTTATATGTGAACCTACACTATGTAGCATATTGAAAAGTAATGCTTACATGCTTGTTTTCTCTCACATATACACACACACATGTTTGATGCTTTTTTTTTTGTCTTTTGTCTTTTTTTGTTGCTGTTGTTGCTGTTGCCATTTCCTGGGCCGCTCCCGCAGCATATGGAGGTTCCCAGGCTAGGGGTCGAATCGGAGCTGTAGCCACCTGCCTACGCCAGAGCCACAGCAACGCGGGATCCGAGCCGCGTCTGCAACCTACACCACAGCTCACGGCAACGCCGGATCGTTAACCCACTGAGCAAGGGCAGGGATCGAACCCGCAACCTCATGGTTCCTAGTCGGATTCGTTAACCACTGCACCACGACGGGAACTCCTGATGCTTTTCTTCTTTCCTTCTTTTGAGGAGAGACAGTGAGCGTCTGTCTGGATGTGCTAGAGGAACAGGTCATCCCATGGCTACAGGACACATCCATCAGAATGGAGCTTTGACCTCTGCCCTTGGATCATCTGAAGGTCCATCACGACCATCTTCTGGGGTTCCAGACTGGCCATTTTAGTCAAAGTTTTGATGGCCTCTAGAGCACTGACCACCAGCTCCCTAAGCCACACAGTGAGACTTCTCAAGATATCAAGACCACGGGTGTTTCCTATTCTTCTTTGCAGCCTTGAGAAAACAGAGGATTCATTTCATTTCATCTCAGCCATCAAAGAGTGACAAATTCCAGTGAAGATTTGATATGGACTATGTGACATGAGAGGCTCATGCGGAAGGCTTTCTTACTCTTCCTCACATTTTTGGAAAATGTTTAAATCATCTTGTAATACAGTTGAATAAAGTACTATCTAGTAGGTCATTACTATCTAACTTGTAGAATTCTTCAAAGAACAAAAAAAAAAAAATCTTTCTTTAAAGAGTAAAAAGCAAAGTCGAAACATCCTATCCCATAAGCTCAGTAATAAAAATAAAATCAGCTGATCAGGAGAGTAACTGTATACGGTATGGCTGCATTCAACTCTTCATTAAACTAATGGCATGATTTCTTGTTATTAAATAATTACTTTTCATAAGATGATGGATAGTAACAAAGAGGGTTTTCTGAATTCTCACTATTATCTACTTTATTTTGTATCCAGGCTTTAATCATGGGAATTTTTGATGGAAAAAAATCTTTTGGATGCATGCAGCTTAGGTTTCACTCCTAAATCACCAGTAATCGTGATGTTACTCTTCTTCCTCCAAGCAACCATCCTTCCTATCATCTCCAAACGACACCGTTGCAGGCAAGCTCTCCATCAGCTGCACAGCTGTGACACCAGACAATGTGCAGTGTAATCCATTCTGCCACATCTGCTTGGTCTCTCACATATTTAACTAAGCTTTCATCTCTGAAGTGCAAAGATAATTATTTCCAGAAGTCACAGAAGAAAGCAGGACCATTGGAGGACATGGGTGTTAGAGTTTCGCTTGACTTTCAGACAGTGAACAAAAGAGAAAAGCTCGGAGGAGGATTTGTGAGAGTCTACAGGAAGTATGTGTTTTACAGTTCAGGTTTTGTCTTAGAGAATAAGTAATCTCCTCCCCATCCGGAAATCCCACAAGGGCAGGAAGCACGCTGTCTGACAGTCTTTCCAGCGAGTTGGAGAGCTCCACTGATTTCTAGGCCTGAGCACAAAACCTGTCTGGCAGACCAAGAGTTTCTTGCAGGGACAAGGTCCTGGCTTGGACATAGGGCTGCCCTTGGTCTCACAAGAACCAGGAAAAAAAAGCCATCTTTAACAAAGCAGCATTCATTTAAATATTTCTGTTAACGATGTTGAAATCTCATTACCACCCAGCTAACACACATGTGATTATTGGATTTCTTTCTTATTAATTAAACAAAAATCGCTCTTGGGAGGTCTCATCATGGCAAAGCAGAAACGAATCCAACTAAGAACCATGAAGTTGCGGGTTCAATCCCTGGCCTCACCCAGTTGGTTAAGGATCCTGCGTTGCCATGGGCTGTGGTGTAGGCCTCGGACATGGCTCGGATCTGATGTTTCTGTGGCTATGGTGTAGACCGGCAGCTGTAACTCCAACTGGACCCCTAGCCTAGAAACCTCCATAAGCCATGGGTGTGGCCCTAGAAAGAAAAGAAAATAGCTCTTGACTTGTTTATAATTTTGCAAGTTTTGTTAATTTTGTTTTCTATCATGTCATAACATTCAAACACTGCCTTATCTTTTTCTTTTCACCCATTCTAGATGACTTGGTTATGAAAAGATGAAAAAATAATTACTAGCAAGTCCTTTATTTGTAATCAATAATATGAGGGATATCCTATTAAATTAAAGCAGGAAAAAACTCATAAATAGCAGGGATATACTTGATTGATTTCCTGTTTAAAAAAACAAAACATAGCTTGTAAAAGTCAGAACCATTCATTTTAAAGATAATATGCTTATATCTACATTTCACCATTTCCATAATGTGAACCATTACTTTGTGAAGATTGCCATTACAGTAATGAATTTATTTAATATATACTGTTTTCAAACACTGTGTTAAGAGCTCTACTTGCACTTTTATCTTTGTAAACTTTTCATTATGGAAATTGTCAATAAAATACAAAAGTACAATGATAGAATGAGTTCCCATATACCTCATAAATCATCCCTCGCAATTACAAACTCCTGGCCAATCTAGTTATTTTTATCCCCTCACCCATTTCATCACATCTGTACTATTTTGAAGTAAATCTTAACCTTCATGTGATTTCATCCAAAAATACTTCAGTATGGCATGTCTAGAAGGGTTGGAGTTTCTGTCATGGCTTAGCAGTTAATGAACCCAACTAGTATCCATGAGGACGAGGGTTCACTCTCTGGCCTCACTCAGTGGGTTAAGGATCTGGCATTGCTGTGAGTTGTGGCATAGGCCAGCAGCTGCACCTCCGATTTGACCCTCAGCCTGGGAAACTCCATATGCCATGGTTGCAGCCTTAAAAAAGACCAAAAAAAAAAAAAAAAAAAGAGAGAGAGAGAGAGAAGGGTTTTTTTAAGGCAGCATCATATTATATAATACTCAAGACAACCTTATGGAGCTGGTCCTATTAATACCTCCCCTTCACAGGCAAGAACACTAAAGCTTTAGAAGCGAAGCATCTTGTCCATGTTCCCCTAGCACGGAGCCTACTGGGTATTCACTTACAGCTCTGTCTGAAGACGAAGTCAAAGATCCTGGTCATTACATTGCTCTCCAGTGTCAGAAAATTGCACCTTTGTAAAACTGTCTGATTTTTAAATATTGCAACACTGACTGGTACTTCATGGTGATAACACAAAGGAAGTAAAAATGCTCCTAATCACTTCAAGAGTTGAGAATTTTATCTAAGGCACTAGAGGACCTAAATGTCTGGGAACAAAAGTGGTCAAAGAAAGAAAGCATGATATGTCTCTTTCCCTACTATCTTTTTTTTTTTTTTTGCTTTTTTGGGCCACACCCATGGCATGTGAAATTTCCCAGGCTAGGGATTGAATCAGAGCTACAGCTGCTGGCCTACATCATGGTCTCAGAAATGAGAGATCCAAGCTGCATCTTCAAACTACCCCACAGCTCACAGCAACACCCAATCCCTGACCCAATGAGCGAGGCTAGGGATCGAACCCACATCCTCATGGATACTAGTTGGATTTCATTTCCCCTGGGCCACAATGGGAACTCCAGTTGCTGGTTGTTTTTAATGTTGACATTCTACACCAATTCTTACTTAAATAAAATATACCTTTCAAGACAATTTTCATGCCTACATATTTTCTCCCCCAAGATGAATCACTTGGGTCACCTGACTACTTGTAAAGCCAGCATGGAATTACTTTCATGTTCAGCTACTCTGAATAGTATCAACAATTATATGACATAGGATTTTGCAGTTGAAATGGAGCTATATAATCACAGTGATTTCCATGTACATTATCCTAGACATCATTCTGACTTAAAGAAGCCTAACCTGCAATTTTCAATTACTAGATCACATAGAAATAATTATCACAGAAGCAGGCCTGTGGAAGAGTCAAGGATTCCGCAAAAAGAGTCATTTCCTTGGGTATGTGGTGATGGGATGTCTCAGGAGACTGAACTGAAAGATGAGAAAATGGAAAAGTCTTTGTTTGGGATTTCTAACCCTAATGCTCAACTTACGCCCTTGTCTGCATTAAATAAGACTTTTTCCATTTGGACCTTGATACCAAAAAGCCAAAAATACATGATAATCTTTCACTTTCCATTTGGCTCATTAGCCTGCGTCTTTGTAGGGTGTGATTCAGTAGACAAGCACAACTTGCATACATGGCAAATAAAAGATGAAGAAGTCATGGACTTGCCATTATAATCTGGTAGAGAGAGAAGTACAGGGATAATAACTATGACACGTGGTAGTACAAGATGTCTCTCCTCTGAGAGGAAAGAAATTATAAGGAAGGTGGTTTGGGTGTGGTGATGTGGTTCCAAGAAAGAGCCAATGCTGTTCAGCTGGGGTGGAATAAAAAAGTCATGGCATTCCACCTAGGGTCTTAGGACAACCCCTCTCAGCTTGTTTCATTCCTATTAGTGCTCAGTCTCAAGGGCCACCTTCTCTGGGAATCCTTCCATTACCCTATCCCAAGTCTCACCTCTGTGCCCATTCTTAGCACCCTCACATTAATGCCCTTCCTGGTGATTCTAAAACAATGTTGCGAATCACTGTATCTCCTACTATGTTGATTTCGAGAGCACTGATTTTTACATCATTGCATCAGATATTGCAGTCTTGGCAAAGAGTAGATGCTCAAAACTTTGTTAAATCATGAATAATGCTAAGGTTTAAGCAGGACCACATCTCAGAGGAGAGATGGCATTAGAGGTTGTAGATTGGGAGATAAATAAAAGTGCTAGTCATAGAAGTTAAAGGGGATGAGCTCCCAAAGGGACACCGTACCAGGGGAAGAGATCAGCCCTTGTGACAGATCTTCCCAATGGGGTTCACTCCTATTCATACTAGCTGTTCCCTGCTTGTCACCTAATGCACCCCACCCACCCTCAGGATGCCTCTTATCCTGCTTGAATTTTCTTTCTTTATTAAGGCATTTTATTATACTATTAAGTTTTATTGTACTATAGCATTTTATTGCACTACCAACAGAACTCCAAGAAGCAAGACGAGGCCAACCTTGACCTCAACATGCCACCCAGAGTCCAAGACACACTCATATGAACTCCATATGAATGATTCATATGAACACACTCATATGAATCCCATAAACCATCAGGGTCTACCCAAGAAAGACAGGCGACTTCTCCTAAAGTTTCCTTACTGAGCTCTCCACTTCACCCAAGGCCTTAATCCAGGTGCAGAGAGGAAGTCAAGAGCATAACCACCTGGTCAGGGAGTTGAGGGTGGCCTGGATGTCTTCTGGGGCCAAGGTACTGTCACTGGTCACTTTAGCTAAAGCACGGCACCAGTATCCATACCACTTTTTCTAAATGGATGATTCCCAAGGCAGGGATAACTTCCCACAGGACACAGGTAATAAGTCAGTTTTCCCTGCAGGACAGCTTTCAAGAAAGAATCATCTCATTTGGAGATATTTTCACTGCCATCTGAGGACTACATAGTCTACTGATTGTGTTTCTCTAAACCTTTGAAGATCACTTATGATCACTCTGATAATGCAATTTACCATTTTGTGGTGAGAGAAGCAAATCAATGCCTGTTTTTTACACAATAAGTGAATAGCTCCCAGCAGTGCATGTGGTGCACCTGGAAGGAAAGTATTGCTTGCAATGGTCAGAGTTCTCCAAGCGGAACCTACATGGTCACACAGCACAGGGTGACCGTGCCTCCAAGGCAGCCCCAACACAAGGAGGGTTGAAATTTTATATAAAGTGACAGGGAAAGACTGAAAAGTTGGAATAAAGACCTGAGGAATATGGAGACTGGAAGAAGCTTTGTGAATATCTAGAGCTGTATCTCTCTTATTCATGCAAAAGCAGAGTAAATAAAAGATCGCTAAAAAATACTTGACTAGAATGTAGGAAGCCTGGAAGTTCCAATCGTGGCAGAAACGAATCTGACTAGCATCCATGAGGATGCAGGTTCAATCCCTGGCCTTGCTCAGTGGGTTAAGGATTTGGCGTTGCTGTGAGCTGTGTGGTGTAAGTTGCACATGCCGTTCGGATCTGGCATTGCAGTGGCTGTGGTGCAGGCCAGCTGCTACAGCTCTGATTCGGCCCCTAGCCTGGGACTTCCATATGTCACAGATGCAGCCCTAAAAATACCAAAAGAAAAAAAAGAGAGAGAGAGAGAAGGAAAGTAGGAAACCTGGATTAGAGGGCCTTCATTTTTCCTGAGCATTTCTGTGAACAGTCAACTGGAAATTCCAGTCCTCTGTGTGGTCTACAACATGAAGGGGTTGGATGAGGTATTTTGCGAAGAACTTTCTGCCTCTGTGATTCCACACTGATCTGCACCTGCAGAAGTCCATGGCACATGTGAATAAATCTCAGATCCTCACAATCAACAATGTTCTGAATCTGAGAATCAGAACTCTTTAAAATAACCCCGTGGCTAATACAGCTGATTCCCACCACCATAACATCATCAAAGGCTGTCATCTCACCGTGATTTATTATTTCTCATAGCAATCTCCACAATCTGAAAATACATTCTATGTGTGTGTGTTTTTTTTTAACTGTTTATTTCCCTCAAAGGAATGTAGGCTTCATGGCGGGGGGGGGGGGGGGATTTTGAGTCTTTTTCACATCCATATTTTTGGCACCTAAAAGAGTGCCTAACGGGTAATAGGTCCAAGATAGATACTTAACAAATGTCATAATTTAACTATGAAAATACTTGATTTTTCAGATTTCCTACTGAGGTACATGCCTACTACTTAGAATCCATTTTCAAACCAAAAGGATTCCAAGAGTATTTCCTGCTTGTAATTACATATTATCCATTTCCTGGTTTAGAGGCATTTTGCTAAAGATAATGCTATTTTTAGCCATGTTTCTATCTAAAAGAAAAAAACATAAAATAAATTGAAGTCACTTGGCTGTACTGATTTCATTGCTTCAAACAAATCATTTTCTTCTAATTTGCTAATACTTGAAAAAATTCAACTATTTTGATGAGTTGACTTGAGGGGGAAAATCAAGTTGAATATCCTAAATAAACAAATTAAATAACATATTATTTGGGGCTATAGTTAAGATATTGAACAATCTACTTGTAGTCACATTCCCCCTCCCATGGGTCTTTTCCAATGTAATCAATGTTTTCTCTGTATCTTCCTGGTTCTCTTTTGATTACTGCTTTTGATAATTAACCCAAATTAATGGATGTTTTATTTATTAATTGTGATAACAACATTTATCATTTCTTATATCTCTCAGCTGTTCAATATGTGAAGTGGAATAGATTTTTTTAACTTTCCAGTAACATGACCAAGAAAAAAAAATAGAAGTATACAAACAAAAATAAAACTTTGAACAGGCAGTATAATTTGTGGTCAAGTTTGTCAATTCTAGAATTTTATAATTTGGATCCAGTTCTGACACTACCTCATAACCTTAGATGAGTTATTTAACCACTAGGAGCTTTACTTTTTCCATATGTAAAAACCTGGATTAATAGTAGTATCCACCAGCTGGGAAAGTTAAAAGAGATAAACTTGCAAAGCATTTATCACAGTATCTGGCAAACAGTAAATTCTCACTAAATCTTTGCTATCATTACCATTTAAAACTTCAATTGGCTAAACATCTTAATCAAAATATCTTCTGGTCAGTGTAAGTCTTTAATAAATACTCCACATGTGTTTATCAAGAATCTACTAAGTTAGCAATATCACAGTCATAAATATTCATTATGTTGCTTATGCAGCCTATCTTAGCCCAGTTCCCTGGAAACAGAGCCCCAGGCAAAAGCAGATGTGCTGACGTTTGTTAAGGAGTGCAGTCCAAAAGGGTAGGCATGAGCAAGATCAAATAAAAACCATACTGGACACAGCTTCATGCTGAGCTAGTCGTTTGGTTTCATAAGATATCTCCCGTGAGCACTGACGAAGCTACTGAGTCTACACAGTCTCTTCATGATGGAGGAAGAGGGTAGAATTTATCCAGCCCTCCTATTGTTCAAATATTGCCCATAGGCATGGACACTCACGTATACATGGGCTCCCCTTAACACCCTGATGGCTTACTTTCCAATTACAGGGAAACCACAGGGCTTGAGCTCAGGAAAGTGGGCAAGCTGATGCTTTAGGGGCATGTTCATGGGCAACACGGGAAAATAGGGAGCAGCTGCCACCACAGGCCTCCTTGTCTATAAAGCAGGGACAGCTTCTGAGAGTCTGGGAGTAAGGCAAGTACATCAATCTAGAGTCATGCACAATATGACTCTGATACACACACTAGCCACAGCAGCTCAGAGTTAAGGGGGCTGGGATTAAGAACTCCTAGATGAATCAAATCATATCTCTGTTTCTTCTAACTTATCTGAGCCAGGAGTCTATCAAGTTTCTCTGAATATCCAAAGCACTCACTCATAAGTAAACTCTGTGTGACTCTATATCAGACTCCAAATTATCTTCTACTGTAATTGATCTTCAGTCTTTTCAACTGCCACGTCATTCACTGGCATGTGAAAGAGCAAAATAACAAAAAAATCAAACACAGAACAAAACAAAATTACCTGAATCTATCAATGGCAGTGCATCTAGAAAACATGCTACACATGAAGAAAAAAACCTTGTCAACTATTGTTTTCAAAAGTTATGCCATAACGGAGTTCCTGTTGTGGCACAGTGGTTAACGAACCCGACTGAGAACCATGAGGTTGCGGGTTCGATCCCTGGCCTTGGTCAGTGGGTTAAGGATCCGGTGTTGCTGTGAGCTGTGGTGTAGGTCACAGACATGGTTCAGATCCCCCTTTGCTTTGGCTGTGGTGTAGACCAACAGCTGCAGCTCCGATTATGACCCCTAGCCTGGGAACTTCCATATGCCAAGGGTGTGGCCCTGAAAAGAAAAAAAAAAGTGATGATATAGCAGCACTATTCACAATAGTCAAGACACGGAAACAACCTAAATGTCTACCAACAGATGAATGGATTAAGATGATGTGGTACATATACACGATGGAATATTACTCAGCCGTAAAAAGGAATGAATCATGTCATTTGCAGCAACATGGATTAACTAGAGATTCTCATACCAAGTGATAAGTCAGTAAAAGAAAGACAAATACCATATGATATCACTTACATGTGAAATCTAAAATATGGCACAAATGAACCTACCCACAAAACAAAAACAGACTCACAGACATAGAAAACAGACTTGTGCTTTTCAAGGGGGAGGGGAGGGAGTGGGATATACTGGGAGTTTGGGGTTGGTAGATGCAAACTATTATATTTAGAATGGATAAGCAATGAAGTCCTACTGTATTCCACAGGGAACTATATCCAGTCTCTTGGGATAGAACGTCATGGAAGATAATATGAGAAAAAGAATGTGTACACACGTATGACTGGGTCACTTTGCTGTACAGCAGAAAATTGGCACAACACTATAAATCAACTATACTCTAATTTTTAAAAAAAGAACTTACTCTCATCTGTTACTTTTTGCTTATTCTCATGTGACTATTAAGCCACTACAAATTTCAAAATTACTTCTATGACTCTCATTGCTCTTTAACTGGGCAATGCTGCCTTAGAGCATGAATTCCATGGCTTCAAAATGGAAAGTTCCTTATTTGATATCTACTCTGAGAAGTCCCTGTACAAAGTTTAAGAATAGCAGAGACATGGTGATTCATAAACGCTATGACTTCTCCTCTCCATGATAAAGTCGTTTTTTAAATTTCTTTATCACTTCAAGAGCTACATCCATCCTTCAAACAAAAGTCCTTTCCAAACCAGAGCTGTTGGTAAAGATATGGTTAGACACAAACCCACAGATCTGCAACCATGGCAGCACCCCCAGCTCCACAGGGCTCTCCCTGGAATCACCCTGCCTGGTGGGAGTTAACTGTATCAACCCTAGTGGAAGCCCCAGTTACCTTTGGTATTCTAAAACCTTCCATCACTAAGAAAGGAAAGCAGTTATGAATTAGAGATGGTTCACATTTCTTGTTTATTACAGCCTCTTGGTGAATATCTTCAAGGTTCTGACATGTGAACAGCACATGGGAAATGAAATAAGAAATGAAGACCAGTCCACAAACTATGAACACGAGTGTGCACACAGCAGCCTGTGATGACACAGCCCTGCACAGAGAAACCAAGCAGACAGTCCCCTGTGTGCACGCCCGGGGGTATGCATATTATTTATGTGCCCAAGTCTCCTCTCATCATTCAAAAGGACCTTGCCTGTTCTCTTCCTCCAAATTGCTCAGTAATCAGCTATTGGAAAGGCAAGGTAGTTCCGTGACATTGTCTTTGATCTTCATTCAAGGCCCATTCCCTTGAAGGTCAGCGTGTACCAGAGCTAAAGAAGTGATGCTATAGAAATGGTACCAACTGCTTGTGGGGACAAAGTGGTTTTACACTTCTTTCCATACAAACCAGAGATGAAGCCAGGCATGAGAGCTAGTGGGCACATCTAAATAAATGATTGAGAAAATATTTTCCTGTGTCCATAAATTAATCCCTTGAAGTGTTCTAATGACATTTCTTCAAATATCTGTGCGTCTCCTTTGCATACTGAGTCCCTTCACGATCTGACTCCAGCCTGCCATGACAACCTCATCTCACGTTACCGTTCCTTGGGCCCTTGCACTCCAGAAAGACCAACATTCTTCTACTTTTCCAAGCGTGCCATTTTCTCTCACACACGTCTGCCCACATGCTTTCCCCTCGATCTGGAGAGTTCTTCCTCACTAACCCTGCTGGCTTAAATCTATTTATTCTGTATAATGAAGCTCAAATTTCACAACTCAGTGAACTTTCACTTCATAAAAAAATGGTTTTTGAAATCCAATTTAAAACATTTTTAGATGAGTCTGTGGAAAACAGGGAGAAATAATGGCATTCAATCTAGAAGAATTTTAAGAATTTCATTACCAGTTATTCAACATGCAATGAGTTTCTGTAAAAACCTAGACTCCACTTACACATATATATGTTCATAATTTCTCTCTGAAGAGGATATGAAGAATTCTGTATACAACACATGTACATAGATAGAGAGACTTGCGATATTAATGTTAACCAAAAAGAAAATTTGGCCACTACATTTATTAATGTTTTGGAAACAAAATCATATTTAATAGTAATTAGAGATAAATCTGCTGTTATTTGGTCGTTAGAATATTTCCTCACTAAAATGACTAAAAATGGTAGCTTCTGATGAAAAAATAAACAAAGCAATATGCAAAGGGATTCCAAATTAAAATTTCAGCTTCACTCATGACAACAAAAACATGTTTCTCTTCAAATTTAATTTCCATGAGAAACTATCCTAAATTAAAACCTTCCAGGGCAAGTGTCCTTCCATTTTTTTGCATTTTTACTACCTAGAGATCAAACAGTTTGACACAGCAAAAATTCTGGTAAGTTAGGAAGAAATGCTGATTGGTTTGTTGGCTGGTGGCCGGGGGAATGTTATGACCAAGTAATTATGTGTTCTGGACAGATGCATTAACCAGGCTTGGGGCTGGAGCCACTGGATATTATTTTAGTCATAAGGCTAGAGGAACTGAATCATTTTCAAAGCATTGGCTGGCTGACATTGCCTCACTGATGCCTGTTCCAATGACTCTTTGGCAGTAACTTCCAACGCTGCACTTATGACATGGTAAACAAAAACTACATTAAAGGTTTGCTTTTTAATCATGAAGGAGTTCAACATTTCCACTAAGCTCTCTTGCTATTCATCAAGTCACATTGAAGGCCATTGCAGATTTTCACAGCCCTGTTTTCCGACGGAAGAACGTAGCAGTATAGCAGGCAGAAAGGACTTAGTGTGTGTGTGTGTCTGTGTGTGTGTGTCTGTGTGTGTGTATCAATAAAAGGGACCATAATCAAAATTCAAAATGATATTACATTTTTACACAATTGTTCTCAAGTAGTCAATAGACTGAAAGTCAATAATAACTTTCACGTTTAGCAAGACTTATTTCAACTCATAAAATGCCATTCCTTTTAAAACATCTATGTTTAATAATCAGAAAAATACACATAATAAGAAAATAATAGTCAACATGATGGTTTTGGTGCTTCGAAGAAAAGATAGTAAGTCCCATAATAATCAATTGGTTGGCTTCGGGCAGCTTTTTTTTGGTGCCATTTAGACTTATAGTTTTACTTTGATGTCAGGTACTAACTATAAATTTAATAATAACTTAATTGGAACTACACTTAGTTATTAAAAATATTTTCATAGGTCATTTTAAAACAATAATAATTTTAATGTGATTTAAAATAGAGGCATTTTTACTTGTTTAAATGTGCTTAAATTATGAGGACCTGGTGACATTTCTCTCCAATGTAGCACTACTGAAGTAAAATGCAAATAATAGTCAGGTTACCTGACATTTGAAAGATTTGAATTGGTATTTTCTTTATTAGCAAATGATTGATTTTTATAGATAACAAGGTAGGTGATGGATGAATTAATAGACATGAATACCCGGATAGCCACAAACGAAGAGGGAGTGTTTCATTGGTAGATTTTGTGTGTGTGTGTATTTTTAGAATGTAATGCTACAAACTTAAAACTATTAAACCAAAGAAGTATCAGAGGATATGTTCCAAAATCAGATGTGCTTAAAATCATTCCTTAGAGAGTTATCATTTTGTTTCACTTTCATAATATTATTGTGACTTTTACATTTTTGATTACTCACAAATAATCCATCGGGGAAAATGAAAAACCACTGTTTTCATTTATGTCAGTAAATTTTTTTCTTTAACTCCCAAAAAAACCCCTCAGCAATAAGTCCATCAAATTATACTATGAGTGCATATGCTACAGGCACTAAGAGACTAAATTATATGACTCTTAAATAACTGCAGCTGAAATTTTTTGGAAAAATACTTCATGAGATAATTATAAATTAGTAATGAAATACATTAATATTGTCATTATAGCCATTGTAAGCATCTTCTTGTTTTCGTTAATGAAGTTCACCATTTACAATGTCATTTGTTTGCTTTAAATGAGCTCATCCAGGCAATACTGTTTCCTCCTACTAAAGAGTTATCAAAAGTCTGGAGGCCTCAGGGAACTGGAAGGTACTTAATGAACTTGTTAGGAAAAATTTAGAAAAACTCCCTTCTAAACCATCATAAAATTCCAAAAATGTAAACTGATTCTTTGTCATATCCAGAAAGAATTTATTGAAAGAAACTTTAAAATATATCTGAAAAGCAAAAGCCCTATCAATGAAACCACAATGATGAACATGATGAAAACTTTATTTTTTAGAAAATGGAGAGAGCCGAAATAAAAAGGATAAGATTGGGTTCTTCTCAATGAAGACAGAGGCAGAGAAAAAACCACCAGTCAAATTGTCTTAAGTCAAAATTGTAGCATGTTCTAAGAAAGTGTTGTTTATGATTCAAAAATATGGGACATATTGAAATGTAATCAATCCAATTGGGTTAAAATTTGAAATATGTAATGAGACATAATGATACTATGTTGAAATTATTCTGTAACAAAACATTTTAGTCCATTAGAATTGAAAGCATAACCAATATAAGAGAAAACCTTTACAGGAAATGTGCCCAACATCGAGAACATACTGTAGACACCTCTCATTTAAAAATTTCTCTTCCTTTCTTTGAACTAGGGACTTAGACATTTTGACAAAATAAAGGCTTTCTGGGTTTTTTTTTTTTTACTATTTTTATCATTTTAATAAACTTATTTGGCTCTGAATTGTTACTAATTTCACTAATAGTAAGTAGTGGACCTAATTGCCACTTGAACCAATCATTGGATAAAGAGGTGGAATATGAATTAATTATTTTATTAATTATTTTATCATATGTAGTATATTCAATTAATTTCTGAAACACAAACAAAAAACCAGAATAGTTTGATAGTGGCATTTAGATTGTGAGATTAAAACATCTGCCACGTAACAGCTATTTACAAAATATCATGAATAAAGAAATCAGTTCTTAATAAATGGGGATTATTTATAAAATCTAGTGTTCAGGATACTTTTTCACCACTCACTTTACCTCATGCATTTTTTTCATTCAGTATATATATTGCATATATCCATCAATTATAATAATTCCTGTTTAAATGCAAGAAATTCTGGGACTCGTCTTTTCAAAAGTTTTTATAAGATGCTTTTTTATTTTTAAAAAATCTATACAATCAGATGTTCACCTAGCTGAGGACTGCCCCCCAAAAAGGCAGAGGCTTTGAAAAAAAGTCTTTGAACAAGCAAGGTAGAAAATATGGTAAAAATGTTGAAAGGTATTTTATTACCATAGGGTGTAGTAAATGTGAATTTAGCATCCAGTGACCTAAATTACATACAGAAATTTACACAATATATTCTCTGACGGACCTAAAGAAAATACAGTTTTTAAGCAAGCTTTAAAAAAAGAATACCAAAAAAAAAGTATGTTCGTGTAAAGTGATCCTCCACTAATGATTTTCTTAAAGAAAAAAAAATAAAAAGAAAGCAACTTTCTTTAAAGCCTAAACAAGGCTGAAAAGACACACAGACACACATCTGTCATACGTTTGCTGCTTTATAGTTACTGCTTTAAGAAAGGATGTGAGTTATGAAGTGAGTCCTTTTGTAAACAGTCTAATAAAGTCTGGGTATGATATACAAGGCATCAGAACTCTTCAAGCTGCTGTTCTCTAAATCATACTAAGAATTATATAAGAGAATCCAAGTTTTTGGTATAAATTGCTACACCAACTCAAAACACCAGGCTGCTTTATCATTTTTAAAATCCTTTTAAGAGAAGCTGTGTTATTCTTCCACTGTACCGAGAGGTAAGAACCCAGCAGTGAAGAATCTACATTGTATATGATGCCCATGCGTTTTGGAGAAAGGGGGTCCATACATTTAATTTATGAGCCCTAATTATTTTTTTTTTTTCCTCCTGAAACCTCATGTTGTTAGTTGCACAGAGGGAGAAGACACGGGACAAGCCCTTTCTAGGTATTTATTCTTAAGAAAGAGGTTGGGAAAGGGGCACAGAAAAGCCAGTTAACCTCCCATGACTTGGTCACTGTAGTCGTTAAAAACTAAAATGAAAAGACCATAGATTTTAAACGCTCAGAAGACAGCCGACTATCTCCTCTTGTTCTCACCTGTCTTTTCTACTGAATATTTCCTAATCAAATAATTTAAATCCCCTGGGGTTAATTTGCACGAAGACTGTATAAAGAATCTTCCTGTCTTCAGAGTCTGAGATTATAGAAGTTGTGAGAATATTTTAGTTCTTACTTTCCTTTCTGTTAACTATGCCCAGAAACGCTGGAACTCATTCTCTTTAATTGATGCTGCACACATGACAACAAAATATGTTTCAATAAACATATATTTGAACAAGTCTAGTTCAGCCCTATCACTTGTGACTCTAATTTTTAACAGTTTATTCTTATTATTCACATCAAAACTAAAACCAACCCCTAAAGAAGAAAATGTTAAAAATTATAAAAATCTCTTCCACTAGTTGAAGAAAAAATTATTTTCTTGGTTTCTAAAAATATGTAAAGGGAAGGAAATGTTAACGTGAGAAAATCTGGAGCTAAAGTAAAATTTGGACCTAAATAATTAACAAGTCACTAATAAAGCATTGAATGTTAAGCTCTAATTATTTCATGGCTATTTACGCTGCTACTCCTCGAAGGCAACAAGGAAATAGAAATGAAATGATGGGAAAAAATAAAATTTAAAGACAAAAACTAACAGTACAGATTTGTTTATTGGCTCATGTGAGATATGGAATTGTAATCAACTTCCCGGGACACTCTAATTAAGGTCTACTATTATTTCATAAGGCTTTCTCTTCTTTCAATGTACTGTTACATTTAGTATGTAAGTCTAACTTCACAAATTTATTTCGATTTTCGATTTTCGTCAATAGGTATTCCCTATGGATAAGAGTAGATACTGCAAGATAAGATGTGAAGAAAAAAAAGAAAAATGGAGAGAGCAAAGAGTTTGAGATTTTAGAAGTTGTAAGAATATTTTAGTTCTTACTTTCCTTTCTGCTAACTATGCCCAGAAACTCTGGGACTCACTCTCTTTAACTGATGCTGTATAGTATTTATGCACGCATGACAACAAAATATGTTTCAATAAAAATATATTTGAACTAGCAAAGCAAAATTGCTTTAAGCTTTTGATCTGTCTCATAGCTCACATCGCTAAACTCTTTTCCTTTCAACAGTTACATTCAGAAAGTCAAAGATATACAGCTGACGATTCAAGCTGAATGACAGCACGATAAACTATGGTTTCTCCTGAAGATAAAATACATCATAAATCGGTGCAACACTTACCTCATTTTAAATATTACTGTCTCCTTTTATCAGGTAACACTATATGACCTCCCCTTACCTCCTTTCTTCCCATATTTTACATGGGATTTTAATTCTATGCAATGATCACAACCAGAATTTTTTTAAAATTAAAATAGGATATATGGCTTTAAAGGCTTAGGTTGTCTGATAGCTTTAATTAAAAGAAAATATAACAAGGGCAGACAGATTCTGATGCCCTCCAAAATGTGACAATAATGGAATTCTATCTATTTTTAAATTGCAATAACTCTTGAAAATTAGCTGCAATTTATCACAGGATAGGCATCATACTTTAATGAAATGGAAATGCATTCACGACTACATGGCAAAGAGGTATTTTTGCAGGGAATGTATGACAACATAACATGTAATTTTTTTCTCATTAACATATATATTAATGAATTACTGTGACCCTATGGACACCCTTTTTCCAGTGAACTGCTTGATACTGTCCGGTCTCCGGCCGGAAGTTATCCTTTTTCTGAATACTTAAATCTGGATGACATTCCCTGAACTATTCAACGCATTCGATGTCCTGGTATAGATACTGATTATCATCTGCACAGCTTGGGATTCCCGTGCTACAACCTCCCAGGCCTGTTGAGAGGTGTGCTCTCTTCTTTGGCTGAAGAAGGAAGAGGGTCTCCCTTGGTCAGAGGCGGGGCGCCCCCGCTGCTTCTCCCACCCCCACCACCGCCCCACCCCCCACCCCCCACCCTTCCACTCCTCCACTCCCCCACTCCCCCACTCTCCCCCGCAGCCCGGCAGCAGACAGTGGTGGGTGGAGGGTGTAACAGAGCTGCTCCCTGCCCTTCTGTCCTTCCATCGCTGCCCCAGAGCATATGCAAGCGTAGCCCTTCCGGATACCTTGTCCATCACCGGAAACATCAGTCACAAAGGCTTTTCCCATTTTCCAGGGGCTTTTATCTGAACCTGGAATTGGCAATGGAAACCTGTAGACTCTCCTGACTCAGGCCCCAAACTAGTCCGTCTTCTGAGTCCTTTTCCTTCCAGAACACCTCAGACAAAAGCCAGGAAATGCTCTCAGCCATAGCCTTTCCTCAGGAGGACTGTGGCCACCAGAAGCTGAGGAGTCTTATCAGACACGAAGGTAGATGCCCACGCTGGCTGAAAATCTCTTTACTGACTCAATCCATCCTTTTTAAAATTATCTTTCTTGGGAGTTCCAGTTGTGGCTGAGCAGAAACGAATCTGACTAGCATTCATGATGACGTGGGTTCGATCCCTAGCCTTGCTCAGTGGGTTAAAGATCCGTAGTTGCGGTGAGCTGTGGTATAGGTCAAAAACACAGCTCCGATCCTGCGTTGCTGTGGCTGTGGTGTCGGCCGGCAGCTACAGCTCTGATTCCACCGCTAGCCTGAGAACATCCATATGCCAGGGGTCTGGCCCTAAAAAGAAAAAAAAAAAAAAACCATTCTTTTTTCCTGCACAAGGACTGCTGACTCTGTGGGCACTTTATGTGCACAAGTAAATAATATGACCTATTTTCATAGAATACGAAAAAGAAATAAAATGCCTTAGATTCCATCCTATGGATTTTAATGGTTTCCATTCAGAGCAGCCTTTGTGGGAGATTTGTGTTGAGGGCCATCTAAGTGTTTCACGCCTCCACCCCCACCCCCACCCCTACAAACCACACCATGCGCTTGCTTCCCTACCACTGCGAGTTGACATGGAGTTAATAGTGCCGTCCTTTCCTCAGAAAGAGAATAAGGCTGGTTGGTTCCAACATACTCCCTCAACAGCGTTCCATATTCCTGAAGCCCCAACTCTACCCCAAGAGCGAGGTACCCAGTGTTGCCTGCCAGCTCTGAACATCATCACCTCTACGCTATAGTTTTCTTTTCCTCCTCTTGCCTCAAAGAAATCCATGTCCTTCTTTTCCACAAGTAAACCTCTCTACAAGTGCTTAATTCCCTCTTCTCTTGCCCCCCTCAAGGACTTTGCACCTTCAATTTTCTACGCTTGTCCTCATCCCAGACTCCTCCCAATATGTCTTCAAAGACACATGGATCCAGTTGGAAGAACAAAATTACATCGTGCGTCTCTACCACATTCTTCCAGCTATTTTTCCGTTTCTATCCTTCCTTTCATTGCTATAAACTTCCCAAGTACTCATTCTTCTCCTTCTATGGCACATATTTTTTTTTGGGGGGGGGGGGCCTGCATCTGCAGCACTCAAAAGTTCCAGGACCAGGGATCAAATCTATGCCACAACTGAGATCAGAGCCACAGCAGTGACAACACCAGATCCTTAACCTGCTGCACCACCAGGGAGCTCCCATGGCACATAATCTATACATCATGAATTACCTGTTTCCTGTCTCTCCGCAAGAGATCAGAAATTAAGTTGTCTTCTTCCAGGCTGTACTGTACTTCCGCAGTGCTAAGGACAGTTTCTGACACACGGTAAGCATTCCGAACCCATTAATTATATCAGTTTATTTAATTGTACTAAGTGTTCCCTTTTTTTCTTACCAATTTCACCGTAATTCCTGAAGATCTAGTTTCCACCCCTACGTTCACCCAAAAATGTAGGCTCATCAAAAATACAGGGTTTATACTTTCTCAACAACTACTTCCAGATAAATACTAAACACTAAATAACACTGTTTCAACCCTCACTTTTTTCGACCCTTAAGAATTGGAGGTCGACGAGGATTCTCTGTGGGGACTCTCAGGCACAGTGGGACTTTGTCTCCACCTCCTTCAGTTAAACTTTACAAACTCACCCCACCATCTATACCCCAACTTCCTTGCCTGGAATATTGTCTTAGACTCCAGTCTCTCGCATCTCAATCCACACTGTTGTTAGAAGACTAATTTCCCCTGTTCAAAATTTCCGAAGCTTCTCTATGCTTGTATTAAGTCTAAACTCCTTATTCTAGCATTCAAGACCCTTCATAATGTCTCCAGCCTACATTGCTTATAGCCATCCCAGTCTACTTACTAAGACCACAAAGGTCATATATTTTCCTCTGTGGGACTTTTGCTTAATGTCAGTCGAATTCAGAATGCTTCCCTCTTTTTTCAAACTCTGCAAATAGTATCTACTTTTGAATATTCGATGCAGATTACTATTTCTTCTTTAGGGAGAATTTATAACTTACAAATATCAAGTGTAATGATGTTCATTTGAACCACTGTTTTGGAAACCAACCATGTACTTAATTATTGACTTTTTAATTTTATCAGTTTGGGAATACTTTTGTAATACACTCTTAGTGTTCAGAAATCAATAGATGCAGAAGTATATACCATAAAATTGTCCCTCTCCCAACCCATCCTTCAACCACCTAGGTTCCCTCCTGGAAGGAACCAATGTTGTCCGCTTCTTGTGTATCCTTCTAGAGATATTTTATTAGAAGCAAATAAAACTGACTGCCTTTAATATGTTTAGCATTTTGTATCAAACAAATGTGTATCTATTTATCTCTTTTATAGATATTTAACATTTTATTTACTTACATATTATCTTCCCATTTACGGAGACTGTGTGTCTTGGCTTCTTTATACAAATATATGTCACACAAATATTCCTTGATTGTGCAATCCTTTCAAGTTTGGCATAGAGTATTCAATGGTAAGACTGAATCGCCACCACCTCCTCCTCAATTAAGGGTAAAAATGTAAGCAGTGGCTTTTTTTCAAACACTTCCTCCCCATACACCACCATTAAAGGAAAATTAAAGCATGACTAATCGCATATGCAGATGTGCATTGTTTTACTGTGATAGTTTAATGTGTTCCAGATACAAGCACCTATTACCATATTTCCTTTGGTTCTGATACATCTGCTGATACAAAGATTAACAAAATCCCTGATTTGTAATGGATGATTCTGTTTCATTTTAGAAATCCTTCATTCCTGCAGCATTCCAGGCTCACCAAATGTATGTTTGCACTGAAATTTTTGTTTCATAATTGCGTCCATCTCCATTTCAGATAGAAATGACATGAAAGCCCACCCACCTTGTTACTGCTTCCTAAGTGCCCTACAGTTTCCTATAATTATATTAAACATAAATACAAAACTGTGAAGTGACAAAGAACCCCCCCCCAATTTTTTAAATATAAAGTTATAAAATAATACCCAGAAATCAAGCATCGGAATCAACGTAATTTTCATTCATAGCTAAACACTGGACCTAGCAGTACTAATTAAAAGCATTACCTAGTACACGATAAAGTACACGTTTGTAATCCAAATGGTTTATTTGGTCAGTACAGAGACAAAGCAGATAAGCCCTCAAAAACCATTAGTTAAAGAGTCTTTAGGAGATCCCTGATGGTTCAGCGGGTTAAGAAACTGGCATTGGGAGTTCCCGTTGTGGCTCAGTGGTTAGTGAACCTGACTAGCATCCATGAGGACTCGGGTTCAACCCCTGGCCTCACTCAGTGGGTTAAGGATCTGGCGTTGCCATGAGCTGTGGTGTAGGCCGCAGACACAGCGCAGGTCTGGCATGGGCCAGTGGGTACAATTCCAAATGGACTCCTACCCTGGGAAATTCCATATGCCATGGCTGCCTCCCTAGAAGACAAAAAGAAGGGGGAAAAAAAAAAAAAGAATCCAGTGTTGTCTCACTGCTTTGGTTGAGGTGGCTGCTGTGATGTGGGCTCTATCCTTCATCCCTGGCAGGGGAACTTCCAGGTGCCCAAAAAAAAAGTCTTTATCAAATTGGCTGTTTTTAATGGATCAAGCTGACTAGATAGTTCCAGAAACTCCCTTTATTTCACACAGTACCAAACCGAACCTTTATGTATACCCTACGCATGTCCCTTGAATTACATTTCTTTCTTATTAATCCTATTTTTTGTTGTTTTTCAATTTTTTTATTTTATGTTATTTTTTGCTTTTTAGGGCCACACTTGCAGCATATGGAAGTTCCCAAGCTAGGGGTCGAATCGGAGCTGCAGCTGCCAGCCTACACCACAGACAGCCACAACAACATGGGATCCAAGCCACATCTGCGACCTACACCACATCATGGCAACTCCAGATCCTTAACCCACTGCCCGAGGCCAGGGATCGAACCCGCATCCTCGTGGATACTAGTTAGGTTCATAACCTGCTGAGCCACAGCTGGAACTTAATAATTAATCCTATATTTAAATCAACCCCCAAGGTTTAAATATTCACTATAAAAGTCCAATTTTTCTTAGGAAAGAAGTGTCTTGAACCAATAAATAAAATTCTAGTTTTAAAAAGTTAATCACAATTATTTTTATTTATACTATACTGATGCTTTTTAAATTTTGAAATTTCTTTCCTCAGAACCCTGGGAAACACTGGTATTTCACTCTTAAGAATTTTAGTAACTCATTAAATCATCGTAATTGTAACACAGTTCTGGTTTATGTTATTTTTCTTAAAGGCATATTTCCTTCCCAACTAAACACACATGAAATTTCCATAAATTTACTTTCATCCCTACAGACCTTCCACCTAAGAGGGTCTCCTAAGTATAAAGTTCATAGTAAGTTATGAAATATTCAGGTGTGAGTGAGATTAAGTAGGATTCAATAATTCTGATTCATCCTTCTAAAGACGGAGCTTATTTTTTGTTTTCAACTTGCATAAGTTTTGTTTTGGGTGTTATTCCAGATTTGAAGTATCTATTATCATCAGTGGTTTGAACACTTACCAGCTAAAAAATTGAATAACATTGAACAATAGTTCAACATATTTCTCAAGTGAGAGGTTAAGACACTGGTAAGGCAGGTTGGAAGCACTTAGTTTTGATAGGCATGACGTATAGCCAGGGAAGTGCACGTACCCAGATAATTACACTGTCTTTGAAAGAGTGGCCTATTTCTAAGTAGAACAGCCAGTGCAACTGAGGTAGGAGTTGTCAAATTTACAGAAAGTAATTAGAGAAGCAGAGATTCTCTTCTTTTTACTGGCTGTTTCTGGATTACATAGAGATTATGAAGAGAGACAAGAAAAATGACAGAGCAGTCCAAACAGCCCATCACACTTTCTACTAAGAAAACTGTTTTTCTCTCTGGATAAACTTTCTCATTAACTAACATGTATCGTTTTTATTTTATATGCTATTGATTGTGATTTTGCACACACACACACACACACACACGCACGCACACACTTGATTTCCACATTTTAGCACAAAACACAAGGATGTTTATTCCCCACAGGACTCGTTCCCCGTTTCACCGGCGTTTTGCAATCTTCTCCAACCTTTGGTGGCTTGCCATCTGGCATAGTGCCTTTGATTTTATGAACAAGGTCCCCAATTGTTTCTGCAGCTGCCATCAGTGCAGTCTGACCTGTGGCGAATGGGGATAACAGAGAAAAGTACCTCCACAACGTTCACAGGGTTTCACTCCCATGGCTTTGTTCCCAGCCCTGGCGCTCTGCTTTCCCATGTTCATTCCTCTCCACAGATGGTGACAATACTAGACCCCAGGTTCAAGGAAGATATAAAAGCCAACTCTTGCCAGTGATCATTGTTTATAAATATACTTGTGAATCTAAGAATATGGAATCTATTAATTCTACACATAGTCCATGAGCATATGTGGTTCTTCTCATTTGCGGCTGCCAATAATGCCTCTAATTATACAATGTCTCTCAACTTCCAATGGGTTGTTTCTTACGTCTTTTATCTTCTATATCAACCTATGCAAAATAATTATTTTCCAACTGTACTCCCAAGAGTCCAGGGGAGTTGGAGGGGTGGGAGGGGGGAGGTGGAAGAGATGGGAGAGGTGGGCTGCCACCAAGCTAGTTGTCAGGACATCACCATCCTGTCAACCAGGGCAGTGCTTTTTAAATGTGTGTCATGTATTGAGCTTCCAAGTAAAATCCCACTTGGAGAATGGATCTCACTATTAAATCAGAAGGTAACAGAATTCATTCACTACTAGACATGGCCTCCGGCCAGTTCAGCCCAGAGACAGACAAGATATTAGTGTTGTTGAAAGGGCCCTTTATTAGCCACCTCCCCCCAGACCTCTCCCCTTGGGGCAAAACCGCCCAGAATTTCCACTTCTGGGCTCAATTCTTTTTAAGGCATTGAAAACAGCTGTTGTAGGGGAACTCGAAGAGAATGGACAGGAGAACCCATTAATGTCCATCCATTAGCACTTTCTTATGAACAAGTTTATCTACTAACTCGAAGGACCTAGTAGGGTCTGGAGAAAACCTATTAAGTTTCAGTGGAGGGGACAAGAAGAAAAGGAGGGCAACCCGAGCAACAGAGGGCAATGACAGGAAACCTAGACTCTGTGCTGTCTTCATCTGGGAACACCCCCTCCCCCCACCCCCACTCCCATCACTCCACCCCCACCTTGGTCAGCAGAGCTCCAGTCTCCAGGTCAGGAGAGATTTCCTTCTCTGATGTAAGTGCTTTTTTCTTATGATTATGTCAACTATAATTATTTTTGTTTTAATTGAATTTTACTCTAAAGGACTTCTGGTGTCACCAATACCAATAACAATGCCTAACATACATTCATCCTGAGTGCTTTACTTTCAGAAAGCCTGTCTATTCTTCTCCAAATTCAGGCAAGCAAGTTCTCAAGTCCGCGCACAGAATTGGTTGAACACCCTGATGTTTTATGCCCAGGAAGTCATTGGTAAAGGCTCATCTAGGGTATGAGGATAAAACATGATGCCATAAATCCCCTAAATTACATTCTCCCTGCAGCCAGTATGAGCAGAGTGTTTATTTAACTTGCACACTTTGTAAAATGGAGGAAGGAAAAGCCTACTGGGTCTCCTTTTGACATTACTTTAAAGTGATAAGTGAAATTGAGTTATAGCCTCGACTCACTTAGTGCAACTTCTTATCCCACATCCCCAGGCCTGCACTGGAGGACGTTTCGTTTAAGCATACCTCTGTACACAGTGATTTTGTGCTTCTGAATTGAGAGTGAGCCTTGGTTAATACTAGAACCAAGTGTACAGGCAGCTTAACTGTGCAAAGGAAGAAGGCAACAAGACCATGTTTTATAAAGACTGTAAAATTTCAGTCAATGTCAACTGCAGATGAGAATGGAAGCGAAGAAAATGTGGCAAAGGACTTGGATGAAACCAGAACTCTACCAAGAATGTAGGGCTTCCAGATGCATATTCCCTCTCTGCAGGCTGTGATCCCTGAACATCAGAGAGTCACCCAGCATGCTACCCGAGGTTGAAGAAGAGCCCTCCGGACCCCGATTTTCTTCAGGCACCATGTCTGGAAGGAACTCTTTGGCCCCCCGCATGCTCCATGGTCAAGGCACAAGGAAAAGCTATACCCTCCTGCAGGTAAGAGCCCTCTCTTCTGAACAGTCTACTGTCCAACACGTGCAGAAGGCACACCAGAGTCCAAACACCTCTCCCAAGTTCTCAGAACCACCTAGGATACAAACAGGGATGCCTTGCTGCTTTACCCAGTCCTTTGATGATCATATAAACTCAAGCCCTGCTGCATCCAGGGAGCCCTGCTTCAACTCAGTTCCAACTTCTGTGTCCCCAGGTGTCTGTCAAGGTACCCATGGTGGCAGCAGGTTCTTCCTGCATGATCTGGGGATCTTTTTCTTTTTTTTTGCTTTTTTTGTCTTTTAAAGACTGCATCCATGGCACACGGAAGTTCCCAGGCTAAGGGTCAAATCAGAGCTGCATCAGCTGGCCTATCCACAGCCACAGCAACGCCAGATATGAGCTGGGTCTGCGACCTTCATCACAGCTCATGGTAACACCAGATCCTTAACCCACTGAATGGGGCCAGGGATCAAACCAGCATCTTCATGGTAATAGTCAGGTTCATTACCACTGAGCCACAATGGGAACTCCTGGATTATCTTTTTCTAAAGCTCTGCTTACATAAGTTACTTCTTCCTTCTATTAAGCAACCAGGATTTCTTCTCATCTCTCTCTGTATCAACCATGCAAATACATGCATTCAGTGCTGGAGAACCGATTGACATTTTGTGTTCTTATTTATTTTTATTTCTGACAAGGCAGGTTCAAATCAAAAACAAAGTCAGAGAAAATAATCACACAGTTCACAAAGGACTTTTTGTCTTTGTTTTTATTCATTTGCAGATCATTTTCAACTCTCTTCTTCATCAAGGGGCAATTACATCAGCAGGCAAAACCCACTCAGGCCCTGAAGGTGGCCTTGCCCTGATCCTACATAAGCAACTTCCCAGCGAAAGCCTTTCAGTTGAGAAAGTGAGAGGCATTGAAAGACCTTTCAGCAAAATCAGACACTGCCTGGGAACCTGGCCAGCTCTGGCTGCCTCTGAGGAGCTGCTAAATCACCCCCAGAAAACACCTCTGTCCCCAGAGAGAAGGATGCAATAAAGCCCCAGATAGGTAGCAGAGGAAACCCCCTCTGTCACTGAGGGACATGACCTGCTTTTTGTCTTGAGGTTGGCATGATGTCACTGAAGATCCATAGGGCCAAGATTCCGTAGAGGACACAAAAGTTATTGAATTGTCAATTCCATGGCTTGAAGAAAGACCAACACTTGTTGAGAGTGAAGTAGAGTACCCTTCTCCCCACCACCACTTCCACACAGATGGAAATGAGCTCAGCAAGGAGAAAAGGATGGAGGGTGCTGTTATCTGCTATGTGATGCAACAGGTACCTTGCAGAAAGACTGGGGAAAGGAAGGCAGTGTGATTTGATTTATTATGTAACATAACTCACACAATAAAGCAATCTCTTAGGTGACAGGAAAGAGGTTCCAACCAGATGGCTAGGACTGTGCCTTATGCTTCTATTAAAAACCACATCCTCAGTGTCCAGCCCAATAGGAGTCCTAATATAAACCTGATTCTCCCCGTTGGAGCAGAAAAGAGTTGTTGGTGGTGTATTTTTTGTGGGCTTTTTTTTTTTTTTTTGTCTTTTTAGGGCCGCACCCATGTCATATGGAGTTTCCCAGGCTAGAGGTTGAATTGGAGCTGTAGCTTCTGGCCCACACCACAGCTCAGAGCAAGTCAGGGATCCTTAACCCACTGAGCGAGTCCAGGGATGGAACCTGAGTCCTCCTGGATACTAGTCAGATTTGTTTCCAATGAGCCACAAAGGAAACTCCGAGTATTTGCTGTTTTGATTTTTTAATTGCTGTGCCCCCCAACGCCCAGACCAATAGGCATTCAATCCATATTTGTTAACTGAATGATAGGACAGTCTTCTCCTCCCCCTCTCCCCACCATGAAACAATGAGATTGACAAGCCAAAGCCATCGAGAAAAGGGAGTCCAGTAACCGAAGTGCTCTCTATCCACAGTTTTGGGAAGAACTCGCCTTGGGGAAGGTAGGCTCTGGCTCAAAAACATCTGTGCATACTCTCTATAATAAAAAGCAGCAAAATCACATGAGAGTTGGGGGGCCCTGGCCTGGGGAGGCGAGTGAGTGCTGCTAACACCCCTCCCTGAGGTTCTTGTAGAAAAGAGATCCTGGGAACTGGAGACTCAGATGGAAGGCAGCATAGCCATGAAAGGTCTAAATGCAAAACTGCAGAACTTGCAAACTACTCAGTAAAGGAAGTGTATTCATTCAAAATTCAGCTCAGGGGGTAAAGGGAAATGGCTCTAGTAAGAGAATTGCTGATCTTGAACTTTCTGGTGTAGAAGAGCTTCCTCGACTTCCCTCCCCTGGTCCTTAAGGAAAGGGGATGCTCGGTGTTCTCTGCGTCATTTAGACACCAGACTAGACAGTCTACCCCCTGTTCCCTCCCTCAACCAAGGCCAAAGGAGATGTCTGAGATATCCGTTTGGTTGCCAAGGCCTCGGGCCGGGCCCCTAGTCCCGGTTGGTTCCCAGTTACTGTCGGAGGCCGCGTGCAGCTGCCACAATGTGTATCAAAGAATCTCTCCCAGACTCGTTTCCCCAGTTCTGGGAAAGCTTTTGGCAGATCCTCCACGTGTTCCAGGTCTCTGGGGAGTCTGAGCATACATTTTCTTTATTTCAGGCTAGGTCGCAAAGTGTTAACTCCATTGTGCCTTCCCACTCCCTCTCCTCCTCCCAGCCGCCAGCTCTTCCCTTTCAACCAAGAGCGCGAGCGGGTGCGGGACCCTACGCCCTAGCAAACGCCTGCTTTTTGGATCTTCCTCGAGCAGAACCTCCTTCAGAACCAGGACGATTCAAACGACGGTGTTTACTCTGGCTTGTGAGCTGACGAAGACCGAAGGGGCGGGTCCGGCCCTATTAGAGCTGCCGCGGACCCCAGCGCCCCTGTCCCCGGAGTGCGGGTCCTGGGCGTGGGCCCAGGCTGCGCATCGCCGCCTGGCTTTTCAGACGCCAAAGCAAGCATCCGTTCATTGGAATTCATCCCTTCCACCGGTGGGGAAAGGAGCGGGCGGAGAGAGCCCGAGTGGGGGTTGGGGGCTGCGGGGCAGAGGGACCATGAATTGCTAACCTCGGGTTGTCCGGCTTTGGTCTTCAGCGGCTGCGGTGTTGGGCGGTTTCCGTCCCCGCTCCCACTGGCTCTCATTGATCCTGAGCGAGTTACTGGTCCGAGGTGGGGCGATTCATTAAGCGAGAGACGTATTACTTGGTTATTATTTATAAACATTCCAACCACAGCGCCAATCATAAAACCGCGGAAGGGCCTGTAAAGTAAGGGAGCAGCAAGCCTCAGTGTGCGCAGCGCGGGCTCAGCGGTTCCTGGAGGTGAAGGGTAGATAGATAAGAAAGACCGACAGACAGACAGAGAGAAGGGGGTTGGGGGTGTGGAGTCAACGAGATAGCCATTTGTCGGGAAATCACTTCCTAGATTGGGAATCACGATTTGTTTTTTTTAATTGAACGGGGAAGCAGAAAAATTAGGGTGAATAGGAAGGAGATGATGGGAATAAGGAAGAAATAAGGCGTGGAGGGCCGCAGTGGGTCATTAGTGAGGTCGATGCCGGCAATAAAAGCTATTGATGAAGTGGGGAGAGCAATTTAGTCTTTGGTGCTTGGTGAAAGACCTAGTCACCAACCATGAAAGCAACCTAATAATATTTTATGGAGGGAAAACACGTTTGAAACTGGCATCTTTCTAAGGACAGAAATTCACTTTTAACAATGGCTAAGATGCTTTTTAAAATTCTCATTTAGAATAAAACATTTTCTAATAGGAATTAGTTTCAAACAATTAAATACCTTTTTAAAGTATGAAGTGCAGTGGTTATTGTTTTTAAACCAAATAGCGGTTTTGTTTCTTTAGGCTATTGCTTAAACTTTAAATGCTTGTTGCTAATTTGATATTTTAATATATGAGGAAGTCATCTATTTTTTTTTTTGCTGGTTTTCTAATAATTAATTCAAGTAAATTGTTCTCAATTTGATTCAGAGTCAAGTTATTGGTAAATTTCTTAAATACAATTTAAGAAATGTATTGGTTTGAATTTTTATCAGAAATAAGTTTTGGAAAATTTTGTGACATACATACATATCAGAGGTTTCTTATTTCTTGGATTTTTAAAATTTTAATTGAAGTATAATAATCAAAAAGGGGCCACAAATCATAAGCAAAAATCTGGATTAGTTATTAAAAACATCTCATGTAACTACCTAGATCAAGAAGAAGATTATGGACACACACCCCCCATTTAAAAGAAATATGTATTCGATTTTGTTTGAAAATATGCTGTTTTTAAATAAAGTGATCATATTTCTTTTTGGTACCAATATTGTAGATTTTTTTTTTCCCCTGGGGATTATCTTTTAGAAAATAAAACTAAAATGCTATGAGCCTTTCTGTGTCCAGGAGGGAACAAAAACAAGCTCCAAATCTATTTTCCTCCCTGGCAACTTGCACCCTTCCCCACCTTCCCCAGGTCCACACTGGAAGACATAACAAACAAACGATTACAAGCTGGAAAACACGTCTGAAAACAGAAAGGTCACGTTACCACCGGGTCCTGGGGAACATTAATTTCTTGTTTGGAAAACAGTTGACAGTTGAAGGTTGGGGTTTCTCTCTCTTCTATTCAAGGACCGAAACGGGAGGCGGGGGCCTCATTTGAATGAGAATAAAAGGGAAGAGATCACCACCTTGGGTCTCCTTCAGAAATAAATGTTTTGAGGGACTACCACCTTTCCAATCCAGACTTAATAAATCAATGGCAAAAGAAGGAAGGAAGGAAGGAAGGAAGGAAGGAAGGAAGGAAGGAAGGAAGGAAGGAAGGAAGGAAGGAAAGAAAGAAAGAAAGAAAGAAAAAGAAAGAAAGAAAGAAAGAAAGAAAGAAAGAAAGAAAGAAAGAAAGAAAGAAAGAAAGAAAGAAAGAAAGAAAGAAAGAAAGAAAGAAAGGAAGGAAGGAAGGAAGAAAGAAAGAAAAAGAAAGAAAAAAGAAAAAGGGAAGGGACGGGAAGGAAAGGGAAAGAGCTACCTGGACAAAGAGAGAATCTGAAATGGCAGAATTCGCCTTTACTTAAAGTGTGGAGAGGTTTGTTTGAACTCTTCTGAAAGAATTAATGTGACTAGTGAGAAATGATCACGATAGCGTCAAGCCCTGAACGCCTGAGGGCAGAGTTTGCTGGATGAAAACCAGTCCCTTCCCTAATAGCTTGTGGGAAGGTGAAAGTTGATTGCCTGACCACTCGCCTTGCTCGGGGCTCTGCATCTCTCTGCGCCCGAGCCCAGCCCCTGGCCCCCACCTCTCCAGTCCTCTGGCCCTGCACAGAATTCCTCTTCCTAACTTGGATGGGCACCCGGAGCCCACCGGACCGAAGCGGTGTGGAGGTGAATTGGTTGTCTAGCCCCCTGAAACCTTAAGAGCGCCTGAGATTCCACTTATCTGAATTTATGAGGCAGAATGAGAAAAGATCTGAAGTATGTTCCTGGAGATAAAACATTGAAAATTATACTGATCCATTGCAACGACAGCAGCTAGTGATTCCTTCTTTGCAGGCATCCTTACATCCTGATTATCTCTAAAACAATGAATGTGAGAGGCAGGACAGCAGTGAAAGCCGGGACTTAGCATCAAGCAGCATTTACTGGAGCTTTATAAATGTCACACAAATTCTCCATAGGCTCAGGGTTCCCCCGTGCGCACAATGAGATCTGGTGATGCGCTTTTGCACTTTCTGATCGCTGAACAACCATCAGGCGGTGTAGAGCTGAGGCGGTAGGTAGCTAGAACCGCCTCCCCAGGGCCCTTTGCAAATTTAGAGCCCCAGGGTATTCAGATGCGAAGAGTGGGGGCAATTACTGCGGGTGGGGAAATTTTGCGCTGAGAGTGGGAGTTCAGGTTCCCAGAGCGGGCCTGGCCGAAAGGCGCGAGATGTCTCTCCCTCTCCGCCCGGGCTGACGGTGATTTATTCGCCCGAATACAAGCCAGCAGTGAACCAGGACGGTAGCACCGTACTTGGGTGCAACGCGGAGAAAGGTCTTCCGACCTGCCCGCAATCCCCTCGCCTTCCCACCCCGGCTCAGAGCTCCGGGGCGCGGAGATGCTAGCTTTTCCCGCCAGGTTGGATTCAGTGTCAGACCCTTCCGTTAACTGAAGAATGTCCACTTCTGGACGTGTCGCCTCGGGCCCCTGGGCTCTGGGCCAAGTTCGGGGCTCAGGTACCTCGCGGATGGAGGGAACCACCTGCCCTAGAGTTCAACGCCAACTGCCTGGACGGTGGATGGTGGCGGGTGGTGCGGGGCAAAGGGGCATTGGCCTGGTGGAAAAGCTATCCTTGGTCATTTATTTTAAGACATGAGCTCCTCCAAAACACAGCAGCGGCTGCGGCCGGAGTCCCAGCGCCGGGCGGGCGGCCAAACCGCACTCTCTGTGAAGTAGCGAGACTGGTTCCATCCGGTTGCAAATATATATACATACATACATACATATATATATATATTTTTTTTTTTCTTTCAGCCACCGGACACAGCAGCGCTTCCCTCGAGGTTCACGGTCCTCAGCAGCTGCCGCCCCGAGGGTGGCGGCGGCCTCCCCGGACCGCAAGGAGAACGCCTCCTCCAGCAGGCCTCGGGCGGGTCCGCCGGACCTCTGATGGGCTCCTTGGACGGTGGCTTCACCCTTCCCGGTCCCTTTGTCAACCCAGGGGTTCGAAAGCTCATTCTATAACCATCTGCGAAGAAAATACACGACTACGATTGCCAAGAATTAAACTGAAATCAGGCACCCATGTTCGGGGAGATTTTGCCTTGAGACTGGGGCAGGGGGCTGTTCCCCTTTACGAGTCACCTTATTTCTTCCAACTCTGTGGGCCACTAGGTTTCAGAAAGTGCAGCTTCTCTCCCTAGCTCAGATGTGGGATCTCGAACCCATTCCGAACCCCACCCCACCTCGTCCTGGGTGGAGGGATGCGGGAGAAATGCGGGAGAAGCGCGCATCTCTGAGCACCAGGCCAGTAGTGGGAAGACCTTGAGACGAGGATGCCACAGAGAGGCCTCAATGCCCCACAGAGATGAGGTCTGGGAATCTTGGAGGAATTGGGACTCCTTTCCCTGCTGTGCCTCTTGTTTATACCTCTCCACTCCCTAACACATACTCCTGGAGGGAGGGGAAGAGGATAGAGAGGGGGCTACAGAGGCACTCCACCCCCCACCCCACCCCCACCCGCCCCACCCCTCACCCCCGCCTCCACCCCAAGGCGATCAGACCCTCCTAAGGCCGTGCGATTTGCCCGGTTCTGGTGGAGGTCACAGAAGATGCTAATGGAAAGACACAATAAAGGTCCAGCGCAACGAAGTTCAGAAGGAGACAACCCTCCATCATTCATAAGTAGTTCCCCAAATGTGCTAAGAGAGCTTAAGTGAGTTTTACCCTCGTTTGGAGTCTCAGCCGAAAGGGAGGGGGTATGGTTTGTGCTAGTCAAGTGCCAGAGCATAGTTAAAGTGAAAGGAAAAAAGGAACTGGAAAGTGTTTTAAGGATGCACATAACGTTTGGAGATGACCACATTCGAAATGCTTATATAATTTTTATGAGAACAGTTACAATGAAGAATGACATTTCTCATTTGGTAGAATTTAGTTCTTTGAGTCGTTCCCACAGTCTCTAAATTAATGAAGTTTGATTATAAAACTGCAGGAAAAATAGTACATTTAGCTTTTTTAACAGACACAGTTACTTGGAAACAAAATGTTTTTAATTTTCTGGCACATACACAAAACACTAAAAACACAATTGTTACCCTATTTTAGAAATTATAATACATTCTCCTCTATGAAATGAGAATTCACCCCACTTAAACTGAGAAAAAAATGACAAACTTTGGTTTCAACAATTTTTTCTTCTTCATTCCTGGATGTGGATTGAAAGGTAATAAATGAATATTTGCAAGAAATCTCTCAAAAGCAAGATTAAAATGCTATATAA
This sequence comes from Phacochoerus africanus, assembly GCF_016906955.1. NCBI lineage: Eukaryota > Metazoa > Chordata > Mammalia > Artiodactyla > Suidae > Phacochoerus > Phacochoerus africanus. The sequence continues at coordinate 16,003,255 of NC_062558.1, read as the reverse complement.
TCTTCCTAGTAAAACATAATTTGCATACATTTCATCTCTGACCATATGAAACGTCATTTATAAATTTTACACTTTTATGAAACATAATTCACTTATATTACATGTATTTCATAACAAAAATGGGAGCCTTGTTGTTTAGTTTAAGCACATATTGTATTATTACTTTCCTTGATTTATTCTTATATTTAAAAAGCCCCCTCCCAAATGAGAGACCTTTTTGTTCAAAGAGCAAATCACATCAAAATATAAAATCTGAAGGAATTTCCTATTTGAAAGTCCTTTGACACTTTTAGAGATTATATTTGCTGCATTTTCTTTTCTCTTTCTCACTAAATTCCATAATTTACATATGTGAATATATGTATGTGTGACCTTCACTATCTTTTCCCATAAAACTCATGCATATTAGGCAGGAAAAGTTAATTTTTCAAGGCTTACTTATGCTAAAAATGTTACACATTGTATATATGAGGTGAGTAAACTTAATTTAGACTATTTTGAGTCATAGTGGTAGAGCAAAGGCAAGTAAATTCTGTTTTTGATGTTAAAAGACAAAACCTTGCAAATAAAAAAAAAAGACAAAACTCTCAGCCTGTGAAAATCAACCACCTACCTTCTTGATTAAAAAAAAAAAAAAGTACATTGAATTCTTTGGTCAGGTTCTGTAGATAATCTGTGCCCTCAATGGCTTTTGTCATAAATATTCATACTGAGATTGTAGAGCTAGCTTTATACCAGTTAAAGAGAGCTTTAATATAAACACAGAAGGGAAAAGCCATCTTCCCCATATATCCACACTGCAAACCTCCTATCCCCGACGCAGGAAGAATAATCTTTTTATTCCATTTAGGTGGTCACTAACCTTATAATGACAAAAGAATGTTTCCATCTCTTACCTGAAGGCGTCTTGTCCATATAACAGGAGCTGAAATTGTGGCTGTTCTGTGTTGTCTATTACAGTACAGGGCTCTGTGCTGTTTCGCCTCTGTGAGGGCTGAAGTAACAATGTATGACTATTGCCTCCTGGGACCTCATGAAAATGAGATAGATAGCTGGTTCCAATAAATGCTATAGACCTTGACCCTGGGACAGAGTTGAGAAAAACAAATTATTTCATGTACACTAAAAAATAATTAAAATGGCATTTGAAATGTTTCTCTTGCATGTTATTTCGTATGTACCTATGAGTATTATATACTCAGTCACACTAATATGTAAGAAATTATTTCACTTATAAAAATACTATTTAAGTCTTTTACTCTCAGAGGGTAAAAAATCACCTTAGAAAGCAGTTGCACTGCAACTTCCATTTTTAAAATCTGTTTTAATTCATAACATATCTTTATCATCCTAAAAAATTTTAGGCTTCTTCAAAGCTGGCATTTTAAAATTTTCTGTTGTTTGGTGGTCTAGGTATGTAAGGTTGCATATCCTATTGACTGTCAAAATAAAGTTATTGTTTGCTTTGGATATAATATTTATTTGGATGTGTGTGCATGTCTGTTCAAAGCTATGAAGTCTGGAGAGAATTTTCATTCTATGCAACACAAATGAGTTTTATATAATGGATGTTTACAGTTTCAGCTTTAAAAAAAAGCTGTGTATCTCAACGATATATTATTAAAACATGTTAGGATATTGTCAGTCTAAGATCAGCCTGTTCTGAAAACAAAAAGAATAAGTTATTTTAATAAATTATTAGCATGTGTTATATGTATATGTATCCTGCTGATTTTAGAATGGAAAATGATTCTCCTGAGAAAGACATTTGAGGTGATTACTTAATGAATTGTTTTTTAAGCTAAATGTTAAGGTACTAAAGCTTAGTCCTGGGAGTGGCTCCGTGGTAAGGAACCCAACACATATCCGTGAGGACACGGGTTCGATCCCTGGCCTCATTCAGTGGATTAAGGATCCAGCATTGCCGTGAGCTGTGGTGTAGTTTGCAGATGCAGCTCGGATCTGGCATTGCTGTGCCTGTGGCTGTGGCATAGGCCAGTAGCTGCAGCTCCTATTCGACCCCAGCCTAGGAACTTCCATGTGCCACAGGTGTGGACCTAAAAAGGCAATAAATAAAAATAAAATAAAATAAAAGCATAGTCCTATGTTTTTCTTTTTAAAATATTTTCAAAAGAATGTCTCAAAAATCAAAAAGACGGAGTTCCCGTTGTGGTGCAGTGGTTAACGAATCCAACTAGGAACCATGAGGTCGCGGGTTCGATCCCTGGCCTTGCTCAGTGGGTTAACGATCTGGCGTTGCCGTGAGCTGTGGTGTAGGTTGCAGACACGGCTCGGATCCCGCGTTGCTGTGGCTCTGGCGTAGGCCGGTGGCTACAGCTCCTATTCGACCCCTAGCCTGGGAACCTCCATATGCCGCGGGAGCGGCCCAAAGAAATAGCAAAAAAAAAAAAAAGAGACAAAAAAAAATCAAAAAGACATTAGAGGAATATGCTGTTTGAAAATCATGATCATTATTCTGCTTTTTAAAATGACCAATCTTTCCACCAGAAGAAGTATGCTTAAGAATTATTGACACTTTAGGCTCATTGAAGTAGAAGCATAGAATGTTATTTTGGGATAGAAAAATATATGTATTTGCATATATACTTTTTTTTTTTAAGAGAGCTAAAGGTGTTTCCCATTTTTTCCCATTTTTGGTCAGCATAAGAGGGAATAGCAAGAGGGAAGCCAGTCACGGTTTTTAGGAAAAGGAGAAAGGGCATTTTCCAGGGTAAATTTAGTTTTATTTGGAGCAGTTGGGATGAAGGAAAGATAGGCTTTCACTACCTAAATTAAATCATCTAGGTGATTTGTCTACACAGAGCATTGCAGACGTCTTCTGTTCCTAATGAATGACGTAGGTATTTTTCTAACCTGAGAATACAGACCACCATTTACTTTTGAAATAATTTGGAACTTTCATTTCAGTTAGGAAACGTATTTAACCAACACTGTACTGTAACTGTATTTTCACTGACGTTCTCCATAATAATAGTTTTACATTTCTTTTCTTTTCTTTTTTTTTTTGCTTCTTAGGGCCACACCCGCAGCATATGGAGGTTCCCAGGCTAAGGGTCAAATCGGAGCTATAGCTGCTGGCTTACGTCACAGCCAGGATCGGAGCCGCGTCTGCGACCTACAGCACAGCTCACTGCAACGCTGGATCCTTAACACACTGAGCAAGGCCAGGGATTGAACCTGCATCCTCATGGATACCAGTGGGATGCGTTTCCACTGAGCCATGATGGGAACGAGCCATGATGGGAATTTCTCCATAATAGTAGTTCTTATATGGAGTATACCTCCAGCGATAACTCATCCTTCGTTAAAAGCTATATATTGATGCCTTACTACGTGCCAGGTGCCATTCCAGGAGCACGAATGCACAAAACAAAATCTTTGCCTTAGGGCAAGTCGTGGAAATAAATCACTACCGGAGAAAACGTCCTGTAGTTTTCAGGTTCACCACTAGGTGGCAAAATGTGAAAAACTGACTCTGTGGAGCAAAATTTGGTGCAAATAGTAGCATATTTCTCTGAAAATTTCATTCATATTTTGTTTAAAATGCCTCTTTTTGAGTCCTACAATTAACAGCTAATGGTCATAATACATATGGTGCTCAGTTTACAAAGCATTGCCAGTTGCTCTCTCCAGTCTTGTCTGTCAAATTCCCAAGCTTAAGAAAATTTGCTCTTTTCCTCCACAAATTTCTCTGTGCCCTCAGGTGTGTGGGTTATATAAATTTGCCTAAGGGTCTGAATGTCTGGCTTTGCATTGGGCCCCATGAAGCTTTGTGTCAATTTTATTCAAATTTATATAGACAAATTTAGACATTAGACTTTAATTTGCTAATTTGGGGAGTTATTGTCCAAAACGCTGACATCTTAGAATAACATATATGTTAACAAGTAGCCAAATACATTTGCCAATATATGTAATAATAAAAATTATAACGCATGCATATAATGTACATATATGTATATGTATTCTATATATATATATATATATGCAATTACACATATATTTTGTATTCAGAGACCCCTTAAGTAAGACCTCACACTTACTCTGAAGAAATAAAATTGCTTCCTTTAATCAGATCTCTTTCTTGGTATAGAATGAAGATCTGCATTCATTTTTAGATTTCCCAAAGAAATTTTGAAAGACTCTTCCCTTCTTAGAAAAACGGTTTATAGGGGATGCAGAAACACTTGTAGAGGGGTTTAAATGAGGAATTTGAGTTCTTCTCTGTTTTATTTACTCTGTGAAGACAGAATCTTTGTTTCCAGATGAGTGTTCTTTTAATCTAAAAATGAAACCTTGTGAGTTCCTTTCGTGGCTCAGCAGTTAACGAACCTGACTACGATCTATGAGGTTGCAGGTTCAATCCCTGGCCTCACTCATTGGGTTAAGGATCCGGTGTTGCCATAGCTATGGTCAAAGACACAGCTCAGATCCAGCATTGCTGTGGCTGTGGAGTAGGACGGTGGCTACAGCACTGATTCAATCCCTAGCCTGGGAATTTCCATGTGGCCCTAAAAAGCCAGAAAATAAAAATAAAAAAATAAAAATGAAATGTTAGAAATACTTCTACATGGAAAGATGCTCTCTCCAGCCTGTCTTTGTGACCTTTCCCTTAGGACAGAATTAGTAGAACATTCACATTTTAATAAGTGTTGCTGAAAATGTTCTCCTTGCATTTCACCTAGGCATTCATAGCTCTTCATTTGTTTGAAATACATGGATCACAGCAGAGTTTATCAGTTTGGTCATCCTATTTGATAACAACTTTGAATAAGTAAAGGAAAGATCAGAAGTTCCCATCGTGGCTCAGCTGTACTAAACCCGATTAGAATCCATGAGAATGCAGGTTCAATCCTTGGCCTCACTTAGTGGGTTAAGGATTCAGTGTTGCACTGAGCTGTGGTGTAGGTTGTGGACACAGCTCGGATCTGGCATTGCTGTGGCTGCGGTGTAGGCCAGCAGCTGCAGCTCTGATTCGACCCCTAGCCAGGGAACTTTCCATATGCTGAGGGTGTGGCCCTAAAATGACCAAAAAAAGAAAGAGAGAGAGAGAGAAAGGAAAGATTGCTTTATACAGAAAATTGGAAAAGTGGGTAAGTTTTCTAGCAGATGTGGTTGTTTTAGAGTTCATGGATTCTAGAGGAGCTGTGGTTGGATGGAAAGCGAAAACACAGGTGGAAGCTCAGTGCTTTCAATACACACTGAGCATCAGTTTATACCTAATAAACTGGGGGCCTACATAAAGATGAATTGTAACAACCTCACTTATTGATAATGACGGTAATTTCTTGCAGACATCATTTGCGTAAAATCTATTCACAGCTCTCAATGTAGCCAAGCCACAAGCGAGGTGTGGTATTACTACTGAACAATCTATTCTTAACATGATTCCGTGGTAACAGGATTTGCCTGTCTGAACAAAAGAAGGGATAATTGAAAGGTATTCATGTGTACAGGAGCTCGTGCACTGAGGCTGGTGAGTTGCTACCACTGACTGCAAAACAAGAAAAACCCGGAGTGAAACATGCAGAGACAGGGGATGTTCTATTAGGAAAAAAAACTGGACAAATTCTAAAGTAATTAAGGCTATAAATCATGGAATTGATTGTAACGGCAACTCACAGAATCTCGTTCTCTCGAGGACTTTACCAAGAATTTTATACCAATAATCTGGGTGTGAGGAGTTCCTGCTGTAGGGCAATGGGATTGGCAGCGTCTCTGCAACTTCAGGGTGCTGTTTTGATTCCTGGCCTGGCACAGTGGGTTAAAGGATCCAGCACTGTGGCAGCTGCAGCCTAGGTTGCAGATATCGCTCAGATCTATCTAATCCCTGGCCCAGGAACTCCATATGCCCCGGGGGGCTGCCAAGACTCATCATCATTATCATCATCATCTAGATTTGACTTTTTTTTGTTTCTCCCTGTACCCCCACTGTCCACATTAATTCTGCTTTGCATCTCAAGACCTGGGAATACAGCTTTTAAGTGGTTTTATAATAATCCCATTACAACATTCTTTAATGAATTTGTTACAATGAAATTTTATTCTGGATTGCAATCATTTTAGACTTTTCTCATAAGTCTTTTACTACCATTTTACTTTTTTTGTGTGTCTTTTTTTTTTTTTTTTTAGGGCTGCACCCATGGCATATGGAGGTTCCCAGGCTAGGGGTCGAATCGGAGCTGTAGCCACCAGCATACACCACAGCCACGGCAATGCCAGATCTGAGCCGAGTCTTTGACCTGCACCACAGCTCACGGCAATGCCAGATCTGAGCCGAGTCTTTGACCTGCACCACAGCTCACGGCAATGCCAGATCCTGTGCGAGGCCAGGGATTGAACCTGGAACCTCATGGTTCCTAGTCGGACTCATCCCCACTGTGCCACGCCAGGAACTCCCTACTAGCATTTTACTTTTAATTTCACAAACAATATTATAACAGGTAGAGTAAAACTTCAAATTTCAGTTTTTGAAAATCAAAAAACCTTCAATAAGTCAGTTTTTATGTAATGATATTTTCTACTCACTTTTTCAATATACAAACATATTCTCTTCATAATTGTAATTTTTTCTTTCTGGCCACACCCATAGCATGTGGAAGTTCCCAGGCCAGGGATTGAACCAGTGCAATAGCAACAACTGGAACCACTGCAGTGAAAACACCAGATCCTTAACCTGATGCATCACAGGGGAACCTAATTGCAATCACTGTATACATTCCAATTAGGTATTTTTTACTTAATATCTTATTATAAATAGCCCCCCCCCCATTCGCTAGTTTTTATATTTTCCTAGGTTAGTAGCTAAACTGCCTTGGATTTCTTTCCTAAACAAGTTCCTCATCATAGCAAATGACATCATCACCAACCAAGTATTTAAAGCCAAAAATCTAGGTGCATTCAATTTTTTATATCTCTACTGCTGTGGCTCTTTTCCAAGCCTCTGTGAACTTCTAGCTGAGCAGCTGCAAAAGCCTGATAACTGGTCTCCTTACTTTTTATTATTCTTCCACCTTATTATCCATTCTTCACACAGCAGTCGGATGATTTGTTGTTGTTGTTGTTGCTTCTTAGGGCCGCACCCATAGCATATGGAAGTTCCTAGGCTAGGGGTCTAATCAGAGCTACAGCTGCCAGCCTGCACCACAGCCACAGCAACACTGGATCCAAGCTGTGTCTGTGACCTACACCACAGCTCATGGCAGTGCCAGATCCTTAATCCACTGAGCAAGGCCAGGGATCGAACCCACAACTTCATGATTCCTAGTTGGATTCATTTCCACTGCACCATGACAGGAACTCCAGAATGATATGTTTAAAAGCACAAATCACATTACGTCACTTCTCTTTTTAAATCCCTCTCTAACATTCTGCTGCATTTGACTAGAACCCAAATTCCTTTTTACAACCTACCAAGCCCTGCAAGATATGACCTCTACCTTGTCTCTAGAACCATCTTCCTCTACGGGCTCTCCCATTTGTTCATGCATTCCTTAAATATTTGCTGACTTTTCTTATGTTTCAGGGACTTTTCTTTTTTTTTTCATTTTTGTCTTTTTGCCATTTCTTGGGCCACTCCCGAGGCAAACAGAGGTTCCCAGGCCAGGGGTCAAATCAGAGCTGTAGCCACTGGCCTACCTCAGAGCCACAGCAAGGCAGGATCCAAGCTGCGTCTGCAACCTACACCACAGCTCACAGCAACGCCAAATCCCTAACCCACTGAGCAAGGCCAGGGATCGAACATGCAACCTCATGGTTCTTAGTTGGATTCGTTAACCACTGTGCCATGACGGGAACTCCTGTTTCAGGGACTTTTTTAGGTAGGTGCTTGAAAGGGAAAAGTTAATACAATGGCCTCTTCCTTCTGGAAGCTTCCATTCTACTGTACATGGCCCAACCTTAGCATTGTCTCACAGCATTTGCACTTCTTCCTTTACTTTGAAGTACTTTTATTCAGATTTGCTCTGGGATGGATGGATATATTTAGATAGATACAGACCCACAAATACATCACTCTAGCCAGGGAATCCAGGACTCACAAGTCTGTGACCTAAAAATAAACTCACATTTCTCTTCTCAGCATGTACTTGGGAAGATTAAATACATAATGTAAACATTCTCTGCAATTTTGATTTTATTATCATTTCAAAATTAAATATTATTAATCTTTCCAGAGAGTTCTTGAGACTCTGTTCCTTATGGTTTTGACCAAACTACGGAATGAGCTCCTCTACAGGGATTCTAAGTTACAAAATACATTTCCAACAAGGTGAATGATTATCTCCTTCTGTAGCCAGAGCTCCGCTGTGCAGCCTGGTGCAAATACCCCCAGCTTAGCGGTATGGTTTTTATCATGGGGGCCGATTGGCAAATCATTTAGAGATGTTTTTCATTGGAAACAAATTTTGACGCATTGGTGCATTACATTCAAAATGTTTCCCCTGCAAAGTGTTTAAACTTTTATTATTGCGTTTATCACATTGTATCATAGTCACAGGAGGGTGGACATACTTCCTAGTTTAGGCCTGTTGTCTTGAAGTACCATCTGGTTTAGCATTTTCACACTCTCACAAGTGTCCTGGTGTAGACAATAAACTCTATAGTCCCCCAGGTTATGAGGCAGGTGTCTGGCTGGAGAGACTGAGGGCCACTGGGTGGTCCTAAGCCGAGTGTGGGCCTGCTGGAGAAACTGGAGAGGCTGGTGACCCAGAGATGTCTGGCTGATTTGCCTGCAGAGAAGGGCTTTGAGGGAAAACTGAAACGCTGGAGGCCAAAAGCAGAATCAGTGGAGGAGAATTAGGAAGGTCTCCGAGGTTATGGCTAAGCCCCACGAGGAGAAACTTTCCCTTCCCCTTTCTGCCAAGTGCACATCTAATCTAAGACATGAGCACTGCAGACAAGAGCACCATTTTGGCCCTTTTATTTTTTTTTTTCAGCTGCCCCCCAGCATATGGAGGTTCCCAGGCCAGGGATCGAACCAATGCCTCTGCAGAGACAAGCCAGATCATTAACCCACTGTGCCACGGTAGGAACTCTTGGCTCTTTCAGAGCTTCGTTATACGTATATTAGGAACAGCATCCCAGTGAAGAAGTGAGGGCAGTGAGACAGCATCCAAAGATACCTTGCAAGCCTAAGCCTTGGGGAGCTGTGAAAGCAACCAAACCTGAGTTACTAAGGCTTCTGAGAAATATTCAGGTTGGGGGTTGAGGGGTTGCGGGTCTGTGTGTGTCTGAATCGTCAGGGCAAGATTTAATGAGGTTTAGTATAATTTTAGTTCTGAGTACTCCAGTTACAGGGCCAGTTGCAGTCTACCCATTAAAAAAAGGGTATTTGATCAACAGAGCCCTTCAGAGTATCCGGGCAATGACATGGAATGACAAGAGGAAACTGGTCTGCACAGGTAGGACCTCGGTCATTAGCGTTAAAATGGTATTGTAAAAGATTCTTTAATTGAACCAAGATGCTCTCCTTCTCCATCCAAGATCTGCTACTAAAGTACTTTGAGGATTTCCTATCATGGCACAGCGGAAATGAATCTGACTAGGAACAGTGAGGTTTCGCGTTCGATCCCTGGCCTCGCTCAGTGAGTTAAGGATTTGGCATTGCTGTGAGCTGTGGTACAGGTCGCAGATGTGGCTCGGATCTGGCTTTGCTGTGGCTGTGGTCCGGCAGCTGTAGCTCTGATTAGACCCCTACCCCGGGAACATCCATATGCCTCGGGGTGCGGCCCTAAAAGGCAAAAAAAAAAAAAGTACTTTGAGATTCTTAGATGTTTGAGAACTCTTATCAATATCAACTTGCTCATTGAATAGATATTTATTTGGCCTCTATTGTTTTCCATGCCCTGTGCTAAGTGTCATGATAACCTCAATGTATGTATTTATTCCTATGGTTTCTTTTCTCTTCTTTCCTACTTTCTTTCTTTCTTTTTAATGGACACACCCAAGACATATGGAAGTTCCCCAGCCAGGAATCAACCCCGAGCCTCAGCAGCACCCTGAGCCGATGCGGAAACAATGCCAGATCCTTAACCTGCTGGGCCACCAGGGAACTCCTATTCTACCATTTTTATGCAGAGGACTCTCCCAAAATGTAATCTTAGCTTTTATCTCCAATCTCTGCACTAGATTACATTTCAAACCAACCGCTGAATTCCTTCACATAACCGTCCTCGCTGCACTTTAAATCTAACTCACCTAAAGAGAACTCATCCTCTCCCTCTCACTACCTTATTTCCAAACCAGGTAAACTTGTCCTTCGTGTGTGTTTCTCTATTTAGAACAGCCATGCCTTCAGACCATTTGGAGTTATTTTTAAGTCCTTCATCTTTATAGCCGACATTCAGTTTTTCACCAGGAAAGTTTACTTCCAAAATGTCTTTCGCATCTTCCTTCCACTCCAATAGCAGTGCTGAAGTTGAGATTTCTACCATCTTTTGCTTGCATAACTCCAGTAGCCTCTTCACTAATTTCCTTACACAACATTCTGTTGCATTTCTAGTTAAAATTTTCTTTCTTTTTTTTTTTGTCCTTTTTCAGGGCTGCACCTGTGGCCTATGGAAGTTCCCAGGCTAGGGGTTAAATCAGAGCTGCTGCTACCAGCCTACACCACAGCCACAGCGCTGTGGAATCTGAGCCATGTCTGCAACTTCCACCACACAGCTCATGAAACACAGCCTCCCTAACCCACTGAGCAAGGCCAGGGATCAAACCCACGTCCTCATGGCTACTAGATGGGTTCATTTCCACTTAGTCACAATGGGAACTCCTAGTTTACATATTTAATTGGCTTTAGAAAAACATTCCCAAATCACAGATCACAAGTGACATCTTTCTTCGTGAACACCTCCAATTGACTACAAAAAATAAAGGGCCAACTCTCCATTTTAGCATACCCTCTATCCCATCTATATCTTCCAGCCCTTTCTTCCACTGCATTGCTCAGATCTTCCCCTCCAGTTCCAGCAAGTTATTCTCTGTTCCTTGACCTCATACACGTGTATGTGTCCAGGCCTTTGATCATGCTGTTGCCTCACCCAGGAATATATCTATTGAAATTGCATCCCCCCTTTTACATTCAGCTAGCTCGTACTAAATCCTCACTCTTTCTAAAATACGAGATTGTTTTATTTTATTTTATTTTATTTTATTTATTTTTGGTCTTTTGTCTTTTTAGGGCCGAACTTGAAGCATATGGAGGGTCCCAGGCTAGGGGTTGAATCCAAGCTATAACTGCCGGCCTATACCACAGCCATAGCAACGCCAGATCCTCAACCCACTGAGCAGTGCCAGGAATCAAACCCGCCTCCTCACGGATATTAGCTGGGTTCGTTAACCACTGAGCCATGACAGGAACTCCTGTTTTATTTTAATTTTTATTTTTTAAGCTCTTTTAACACATCTTCTGCAGTTCATTGTGGTTAGGACTATACCAAATGTTCTTGGGGGTCTGGCTCCCTTGATTCCTATAAATGGTCATATGAACCTCTAAAACTCACATAACTTCTCCAGACCTGGGCAAAGCTGTGGTGCTAGATAGAACATATAATAGAACTGTATGTGATTTTTTTTTTTTTTTTTTTGTGGGCTGCACGCACGGCATATGGATGTTCCCAGGCTAGGGGTCGAATCGGAGCTCTAGCTGCCGGCCTACACCAGAGTCACAGCAACTCGGGATCCGAGCCGTGTCTGCAACCTATACCACAGCTCATGGCAATGCCAGATCCTTAACCCACTGAGCGAGGCCAGGGATCAAACCGGCAAGCTCATGGTTCCTAGTCGGATTCGTTTCCGCTGAGCCACGACGGGATCTCCGAACTGTATGTGATTATGGTTACCTTCCTCCCACGGGAGCCCTTGACAACAAGGGACAGGTTTTTTTTTTCATTTCTGTTCTCTTTTACAGCACCTGCTTAATTCCTTCCTTGCATGAAATAAGCCACCTTTAAATGCTTATTTAAATATTTAAATTAAACCTTCACTGTCATGTAAAATGTAATTCCCTAAATTTATGTCATGTCATAGGTACTTGGGGGCTGTCATGATCTTGAGTATTTGAGAAATGAGATTGCTCTTAAATAGGGAGAAAAGCACAAAATGCATCGTCATGAGTTTAGGAGAGCAGGCCATGCCCCTAATGTGATTGACTATAGTAAGTTTTAAATAAATTGATGTAACAATAGTAAAAGCATTAGAGACATTCTGGGTCCATGGAAAGGGAGACTGCTGAGAAGAGAAAACCCGTATGTCACGTCACAGTATAAAATAAACACAGCAGTAAATATTGGCAATATCTGGAAGAAAGTGGCCTCAGTTATCAAAAGTAATTAATTAATGGCACTAACCTCATCCACGAGGGCTCCAGACTCACTGCCTAATCACCTCCTAGAGACCCTGCCTCTGAATACCATCACATTGGGGATTAGGTTTCAATATGTATTTTGGGGACATGCATGCAGTCTATAGCACTAGCCAAGCAAGTTCCACCTGAACCAGTGCAATTTGTTTTTTGCAAATTGCAAAAAATTTGTGGCGCCCCTCCATTCCATTTTTCTCACTAAACCCACAGTACTAAAAATGCAATTTTGGGAGTTGTGGCTCGGCAATAACAAACCTGGCTAGTATCCATGAGGATGCAGGATCCATCCCTGGCCTCACTCAGTAGGTTAAGGACCCAGTGTTGCCGTGAGCTGCAGCCTAGGTCACGGACACAGCTCAGATCTTGTGTCGCTGTGGCTGTGGTGTAGGCCAGCAGCTGCAGCTCCCATTTGACCCTTAGCCTGGGAACTTCCATATGCCTTGGGAGAGGCCTTAAAAACAGAAAAAAACAAAAACAAAATGTATTTTGATAAGGTTTTGAATTGTGGTTCATTTTCAGGGATGCCATCTCTGGTTGCCAGCTGCCTGGGATACACTTCTTTTGGGGTATTATAATGAGTATGTATTATTTTATTCATGCATTTGTATAAAGGGAGGGAAAACTGCTGCCATTTACCTTGTGTGTCATCCCCATCATATACACATCCCCATGTTTGAGCAAATACATGCGTTTATACACACACACACACACATTGAAAAAGGCAAGACCACAAGCAGGTCCCTGGGAGTGGGACGGGATAGGAGGCATGTACTGTGTCTTAAGTCCTTTATACCTTTCTTAAGAGATTTTAATTTTACATTTTAAAATTTAAATGTAATTTATATTTTTTCCTCAAATTCTAAGTGCACAAAGTTCTCTCTATTGAGAGAGCTATGCATTTGGTTATTTCAGTCTGATGCCAAACACCAAGCATTTAATTCTGGTAAATTCCCTTGCTCTGATTCCATGGTCATCCATCAACTTTCTGTAGGCTGATAAAGAGAATGTCCTGATCACAGTAACATTTCCTCTAGTTCTGGATTTAAAAGTCCATGCTGTGAAAAACATATTTCCTTGAGGTGTGTTAGCAAAAGTATGTTTCTGAGGGGAGAACCAGACCAGGCTGAGAACCCACATAAGTTCATCCTGGTAATAATGCCACCTGGGAGAGCTGTTTTCATGGGCTTCACCTAACAGGAACTTGGCCTCATGCAAGAGTTTCTCATTTCTCTCGTTCTTTATTGGGGATGGCCATAATCTTTTTTGGATGGCATTTTTGGAAAATATTGTGTATTGTTTTCTTTGTTCCAAGATTAAGGTGATTAAGGAAGGGAAGAAGAGAAATATGTATTTTTTGATTTTATGCAGTCAGTAAGAACAAAAACCTCCAAAGTGAAATAAAATGAATAACCGTGAATTCCTCCATAAACACAGTTACCTACAGGAGGGGAATAATATGCAACATGGCACCTAAATTGCAATAACAGTAAAATTCACCCACATTGAAAATTATGTATACAGTCGCTGAGAATTTTTGGAAATACAATGAAGCGATACAGTGGCCTCAGGATTGCAAAGGATCTGGAAGAGACTCACTGAGGGGCCATGTGAAGGGTGACAGTCATGTTGGTATATACACACAAGGACGTTATTTGGCTTCTTGTATTGTCCTCCTCTTAGTAAGAGCAGCAGCCTTGAGAAACTGATCTAGGCTTCTCCGCTTTTCTGTGTTTTTCTCAGATTTCCTCTAGTGAGTGAACAAAGCAGACACTCATTGGAAGCCTGGCTCTAGCAAGGCTGTTTCTCTGTTGGTTATGTACCTGCACAGCTCGGAAGAGACGGCTTTCCTGATATTGAACATTGAAAGCACTCTGTGTACATTTTTTGCTTTGATAAAAAATCGCAAATATACACTATGTTGAATTTCTACAAAGATAGTCCTACATCAGTATGGTTTCCTTACGTGGTTAATTAAACAACAAAGCAAAAATATGTATTTCAGGAGTTCCCGTTGTGGGGCTGTGGTTCACAAATCTGACTAGGAACCACGAGGTTGCGGGTTCGATCCCTGGCCTTGCTCAGTGAGTTAAGGATCTGGCGTTGCTGTGAACTGTGGTGTAGGTTGCAGACATGGCTGGGATCCTGTGTTGCTGTGGCTCTGGCGAAGGCCGGCGGCTGCAGCTCCAATTAGACCCCTAGCCTGGGAACCTCCATATGCCGCGGGAAGCAACCCTAGAAAAGGCAAAAAGACCAAAAAAAAAGTATTTCATTTACCACCTAATAACTAGCCACATTCAATAGGTTTGTTTAAGCTCATCATATCATTGAACATTTGAAAGTAGAAGTACATAAGTTAGAAAGGGTGTACTAAGTCAGATCACAAATGTATAGTTTATTTAAAATTAAGCCATGTTAATGGTTAAAAAAAATTATTTTCAAAAGGGAGAGATAATTTTACTTTCTTTAAAAAAGCTTCACCTTAATTCTTTAAGTGAAAAATTAACAATGGAAAGTGACCTGAGATCATAGAATTCTCCGCTTAATTTTTCAAATAGTTTAGGGAGAAGGGGTATTTTAGTAAAGATTTTTGTCTTTAAATAGTTTCCTTTGGAAAACATCAACAACTTAAATATTTTAAAAGTGATTAACCACTTGCAAGAGGCTGAAAACATCCTAGGTATGTGTTTTCCCAAAACATACATTTTCTGATTGAGACTTTTAAACTGTCAATACCCGAGAGACAATGCCATCGACGTGTACCTAGCACTAGTTCTGCCGGTTAATTTTTTCCCCAGGGAGTGGTTTTGGGCGACAGAGTGGCGTCCTGGCTTCCCAGGTTGTTGCATTGACAAACTGCAGTGGGGTAACGTCAAGGGGCCTGACAAAATCTCATTAATCATTTTAAATTAAATCCAACCCTCCTGTCCAACCAGGCCAAGAAGAAAGCCATTTTTTTTTTTTTTTTTTAACAAATGAATATTTCCTCAGTAAAGACTTGGTATCTTTCTCTTGTTGGTCTTTAATTTGATTAGACAAAAATAAAATAAAACAATCCACTTTCCTAAGCTTGAAAACAAAACATTTGTCCAGATATGATTTAACAGATCAACCAAGTGTCTTTTAAAAATAAAACAAATTTTGAATAAAAATACATGGAAACATTCTGAGGGGAAATTATACTAGTTAAAATTAGGAGCACTGTTTATTTTCTGCATACGTCCATGAATTTATTTTGTTCTCTCTGAAATATATGATCCTTAGTAATATTTGAAAGAAGGAAAAATCCGCTATCCGTAAAATTTCGGTAGATTTAGTCCAGTCTGTTCTTCCCATTCATAGGTTTTTACTGTTATACATAGTAATTGTAATGTGTGTATATACAATTTAATATCCATTAAAAATTTTATCATTATTTATACCTTCCCATATTATTCATAAAAATCATGGCATCATAGTAATAGGTGATGAGGATATAGTCTGGTCTACTTAACCAGTGCTTACCGTGTTTGAGTGTCCCCAGCATGTATTCAAACATTTGTTATTTGTTAGAACAGCCCCAAGTTTTGGGCAGTCCAGTTGTTTCTATCTGCTTTAATTAAAAACAACGATGTGACTTAGAGTGCATGTATTGCTTTTCCTCTATTTTGGACTATTTCTTTGGATAGCTTCCTAATGTGGAACTGTGCAACTTACAAATGCTTGAAAAGAAACTGTAGGCAGTTTCATTATTAATAGTGATATTTAAGAAAAGTTTCACTTTATACACAGGAAAACAGACTCCAGTTAGAATAAACAGGTTATTATTTTAAATATAAAGACTTTGGAACAAGCTTATGCTCATTGAGCACCATATTAATAATAAAAAGATCAATTTAGAGAAGAAACAAGATCAATGGCTTAAACTCTTAAAATTAAAAAGACAATCTTAAAGTAGCAGTGATTTATCCACATATTTAAAAGTAGAAGTCCTAGAGAAATGAACTTACCTCTGGAATAATACATAGGTTGCACTTTAAAGTACTAATAAGTTATTTTAAAATACTATAAGTTAACTCTAGCACATCCTAATTTGTAAGTTGTGTCCTGAAAGTTCTGGATGTATTTTTTTTTGAAATGCAAATAGTAAAAACGTCTTTCTATACATATAGAAATCAAGCCAGGGCTAAACAGTTCAATTGGGTCTGTTGAGAAACTGCTCTGGGCCAAGGTCTGTGTTAGGTACCAAGGGAGACATAAGAATAAATAAACTTCCACCTGTAAGAACTGAGAAAGTTACCTTGAGGGGAAAGAGTCTGAGAGGACTTTGAAGGACAAATAATATTTTAACAGGTAAACAGGTGGGGAACAACAGGTTTACAAGCTTTCCAGAGAGAAGACACAAGAGATGAGATTGGAGAAGGTTAATTTTAACAGAATGTACTTAGACAAAATCCTAATGATGGTAAATATGGAGGGCTCTAAAAGTTTTCAAGCATTTTCTCCCCTTTTTCCTTCCCTTCCCTTCCCTTTCTGTAATCTGTATTGTATTTTAAAAACATTAAGTGACAATCGTGTATAAGGATACACGAAGAGCACCGGTTGATGTGATGTGTTTTGGGCTTGAAACAGCACAGCCCTTACTAGGAAGGAAGGTGTGGACAGGCTGAGTTGCAGTGGTCCCTAAGCACTCTGGTGGGTTTCAGCAGAGCTCAGATTACACAATGAATGAGAGGGTATTTGGTCAGAGACAATATAAAAGCCATGAGCACTGCTATGATTTTCAAGCCTCAAAGAATTCAGCCCCAAGTAGAAAAGGTAGACTCAGAAAGGCCTGAGTATAAAATGGGAAAAAAGACAAGCTACATGGGAGCAGCACATGCAAAACTAAGAAATTTTTTTTGAAACGCCCCTCCCTAGCTCCTGGGATTCCAATCTTTAGTTCTTCTGGGGTTTTAACGAACCCTTATTTTCTGACTTCTTCTCTACCAAAACCTAAAATGCTGTTTCCTTTTACTTAACATGTTCCCTAGAGGAGATATGTTTCCCATGCTTCCCCTCACGCAACATATTCCAAATTCTAATAACTCTGAAACTTACAGCTCTAGTCTAATTCTCTACTGCAGTCAATGTTCTTCTTCCTTTTTAAATTTATTTTATTATTATTTTTTTATACCGAAGACACATGGCAGTTCCTGGGCTAGGGGTTGAGTCAAAACTGCAGCTGCCAGCCTACGCCACAGCCACAGCCACACTGATCAAAGCCTCGTCTACGACTTGCACCACAGCTCACAAGGCAGAATCCTTAATCCAGTGAGCGGGTGAGCAGGGCCAGGGATTGAACCCGAATCCTCATGGATATCGGTTGGGTTTGTTACTACTGAGCCACAAGGGGAACTCCTACAGTCAATGTTCTGTTTCTTTTTGATTTTTGGCTACACCCATGGCACACAGACATTCCCAGGCCAGGGATCCAACCCCAAGCCTCAACAGCAACCACAGAGAGAAGGCTGGATCCTTAACCCACTGTACATACAGCAGACACTCCCAATGTTCTGTTCATACTTTCAAACCCAAAACATCCCAAAATCAAAATCTTTGTCTTTTCCACTTCATTCCTCTGGTTGTTTCTCCTAGTAGTTACCTTTGATAATAGATCCTCATATTAGAAATCTTTCTCCCAAATCACTAATCCCTTTCAATTTCCAGTTGTGTGTTTTTAAAAATTTATTCCTCCTCTCTATATCCTCTGCTGCTTGCCTAGTTCTGCCCTTATAATAGAATCTGGAAGGCTGGGAGCAATCTATGACTTTAATAAGATCACATTTTGATAAAGATAGACAAGTAGAAAAATTAACACCAATGATATGTATGATAGAGACAATTTTTGACAGACCAAGAAATTGTGTTTGAGGTGGACCTTAAATAATAAGGGCTTTAGATACGGAAGGGAGTTAAGGCTATCACAGAAAGAACAGCTTGTAAAAGACAAAGACAGACCAGACCACACTTGAGGAATGCTGTTGGAGATGAGGCTTTACAGATAAGTGGAGGCCAGATTGTGAAGGGTCTTATATGCCTTGCTCAGGAGAGTTTACTTAATTCTGTAGCAAAAAAAAAAAAAAAAAAAGGCACTCAAGACTTTAAATGGTCATCAGGAGCTTGCATTTTAAAGGTGACTTTGTGATATCCAAAGCAAGATCCAGGCAGCGCCTCCTTTCCTGCCTACTTGCACTTCTCACAAGCATCCTATCTTAATAAATCTATTTCTTGCCTATCAAAAGAAAAAAACAAAACAAAACAAAAAAAACAAGATCCAATACTTACTAACTTAGAGGATATTCTTCCCTACCAGGCACTTGAAAACATGTGGGGACATTATGTGTACAGCACAGTGACTGAGGGATGCTACTGGCAACTAGGAGGGAAAATCCACGCATGGCTATGGCCTCCACCATGTGCAGAAATCCCCATAATGAACAATATTCTTCCCCCAAAGCCAGTAGGACTCTCACTGGGAAACACCGAATTATTACTTTAGTAAAAGTTTATTAAATTTTTTCATAGAACAGTAAAAAATTTCTACTCAGTTTAAAAAATAATCAGGAAAAAATCCTTATCCAGAAAGCATAGGAAGTAGTATAATAATAATATTATATTGTTATATAATATTAATATAATATAATATATAATTATTATTATCATCATTATAATTCTGCCCAATTGGAGACGGTACTATGACAGCCATGTAGCTCTTTCAGATCAACCCTGCAACAGATAAAATCACCAAGTGGACAAAATATCATCAATGGCCTGAAAGTAATGAAAAGCAACTCCCCAAAGGCTGATGCTACAGAGACTACTTGAAGGAAGAGAATAGCACCGGGTGTTTTCCATTTTTGCAGCTCTTAGCCTGAGGGCAGTTTCCATTCTGTATCACAGGAGCCTATAATCTTCCTGACTTGAAGAACCATAGGACAAACTTTGGGTTAATGGCAGCTGCTGGAAAATGAAGAGAAAAACAACAGCAAGGAAAAACCAGAGAGAAAGCCCTGAAGTTGTTGTATGAACTCTGCCCCAAACTCTGACTGGTCTCTGAAGCATGCGTGCACAGGAGGGATTCCAAGTAGAACAGCCAGGCTAATGAAGTGAACTGAGATTTGAGCTACTACCAACTGCAGGGGACCAAGGGCTTGCAATAGGAGCTCAGCCAAATTAACTGCCAACATTACTAAATGTCTTGGAGAAACATCTCAGAATGCAGGGTTTGTATGTTTTCTTCACTATATCCAGGACAAAAATCTAAATTACTAACACATGAAGAAACAGGAAAATATAATCTCTTTGCAAAAGAAAAGACAAAGACTGCCTCTGAGATGAGCTAGACACCGGAATGAATAGATAAGTATTTTAAAGCAGTCATTATAAATACCTTCAAGGCTGTAAGGGAAAATGTCAATAAAACATAGGAAATCTCAGTGCAGAAAGAGGAATTATAAAAACTAAATGAACCCCAAAACATAGTGATTGAAAGAAAAAAGTTCACTGAATAGGCTTGAAAGATGAATGATTACATAAGAGCCAGTGAACTGGGATAGAGATCAAGAGAAACAATCCAGTTGAAAGGAGAAAAAAAAAAAAAAAAAGGAAAATAAGGTTTAAAAAATTAACAGAACCTCACAAATTGGAGACACTATCTAAAGTTTGAGAATATTATAAAGGAAAGAGAAAAATCAGGCTAAAAAATATTTGACAAAATAGAGAACCATGACATTATACTTGGTCCTCACTCAGTACCTGTGGATGCAGAACTGGCTCCTGCCTTGAATACCACTACCTTCTTACTGGAAACAGAGACCAGAAGACAGTGAGACAGTATCTTTAAATTGCCAAAGGCAGAAATTCCCATCATGACTCAGCAGAAAGGAATCTGACTAGCATCCATGAGGGATGCAAGTTCAATCCCTGGCCTTGCTCAGTGGGTTAAGGATCCAGTGTTGCCGTGGGCTGTGGTGTAGGTCTCAGACCTGGCTCAGATCTGGCGATGCTGTGGCTGGGGCGTAGGCTGGCGGCTACAGCTCTGATCTCTAGCCTGGGAACCTCCATATGCTGTGAGTGTGGCCCTAGAAAGCAAAATAAAATAAAATAAAAATAAATAAATAAAACATAAAAATTTTTTTAAAATAAATTGCCAAAGGCAAAAAAAAAAAAACCCAAAAAACTGTCAGCAGTTGAAAATTCAGCCAAAATATTCAAGAAAGAAAACAAAAACCTTTTCATATAAAACTATATTTAACTCGCTGCCAGAAGACCTAAACTGTAATAGATGTTAAAAGTTTTCAGGCTGAAGTAAATGACACTACAGGAAACTTGGCTCTTTAGGAAGGAATGAAAGTACTAGAAATGATAATGTGGGTAAGTGTAAGAGTATTTTTTCTTTATTTATGTATATGACTCATTGATTAGTACACATTAGGATTATTTTGTCATGGAAGCCAGTATTATGCCTATGTGAAATATATTTGGATATTTGCGTCAGAATCTTAGAAACTGTTTACTGCCGGTCTAAAAGTCCTTATGACTTTCAAAAGTTTTGATTATCTTATATTTTGTCTTTGAAAATTCTATAGTACATCATTCAATTGTAACATTAGGGCCAGATCTGGAAGTCAGGATTTTACACCTCTAGTAAGGTGTTCTCCCTCCCTTTTACTCTCTAAATTCTAAGCTCTACTCATCACATAGTGTATCATTTCAAAGCTGATGTTTTTCACTTAGAGGTATTTCCAGGGAACTTGTGACTAACATATAAATATTGTTATCATTCTAATGCTAAGTGTTTTAATTACTAAGTAATTGCTAATTAAAATATACTTCAGGGAGTTCCCATCGTGGCGCAGTGGTTCACGAATCCGACTAGGAACCATGAGGTTGCGGGTTCGGTCCCTGCCCTTGCTCAGTGGGTTAACGATCCGGCGTTGCCGTGAGCTGTGGTGTAGGTTGCAGACGCGGCTCGGATTCCCGAGTTGCTGTGGCTCTGGCGTAGGCCGGTGGCTCCAGCTCCGATTCAACCCCTAGCCCAGGAACCTCCATATGCCGCAGGAGCGGCCCAAGAAATAGCAACAACAACAACAAAAAAGACAAAAGACAAAAAAAAAAATATATATATATATACTTCATACATTTACTCTTTATTAAGACTGGGTTTTCCTCTCTTTACCCAATCACATAACATCTGTGCAAGCAGAGACCATGTCCAGGTATCACTAGTACCTGGCACAATGATTGGAAGTCCCTGGATAACTACTTACTGAACGAGTGAATAAAGCCTGTTTACTTCATTCACAAAATTCCTTTCCCAACTGATTCTGAACAGAAATCATCAAGATTAGGAGGTTAGGTTTAACTAATTCCTTCAGATATAAGTTCTAATAATATTTTGTTCTTATGTGTGTAAACCTTAGGCAGTAACATATTTTGCTATCCTGAATGGTTTTAAAGGATTTCAGACTTAATGAATGCAGAAGTTTTAAAAATGAGGTCAGGTGATGAATTTATGTTACAAAAATAAATGCCTATTTTGCATAGTGACAAATCAATACTTGTTCAAAGGAAAGAGAAGCTGGTACTGGTCTCTAATGAGACAACTTTTATGAAGACAGTAATAATTTCATATCAGTATCAAATAAATTTCAGAACTCAGTTTGAGAGAAAAAGGAAAGGCTTTAGTTAAAATCTTTACAATAAAATAATTATGATTATAAATCTTTTTAGTTAAATATGTACATATTACATGGTATTTTAAAAAAGAATGGAAATGAATAAAGTTCTTCAGGCAAATCTAATGCACAAATATACCATCTTTTTTAGAGTATAAGGTCAGTTTAACATTCTTAAACAGCTGTGTCAGACAATGGCTCTGCTTTGTGCAAAACATGATAAGCAAAATTAAGAAAAATTCTGCAAAATTCTTTAGTTCCCCAAGGAAATTACTAAAAAAAAAAAAGAAAGAAAGAAAGAAAGAAAATAGTAAGAGAGAAAAAGGTTGTACACTCAAGCTTGATTGTATACAGAGGCTAGAATGACCAACACTAATGCAACCCCTATATCTGCTAAGTAAGTCCTTGGGTAGCTTTAGTTTGAAGTTAAAAGTTGAGGTCCTAGCAATTGTGCTTTTATGCAGCCACATGGCCAATAAGGTAGATGTTGTCATAAAGGTGCCCCACAAAATCTTCACTAATGTTTTGAGCAGCACGGCGGGTATTTCGAATAAATTCTCTTTTTGACATTTTATTCTTCACATGAGGGCTAGTGAGGTCAATGGAAAGTAGAATCAAAGAGTAGCACAGGACATAGACAGCATCTGGAAGGAAAAAGAAACACCTCAAATTATTAGCTAGTTTTTAAAATGTGGTCCCAAAGGCAAGGATGTTCATAATTTCAAAAGATCAGGATTAGATTATAGTGAAACATAAAGGCCTGGGCCCTTCTCAGTTTGCATCCTAGGAAACTCCTCTCCTGGGCAAACAGGAATGTCAACCACCCTAACCCAACACCAATTCAGTGAGTGATTTTTTTCACACAGTTTTAAGAGTTTGTTGTGAAAAGTTATTCTAAATTAAAAAAAATTCAGGATTGGCTTTATTTTCCTCTTGCTCTCAAATGTGATATTCTCACTCAACTACCCCCAAAATACATTTGTTCTACCAGTATATCTTCTCATTGTAAAAAAAAAAAGTCACATGTTTATTTACATACACTTTTACAAAAACCTAATTTAAGTTGAAAGCATTTTTAATGGCCAGAAAATATATTAACTTGAGTACTAGAGAATAAAATGTAAACATCTCATCAGATTATTAAATTATTATTCTCATTTAAGATATGTATTTAAAAGGTTTACAGAATTTATATATTAATTTCAAAAGTAAATCTTTAGGGAAAAAGATTGCTAAACCTAAGCACCATGCAACAAAAAAAATTTCTTTATGTTGTTCAGGGTAATAGTTGATGTTTATTGTTAAAACAGCAACAAACCTCTTGACACCTGCTACTACTATGCTGTTTATATTTCAGAATCCTGCAGTCTTAATAGAGATTGTCTTGCACAATCATGTTCAACAAATTTCATATGGTAGGAAAAGGTTTTGTAATCTCTATAATAAGATAAGCACCATTTTTGATATGAAGAGATAAATAAATCACATGAAAAAATACATAACATGATGGAGGACAATGTGAAAAAAAGGATGTATCTAAATGTATAACTGGGTCACGTTGCTGTACAGCAGAAATTGACAGAATATTGTAAATCAACTATAAAGGTGACTCAGGCTCTATCTTTTACACACAAAACAGTGAAAACTGGTTGTATTAAAAACACATCTCAGAGTTCCCGTCGTGGCATAGTGGTTAACAAATCCGACTAGGAACCATGAGGTTGCGGGTTTGATCCCTGGCCTTGCTCAGTGGGTTAAGGATCCGGCCTTGCCGTGAACTGTAGTGTAGGTTGCAGACATGGCTGGGATCCCGCATTGCTGTGGCTCTGGCATAGGCCGGTGGCTACAGCTCCGATTCGACTCCTAGCCTGGGAACCTCCATATGCCATGAGAGCGGCCCAAGAAATGGCAAAAAGACCAAAAATAAATAAATAAATAAATAAATATAAACAAACAAAACAAAACAAAAAAAAACACATCTCGAGGGATTTCCCATCACGGTGCAGTGGAAACCATGAGGTTGCGGGTATGATCCCTGACCTTGATTAGTGGGTTAAGGATCCGGTGTTGCTACGACCTGTGGTGTAGGTCACAGACGCGGCTCGAATCCAGCATGGCTGTAGTATGGCGTAGGCCAGGGACTACAGCTCTGATTAGACCCCTAGCCTGGGAACCTCCATATGGCCATGGGTGAGGGCCTCAAAAGAAAAAAACAAAACAAAACAAAACAAAAAACCAAAAACACATCTTAGTAGAAAAATCCTAGGTTTTGGCTATGTAATATGCGTATTTTTAAAAGTTTTAAAAATAACTTCTCAAGTTTTTGATTAGAGTAGTAAAAACATCCAATGCTTAAACAAGAATTTTAAAGAATTTATATGCCTAAGTCTGACTTTCCTCCTGAAACAGTGTATTTACTATATATAAATAATTGTTATGACAAACTAAAGTAGTCACTGCTAGAAGCAATAAAACCAGTATTTGTAATTACTGGAAGTGTCTTTCCCCGTAGTGAGAAAAATGTCTCTCATCTACTACTGTTTTTACCTGGAGATGGGAATGGGAGAAGGAAGGAATTCACTATATACATTCTTACCAGGACTAAGGCCCAGTTCTCTCATTAAATCAGGGTTACAAGCACAGAATCTGTGTGAAAACTTTGTTATAAGTGTTTCAAGATACTCTCCACGCTCTTCAGGGGCATGGATGTGACGAAAAAATTCTCTCAGTGCATTGGGCAAGAACTGATTTCTAAAATTATGTAGTGTTACAAGGTCATCCAAGACATCTCTCCTAGTAGAAAAAGAAAAAGGTACAGCTTTAGTTAACTTTGCTCTATTAAAAAATGATGGTAAAATCATAAGTTTTTTTTTTTTTTGGATGAAAGTACTTTATTGTTGATTACCAGATCAGTCAATCTTACAAAGTGTGTGTGTGTGTGTGTGTGTGTGTGTGTGTGTATATATATATATACGTCTTACATTTTTAAAATACCAAAAGTATGATTATTTATGAAATTAAATAATTTAAATTCAAATGAGCAACAGAATTCTTCATTTTTTAATCATGAAAATAAGGAGAATCTTCATCTTTCATACCAATCCACATCACCAGAGGAAACAACTATTTATGTAGACTTTTTGAAAGTGTCTACATATACCATATATTGTTCTAGAGTTTGCTTTTGCTTGATTCATACAGTATATTATGAAGAACTTTTTGTGTCTTTACACCTAGATCTAACTCCTTTGTTTGTTTGTTTATTTCTTTTTTTGGTTGAGCCCATGTGTGTGGAAGTTCCTGGGCCAGGGATTGAACCTGTACCATAGCAGTGACAATGCCGGATCCTAAACCTCCTAGGCCACCAGGGAATTCCTCCAACTCCTTCATTTTAATGACTCCACAGTACTCTATCTTATGGATATAACAATTACTAACCATTGCTAACCATTTGGGTTGCTTACAATTACATAAATATTTGTGTACATGTGAAGATATAATTATTTTCATCAATAGCATTCTAATAGTCACATTTTTTAATAATATGCTTCAAACCTTACTGAACTCAACCATGATTATATGATCACCATCTAAATTTCCACCAACTGCTTATGGCAGGAATGGGCCAAATACTATGGCTCATTGCCTGTTTTACTAGAACACAGTTACACTCATTTGTTTACTTGTCTATGTCTGCTTTCAAGACACAATGGCAAAGCTGCAACACAGATCATATGTCCTTCAAAGCCTAAAATATTTACAGGAAAAAAATGTGGTTCTTCACATAAAAACTGCTGATCCCTAGCTACATAGATAGCATTTAAAGACAAAAAGAGTTAATGGCACCATCTTTATGTAAGAAATTTCTTTCAATGACCAACACGTTGAATTTCTCAAAGACAGGGATTATGTTTTAATCAACTATACACCACTACTATCTAGCAAAGTTCCTGGAATGTAATGAATACAAATTGTTGTTGAAAAATCCTGAGAAATTTTTTTAAAAATGAGAATTACAATAAAAAAGTGAATATATTTGAGCCATTCTTTAGATGACTATGAGATCTATAGTTTTTAACATGGTAGTTTGGGGAGTTCCCGTTGTAGCAAAGTGGTTAACGAATCCAACTAGGAACCATGAGGTTGTGGGTTTGATCCCTGGCTTTGCTCACTGGGTTACGGATCCAGCATTGCTGTGAGCTGTGGTGTAGGTTGCTGTGGTTCTGGTGTAGGCTGGCAGCTACAGCTCCGATTAGACCCCTAGCCTGGGAACCTCCATATGCCACGGGAAGTGGCCCTAGAAAAGGCAAAAAGACAAAAAAAATTAAAAAATAAAATGGTAGTTTGGTAATATCATATCAAAATAATTTCCCAATATTTTTATGTCCATTGATACCCGGAGTTAACGGGTACAAGGAAATGACCATCAAGTCAGAATAGCATACTAGGCAATTATCTCTGTAAAACACACTATTAAGTCACACTTTTAGAATTTTCCAACTTGTATGTGATACTTCTGTGTAGTATATATGTAAATATACACATCGTGTATCTCCAGGATTTGTGTTTATGAGTACAGTTTGTCTGTTTGATTTTTATGTGGACAGTTTCAAAATTCAGAACTTTTGTTTATTAAACACTTAAATTTTATGGCTAGTTATTAAAAAAAAAAGGCTGCAACTTCCTCAAAAATATTTGGTTTCTATCACAAGATAGGGGTTTTCTATCACAAAGATACTGGGCTTCCGTTTGTGTTTGTGACTTTCTTTTTTTCACATTTACAATGGTAACTTCCTCATCAGCAAGTTAAAGCTCCCAAAGAAATGATTTGCAAGGAATCTTCTCTCTGTCTTTACACCATTTTTCAACAAAAGGATTGCTATGTAGTACAGTTTTTAAAGTAAAACTTGACTCATTAAAAACATTACTTTCATCCCTGATGAAAAATTAAAAATGTGCTTTTACCTTTCATCAAGATAGATTCTCAGTTTTTTCCAATTTAGTGTTCTTGTACAGAAGATAAACTTTGCTATTTCCTTTGGTGAATCATCTAGGATGCCCTTGGACATAAAGTAGTTCACTCCCTAAGACAGAAAGACAAACCTACATAAATAAAATCAGTCTTTATCTATAAATTTAACAATTAGGCAACAGCAAAAACAACAGCTATAGATTCTTTCCAGCATTAATAGACTTTTTATAGCTTTTTAACATGCAAAATACAAGCTAGAACTCTTGAACTGAAACCATTATTTGTGGTTGATAGTTTACATGCAATGAAAAGTAGGAAATTCAAAGTTAAGACTCCTGAAGAAATCCCAGTTCAGTTTTCTGGCTTGTGTCCATTAAAACCAACTATCCAGAAATATGGCCTAAATTGGTGGTGGGAGGTGGGAAAGAACTATTATATAGACTTTAAAAATAAGCCGTATAACTAACACTTCAATTGCCTAATGATCTCTCTCTTGCTTCTCTCTCTCTCTCTTTTTTTTTTTGGCCACACCTGCAGCTTGTGGAAGTTCCCACTGAACTCATGCCACAGAAATGATGCAAGCCACTGCAGTGACAATGCCAGATCCTTTACCTGCTGCACCACAAGGGAACTCTGAAAACATGTTTTCTTAGACCTCACATACACATTCTAATATACTTTTTAGGAAAATAGCTTGAGAAAAAAGATTCTCCAAACCAAAAACTAATTATTTTACTCTGGAAGGAATAATAATTAATTTAACTTCAAGTAAAATGGGCAGAGTTCCAGACTGGTTGTGGGTTGTGCACTTTGGCTCTAAGCATTGCTACATTCTATAAGAATTTAGCTCCAATACACATTGAGGCTAAACATAAGACAAAACAATTTCAGTGTTTTTTATAGGGTTTATCTTTGAATTTCCTTTTCTCTGCATGCAAAGTTCTCCAGAGAAGCATTACCCATAAGGTTGTACCCTACTTTAGATTTAAACCACCAACAACAAACAGCAACAAAAAGAGTCAAACACCGAAACCAAAGTTCTCTCATGTATATGAAGGTCACATTCAAATAAATGCCTTCTGTGGATTTGAATGTGCAGTTATTGAAATAAAAGGCAGGTGTGTTTATTTCAACTCACGGTTACCCAGATACATGCATTCCCATGAATGCTCGTGTCTGGATAATAGCACAATGTGTGCAGTTAATTGGTAGAGAAAATGACGTATTATATACACACAACATACTGTTTTCACACATAAATTCCTTCAGCATTTCTTCCCTTTACAAACACTTACATAGTGCTCAGAAATACTGCATACACTAGGAATTCAAAAAGTTGGAAGAATGTTTATAAAAACTCTCAGGATAAAAAAAATTCTCCCATAAAATTTTTATATTAAATTTTTAAGCAATTTGGTACCATGAGGTTATGCTTTTGAAAGGTTATAATTATTTATAAATTATAATGCAAAGATAAAATTTTTATATAAAACTAATTTTAGAAGCCATCAGCATAATGGCCTATTAGCAATGTTATCAAATTCTCATAAGAATTTTAAGAGTATAAAAGCAATCCTAAAGCACTGATTTTAAAATACATATAAAGAGAGAACGTGAAACTTTTGTCAACTCAATGGTAAGCCATATTTCAGACTGCACCCTGGATATAAGGCTAGAGAATGCAACATGATCAAGATGGAAAGCCAAGGAATTGTTTGAATGAGGCTCTCAGCAATTGTCTGAGGGGCAGGAACTAGAGAAATAGGAATGCTTGTTCCATCCTTTCCTCCATTAGTTTGAACAATCGAGAGTTGACTGTATATTTGAGCACTTAGCAATATCAAGTCAGCTTTAATTTTTCTGAAAGTCCTCCATTTAAAAGCATAACAACATATTAGAAGTATTTCCAGTGATTAATTTTAATCCAAGTGAATCAAAGACAAAGGAATGTCAAATAGTAATTAGCAGGTTCTTTATTCATGCCTACTTGTAAATCAGTATTTAAGAGATAAAAAACTAATTCCAATTTACTTTTTAAAAATTAAATTATACAAAATAAAAAAACATTAATGTGGTCCACTAAATAGTATACAATTCTCTAAATATATGACATATGTCAATTTAACACTGATGCTCCTTAGTTATAAAGTAACATTGGTATTTACCTTATATAAGTTATCACAAATTGTTGGTTACTTCTTTTTTATGGAATACATGTTTGAGAATTTAATATACAACCTGACTTGAGTAATTAGATGGTTTTAAACACCATCCTGAAAACTGACAACACAGGCTTGAAATAAGTCAGCACTGTTGGTTTTGAGGGAAGGTGGCCATTGGTTTCAAGCCTGGGATTCCTTTGGAAAGGAAGATTACTTTAAGAAGGGCTATCAAAGTGAAGAGTTAAGAGATAAAACAGAAGAGGACATGGCATCAGATTATAACTATCTTCAATAAGCAAACTGCCAACCATCCAAATTCCCACCTCATCTTGTAAGCAGTAAAGAACAAAAGAAACCAAGTTTTTGAAGAATGGCACAGAGGGATCCCCAGACCATAAAGCATATCAGTTATTAATCAGGACTGGAACTCTCAGCAGTGTGTGTGTGTGTGTGTGTGTGTGTCACAAGCTGCAAGGAAATCATGAACATTAATATTAGCTTATATTAATAGTTTATAGGAGATTCCTTGTGGTATAGTAAGGAATCCATCGTTGTGACTGCAGCGCTTTGGGTCACTGATGTCAAGGGTTCAATCCCTGGTGGGGCCAAAAAATAAATAAAAATTTAAAAAGCCCCAACAGCTTCCAGAAAAAGGAAGGCTGCAGCTCATTATCATCTACACAGTTCACTTAAAAAGTGTCAGGATTCTGGATGTCCAATTTTATGGAGCATACTGACAAACTAGAACTATCTGAATAAAGGAGAGCTGGGCCTTGGCTTGTTAGAGGGTCTAGAATTCATATTCATGAGGGATATAGAGATGTCAGGTCTAAAGACGAAGCTATCTAGGACAGAGGAAAAGATCAAGACATTAAAAACAGCTGAAAAGATTAAGACTTGTGACATCTGTGGCACACAAAAAAAGGAATACACATTGTGTGTGGTTTAAGTGAAGACCTTAAGCTGACGAAAGCTATAGAACTGCTTCCCCAAATAATGCACACGGCCAGGTTTTCAGTGAGAAGTATGACAGTTTTGCTCTAGGAAAAACTTTAAATAGACTTTCAAGAGGTCCCCTCCACAGAGTCACAGGGACTTAAGTCCAAGTAGAAAGCTAAAGAATGAGCAAGGTAAGGAATCTGAGTACAGCCTACTTCTCAGAAAACTTCTACTTCTTATTAGAACATAGGAGGAGAAAAATGGTAAAATTAAAGGGCAAAAAGATATGAGAGGAGAAAATTGGAGCTGCAAGTAGAGAAGAGGAGAGCGGGGCTGGCGGAGAAAGGAGTGAAAACCTAGGGAGGTCTACCATGCACTCAGACTGGAGGACAGGATGGCAGGACTGGCTACAGACAGGTATTTGAAGAAAGTGGTTAAAGGCAAGAACACAGTGCATGATGGTTTTCTTTTTAGGGAGGATGAGCCGTCTGGAGCGAGCTGGAAAAGAAAGCTGACTTGGATCCTCTGCAAAATGGTAAAGATTTCCACCAACAGTGGTGCAGGGTATAAAGGGAAGCCTCTAGAAATAAACAAAAGGAGTGCTAAGAGGCAGTGGAAACCCAGGAGAAGTTAAGGTAAACTCATCCCATCACATGTTAAGGTTTTCTTTAATAGAACACATGTTTTCAGTGATTCAGACAAAAAAAAAAAAATCAAGCACTTCTGTAAAGCATTCTCCATGGAGTTTGTTATGCAAATGATAGCACCAAGACTTAACCCAATTAGAGTGGTAATTGGACACCACATTTATTTAGAAGGCAAACAATAATTCAAGAAAACATATGCAAATAGCTAAAACCAGTATTAAGGAATTCAGGGCAAGATGTGTTGGAGCTTGGTCACCTACATAGCCCATCTGTCCATTTTCTTACTATTGTGAGAACATCTCTTTAGACACAGCAAGTCCTGTTTTAAGATATAGCCACTTTGTTTCTTCTGTTATATAAACACCTATATTTTCTCTTCTCCTTTAATAAAGCCTATTTTTTTAATCAAATCATATTATCCAAGGTGTGGTTCAAAAGCAAAATCTACTATATAGACATATATTTTCAGAACCAGAAAAAATATATTTGGGGACAAAATGAATTCTAGTAAATTAGCTCTGCAAAGTACCAACTTTTGCTGTGAACCTAAAACCATTCTAAATAATAAAGTCTTGGTTTAAAAAAAAATGCTGACTACTGGTACTGAAAGTACTGGCAACTGGCCCAGATACTTGGCAGAAACATTGTGTAACAGTTGGTATCAATAAAAGAAATCACTAATAAAACAAAACTGACATACTAGGGAGCAGCCTTAATTTGCTTTCCTAAAGAACAACTGAGGAAAGAAATTTAGTAAAAAAAATTTGCTTTAGGTAGTCTTGTTCAAATGTGCCACTGTATAAAATGTAAAAACCCAGTACCATGGCTACTATTCAGGTAAAAAATCTGTCCTTTGAACATTACACAACAGAAGGCAAGCTGGACACTGCATTTAATTTTCTTTTTAAAAGAACATTTGAAGATTTTTAGTATAACGACCCTTAAATAATAACAGCAAATATTTCTAAAACAAAATAGTTCCATCTATGTTTCTAATTTTTGCTTCCAGAACTGATATACAGTACTCAAGTACACACTTTAATCACAGTGCAATAAACAATTGAAATGTAACATTTTCACACTACTACTAATACAAAAATAAGATGTAATATATATTATGAAAGCTTTTATTTAAAAAGTTATTTCTAAAAGAATTAGTACATCAGAGGGCAGCCCTCTACAGGTCACAGTATTCCCATTGTCTTGTTTGAAAATAGAGTAGCAGTGATTAAGATGACAGCTTTAATACTATTTTTCCTTTTTAGAGGGCTTTCAGAAAAAGAATGTACTGGGTCACTTTGCTGTACAGAAGAAATTGGCACAACATTGTAAATCAACTATAATTTTTAAAAAAGATAAAAACAGGAGTTCCTGTCATGACTCAGCGGTTAATGAATTTGAGAAGCATCCCTGAGGACTTAGGTTCGATCCCTGGCCTTTCTCAGTGGGTTGAGGATCTAGCGTTGCCTTGAGCTGTGGTATAGGTCGCAGACGTGGCTCAGTTCCTGCATCACTGTGGCCATGGCGTAGGCCAGCAGCTACAGTTCTGATGAGACTCCAAGCCTGGGAACCTCCATATGTCACCAGTATGCCCCTAAAAAGACAATAATAATAAAATTAAAAATTAAAAATTAAAAGCAAACAAAAAAACCCCTACACTCCCTCCAAAAAAAAAAAAAAAGAATTGCTAATGAAAATGTGAAATTTATTCATTTTTATTCAGTTCAGCAGCTCTCAGTTTTCCTATTTAATGAGAGAATATGCTCTATAGTTAAGGGAAAGAGATGCATGGAACCTGACTGGAATTCATCTAGAGATACGTATTCTACAGATTAAAAAAATAATCAACACCTCGCTTTTTAGCTGAAGTAAAATAAATGCAGAAGATTACTTACTGGGCAAGTTTAAGATAGGTATCTATGTTTTCATGCTGTCATTTCACTTCATTCTACCCAGGAAGTTTTGCTGTGTTCTCCCCTCTAAGTTTCCACGCCACTCTCCTGCATTCTCCTATGTACAACACTGATCTTCAGCACTACTTCAGAAATGTCACACAGTGCTTTTATTCATGGTAATTTTATTTATGGTAATTTACTAATACATATTGTAATTATTCCTAATCTAATTACTAGATTGACAAGACAGAAGCAAAAACCATGTCCAAATTTTTAGTTGTCTCCGTAGTAGAAAGATTATTTTAAGAGTAATAAGTAATGCTTTCCTCTTACAGAAGTACCCAGAAACTAGGTTCTTCACTGGAAGGTTCTACGTGACTTATAACTAAGAGAAAAGGGGGTAATAAACACTGGGAAAGAAATGTGAAGACAATGTTGATGCCAATTTGAAATCTAAGCTGCAGATTTCCATCTTGTCTCCTTCTTGGGAAGAACAGAGGGCATGTGCTGTCCATGCTTATGTGGAAAAGAGGGGAGAGGGCAATGCAGCCAACTCCCTCTGATTCAATTACTGAAACTGGTCAGAATGCCACACTTTATCTGGAGGATAAAGAAAAGTCACAAGTATGGAATATGGACCCAAGTCAGTTTATTCACGGCCCTGTTTGAACTGGCAAGGATTTCAGCTTCCAAGAACAAGTTATGGAGGGCTTTTCTTACATGAAAGTGTACAATGTGGAGGAACTGCTAAGAATAGGCACACATATGCTGTGTATTATTTGTAGCTAGAAGGTGTCAACAGGAAACTCAAATAAAGGAGAAGTACTTCAAGGAAAATCAAAAGAAAAATGGAGAATCACCTCTAATGGAGTCCAGGAAAAAATGTAGAGGGATGTAGGACTGATCTTTCTGCTTCTTTCTCACAGGAGAGACAAAGTAATGATGACAAAGTAACATGAACCTCACTATCTAAGGTTTCCAATAACAATAAAAAGCCCCTATTAATTATTCTAATAGCCCCAAAGAGAAAAAGAACCACATCTGTAGTCTAATAGACTCCAAGGAGTCACACCTCTAACTGGGGTAGACTGCTGCATGGTGAAGATGAAGTTACTTCCTAAGTGATAAATTCCTACTAATAATTAAATACTGTAATCATTATTGTAATTAATATTGACAAAATTGCTGATAGGTGTGGTAAGCGTCCAGAAAAAGCCCCATCTCCAAATTAGTGAAAGACAGAATTCTAATCAAAATATGGAGATAAAACTCTATTAGGTTTGGCTATGATAAATAACACTTCAAACTAATAATAAAGTGACACATTTGAGCACCAATGTTAGATTAGAATTCTTGCCTTATAAAAATCACACACAAATACTGTGTTTGTGATATGTGCATATATATACATATATATATATACACACACACATACATATATACATACATACATATACGGCAATTTAAATGACTGACTCTGGTAAATAAAAATTATAATTTTTTCATATTACCTAGATTCTAGAATGAACATTTACAAATATATTTTAACAGCTCTGAATCAATCTTTAAATAAACAAGATTTTTAAAAAATGGTTTTTTTGGCTGAGAATACTCTGAAAAGGAGGTTAAAATTTTTAAAGATTTTCATTTTTCAGTCTTTTGTCTTTTTAGGGCTGCACCAATGACACATTGGGGGTTCCCAGGTTAGGCGTTGAATCAGAGCTGTAGCTGCCGGCCTGTGCCACAGCCACAGCAACTTGGGATTCAAGCTGAGTCTGTGATGTACACCACAGCTCAAGGCAATGCCGGATCCTTAACCCACTGAGCAAGACCAGGGACCAAACCCGAGTCCTCGTGGATACCAGTTGGGTTCATTAACCACTGGGCCATGATGGGAACTTATTTTTTATGGCGGTCCCCATAGCATATGGAAGTTGCTGGGACAGAGACTGAATAGCTGCAGCAACTCCAGATCCTTTAACCCACTGTGCCAGGCAGGGGATAGAACTCACTCCTCTACAGCGACCCAAGCCGCTACAGTACGGGTTTTTCTTAATCTACTGTGCCACAGCAGTAACTCCAAAAAAAATATTTTTTTAAGCCCAAGTCTTAAATGGTGGTTTCACTGAGCACATGGGTATACTTCTTTGTATAATTAAAGTATCTGTTCATCCTACCACCATTTCAGCCAAGACATGTTTTAATTTGAACATAATTTTGGGCCCTGATTTACTGCTTCAAATGTCTCCAAAAAGATTAAACTAAGCAGTGCCACTGAACCAAACAGTCACTGTATATACTAAGACTGCTCATCACATGTCAGGAAATGAAATTAGAAGCAAAGTGTGTCACCAACTAAAGCTAGAAGATGTTGGTGTGACTGAAAACATTCTTCATGAAGGAGCATTACCTAGGTGTCAAATATTTACTTACTATGATCCAAAAGTTCCAGGAGATGAAGACCACCCAAGCCTAGGGCAGCCTAGGGCAGTGCCTGCCCCTGGTGGTATGGTGTGTGTAGTTGTGCCATTAGTACAAATACAAAGCTACATTTTGATGAGCACTTAGAAGCACTAACATTTAACACATATTATTTTATTTAATCTTCACAACAACACCATGATGTAGGCACTATTATTGTCCCCATTGTAGAAATGGGGAAACTAAAGCACAGAGAGTGTAAATAATTTGCCGCAGGTCAAAGTCATATGACTGGTAAGTGGAGATATTTAAGAAGTATCTGTTGAATGAATGTTCAAATCTATATGCTTAAAGCTTCCAGATGACTTTCAAGAGAACACGTAAACTTCAAGTAAGGGGAAAGAGAAAATAACAAAAAACCCTAAGTTGGACTAGTAAGTACACTGTAAATGATTCAAATTATTATAAATTATTCAAATTATTATAAAGGTCGAAGTCACATAAAAAGCAACATGTCATTCTAATGATATATTTAACTGCTAATAAGTGGTTCAGAAAGATCTTAAGACTTTGATTATAAAGAAGGCATCTCTAAAACCTTTATGATATGAAAGAAAAAAAGATATAATCTTACAGGTAAATGTACACTACAATTAGTTGGTTAAAAATTGCATTTAATGTAGTGTTTCCTTCATACTTCCACATTTCAAAGCTGCAATTCAATTGATGGATGCTGTACAGTTGAAGACATCCAATAATTGAGGAGAATCTGTCTTTTGGATTTATAGTAAAGCATTCATATTTATTTAAGTGACATCTACCATGACATTGGTAGCAGCAACTTCAAATCCAGGAAAGACATATAGGAGAGACATTAAAGCTGAGAAAGTGATGTCAAGTTTCACTGAAACTGTGGCCACATCAGACAAAGGACACTGTAGAGGTGTGAAGGTGGTCAAATAAAGTATAACAAGGAAATAAGCAAACAGATTTTTCTTTGAAACGTACTTGAAATATTAATACAATATTGCAAAGTCTCTAGTATATTCACATAAATTGGTAACAAATTCACACAAAGAAAAAAATCTTGTTCATTTCAGCATTTTACAAATTAGATTTGTAGTATGAGTACCGTGTGCTAAAATATTCTAATTTTATTCTTTCCTCTAGTTCAAAGTCCTAGATCAGTACATTGTGCACTAATTTCAGTATGCTTTTACCCCTGACAATTCACACTAAATGAGGTAGCAAATTAGTAACTTCCATAATACACTGAGGAAAACAAAAGCAAAATCCATCAGATGGTTTGACTGATTAATAAAATATGCCATATTCTAGGCCTGAATCTTTCAATTAGATACAGACTAGAAAGGGGCCCAGGAAACAGATTCTCTTTGAAGCTTCCGAAAGGTTTATACTGATCAACAAATGTCCTTCTGTGGACTGATTCTAAACCACATGCTGGAATGACTCTTGGAGACAAGGAAGGCTAAGGGAGGGTGGCCAGGATCTAGTATGGTCAGGGAGAGTGTAAAATAAAGTTGACCTAATGGACACAGGATAAAGTTGTCTTTTTAATCATAAAACCAACACATGATGAATCAGATTGAAACAGAAACATACATACATAAATACATACTCATACATACATCATGCTGTCCTCGAGAAAGTTTAATAGCCTCTAGTTTAGTATGACTTGACTAGCTGTACCAGGTTGAAGGTTATCAACTTATCTAGACAGAGGATAATATTTAGTGTCTTAGAGTCATAGTTTTGCACTTTGACTCTACTGATGATCAAAGTAAATGGACTTTGCCAATTAATGTGAGCATTTTAGCTCTCTGGGGTAAATAATTTTTTATAGAGAAGAAACTAGGGTGAGGGACTCCTCTCATTGTCAACCAGCTCTTTTTGCTCCAATTAAATTCTCATCAGCCACTTGGAGATTAAATTAATTTGCTAATGAGAATTAGCAATGTTTATTTTTACAAAAATAATTCTTATTCAGGATTACATATCAAACTTCCATGATATTGGGTAATAATGATATAATCGTGATGATGCTGCATTAGGATGTTTTGATTGCAAACAACAGGAATCTTAATTCAAAGAAAGTACAGGGATTTATTACCTTGTGTAAGAAGTCTCAGACTACTATGGCTCCAGGTTTTTTAGGTTACACAAAGCGTCATGGGTCCATTTCTCTCCTTTGGTGTGCTATTCCTGGTGCATTGTTAACACCTCATGGCTGCAAGGTGGCTGCAGGTGCTCCTGTCACTACACCCTCATATACCAATGTCCAGAAGTGTGCATGTGCATAGATAGTACTTTTTCTCCACAGTGTCTCTTCTGATCTCATAGGTAAGAACTGGATTACACGGATGTCATGGAAGGCAAAGGGAATGGAAGTAACTTGGTTATCTTAGGATAACCTATATTTAACTTTTGAGGAATGGAGCCAGCTTCTCCATTAAGATTATTTATCTAGTGAGGAGTCTAAGTGATGGGATTTAAACCCTGCCCATGTAGAGTTACTGTAATTACTTTTTTTGGGCTGCATCCATGGCATACAGAAGTTCCAGCATCAGGGATCGAACCCACACCATGGCAGCAACCTGAGCCATAGAAGTGACAATGCTGGATCCTTAACCCACTGGGCCATCAGAGAGTCCCTGTGGGTTCTTTTTTTAAAAATAACTTTCACAACAGAATACAGAATATAGCTGAACAGACATCTCCTGAGTTCCATCTATATCCCTTTATTTTTCCACACAGTGGAAACTATTTCCTTCTGATAATTAGGTTTACTCACTTCAACTGCAGTTGAATTATCTACCATCATATCTTTTTTAAATAAAAGGTTGGCTCGTTGGCTCAGTAGCAGGAGGACCTAAAATGGCAAGAAGGTAGTCTCCACAAGCAATCTGAGTTGTGCCTCTGGTGTCAGTATTTCTGCCTTGGATATCAAGGCCTTTAAACCAGCAGAGCCCCAAATTTAAGGGAAGCAGAATCACAAATTTTTCAAGTGGCTCACTAGAGAAAATAGTGGTTCTCTGTTCTTTCAAGCCAAAATCATCCAGAAGGAACATGCAGGGGACATGGGTACTGTAGGTAGCAGATCATAAAGGTGGTGCTTAGTGGAGCAGCAGGGTGAAAAGCAGTGAGGACCCAAGCATTCCTTGATTATGTCTGAGTTTAAACATTAGCTAAGAGCTTAGGAGTTTTCTTTCTTTATGCTACGAGGCACTGTTCAAGGTATGTCCATCTTACTGTTAACCTAGCTCAGGCTCTACTGCCTATATCTTACATTTATTTCTGGGACTCATCCACTTTCAGCAGAAAGATGAAGTCAAATTTCTAGCCCTGTAGAACTAAGGATAAAACCTCAAAGGCAGTAAATTTGCCAAACTGAAAGCCATCTTTAGTAGCCTGTCATCCTTCCCCTGGGAACACCTCTGTGTTGCAGGAGATTTAGGAGAGTTAGTATAGAGAACAAGATTCCAAGGATGCCATGATGAATGATCTGTTCCAAGTTATCTGACTTGGACACTTAATCAATGTCTACAGGTAGTTATAGGAATACAATATTGCTGGTTTGTCATCCTGCACTTATTTCCCAAACAAGCATTTTCCTTAACATGTTAGACTACAATCAAAATATAGAACATGAATAAAGCTCTTATTTGTCAAGACTCAATTTTTCAGTTTTACTTTTTTTTCTTGGTAATACTATCAGACCAAAGGAAAGAAAATTTTGAATTACAGATCCATAAATCAACAGGAAAGAAGATTATAGGTAAAATAAACATCAGACAGTTGTCAGTGAACAAGAGGATATTTCAATCACTAAATCTAGGTGCTTATACATTTCCAACTAAAACATATGCTCAGGTCAAATCTAAAATGCTTCTCATAATAGAGTCTATCACAGATAAATCTAATAAAATTGTATGCACGTTGGTCTTTCTGTCTGAACATAGGAAAAATGTGCTAACATAGTTTAAAAGAAAGACTTCTTTCACCTGACCCCAATGAAGATGTTATAAATTTTGTATTTATTTATACAAACAAAAATAAACCTACGATATATTAAAGGTAAACCATATTCGTTACCAATTTCAGGCTCTAGATTTAAAAATAACTATATCAAGAAAACATTCAATACTAAGTGAAGCACTGGCTTACTGGTTGATAAGCAAAATTATTATTATACTGCTGTGGAATAAAATCACACACGTAACTTGTACATGCAGGGGAAATACAGCCTAGTGTAAACAGATGGTTTTTTAGCACATTCCTTTACCAGAATGTGGTTACCTGCCACAAAGTACACAAGCTCATGCACAAGATCAAGACTTTACACACAGCTGAGATCACAATGTCATGCATACAACAGCAGCGTGCTAGATAATCGTACCACAAACTGTGCAGAAGTTCTCCCCCACCCCATGAGCCACTGCCAGCAGCTGCTGTGGAGTTTGGTTACCCATATCCGTGAAATGAACGATGTCCTTTGGAGAATCTTGTTCCCTGTGGCTGTAAGTATTCTTATTTTTATAATATCTTAATGATGCTTGCTATCAAAATGTTTAAGTACAGAACTAGAAATTATGGAAAAGTAGACTTGTTACAATACTGAACAATTATATACATCTTATCTCAGGTACTTACAATAAACACCACTTACATTTAAACATATCATCAAAAGTAATTTACTTCTCAGGCTTATATGAACCCAAAATAATACATCTGATGACAGTGCTCCAGTGAGGGGGGAAAAAAAAAATCAACCTTCAAAAAGTACTTCCTTATTTCTGGCACTAAAAAATCACGGCAAGAGTCATTCTAAGTCCTGGCTGAAGTATGACTCATATAGGTAAGTTTTGTTAAAAAAAAAAATCTATTGGAAACTCTTTCAATAACATTTGACTGGATAAACAACCAAACTGACATGGGTTATTAGTCAACGAAAGTAAGTGTGGAATAGTTATTAAAATACTCATTTCCCTGCACCTGCAAGAATATGTCAATGTCCTTCTACCCCTATTTATGTCCTAAGTGTATTCTGGTAAAGAGAGAATTCTATTTTGCTTTTAGGCAACACCTGCTTGCTGAGTTACCGATGTTCATAAAAACATAGAAGCAGAATTTTGGAACCAAAAGCAACTTTGAATGGTTCAGTTCCATGCTTCCTGGCAGCAGTATGTGCCCCTTTTAGAACATTAAATTCAATACTTCTGGAATGCTCCAGAGTATCTTTGAATCAGGCCAGGGAGTAAAAAAAAAGGAAATACAGCCAACTCTCAATAACAATGGGAGATAGGATGGATAAGTGGAAATCTGAAGATCTAAAAATCTTACTTTAATTAGTTAATTGAACCTCCTCTTTAAGCAAACATTTGACTTAAAAATTTTTTTAAAGTTTTTGTTAAATAAAAAGAGGACTTTAATTTTGCCTCTTATCTCTGCCCCGCCTCCAAACACTTTAGAGGAGGTATAACAAGAACTCTATAGTCTGATATATGCAGCTGCAAAGATGGAAAGATATTTTGACATCTAGCTTTTCCAATTTAGATATATAAAACTATCCACATCATATTCTAGCATATAAGGGCCTATTTATAGTTTCATCTTTGCATGAAAAGGATGCTTTATAATTTGTTTAAAAATTGGTACTCCTTTAGCAAGGAATGACTACTTACCATAATCAATATGAACAGTTACATCCAACTTTTCTGACTTTGAAAATCTACAACTCAGTACTTACCAAGTTACATTTTTCCTTAGAATGTAACATTTGCAAGTGATATGAATTGAAGATGACAGTTTTATTCAACTTGGTATAATTCATGACTGGAGCCAGTATGCCTTGATAAATTGGTCATAATAAGACAGGGCTTGTAACAGCTGCCTTTCCTGATTCTTGCATATCTAGAGTAAAACACTATACTACTCTGCCTCCGTTCTTCTCCAGTAATCATCAATTACCTCAAGATACCAATACAACATTTCTAATCATAACGCTAGTCACATGAACTGTTTTAATTAGCAACTTCAATATTATATTGGTTTCAAGTGTATAATTTGGACTTTGCTTATAAATCATTCTACTTTCATCAGTCTTCTGTTCATGGAAAGTAAAAACTGGTGAAAGAAGAGAATAAATATAACATATTTGCTTTATAACATATATACCTTGTTGTATTTGTGGGGCTATAACTTAACTGATAATGTAAATGTATTAGTAAACTTTTGTAACGGTGTTATATTTTTATTCCTGCACAAGAAAAATTTAACAAAGAAATCATATATAACAAGCAAAAGTCAATTTAATTTCAAAATGTCATTTGTATTATTGTACGCTTAAGTATTAAAGTAATTAAGAGTCCTTAATACCTCCACGACAAATGAAAAAAGTTGGTTTTTGGATATTAGGTAGTTTAAAATAATTGCTAGTTAAGTTTTTCCAAAGAAAATAACCCACCCAGAAGTAGTAGTAGTTCTGAGTGTTACAAATTTCTATTCCATTTCTAAGAGTAAGTCTAGTAGATACTTAAATATTTCTGAAAACCTGAGCCTTTTCAGAATATATTAAAATAAGAACAGGGGTCGGGGGGGGGAGTAAATGAAAGAAATGTCTTCACATTTTGATCACTCTTACATATATTAAGAAATAATAATTAATTTTAAGCAGTTCTTTCTCCATTTCCCACTCTATCTTTTCTCTACTTGTGTTTGCTGTCTTTAAGAAAGAGTTAAATAATTAAAATAAAATTATTCTTTTGTTTGTTTGTTTGCTTTTTAGGGCCATACCCATGGCATATGGAAGTTCCCAGGCTCAGGGTCAAATTGGAGCTGCGGCTGCCAGCCTGCACCACAGCAACGTAGAATCCTCAACCCACTGAGGGAGGCCAGGGGTTGAATCCACATCCTCATAGATACTAGGTGGGTTCTTAACCCACTGAGCCACAAAAGGAACTCCAAAATTGTTCAATTTTATAAAAGAATCTATAAGCTGTTTCTATGTCATCATAGAATTTAACAATCTTAAAGGCATTATTTAAAAACATTTTGATGTGTTACAAAGAAAAATGCCCTTTGTGGCTATCTCCGATAAACATAGGATTGTTACTAAATAGAAATGATAAAATGAATAAAATGTTGCAGATGAGTTTGATGAATGTCTTTTGCTCTCTTGACTTATAATGCAATGTATCTCAATCAGTTCTGGTAGAAGGCTGTGTATATGTCTTGGGAGCTGCCATGCAGTGAGCAGGTAGCAAGATTAGAACATGGCACAGCAAGATAGAAAGGACGGACTAAGTCATATAGCATAACTTCAATACTGGGCTTCGCACTGACTGAAAGGTCATGTTCAGTGACTTGTTACTATACTTGCAAGTTTATTCTATTGGAAGATAATCCATATAAAGTTCATCGCAGCAAGATAATCATAAAGTTCAACAGATACAAACATTCAAGTT
Source organism: Phacochoerus africanus (assembly GCF_016906955.1). Lineage (NCBI taxonomy): Eukaryota > Metazoa > Chordata > Mammalia > Artiodactyla > Suidae > Phacochoerus > Phacochoerus africanus. Next base: position 15,960,661 of record NC_062558.1, on the reverse strand, counting down.
CTTCACTTACCTCATCTGGGTTGGCATTAAAGGTGAGGCTGCCTTCATCCAACTGCATGTACAGTTTTCTAAAAGAAAATCCTAGAGGTGGGTTCTTATTGTATATGGAACAGTGACCCCAAGTGGATTTACACAATCTGTAAGCAAGATAAAATCAGAGGAGGAAACATGACCATGATGAATTCCTAAATTAAACATGTATACACATGATAAAATTGTGATATGAAATGATGTAAAATTGGAGTTTTACGGCTCTAAAATTTGAAAGGTTAAATTTATACTTGTTTTATTTGTTTACTAGAGTAGGATAGACAAATGCCTTCAACTTAGAAATTTTGACAGCAGTTAATAAATGTGGGTTACAAAGATTAATAATATTCATGATACTATCTGAAGGTAAACAGAACGATTATTATAGCTAACATTTATCAAGTGCTTACTAGATGCCAGGTATTATTTAAAGCATTTTCATAGTATTAACTTGCTTAATCCTAACAACAATCCCATGTTGTTGGTGCTACAGATAAAGAAACACAGACACCATAAAAGAGCTGCCCAGGGTCATACAGCTAATTTGTGTAGAGGCAGGATTTGAATCCATGGACCTTACTCCTGAGCTTGAAATCTTAACCAAGAGGCTAAAAAGGATTAAGAACTATGTGCTCTGTTTCGAAAGAAAACCGAATAGGGTGGTGGATGGGGAGACTGCTGGGCAGAGGGAAAAACTGTAATGCTATAATTTCAATACTTACATCAAAAGTTGTGATGTTAAGCTTAGCTGTTTTTTTTTGTTTTTTTTTTTTTAAAGATACTGCTTCAAAACACTGGTTCTTTACTGTCACATGATTGTTCATAAAATCTGTAATACTTAAAATGCTAATGGTTCATACCTTAAAATGCACTATTTCTACACACTGGGATACTTGTTTCCAACTCTGTGCAGAGGCACTAGCTTCTGGTTCTTATTTGAAAGTTAATGTGCTATCTTATTATAACGGCTAGAAATTCTAGATGTATATCACGGTTTCACTTTCTGATATTCAATATTGATTTTTGGCTCAAACTTCCTTTTCTCCACACACACACACGTACAATTTAAAGCAAAACAAGAAAGTTATTGTCTCAGCATGCAACATCAAAATTTGTGAGGATCATGGGTCAAATACATGGGAATATCTTTTAAATCATTAATTTATGTCCCTCCCTTATTTTTACCAACCAAATGAAATCACTGATTTTAAAATGAGTTTAGTAACTTGTTCAGAAAATTATCAGTATTTTAATAGTCTATTTCCATAGTTTCTGACTGTTATTACTAAGCTATTGAAAGCAACAGAACCTCTCAATATCTGAATTTTTACAAACTAAGCCAGCCTTTAATTTATCACTAAGAAAAAAAAATCCAAGTGTCACAGATACAGGCACAATTATATGGTAAACAATAAAGGAAGTATTTCTTTCAAGTGAACAATCCAGATTTAAATCCCAAATGAATACTACATTCTGTCTGAATTCAGAGAAGCATAGAAATAAACCTTTTTTCAAAGTTCAAATACAGGATCACAAATTAAGTTTGATAGGAGTAATAAAATGTAGAAAAAAGATTACAAAATAAAAGTGAGCCAGTTTTAAAGTACTTTTTTCCTTCTTATAATAAAAAATTAAAAATTAATAATTATATTTTAAATATTACTAATAGAATTTCCTTTCACTTCCACAGTATCTTCATTATAACAAGGGAAAAATAACAAGACGATATTGATGATTTTTTAATCTATTTAGAGGTTGAGAAATTGACTATATAATTAATACCGTAATTTTGTAGCATCAGGAAGCCTGAGTTAAAAATGTCATTACTGGTAATACATTTTTACTATAGTTTGGCTATTTAGATAACTGATTCTCTCCATAGATTTTCATTGAGGAATTGTTTAAGGTGTCAAAAAAACCTGTTTTTAGACATGTTTTATACTGTTCAGAGTCTCATTTTAAAATAATGAGACAAATAAACTTTAGTAAAGAATGCTAGAAAACTCAAGATTCAATGATTCTTTCATTTTCATGACTCTACGATGTTATTAAGGAGTATACCTAGGTTCCATAGATTCTATTGGCACCAAACGTTCTTTGAGTTATAGCTTAAATTTAAACTGGTGTAACAGCTGCTAAAATTTCTACAATCTACTCTCACTTCAGCAAGATTATCTCCTTGCCTACTGCATTGATGAAATAGTTATTAGAAAAAAAATATAAAAAGTAGATGAAATTTTCTCCAGTTGAAGTTTATGCTAACAAGTAGCACCAAAACAAACAAACAAAAATTCTCTTTAGAGATATCTGACTCAGACATGGTGGGTTGAACTTACCCTTGCCAGAGAAGTTCATCATTCGCCAGGTCCTGCCAAACACAGGAAGCTAAGCAGAGGTCGGTCGCATTCAGGTAGGACAAGATGGTAAAGCTCAGCTCAGGAGGCAACATTTCCAAATTAATGAAGCCTTCCTGTTCTTTAGATTTCCTCGTCTTCAAAAGATGATATATATCAATGCCTCCTTGGACTTGTTTACGATGACTGGTGTTAGAAATGCTGCTGGCCGCCATCCTCCTGCTCTGCTCTCTGCTGAGGTAACCTTGCTCACTGTAGCCTTCCTGCTGTAGCTGCTGGTTTCTGACCACTCTCCACAGCCCCTGACCCATCTGCAAGCCTGGGAGAAGGCCAGAATGCAGTAAGAAGGCTACGTTTAAAAAGTAATCCACCTTTCCCTGCAGTGTAACAAGTCCGACGTGAAGTATTCATTTATCAGAATTAACATCCCTCATTAAAGCATATTAAATGGAGTAGCAAATTGCAAAGACTACTTGGCAAGTCTTAAGTACAAAACTCGGATGGAGAAAAATTTGGTTTGATTATCACCTTTATCTCAGTTTGCTAAGCACTTTTAAAGTCCACAAGTGACATAATCATTTTTCACAGGGTAAGATTTAAAAGTTACTGACGTCCTAAAGATTCTTACAAATTATAATTATGTGGACTTATGGGCCAGTATTAAATACAACTCTGATCAGAGCACAGGGCTTCACTTAAAAGGCCTCTACACGCTGCTTTTTATCACAACTCAGGCTAAGCTAAGCTAGCCCCTTTTAACCAAATTCCCAGATGCATAACATCTGTGAAACAGGCTTTGCATTTAATTCTTGCCAGCCTGCGCTTAAGTTGTAGGCTGTAATAAAATGTAACATAGGCCCTGAAGTCTAATTCAGAAACCTTATAAATTAGACACCTAGAACTCCATGATAAAGAGCTCAGTAATGACTATTTGGCTCTGTTGCTGCTTTAAATAAAAATCAATTTAGACTAACTTTCCAGTTCTTCTCCACATAGTCCAAGGGACCCCTCAGAGGTACCTGGGCCAAGGCAGGGAAGGAGAGGTGTGCTCCAGCCTCTTCCACTTCCACTTGGCCTCCAAGCAGAGCAGCTCTTGCAAATATTGGACTTCCTCATATACAAATACTTAGAAAACTACAGGCCTAGACTTCCTGTTTGATCTTGACTTTGAAAAATAAGTAATTTTTTGGTGGCAAATTGAGAAAAATGAAATCAGGATCTATTAACTAATACAAACACGTATTTTCATGACCTCTTTTCCAAACAAAACATTCTTGTTTTAAAAATGCAAATCGACTACTAATACATGTATGTTTTAAAAATTTGGAGGAAAAAGCTGATTTTCATTTAAAATCTAAATTTCTTTTTTATTTTTTTAGGGCCACACCCATGGCATATGGAGGTTCCCAGGCTAAAGGTTGAATCGGAGCTGCAGCTGCGGGCCTACTCCACAGCCACAGCGACCCCAGATCCAAGCTGTGTCTGCAACCTACACCACAGCTCATGGCAACACTGGACCTTAACCCACTGAGCAAGGCCTGGGATCAAACCTGCATCCTCATGGTTACTAATTGGGTTCATTACTGCTGAGTCACAACGGGAAGGAACTCCTGGAATCTAAATTTCATAGCATGACAATCTTAAAATGATTTTGTTCTAATTGTTTACAATACGGAGTAACCATTAAAAATAATGCAACCCCTTCCCAAATCCACTGATGACCAGAAATTCTGAAAATTATTAGGAATAATTTGAAAATTGAGTGGAATTTCAAAAACTATCAAGGATAATTTCTTAAATATTTAAAAAGTCATGTATATTTATGGAATTATTATCATTTGGATAACGGTTATTTTAACAGGCTACTTGTTGATCAGACAGAAAAAAAACAGTCCAATTTTTCACTCTTCCTCCTTAATGTGAACTGCTTGGAAACCCAAAAGCTTAAACTATAAAGGGATGGAGGCTGGTATACAGAGAGAAAGACACATTAATAATTTTTAAGTGTGGGGAAATTTGTTTTTGCAAAGAAACCACAAAAAGTAGTAACTTTTCTTCTCTACGACACATATACCAATGATGGTGGCAGTTCTTGAAGCAGTGGTTAAGCTGTAGTAATTAAATTCTTATTTTCTATTAGAATGATTGAAATCCCAAACTGACAACCAAATCCTAGCAAGGATGTGGGAATTCAAAATGGTAGAGTCATGGAGTTCCCACTGTGGCTCAGCAGTTAATGAACCCGACTAGCATCCATGAGGACATGGGTTAGATCCCAGGCCCCACTCAGTGGGTTAAGGATCCAACGTTGCCATGAGCTGTGGTGTAGGTCGCAGATGTGGCTCAGATCTCACATTGCTGTGGCTGTGGCATAGGCTGGTGCCTACAGAACTTCCGTATGTTGAGGGTATGGCCCTAAAAAGACAAAAAAAAAAAGAAAAGAAAAAAGGCAGTCACTTTGGAAGACAGTTTGACAGTTTCTTACAAAAAAATGAACATGCTTTTACCATATGGTCCAGCATTCACGCTCCCTGATATCTATCCAAGTAAGTTGAAAACTTATGTCCACACAATATGTGTACATGAACCTGCAGCTTTAGTCACAATTAGCAAAACCCCTAATTAACCAAGTTGTCCTTTAGTAGATGAATGGATAAATTTATTGTGGTTCATCCAGACAGTGGAGTATTTAGTGCTAAAAAGAAACGAGCTACAAATTCCCTGGTGACTCAGCAGGTTAAGAATCCAACATTGTCACTGCTGTAGCTCTGGTTGCAGCCATGGCCAGGGTTCGATCCCTGGCCCTGGAACTTATGCATGTCACAGATGTGGCGAAAGAGATAGAGAGGGAAGGAAGGAAAGAAGGAAGGAAGGAGGGAAGGATAGAATAGAAAGAAGAAACAAGCCATGAAAATATATGGAAGAAACTTAAATGCCCATTACCAGGTGAAAGAAGCTGATCTGGGAGTTCCCGTCGTGGCGCAGTGGTTAACGAATCCGACTAGGAACCATGAGGTTGCGGGTTCGGTCCCTGCCCTTGCTCAGTGGGTTAACGATCTGGCGTTGCCGTGAGCTGTGGTGTAGGTTGCAGACGCGGCTCGGATCCCGCGTTGCTGTGGCTCTGGCGTAGGCCGGTGGCTACAGCTCCGGTTCAACCCCTAGCCTGGGAACCTCCATATGCCGCGGGAGTGGCCCAAGAAATAGCAATAGCAACAACAACAACAACAACAACAACAAAAAGAAGCTGATCTGAATGTGACACAAATTATGACATTCTAGAAAAGGCAAAACTACAGAATTAAAATGATTAACAGAAAAAACCAGAATATCAACAAAAAATTATAAGGAGTTTAAAATTAAGTTTCCTTAATGTTTAAATATGCCATGTCATATTACAACATTATAACACACATATAACATTTTAAGACCAAGTTTTCAAAATGTTTATCATGGCTATTCCTGTTTGTCTTAGCAAGAAAATATCTAGAAATTTAATTAATTGCTAAGTTCATCCAGATTTTCTTTTTGTGTTTGTACCACTAAAGGTAAGTAATCAAATGTCAACTATGAAACCTGAAGTCTCAAGATACGACATTTAATATTAATTTGTATGTACTTTCCCTACAACATCTTTCTAGCAGCATATGGTTTGGCAGCTGTTGTTACCCTCAGGGATGTTGCTAGGGAACACAGAATCAGGGTGATTTCCCTAGGCTCTGGACTTTAATGAGGATCACTTAAATAGAGCACTGGATAAAGTAATTCAGAAAGCATCTAGCAGGTAGAAAGAGGTAAAAACAGCAGCTGGTTCTTGGCATTGGAAAAAAAAAATTGATGGGGAGGGTGGAGGTTTGAGGTTCACATACACATGATACAAAGAAAACTGCATTTTCTATTCTTCTACTGCTAAATAATATTGCAAATTGCCCTTGTGGGATTTCTTTTTTCCCTTTAAAGCAGTTCTTGATATGGGGGGGGGGGGGCAGAACACACAAATCACTTGAGAAGGATTGATATCATAAATTTATCCTCTGGAGAAAGGAAAGAGTTTCAGTGTTCCACCCCACTCCCAAATTTTCCTTAAGATGAAGGAAGTGGAATGTGTGTGGAACTGTCAGAAAACTGGTAAAACTCTCAAAAGGACAGGAGATCCATTGCAGAAGTTGTGAAGCAAGTCAAGGAGAGAGCATAGTGTTGCGGACTCTGAAGCTGAACAGACTTCAAATCCTGACACCACTGGTCAGCACTTACAGGACCTTAGGGGATTTTCTTGAATACTCTTAAGCTTTGGTTTCTTCATATTTAAGGTGATAATTTGCATATAATATAATGATAACATATAGCTCAAAATACATATATATGATTTATGAGATAACTTTGCATAAGTTTACTCCACAGCTAATAATAAAATGTTACCTAGTTTGTTTTGATAAAAACTTATTTTCATACATTGAAAATGATGAGCACTTATGAACTGTAATTCAATAAAATAAGTTAAAAAAAAGAATTTGTGAGTGAGTCTACACTGATGATCAATAAATACATAAATAGGAGTTCCTGTCGTGGTGCAGTGGAAACGAATCCGACTAGGAACCATGAGGTTGCGGGTTCAATCCCTGGCCTCGCATCCGTGTTGCTGTGGCTGTGGCGTAGGCAGGAGGCTACAGCTCCAATTAGACCCCTAGCCTGGGAACCTCCATATGCTGTGGATGCGGCCCTAAAAATAGAAAAAGACAAAATAAATAAATAAATACACACATACATAAATAAAGAAGAAAGGAAAGCTCTTCCTTACGGTAAACTTTCAAATAATGAGTGAGAAAAATTGTCATTTTACAGTTCTCATAGAAAAAATAATTCAGGCAAGAATTATCCCTGGGTGCCGAATCTGGAGTTTGATAAAGAATGGAAGATTTACAGTGTATCAAATTATCTCCCCACATATATTAGTCATTAATTACAAAAAGAAATTAAGAGATTAGACAGTATTTAACCAAATGTCCAAACTTAACATCATGTGCCTCCAGACATGATACTCTGAGAAGGACATAACAGTTTTACAGTGTTCCAGCCAAAAGTATATAACCTGAATCTAACCATGTGGAATATCAGAGAAACTCAAAAAAGAGTATATAAATGATAATTTCTTTCTTCAAAACTGCCAGTGCCATGAAGGGGATCATTTCAGATTAAAGGAGATGGAAAAACATGACATCTAAATGCTATGTGTAGACTGGATCTTATACTGAAAAAATAAGCTATGCAGGACATTATTGGGATAACTGAAAAACTAGACACATGGGCTGAAGATCAGTTTAAAATACTGTATCAATGTTAACTTCTCTGAATTTAGTAACTATACAGTGGCTTTGTCAGAGTATATTCTTGTTCTTAGGAAAAACACTGAATTAAGGCATAACGTAAACAACTAGTCTCAAATTGTTCAGAAAAACTATCTCCAGACAGAATGATGAAGCAGTGTTGGAAAATGTTTAAAATTGGTGGATCTGGGTAAATGGAATGGATCAGTTATTTTTATTAACTTTTGTAACCTTTCTGTAAACATAAATCTCCCATTAGAGGAATTTAAACATATGAATTTGGAACTGTTTGAGTTTGATGTGCACTAAATTTAAGAATTACTGCTAATTACACTCATTACGAATTAATATCATACAGACTGAAAACCATCACTAAGAAGATAAATGCTCGTATTACTGTTTAAGAGTAGTAGGAGACCCCTGTGAAGGCAAACATCAAAATAGTAATGGTTATTTTTGTCATTTTTGATAGAAATTTTTATTTTAAAGGGTAGGATTTTATTTTTAAAGTAGGAGGAAAATACCCCCTCAACTTTCTGTGTGCAGATTTAAGGCCTGGGATTCCTGGATGTGTTCCCTCCTTTTGTACGTAGCCTTATGCACACAATACTTTTTACATAATATTTAATAACATATTAAACAAAAATATTGTTTTTGTGCTACAAACCATAGTTTATTTAATACTCTATGCCAAACACTGCTAAAAATTTAATATCTCATTTTAATCCTCAACAACCTTAATAGGTACATATTACAGCTGAAGAAATATCGAATTCGTAATGAGTGTAATTAGCAGTAATTCTTAAATTTAGTGCACATCAAACTCAAACAGTTAGGCAACTTTGCCCAAGACCTCAGAGCTGGCAAAAGGAAAATTTAGGTCCTTTTGAGTTGAAAGATTTTATTCTTAACCACCAAACCTTATGCCCAGAACTGTCAGAATCCACGATGGCAAAGGCAATGATGTTTCTTCATCACTAGCTCTCACCTCTTTTACCTCGGTCACTGCTTATTATTTCCACTGTTGCGCCCAGCTGCATCTTTTCCTTCAGACTACTGTCCTGCGGAAAGCACATCGGCTTTGATGGGAAGAAGATCTGGTTCAAACTCCAACATGGAATTTGATTAGCAGTATGTGGTCCTCATTTTTCTCATCAGAAGCACAGTGAATGATTCTTATCCCTTGGGACTTAGGGGGGTTAGGCGAAGCTAACCAAAGGTAATTTACCATAACAGGTATTTTATAGTCACCATAAATCATTTAGCCTCTTTTAAATGATTTCTCTTATTTTGGTTCTCCCATTTCAGAGGACACCTGATTATTCCGATTTAATTATCTGAGTAGTTACAATCCTGGGTCTAAATTTCACTAATTTAGGATCTGTGAATTTGGAGACACCATTTACCTTTGCTAGGAGAAAAAAAAAAATTAACTAGTAAATATATCAGTGATAACAGAGATATCTTCTTGGCAGTTCAGTAAGACCATCCTCTTTAATCAATATCGATTTGTTTCTAGAAATGAAAACTGTAAGACTCCATGGGAAGACTCAATATCATAAAATAAATCATGTAATAAGTAAGAACTTTCCGCTGAAGACCTATAACATCTTCACGTCCCCAGGAACTTGAATTATAAAGAGCTTCATGGAGACCATGTTTTTCTTAGATCTTTGAAATCAATAATTGTCGAGGTCTGTATTTTTAAGCATATTTCTTGATTTTAGATTTAAAGAAATCCAACTAATTATTAAAATTTTCTGATCTCTGAATCACCTCTGACTTTGTGGAATGAATGTACTATACAGACCAAAAGAAGACAAGATCAAGGAACACAGATCCTTAAAGATGCAAATCCTATAAAAACGTTTTGACTATTTACTAGGATATATCAATAACTGAGTAAAAGTGTAAATGCAAAAGGATTGATGGACTTGGCCTAATAAAAAAAACCCAGCATAAATGCAAAACACATTAAAGAAAACCGGTTTAATTACTCATTAAAAATTAAAGTACATAAACTAATGTGCTTTAATTTATTTTATAATATTTCTAATTTGTGGAAGTAATGGTCTAATTTGTTAAAAATATTTTAAAAATCAGTCAAGTTGTTTAAATATCCTCACTACTTGTGTATTCCTGTTTCTATTAAAATAACAGACATTAATAATAGTACTTTTATTACATATTGACCAAACAACTTAGAAGAGCCTGTTTTTGGGAAAAAAAAAAACAAAACCTAAGAATTTAGGCCTTTTGGTTTGTAAAAGTAATACTTAGATTTATCATGTTGCGATTAGAGACTGCAGGCTACATCATGTTTGCTTGAGAGATATGTGTAAGTATCCTTGACACTGCTACTCTGCAGGGTGAATTTAAAGTTGGCGTTCCTAAAATAAAATTATATTCCACTGTTCAAGGACAATTATAAGTGAATTATTCATGTAATGTTTAAAAAAATAAAGTTTGAATTCCAACTATGCCATATATGCTGTGTGGCCTTAGATATTTCAGATGAGGTTTCTCATCTTTGGTTTCCTATAAAAACAGGGAAATAACTCCTACCTATCTTATAGGACTGCTATGAGCCTTAACTGAGATAACATATGCAAAAGCATCTTTTAATTAGTAAAGCAGTCTGTAAATCCTGACTTTCTTTTTTCTAATGAAATGGCTGTACTTTTCTGACATGATTTTATATGCAGTTTTCTCAATTTTTAAAAAAGAGACACAGTTGGAGCCCAAATGAACCTGTTGCAACAGGCACTTCACTGAGAAGGCAATATAGATTAGATTAATTACCAAGCACTCTGTCAAGTTTATTATTAACGTTTATGAGAATATTTTTCTATTTACTTCCAGTAGATGGCTACATTTCTTAAAGAGATGGTATTTGACTGTATTGGTAATGTCTTGTTCTCTTTTCAAAAGATATTTCCATAAAAGAATGAGGCCACTTTATTAACAGCTGTTGGTATATCTATTACAAAATTATCTGTAAAATAAGCAGTTTTAATCAAAAGATGCCTACGTAACAAGTTAAACCCCAAATAAAGTACTATTCTAAAAGAATATACTGCACCACGACTTTTGAGTAATTCTATGGCACTAAGCATTCAAATAGCACATGCTGTGGAAACAAGATGTGTAATAAAGAATGGTTTATACATCAGTTAGGTGGATGGATAACTCGCAGTGGAAGCTGGGAAGAATACAAAGGAGTCTGGAGGTCTCAAAAAAGCATTCTGCTTTAAATATTCCATAAAGTCTTTTCCTGAGCAAGCAGTGTTAAATCACTGGTTTGTGACAAGTGACACGAATGGGCTATTTTAAATATTTATTATAAATTGTTAGTTTTCTTCAATATTTAAGAGTCTAAATTGTGGAAATTTCCTATCTCAGATAAAGATCTAAAATGTGTACCACGAGTTATCAATGAAATGCAAATTCTATTAAGACTTAGAGATGGGGAAATTCACTCATTTATTATATCTTCTTAGAAATTTTCAATTTTTTTCCAACTAGAAAGTAACAACTAGATTTTTAGTTACTTTATGTTTTAAAAATCTTTTAAGTGTTATCATGTGACATTACTCAGTGGTGTAAGAACACGGGAGATTCTGTGAGAAAATACTTTCCATATTTATAATCAAATTGGCAGCCCAGCATTTATTTCTCTACTTCCAAACGAACAGACCACCAAGGTAGTTTATAACAGATTGTGGGGTGGGGGGGAAGAAAAGAAAAAAAAACTTGATAACCAATCACACTTCTAACATTGAAAGGCAACAATTGTAGAGAAATGAAGGAAGGGTAAGTCCACAAGGAGGTCTTTCTAAGGAGAAAAGGGAAATAGCTAAGTACTAAGAGGTCACAGGGTACATTAAACACATAAAAAAAAAACCACACTCATTAAATTTAAAGATCTGGTCCTGCAAGAGCAGTTTTTGTTACTAAAAGGCATACCATTTCTAGGGTTTTTTTTTTTTTAATTCAAAAAGATTTACAATATTTCTTTGTTTTCTGAAAGTATTTTTCCTGATCTTTAATTTGATTCTATAATGAGTGTTACCAAATGGCATTGAAACAAATATAAAAATTGAGATTGTCATTTAAAGTGTAACCAAACAGTGGAGAACTGGGGGTTTATTTAATTTCTTCAGCTTCTTTTGCAAGAAATGTTCCACTGTCGGTTTTAACTTTCAAATAAAATAAAGTTATCAAACTTTGTTCATGTTCTATAAATCATAACTCAGGACAAGCACATAGCGTTCTCTAAGCTGGCTCCATTACTAAAATCTTGTTACTTCTTTCAAATAGGTTATGGAATTCTCTGCAATCTGTTCTTGCAGAATACAAACTGCTGATCACAGAGCCAGACAGCCTAAACCTCTGCCTAAACTTGAAACCAAATATCTTTTCTCACCTCTCTATCACAAAAACACTTGCTCTAAATAGAAGATAAACACATTCAAGTTTTACTTTAGAGTCTATGTCAGTAAGTGTCAGAAAAATAAAACTATGAGGAAAAAATAAACAGGGGACAGAAATTTCTAGAGGGGGATGTATTTCATTAAAGTTGTTTTAAAATGATAAGAAAGGAGTTCCCACCCTGGCGCAGTGGAAACAAATTTGACTAGGAACCATGAGGTTGCAGGTTTGATCCCTGGCCTTGATCCGTGGGTTGATCCCATCGTTGCCATGAGCTGTAGTGTAGGTCACAGACACAGCTCAATCTGGCGTGGCTCTGGCTGTGGCGTAGGCTGGCAGCTGTAGCTCTGATTAGACCCCTAGCCTGGGAACCTCCATATGCTGCGGGTATGACCCTAAAAAGGAAAAAAAAAATTAAAATGCTAAGTAAAATAATTCAATGAATTAGATGTAGAATTCACAGACTTGGCATTAATGAATTTGAAACATTATCACAGATCAGCCAATAGATTAGCCTATTTCCAAATGTGAATCAAAATGTAGGGAAAAAATAGTTGTACATAGCAGTTGGTTTAGTGATGAACTATAAAATCAAACATTTGAATAACTAATTTCAATGCATTCTAATCAAAGAAAATTTCTTTGTAATTCAATCTTTTTATACTGTGAAACAAGGAAAAGGACTAACTTTTCATATATGCAAAAGCACAATAAACACACAAAATATCCCTTATTAAACTGTTGATAAGTATAATAAATTATGATGTATGGCTAGTTATTACCATAAGATATTTTGTGACTGGAAGTATTTCAACTGCGTTATTCTCAAAAGCATCTCTTTTAAGTTTGGCAGACATCTAAGAGCCCAAAACTAATTAATTGGCTGTAACCTACTATAAATGCAGTATGTTAACCTGAAAGGAAGCACCCATTTAAAAGCCAAATTTACAATTTGAGAATGGACACAGTCAGGCTGGTGTTAAGCACTTGATGTATAAAAGATAAACTTGAATAACATTTTACTAAGGATTTACAACATCTTTCAAACTTGGAAGAAGCATGGGCAATTTTACAGTGAGTCACTGCCAAAATAGTGTCACAATAAACGAAGGCTGTGCCTTTTATTTCCAATAAGTTTATTTGGTTCACTGACAAAAGCTGTGCTGGTGATGTGCATCCAGGTAATGCTGAAAGAAGGTGGTACCTGTCACCTAATAATGCTTTAAAACACACAAACATTTCTGTTCTGACACACCTCTCTCATTCCTATTTGCTCTCATATCAGCACAAAGATTACCATATTCTTTTTTTCTACACTAGAAAGGCTTACTTCTCCCTAGCCTTTGCTAACTTCTTTCCACCTTAAAAGCTATTTTTGCTCATGTTTATTCTGAAACCATTTCAACCATATAAAATGGCAATGGGTAAAGAATACACGATCTTCAGTTGAGCTATGCTCTGCTCACGAACACCTTAAAAATCACAAACCTTCCTCTCACACACATCATCCCTCAAGCAAAGTTCTACCCTCCCCGAAATAATAAGTCAATTCAGAAAATGAGTATGGGGAAAATCGCCAAAAATTAAAAAAAAAAAAACTTTCCAAGAAAGATAATTCTTGTATATAAGTCTGTCTATTTCATTACAATCAGGCATTTCTCTTGGATGTGTTTTTGCTCAGTGATTCCTGCCTATGAATTCCTAAAAATTATCATCCTGGACATCTATGTTAGGCAGCTCCTAAAATGACTCCCACAGATCCTGTGTCCTGGGATTCCTACCCTTGTGTAATCCTCTCCCAGTGACTTTGTGTTGTATTTACTGACTCACTTCTAACAATACAATACAGCAGCAGTGATATCATGTCTGAGATTAGGTTATAAAACAGAGTCCTGGGTGCTCTCTCTTGGACTCCTCGCGGGAGGGAAAGCCAGCTGCCATGTCGTGTACAGTCTCTCAAGACAAACTGTCCACTTAACTCAATAAAAATGGCAAGTTTCTGACTCAAACTGAAAATAGTATAAAATTTTTGCATTCTGATATCTGCTCAATTTTTTCAATCTCTTTTTTTTTTTGGTGGGAAAAAAATCCCTCCCCCTCTCAGAAATACGGTTACCAAACTCCAAACATTTAAAAACAAACAAACAAGAAAAATTGAAATGGAAAATATAAATTAGCTTTGCTTTGATAATTTACTAATAAAGGTCATGACCTACTAATTTTAAGAGACAACTGTGATCTTTGAAAATTAAAATTCCCACTTGTTAAAAAAATTCAATGATTAAACTACTAAGTACATATAGACCTAATAAAAATAAAAGCAAACAAAACCCTTAAATGACTGAGGTTCGGGATCCATTTCTGATTTCACCCAGTTAGTAATATTTAACTTAGCACCCACCAAATAAGAAACTGGAACCCACTCAGATACAAGAGACGACAAATTAAGAATTTGGCAACTTTATAACCAAAGTTTAATGGCTGAAGCTACTGACAATCCATCGTAACCTTAACTGTATGCGTTTGCATTCATATTACCGGAAAGTTAAAGAATTGTGCATACGCACCAAAAAACCCCCACTCTACTTGAAAAGCAACACCTAGGCTAGAAGACAGTCATCCTCAATTTCCCGGCTTTCTTTCAAAATGAAGCCGGGTCATACCTGGGGTTCCAAGCTGACCTACACCCCAGTGGCCTAGGAACACACTTACTCCCGCCTCCTGACACGGCTCCCTAAATGTAATAAGCCAGTACTGCTGTCACTCACGGTGTTTTGCACCGTCATTGGTCCCAAAGTCTCGCTGGTTGGCAAGTTTCTACCAACTGCCCAGCACCGGCTGTCATTATTTCCGAGAAGTAGGGGTGTACAGGGAAGAGAAGCAAGAGCTCTGAAATGTCTAGGCCGACGCCCGTACCTGAGAACCTCCGATCTCCACCGCCGCCGCGACGAATCGGCCTCTGGGCGGGGGCTTTTAGCCAAAAAAAAAATGTTCAGCCGGGAACTGGTGCCCAGGCCATGGAGAAGCCGGTTCGGACTTTGCTTGTTCACGCCTGGTGGAGGTGACGGCGAGCAGAACCCCAGAAACAGCACCGGATCCCTCCGAACTGAGCGCGCCTCAGGCTGCAGCTGCCGGAGCGGCTGACTCTCCGAGTTTTGACGTTTCCTATTGTTGCCGGAAGTGACGTCGAGTTCGGAGGCTTCAGGAAGAAGCATTTTTGTTCCGGTGGTCTACGATTCGCCACAAGTTCTCGGTTTCTCTCTTTGCAGTGCGAGCCCGTCTGAGCCTAAAAACTGGGCAGACTTTGAATCTACAGCTTAGGATCGGACTGGCCCCTGAGAAGGCTCTGGGTAGGGTCAGTCTCCCCCAGGCTCTTGGCGAACGTGCTGTGGAATCTGCAACGTGGAATCCAGGATCTCGGGGGAGCCGGCAGCTTTGAAGAACCTGCCGCGGTGTGTGGCGGGCTCCCACCCGCTGCTCTGAATACAAACGGTCGGCGCGAGAGGCGCGTCCGGGAACCGGCGTCGGGAAGCAGAGATTTGTTGCTGGAGTCTGGGCTCCCGAGGCTCTTGAGTTGCACATGCTACCACCTCCTCCGTCTGCTGTACGGGGCCGGAGGCCTTCGGAACCTGCTTCTTTGATCGACCGCTGCTGGGTGAGCGCCGGGGAACTGGCGAAGCTGCGCCCCAATTTGGGCAGGGCTCGCCTCTCTCTAACCGAGTCCCCGGGCGGGGCCGAGTAACTAGTTTCGCTTTTTCATCCTTTTAAAACAAGTGGGGGGTTGGGGGTGGTGTGGGGAGGAGAGCCCTAGACGTGCCCTGCTCGTGTACCCAACTGGGATATCCTTTTGATAAGGATGAAATGGGAAGAATCGTGGCACGTCATCCTGTTACTTTAGGTTGTGACTTAGGGTTGGGAGCGATCCGACTCCTCCGGGAAACTGACTAGAAAGAACAGCTGAGAAAAGTTGATGTTTTCCTTGCTTTCTATTTCCCTGGGGGTTTGGTGTTTCTCCACTTCCCTACAGGACCACAGATTTTGATTTTACCCGCTCTGAAAAACATCAGAGTAAATTCTGAAAAATCTGAAATTATGGCTATAATGAAGTACTATTCTAAAATTATCCAAAAAGTTTTTAATGGTTTTATATGTTAACACAGCAACACCACAGAGCTATGCACTTGACCCTGTTTTCCCCCGTTTTATTTCAGAGCGTTGTGAGCTGTCACAAACTCTTAGCCATCGACCATAATCACACTAGTCTAATTGCTTCATTCTGAACAGAAATCACAGAATTCAGTGGCATTCTATTTTGAGGCATCATTTAATGACCTCTAACAGCAATGAGGCTAAACTAGATTAAAAGTCTTAAACTGCTCTTTTATACCATCATCTTACCATAAGTTCATTTACCATTTAGACCATTATACCAAGTTCAATTAGGCAGATCTAACTAGTAACAGAGAACTCTGGAGGATGCTGGGAAGCAATAGAGACCACATTAATGGTTGAATCTGTGCTACGGGTATATGCTTTTTGCTTTCAATTTCCTTTTTTAATAAAGCAAAAATGTTAAGTGATTTCATAAAAAGCAAGTTATTTTTCATCTCTGAAAGTACTATGTTAAAATGTGCACAAGTCCTAGATTGGCTTCTTTTTAGTGTATTAATTTTTAATGTTTTTCAATTTTATAAGAGACAGTAAAGCCTTTCATGAAAATATAGATCACCTATAATACATAGTTTTTAAAACCTCTTTTTCTATCCTGCTTTATCACTTTACCTACAGATCCCAGCTGTACTTGTATCTTACTCTTCTTCAAAATATTTATTCTGCTGGTACTGAAGAGGATGTGTTCCAGGAACATACTTTGTCAGAAATTCCATTTTCAGAGGTAGAAATAATAAGACATTGATTTGTGTTATAGGACTTCAGAGAAAGGAATAATGGAAAGATAATGTAGTGTTAAATAAGACAGAAATTCCGTGTACTACCAAGATGGAATATACATCCTTATGGAAAGATAGAAGGATTAAAGGAAGTCTGTGGGAAGAGATAAAATTTATTTTAAAGTTATAGAATGTCTTAGGAGAAAAGGTGACCCTAGAAGGCTTGTGTTAAGATTCTTGGGTTTGGGAGTTTCCGTCGTGGTACAGTGGTTAACGAATCCAACTAGGAACCATGAGGTTGCAGGTTCGATCCCTGGCCTTGCTCAGTGGGTTAAGGATCTGGCAATTACCTTGAGCTGTGGTGTAGGTCGCAGCCGTGGCTTGGATCCTGCGTTGCTGTGGTATAGGCCAGCAGCAGTGGCTCAGATTAGGCCCCTAGCCCAGGAATTTCCATGTGTCACAGGTGCAGCCCTAAAAAGCAAAAACAAAACAAAACAAAAAAACCCACTGTATTGTCCACTGGCAACATCCAAGAACACATATTTTTTTTGTAGTCAACAGCCAGGGTAGTTCCTACTTTCTCTTCCCCAGGAAAATAAAGGCTGATCTTGGGAAGTCCTCTTGAACTGCTTTCATATATACATGTATCCTCCAGTCATCGTAAAAGATGTTAAATAAGATTTACGTTCTTGGCCAGTGTTTTGTAGAATGTGATTTTAGGCTCATTTCTTCTTTTTCTAGTTTCCTCCTGGAATTTGATACTACCTGGGATTCCTTCTACTTAAAAATGTAAATGTTGAGTTGAAGTAATAGATTAGCTGAAAAAAACTGACTAAAACCCAAGAGTGAGCATTAAAAGTACATTCAGTAACATGTTCTTTACCATGTTGATAAAAGAGGAAACTTGGAACCCTTTAAGAGGAATAAAGGATAAAGAAGTGGTTGGCCAGGGATTTAAAATAGAAAGCTTACTAAATTTAGGATTTTGCATATTGTGAGCCTTATTACCTCTGGTTATGTATAGGTGTAGGAAGGGTGTGTAAGACTGATTTGTGTCCTAATTGACACAAAGGATATTGACTGGGGGCAAAGACCATACAAACTCTTATACTTCACTTGATTTGTTGAACTGTTATGCTTTGTTTTTAATTTCAGAGACTTCATCTTAGAGGAGCTTCATTCTCAGAGGATTCAGTACTCAAGGTATGGTTGTATATTATTCCTTTTTTATGAAATGTCCATGGACAGGTACAAATACTAGGTGTTTTCGAAGTGTGTTGTTGAGCTTTACCTCACTGGTTGATTTGATTTACAGTTTAGAAGCCTTTTGTCTCTTTTAAGCAAAAGTTCTTAACTGTTTACCTTTTTGTTTTATGATCCTTCTTTGAAAATCTAATGAAAGCCCAATCCCATGCAATAAAGTGAGTCAGTTAAAAATATTCCATGGTACTGTTTTCTTTGAAGTCTAAAAAAATTAACCATTTTATTTAAAAATCTCAAATATTCTTCATGTCTTCTCTTTTTTTTCTTTTCCTTTTTAGAGCTGAGTGGCACATGGAAGTTCTGGCTAGGGGTTAAATCAGAGCAACACCAGATCCAAGCTGCATCTGCTAGCTACACCACAGCACCACAGCTCATGGCAATGCCATATCCTTAACCCACTGAGTGAGGCCAGGGATTGAATCCACATCCTCTCGGGTACTAGTCGGGTTCATAACCTCCTGAGCCAGTGTAGTTCATAACCTGCTGAGCCACAGTGGGGTCTTGCCTTTTAGTGCACATAAATGCACACACAAATTCTTTTGGATTTTTTCAAATTTTTTCAATTTTTCAGTTATATCATCTGTGACTAATATTTTTATTTCTTCCTTTTTTAGTCTTTACTCATTTCTTTTTCTTGAATTTTTGTACTAAGACCTCTTGTACAATGTTGAATAGAAGCAGTGAGGGTAGATAAACTTGCCTTTTCCCAGTCTCAGGAAGAGAGTTGTCAATATGTCATTATCAAATATCATGTTTGTAGTACATTTTTTCGATATCCTTTATCAAATGCAGATACTTTTGTGTATAGTTTCTTCCTACCTAACATCTCAGGCTCATCTTGTGTATTTCCTGCCCCAGTCGTAGAATTGGCTGTTTCTCCTGGGAGCAGAGGTTCCTTTTATTGGAGAATAGCAACAAGAACTGCATGCTTAGGTGTGCTCTTTGCTACTGGGGTGTCATTGCTTTTGGTCACTTTCAGCTGACCAAGGAAATGTGTGTCTATTAAGGTGTCTATATAACGTATTTTTACATATTTCAATCTGAAATTGTATCTATATAAAGCTGAATCTTAAGTTCATATTGGGAAGGGGAAAAAAAGTATCTGAATTGCAGCTATAAGTTCAGAGCCCTGGGACTAATGACTAAATCTGTGCTAAATTTCTTTGTCTCTATTTCTTACTGATTTTATTTTGCAGCCTTACTAAGCATCCAGAATAGCCATTGGCGGAGATTACTTTTCGGTGATAACTTCCCAAACTTTGTTGTTCAGAATTAAGTATTTGGGAGAGTGTCATGGAATAAGACACATTATAAGAAGATGAAACATAAGGCAAACTTATTTTTTTGTAATGAAAAAATGTTGAGGGGGAAAGCACACCCAGCATTCAGGAATATATAGTAGGTACTAGGCCAGTAGGAAAGATAAATTAGGGGAGAAATAGGTAAGTGGGTCTGAGATGTGAACGAAAAAGATTATAGAGAAGCTTCAAAAATACAAAGAGTTAACAATGTTTCATCAGTTCTTTTCTTTAGGTGAAAAATTATCTAATTTACGAAGCTGGAGCTGAATTGAATGTTAAGTAATGGCAACAGGTGACTTAAAAAGAAGCTTACGGAACCTAGAGCAAGTTCTTCGCTCTCTAAATTATCCTAGAGAGGTGGATTGTGTAGGGTAAGCTATATCAAACTCCTTTATATTATTTCCAGTACTGATCTCAGGTAATATTTGACATGAGGGGAGTATCTAAATAAAAATACAGATTTTATATGGCTGCCTCTTCCGCCCCGTTTTTTTTTTTTTTTTTTTAATCTGTAACTTAGAATTTGTAATGTTTTACCTTTGCATGTTTGTGGTAAAGAGCAAGTGAGGCAATGCGAGAAATGTTTGCAAAACCACTAAGTAAGGCAGTATATTTGCTTTACCAGTGGGAGAAAATGGACTAGATCGAGTAAGGCTAAGCTTTGGAAAATCAATAAATATCATCATGGTAAAAAGGCTGTTGGTACTAAATAAGTTGGTAAGTTTTTGTTTCCTAGTAATTTGGTTGCACTGGTTTAGGGTGGGTGATAGACTCTGAAGGGTCTTGGTGCATCACCTAGTTTTTATGGTTGTAGTGTTAAATTATGAACTATTGACAGCATTTCTCTCTACTTCCCTGTTTATCCAAATTTGTGGAACTATGCCCCTTAAATATCTTTCTTTTTGGAGTTCCTGCTGTGGCACAGCGGAATTAGCAGCATCCCTGCAGCACCAGGATGACGCAGGTCCAATCCCTGGCCTGGCACGGTGGGTTAAAGGATCCGGTGTTGCTGCACCTATGTCTTACTTAGGTCGCAGCTGCAGCTCGGATCTGATTACTGGCCTGGGAACTCCATAAGCTGCAGGGCAGCCAAAATAAAATCTTTTTCTTTTTCCCCTACAGGTTGGTAAAGGGCGATATAGCAGCATCTTTGCCTATCATCAGCTATTCCCTTACCTCATATTCACCTTATGTAGCAGAACTTCTGGTGGAGTCCAATGTGGAGCTCATAGCAAAGAACGACTTGCGCTTTATAGATACTGTCTACAAGGTATTTTGAATTTATAAAACAATAATTCTTTTAGAAGTCATTGAATGGTTTTTTAAGATTAATGATTTTATAACTCCTTAAGTATGTACAGCTCTGTATGGTTGACAGAGTATTTCCATATGCATTTAATCTCATTTAATTTCAGGCCCTGGTGTAAACAAGGTGCAATTCAAGTTTGCTTTATGTTTCATACTCTAAATAGATATGACAACCAGTAAACATTTGTCATTGCTATCATTTTCCCTTTTTATATAAAGTTTTAGTAAAATTTGGTATGCTGGCAGAGGTTAGAAACTTGATTGTATTAAAAGTTTTTTCATAGAATTATGAGTTAATTTAATCATTTATAGGAAGGAACTACAACAACTTATGTTCTTTGAGGTCTGAAACTGCATCTCATTACCTACCCTGGTATCTATAGTTGTATTCTATGTATCCTGAACTTCATCTTATATTTGATTTTTGAAAACCTTAATTTGTATCATTAATTTTTTCTTAACCTTTTTAAAAATAGCAAAGCCCATTTATCAAATCAAATCTTTTTTTAAGTAGAGAGTTGCCTTTGATGAAATGGTAGCTTTTATGTATAGTCTCTGTTTAATCTTCCCTTTCTTTGCCTCTCACCCCAGAAAGCTTCCATGGAAGCTTAAGAATCTAAGAAATACTGAGGTTCCATAGAGTAGGTTTTGAAAATAACTAGTGTGATCTGTTTCTTTCATTTTACACATAAGAGACTAAAACTCAGTAGCCTACTGACTTGTCTAAAAATCAAGTTGTGAGTTCGTTAATAGAACTGTGGTTTTCTGGTAATCTGGCGTGGTAATCTTTTATAGCAAGCTAAGGAGTTTTTCTAGTGAGAGTATTTGAACTCTTTGGTGATGAGCTAGCTTTTTCCATCTTTCCAGATAGCTATCTCTACTCTGGTATGTCTCTGACTACCTGTTTTTCTACCTTTTCTCCTTCGTGGTTATGACTCATAGCACCCCTACGAATCTCTATAGAATTTTTTATGTAATGGCTTAATCCTCCACCCCCTACCCCGTCCCCATCCCTGTTGCCTCTCAGTACCTCCCTGCCCAAGTGGCCATTTATTGTTCGGGATTTTCAAAAGAAATTACTCCCAACTTTTATGCTGACCTCTTCCCTTTTTACAGCTTCTTCGTGATCATTTTAATTATAAACCAATCTTGACAAAAAAGCAGTTTCTCCAGTGTGGATTTGCGGAATGGAAAATCCAAATTATTTGTGATATTTTAAATTGTGTGATGAAAAAGCACAAGGAGTTGAGTGGTCTTGAGAAGGTAATTATATTAATAGATTTTATCTTATGCCAAGTGGCAATATTTTAATCTATAAAACAATACCCTAGTCAGCAGGTTAATGCATAGTCAGTTACTACATACATTATTCACAGATTACAATGCCTGATGTTTGCTTTAAATACTAGTTACTTGTTTTTAGACATTTGTGACTAAGAGGTACCAGTCCTAAACATTTCAAACCTAATGCATTTCCATCACTTCTTAGATCTCAAAAGACATGTGGTCTTTTATTTGGCAGTCATATTTCTTATGAATATTTCTTATGATGGAGGAATTTAATATATACATCATGCCTACACACAATGTATTATGTACATCTGCCTTTTTCTTAGACTCCATCACAACAAAGGAAAAAAATCAGTTCTGTTAAGTCCGAATCTTGTTCAGGTGCTGAGAAGACATCTGCAGAACCTGTCGGCATTGATGTTACCGGCAGGTTTGTGACTTCAGGAAAGGTAAGAAAATGCAAAGAGAATGTCATTGTGCTCAGACATTAGAGTATAAGGATTTTTAATAATTCATCTCATATATTATCTGGGGACATTCGAACATGTAAGAAGGTAGAAGCTACAACTTGAACAGGCTTTCTCTTTATAGTTCTTTTTTTTTTTCTCTTGTCTTTTTCTAGGGCCGCACCTGCAGCATATGGAGGTTCCCAGGCTAGAGGTCTAATCGGAGCTGTAGCCATTGGCCTACACCACAGCCACAGCAACGCCAGATCGTAGCCGCGTCTGCGACCTACACCACAGCTCACAGCAATGCTGGATCCTTAACCCACTGAGCAAGGCCAGGGATCGAACCCACAACCTCATGGTTCCTAGTCAGGCTCATTAACCACTGAGCCATGACAGGAACTCCTCTCTTTATATTTCTAACCCTTAATTCTACCTCATGCGGATGATGATGATGATGGTCATAAATGTTTACTCTTAATTGTGTATCTAATCTTCTTAAAGACCCTACAATTAGTTACACTGATAGGTCATGATTTACATACATTTGTTTATTTTATTTTATTATTTATCTATTTATTTATTTAATTCATTTATTTTGTCTTTTTGCCATTTCTTGGGCTGCTCCTGAAGCACATGGAGGTTCCCAGGCTAGGGGTCGAATCGGAGCTGTGGCTGCCGGCCTACAGCAGAGCCACAGCAACTCCGGATCCAAGCTGTGTGTGCAACCTACACCACAGCTCGCATCAACGCCGGATCCTTAACTCACTGAGCAAGGCCAGGGATCGAACCCACAGCCTCATGGTTCCTAGTTGGATTCGTTAACCACTACACCATGATGGGAACTCCTACATACATGTATATTTCTATACCAAGAAAGTGAAATATCCAGTGATTGATAGTCCTTAAATGTATAATCTGATTTTGGGGTATGTCTGGTTTTGTTTAAGCCACGCCCATGGTGTGCAGAAGTTCCCAGGCCAGGGATCAAACCCATGTCATAGCAGTCACAACACCAGTCCTTAAACCACTGAGCCACCAGGAAACTCCTTTGGGGTAGTGTTTTGAATATTTTCTCTTTGTTAGATCTTACCTGCCCTTATCTACTTCAAGCTCCTGTGGCTGAATGAATCCAATGCTTTTAATTTTTTTCTATCTCTAAGGAAAAATTAAGCCAAAATATTATTTTATAATGGTAAATATACTTTCAGGTGTCTTCCATCTGGGGCAGACCCTTTTGAGATTGAAGGATAGGTTTCCAGATGAATAATCAATGTGTAATTTGATAAAGGATGAGTATTTTTTTGGCTGAAGTAAAATCTAGGGTATTATTTTTTCCCAATTCAGAATATGTTATATAAACAGAGTCTATGAAGATATTTATACTCTATGCCTTTATTAAAAATATTGACATTTAACTGTAGGGAAAAGGTTCTTATGTCAGTAACTTAAAAAAAAAAAAATGCCTGTTTTGCTCCAGGTAATGAGGACAAAATAAAAGGAATATTAAGTATCTTGTATCCTTTCCCAACTAGAATTTTTCTAGTTGGGATTTTTTTTTTTTTTCTTCATTTTTGGCCGCCCAGCAGCATATGGAGCTCTGGGGCCAGGGATCAGATCCAAGCCTCGGTGGAAGCAATGCTGGATCCTTAACCCACTGCACTGGGCCTGGGATTGAACCTGTATCCCAGCACTCCCAAGATGCCACTGATCCTGTTGCACCAAAATGGGAGCTGGTAAATAGGGATTTTCTTAGACTAATTTTTTTTTTTTTTGTCTTTTTGCTATTTCTTGGGCCGCTCCTGCGGCATATGGAGGTTCCCAGGCTAGGGGTCGAATCGGAGCTGTAGCCACCGGCCTACGCCAGAGCCACAGCAACGCGGGATCCGAGCCGCGTCTGCAACCTACACCACAGGTAATGGCAATGCCGGATGGTTAACCCACTGAGCAAGGGCAGGGACCGAACCCGCAACCTCATGGTTCCTAGTCGGATTCGTTAACCACTGCGCCACGACGGGAACTCCTAATTTTTTTTTTTTAATCTTCACTGTGGATTAGGCATAAGTACTTACTAAATATGGCTTATGTAACCGATTGCATTTTTTCAATCTTCTATGGTGGAGGTAGGTTGCAGCTGTGACTTGGATTTAATCCCTAGCCTAAGAAGTTCCATATGCCAAGTTCCATATGCTGTTAAAAAAAAAAAATTGTAATGAATCCTATGCATAGAGCTCTTGATTATCTGTATATGAGTAATTTGGTAACCTTTTAAAAGTAGCTTATTATGGAACATTTAAAACATTTACCAAAGTAGGCATTCCACAGTTCAGCTGTTTGTCAACTCTTTGCTCATCTTGTTCATCCTTCCTGTAACCGCTTTTCCCAACATCTTTTCCTCCAAATCCAAAACCTTTTGAAACAAGTCCTAGACATCATTGAATAGATACTTCAACATTTTTGTAAAATACAAGAATCTTTTTAAGAACATGACCACAATTTTATCCTCACATATGAAATAAAATTCTTAAAGTTTGTGATATTTGGTATATGCTGATGAGGTAGTTTCAACTTTCAGAAATCTTAAGTGGAAAAATAGGACTTTTTTGTTCTTTGTTTTTTGTTTTTTCAAAATGCTACGTGTGTGCTTAAAATAATTATGGAGGAGAACATGAAAGCCTCTCTGTTTTCCTCCGTACAGAAGAAAGCTGTGGTGATCCGCCACCTGTACAATGAAGATGGTGTTAACATTCCTGAAGATCCATCAGCAGATGTTCATGAAGCATTTGATGTTTGTGACTTGAAGACTGCTGAACTCAAGATTCCTGAATTACAGGTTCCTGAGATTAACTGTGAGCAACAAGTAAGGATTTTGGACTTATTTAACAGATGTTGATATTTCTTCTGATATACATGATTATTTCAGCATCTAATCTTTGGAACATTTCTAGACTTTTTAATTATTGATCATGACATGCTACCTTTGTTACCATTACTTAAGAATCAATGAGCCTCACTGGATATAATCCAAAAGATTATTTATTCCTTATATTTGGGGTACTAGGTGAGTTTTTGTAGATAATGCAAAGAAGAATGACATAAGACTTCCTTGGTTTCAAATAATTCACAGTCTGGTGAGAGAGAGAGAAAGAGAGGGAGATGTACCACTTTGTTCAGTGAAGGTTCTTTACTACCTGTTCCCCATATTGATGAACGGGAAAAGTGGTGTACTACTTATTGCCTTTTCATTTCCCTTTTAGGGCCCTTGCTGTCCTCTGCTCTCTCTCAGAACACCGTTTCTATGACTTTATTGCCATAGACCTCATCATAGTTTCTAGTCTTTACTGCTGCTGCTAAAACTTCTTTTTCTGTCTTATGACTTTTGTACATCAGTATACAGTTGGCATTTATAAAAACTACAAGATGACCATTCAGCTTATTTCCTTTTTATAGCAAAGTGAACAGTCTCAATGCACTGTCATTCTTGGTCACTTCCTCTTAGCTTTCTGCTAGATGTAATTAGAAGAAGGTAGTTACAAGTTTTTTTCTTTTCTACCATCTGGTACTGTTCTATGAACTTGTACGTTAACTCATTTAATCTTTACAAGACCCAAATGAAACTGGCACTCTTGTCCCTTTTTTTTTAGATAAGGAAATTGAGGCATCGGGCATCTCATGTGAGCTAGGTTATGTATCTAAGAGGTCTGCCTCCAGAAATAGCACTCTCAGCTCTCTCGCTGTCCTGCCTGTTGTGGCTATTGAAACCACACGGTGCAAATGGGAATACTTGAACTATGACAATTTCAGTTGGAATAATATTTTTAATCTTTCTCATCATTTTAGGATGTAAAAGTCAATCCTGAGATTACTGCACTACAGGTGATGCTTGCTGAATGCCAAGAAAAGCTTAGGAAACTGACTTGCCTAGAGAATAGATTAGACTCTTTGGAAACAAAAATGAAAGGGAAAGTGATGGTGAATGAAAAAACCTGGACCAATCTTCTAAGTCGTGTCACTCTTCTTGAAACAGAAATGCTTTTATCTAAAAAGGTATTTTCTTTCCATAACATTTTTGGAATATCTCAGATACAATTAAGTATTTCTTTCATTAATTTTTGTGTATCTTTTAGAATGATAAATGAGAGGGTATTTAGGTAGCAGGAAATATTTAGTTGTAATAAAGACCTCTTTAGGTACAGCCTATTTGGTGGTGGTGGTTGTGGCTGTTGCTTTTCTCTTCATCAAATAAGATAAGCTGACAGACTTGTTAAATTGAGCTTTTAGAACTGCTAATACTTGAAATACTTAAAAATGAGGTAAGATAATGTTTGTATGTATTTATAAAAAAGTCGAAATTACTTTATTCCTTTAATAGTACAAATGGCCTACTGTTACAAGGTGAAGAAAAAGTTGCCACGGTAGGAAAAATTAAAATGATAACTTCCTTTCTCACTCATTTACTTCAAGTTATAAATATTGTAGAAATAGTTACCATATTTGCCATTGCCTTATCAAATCTGAGAAACTTGTATCTTGATTTCCTCAGAATGTCAATTTCTGCTCCTAGTCTGTCTATTCTTCCTAGAAAGTTAGTGAATTCAAAGTTTCTATCTCCTTCCACATTGAAAAGATCATTTTTATACATAGGAATTTTTTTTTTTGCTTTTAAATAAAAGTAATCAAAAATATTTAAACATTATGTCATCTTTATATTTAATCCTTAGCTGTAAGAGTATAAAATGAGAACCATTTCTTTTTATTTTATTCTAATTAGTGAACTGTATTATTCCAGAATGACAACTATATAGAGTTTAATGAAATGAGTGAAGAGTATGCTTCTAGTAGCGACATGGATAGTCTCAATCCGGGTGAGTTCTTAGTGTATTGGTGTCAGTGATACTGGAAGGGAGTTTTCACAGAAATGATTTTCTAGTGTTTGATCATTTTAGTATCCTTAAGCCTTATTTTTTTTTTTAAGGAATTGCAAAGCTTCCAGGAACAAAGAAAATACTGAACTTACTATAAGTCAAGGGTTGCTAGAAAAGCCAACTAACATGCCTTACATGACATAGTAGTTAAATAAATTCCAGTGTACAAAATTGCAGACCTTTAGGAGTTCCCGTCGTGGCTCAGTGGTTAACAAATCTGACTAGGAACCACGAGGTTGCAGGTTCGATCCCTGGCCTTGCTCAGTGGGTTAAGGATCCGGCGTTGCTGTGAGCTGTGGTGTAGGTTGCAGACGCAGCTCGGATCCCAGCTCGGATCCCTCGTTGCTGTGGCTCTGGTGTAGGCCGGTGGCTACAGCTCTGATTCGACCCCTAGGCTGGGAACCTCCATATGCCACAGGAGCGGCCCAAGAAATGGCAAAAAGACAAAAAATAAATAAATTAATTAAAAACTAAAAAAACAAAATTGCAAACCTCGAGAGATGTTTTACTCTTTTAATTGTAAGATGCTTTAAAATAATAAAAATGGGTAGACTTAAGCATAGTTTTCATATATGTAAATAATAAATATAAGAAGGAAAGAACTTAGGCCCATCTGTCAGTAACCTGTAAAATTATAAACCCTTGCATCACAGGTCACTGATGATCATCAAATAAGAAGGATCTAAAATTAGGACACATTTTCTCTGTGTCACTTAACTTCACTAGGCTATTGACATTTTCATTGTGACTGAGCAGCCAGGATGAGATTTTTCTGGGCTGTTTTTTAGTGACAGTTTTTGTTTTTTTTTTTGATTCTTACCCTTTTTTTTTTTTTGCCTTTTTAGGACTGCACCTTTGGCATATGGAGGTTCCCAGGCTGGGGTTGAGAGCTGTAGCCGCCGGCCTATGCCACAGCAATGCAGGATTCAAGCCGTGTCTGTGACCTATACCACAGGTCACAGCAACACCAGATCCTTAACCCACTGAGCAAGGCCAGGTATCAAACCAATGTCATTATAGATGCTAGTCAGATTCTTTTACTGCTGAGCCATGGTGGGAACTCCAATTCTTACATTTTTTTAAAAGACAAAGGTCTAAATTTTGTCTTGTGTTTGTAATTAAGTCATATTTGCAGAAAAGATATTTTGTCCAATTGATAATTCATAATGAAGCTAAATTTTTTAATCTGTAGGTATTTAACATCATTAAATCTTTCAGCTACTGCTTATATAACAATTTATCAACAACACATTATAGTACTAACTATGGGCCACCTACTGTGGTAAAATTTGATTCTCAAAGCAAGATAAGTGCCATTATCCATATTTTACAGATGAGGAACAGAAACTAAATAACTGCCAAAGGCCACATAGCTATTGAGTGATGGAACAGATTCAGATATTTACTACATATTTAGTGCACATGTCGGTTCCATTGCACAGAGAACAATTTCAATAATTAGGTTATTAAATGTGATTATTTGAGATGCCCTTTCTCCCATTGAACTTATCATATACTACAGATATCAGATTTGATAAAAGTTGGCTTTATCTCCATTTATCATTCATTACTCAACAAATTTCAGAGCTCAACTCTAAGATCCTTGCGAGCAAGAGCTTTTTTTTTAATCTTATGGTCTAGCATAATATTTGTGTTTCTGTCCCTAGTATCTGCATGTGGTAGAAATCAAACTCATATACACTGAAGGCTGAATACCTGCTATTGGCAAAACATTGCCTTTTCCAAGTTTTTGTACTTTTAAAATAGCATTACTGCAGAACATACTTTTAACCCATAGTAACCATATAGCCAAATTTAAGAGCTATGCTAGGACTCTGCGTGATGAGCAGTTAGACTGCTATCTGAAAGGGATTATAGATTATGAATAAGGGGAACACCTAGACTCAAGAAATGTATCATCAGACCCTGTCCATTGAAGCCTTACCCATTACACATGCTACTTGGAAGCAGAGAGTTTGACTTCCCTTTGAGGTTTAGAGCAGTAAGTATTCCCCAGTCTGATCTTAGGACCACTTTGGGAATGGTTTTTGTGAAGTTCATGCTGATGAGTAAGAAAAGGAATGGAGCAGATGGGCAAGAGAAGTCCTCATGTCTTAATACCTTGTTCCCTGATGGCAGTTGTCTTTGTAGGCTTACAGTAAAACTGTGTAAACCGATTTAAATGGGTTTGTTTGGGGTTTGGGGCCTTGTCTTTGCAGCCAAATGCACCATGACTATAAACACAGGGTTTATGGGACCGATTAAACAGGAGCTTGTCCTTTCTGTGACATTGTATAATTGATTCAGTTGTAGGAAAGGCTTGCTGTCATTTTGGTGAATGAATAATATTAGAAAACTGGAAATGGAAAGTTGTTCAGTTCTTTAGAGAAATAAATCTATGAACCCTGAATTTTCAGCAACTTTTTCCATACATATCAACTCAGGGTAGAATGTTTCTTGGCTTTTAAGTATATAAGTCGGGAGTTCCCATCATGGCTCAGTGGTTAAAGAATCTGACTAGGAACCATGAGGTTGCAGGTTCGATCCCTGGTCTTGCTCAGTGAGATAAGGATCCGGCATTGCCGTGAGCTGAGCTGGGGTGTAGGTCGCAGACGCATCTTGGATCTAGCATTACTATGGCTCTGGTGTAGGCTGGCGGCCACAGCTCTGCTTAGACCCCTAGCCTGGGAATCTCCATATGCCACGGGTGTGGCCCTAGAAAAAGACCAAAAAAAGTATATAAGTCAGTTTTAGTGATTGTTGCTACCATTTTAAGAAAAGAATATGCATGGATCAGTAGATTATATTTTAAAGTACCTTAACCTGCCTATTCAATTGATTGCTATTGTGGTAAAGATAATATTACCTTTTGAGATTTTTTTCGTTTTTCTTTTTCGGATGTCCTACAGCATGTGGAGTTCCCAGTCCAGGGATCAGATCCGAGCTGCAGTTGCAACGTATGCTGCAGTTGCAACAACACCGGATCCTTTAACCCACTGTGCTGGGCCAGGGATTGAACCTGCATCCTGGTGCTACAGAAATACTGCCAGTCCTGTTGTGCCACAGTGGGAACTCCACCTTTTGTGACTTTTATTGGCCAGTTTTTAACATCTAGGTCACCATATACAAAGTCATCATCCTCAAAGAATATTAAAAACTCATCTAGACCTCCACCAGTAGCCATTTTCTATTGAGATGTTTTTCTTCCCTCTTCATATAAATGTTTAGATATTTGACTCCACTATGAAAGGAAAAGATAACCTAAAAATCAATTTCTCCACAGATAGAAAAAGTCAAGAAGAAAGGCAAGCAAATATTCCTCTGTCTTCTGGTTATAGTACAGTATCATCAGATTCAACTCCCAGAACCTCAACTGTTAATTACTATGGTTTGAAAGAGATTTCAGAGGTAAGAAGAACTGACAACTGCTTAGATGATTTCCTTTGTAAGGTCAGGAGATCAAGCAAGCTTTAGATTTAGTTGTAGGTGCCATTGGCAGGAAAAGTAGTGAAACCGTAAATCTTAATCTCGTAAAAGTTCTTTGTGATAAATAAACAGTACTTAATGCAGTGTTTTAGACTGTGCTTTATATGTTCATGGTCCATCTTTGACTGTGGTTTACTTTGAGAAATCACTTAAACTTGTTGCTTTTTAAATTAAAGGAAACAACAATCCAGAAAATGGAAAGGATGAAAAAAATGTAAGTAACAGAGGCAACAGAAATTCATTTCTCTGTAGGGAATTCTGTTGGATTACAGTATATATAGAATGTGCATGTGTGTTTCAAACCTTGAAGGTCTCCCCATCAGGTGTGGAATTTCCTTCAGGACTCGAGTGGATAATAAATCCACCTACAGTTATGTGTTTGTGAGATGAGTCACTGTTTTTGTTCCCAACAAGTGATGTAAAACATTGCTAATGGAATTAATTGCAGATTAAAGAGTACAGTGATATTTTTGGTTGATAGTTAATTAAGAAACTATTTTTAATAACTATCACAGTATTAAATGATATATGTAGATGGATGGTTCAAGGGCATTTAAGTACTGTTAAAATATTGCTAGCCTTTTTCAGAATGTTACTGGAATGGTAGTACTAAATATGATACTTTCATCTAGTACAAATATGAAATTATATGATTGTTTTAAGGAGCAGCTGAAAGAAAATGGATGAAATTATATAAGATTATCAGGCAGCCTACTACTTTAAAAAAACTTTTTTTTTTTTTGAAATTTGAAATGTGCTGAAATAACTTATGCTCCAAAATTGAAGACTCATAATTGACTCTAGTTGTTTTCCTCCCCTCAGACCTTAGTATACATAGTATACAGTAATTGTACCTATAAATAAGCACCGAGGGAGTTCCCATTGTGGCGCAGCAGAAATGAATCTGACTAGTATCCATGAGGATGTGGGTTTGATCTCTGCCCTCGCTTAGTGGGTCGGGGATCTGGCATTGCAGTGAGCTATGGTGTAGGTCACCATTGCGGCTTGGATCCTAAGTGACTGTGGCTGTGGTATAGGCCAGAAGCTGTAGCTCTGGTTTGACCCCTAGCCTGGAAACGTCTGTATGTCACTGTTACAGCCCTAGAAAACAAGGGAAAAAAAAGCCCTGAGATTTACTTAAGGCTCAAAAGTGTAATTTCAACAGCCTAAATTCTGTGCCTTACAATGAATTAGTTATTTACTTAATGTATTATTTATTTATTGTATTTCAGGTTTGAAGAAACTGCAGAGTTACTGAAATGTCCAAATCACTAATTATAGAATTTTCTACATGAACTTCTCTAGGACTTTGGCTACTGTACATATTGTACATTTTAAGAGTTCTCTATGCAATTTTAATATACGGGTGATATTTTCATTAAAATTTGAGTTCCATTTGGTATATTAGCTTTTTCATTGGGCATTGAATAAATACTTAAATATTTTTATGCTATGATTAGACTGCTTCACTGTTTCACTGTTCTTAGGAAAACCTATGTGCCGGGACGTTCCTTTTACAGAGTGAAGTCATTCCAGCACTGTATTTTTGTGTTAACATTTGTTGGCAGTGTGCTAAGTAATATGTTTTTTAAAGCACAGGCTTGAGGACCATGGTTTACATCCTGTCGGAAACACTCCACCTGGGACTTGCATATTGTCCCCAGGAGGCTCTCCTACATACCATCCTGCCATCTGCACTGACCAATCCGATGTGATGAAAAGTTAAAAACGCTCATTGAAAAGTTGAATGAAACCAAAATACAACTCGTTCATGCTCAGTCAAAAGGCAGCCACACATTTTCAGTTAATGTTGAGGAAGTGAGGGTCTGATTCTCCTTTTGTATTTGGAAGCAGGTTGGACAGTTGTGAAAACATGTTGAGTATTTTAGTACACTATTCCACAGCACATTTAAGACCAGCGGCTCAGACACAGATGGTGGCCGACCTGTGTTACCGGATACATAGTGGATTTTTTTTTTTTTTTAAGTGACAGGAGGTTATGTTATTTTTCTAGAGAAACTAAAGTCTTAGATGAAGTTAAATCAAAAGAAAAATGAAATTCATTTTAAATCACTAGATAAAATTTCTTATTTATTCGTGTTTATATAAATATAATTTGATTTCTGTCCCATGTGAAGCAATACTGGCAGGTTAAAATTCTTTGAAGAAAATATCTTTGAAGAGAGCATTTTTAGTATTTTAATACAGGTACATGTGTAGTCATCATACTTTAAAATTAGGATCTTTTTAAAGTTATAACTTTGAATTTAGTAATTTCAGGAAATATTTCTGGAATTAATCCAGTTACCTTTATTTTTTTTTTCAATTACAAAAAAATATATAAATCAGGGGATTAGAGTTGTGAAAAAAACTACTTAATCAGAAACTACTTAATTAAGCTTCTAAAAAATTCAGTATCAGTATGGAATTGTAGCACCACCTTGTGGTTTATATGCCAGTATTTTACCTTTCATTAAAATAATGTGACTTTCCCATAAAACATAGGATCCTGTTTTCCCTTTGAAAAACTGAATTCCAGTTTTAAGAAGTAGCATCTTAAGTTTTCTTGTGCAAGACAGAAGAAAAAGTTGCCTTCTTCTCTTTCTCATTGTCTCTTTTCCCTTCCTCTCCTTTTTCGGTTATGTAGTGTCCATACACACCAGTTAGATGATTGTAAACATCTTAAATTTCCTGGTTTATATGAAGTGTGCAAAATATTAAGTACCTATTGAAAATATAGTCAAAGATGTCTTATATTATCTAGTGGAAATTTGGAGTCCAAATTTTTTCATGCTTTTGTCTTAACAATGTAAACAGGAACTAATAAAAGCAATTCATTACAACACTATACATTTATACATTTATCTCACGGTACTACTTTAGGATAATGTAATCTTTTGGGACAAAGAAAGCAAATTTGACTTCATTGAAGTTACTGGAGAGCAAGTATTATTTTTTCCCAGCTCTCCCAGGAATAGTAGAAAAAAGTTTTCTCTCTGAGGCAGTTTGGTAAGTAGTTACTAAAACCAGCCCCCTTTGATTAACTTGAAGTTTTTGAGAAAGTAAAGGAGGGGAGTCCTGAAGCGGTTGTTTGGTGCTACACAATTAAACCCATAGTTAACTGGAATTTTCACTAACTCCATCCCCTTAATTCTTCCATAAGCTGGATGAGAGGTATTTATTACGCTCCCCACAAAGGCCTGAGCAGCTGGTGCAGCCCTGTCTGCACTGTGCCCTGTGCATAGGCCTGGATAGAGACCATGTAGAAGCATGGTGCAGAAGGTGAAGGAAGACATGATGTCAGCTGTGTGTGAATTCTAGGCAGAGCTAAGGACTATTAAGTTGGAAAAAATAATTCCATATTTGTCGGTTTGTTTTAATCTAACACCTGTAACATGATGTTTT
The DNA here is from genome assembly GCF_016906955.1 of Phacochoerus africanus. Lineage (NCBI taxonomy): Eukaryota > Metazoa > Chordata > Mammalia > Artiodactyla > Suidae > Phacochoerus > Phacochoerus africanus. The sequence goes on along the minus strand of NC_062558.1, from coordinate 15,926,212 downwards.
AACATGTACTATTTTCCCTAAAAAATAAAACTTCAAGCCTTACACAGTGCCTTTCATGCTCCTCATTCCTCACAGCTTTACATCATTGACAAGCACTCGGGGAAGCATTAAAGAGTAAAAGAACCTTGTCTGTTTTACAAACTACAACACTTTTTGAGCTCAAATAACATTATAGATTTAATTTTTACTTTTTAATAAGCCCCAGGTTTGTCTAATGAAAATGCCAGGCTTCTTATACTGCTCACTCCAAGAGGGAAGAAAAACAGCAGTAGCACCACTGAGAATGTGCAGATTCATTGGAGTGGATGGGGTTTTTTTATTTTTTTATTTTTATTTTTTTGTCTTTTTAGGGTTGCACTTGCAGCATATGGAGGTTCCCAGGCTAGGGGTCCAGTTGGAGCTGTAGCCACCAGCCTGCGCCACAGCCACAGCAACACCAGGTCCAAGCCGTGTCTGTGACCTGCACCACAGCTCACTGCAATGCTGGATCCTTAACCCATTGGGCAAGGCCGGGGATCAAACCTGGGTCCTCATGAATGCTAGTCGAGTTCATTAACTGATGAGCCATGACAGGAACTCCGGGAGGGGATTTTTTTAAAAAATCCATACTCATTTTGTCATGATTGTTATTTATATCTAGTAGGTATGGGGACTGTATGGCATAGTAGGCATGTCTTATTTTTTCTCTGAAGTCCATTAAATCACTAATAAAAATCATTTGATTTTAAAGACAATTTTAATGCAAAGCATTCACCTCAACATTTTAAAATTAAGAACAGAGCACTTACTCAATAAGCATCCCAAAAGTATAAATTATTTGAATTATATATTATGATTATTGAGATAAAGAAGAGAATCATGATTTTAATTACCCAAAAAAGCCGAAAGGTGGGAATTAGAGTGATAGGAAGGCTAAATATTGAGATAAATCATAAATTTGTAGATGTAATCCTTTGGTTCACTTCAGTTGCTATGTACCTGGAGTGTAATCAACTCATTAAATTTCGGGTTGGAGCTCTTCAATTCTTGTTTGGTGTTGAAATCCTGAAGGACTTGTGTTGATCCACACCAGAATTATTCTCTGCCTGGTTTTTCACTGTCTCTCTGTATTGGCCTCTCTTGCGCACTGTTTCTTTTGCTGAGGGTGACTTTCCCTTCCACCTGGAAAATTCCTCTAAAACACTGTACCTTCCTTGGAAAGACTTCACAACTACAGAAGCCAAACTATATGTTCTCTCTATGCTGCATTAGTGCCTTGTGTATATTTCTTATTTTTATACTTTCATAGCTATTATTTGTTTATATGAGGCTAATATCCATTACTTCTATTCTCTTTCTTACAATGTTTATTTCCCCTAGTGCCTAACATTCGTTGGCATATTTATTCATTCACTCATTAAAAACTAACTAGTACTTAATCTTTATTTGTTGGCTGAGTGAATATCCAGTTATAATCAAGGTTTCCTGATAAGTATGGTTGTATCAAGTTGAAAGCCATGATCTAGTCAGCCATGCAGTAGCCTTTCTATGGAAGGAATGTTTTGACAAATATAATCAGCATGTGTTCTAGAAAAGAGTTATAGCTTATGTGTGCGCTAATGGTCGAATTTAGAATGAATGAAGCTTGAAGTGTCTACTGGTGCCAATTAGTGTGCCAGGCACTGGCCATAAGCAGAGTACAAGATAAACATGATTCTTGTCCTCACTGAACTAACAGCTGAGCAGGAAAGACAGGCAAGAAATAGCACTGTCTAGTAAGTTCTAAAAGGGAAGTATGATGCACTTGAGGAATCTGGAACAGAGGGAAGACTTGTAAAGAGGAAGGGGTATAACCTGAGTCCTAAAGGATGAATGGGGGTGGGAGAGGTGTACAGGGAAGAAGGTTTAATTAAGTAAAGGGACTGGCAGGAGCAAAAGCAGTGGCTGCAGAGGAAGGTCATTTGGAAGAAATTCGCTGGGGCTGGAGGTGTGCGAGGAGGGCACAGTGGCTCAAGGGCAGTGAATACAGGGCCCAGCAGAATATTGACCAGATTTCAATTTTTTTTTTTTTTTGAAGGTTTTGTTTTAGTGCCTTAGTAGAGGAGAATAGGTGGCAAGACCAGAGACAGAAAAACCATTTAGGGGACTAATGCAGTAATCTAAGATAGTAAGGGTGACTCAAAGATGACAATGGAGATGAAATAATGGGAATTATTTGAGAGAATTTATTTCTTCCCTTTAAACTATCCTAAGGGAATTCCTACTGTGGTGCAGCAGGTTAAGGACCCAGCATTGTCACAGCTGTGGTGCAGTTTGCAGCTGCTGCTCAGACTCCATCCCTGGCCCAGGAACTTCCGTATACTGAGGATGCTCTCTTTTAAATAAGGTCATCAAGTCCAATTTAAGGACTGTCTGATTCAGTATCTGCATTGGGAGGTGGGGAGGAAGCCCTACACTGGTATTTAGTTTAATACCTCACCTATTTAGTTCTGGAAGCTTATTACAAACACAAAATCTTGAGCCTCTCTCCTGACCTACTGAGTCAAATTCTGCATTGCACCAAGAACCCAAAATAATTTATAGGGGCCTTAAATTTGAGAAACACTAATTTACATATCTCTTGCTTTATAATCATAAAAAACATTTACTTAAAGCATTCAAATTCAGATTCTTTTGAATTGCTTTCATCTAAATACACCTTTTTATAGTCCGTGTTCAATATCTTGGACAGGTTGAATGGATGGTTTTAGGCTTTTGAATGCATTGAGTTAGGTCACTTTTTAAAAACCCAGCTGAATTACATATAACTAGAAGTGAAAACATCCTTTCTCTAGGGGAAGGAATTCCCTGGTTGTCTAATGGTTGGGACTCAGCACTTTCACCCCGGTGGCCAGGGTTCAATCCCTGGTCTGAGAACTGAGATCCCATATCAAGCTGCAAAAGACAAAACATCCTTTCTCTAAAATTAGGTATAAACTTTGTGCAAATTAATGTTTGGTATTTCATCAGTAATGGTCCTTCACTAAGCATGCACAGGGCATATGGTATCTTCTGTCTGAAATATCTGCATGTGTACTAAGAAATTTCCTAGTTTTTTACCTTAACTGTATTGCCCAAAGTGTAATGGGAGGTCTTCTGCATACATAGAAACTTTTAAGTATTATGTCACAGACTCATCTTTTTGAAATTAGGGAAAGTGTTTATTAGGAGTCTATATTTTATATGTAAATTAATATTCAGTGATATATGGTCTTACTAACATTAAAAAAAATTTTTTTTAATAATTTAAAAATCCGTTAAGTACAGCCCAACTTGAGAAATGTTAAAATGAGAGAGGAAAAAGGTACATCTTAAATTTAAGAAAATATATTATTTAGGTAGCAGTTTCAGTAGATGGATTGGGTCTGAGGAGAGGAAAGGGAAGGCAGAAATCACTGAGTTCAACTTGACTGTGTCCTCTTACTTGTCTAGAATCTCATTTGTGTTTTCAAATTCTGGTAAATGTTACTCAATATTCAAACTAGAAAAGTAAATGCCACAGCTGAAGACTTTAGTGAGTGTTTAAAGCATCTCAATATTTCATTATTCTTTGCTCAAATTTGTAACCTTTTGTGTATTAAAGCCCTTATTTCCAGTCGTTGCACCAGGTCTGCCCTCCCTGCTGTACCACAGGCTTCGTGTGAGAAGAGATGCAAGTTTTGTTTACTGATGTACCTGCCATGCTCAGCACACACCTGCTACATAGGACATTCTCAATTCACAACTGTGGTTTGATAAACACTTTAAGATCCCTTCTAACCCCCCCCATGTTTATATAATTTGAAATTGTAGGCAACTTTTACTGATTTCTAAATCCAGCATCTTAAACTTCAATGTCAAATATTTTCTTTGCTGTACAGCAGAAATTGCCATGTTGTAAATCAACTATACTCTAATAAAAATACAAAAAAATAGTAACAATTTAGATGTTATAACACCTTGCTCTATCTGGTAACATACTTAAATGTGGAAAATGATATGTAGTATTAATTTATAAGTTGATAACTTTTAACATAATTTATGATACTTTAATCATTAATATTTTTGAGCCTTAATACAGTGAGTTTCTTCCAAAAAAGGGGGGGAGCAAATTTTAAGAACTACCATATACTTCAAAGTTTGCCCCAAAGTACCTAAGTCTCATTTAAAGCAATAAGAGTCAGAAAATGAGATTACTGCTTGCAACAATATGGCAGACAAAATATCAAAAAAAATGTAAACTCCCACAACAGATCATCAGATATTCTGGAGAAAATGCAGTATTTATCACAAGAAATTAAATTCCTAAGGGCCAAATGAAGAGGAGGCAGAAATTCAGAGTATTAAGCTTGCCTGAAACAGCAGCTGCCCTGATGTAATTTGCTGATATTAGGAACCTAAGGCTATGGGGGTTTTTCCCTCATGTCAGCCTTTTGTGGAATAATTTACATACAATAAAATTCCCCAGTTTACATCCCTAATTCAGTGAATGTGTGTTTATGTAACCACCTCCCTAATCAAGATGTAGAACCTGCCCCTCTGCAGCCAGCCCTCTCCCTCTATCCTTGGCCCCTAGCAACCACTAATTTGCATTGTCATTTTTAATGACATGATTTTTCTAAAATTTCATGTAAATGTAATCACACAGTATTTTCCTTTTGAGATTCACCCATGTTGTATTAGTTCATTCCTTTATATTGCTGAGCCATATTTCATTATGTGGAAATGCCACAATTTCTTTATGACTCATCGGTTGATGGACTTGGGTTATTTCTGGTTTGGGGATGTTATGAAGAAAGCTGGCAAGGTCATTAGGATGCAAGTCTGTTTAAACACACACTTTTGCTTCTCTTGAGTAAATCCCTGCCAGTAAGATGGCTGGGTCATGTGATAGGTTATATTTAACTATGAGAAACTGCTACACTCTTTCCAAAGCGACTGTGCCCTGTTACTTTTCCCACCAGCCCATTTGAAAGCTTCACTTGCATCCTCACCAGCACTTGGTTGTCAGTCTTTTAGTGGGTGTGTGTGGTGAAAGACTAGAAGTTCAGGGTAAATATTATGCTGCCTTACCATACAGCAAATTGGGGGGCAGGGGTTCTCACATGGCCTAACCACAAGTTCCCCTCCACAGTTCTGCTTCCAGGGGTAAGTGCATAAGGTTCTCCAGCCAAACAGCCCTCCTTATCAGTTCCTGCTTGTCCCTGAGTAGCTGATTTTATTTCTATGCCAGCCAGAGAATTATTCAAAGAAATGAATCGCATCCTCTTGGAGCAACCAGAGATGAACTCACCCCCTTGGTGCTATAGCTGCTTCCCATAGCCCCCAGGTGGTCACTGTGGCCCTGCATCATCATGCAGCCTCCTCCCGCACACAGGCTGTGGCTTCCTGTAACTTCTAAACTGTTAAGGGATCTCATCTGTCCTGTGTTGGGTGACCTGTGACTCTCCTCACAATACAGTGATAGGAGGTGACAGTGTATAACAGCATCTCATGATCACTTTAGTTTACATTTCTCTAAGATGTTGGGCATTGTGTCCTTATTTGCTATCTGTAAATCCTTTTTTTTTTTTTGTCTTTTTGTCTTTTTAGGGCCACACCCATGGCATATGGAGGTTCTCAGGCTAGGAGTCTAATCAGAGCTATTGCTGCCTGCCTACTCCAGAGCCATAGCAACGTCAGATCCAAGCTGTGTTTGCAACCTACACCACAGCTCAGGGCACTGCCAGATCCTTAACCCGCTGAGCAAGGCCAGGGATCAAACCTGCAACCTCATGGTTCCTAGTCGGATTTGTTTCTGCTGAGCCACAACGGGAACTCTGCTGTCTGTGTATCTTCTTTGGTGAAGTTTTGTTCAGTGCTATTCCCTATTTTTTTGCTTGGGTTGTCTTGTCTTCCTATCGAATTGTAAGAGTCCCTTGTTAAATACATGTATTGCAAAGATTTTCTTCTCCGTGGCTTCACATTTATTTTCCTAACTGTACTTTAAAGAGCAGAAATTTAAAATATCCAGTTGATCTATATACTAGTTGTTGAAAGAGGGATGTTCAAATCTCAAACTGTCATTGGAGGCTACAAAAAAATTAATTTCTTTCAGTCCTGTCATGTATTTTGAATCTGCTATTAGATGCATAAACATTTTGGGACTATTATTTCCCTCATAATAAAGTCACTGCTTTACTATTATGAAAGGGCCCTCTTTATTCTAGTAATTTTCTCTTTTCTGAAATCTGCTTTGTCTGATGTTAATATAGCCAGCCACTCCAGCTTTTAGAAAGTGTTATTATGGTATTACTTCCCATCTTTTTACTTCTAATGTATCTGTGTCTATATTTGAAGTGGGTTTCTTGAAGATGATATATACTTTGGCCTTGCTTTTTCATCCAGTCTGAAAATCTCTGGAGTGTTCAGATCATTTGATTTAATTTGATTATGAATATGATTGGGTTTAAATCTATCGTCTTATTTGTTTTCTTTTTCCCATTTGTTCTTAGTTCTTTTAACTTCTTTTATGCATTATTTTGCATTAGGTGAGTATTTTTTATACTTCTATTTTATCTCTTTTATTGGCTTATTAAGTATATCTTTTATTCATAAAATGTGTGGTTGCTACAAGTTTTCAGTGTACATCTTTAATTTACCACAGATTATCTTTTTTTTTTTTTTGTCTTTTGTCTTTTGTCTTTTTAGGGCTGCACCTGCAGCACATGGAGGTTCCCAGGCTTGGGGTCAAATCAGAGCTACAGCTGCTGGCCTACACCACAGTCACAGCAACGTGGGATCCAAGCTGTGTCTGCGACCTACACCGCAGCTCACAGAAACGCCAGATCTTTAACCCACTGAGTGAGGCCAGGGATCAAATCTGCGTCCTCATGGATACTAGTCAGGTTCGTTATCCACTGAGCCACAACGGGAACCCCACAGGTTATCCTTAAGTAATACTCAGTAATACTATATAGTATCATACTATAAGTAAAGTCCAGGAGCATTATAACATTGTATTTCCATTCCCCCTCAAGCCTTTTTTGTTATGCATTTTACCTCTACTTTTAACTTCTACCTATGTTATAGCCCCACAAAACATTGTCATATTTTTACTTTAAGCATGCCTTTATTTTTTAAAGAGATTTCCTATCAGATATTTGAAATTATTATAAAACTATAGCAATTATAGCAGTAATTATAATTGTTAAAGCAATTAGAGCAGAAGAAAGAGCCTTCTAACAGACTAATAGAATAAGTGTATGACAAACACTGCATTACTGGTTAGTAGGGAAAGGCAGGATTATTCAGCAAATCGTTCTAAGAATACCTGGCCACCAAATGGGGGAAATTAAACTAGAGCCTCATTTTACCCCAGTCATTTTCAGGTAGATAAAGACATAAATACGGAAATAGAAATGAAGGTGAGGTGTGGGAGCAGCAGCATCAGCATCATCTGAGAGCTAGATCTGCATTGAACATTGGGGAAGCGCGGGTAAAGGAGATGATCTTTACAACATTGGGTGGGGAAGTAGTTCTTAACTCAAAATGCACAAGCCATTAAAGGAAAAATGAATCTGACACACAATACTTCTGTTACTGGCTAGCAAGATGGTGGCTTCCTGGAAGGTTGGTGGTTCTCACAGAAGGTAACCCTCCCTACAGTATGCCAGCTGGAAGGCCCTTGGAGAATATCCCAGCATCCTGCATCTACGCGCAAATGGCTTAAACATGAAAGAGCATCAGTGTGATAGATAAAGGTAATGACAGACATGGCAGAGCCCAGCAATATCCCCTGGAGGAAGAGGAAGAGGAGGAAACAAGTTGTGGCCATGCGGGCATTCCAATCAGAAAGGGAATGAGGCACTGGGAATGGACTCTGGGGCTCAGGCCCATGGGGCAGCCATGGTGTGTGTCAAGGAGATGCAGCAAGGGCTCGGGACTGGCCGCTCCCCCTCCACTCCCCACCACCCACAGGACACCTGCCTACAAAGTCCAGGTACATATGCTGAGGGACAGCTGTCTGCACCTGTCCGAGAAAATGCTGTCAATGTGAGTGCGGTTTCACAGCTCCAAAACCAACACGTTTTGTGTCTCTCAAGATGATTTAGTTGTTCATACAGACAAAACACAGGATGAGTTAAAAGAGGTATGAGTTGGTGCTGGTGGCTCTGGCTTAACTGTCAAGCCTGACCTCCAACTCCTGAGAGCCATTCAGTTGCTTATATGAACTGGAGACGTTCTCCTTTTCTACCTGCAACCTGAAAGGCCTCTTCACCATCAGCTGGCAGGAGATCAAACTGCCTGTCCTGGAAAATGGCCAGATCGTTTCACATCTCTATTTTCTACTTGACCCTTATCCACACCTACCACCCTCTCTGTGAGCCTGATCTTGCCCAACAGAGCACATGAAGAAGATGGTCCCAGTGCTCATATTTCTTCTTTGATGTCACTTATGCCCACAGTGGAGACTGAGGAGGTGAGCTGGCAGCCTGGATGCCAAGGGTACGAGGTCAGCTAAGGAGTAGCACTGGCTGAAGCCCTCAAATTGCACATCTCTGGGGCCAAACTACTGTGATGGAGAAGGAGGGCAGTCCTCTGAGGTCCAGACCACCATCTGAGCCCCCAGCCACTCCAACCTATTTACCCTTCCTTTCCGCCCTGATAGCAGTGGTGGAGGAGGCCATCAGCAGGCTATCTTCTTCCCCTGCAGGAAAGTTTGGCCAAGGCACCATGGAACCTTTGGAGGCTCCAGAAGTTGCTGGAGGGCTTTGGTAGAAGCGTGGAAGTTCTAAGAGGAAGCCCAGTGGCTCTGAGCCCTCATGCCCCATGGCTCTTTGCTGATGCCTCACTCTCTCTGTGAATTTTATTTATTTTTTATTTTTATTTTTTTGTCTTTTTGCCTTTTCTTGAGCTGCTCCTGCGGCATATGGAGGTTCCCAGGCTAGGGGTCTAATTAGAGCTGCAGCCGTCGGCCTACACCAGAGCCACAGCAACGTGGGATCTGAGCTGCGTCTGCAACCTACACCACAGCTCAGGGCACCGCTGGATCCTTAACCCACTGAGCGAGGCCAGGGATCGAACCCGCAACCTCATGGTTCCTAGTCGGATTCGTTAACCACTGAGCCACACAGGAACTCTTGTGAATTTTATTTTTATGTGACCTATTCCCAGGTGACCTCATCACTGCAATAAATATGAGAATCCTTTTAAAAATGTTCAGTCCAAAATTTAAAAGAGAATGTTTTAAAAATTTCAGTCAAACAAAAGAAAATGTGAGGCAATAAAGCAGAAGTTTTTCCCAGTAGAAATAACCAAAAGGCAGAGTTCCCATCGCGGCACAGCGGAAACGAATCCGACTAGGAACCATGAGGTTATGGGTTTGATCCCTGGCCTTACTCAGTGAGTTAAGGATCCAGTATTGCCATGGGCTGTGGGGTAGGTCACAGACGCAGCCCAGATCCTGCACTGCTATGTCTGTGGTGTAGGCTGGCAGCTATAGCTCCGATTAGACCCCTAACCTGGGAAGCTCTGTATGCTGCAGGGTGCAGCCCTAAAAAGACAAAAAGACAATAAATAAATAACCAATAGGCTAGTTTTCAGAATATACAAAGAACATCTATAAATAATCCAATAGAAAGGATACAAAAGATAATGGTTACTGAGACAAGGCGTTCTGAATAAGCAGCATACAATGAAAACATATGGATGAGGTACCCACTAGATGTCACATTTTTTTTGGCCATGCCTGCAGCACATAGATGTTCCCGGGCCAGGGATTGAACCCAAGCCACAGCAGTGATGACCCAGATCCTTAACCACTAAGCCACTGGGAACTCCAGTGTACAAAAATTTCAAAGTCTTCATTAAGTTTTGCTAAGGTTGAAGTCAACAGAAAGTCTTAAATACTTCTGATAGGAGTGAAATCAGTACAACTGTGCAAATAGTTTGGCAAAATCCCAAAGGTGAAGATGTGCATATCCTAAGAAGTAGCATCACCACACTGCAACATATACCTTAGATAAATACCCTCACGAGTATTTATAGAATGTATAAGGATGTAGTATTTATGGTAGCATTGCATGAAATTGCTAAAAAGAAAAAATTGTCAGTGACCATTGGTGAGAATTGCGGCTGAAAAGGAGAATCTTATGTATCACCCTAAGGCGCTTTACCTTATGAAACACTGGGAAGCCATGGGGACTAGGATTTCACTTTATAAAGATGGCCTTAGGAGTTCCCGTAGTGGCGCAGCAAAAATGAATCCGACTAGGAACCATGAGGTTGTGAGTTCAATCCCTGGCCTCACTCAGTGGGTTAAGGATCCAGCGTTGCTGTGAGCTGTGGTGTAGGTTGCAGACGCGGCTCGGATCTGTGGCTCTGGTGTAGGCCTGTCAGCAACAGCTCTGATTAGACCCCTAGCCTGGGAACCTCCACATGCCAAGGGTTGGGCCTCAAAAAGGACAAAAGACAAACAAACAAACAAAGATGGCCTTAGTAGCATTTTGAAGGAGGGCAAAGCTGGAGTCAGTGGGACTGGTTAGGAAAATGATGCTCAAGGTAAAGAAAGAGCTTTGGAGTTGAAGGGGAGACAAAAGAAATACTGACTGGATAAAGAAAGGAATAAGAAGCGGTGTTTCTGTCTTGGATGGAAGATGGTCACCAGCAAAGTTTGATAGCAGTGCTGTAGAGTCACTTTAAAGAGCCCTATCTTCAAATTGGCCCAATGGGATAAATAATGTCTAGCCTATGATTTCAGAAAAATGCACTGGTGTGGATAGGCTTGTTTATATGCGATCGATATGAGTTTTGCACAATGTCCAACTCAATGATTTAGTTGCTTCATAGTAGCAATCAATTTTCTAGCAGTGGTTTTATAAAGTTCTAAAGGACTCAAATACACGCCCCTTTTCTTAATACAATGTAAGAAAAAACAACAAAATTAAAATGAATTTTAAAATCTGAAATACCATAGAAAAATTTACGGCGAACAATTAGCATATAAGATCAGGATATAAAGAGTAATGGCAACTATATTTTCCTGTTTTATTAGTGAATCAAGATGAGTGGGAAAATACATAGGAAAGCACTTTGCTCAGACACACAAAAATGTGCATTTTAGACCATAGACCATGATGGGGGATTTAAAAAAAAAAAAAAGAGCTGGTCATTAAGAATTTTCAGAGAAGTCACTACGTCTTCCTCTCTTAGTACAGTTTTAGTTGATTTTAAGTTGCAAAAGCTAAAGGTAAAGTAGACATGTGTTTTTAAAATGTTTTTGCTGTATCTTCAAAGGTATAAAAGTTATAAAGTAGTCAGCGTTAAAATATATTTGTAGTTTAACAATAACATTTTGCTTCCAGGATAATGTTCTCACACTTTATAGGTTTAAGAATGTACTTGACTCCTGGGAACTAAGACTGCTATGTTATGAGAAACTGAAGGGGAAAAGTTCAAAAGCTAGTCTGATTTTTTTTCTTAGGTTTAGAAAAAGGATAAGACTGTTTGGATTATGTTGTTCTCTGATTTAGAAAAAAAAATGCTAATGAATATATGTTAACCTTCAGGTTATCAACATTCTTGCTCAAAATAGATTTATGGTAAAAATAGACTACTGAACTGTCTTGTTAAATTTTAAAAGATGAGTTTGGATGAGTTACAAATAACATCCTCTACCCTGAGGTCAAAGAGACTATGTAAACTCAAATTTTTTAGATAAGAATACATAGTGTAGTTTCAACTTTCATACTTCCTATTAAAATGACTATGTAAGAATATACAGTCTTTTATGGTTTTAGTCTGAATATATAACACGTTCATTTTTTAACATATTCAAAGCAACACATGTTCATTTTATTTTCATTTTGGACATTCGTAAAATCTGAAGAATGCATTGCACCCAGAAGCAACCTTTGTTAATTTTAATGTTATCATCTTTTTTTCTTTGTGCATTTTTATGTGAATCATGTGGGTTATTAAAAAAATGGCAATGGGGGTGGGGGGATGTGCTTGGGCTGTGGGATGGAAATCCTGTGAAATCAGGTTGTTATGATCATTATACAACTACAGATGTGATAAATTCATTTGAGTAATAAAAAAAATGAAAAAAAATGGCGATAATATTGTAGATATAATTTTTACTTTTTCATGGATTGCATAAGCATTTCCCATGTCATTATATGTTTTCAAATGCAAAATCTGGATTTTTAATAACTACTCAATGTTCTCTCCTAGAAGTTTAACAAACCATTTGACCCACTTCAGTGTGCCAGGCATAACACCATAACTTTTTTATTTTTTTGCTTTTTAGGGCCGCACCCGAAGCACATGGAAGTTCCCAGGCTAGGGTTCCAGTCGTAGCTACAGCTGCCAGCCTACACTACAGCCACAGTGTAGCTGCATCTGCAATCTACACCATAGCTCACAGCAACACTGGATCCTTAACACACTGAGCAAAGCCGTGGATCAAACCGGCAACCTCATGGTTCCTAGTCCAATTGTTTATGCTGTGCCATGAATGGAACTCCCCATAACTTTTTAAATAATTTCTCTATTGTGCATTTTACTGGTTTATAACATTCCTAAGTACAAAAAGTGCCATGATAAAACATTTCAACATGTGAATCTTTGATGATAAGTGTTATGTACTTAGGATATGGTTTTAGGGTATGCAGTAATTAAGGTGATTGGTCTCTATTTCTGACTTTATGTCCACGAGAAAGTTACACTCCTCTATAGAAGTCTTTAAGTATACACTTGCCACAACTGAATATATTTTGTGAATCCTAATTAGTACCCAAGTTATTTTGTCATTGTATTTATTACTAATTTTTTAATTAAATTAAGACAATTGCTGAGGTTTTTTATCCCCATGGCACTTCACCTGAGCCCCACTCCCAGGGGAAAAAGAAACCTTCACCATTTTGACTGTCCACATGGTGTCTAACTGTATTTCTAAGTGACATGCTTGGTTTCCACTTGTCTGTCTATTTTAGGCATTATTTCTGGACTCCCCGTCATGCAGGAGGAAGAAATAGCAGGCTAACTCCTCTCTGGCCATCCTGCGAATCTCTTTGTTCCCAGGCTACTTTAATCTATTGTGCTGTGTTTTCTTCCTAGAACCTTCCCACAAGAGCGTGCCACCCTCTTTTTCCAACCTGGGACAGCTTCGCTCCAGGCCAACTCCATCCCGTTCCTCTTGGACTCCCCTGGGCCCCTCTGCTGGTTTGGGTCTTCATAGCTGGGACCCGTCTCCCTTCCCTTGCCATCCTCGGATATTTTAGTAGCTCTCACCTGCTACACCCTCCTCAGCTCCAGCTCTCTCACGGGGTGAGATGCATTTCCCTCCCCGCCGCATCACGTAACGACCTGGTCCATCTGACTTCTATTTCCCACCAATTAAAACCTCTGCGGACAGCCCCTCACTCACACCCTTGCGGTGGGTTTATCCTTTCCACAGCGCCTTTGTCATGGTAAATGGGGGCTCTAGAGGGTGGGGAAAATATGTGCTTTCTTAAAATAGAAGACCTCTTCCTTAACTTAAATATTTTTAGTGATCTCAGGAAAAAATACAAAATTAGAACAAGACCTCTAGAGAAATATTCTGATGTTACCAGCGCAGCCCATCCTGACTTTCCTCTGGTTATCTGGGAAGTGCACACAAAGGGAACAGTAACAGGCTGCTCTCGCTCAGCAGTGAAAGCTAGAGAGAGCGAGCGGGTGGCCAAATAGGACAGGCTTCTGTAGGCTTGGGAGCCCAAAGGCACGGAAGTTAGAGCAACAAGGAGAAAACACATTGCGTCCCTATATCTAAGATCCAACTCCTGTGTAGATTACATCCTCTGAGCTGTACCACTCATTTCAGTGGAGCCAGAGGAAGCAGTGGCAAAGGAAAGAAGGGAAACTAATGTGGGCAGCACTTGCTTATACTGTGAGCAGACAGTACCGGCAACATTATTAATTGCATCAACCACATTTTGTAAATACATTTCCATAGACCGCATGTAACCGGCCTTGGCTCCATTCAGCCCATTTATTGACTCCTCCAATTGCTAATGTATAATTTTTTTTTCCACATTGTTTTCATCAAGTAAAATTCACTTTCATTTTTATGACCATATTTGAAACAGAAAATATCTCTGCAAGTGGTCTGGGTCTCAAAGTGGCAGAGATTTTATGTGTTCCCATTTGAACTGCCAAAGATCTCTGGTGATGCATGCATTCATCATGGCCACTTAGTGTTCTGGTTCAGCTGTTTGCTCAGGGCATAGAGCTGCAATCGGAGGCACTTTCTTTAGAGAAAATTACTCAAGTTGAGCATATCCATAAACTCAGTCTCAAGCAGTGTATTTTGGGGGTAATAAATACAATTTTGTTCCTAATTGGAGAGAAGTAAGTAATGCTTAGGCTTGAACCTGTTGCCTTCCTGGAACTGAAGTCTAGAACATGGAGACATTCCTCTCCAACTAACACATCTGCTAATAGAAACAGTCCACCAGGATCTCAAGCCAATATTTCTTGTGATGGCAGAGGTCCCTGGAATTTACAGAAAGTGAAAAATTGATTACGTTGGGCACAGAGGACATTTATATTTATAGAAATACTTTTGATAAGACTCTTAAAAGCCAGAAATCACTTTTAGGGAGATTTCAGAAAAATGTTGTAATCTTTTTTTAAAATTTTTAATAGGCAAAAAAAAGATTGTTATATTGATATTGACAGAGATTAGGTGATTAATTGAAGATCTTAACTTAAAAGCTGAATTACTCAAACATTGGTTTAGAATTTTTCTGTACTATATACAGTTCAATTTTGTGGTCTGGCAAATGCCCAATCGCCATTTATCTAGCACACATACTTTTCCACAGCTGGATTTTCATATATGATTATAAAGTTCATATGACAGAACTGTCCTGAAAATAAATATGTCAGCAGACTTTGCTTTATTTTATGCATTTATTCTGGCTGTAATTTAACTTGATACAAACAGAGACGACACTCTAAGACCTTTTGCCAGAGCTATTCAAGTCAAGCATGGTTTGAGCTCGTGAAAGGTGATTTAGAAACACCTGGGTTGAGTATTTCTATCCATGCCTTAAATCCTAAAAGCCTTGCAGTTTTATGGTCCTTCAGGGAAAGACAGGAACTACATTAACACTTGTTAGTGTAGCAGTTAATGCACTGCTGAGAAAGACTTTATGAAAATTATGCAAAAAAAAAAAAAAGGGAAGTGAAGATGGCTTAGGAATATTTTTCAGAATGTATTTTTTTTTTGTCTTTTTGCCATTTCTTGGGCCGCTCCCGCGGCATACGGAGGTTTCCAAGCTAGGGGTCCAATCGGAGCTGTAGCCACCGGCCTACGCCAGAGCCACAGCAACGCAGGATCCAAGCCGCGTCTGCAACCTACACCACAGCTCACAGCAACGCCAGATCGTCAACCCACTGAGCAAGGGCAGGGATCGAACCCACAGCCTCATGGTTCCTAGTCGGATTCATTAACCACTGCGCCACAACAGGAACTCCCAGAATGTATTTTTTAGAAATATGTATCCTATGCTTGGGGCTTGGAAACATGCAGAGGACATGCAGTGGAATGAAACTCTAAATCTTATATTCAAATGAGCATCATTTGTCTGTGATAACATGAATAGAACGGAGCTAAGCATCCCAGCTAATGATGATGAGATTGTTCTGCTCCAGTTGCTCTGTGTGGTCCTCTTGGAACCTCTGTCTCATCATTTCCATGCTGTCCTCCCTCCCTTACGTCTATTTGGTCCAATTTGATGCAAAACACAAAAAGCTCACTTAATTCAATAGAAGAGCATAAGCTGATAGATTAATAGGAAGAAGAACTGTAAAGTTTCTTCCTCTTACTAGGAAACTATTCACACTAGCAAAGTACCCACATTCACAGCCATCATCTGGAGAAGCACCTCCAGCTTCCTTGTGGAAAGAGTAATTTTCAGCCAGTGGAGTAGGATGGCAGCACTGCAGCTCGTGATGTAAATATTTTTTCAGAGTGGGAATTTTTCATAGGCTATGAGATAACATTAGCCACATGAAGTGCTAGACTTTTGGAAGATTATTGATAATATAAAATAGCAGTTATTGATAATAGCAAGTTATTGCTAACACACTTGACCAGGAAGAGTGGATTATGTATATTATCTCTTTTGTGTTTTGTTTGTTTAGTGGCCAGGCCAGGGGTCAAACCCAAGCCACAACAGTGACAGCCATCCTTAACTGCTAAGCCACCAGGGAACTCCCACATATTATCTCATTTAAATCTCCCAGTAATCCTCTTAGGTACATACTTGGATTATTCAATCTTATTGGCTAGATAGCTCTCAATTATCTATTGTGATTAATAAACTACCTCCAAAATTATCTGCTTAAACCATCACCCTGAATGAGATTCTGTGGGTGGTGGTTTGGTTCCTGGCCTTGACCTGGTCTAGGTGGTCTACCTGAGCTGTGAACTTGTCCATTGGAGGCTTCCTGGCCTATAAAGGCTTAGCTGAGACAAGGGCTCTCCTTCTCTAACCTGCTAACCCAGGCTTGTTCATGAGATGCCCTCAGGTTCCAAAAGCTCCAGAGTGGAACTTCTGAGATCTCTTGTGGCCCAGGCTTGTCTTCGCTCAGCCTCATTTCTAGTGCTTTCTGTCTGTCAGTGCAAGTCACAAGGCCTGCCAGGTTTCAAAGGGTGGGGGGAGGGGCTTTTTGGAATGAGCTTCACTGTTTTGTTCGTATCCTACTGTGTTTCTGAGAGGTGTTGTGACTTGCCAAAGGTCACACAGTTAATGAGTGACTTGGCTCACACGCTGCAGGGATGACTGGTACAGCCACCTTGGCAAACAGTTTGGCTTTTTTGTTTGTTTGTTTTTGAGTAGTTTGTCTTGTTACTAAGTTGTAAGCGTTCTTTATATATTCTGATGTCATGAATATTTTCTCCCAGTTTTTGGTTTTCCTTCATTTTCTTAATGGCATTTTTTAAAAGAGCAAATGTTCTTTATTTTTTTTTGTGGTTTTTTTTGATTGTTTGTTTTGGTTTTGGACTTTTTGTCTTTTTAGGGCCGCACCTGCAGCATATGGAGGTTCCCAGGCTAGGGGTCCAATTGGAGCTGCAGCTGCCAGCCTACGCCACAGTCACAGCAACCTGGGATCTGAGCTGCGTCTGTTACCTACACCAGAGCTCTCGGCAATGCCAGATCCTTAACCCACTGAGCAAGGCCAGGGATCAAACCCTTGTCCTCATGGATGCTAGTCAGTTCACTAACCGCTGAGCCATGATGGGAACTCCGAAACGTTCTTCGTTTTAATGAAGTCCAATTTACCAACTATTTTCCTTCATATCTTGTGCCTTCTGTGTTCTCTTTAAGAATGGTGAATGAAAACTGGATGAGAACACAGTATAACTCTAGAGGTCTAAGGGTATAGCTTAAAGTGGTCCAAGTGTTTTATTTAAAAATTTTCAGAGTTCCCTGGTAGCTCAGTGGGTTAAGGATCTGGTGTTATCACTGCTGTGGCCTGGGTTGCTACTGTGATTAGAGTTCGATCCCTGGCCTGGGAAGTCCTGAATATGGTAGGCATAGCCAAAGAGGAAAAAAAATCTAAAAATGAATTTTGCATTCTACTTAATGAAAGTAATCTTACTTGCCTTCACATAGAAATACTACCCACATAAGAGAGAGTTTATCTAATGCTCCAGGATGAAAACCCACGTTTATACTATGGCACAAAACTATACACCTTCAGAACATAAGAACTCTAGATTGAGAATCAAAGATATGAATGGCCACTTGCCTCAGGAACTAACGTTATTCATAATGAGTTTCAGTACAAGTAAAAGTGATAAGGGTACAATTAAAAGGAGGAATTGAGACCTATCTATATAGACTCTGTCTTAATTTTTTCTGATCATTGACTGTATTATTAGCTTTCTGTGCAGATTCAGCTATTCAACTGCTTATATCTGTCTAAGCTACTAAAAATCCTTCCCGAATGAATAGCAGATGAACTGAACATAAAAGAAAACAGATGCTCTAAAGAAGAGGATCCAGAATTGTCATCAGCTCTTCACAGTCACTCCATGTTTTCTCTAGCAAACTCATATGCCCTGCAGCCCCGATTGCCAAACTTTATTGACTTATTCCAAAATTCCTATTTGAAATTATGATTATGATCTCAGAGTTCAGGACTGCTGGCTAAAAAGCATGCCTCCCCAGGATTTTTCAAAGACACTGGTACCCCAGGAGTGCTGGGGGAGGGAGGCACACATATGCACCAGAGGATGTCACTAGCCTAAACCCTGCCGTATGTATGATCTCAGACTCTTCCAAAGTTTGACTCCTTTCAAATCTCAGAATCTGGAGTCACTTCATGATCTAGAGACTCAAGGCAAAAGCAGAGAAGGAAACCCACGGACCCGATACTTGATATCCACATTCTTATGCCTTTAAAATATATTTTCAGATTTAAACTATTTAAATATCAGTATTCCTTGGACTGTACATATGTACTTGCACAATAAATGCATTCAGGATATATAAGAAAAGATGGATTCTCACACAACATAAAACAAAATGACATGAAACAACGGTTTCTGCTCTACAGGTATTTGCTTTAGATTTCATATCTTTTATTTTATTTTATTTTTTGTCTTTTGTCTTTTGTTGTTGTTGTTGTTGCTATTTCTTGGGCCGCTCCCGCGGCATATGGAGATTCCCAGGCTAGGGGTCTAATCGGAGCTGTAGCCGCCGGCCTACGCCAGAGCCACAGCAACGCGGGATCCGAGCCGCGTCTGCAACCTACACCACAGCTCACGGCAATGCCGGATGGTTAACCCACTGAGCAAGGGCAGGGACCGAACCCGCAACCTCATGGTTCCTAGTCGGATTCGTTAACCACTGCGCCACGACGGGAACTCCTAGATTTCATATCTTTTAAATGTATGTATAAAATACGTTTAAGAAAGGATAATAGATTAGATGATCAATAACCAAATGTGGCAGCTAGGACCAAGACACATTACTGAGTTCCTATCCTCATTGGAAAAATACTAGAAGACAGAAAATTCACTTTAAACCTCATTGCTACATACACATCAGACCAAATTACTTAAATAGCTGCTGGAACACTTGCAGACAGGAGTGGCAGTGGTGAAGGAGGCAGGGAATTGTGAGGAGCCCCTGTCATGTTTTTTCTTTTTGAGGTAGAAGCAGATATGTGTTAAAATATATGCCTATTATAAAAAAAAAAAAACAAAAAAAACAAAAAAACAACACTGCTGGAGTTCCCACTGTGGTGCAGCAGGTTAAGGATCCAGTGTTGTCTCCAAGGCAGCTCAGGTTTGATTGCCAGCCAGGTGCAGAGGCTTAGAAGGATGTGGCATTGCCACAGCTGCAACCTGGGATTCAGTCCCTGGCTTGGGAATTTCCATATGCCAAGGGCGTGGCCAAAAAAAGACCTACTAAAATTATGGTTCATTTTGATAGAAAGATGTCTAGCTCAAAATCGAATTGCAGGCAACTCTTCACCAAGCAGAATCACAGTATCTTATCTGTGTTCTTTTTTTTTTTTTTGGTCTGCCCTATGGCTTATGGAGTTCCCCGGCCAGGGATCAGATCCAAGCAACCTAAGCCACAGCCGTGGCAATATGGTAATGCTGGATCCCCTCTGTGCTGGGCCGGGGATGGAACCTGAGTCCCAGCATTCTCAAGATGCCACAGATCCTGTTGTGTCACATTGGGAACTCCTTATCTGTGCTTTTTATGCCCATATTTTCTGACTGGTTGTGCTAGTTATAGTAAGCATTCACTAGCACTCTACAAGATGTGTCACATGTGACTTGAACGAAGGCAAGTTGTTGGTATTTGAAAATTCAGAGTGCTTATTCCTTCCTTTGTAATGATTCCTAGCTTCATTTTTTTATGCCATTGCTTTTGGAATTGTGGCTCACCAGGTTCACAATAAAGTTATTAAAGTTTATGATTATGTAAGCATATATTATCATTGCCTAAAAATCTTAAAGCACTAAATTTCTTTGAAAAATCACCATAAATTTAAAAGTAGTAGTTTTTAAATTAAGCATAAGCATATTTGGAAATATCCTTAATTCTGAAAGAATGCACAACATAAACGGTTAGATATTTTGTAAGAATTAAAATTTACTTCATCTTTTCCCAGCTTAAAATATAGTAGAGTTCTCATTCCCAAAGACAACCTCCTTTACTACAAGTTCCCTTTGAGACTTTTTTTTTTTTTTTAATGGCCACACTCTTGGCGTATGAAAGTTCCTGGCCCAGGGACTGAATCTGAGCCACAGCTATGACCCACGCCAGATCATTTAACCCACTGAGCCACAGCCGGAACTCCCCTTCTAGCCTTTTTCTGTATACAATTTCACATAACTGGATCAGATCTATACAGTTTCTACCCTCTATTTTAAACTTAAAATTAAACATGTTTTTTCCCTATAATGCTCCCAAATTTCATGCATATAATTCCATCAAGTGACTCTGCCATAATTACTTTAGTTGAATCCATAATATTGCACATATAATGGACTTCCTGTGTGGCTCACAACATGATATTACACATTTAAGTTTGCTTTTATAAAAAAAAAAAACACTCTCATTATCACCTTATTACATGAAACTTTCACAAATTTCACGTTATTTCTTTTAGAGTGTCATTCAGGGCTCACCTGGAGAAGCAAAAGCAGTAGGAGATGTACGCTACAAGATTTACCACTACAAAATTTATCACAAGGCGCTGGCTCACCTTGTGGAGGCTGGCAAGGCAAGTGTGGGATCTCAGGGCAGGATGGCAAGCTGGCAGGCTGGTACCCTCCAGGGTGGGCAGAGACTGCCTCCACAAACAGAGTTGCCTCTTCTGAGAAGCCTCAGCTGCATTTCAGGCCTTTTAACTGATTGAATGAGACCCACCCATGTTAACTACAATAATCTCTTTTACTTGCAGTCACTTGATTATTTACTTAATCACATCTAAAAAAATATCTTCCTGGCAACGCCTAGATAAGTGTTTGTGAATAACTGAGACTTTAGTTTAGCAGAAGTTGACACATCAAAAGACCATCAGGGTTAAATTTTCAGAAGTAGAATTACTGAGTCAATCATGCAATTGAAAAAAATAAGAAAGAAAAAAGGAGAAAAAAGAAAGCAAGGAGGAAAAAGAAGAAAGGAAAAAAGAAGAAAAACAGGGAAAAAAGAAAAAAAATTAAAAAAAAATGAGTTCCCTGGTAGCTTAGCAAGCTAAGGATTCAGTATTGTCATCACTTTGGCACAGGTTTGATCCCTGGCCCTGGAACTTCCGAATGCCAAAGGTGTGGCCAAAAAAAAAAGGAAATGGAATTAAAAAAAAATCTGACACTTATATTTATTGACCACACCCATAGCATGTGGAAGTTCCCGGGCCAGGGATCAAAACTGCACTGCAACGGTGACCCGAGCTGCTGCAGTGACAATGCCAGATCCTTAACCTGCTGCACCACAAGGGAACTCAAGACACATATATTTAAAATCTCTTTTCTTTCTTTTTTTTGTCTTTTGTCTTCTTAGGGCCACACGCAGCATATGGAGGTTCCCAGGCTAGGGGTCTAATGGGAGCTACAGCTGCCAGCCTGCACCACAGCCACAGCCACACAGGATCCAAGCCACACCTGCGACCTACACCACAGCTCATGGCAACACCAGATCCTTAACCCACTGAGCAAGGCCAGGGATCGAACCGAAACCTCATGATTCCTAGTCAGATTTGTTTCTGCTGCGCCATGACAGGAACTCCTAAAATCTCTTTTCTAAAGGGTCATCGGTCATCACCATCTTCTATGCTTTGCCACTCTATCCCTGTTTTCTCCTGGGGTAGGTACCAGACAGGCTACCCTGTGATACTGTGAATCAATAACATGGTTGAGAGTGCTCCTGAAATAAAATAGCACTAGTGTCTCAAGACAAACACACTTTCCTGGCATTAAGTAAAGACCCTGCTTTCCCAGGATGGTAGTCCGCCTTCTGCCTGAGCCCTGTATGAGCAACTGCCCAGATTTATTTATAGGTGGGAATATGGGAATATAGATTACCATGTATTATTTATTTGTTATAGGAAATGTGTTAGATATTTTGAGGCCAGATAGAAGGGTTAACCTTGTCCTCAAAGAATCTAAAGTCCAGACTAATTTTCAAAAAAATATTTGATGGTATTATATCTATGTTAAAGTTAATTCTTAGGTATTTCTCTGGGGAATGGGGCTAATCACGTCTTTAAATGCTACATCGGGAGTTCCCATCGTGGTGCAGCGGAAACTAATCCGACCAGGAACCATGAGGTTGCAGGTTCGATCCCTGGCCTCACTTAGTGGGTTAAGGATCTGGCATTGCCTTGAGCTGTGGTGTAGGTCACAGATGCGGCTTGGATCTGGTGTTGCTGTGGCTGGCGTAGGCCAGCAGCTGTAGCTCCATTAGACCCCTAGCCTGGGATCCTCCATATGTCTGTGGGTGTAGCCCTAAAAAGCAAAATAAATAAATAAATAAACTCTACATAACATATATAAAAGGCAGACCTTTCTGAAGCTCCTTGTTGTTTCAGTAGATCTATATTATTTTAGATCTATATTATTAGATCATATTATTTTATCTTTAGAAAACATCATTAAGCAGAGGGTAATAAAGGGGTTAGTTGGATGGATTTGAGGATGAGGTTTTTTTTATTTGAATTCTTCTACCACATACTGTTTTTTTTTAAACCTGGACAAATAATTTAATCTCCCTAAGCCTCATTTTCTCATCTATAAAACGGAGATAGTGCTCTCTCTGTTGTATGATTGTATGAGGTTTAAATGAGCCAATAGTTATGAAATGAGTGGTATTTATTCTGGCACATCATGTACACATGTGTGTGTGTGTGTGTGTGTGTGTGTGTGTGTGTGTGTGTGTGTGTGTGAGTGTATCCCCTCTTATTTTTGGCTTTCTTTCTGTTTTCCACCCCTCACTCCAAACTTTCAATCAGTTTAGAGACAGGACAGAAAGTACAACTGGCTTGCAAATCATTCTTTTATTTCTTCAAAGGCTCAAACCTTCAGAGAATTAGGTTTTGAAGGAGGCAGGAAGTGAGGTGTTGGGGATGTAATATGAAGACAGGGATAGATTGTCTTCAAATTCATTCACTTGAAAAAAAGCAAATGAATAAATTCTCTTCCAGAGACAGAGGTGGACTTCCCATTGTGGCTCAGCAGGTTAAGAACCCAACCCATCCATGAGGATACAGGTTCAATCCCTAGCCTTGCTCAGTGGGTTAAGGATCTCACATTGCCACAAGCTATGGTGTAGGTCACAGATGTGGCTCATATCCTGTGTTGCTATGGCTGTGGCGTAGGCTGGCAGCTGCAGCTCCAATTTGACCTCTAGCCTGGTCACTTCCATATGCTGCAGGTGTGGGCTTGAATAAAGAAAAAAAATGAGTACACACAAGGTCCCCAAGCTGCTGGAGAGGAGAAGGGGCCTGTGGATGCTGAACAGAGAGAACTGCATGCTTAGGGGCAGAGCCCGAAAAGCTGGGATGGCCCCCAAGGAGAGGGCCAGCGCAGAGCCTCTGACAGGACAGGGAACAGGATCACATGCTAGGACTTCTCTGTGACGCCACAATTCTGGCAACGAGGATATAATATCTCCTAGGTGATTTCACTCTACTGTTTAAAAATACCATTGTCTTTGGTGAAGCTTTTTCAATTCCCTCTCCTGGTTATGATGTTGTTTGTTTGTCTGTTCTCAGGTGAGGGAAAACTGTGCATAAAGAGAAAGAACTGAGCAATTCCCTGGCCCCCTCCCCAGCCTCTCAGGATGTAGAGTCTGTTTGATGGCCTCTTTTGCTAAAATATAACCCCCTCTCATTTCTCAGACTTAATTTTTTTTTTTTTTTTTTTTTTTTTTTGCCTTTTAGGACCTCACCCGTGGCATATGGAGATTCCCAGGCTAGGGGTCGAATCAGAGCTACAGCTGCCAGCCACAGCCACAGCAACACCAGATCCAAGCCATGTCTGCAACCGACACCACAGCTCACGGACCCACTGAGTGAGGCCAGGGATCAAACCTGCAACTTCATGGTTCCTAGTCGGATTCGTTTCTGCTGTGCCACAACAGGAACTCCTCAGATTTAATTTATTAAGACGAATATTTGGGGCGGGGGGGGGGGAGATGTGGAGAGGCAACTTTACTCCAGGTGTGAAAATACTTTAGTTTTCAAAAAATGGGAATTTTGATTTGCTCTTTGTAAATCAGCTGGAGGGTAGCTTTGCCTATACTATTGACTCATTGCAAGTGCCTCCATGTGCTCGCAGCTTGATGTTGAAATGGTCAATAAGTATATCAAAGCATCTAATTTAATTCAGTAGCTTAAAAACCTGATGCAGTTTCAACTGGTAATTTAACTTTCACAGAGGGAATCAGGTGCTTTGTTTCCCCTGTGAAATGAAATTAAAGAGTTAAGTCAAAATAGATAATTTCAATGATCAGTAAAGCAGGTTTGGAACTTTTTTGTTTAATGTCTAACAAAACAAAATAAACTAATAATCTTTGATGCCATCATGGGGTATTCAATATTCCTTGATTACTTCCACAGATTCAGTTTATAGGATATGGAGGAAACCACATCTGCAAAGCCAGCAGCAGAGAGTGACTCCTTAAGTGTAATCTTCATTGTCATTGAAAGTGACAGATTTTTGACAAAACTCAGTGTTCACTCTGAGCTATTTTAGCCATTTATTTTCCAACAGCAAGTAATTCCAACCCAACACAATGGTTAGTGCGGACATTTAGTTCATGAGCTAGATTTTCTAACCCCTTCACTGTTCAATGTACTTACTTCTTGTAGGGAAACCTCAAGGTCAACCTGCAGGTCAACTGTTGCCATACTTTGAACTCCGGGATAAGACATAAAATTGGTGTGTTTCTGATTTCCATTTCAAGATAATAACAATGAATCTATTCTTAAGGAAATACATAGACCTGAAGCTATGGGAGGAGCAGCATCCATGGAGAGCGTTTGAGGTGCCAATGTACCACCCATGTGTCTGGGGTTGAAGTGGTGACCCTGAGACCAAGTAACACAGCACCTACTTCCTTGCAGACTCTGAAGCGACACAAAGAGATTCAGTCCTAGGGCATGGGGAAGCCCCAAGGGAAGGCAAGAGGCACGATTTCCAGTTTCATCCGATGTCTACTTTGTTAATAAGGCCATAAAGAGGTAGACGGGTGGGGGTGGGAGATAAGATGTCACAGGAAGAGGGGTGAGAGAGGTAGGAACGCTGAGACAGGGAAAAGCCTGGGGAAGAATTAGGCAAGGTATTTTAGATCCTTCCAGAAAGAACCAGAGAATATATGTTGGAGTCTGTGCTCCAGTGTATGCAAAGGTTTCAGATTGGCCCTATATTAAAAAAAAAAAAAAAAAAAAAAGCAGGACACAAATTATCATTCACTAAAAGGGTGGGAGAGATCTATATATGGTGCAAAGAGCACAGGCTTTAGAGTCAGACAGAACCGGAGTCCCTTACTTGCCTCAGAAACTAGATCAAGGTACTTGCTAATGGGAATATGAAATGAGAGAGCATGAGAATTAAACAAAGTAATATTTGGCAAAGGGTGTGATACTTAGTAGTGAATGTTCAATTAGAACCTCATCCCACAGGCCTCTTCACTTGCCTGCCTGCCTCCCTCAATGGCCCGTCATTGTTAAACAGCTATCGTAAATGTGCCTTCTCTGAGCAGATCCAAGCCTTCCCTATCATGATGATGTATCTATTATGATTTTTCTGATGCAGGAGAAGAATCAACCTCTTTGGGTATCTTAAAAAAAAAATAGGATAGTAGTTCCCGTCGTGGCACAGTGAAAATGTATCTGACTAGGAACAATGAGGTTGTGGGTTTGATCCCTGGCCTTGCTCAGTGGGTTAAGGATCCAGTGGGTTAAGGATCTGAGCGATGTCTGCCATCTGTGGTGTAGGTCACAGACACAGCTAGGATCCCTCACTGCTGTGGCTGTGGTGTAGGGTGGCAGCTGTAGCTCCAGTTCAATCCCTAATCTGAGAATCTTCATATGCTGCAAGTGCAGCCGTAAAACACACACACACAAAAAAAATAAAATAAAAAAAAAAGGAAAGGAAAAAAAGGGGGTAGAGGTGAGGCTGACAGTAGGGTCGTCTGCATGGGAAGGAGTGTACATCTTCTATTTTCCCAGACAAGCCTTGGGTCATGGTTGTCCTTTCCAGCCTTGGAAAGGGGTCATCAAACTCAGTGATAAAAAACATCAGCTCAGAATCCTGCTCTGATTCATTCCCTCCCAGTCATCCCCTGGAAGTGGGTGCATCCCCTGGACACCAGGTACACCAAAAGAGCATGTGTAGACCCAGGGAGGATGAGCTCTGCCTCAATCCCATGTTGTGAGGTGGGGGTGAAAGTTCTGATCAACAGGCTTGGAGTTCCCACTGTGGCTTATCGACTTAAGTATCCAGTGTTGCTGCAGCTGTGGCTCAGATTTGATCCCTGGCCGGGGAACTTTCATGTAACTCAGGTTTTTGGCCATAAAAAAAAAAAAAAAAAAAGCAGCCTTTCCATTTTCATCACTTGCTCTGCAACCCTTGCAATTTATCTCAGAAAACCAGATGAGGAGAAGAGAGCTTCTTTGATCTTGTTTGCAAGCATCAGGATGGCCCAGGTTTATTAAGCGTCCAAGTCCCCCTCTGATGAACTCAGTAACCACAGCCTCCCCGAGACGGAGGGAGACCTATTGGCAAGTGCTCACTGGTGAGAAGCCTGGAGTCAAAATTAAGGAAACTGGCAGCAATTTAAAATAAGCTAGTGAAGGTGTCTGGGGTGGGGGGAAAGACCCAGATAGATAATGGGTATGTCTTGGCCTATGTTTTGGGGAAAAAAATTACTCAGAGAAGTATCCCTCCCTCTTCTGCATAGCTAGTCAAAGATTTTGGGTTGATTCTGATTGATGTTGACGTTTTTAATCACTGTTTCTTGGAGGATAAGGCCCCTGGGTTAAATGAGTGAAAAAGCGTGAGTATTTTTAAGCACTTAGTCCAGTTGCGCTTGAACTTGTTCATTTATTCATTCAATGCATCTTACATTCCTGGTGCTCTGGCTGGCACCAGGGACACTTTTCCTAGAAAACCTGAGCATTATTTTGATCAACATAGGAATGAATTAGGTAGCCCACTTTACTTCTCTGAGCTTCACATCAATCAAGAAAATTATTGTGAAAATAAATTAACCTAACCATCGCCAACAATTTCTGTGGCCATGGGATCATATGACAGAATATTAGAGAAAAACTATTACTAAATAATAAGGACTTACCTTCTTTGGGAATAAGTTGATAAAACTTAAGGAAGCAGGTGGGAGTTCCCATTGTGGCTCAGTGGTTAGTGAACCTGACGAGTATCCATGAGGACTTGGGTTCGATCCTGGCCTCACTCAGTGGATTAAGGATCCGGCGTTGCCATGAGCTGCAGTGTAGGTCAAAGACATGGCTCGGATCCCATATCGTTCTGGCTGTGGCGTAGGCCAGCAGCTACAGCTCCGATTTGATGCCTACATAGCCTGGGAACCTCCATATGTCATGGGTGTGGCCCTAAAAACACACACACACACACACACACGCAAAAACCCAAAAAAACCCAAACTTAAGGAAACAGGAATCTAAGACTCTGAGATAGAAATCTTCCTCCATTTGGTGTTAGACAATACCCATGACTCAAGATCAATGTATGCTGATTCATTCAACCAGGTACTCTGGATGAATCTTAAGCTATAGAAGAAAACTGAGGACATTTTTTCAGTAATTTCACTAAAATAGGATCGACAGTTATTTCATTATTCCACAATTTTTTTTGGGGGGGGGGGTCATGCCTACGGCATGTAGAAGTTCCCAGGCTAGGGATCAAACCAGTGACAATTCTGAATTCTTAACCACTAGGCTACCAGGGAACTCTCACAAATATTTTTCGTAAAAACAATTATGCTAGAAGGTTACAGTCCGGTAGAAGATATCTAAACCAATGAGTGGAATAAAATGTATAAATTCTGGAATAGAAGGTTTGAAAGCTACAGGATGGGGACATAATAGACATTTTAAAAGCCAAGAATGTTCTAGGTAATTGGCGACATAATATTTTTAACCTTCTCTTCTTTCCCTTTTCCCAGCCAAAAAAGAAAGCAGAAAAATGAAGGAGCATCAGAAATCACCATGAGTGGTTAGATAGTTAGAGCTCTTATCTTAAACCTGGTTTTCTTTTGTTTTTCTCTCTTTAGTCCTATTTAACTTAGAAGGATAGAGGGAGGGGTTTAGTGTGCCTCTAGGCTCCAGATAGAAGGGTTAAAGTAGGCAGCCTTGGGGAAAATAAACTCCTGGGAAAGCCCCAAACAACAAGGGGAAAATGAGATTTTCTGATTTATGTGTGTCAAACTGCATTTCATGAGCAATGAGATCCTGCTGTATAGCGCTGGAACTGTATCTGTGGTCCCTTATGATGGAGCATGATAATATGAGAAAAAAGAATGTATATATATATATATGGGTGACTGGGTCACCTTGCTGTACAGTAAAAAATTGACAGAACACTGTAAACCAGCTATAATGGAAAAAAAATTAAAATCATTTAAAAAAAAATAAAGGAAAAGAAGGGGAAAAAACCCTGCATTTCACAGAATTTTGCTCAAGATTAATCCAGAGTGATGATGCTTCCAAATATTTTGCTGTCTTGTTTATTCATCTTGTTTTAATCCTGATTCCTGGAGTTCCCATCGTGGCGCAGTGGTTAACAAATCCAACTAGGAACCATGAGGTTGCAGGTTCAATCCCTGCCCTTGCTCAGTGGGTTAAGGATCCGGCGTTGCCGTGAGCTGTGGTGCAGGTTGCACATGCGGCTCAGATTCCACGTTACTGTGGCTGTGGTGTAGGCCGGTGGCTACAGCTCCGATTAGACTCCTAGCCTGGGAACCTCCATATGTTGTGGGAAGAAGCCCTACAAAAGACAAAAAGACTAAAAAAAGAAAAAAATCCTGGTTCCTGGTAGTTTCAGAGTCATCTTGAAATTTCTCAATGTTCTATTGCCCTAGAACTTTCATCTGTAAAGTGAGAATAAAGACACCTCCCTTGTTTGTGAAGAGGATCAGGACATACCACCCCCAGATTTGCCATGTTGCCATATTGATTATTCGAGCTGAAGGCAATTGAGAAACAGCATGTGCAAGACAAGTCCTCTCAGAGATTCCTGGTGGCTCAGTGGGTTAAGGGTCTGGCGTAGTCACTGTAGAGGCTCAGGAAACTGCTATGGCACAGGTTCTATCACTGTCTCAGGAACTTCCACATGCCACAGGCATGGCCAAAAATAAAAATTAAAAAAAAGAGCCCTCTGCCCTCACCTAAAAGCAGGGCGTAGGAGTTTCCATGATGGCACAGCAGAAATGAATCCAACTAGTACCCATGAGAATGCAGGTTCAATCCCTGGCCTTGCTCAGTGGGTCAGGGATCTGGCATCTGGTGTAGGTCACAGACATGGCTTGGATCCCAGGATGCTGTGGCTGTGGTGTAGGCTGGCAGCTGCAGCTCTGATTCAACCCCTAGCCTGGGAACTTCTATGTGCTATGGATGTGACCCTAAAAAGCAAATCAATCAATCAATCGATCAATCAATGTAGGGCATAAATTTACCTCTACTGTGCCACAATGAGGAGAGCGACCATATCTCCAGAGTAGGAGAGCTGGCATCAAGGTGAGTCTACATAAACAACTCTTATCTTCCATTAGTTCCTCTGATATATTTTCTGTCACCATATAATTTATCAGCCCTTTGAAGCCCAAACTCCCCTTCCTTTGTCTAGTCACTTCACCATTTATTGGCCATTTATTGGGAAAAAATGGTATATAACCCCTTAAGTCTAAACACTTTGGGGGATTTTCACTTCTTTTCTGCGACACCCCTGTGCACATAAAAATGCTAACATCAGTAACATAATACTAACATCATAAATTGTCTGTCTCTTTTTTCTTGTTGATCTGTCTTCTGTCTGTGTAATTCACAGGTCCTCTGTTACTGAGCCTAAGAGGGTAGAGGAAACGTTTTTCCTCTTGCTAAGAATTAAATGAGATAAACCTCCTCTTTTAATTTTTTTTTAATTTTCATAATTAGTTAATAAAGTTTTAAATGAGATAAACTTTTAAGTCACCCATTCCATTCTAAATGATCTTCAACATAATCACATCAAATTTCTTTTATTCAAATTAGGTATAACATAATAGAATTAGAAGATATTATCCTGGGAGTTCCCGTTGTGGCTTATTGGGTTAAGAACCTGACTAGTATCCAGGAGGATGCGGGTTCAAACCTTGGCCTTGCTCAGTGGGTGGAGGATCCCGGGTTGCTGTGAGCTGTGGTGTAGGTCTCAGATTAGGCTTGGATCCTGCTTTGCTCTGACTGTGGCGTGGGCCAGCAGCTGCAGCTCTGATTGGACCCCTAGCCCAAGAACTTCCATAGGCCACATATGGGGCCATTAAAAAGCCAAAAAAACAAAAACAAAGTCAGACCACTCACTTGTATTTTTCATTAGTATTTTCAGTTAAAAAAAAAAAAAAAGCCTCAGAGTTCCTGTCGTGGCTCAGTGGTTAAGGAACCCGACTAGTATCCATGAGCATGCAGGTTCAAACCGGGCCTTGCTCAGTGGGTTGAGGATCTGGTGTTGCCTGTGAGCTGTGGTGTAGGTCGCAGACACAACGCAGATCTGGCGTTGCTGTGGCTGAGGCTTAGGCTGGCAACTGTAGCTCCGATTGGATTCCTAGCCTGGGAACCTCCATATGCTGCAGAAGCTGCCCTAAAAAGCCAAGGGAAAAAAAAAAAAAAAAGGAAAATATTATTATAAGATTTGGGCCAGATTTCTTCTCGATGAGCTGTTTCTGTTCAGAGAACATGTTCATAAATGCTGAGAGTGTATCAACGAGTGAATTCAGAGGAGGGGAAAGCGCTGCAGGAGCTAAGAAGGGGAATGTGTTGTTTCACTAGGGAGAGGGGTGGGGAGGAGAGGGGAAGAAGGGTGAGAAGGCAGCAAAACAGAAGAAACAGAAGAGCAGGTGCTGCAGAGAAAGAGCCAGGAGAGAAACTTCTGGGGGTGAGTGGGAAAATGGTCCTGAGAACAGGCCAATATAATAAGTGATGTGTTTCTGCCACCGACCCCCCCCCCCCCCGCCCCCGCACCGCCCCCGCACCGCCCGCCACGCCAACCTCTCCAATCATCAGTAAAACCACACAAGTTTACAAATGCTTTTGTTCAGTTTTTGAGGAAGAAAATAAAGGAAATGTTTGATATTCAGGTTAATAGTAGGCAGCGCCTGGTCATCCTGTGTGGAAAAAGAACCCAAGAAGCCGAGGAAGCCATGAGATGACAAATGTCCAGAAATTCACCATTTCAGGTCCTAGAATGCCTTTGAACTTCAGCAGGAAATACGGAGTTCAGTCCAGGTTCACCCAGCGAAGGGTCCGGTGAGCTCCCATACAGCGCACGACTTTACACCAGTCTGTGGAGACACCAGGAAAGTGTTCACCTTGTTTCAAAGTCGGCTCCATTAGTGGGCAGTTATTTTTAACATCTAATGAAATTCTTCAGGTTAAATCCTTCCATTTAACCTAGTAATATTCCAGATCTTCTTTGTTCACCTGTGCTACTTCAACCTTTACTTTCCCTAAACCAAATACATTCCTGTGGATTTATGACTCTCACCTACGTGGTCTTCAGGACAGAAAAGTAAAATTGTTCTACTGGAGATCATGATGACATAATAGTTTTTATTTGTTTGGCTGACACCGTGAGGAATTTCACATGTTGGGGCTGGAACTTGAACCTCTACAGCAACCCAAGCTGCTATAGTCAGGGTCTTATCCCACTGTGCCACAGTGGGAACTCCTTAGTTCCTTTTTTTAATGATTATTATTTTTTCATTTTGTAGACTTTTATTGAAGAATAGTTTCTTTACATTGTTGTGATAATTTCTGCTATATGAAATTATTTTTTAAATTTTTAATTGAAGTATAGTGGATTTACAATGTTATGTTAGTTTCAAATGTACAGCAAAGTGATTCAGTTTAATATATGTGTATGTATATATGTATACTCTTTACATATATAAATATATAAATATATAATATTATATATTATAAATATATATAATATATTTATATAATAAATATTTATAATTTATATATATTTAATTCTATAAATTACATTATATATTTATATTATATTATATAAATATAATGACTAAATAATAATAATATTTATATATCATGTATATGCAATATATATATATATAAACATATATATTCTTTTTTTTTTAATGGCCATACTGGAGGCATATGGAAGTTCCTGGGCCAGGGACTGAATAGGAGCTGCAGCTGCTGGCCTACACCGCAGCCACACCAATGCCAGCCAGATCCAAGTCACATCTTCGACCTATGCTGCAGCTTGCAGCAACACTGGATCCTTAACCCACTGAACAAGGCCAGAGACCAGACCTGCATCCTCATGGATATTAGTCAGATTCTCAACCTGCTGAGCCACAGTGAGAACTCCCTATAACAGTTTCTGCTGCACAATAAATATGCTACTTTGCTTTGGTTAGACGATCATAGCTTTACAACTCTCCATGAGCCACATGGATTTGAGCTCTTTTCTGGAGCCTGTTTCTTTTCTATCCTCTCACTGTGGTGAGAAAGATCGAGGGAGTTTCCATTGTAGCTCAGTGGTAATGAACCCAACTAGTTTCCACGAAGGTGCAGATTTGATCCCTGGCCTCGCTCTGTGGATTAAGGATCCGCTGTTGCTGTGAGCTATGGTGTAGATGTGCCACAGATGAGGCTTGGATCCCAGGTTGCTGTGGCTGGGGTGTAGGCTGGCAGCTGCAGCTCTGACTTGACCCCTAGCCTTGGAACTTCCATATGCCGCACATTCAGCCCTAAAAAGCAAAGGAAAAAAAAAAGGAAAGAAAAAGAAATATCCATTGGTTAGAACTCTTTGATCTTTAGCACAATCAGGGCCCAGACTGCCTGCACTATAAGTATGTAAAGGCAGACGCAAAATATGTGGTTTAAGCTTAAAAGGGGAAAGAAATGCCTTTATGCTGTTTCCACTCTCACATCCTGGAGAACTCAGCAGATATAGTGTCATGGACAACGAGATGGGCAACACAGATTAAACAGAGGCCCAGGACCCTATGAAACGGATGGTCAGAAAAATGCTGCTGTTAATACTTGGAGTGGGGAGTGGTAAGCTGTTCCTTCAGAGAAAGATAATACCAGTGTTTCGTGAGAAAGCCTCAGAAGGCACTTCAGTGTCCGCAAGTGCTTATAGCAAAGAAGTATTAGGTAGTGAGGAGAGTTCATGATCACCAGCAAGAATCTTTTTTTTCATTACTCATAAAGTAAAAATAAATGCATCTCTAGGTAGCATGTGGTGGTGTTACATATTGGAAGTAGCCCAGGACTAAATTGATGGTATTTTTGTTCAAATCAGTATCACATACTAACTTGACCTTGGATAAGCTGCTTATGTTTCTGAGAGTTCCCTTTCTTAGTAAAAGAGGCAACTCAGGAAGACTGTGTACAACAAACGTGAATAATTTGACAGACTCCTGAAATGTAGGGCCATCTAGAAATTGTTAGGGAAATTTTTCTCCTGATATATTTCAGTAAAATGTTCATTGTGATTTTTTAAAAATTTCTAATAAGTATTTATTTGAGTAATTCAGAGAAGGGACCAAAACCAAGGGGGCATGGGTGTCATAGTTTTCCAGCTTCCTCTGGAATTTGCTTGAAGGCCAGGCCAAATATCTGGTGGCAAAAGAACCCCTCTTTCTTTCCTCTGTTCTCTTTCTTTCAAGCTTCCCTGGTAAAGGCCATTGTACAGTGAACACATCCAGTGTTAATACAATTATCAAATACGTAGTACATTGACCTTGGGTAGTTTCTGCTGTGCCCACCTCACAGAGTTGTCCTGAGGATTCAATGAAGCCCTCAGCCATGGCTGGTATGTGGTAAGTATGCAATGAGTGTCCGTTATGACCAGCGTGAAGCTTGGGCACTTCCACTCCTCTGCAGAAGGTTGGACATTAACCTCTACTCGGGAGACTTGTCACTCTAGCCTCCTAACCAATCTTCCTGTCTCCAGCTTTGCCCCTCCCTAATTTGGCCTCATATCAAGGTTAGGTTAATTACCCCAAACAATTCCTTTAACAATATCACTTTCCTGTTAAAAGCCATCAATGATTTCCCATTTTCAAAAGGATACACAACAATTGGAGTTCTCTTGTGGCATAGCGGTTAAGGATCTGGTGATGTCACTGCCGTGGCAGTTTTGATCCCTGGCTCGGGAACTTCCGTATGCCACAAGTGTGGCCAAAAACAAGCAAGCAAACAAACAAACAAAAAAAAGAATTCATAAAATGGAAAGTCCTTACTCTTTGTCTAGGACTCTGTGTTTTTAGCTTGGTCTCACTTGTCTAGCCTCAACTAACATTGTCTGTTGTCCATAATATTACCATTCCACACCAGTTCAAATGGGTTTACCCACAGTGTTGTGGACGTGCTTTCCTTCTCCTATGCTTGAAACATGCTTCCTATTCTTCAAAGCTGAACTTTCTGGACCTGTTTCTTTCTCTCTCTCTCTCTCTTTTTTTTTCTTTTTCTTTTTAGGGCTGCTTCTGCAGCATATGAAAGTTCCCACCCTAGGGGTCAAACCCAAGCTGCAGCTGCTGGCCTACACCACAGCCACAGCAATGCCAGATATGAGCCACATCTTTAACCTACACTGCAGCTTGCAGCAACACTGTATCCTTAACCAACTGAGCAAGGTCAGGGATCAAACCTGCATCCTCATGGATACTAGGCAGGTTCTTAACCCACTGAGCCACAACGGGAACTCCTGGACCTATGTCTCAATACAGTGTTTAAATGCTTCAAAATATTCAATATGCAAAAATTAATCCATAGGAATATGTACAAGATTGTTACTGTTTTTCAAAAAAGTTGACAGACTAGGATAGAGAGAATGGCCACGAAGTCAAGAGGTGATTTTTATCTCCAGGTTGAAATTACTCACTTATTGCATGAATATGAACAATGAACAATTTTTTTTTCTCCTAGCTAAACTTACTAAGTGGCTTGTGGTTTTGTTGCAGTCACTACTTTTCTGGGCGGGCTGTGGCTTGGCTTATAATGAGTTCACTTGGCTTCTCTGAGTCATCTGGCTTCTCTAGACAAGGGTGGTATTTACTGTCAGTGAAGGAGGCTGAATCAACAAGGTGTCACTCTCTATTTGCTGAAAATCAGTGTGTTGTCAAGAGGTAGCAGTGCTGTGGGCAGTGACTTGGCTCATCCTAGGATGTTAATAGAGATTCCAAGAACTGGCAGACATGTAGCCTATTCTACTTGTCCTTCAAAATAATGATACATTGAGTTCAAGTTGTGGCTCAGCATGTTAAGACCCCCGACTAATATCCATGAGGATTCGGGTTGGATCCCTGGCCCCTCTCAGTGAGTTAAAGCTGGTGTGGCAGAAAGCTGTGGTGTAAATTGCAGGTGTGGCTCAGCCATTGCTGTGGCATAGTCTGGCAGCTGCAGCTCCAATTCGACCCCTAGTCTGGGAACTTCCATAGGCCACAGGTGCAACCCTAAAAAAGAAAAAAAAGAAAGATCTAAAAATAATACTAATTAGATCATGAGCTTCATGAGAAATAATATACTCTATGCTTTAATACACCATATGGAATTTTCTTTGGTAATGATTAATTCCTATGTATGCTAATTAAGTTGATCAAACTGCTGTCCTTCTGCAGCTGAAGACATCATTTGTCTGTTTCTTTCTTTTAGTATCAATATCAGAGAAACTTCATTTTCATGAGTTTGTTCATTGTTGGCCCCATCTTTAAAAACTAGGTCAATAGAGTTGGAGTTGAAATTCCCCAGCCCTCCAACTACACTTGGGCTTTATGGATAGTGAAGCTGGTTAGTCTCAGAAGCCTCTGGGAGCTGTAGCTTCCCTCTCTTCTATTGTGAATGGCCTACTTTTGCTTGTGGACTGAAAGATACACTCTAGCATAAAGACTGCTTTTACTGCTTTTTAACCCTAGTAGCCAACACAGTACTTTATACATACCAGGGCTCCAGAAACTATTGATAATGGTAAATTATGATAACTAGTATTTTTAATTTTAGAAGAATAGTCCCTTCCTTCCTTTCTTTCTTTCTTTCTCTCCTCCCTTTTGGCTTTTTGGCTGCTCCTGGAGCATGTGGAAGTTCCTGGGCCAGGGATCCAACCTCAGCCACAGCAGTGGTCTGAGCCCTAGCAGTGACAACACTAGATCCTTAACCTGCTGCACCACTAGGGAATGCACTAATTTTATTTTATTTATTTTTACTTTTTGTCTTTTTAGGGCTGCACCTGCAGCATATGGAGGTTCCCAGCCGAGGGGTCTAATTGGAGCTACAGCTGTTGGCCTACACCAGAGCCACAGCAGCTCTGGATCTGAGCCCCATCTGAGACCTACACCACAGCTTACAGCAATGCCAGATCCTTAAGCCACTGAGTGAGGCCAGGGATCAAACCCGAAACCTCATGGTTCCTAGTCAGATTCATTTCCGCTGCACCATGACAGGAACTCCAAGGGAATGCCCTAATTTTAGAAGAGTAATCTTTACTAAAGGAATAACTGGGAGTTCCCGTCGTGGCGCAGTGTTAACGAATCCGACTAGGAACCATGAGGTTGCGGGTTCGGTCCCTGCCCTTGCTCAGTGGGTTAACAATCCGGCGTTGCCGTGAGCTGTGGCGTAGGTTGCAGACGAGGCTCGGATCCCACGTTGCTGTGGCTCTGGCGTAGGCCGGTGGCTACAGCTTCGATTCGACCCCTAGCCTGGGAACCTCCAAATGCTGTGGGTGTGGCCCTAAAAAAGACAAAGAATAAAATAAAAAAATAAAATTATCTCTTTCAATTTTTTTGTA
Source organism: Phacochoerus africanus (assembly GCF_016906955.1). Lineage (NCBI taxonomy): Eukaryota > Metazoa > Chordata > Mammalia > Artiodactyla > Suidae > Phacochoerus > Phacochoerus africanus. The sequence goes on along the minus strand of NC_062558.1, from coordinate 15,889,173 downwards.
TTAGTTTCACCAAAAGATTGTTGTCATGATTCCTCATGCAATGCATTTAACTATAAAGAAAAATTAAAGTCATATGTTATACACAGACACTTCAACTGATTTTTGGTAAAAGTACAGAAACAATTCAATGGAGGAAGGATAGTTTTTCTGCAAATGGTGCTGAAACAATTGAACATCCTGAAAAGTGAATCAAATAAAAAATATATATAAACAAGAAAAAAAATGAACCTCCATCTGAACTTCACACTTTATTCAACAATTAACTCAGAATGGATTAGAGATTTATTTATTTATTTATTTATTTATTTATTTTATTTTTTTTGCCTTTTTTTTTTTTCTAGGGCTGCTCCTGTGGCATATAGAGGTTCCCAGGCTAGGGGTCGAATCAGAGCCGTATCCGCCGGCCTACACCAGAGCCACAGCAACGCGGAATCCGAGCCGCATCTTCAGCCTACAGCACAGCTCACGGCAACGTTGGATCCTTAACCCACTGAGCAAGGCCAGGAATCGAACCCGCCACCTCATGGTTCCTAGTCGGATTCGTTATCCACTGTGCCACGATGGGAACTCCGGATCAGAGACTTAAATATAAAATGTAAGACTATAAAACATTTAGAAAAAAGCAAAGGAGAATATCTTCAGGACATAGGGCTGGGCAGAGCTCTTGGACATGGCACCCAAAGTGTGATAAATTGGACTTCATCAAAATAAAAAAAAACTTTTGCTCTTGGAAAGACCGTGTTAAGAGAATCAAAAGATGTGGGAGTTCCCGTCATGGCTCAATGGTAATGAACCTGGCTAGTAACCATGAGGACTCGGTTCGATCCCTGGCCTCGATCCCTGCATTGCCCTGAGCTTGGTGTAAGTCGAAGATGCAGCTTGGATCTGGATCTGGCGTTGCTGTGGCTGTGATGTAGGCCGGCAGCAGCAGCTTTGACTCAGCCTCTAGCCTGGGAACTTCCGTATGCTGTGGGTGCACCCCTAAAATAAAATAAAATGAAATAAAATAAAATACTGCCCGAAAAGAAGGTGTGGATAGCATGGGTAGTACATAAGCACACAGAAAGACATTTAGTACCATTAGCCATTAGGGAAATGCACCCTAAAACCACAATGAGATATTACTATATACCTATCAAAATGGCTAAAATAAAAAAAACAATAATAAGATCAAATGCTGCCAAGGATGCCGAACACCTGAATTTCTCATACATTGCTGGTGGGATTCTAAAATGATATGACCAACTCCGAAAACAGTTTGGCGGGTTTGCCATTGAAATCTATATGCTACTTTTGCAACTTCATGTGAATGTCTAATTCATACTAAAAAGTTAAAGGACACCTGTCCAACGTAGTAAGGTAGAAAAGGCTATTACTGCGCTCATTATTTTGATAAAATAGTAAAAATGATATAATAATGTAATATAATAGACATCCATAGTTTTTTAAAGTTTTTCTCTCTAGTTGTTTCAGATTAAAATATCTAAAACATTCTAGCAATTTAAGAGAAAAAAATCCTTTAAAAATACTAGTCATGGCTTGCTGCACTAGAGATGTTTTCTTTGGAAAAAATTCAAAGACACCACTGGATGGCAGTAGAGGTTTGCAGGTTTTGTTCACTGTAGTTTTTTTGGGGAGAGCGGGGGCAGGCTGAGAAAATAAGGGACAAATTTGGTTCTGATCTTAGCAAATAAAAATCTATGTAATGATAGACATTACTGGTGATTAGCAAGGTTTAAGTTGCAAATACAATCATTAAAAAAAAAAAAACATTTGGTGTAAGTTAAGTAAAACCTGCAATAAATAACACACACTGTGAAAGACCATAAGCAGAGTAAACTTTGCTAACAAGTGTTGGGTTAACAGGTCTGGATGAAAATGAACAATTTTATTTTATTGTATTTTGGCCACACCTATGGCATGTGGGCCACTGCAGTGACCACGCCGGAGACTTAACCCACTTGTGCCACAAGAGAACTCCTGTTCCTCATTTCTTTTTTTTCTTTTTTCTTTTTTTATGATTCCTGGGTGATTTTTTTTTTTTTTGTCTTTTTGCCTTTTCTGGGCCCGCTCCCGCGGCATATGGAGGTTCCCAGGCTAGGGGTCAAATCGGAGCTGTAGCCACAGGCCTATGCCAGAGCCACAGCAACATGGGATCCGAGCCATGTCTGCCACCTACACCACAGCTCACGGCAATGCCGATCCTTAACCCACGGAGCAAGGCCAGGGATCGAACCTACAACCTCATGCATCCCAGTTGGATTCGTTAACCACTGTGGCACGACAGGAACTCCCTCATTTCTTGACTATCAAAAAGTCTTCCTTTTTTAGGTTTACAGATTAAAGCAATGAGGCAGGGAAACAAAATTCTGTTTTTGTGAGATCACATTTCAAAACACTCATTATTTTTCCATCTTGGTAAAACTGAGAAAAAATCTCTATCACCTGCTGGATTTTCTGTGAAATTTACTTTCTTGGGAAAAGTTGAAAAATTGACTGAAAATCAAGGTTCAAGAGATCCTTTGCTTTTTCTTTACAGACGTTGCTTGATGTGGTTAACCCATTTGTGTCTCTCATTCTAATTTTATACTGTCATCAAGAATATTTCATTCCTTCCTCCTTCCTTCTTTCCTTTCTTTCTTTCTTTCTTTTCTTTCTTTCTCTTTTTTTGCTTTTTAGGGCCGCACCTGCGACATATGGAGATTCCCAGGCTAGGATTGGAGCTAAGGCTGCCAGCCTACACCACAGTCACAGCAACGCAGTATCTGAGCCACATCTGCGACCTACACCATAGCTCACGGCAATGCTGAATCCTTAACTCACTGAGCCAGACCAAGGATTGAACCGGCAACCTCATGGATACTAGTCAGATTTGTTTCCCGCTGCACCACCACAGGAATTCCCATGGAGAATATTTCTGAGGTATTTCTTTGCACGTGTTACAATTCTTCCCTGTCATCCTAATGTGTCAGATGAAGTGAGAGAGTGAAATGATGTCTTGGGCTCTCTTTGTAGGAGCGACATCAGAATCTTAATGGAATATTCACAGAAGTATTAAAGCAAATTTCCATGTGAGTCAGACATCGTATTTTTACAAACAAATGGTCCAACTTGTAGTTTGCCTTCTACAATATGCTTTGTGGATGTTAGCCAGAGAAGGAGGAGGGAAATTTCTATAACAAGATATCCAGGAGTTCCCGACATGGCTCAGTGGAAACGAACCAGACTAGTATCCATGAGGATGCGGGTTTGATCCCTGGCCTTGCTCAGTGGGTTAAGGATCCGGCGTTGCTGTGAGCTGTGGTATAGGTCACAGACTCGGCTCGGATCTGGGGATCTGGCGTTGCTGTGGCTGGGAACTTCCATTTGCTTCAGGTGTGGCCCTAAAAGGCAAAACAAAACAAAACAAAAGCAGGACATCCACAGTGAGGTTGGGATGGTAACAAAGTACAGCACCATTGTGACGTCTGAGTGTGATAGCGCCATGAAAGAAAGGGCTTGGCATTGAGCCCACTCCCGGCGAGGTGCTCAATACATCGCATTTCCTGTGAGCATGGTTGAGATCAGAAGATGTTAATTCATGGTAGGTTCTTAGCAGAGTAGACTATTTAAAAGGAAAGAGGTAAAGAGGCATTCTTAGTGCCTTCGTAGAGAGAACTGTCTAATATTCTCTCATTTACTTTATCCACATGAGTGAATCTTAAGAATTCTGATTTTCATGCCATAGTAGTACTGCTGTATATCCACCTTTGGTATAAATAGCACAGCAAGCTTTCCAAAGAAAGTGGAGGTCTGTAAGGTCTATTTTTTTTTTTCTTTTCTTGTTCTTTTAAGGTCTGAACCCGAGACATATGGAAGTTCCCAGGCTGGGGGTCAAATCAGAGTTGCTGCTGCCTGCCTACACCACAGCCCCAGCAACCCTGGATCTGAGCCACATCCTTGATTGACACCGTGGCTCACAGCAATGCCTACTGAGCGAGGCTAGGGATCAAACCTGCATCCTCATGGATACTAGTCAGATTCTTAACCCACTGAGTCACAACGGGAACTCCTGTAAGGTCTATTTTTCACTAGAAAAAAAAAGGTAGTTTGTTTTCTCCATAGTTCTGTAAGTCAATAATAAAATCGTTAATTCATGAATGTTTGCTATAACTGCTTGATAATGAGATGAAGTAAATAAAATGTCTTCATCCCTTCCGTGTTTATCCCTTTTTCTACTTTTCCTTAGCTTTGAAAACAAATGTGGCCTTGGATTTTGAAATTAGATTTTGAAATTTTCCTAAAGGAAATTCTCTGGGACTACTGAGGCTAATTAAGGGAGATCAATAATTAGTAGTGATTCTTACAAGTCCACTGGGGTGTATGCATTTTATCACATCTCCCCTCGGTTTTATTAATTTATTTACTTATGTCTTTTTGCCTTTTCCAGGGCTGCTTCCCATGGCATATGGAGGTTCCCAGGCTAGGGGTCGAATCAGAGCTGTAGCCACCATCCTACACCAGAGCCACAGCAACACGGGATCCGAGCTGCGTCTGCAACCTACACCACAGCTCATGGCAATGCCGGGTCCTTAACCCACTGAGCAAGGCCAGGGGTTGAACCTGCAACTTCATGATTCCTAGTCAGTTTCATTAACCACTGCACCGCGACAGGAACTCCTCGGTTTTATTTTTCTCAAAAACTTGACACAGGTGAAGGCAAATGATAATTTTGCATAAAATATATTTTTAGTCCTCTTCACTGTACTGCCTCCAGCCCTTTTCATCCTGCATATTTCTCTCTTTTCATTGCTTATAACTTTTCCACTTGAAAACTCTTTCCTTGATCCAAGTGAACCTTTTGGAGGACGTATGTAAGACAGAGAACAACAGACAGACATTCTGAGAATTTGGCCCTGGAGCTCAGAATCTAGGTGTTATTATTATTATTATTATTTTGTCTTTTTAGGGCTGCACTTGCGGCATAAGGAGGTTCCCAAGCTAGGGGTCAAATCGGCGCTGTAACTGCCGGCCTGCACAACAGCCACAGCAACTCCAAATCCAAGGCTCGTCAGCAAGCTACACCACAGCTCATGGCAACGCCAGGTCCTTAAACCACTGAACAAGGCCAGGGATCAAACCTGTGTGTATCCTCGTGGATGCTAGTCAGATTCATTTCCGCTGAGCCCGACGGGAACTCCTAGGTGTTATGTTTTATGAAGATGGAGATATATCATACCTGTCCGGGTTCAGTGTCATCTTACCCAGATAAAGCTTTGACATTACTCCGTTGATTGGAAGCTGTATTTTGTTTCTCAAAGTTGGTCTCTAGGACCTCCTAGCAGCCATTCTTAAGTGACTTGTTTGTTACACTTTTAGTAAAAGCATCAGGAGAAGAGATTAATATTTTACTCTAGGAGTTAATTTGATTCATGGGCTCGGCATCGGTAACCAAAAGCAGCACATTCCTGAGAAATTGCCTGAATCCTCCTACAAAAGAAATTATCCACTGCATCAAAAAGAGGAGGCCCCTTAGAACTAATCTCACTGCAGATCTCAATACTTTATGCTTTAAAATAGTAACAGGTGGAGTTCCCGTCGTGGCGCAGTGGTTAACGAATCCGACTAGGAACCATGAACCATGAGGGTTCGGTCCCTGCCCTTGCTCAGTGGGTTAACGATCCGGCGTTGCCGTGAGCTGTGGTGTAGGTTGCAGACGCGGCTCGGATCCCGCGTTGCTGTGGCTGGCGTAGGCCGGCGGCTACAGCTCTGATTAGACCCCTAGCCTGGGAATCTCCATATGCCGCGGGAGCGGCCCAAGAAATAGCAACAACAACAACAACAACAAAGTAACAGGTAAGTCAGAATGTCGTCCTCCAAGCAGGCTCATATTGAGTGACCTGATTGCTATAACAGCATTACACTCATTCTCACCTCTGCCTTCTCAGGAAGGCAGCAAGAGGTAGTTACTCCATTTTCATTAATGCCAACATTAAAGCAGAGAGTTGGAATATACTGGTGTAGATGGTTTTCAAACCCTTAGAAGCCTTTGGTTATACAGACCAAGTGCCATTTACCTCTGTGAGAAGATGATTTATCTATGCTCCCAGATTCACAATGGAGTGGAAATTGGGCAAGGTAGCAAAACAAAACAAATGAGAGAGAGAGAGAAAAGAGAGAGAGGGAGAAAGATAGGGAGGGAGGGAGGAAGAAAGGAAGAAAGAAAGATCCAAAATTGTTTTCATAACTAGTACATGATTGGCGTTGTGCTAAGCACTATAAAAAAGTTTTATCATCAAATCTTTACAACCCTATGATGAAAATTTCTTTTTACACACAAGGAAACTGCACTTCAGAAAGGTGAGATGGGAGTTCCCATCGTGGTGCAGAGTTTAACGAATCCAATTAGGAACCATGAGGTTTCAGGTTCCAACCCTGGCCGCGCTCAGTGGGTTAAGGATCTGGCATTGCCATGAGCTGTGGTGTAGGTTGCAGATGTGGCTCGGATCTGGCATTGCTGTGGCTCTGGCATAGGTGGCTATAGCTCCGATTAGATGGGAGTTCCTGTCATGGTGCAGTGTTTAACGAATCCAATTAGGAACCATGAGGTTGCGGGTTCCAACCCTGGCCACGCTCAGTGGGTTAAGGATCTGGCATTGCCATGAGCTGTGGTGTAGGTTGCAGATGTGGCTCGGATCTGGCATTGCTGTGGCTCTGGCATAGGTGGCTATAGCTCCGATTAGAGCCCTAGCCTGGGAACCCCCATATGCCAAGAGTGGGGCCCTAGACAGAAAAAAAGGTGAGATGACTTAGTTCTCATGGCTTGGAGCAGATACAACATGATTTTAAGCGCTGAAGTGTCTGCCTCAAGGCCCAGCAATTTTGGGGAACTGTGTGCCAAAAACGGGACTCTAAGTTGGTACTGCCATTACAGGAAGCAGGGGGAATACCTCAGAAAACTGAAAATAGAAGTAGCCACATGATCCAGAAGTCCTGCTTCTCGGTGTCACCCCAAAGGAAATTAAATCAATATCTCGAGGAACTATCTGCACTCCTGTGTTCAGTGTAGCTTTATTCAAAATAGCCAATATATGGAGTTCCCTCTGTGGTCCAATGGGATCACCACTCCTTCTGCAGCACCAAGGACGCAGGTTCAATCCCCACCTGGCACAATGGGTTAAGGATCCAGCATTGTCACAGCTGTGGCGTGGGTCCCTACTGTGGCTCAGATCTGATCCCCCGCCCAGTAACTCCACATGCCTCAGGGGGGACCAAAAAAAAAAAAAAAAAAGCCAATATATGAAAACTATGTCTGTGTCTGCTGACAGAGGAATGAAAATATTGTGATATGAGAAAAGGTATCTAAAGTACTTAGCACAGTACTCACCATGAGGTAAGTAAATCACTGCCTTTTACACAGTGCACTGGTTTTGAGGTATTTGCTCTGTTAATAAACAAAAACTCATCTGAGTACCTTTGAAGATCTTATTAACTTTATGCAAGGATTCACAAATCAGGCAGTAGCTATCTGGCAAATAGAAAGGAGCCCTGAGGAGCTGTGCAAAATAGAAGGATTTTATAGGCAAAAGGGGAGGGAAAAAGGAAGTTTCTAACAAAGGATGAATTGTTCCAGGCAAGGTCACCTTCCTTTGGGGGAAGGGTGGGGTTCTCTCCTGCAAATGACCTCACTAGGACTGCTCAGGTAATTCCAGATCGACTGGTTAAAGGTCATATTTCTGGGAGAGGCTGAAACTGTAATTAGGTTGGATATTAAATATTCGTTTGCTGTTATGGACCAAGTGACCCCATTCTGGGCTTCTTTTTCCCTTTATTTCCTTTTTCCTTTAATAACACCCCCCTTGTGATCAGACTCTCAGCTTAACTGAGAGATGTGATCAAATTGTAAGGCATTTAGGGCCACTTCCCAATACCTTTCTGAAGTTCTTGCAGTTTTTGTTGATCTTTGTGAGGTATTTGTAGTTTATGCTACTTTTTGCTTAATTTCTGTTAGATTCACAGGCCAGGGCTTCACGTTCACTTTTTTTTTTTTTTTTTTTTTTTTTTTGGCTGCCCCATGGCACATGGAGTTCCTGGGCAGTGATCAGATCTGAGCCAGAGTTGTGAGCTATGACTCAGCTGTAGCAACATCAGATCCTATAACCCTCTGTGCCTGGCCAGGGCTCGAACTTGCATCCTGGTGTTGCAGAGGCACTGCTGAACTCATTGAGCCACAGCAGGAACTCCAGTTTCACAATTTTTAAGAGTCTTTCTCTTCATTCTTTTTTTGATGTTCCAGTCTTAGGGAGATCATTTGCTGGGTGGTTAGTGGCTATGGACCTGCATTTAAAACCTCCAAGAGAATACAGCATTCCAGGGAGACTGTGGGACTTCAGGTCCCCTTCAAGGAGCTAGAACTCAAAGCCTCTGTCCAAGACAGAAATTATCAGATTCTTATCATCGCCCCACCCATCTCACCATAATGCCCCCCACACACAAACACACATACACCTTGAACACCCTGGCCTACTCCTTCCTATCCCCTTCTAGGAAAGATGCATGGCCCACTCCTCACCCCACCCCTATAAGGGCTTATATGCCCCCAACCAACCAGCAAGTATATCATAAGACCCCCTCTTTTTCCAGCCAATCAGCCGGTCAGCAGGTGTGTCATAACACCTTTCCTCTCTCCCTGGGCTATGAAAACAGATACGACTACTACTACATGCTTGGGGTCAGCTCTCTCTGATTATCAGGAAGTCATCCTGCTGTGCCAACAGCATCTCTCATCTCAATAAACTCTTCTTTCCCCTCACCTTGCTATGACCCTGGGAAATTCTTTTTCCAACCCGTGAGCATAGACCATGACAGAGACTGCTAGGACACTTAAAAATAGGATAATTCCAATGTCTGGAGTTCACAATGGAGCCAAGGTCTCTGAGACACTCAGGACTTCTCAGGGTATTAATTTTAATTGTTTAATTTAAATACATTTTACCTTCCAATTCCAATGTTTAAACATTTAATGTTTAAATATTTAAACATTTGAATCCTTCTGTTAATCACACATTAGCAGAGTCAACACTTGCAGCCATTATGTTATCTCAAAAAGGCAATGCACCTTAAAATCAATTAGGCTCATCCCATTTGAATATTCAAATTGTGATCATATAAAATTTAATCTCTCAAAAACAGCTTTTTGACAATAATTAGGCCTACTAAAATTATTTTTTACGAAAATAATTGCTTGAAGATATAGTATAAAAGGAAGAAACTCATATCACCCAGGACAATCCACCCTCTCTCTTTGCTTTGATGTTCTAAGATTGCAGCCACTATTAACCGTCAAAAATCAGGGATATAATTGGTCCAGTTTTCATTGCTTCAAACAGTGCATTTTAGGGTCTCCACCATTTTTCTGCTCTACCGTCTGAAGTCCCAACCAAAATCAAAACAGCCAGTGAAGATATAATACTTGCAAATACCCCATTGATGTAAAACATTTTTTCAATAGTTTTATTCAAGCTAAACCAGCTGGAACTAATTTTTTTAAAAGCTTTCTCTTCTGGCATCCTGTGACATTTACAGTGTTGCCCCTTCTGTTCATTGTGGCAAATGTATTTACTATTTCAGAAAACCATGTGTGCAAATTATTAATATAGGAAATAGAGCATATTTAATACCATTAATTCTTCTCCACACTTTTATTTATTTATTTGTTTTTGTCATCCTGTGGCATGTGGAAGTTCTTGGGCCAGGAATTGAACGTGTGCCAGAGCAGTGACTCAGCCACAGCACTGACAATACCAGATCCCTAACTTCTGGGCAACCAGGGAACTCTTGAAGCTTGTATTTTAAACAGCTGCACCTGAAATAAAAATGGCCAGAGCCAAAGCCAAAGCCAAAAAAAAAAAAAAAAGAAAGAAAAGAAAAAAAAAGAAAAAGAGATTTGTATATTTGAGCTGCCACATTGAGGATCTTCAATTTTGAATTTTCCTTGTGACATATAGAATGTTTCTGGGTTTGAAAAAGCCTCAAACTGCTAGACATGAAAAATGCAACATTTGAGTATCTTATGAACACAAACCCTTAATACATACTGTTCCCTCTGGAACACTCCTCTCCCACTTCATTTGCTAAGAGCTCTTCTTTGATTGCATCTCCATCATCATTTCTTTCTCCTGGTCTACAAACTAGATGACGTGCCGCATGCATGATGCTATGGCTCCATATACCATCTGTTTACTATCCTGATCACGAACATAATTTTACATTATTTAGGTGATTATGTGTAAATCCCTGTCTCTGTCACTATCGCAAGCACCATGATGACATGAATCATGTCTGACTTTGTGTACTTTTATCTCCAGTGCCCCTCATGGTACTTGGCACTTAAAAAGGATTTAAGCCTTGTGGAATGTAGGGACTGAGGGAGAGAGGAAAGACACCTCCATTTTTCAGGACTCTCCAGGCAGTAGGCTGGGCCAATTGTATGGATCCAGTTTAAATAATATTAATATTTTTAAAATTTATATGTAAAAAAGATATTTATAAGATCTTTTTGCCCTTCCATGTACAAATGTGCATGTGTCAACCTAAGGCACCATCTACCTGGGGTGGGACGTGACAGTCAAGGGACACAGAAGCATCCGTAGTATATGTTAAAGGTACAAGACGGTGCTAAGACCTGGGGGACTCAGAGAGTCCAGCTCATAGCAAAGAACCCACAGTGTATGGGGACCAAGGGTGGTTGAGGCTAGTAGAGAACCTGTGAAGGAGGTGGATGAGAGCAGAGTACTTATTTCCTGTCCCAGAACAGCCACTTTATGGCAAATATCAGCCAGGACCCAAAGAACCTTGAAGGGTTTGGAACAACTTTATCCCCAGTTCCCCTTCACTCCTAACGTGTAATGAGTTACCTCTATTCCCACATAAACTTGATTATCACCCAGGAGGCAGGTTGAGAAAAGACATAAAAGTCCAATTTAACACAGCTAGCTTATCTAAATAATATGTGTTGCCTGGAAATGGTTTAAATGAGTATGCGCCAAAATTTCTCCATCATTTAACTTTTCAGATTCTTTTTCCTTTATCTCTCAGGATGAAAGGGGTTTTTTGTTTGTTTGTTTGTTTGTTTTGTCTTTTTAGGGCTGCACCCATGGCATATGGGCATGTGGAAGTTCCCAGGCTGGTGGTTGAACCTGAGTGGCAGCTGCTGGCCTGTACTGCAGCCATAGCAATGCCAGGTCTACACCACAGCTCAGGGCAATGCCGGATCCTTATTCAACTGAGTTGGGCCAGGGTTCAAACCCGAATCCTCATGGATGTTTTTGGGTTTGTTACCACTGAGCCACAAAGGGAACTCCAGGATGAGAGTTTTTAAGTAAAATCAGAGCAGTGAATAGAAAACAAAAGTTTTTTTTCTTCCTTTTTTAAAACACATCTGAATGTACATGAGTAAATCTGCAACCTCATGACAAAGTTAAGAACCTATTTTAACAATGTGAAGCCAATTAAATTTTTTTAAAGTACAGTTGAAGAGAGGCCCACATTCATATTGGTGTTTTGTTTCCAAAATTCATTTCAGCCAATGTGAGTGACTGGGAAGCTTAGAGATCTTTCAGAGACTATTACAGGACTAAATGCAAAACCTGATTTAAAAAAAATCAGATGTCAACAAATATTTTTATTGTGTCCTACTACATATATATCTAGAGATTCTATCCAAGGTGCCCAGATGATCAGACTACTAATAAAATAATGTCAGAAGAAAGGCAAGCCTCATTTTCCATAAATGCTAAGTTATTTGACATCAAACTACTATTTTAAAAATATTCCCAGTTCCCTTCGTGGCTCAGTTGTTAACGAACCTGACTAGGATCCGTGACGATGCAGGTTTGATCCCTGGCCTTGCTCAGTGGGTTGGGGATCCAGCGTTGCCCTGGTGTATGTAGAAGATGCGGCTCAGATCCTACATTGCTGTGGCTGTGGTGTAGGCCAGCAGCTTCAGCTTTGATTCAACCCCTAACCTGAGAACTTCCATATGCTGTGGGTGCAGCCCTAAAAAGCAATAAATAAATAAATTCATTTCTTCTTAGTGAGAGAACCACCTATTACAAGAAATTTTTTTTTTTTTGTCTTTCGAGGCCCACACCCACAGCATATGGAGGTTCCCAGGCTAGGGGTCTAATTGGAGCTACAGCTGCCTGCATATGCCAGAGCCATAGCAACACCAGATCCGAGCCACGTCTGAGACCCACACCACAGCTCACTGCAACTTGGGATCCTTAACCCACTGAGCGAGGCCAGGGGATCAGGGATCGAACCCTTACCTCATTGTTCCTATTCAGATTCATTTCCGCTGTCTGGCAACGGGAACTCCAAGGCCATGTACTCTTAAGGAAGTGAAAATCCATTAAATTAATTCTATACTTAGAGATAGATCACCGTTCTTCCTCAGGCTTGAGGACCACTCTTATCTCAAGCTTGTTCAAAACTCCAAACCTACTGTTGACAACAGAGGCAATTTATGGAGTTCTTTGAATTCTCCTTTTGAGGCGGTTGGCATTTCTCAGTGATAAGCTTGAGTCCTTGAATTAATCAGTAGCTGCTTGATGTGGCTAATTTCTCATAATTTCTTGAATCCTTACTGGATTCAATCTTGTAAATCCTACTTTTGCCAAAGGCAGACCTTTTAATTTTGCTTTTAGCTGCCAGAAGCATTTTGTTTTTCATGTCTTCATTGCAGAAAGGAAATTGAGGTTTCAACATTTTTTAAATACTTTTCCATTTTTAAAAAACAAAACTTGATTTCTGCTTGAATTGATCATTCCATTCTTTTAAATTTAAGTGGATTTAAATTGGTGGATTTTCTTTTTCTTTTTTATTATACAGGTAATATATGAGTGAGATGACTGAAATTCTAATTCTTATTTTTTTTAAATGTCCCAAACACAGCACTCTTAGGAATAAGGTTGAAAAAATGGCCATGTGTTTACACATATTGTGAATATTTTCTTCGGATAAATTGGGAAATTTGTAATAAATTTGGGTGTCTTAACACAGTTGGCCCCTGTTGCCCCTTCCCTGATCATGCAAAAGAGTAGAATACGTAAATTACTTTCCCACCTCCAGCGTAGAAAAACATGACAGAATGCTACTACAATGAGACCTCCCGAGAGTTGGTTTGCATCCTCAATCTCCCAGTAGGACTAATTAGGTCTGCAAGGGCTGCTCCACCATACAGGTCCATTTGGAAGAAATGAACCGCTAATGAGCAAATGACTCATTGAAACATAATATGTCGGAACCAGCTGGAAAAATAATAAGAACCTTCAACTCTAAATTTATTGGAAAAAGCGATGGTTATTTATAGGAAAAATAACCAAATTCTGTACATAACCCTGAACTGTGATTAATTCGGTGGTGGTGGAGATTCTGACTGGAGCAACCATAAAGCAGCCAGTGATCAGCTTGCTTCTGGAGATCTGAGAATAAAACCCCTGGCAGAGGAGCTAATGACTGGAATCTCAGAGCAGGGACTTGTGGAGACCAGGGCTGCTGAGATCCTGTTTCTTCATTCCATTTCCTATGAGAAGGAAAAGGTGAGTTTCCACTGTAGCTCAGCAGGTTAAGGACCTGACGTTGGTCTCTGTGAGGATGAGAGTTTGATCCCTGAACTCACTCAGTGGGTTAAGGATCTGGTGTTGCCATGAGCTATAGTGTAGGTCGCAGATGTGGCTCAAATCCTGCCTTGCTCCGGCTGTGTGATAAGGCCAGCAGCTGCAGCTCAGATTTGACCCCTACCTCAGGAACTTCCATATGCCACAGGTGTGGCTATAAAAAGAAAAGAAAGACATAAAAAGAAAAGGGGACAGAGAGGGAGAGAAAGAGGAGAGGGGCAGAGAAGGATGACAGAAAGATCAAAAGGATTGGCTTGGTCCTGGAAGGAAAATTTCTGGTTGTTTCATTTTTAGACTATGTGCCTTTGACTCTTAGAGAATCACTTGGAGCCAGCGATTTAGAAAGTAAACCCACTAAGCAATGCGCTTTAGGCTGTGCATTTAGAGCTCCTCAGAATGTAAGTCCTTCCACAGTAACTCTAAGTGCACAGTGGAAAACTAAGGCACACGTGTCCAGTGTCCAGGTTTGTCTCTGATTATAAGTCAGAAAGATGGAGAAAATGAGCAGTATAATTTAAAAGCAAAGAGTGTTTTTATTTGTTCATTTTGTTTTTTTGCCACACTCACGGTGTATGGAAGTTCCCCGGCCAGGGAGCAAACCCTTGCCTCCACAGTGACCAGAGCCGCTATAGTCAGATTCTTAACCCACTGAACCACAGTAGGAACTCCTGGCTTAGTTTTTTAAATTTCAATCTGAAAATCTTTGTCCTTTGACAAATTTAGTCCATTGGTTTTTATTATGATTATGCATATATATTGAATTTTTCTCTTTAAATGCATATTTTTATTTTTTTAATTTTTTGTCTTTTTTTTTTTTTTTTTTTTTTTTAGGGCTGCACCCGAGGCATATGGAGGTTCCCAGGCTAGGGGTCTAATTGGAGCTGTAGCAGCTGGCCTATGCCACAGCCACAGCACCACCAGATCTGAGCCAAGTCTTCCACCTATACCACAGCTCACAGTACTGCCGGATCCTTAACCCACTGAGTGAGGCCAGGGATTGAACCTGCAACCTCATGGTTCCTAGATGGATTCGTTTCCACAATGCTGCGATGGGAACTCCAAATGCATACTTTTTTAAACTTGCTTGTTATCTTCTTTCCTTACTGCTTATGGAATAAAGACTTTTTTAAAACTCAATTTTAGCCGTTAGCAGATATAGACTTTATATTAACATTTTAGTAATTACCTGTAAAATGTCGACATAGATAGGTGGTTAAGTACAATTTGAAATTAATCTTTAAACAATACAAAGAATTAGAAATGCTCAGGGCCACCAGCCCATTTCATTTATCTTTCTAGTTTCCTTTTCCTTCCTTGTTATTGATTGCTGATGATCTCTCTTGCCTTTTTTTTTCCCCCCCACAGCTTAGCTTTTAGCCTTGCATTTCAAAGGGTGTTCGTTGCATTTTATTCTCTTCTGCATTTCTAGGTATTTGTAGCCTTAGCTTTTTTTCCCTCTCCTTTTCTTTCTAGGATAGATTAAAGCACCTTATTGTTGGAGACAAAGTCAGCTCTGACTTTCAATTTCATGGAGTCCATCAGTGGCCATCCTTTTCTTAAATGCTGGTGGTTCTTTGCTTGGCCAGAGGAGAGTGGGAGCTACTAAAGGCTTCAGAGGAACAGAGCTGTCAGGGTGATGAGAGGAGCCAGGAGAGGACGTTGGGCCATGCTGCAGGCAGATTTCCCCTTCACAGTTCTCCCTAAACTTGACCTTATCCACAGTTGTAATAAAATACAGGGACATTCATTTCCCCAAGGGATTTACCGTTGCTTTTATAAGCAGCAAACACACTATTGATTTAGAGTAATGGGGTATTTTTTCCTTTTGAGTTCAGAGTATCTTGTGCAAGTGCTCTCCTGGGAGGGTGAAGGGAAAGTTTCTTTTCTGTAGCTACTGGATATGTTCCTAAAAGTTGTTTTATGATACTTCAAAAGTAGAGTCCTTGGGCTCCTGCTGGGACCAGCATGGTAGTGGCTTTGAGAGCAAAATTACAATTGATTCCTTGCTCAGAAAATTCTAGAAAGCTAAGTCCCTTGGTGCTAGGTCTTTATCCTTTACATGTTTCAGTTCAGGGGATGATTTCAAGAGTAATCATTCCCCCTGCCTGTTTTAGGGCCACACCCATATGGAGGTTCCCAGGCTAGGAGTTGAATCATAGCTGTAACTGCCACCCTTTGCCAGAGCCATGGCACCGCCAGATCTGAGCTGCGTCTTCCACCTACACCACAACTCACGGCACTCCCAGATCCTTAACCCACTGAGCAAGGCCAGGGATAGAACCCGCAACCTCATGATTCCTAGTCGGATTTATTTCTGCTATGCCCCAACGGGAACTCCCTCAAGGGAAATCTTATCAGCACTGCGTAAAGGTTTGCCTACCTCGAAATGAGTTAAATCTGCCAAATTCATCCCCTACTTGTATAAACATGCGATTTCAGATAACAGTCCCTGGCCAGTAATGTTGGTTTTCGATCTTAACACCTGCTCTGTGCTCTTTTCTCTTAGGGTGTTATTTTGGTGTTGTGGATGGATATGGAAAGTGTGTGCAAAGTCATTAGTTTAGAACTGGCCCTAGGTTCTCTGGATCCTTCCCAGCTGAATCTTCTTCCTTATGACATTGGCTTTGGGAATTCATAAGAGATTCACAGAGAGGAGACACCAAGGAAAAGAATTCATAAAGCACTGGAAAAATGCCAAGGCTGCAGGAGCTAGGGCTGGTTGGACAATAGAGGGATGGGAGATGTGGGAATATTTGGGGCAGTTGGTCGCTTCAATTCCTGTTGGTCTGATTCCCTTCCACATAGACTCTGAGCACCTGGAAGAGCCTGGCGATGCCTTAGTCACCTTTGTGTCTGCAGAGAATAGGTACCTGACAGAATAGATGTTCAGTCAAATCTGAATTGAAATCAACATTTACAGCCCACACTTCAGAAGGTCAAAGAGTAAACAGGAATTAGAAAGAAAGTTTTTCTTCCATTTTTCCACATTATTTTTTGGAAATAAATATGACAGTTCCAGGGCCAGGGTTTGAACCTGCACCAAAGCAGCAACCTGAGCCACAGCAGTGAAAATGCTGGATATTTAACCTGCTGAGCCACCAGGGAACTCCTGATTTTTCCACTTGTGATAATCACTGGTGAAAAAAAAAAATAAAGATTTATATTCTAATAGTCTCAGATCAAAATTTGGGGGATTGCTATTTTATGTTCTACGTAGTATTTCTTTATACTAAAAGTATATTTACGAAATGACTAACCTATGGTGTATTGGCCTATTCAGAAACTTTAAGTGATAATATATCAACTTTAGCATTGCTATATCCCCCGTTTATATTCTTCCACACACTGTAGATGATTAGGAAAGCACTGACTTCAAATGGGTGCTTTGAGGGGGGTGGAGGAGGGAAGCGTTGGGAGTTTAGGATTAGCAGACACAAACTAGTATATATAGGATGGATAAACAACAAGGCCCTACCATATATACCTACCTTTCTTTCTCCCTTCCTTCCTTCCTTCCTTCCTTTCTTTCTCTTTCTTTCTTTCTCTCTCTCTCTCTCCCTCTTTCTTTCTTTCTTTCTTTCTTTCTTTCTTTCTTTCTTTCTTTCTTTCTTTCTTTCTTTCTTTCTTTCTTCTTTCTTTCTGGGGGCTGCACTTGCAGCATATGGAGGTTCCCAGGCTAGGGGTCTAATCAGAGCTGTAGCCGCCGGCCTACACCACAGCCACAGCAACTCGGGATCCAAGCTGTGTCTGCATCCTACACCACAGCTCATGGCAACGCCGGGTCCTTAACCCACTGAGCAAGGCCAGGGATCTAACATGCAACCTTATGGTTCCTAGTCAGATTTGTTAGCCACTGAGCCACGACAAGAATTCCTCATTTTGTAGCTTTGAGCTCCTCATTAAAATTGCGTAGGTTTCAGATTTTTAAATTACTAACCAGTGCAGTTAGTTTGACTAGAGAACCTTGATGGACACCTGCAACTCCAAAGCGTGATTTATTTTAACTCTGAGGATTGGATTGTCTCTGCCCCCCACTGAACTTGACTTTTTTTTTTTTTTCCGGTCTTTTTGCATTTTCTAGGGCTGCTCCCGTGGCATATGCTGATTCCCAGGTTAGGGGTTTAATTGGAGCTGCAGCCACTGGCCTACGTCACAGCCATAGTAACGCAGGATCTGAGCCGCATCTGCAATCTACACCACAGCTCACGGTAACGCACTGAGCAAGGCCAGGGAACAAACCTGAAACCTCATGGCTCCTAGTTGGATTCATTAACCATTGAGCCGTGAAGGGAACTCCTGAACTTGACTCGTGATTTTTGTGCAAGTTATATATTTGCTGTCTATTGGAAATTTGGTGGAAATTTGTTTTGCTTTTAAAGTTATGAAATTATTAAAATGAATAGATGTAATTGAAATGTTGCAATGTAATATTGCCCACTTCATTTAAAAAGGAAGTCATCAAATAAATTTTAAAAATAAATAAAAATTAAAAGGAGGCCATCAGTATTAGATGTTAATGATTATACAAAAACACGAAAATACTGATACAGTCAGTTATATAAGATAACTAGCTCTCTCTGTAGAAGGTCAGACTATTCTGATGGTGAAGATGTGAAGGAGTAGAAAAGAGAGTCTCTATTTTATATATATTAAAAAAAAAACCACCCAAATAATCTTCCTCCATCCATCTAAACAAAAACAACTTCTCAAATTTCCATTTTCTTCCTTGCCAGCCTGTTTCAGAGTCAATATTTTTTTGGTATTTGCTGACTGTTAAAGGCACATTTGTCAATTCAACCCTCTTCAGACTTGGCCAGTAATAAAAAAGGGAGACAGATGCAGAGAAAAAAGGCAGAAGCAGGAAAGGCTTTAAGATGAGCGGGAAAGAAAGGAGAAAAATGTGCGCACATATCAAGTTGATGACAAGGTTCCAAGACCTGCTGTACCGTTTTATTTTATTTTTTTAGCAAACAATCTTTGACCTCACAAAACACCTAGTGAATGTGTTTTGTTCCGTCTTGATTCAACTCAAAAACAGAAAATTGAATTCAAGATTGACTGCAAATACCCGCTATAAGCAAGTTCTATTTAAGGTTTTTGATGCAGCACACAGTTTTTCTTGAAGGTGTTTTTTGAGGGTAAGTTTATGCGCCCCCTTGTCTTTTTCAAATAATTCACTGGTGAGCAGATGTTTGAAGATAATTTCTGTTTTTCTGCAGCTTGACGATTAAGTTAGAAAAAAGTGGCACAGTAGTTTAATTTTGAAAGTAAATTTTTTTTTTTTTTTTTTTTTTTAGGGCCACACATGTGGCATATGGAGGTTCCCAGGCTAGGGGTGGAATCAGAGGTGCAGATGCCAGACTACACCACAGCCACAGCATCACTGGATCCAAGCTGAATCACTGTGACCCACACCGCAGCTCATGGGGACACTATATCCTTAACCCACTGAGAGAAGTCAGGGATCGAGGCCGAGTCCTCATGGATACTAATTGGGTTTGTTACTGAAGAGCTACAACGGGAACTCTTTGAAAGTAAATATTCAAAAAAAAAAAAAAAAAAGTCAATTGGAGTTCCCGTCGTGGCTCAGTGGTTAAGAAATCCTACTAGGAACCAAGAGGTTGTGGGTTTGCTCCCTGGCCTCTCAGTGGGTTAAGGATCCTGCCTTGCTGTGGCTCTGGCGTAGGGCGGCGGCTACAGCTCCGTTTAGACCCCTAGCCTGTGAACCTCCATATCCCACGGGTCCGGCCCTAAAAAATTAAAAAAAAAAAATTAAAAAAAAGAAAGTAAATACTTTTAAACCATGTCACCTGGAGGATGATTTGTTGTATAATAACATCTTCTTACTCCTTCTCTCTATAAATATGAGGGGCCCAAAGGCAAGTGGCGCTTTGCCACATCACATCCTAGGATTCCTTCCCCACCCCAAATAGGCTGCTCCTTTTTCGATGAAAAGGTTGTGACTTTATGAATATTCACTAGGTTCCTTTGATAGTTGGCGGTCTGAACATAAAATATCATTAGTGTTCTTTCAACTTGCCAATCAAGACCAGTTTCAAATGCACAGAATCAGCATTTTGTTTTGGAAAGAAGATTGATTCACAATCTTATAATACATAGACATGATAATAAACATCAGTTCACCCATCCATGCCTCAGTGCCTTCGTCCAAAAGGAGGGCAGTGGACACAGTTTACCATGACCAGTTCTAAAATTCTATGATTGGGGGAAAACCAGACAGAAATGAGGTGAATTATTACCCGGAAATTCTCTGGTACAGATTCTCAAGTCCTGTAAGGATAGAGCTGTCCTGACGGTCAGCTGACTGCTGGCACAAAGTTGCCATGTGAGGTCAGCAAAAAGCTAGCCATTTATTTAACTTCCGTGAACCAGGACACGCATTCATCGTTAAGGATAGGAAAACGCATCACATCCTGGGGTTCCTTAGCAGGTGTGGCAATGTTTGTAGACTAAGTTGTAACATGACTTAGGTAGTTATGTATTAGCAGATTGAAAACATGTATTCACACAAAAGGATTCAGGGATTTAAAAATACATGTTGATTTCATTTTTTTAAAATTTATTTTTATGGCCATACCTGCAGTGTATGGAAGTTCCAAGGCTAGGGATTGAATCAGAGCTACAATTGCCAGCCTACGCCACCGCCACAGCAATGTGGGTTCCGAGCTGCATCTTCGACCTACAGCACAGCTCACGGCTATGCTGGATCCTTAACCCCCGGAGGGAGGCCAGGGGTTCAACCCACATCCTCATGGATCCTAGTTGGGTTTGTTAACTGCTGAATCACAAAGGGAACTCCCTGTTGATTGTATTCTTCTCTCTCTCTCCCCCCCCCCTTTTTTTTTTCCTGCAACTTTGATACCTGGAAGTTCCCTGGCCAGGAATTGAACCTGTGCCACAGCTGTAACCAAAGCTGTAGCAGTGACAATACCAGATCCTCCAACTGCTGAGCCATGAGGGAACTCTTGATTGTAGTATTTTCTCATTATTGCTCTAACAAATTACTTCACAAATTATATATATATTGGCTTTTTAGGGCTGCACCCATGGCATAAGGAGGTTTCCAGGTAGGGGTCAAATCAGAGCTGTAGCCGCTGGCCTGTGCCACAGCCACAGCAACATGGGATCCAAGCCACATCTGTGACATACACCACAGCTCATGGCAATGGCAGATCCTTAATCCTGAGTGAGGTCAGGGATTGAGCCCGCATCCTCATGGATACTAGTTTGGGGTCACTTCCGCTGCGCAACAAAGGGGACTCCAATACATTCTCTTTTTAAAAATATTCTTTCCCATTATGGTTTATCATAAGACATTGAATACAGTTTTCTGTGCTATACAGTAGGACCTTGATATTTGTTAAATATAATTTTTGCATATCTGTATAACTGAATCACTTTGTTGAATCATTAACATACCATTGTACATCAAGTGGAGCTTGGAAGACCCCAGGGCTCTGAGGTGGTGTCTGGGGACAGGGTTAGAGGGCACCTCCCTGCCTGCCCACCTGCCTGCCTCAGGGCCTGGCTGGGTGAGCTGGTGCAAGTTAGTGGACTTCACATGGTCCTGGTCTTCTTGCCCCTGGGCAGCAGCAAGAGCCCAGGTGAGAGGTTACAGGTGTGGATGGGGGCATTGGAAAAGGTGTGCCAAGGGTTCCTCTCAAGCTGGGGACTCGGGGCCACTGACTGAGCAGATGGCGCTCTGAGGACCAGCTGCTGCCATCAAGGAAATAGCACTTAATGAGCCTCTTCCAGAGAGGGTAATGCTTCTCCAGCACAAGGACATGCTGGAGCAATGATGTTTGTCCTGGTGGGACCTCTGAAAACCATGGGACATCCCAAGAAGAGCAAAATTGGGTCTGGAATAATCAGTCCCCAAGAGAATGATGGTGCCCTTGACCAGGACAAGAGAATCCAGTGGAGACCCTGACACTTGCCTTTAACACGCTTGACTGTGATCTTGAGGTGAGGTATCAAAGAAACATAAATCAATGAAAAATTAATGTTTGAAGGGACTTTAGAGGCCACTGTGTTAAAATTTCTTACCTGAGAGATAGTGGAAGATTAAGATTTAGAGAACTTTATATGATTTCACCAACGTCATGATAAAGTTTGTTATAGAAGTGGGGTGAGAAAATCGAGTCTTTTCACCCAGACTAATACTTTTGATTTAGCCACCTGGGAGGCACTAGGAATCCTGAGTTCTTATCTCTGATTCTCTGGTGCCTGTGGGTTTTGCCTTGTCCCCTCTGTAAGGCAAAAGTTGGGCACGGTAAACCCCACCACCCTTCTAGCGCTGATGCTCTGTTTCTCTCTGATGCCTTCAGGAGGGCTTTCTGGGTAAATGGAGGGATTTGTTAAATCAGAATGTTTATGGTTCCTAAGTTCAACGCTTTCTTTCCAAGGTTACAAGAACATGTTGGTGCCTGGCGTTCATCCCTAAGGGACATCAGAAAACTGGGCCAGCGAATCAAGAGAGATTCTAGATTAGCCTAGAATAGCCGGTTCCCGAGAGATGGTCCCATTGACCAGAACATGAAAATCCCAAGGAGAAACCGACATGGAATAGGAAAGCTGGTGGGGAAATGGAGGGCAAAGACTAAGCTTCATGGATGAAGGAGGAAGGGGAGAAACCATGAAGGAAACTTACAGAGAAGTGGCTAGAGAAATAGGAGAGGGGTAGGAAAGTCCCTGGGGAAGAAGCAGAGGGAGGGGATGAAGAAAGTCTGTTTGAAAATGGCAAATGTGGAGTTTCGGCTATGGCACAGAGGATTAATGATCCAGCTTGTCTCTGTAGAGGTGCTGGTTCAATCCCCAGCCCAGCGCAGTGGGTTAAGGATCTGGCTTTGCTGCAGCTGTGACATAGGTTGCAGCTCTGGCTCAGATTCCATCCCTGGCCAGGGAACTTCCATATCATGTGGGGGAGGCCATAAAAAAATTAAAAATGGCAAATGTCATGGATATCAAGGTGGGGATTGAGAAATGACCATGAGATTTAGCAACAAAAATCTTTATATATAGAAGACTTAAAAATAGAGTGGGGATATTAAAGATTACAATATTTTAAATGCACTCTAAAGGTAATGATCTGAAAGTATTTAGATGTAGGTAGCAAGAAATATTCACTAGTTAAATCAGAATGAGTTAAGTTAGAATGAGTTTTTTTCAACAAATAAATTAAAAGTAGTAGTAATTAAAAGTAGTAGAAAATGTGTGTGTGTTTTTAAAAATCTGATGTATGAGTTCTTGCATTTTGTGCTTTAAATAAAAAGCAGTTGCTTTATTTTGTATATAAAAAAATACAGTGGGAAAAAGCTCGAGGAGTAAATTATTTATAAGGAAATGTGTACGGGAATTCCTCAGTGGCTCAGTGGGTTAAGGATCCAGCATTGTCACTGCTGTGGCAACAGGTTCCACCCCTGGTCTGGCAACTTCTGAATGCTGCTGAACAATCAGTCACAGGCAGGGTGAGCTGCTGTGAGGTCAACTGCCAGGAGGTAACCCTTAGATGGCAAGGGTTTCAGCGGTCCTGTATGCACAATCGTACCGCTTCTCCTTTACCATTTGGGGGCAAAGAGTGGGAAGGCAGAAAGTAGGCCTCCCAGGGTAGAGGCTGGGCAGGACTGGAAATGAAAGGCTAGCAGGTGTCTGGCACTGTGACTAAGGCAGTATAAAGTTGCTGATCAGCGTTTCAGGCTGAGCAGCTGAGGATGAAGTCATAAAGGAACGGGTGAGCTAGATAAAGTGGAGGGATTAAGGGGTTGGTTGAGGTGCTAGGAGAAGAACAGACCAGCAATGGGAGAGAGTGCAAAGTGCTAGATCAGAACGTCATGGTTGGAGAGGGAGAGGGTCGCGTGAAAAGAAGAAGCGGAGGATGGTTTATGAAGATGTCAGATCCCGCCATTGTGGAGCACACGACCTAGCAGGGGGAGACCCTTGGAAAGTCATGATCACACCAAATAAATACATTTCTCAGGAGTCTGAGAAACGAAATAAGGAGAGAAAAGTAAGGGAGATTGGGATGCCAGGGGTGGATGGGAGAGGATCCAAGTGTTCATGATGGGCTGAGAAGGTGTGCTTGGAGTAAAGATTGATGGAGGAGAAAGAATGCAGCATGAAGAGATGCAAGAACACTGTTCTAGGTGAGGTATTGGGGAGGGAAAGGCTCTCCAGGGAGCATGGAGGTCACAGGAAGGCAGGGGGCTGTCCGTTTCTTTCCCCTCTTTAGTGCTTCCCCACTTGTGATCTTCTGAGCCACTGAGCTGTGAAGCCCAGTGTACATGTCATGGCCAAAGCTAAGGATGACACTCACCATGCTCTAGATTTCTTTCCTATGTTATAGCAGTACTCTGTCATTTTTGTGCATTACTACTACTTTGGGGGGTGGGGGCTGTACTTGCAGCAGGTAGATGTTCCCGGGCCAGGGACAGAACCTGCACCACAGCAGCGACTGGAGCGCCAGCAGTGACAATAACCTACTGTACCACCAGAGAACTCCCTGTGCCTTACTTGAAAAATACAAAAGTCTATATTGTAAGCATTAGCTGTGCAAGTTCTTGATAGTGCAAAGATTAATTTTTACCCACTCTGTTCCTAGGCTTGCAAGAAGGAACACAGAAATGAGGCAAAAGAAACTTTCTTTCACCCTTTTAGGATGTGGATATTCAGGAGAATGGATTCCTCTTTCTATGAAATGTTTCACTAGGGTTTTAAGTCTTCACTGGATGGTCGAAGTGACACTAAGGACTGATGATGAGTAGAGTCACCCAAAGAATTCTGGTAACAGGAATTTCCATTGTGGCGCAACAGAAACGAATCTGACTAGTATACGTGAGGATGCGGGTTCGATCCCTGGCTTTGCTCAGTGGGTCAGGGATCGGGTGTTGCCGTGAGCTGTGGTGTACATCACAGACATGGCTTAGATCTCATGCTATTGTGGCTGTGGCTTAGGTTGGCAGCTGTAGCTCTGATTCAACCCCAAGCCTGGGAACTTCCATATGCCAAGAGTGTGGCCCAAAAAGCAAAAAAAAAAAAAAAAGAGAGAGAGAGAGAGAATTTCAGTAACAAAACGTATTCTTGGTAGCTGATGTAAGAATTCTTCTAAGGGGAAATCCAGATTTTATACTAAAACACTGGGTTGGATGAGTCCTTGAGAATTCATCAGTTTTGATGAAGGGCGTGGACTATGAGGCTATAAAATTGGGGGTTTGAGTCAAGATTGTTTACCTCTTTGGGAATTTGGTGAACTTAGCTTGGATCAGGGTTGTGTAGGAGTTGCAGGTAGAGTTGAATGTGGAAGGATATTGTGAACACTGATTGTTTTTCAGTTATAAGATTGCACATTTTTTATTAAGTATTTTATTAAGTATTATTGACATAGAACTGACATGAAATGATTCTTAAAGTACAGGAGCTCTTTGATAGAAGTTTCATGAGTTTCCATAGTAATGAAACAAAACAGGGATCACAACAAGCCTTATAATCAACAATTAATCCCAGGAAAAAACTACAAAACTAACTTCATTACAGGAAAGCCCCCTTCACTTGATCACTGTAACAAATGAACTACGTGCAGTAGAGTTTGAGGAAATTTATAATCAAAGACAAGGACAAAGCTCAGATGCCACGGTGTGAGTGGCAGTGTCATTTGATGAAGCTCCCTAGGAATTCTGTTATCATTTACTTATTGGATAGGAGAAGCTCAGCTAAGAAAGTTTAATTTATCGAACAGACTTATCTTTTCAAGGCATTCTTACAAACAACATAAAGACCACATTGTCTAAGATGAACTCCTGCCCAAACATAATTAGGAATGGACACGGTAATTTTTCAAGTCTTATTGCTAGTAATGTTAGAATCTGATAACTTCCACTAGCTAGTGACTATGCCAGGAGGTTATAAAGATGTATGATGCTGGGTAATATAGGTTCTCTTAGCCCCCGCAGGAAAGTCTTCGATTCTCACTCATCTGCTATATGTTAGGATGGCAGTTTAGAAGTCTAATGTGTTTGCTGGCTTCCTGTGAATCAGAAGAGAAGAGAAAAGGAGAGAAAAGAAAAGGGGATAAATAAATGTCTTAGACTGAACAATCTCATTAAAGGGAGAATGCAAAAATCAAACCTTCTGCCACCTTGAGGGCCGGATGTTCAGGAGAGAAGTCTTTCCAACGTGGACCATAACCAATGAGAAAAAGACATCCCAGCCGTAAAGTTAGGGCAGAAGGAACTCATTTTTACCATCACCCTGTCTAGAAATTGTATTGTGGAGGAGGTGCTAATGAGAAGGTAGACGGTATAGAGGTTCGGGGGAGATCAATCCATTCATTTATCTAAAGAGGATCTAAGAAGAGAAATGGGAAGGATTCTTATTCAAGTGAAATTGAACTTCTAAGGAGGAACAAGGGGATATGTCTAGAATGCTTTCATTAGAAATGGGCTCTGATGTTGGGAATGCATTTCCTAACAACATACCATCTTTCAGTGATCTGGTCAGTTAGTCATTGGCTGCTACACCCAAGCAGCGACTCTGGGCCACCACATTGTTGCAGAGGTATGTGATCCCCCAGCTGCCTTAAATGAATACTGCAGACTTTGGCAGTGAACCCTCCAAATCTGCAAGTGTTTTCACCCACACCATAATTTCTGGTCACAGCCATCTCTTTAGTCATACCACACAGCCAGGAAGAAAATGCACATCAGGAAAATACTCCTTTGGGGATTCAATGACCTCTACATTGGCCAAGTTAATTTGAAATTGGCTATTCCTATATTACATAACTAAATTGGCTAGGATGGTGGTGCATGTAGTAATAGGCAAGATTCTCTGAAGTACAGCTTCTTCTGTGTACAGAGATAATTTTTGTTTTATTCTATTCCATAGCAGGCATTGAAAAATGTGGGAGTGGCCACCTGATATGGTCATGTCTGGTATGAAAGCTATAGGTGCTGATCCTCCCCAAGCATCTTGCATTTCAGGACCTTCCCTTCATTCATCCTTTTGACGGCAAGCAGATGCAGTATATAGTCCAAATAAAAACTACTTACGTTATCTCTTTTCCGCTCTTTGTTCCTCTTTTATTTCCAAGGCATTCCTTTGATGATCACAGGCTTTCTCGGGTCTCTTTCCCTTCCAGTTCCTTTTTGTTGTTGTTGTTGTTGGCTGCACCTGAAGCATGTGGAAGTTCTTCAGCCAGGGATTCAAGCCACATCACATCAGTGACAACACCGGATCCTTATCTGCTAGCCCATCAGGGAACTCCATCCCTTCCAATTCCTAGGGAAATACGGTGGCAGGAATACCACAGAAAACAGCCGTTTGCCTGTTGCAATGTATGGTGCCAGGGAGGCATCATACCCAGCCCCTGGGCTGCTGAGTCTTTGAGGTCCACCTGTCAACTGGAGAGGACTGGTCTTTCCATAGCGCTCTTCCGCAAACACCACAAGCACCAAAAATATGATCCCATGTGAAAGAAAATGTGACATTAGCAGAAATAATTTGTAGCTTGGTTTTCCACCTTGGAAGACAGCATTTTGGACTCCAGGAACAAAGAAACTTGGAATGGAGTGAAATCCTTTAAAATCGACATTGTCAGACACTCAAAGATTTCCCAAGAGTTATACATTTCTTTTTATTTTAAACTAAAAATCAAGATCCTTACTTTGTTTTAACCTCAACTTTTTCTGCTCCAAATAATAAAAGGTGAACTATTAGGTAACTATCTATTTTCATTGCTACCAACTGGAGTAACGAAACAGCCTTTTATCTGGTGATCTTATTTCCAATGTTGTTTTCTTTTGTTCTTCATGTAGGAAAAACAATGATTAAAAAAAATTTGAGAGATGTCATGTCATGCCACTCTCCTGAATAAATGCTTCCATGGCTACATGACTCCTGACTTCAAAGTATTCAATTTCACTTGATAGAACTTTCCTGTCAGGTGTTACTATTTATTTAATCCATGGGTTTATTTGTGTAATAGCTGTCTGTCTATTGAACTACTAGCTTTATGAGGACAGAGACTATATCAGTTTATACATCATTGTTTTTTTATTCATACAGCATGAACAAGATAAAAATGTTTCCTGGCCCCCTGAACCTTATGGTTTAGTAGGAAACATTTTAAAAAATCAAACAGGTAATAACATAAGGTATGGTATGCAGTTTTGGAAAAAATGAGTGCATGGCAGGTGTAGCTATAGCCAGTTGGAGGGACCGGGCAAAGTCAGAAAAGACTATCTGGTGGAAGTGACACATAAGGTGAAACTTAAAAGATGAACGGGGGGTTCCCATTAGGGCGCAGTGGAGATGAATCTGACTGACCCATGAGGATTTGGGTTTGATCCCCAGCCTCACTTGGTGGGTCAGGAATCTGGCATTGCTGTGGGCTGTGGTGTAGGTCACAGAGGAGGCTCAGATCCCAAGTTGCTATGGCTGTGGTATAGGTCAGCAGCTACAGCCTTAAAAAGCCAAAAAAAAAAAAAAAGATGAAAATGGAAGCTAACCAGGCAATGAAGATGGCTAAGAATGTTTCTGGAAGAGGGGAGAGATGGTAAAAAATTGTACCGTGGATGCCTGTGATATGGTTCAATGGGAATGGTTCTTGGAGTGTTGTGTGAAGTGAGGGGCAAAAAAGGTTAGACAGATGGGGCAACGTGAGCCATCCTTGAGCTCGTAAGAGCATCAGCAAGCCACTGTAGTGTTATAAACCAGGATTCATAGGGTCACAGAAACCCATTCAGGCCCTTGGGCTTCTTTGTTGAGAATGGCCTGGGGGAAAGGATGGAAAGTTAGGAGATAATTTCAGGAACCCAAGTGAGTAACTAGGGACACTGGGAGTAGCATGGGGCAGGGCCATTGGAACAGAGAAATATAAAAATTATTAGAAGGTAGGTTAAACAAGATCTGATTTTTTTTTTTTTTTGGTCTTTTCTAGGGCCACACCTGAGGCATATGAAGGTTCCCAGGCTAGGGGTCTAATTGGAGCTATAGCCACTGGCCTACACCACAGCCACAGCAAGGCAGAATCTGAGCTGCGTCTTTGACCTACACCACAGCTCACGGCAACACCAGATCCTTAACCCACTGAGCAAGGCCAGGGCTCGAACCCACAACCTCATGGTTCCTAGTTAGATTTGTTAACCACTGAGCCACAACGGGAACTCCAGATTTGATGTTTTTTTTAAATTTAGGGCCGTACCCATGGCATACAGAAGTTCCCAGGACAGGGGTCCAATCAGAGCTACAGCTGCTGGCCTTAGCCACAGTCATAGATAGCATCACCAGACCCGAGCCAATCTGTGACCTACACCACAGCTCACGGCAATGCTTGATCCTTAACCCACTGAGTGAGGCCCGGGATCGAACCCGAATCTTCATGGATACTAGTCGGGTTTGTTTCCACTGAGTCATAACGGGAACTCCAAACAAGTTCTGATTTTTTTGACTGAAGGTGGGAATGAAGGAGAGAAAAGAGTCAAAGGAAATTCTGAAGTTTCTGGCATCAGCAGTGGGGAACAGGTGGGGAGAAGCTGGTTAGAGGAGAGATAAAGATGGTGAGTTCAGTTTTGGAGACACTGAGCTTAAAATGCCCAGAAGATGTCAAAGTATCAATGTCCAATAGGCAGGCGTGCGTGCAGGTCAGCGGCTTCACAGAGAGATTGGGCACAAAGATTTAAGATTTATAACAACAGAGTTGATAAAAATCACCAGTAGTGCACATGCAGAGCAAGAGAAGATGACCTCGGTAAGACTAAACTGTGAGGAACTATTTCAGAGGTAAAGGGCAAGCAGAAAAAGAGGACCTTTAAAAAATATCCAAGAGGAGGGAGTTCCCACTATGGGTCAGAGGAAACGAATCTGACTAGCATCCATGAGGATGCAGGTTGGATCCCTGGCCTCGCTTAGTGGGTTAAGGATCCAGTGTGGCGGTGAGCTGTGGTATAGGTCGCAGACGCAGCTCAGATCCCACATTGCTGTGGCTGTGGTGTAGGCCAGCAGCTACAGCTCCCATTCGACCCTTAGCCTGGGAACCTCCAGATACCGCCCATGGGGCCCTAAAAAGACAAGAAGAAAAGAGGTCAGGATTATGGAAGTCAATGGAAGAAAGTGTTTCAAGAAAGGAATGGTGGACAAGTGGTGAAAAGTGCCCAGAAGAGCTGTCAAAAAGAAATTCACCAGTCTCCTTGACAGTAGTGTTTTCGGTGGTGTGGGAGGGGCAAAAGCTGGATTGCAGTAGAATGCAAAGGAATGGGGATTAAAATAGGTAACTTTCACAAACTGCTTAGTGGAAGAGGTAGAGGAGAGCAGGAAGGGAATGTGCAGTTAGCTATTTTAAAACTTTTTAATGCAGGAGATGCTCAGGCATGCTACATACTTCTGTAAAACAATCAGTGGAAAGTGAGTGGTTGAAGGCAAAAACGTAATTGAAGAAAATGTTCGAATCTTTATGTTCTTGAAAGAGATGTGATTTTCAAATATGTGGATAGAATCAAATACCAGGAAATTACACTAAGTATGACAACAGTATTCTATTTGCATCCAGTTTCCATTATCTATCAAACACTGTAGAATATTTAAGTTAGGCATGAAATTTATCTTGGCTCCTAATGTCCTTAATATAAACTTAGTTTGGATTTCATTGTTGATAAGATGTTTAAAATTGGACATTTTGGAGCATATCCATCCATTTGCTATGCATTTCGTGGCAAAATTCTTCAACTTTCTGAGTTACAGTTTTGAGTGTTATGTGCAACAGCCAAAGGGAGCAAAGCTATGCAAATTTCTTGTTCTGGGTAAAGTAAAAACGTTTGTAGTATAAACTAGTTAGATATATTACACTAATGAGAGCAAAATTAGTCTTGACATATTTCTGGCAGGTCTAGAAAAATATGAGGTGTATTCTCTACCACACACAGTGTTGCATCAGAGTAACAAAGAGTATCATTGTTGAGCTTAGAAAGGGTTAGGAATAGGCTGCCCTTGGACATACCCTGCCTCCCAGGAGGCTCAGATTAGAAATCTTTTTTTTTTTTTTTTTGTCTTTTTGCCATTTTCTTGGGCCGCTCTCACGGCATATGGAGTTCCCAGGCTAGGGGTCCAATCGGAGCCGTAGCCACTGGCCTACACCAGAGTCACAGCAATGCAGGATCCGAGCCTCGTCTGCAACCTACACCACAGCTCACGGCAACGCCGGATCGTTAACCCACTGAGCAAGGGCAGGGACCGAATCCGCAACCTCATGGTTCCTAGTCGGATTCGTTAACCACTGCGCCACGACGGGAACTCCTCAGATTAGAAACCTTAAAGACTCTTCCGGTTGAACCAATTCAGAGATTTTGGAACTATCTAGAGGTTTGGACTAGAAAGTTAGGGGCCACCATGGAAGATCTCGACAGGTGACAATTCCTCTAGGATATGCAACTGATGAAGACTTTCCATGTGAATAAACACTAATCAGCTCCCATACAAGGTGAGTAAAAGCCACAGAGAATTCTTAGGAGAGTCATTGGAAAAGAAGAGGGTTGAATGTTACTTTCATTTCATCTGAGGCATTCGGAAGTTCCTGGGCCAGGGAGCAAACCTGCACCACAGCAGCGACCCTGAGCTGATGCAGTGACAACACTGGATCCTTAACCTGCTGCACCACAAGGGAATTCCTCATCCACGCAGCTCCTTTTTCCTTCATAGAGATAAAGTTGTGGGAATAAACTTTATTTCCAGAAAATAAAAGGAAAAATGCAAATGTGTGTTGTTCACCCGGTAAGATAGACTGTTGTGATTAAGTTTTTGGAAAGTCTGAAAACAGAAAGAGGGTTCAGGTCAGATGGGGTAAACAAATCGACCCACCACCTGTTTTTGTTAATAAAGTTTTATTAGAACACAGCTTCACCCATTTGCTTATGTCTTGGCTATGGCCACAGAAGAATTTGGTAATTGTAACAGGGAACTTTAAGAACTGCAAAGCTGCAAATATTTAATATTTTGAGCTTGAGAAAAAAAGCTCGCCGGCCCTCTAGTTCAGGAAATCAGTTTAATTTTTAAAAATTGTCTTTCTATAGGTTCCTTTTTCCCCTGTCTATGAAAATAGGCTGAAGTAAATAGCAAATGCAAAATGTTTAATTTTCAGTTGTGTATATGAGACTAAACTACCTCTCTATCAGTCTTCTCTGATTTCAGTGGAAACTGATGGGGAGCAATACTAGAAAGGTGAGTGTGTAACGACAAAGAGCGACAGGGAACTAACCGTATTCAATATCCTGTGATAAACCATAATGGAAAAGAATATGAAAAAGAATATGTGTGTGTGTATGTGCAACTGAACCACTTTGCTGTACAGCAGAAATTAACACAACAATGGAGTTCCCATCGTGGCGCAGTGGTTGACAAATCCAACGAGGAACCATGAGGTTGCGGGTTTGATCCCTGGCCTTGCTCAGTGGGTTGAGGATCTGGCATTGCCGTGAGCTGTGGTGTAGGTCGCAGACGCGGCCCGGATCCTGCATTGCTGTGGTGTAGGCCAGTGGCTACAGCTCTGATTAGACCCCTAGCCTGGGAATCTCCATATGCTGCAGGAGCAGGCCTAGAAAAGGCAAAAAGACAAAAAAAAAAAAAAAGAAATTAACACAATATTGTAAACCAACTATATGTCAATAAAAAATTTTTTAAAGAAAAAAGATAAGAGGGACAGCGAAATAGCTAAGGAAGAATTGATTCATAAGGTCAAATGCACTTCCAAAGAAAATATTTCCAATTTTAATATAATTTCAATTCTTTTTTTTTTTTTTTTAGGGTCACACCTGCAGCACATGGAAGTTCCCAGATTGGGGGTCAAATCAGAACTACAGCGGGCAGCCTACACCACAACCACAGCAACGCCGGATCTGAGCCTCATCTGTGACCTTACGTCAGAGCTTGCGGCAATGCCGGATCCTTAACCCACTGGTTAAGGATCCAGCCCACATCCTCATGGATACTAGTTGCTGAGTCATAATAGGAACTCTCCAAATTAACTTTTAGACCAGGTGTTTCAAGGGCTTAAAATAAATCAAGTCAAATGGATTTCGTTGTTCCTTCCTATCTTGCTCTCATCAGGGGGTAATGTCTTTTTTTTTTAATTTTTAAATTTTTATTGTTATTTATTTTTGTCTGTATTTTCTTGATGTTTTCTTGATTTTCAGCCTTTCAGATGTACAGCAAAATGATTCAATTATCAACATAAATATGTATGTGTATATATTCACATATTTTCAGATTATTTTCCATCACAGGTTATTACAAGGTAGTGAATATAGTTTCCTGTGCTATAAGGGGGTGATGTCTTTATTAGGAAGGAAACAAATATGAAGGAAGAAAACATGGTGTGTATTGAAGTGGCTTTTCTCTTCTTGGTAGGGGTGAAAATAAAACTCTCCAAATAAAAACTAAAATGCTATTTCCTATTATTTTCTCTGTAAAACTGAGGCTCTCTCATTCCCATGTTTCTCAGAAATTTTTCTGTGGTATATTATCATAAAATTTGATAAGTGAAGTTGGAATAATTTCTATTACCTGTTCTTAGGGGAAAATAGATGTCAAATGTCTAAAACTACACACTTTGCCTTAGCAATTCCTTTATTTCAAAATCATTCTAAATAAATTATTAAGCTTGATGTCAATGTTTTGTTTTGTTTTGTCTTTCTACGGCTGAACCCATGGCATATGGAAGTTCCCAGGCTAGGGGTCCAATCAGAGCTGTAGCCCCAGCCTACACAACAGCCATGGCAAGGGAGATCTGAGCCATGATTTTTCATCTCTCCATTAGCAACCGTAGCTCATGGCAATGCTGGATCCTTAAGCCACTGAGCGAGGCCAGGGATTGAACCTG
The DNA here is from genome assembly GCF_016906955.1 of Phacochoerus africanus. Classification (NCBI taxonomy): domain Eukaryota; kingdom Metazoa; phylum Chordata; class Mammalia; order Artiodactyla; family Suidae; genus Phacochoerus; species Phacochoerus africanus. The sequence continues at coordinate 15,855,633 of NC_062558.1, read as the reverse complement.
GAACCTCATGGTTCCTAGTACAATTCGTTTCCACTGCGCCACAATGGGAACTCCGCAAAGCCACTTTCTAAATGGGTGCTTTAACCTATTTTACAAATCCGAACCACCAGAATAATAAAACTGATTTCCTAAATCAGTTGTGACATTTATGTGTCATGCGTGTCGCGTGTCTTATAGGTAACGGTCATTTTCAAAATGACTTTTCATCTCTCCATTAGCAACGCTGTCTTGGTTATCATATTTGTACTTTCTTATTATCTCGCATTCATTTCCTTATCGCTTCCTGCCACTGCCTTGGTGAGTTTCTCCTGTTGATTGTTTCACTCGTCTCTGGACACCTTGACTACAAGGGCACCATGCCCCTGCACCTCCTGTCTGTCCTCCACACTGCAGGACAAGTGACAGGAACAAAGGGCAAGCCTGATTTTATCTCCTGGTTCTTTTAAATCCTGCAACTCTTAGCAAAGATTAAAGATGAACCCCAGCATTAGTAAGAATGCCAGAAAAGAGCATTTCTACATTTCTAACTGGAGTGAACATTGCTATTTCTCCAGAAAGCAATTTGCCCTAGGGACCCAGCAACTTTCAACAGTACTTGTGGGTCTAGCAGCACTTACATGGACTTACTCTAAAAGAAAATGAGAACATATGCTCTGGATTTCTGGCCGAGAGTCTTCTATGAGCAAACTTCTAAAAACCCTTCTCAACAACTGATCAATCTGTTAGGAGAAAAAGAAGAATAGGACATACTAATGAGAAAAGAAAGAAAACTATTAATAAGAAAGAAAACTATGTTCAGTAGCGCCAAGTGAAGCACATGGCAGCTACATATCACAAAATCAAAGAAATGACTACAGAGTCTGGGGAGAATTAAATCTACCCCAAGGAACCAAAACTGAGAGAAGGATTCATGGTTGTGGAAAATAAGTGGAGAAAACTTTGGTAAGGAGTGGTGGATAGGTCCTTGATTTCAGGAGAATGGGGGACAATATTTACTGTCCACTGCCTCCAATCATAGAACCATAAGGCTATTAGAGGCAGGGCTGTGGTCTAAAACATGTGTCAAGCTGCATGATTATTTAATGATAGGATGCAAAATAGGGTTAAATTTTGTTTTAATTTTTATTTATTTATTTATTTATTTATTTGGTGTACTCATGGCCTGAAGAATTTCTCAGGCCAGTGATCATACCCAGGCCACAGCAGTGTCAATGTCAGATCCTTAACACTCTGAGGTACCAGGGAACTCCTAATTTTGTTCTTTATGTTTTCCCCATTGAAAAATGTTTATTAATGAAGGTGAATTGACAAGAAAAAAAATTAAAGTAAAAAAAAAATATGTCCGTGGTTCCACAAGACCCTTAATATAATTATCTTCGCCTTTTCATATTCAGGTTCTGCTGAAACATTTTGTTTTCTGAAACATGGTATGCTCTTTTTCTCTCCCACACCTTTGCACATGTTTTCCCTGCAACTGTCTACAGAGTTCTTTGTAGTGAGTGATTACTCAGCTAAAAGGTACGTCTTTGAGGAAACATTCTGTGGCATCACCAGGCAAGATGTAACTTCCACTTTCATGATCCTGTTAGACCCTGAGTGTGCATTTCTCTCTCCTGTACAGTCAGAGCTCTAGGAACCCAGAGATTGTGTCACTTTAAACTTTGTGTGTAATTTCTCTCTCTTTTTTTTTTTTTTTTTTTTGCTTTTTAGGGCTGCACTTGCAGCATAAGGAGGTTCCCAGGCTAGGGGTCTAATCAGAGCTATAGTTGCCAGCCTACACCACAGCCACAGCAACACCAGATCCAAGCCGTGTCTGCAACCTACACCACAGCTCATGGCAACACAGGATCCTTAACCCACTGAGAAAGGCCAGGGATTGAACCTGGAACCTCACGGTTCCTAGTCGGATTCGTTTCTGTTGTGCCAGGATGAGAACTCCATTTGTGTGAAATTTTATCAGTTTGTGGAATCGACACCCAGGAAATTGGACATTAATACTTCATTTTCTTCAGTCTCTCCCTTGGGTTTAGTGGGGAAATTTCTCACAATATTGCCTAGAGGACACAGGTGAGTAAAGAAGTATTTTTCTTGCATGTTGCTTTCACTTTATATTTATCGTTACCTATCCAATTCAAATGAGTAAGTATTTAATTTCTTTTGATTTGTTCTATGTTTATTTATATTCTGTTTATTCTTCCAGAACAAGGAGATTGCATTTCTTGTGTTTGGATTGCCTCACATACAGGATAAACTGTAGGCACATGAGTTCACTTAAATTTTTGCACAACATGATGACGATATTTTCATTCCTCAGACATAAAAGTGGTTACAATTACTTTCTCAGATGCAGATGTTACTGGTCTTACCATGCACGGTGCAGAGGTGGTACATTTATAGAGGTACAAGAAAATGAACACATTGCTTTTATTCTTCTCTGTACTAATCTGCCAAGAAAAACTCTGAGCTGACTTTTAGACTTTAGCAGATTAGATTTATGGAAATTAGAAATATGTCCCTATGCAAAAGATTTTAAAAGATTTTATGCTGATAGTTACAGAATTTTCAGCTGATTTAGGCTAAAGTAGACCACTCAGTTCTTTCCAGAACCTCAACTAAACCCAATCTTTGGAGAAAAAAGAAAGCAAAACAACTTTAATTTTAGCAGGGAAGTTAATTTTTTTTAAGTGAATGATTAAACATTTTAACTTTGTTATAAAGTCATATTATTTTTCATTTTTAAAAAGCAAAACAACTAGGAGTTCCCTTCGTGGCGCAGTGGTTAACGAACCTGACTAGGAATGATGAGGTTGCAGGTTGGATCCCTGCCCTTGCTCAGTGGGTTAAGGATCGGGCGTTGCCATGAGCTGTGGTGGAGGTCGCAGACACATTCTCAGATCCCGAGTTGCTGTGACTCTGGTGTAGGTCGGAGGCTGCAGCTCCAATTAGACCCCTAGCCTGGGAACCTCCATATGCCCATATGCTGAGGGATCGGCCCTAGAAAAGGCAAAAAGACAAAAAAAAACAAAACAAAACAAAACAAAACAACTAGATGGCTCTTTTCTGTAATTTAGACAAAATGCTTTTAGTAGTCCTCTATCTCTTTGACAAATCAGAAAGGTCTAGATTGCCATAATTGGAGAGCTCTGTCAAGACACTTCTAGGTTTGCATTTTTCCCAGGTTCATGTCACAATACCATAAATTATATTTAACTTTGAATGCTTATTTAAAATTGCCTTGAACCAACTGGTAGCATGACAAAGGTTTTTGCAAGCTAGGCAACATTTTAGTCTCAAACTTTGCTGAAAGCTGAAACCAGTGTGAGTTTTGACAGAGCAGGAAAGAGAGGAGGAGAAGGACATGAGGAGGAAGGGTGAGGAGGAAGGAGATGCATTAAGCAGAGGACAATACTAAGTGGATAAAATGTGATTTTTGCATTTGATGATCTCCTATTTTACCAATACCCACTTTTCCAGTTTTAATTGTGATTTGTGGTGTTATCAGTGAATCACAAGCATGAGCACAGGCACACAGGCTGAGGATTACAGTACAGATGACACAAATTGCATTTCCAGTCTTCGAAATTTCTGGTTTGGCAGTTTGCCTGCTTTTTCAGGATGGGCATTAAGGAGAAACACAATTTTTGCAAAAGCATTTCTTTCAAAAACGTGGTGCAGATTTGCATAAAGCCATTGAATTTGCTAATTGGACTACTTAAGAAATGCCACTTTTTCTGTTCTGTGAAATTAGGATTTGGTGCTGACATGATTGGCCTGTAGAGAGTGTATTTTTTCTCAGGTGTTTCCTGAAGTGATGGGTTAATAATGAGACAGGCTGTGGGCATTTTACAGTCTGACTCCAGGACTGATGTGCTGGCATTGGCCAACTAAATAGAGCTACTGTGTGTGAAGGTCATGGGTGGCCAGCTACCTCCCTGACACTTTAATATGAAAAACAATTTTAAAGACTTTCAGAACCAAGAATATTTACAAGGATTTGATTTCTGGATCTTTGAATTTTTTAAATAAGATTTTTCATGGTAATAGAATAAAAACCTAAACTTCAAAATCAAATATATTGGGTATTTGGGGGTTTTTATTTCTCTGACCCAGTCCATCATCGTAATTTTTCAAATTTAATTACTCTTATCTATTTCTGGATTTCCAACATTGGAGATTCCTCTAGGATATTAGAAGTCTGTTTTAAAATCATTTTTTTTTTAAAAAACAGATGTTCTATTGCCAGGATATAGTCCAATATGATAAGATAACGGAACTGAATGAAAAGCAGACAATTTTCACTGTTTCAAGAACTCAGACATAGGCCAAACACTCTGACATAAACGACAGCAACATCTTCTCAGATCCACCTCTTAGAGTACTGACAGTAAAAACAAAAATAAACAAATGGGACCTAATCAAACTTAAAAGTTTCTGCACAGCAAAGGAAACCCTAAACAAAACAAAAAGGCAACCCACAGAATGGGAGAAAAACTGTGCAAGTGAATCAACTGACAAGGAAGGGATTAATCTCCAAAATTTATAAACACCTTCTGCATCTCCATACCAAAAAAACAAACAACCCCATCAAAAAATGGGCAGAAGATCTAAACAGACAATTCTCCAAAGAAGACATACAGATGGCCTGGAAACACATGAAAAGATGCTCAACATCACTGATTATTAGAGAAATGCAAATCAAAAGCACTCTGAGGTACCACCTTCCACCAGCCAGAATGGCCATCATCCAAAAGTCTACAAACAAGAAGAGCTAGAGAGGGTGTGGAGAAAAAGGAACCCTAGTACATTGTTGGTGGGATTGTAAATTGGTGCAACCACTGTGGAAAGTATGGAGATTCCTCATAAAACTAAACATAGAACTACCATTTGATCCAGCAATCCCACTCCTGGGCATCTACCCAGAGAAAACCACGACTCGCAAAGACACACGTACTCTGATGTTCATTGCAGCTACTATTTTCAATAGCCAAGACATGGAAACAACCTAAATGTCCATCGACAGAGGAGTGGATCCAGAAGATGTGGTACATATACACAATGGAATATTAGCCATTAAAAGGAACAAAATACCAGCATTTTTAGCAACATGGATGGACCTAGAAATTATCATGCTAAGTGAAGTCAGCCATACAATGAGACACCAACATCCAATGCTTTCACTGACATGTGGAGTCTGAAAAAAGGACAGACTGAACTTCTTTGCAGAACAGATGCTGACTCACAGACATTGAAAAACTTATGGTCTCTGGAGGAGACAGTTTGGGGGGTGGGGGGGATGTGCTTGGGCTGTGGGATGGAAATCCTGTGACATCAGATTGTTATGATCATTATACAACTACAGATGTGATAAATTCATTTGAGTAATATATATATATTACTTTATATTGTTATATATATATATATAAAACAACTCAGTCTTGGAGTTCCCACTGCGAGCTCGACTAGTATCCATGAGGATGGAGTTCGATCCCTGACCTTACTAAGTGGATTAAGGATCTGGCATTGCTGTGAGCTGTGGTGTAGGTCAAAGATGCAGCTTGGATCCAGCGTTGCTGTGATTGTGATGCAGGCCAGCGGCTACAGCTTCTATTCAACCCCTAGCCTGGGAACCTCCATATGCCACCAATTCAACCCTAAAAAGACAAAAGAAAAAAAGGAAAAAAAGAACTCAGTCTTGGAAAATACATTTAACAGCTAATGATTTGGAACAATTTCTCTTAAGAGATTTGACAAAGTAATAGTCATTAGAGTTATTAATTTTACTGGAAACCCCGTGTAAGACATGGAATACTAGAAAACAGATTGCTGTTCCAGTCTGCTTGACAAGGGTTTGAATCTCATCTCTGCCAGCTACAAACTGTGTGAAGTTGGGCAAGTTCTGTATACTCTGTGAGCCTCAATTTCTCATTTATAAATGGATAAAGAACTAATCAAACATGAAGGACCCTTTTTTTTTTTTTTTTTTCTTTTTAGAGCTGCACCTGAGGCATAAGCAAGTTCCTGGGCTAGCGGTCGAATCAGAGCTGCAGCTGAGGTCTACACCACAGCCACAGTAACGATCTGAGCTACATCGGTGACCTACGCTGCAGCTTGTGGTAACACTGGGTCTTTAACACACTGAGCTAGGCCTAGGTATTGAACTCTCATCCTCATTGATAATAGCTGGGTTCTTAACCCGCTGAGCCACAATGGGAACTCCCTTAAGCTTGCCTTTCCAGTCTTGGAGGGGAGAAGCATGGAAAGACATGCAAAATCATGATTGTTTATGGTTATTTAAATTCCCAGTGGGTCGTAGGAACACGCAGGGCCATGAGTTAGTGAGGAAGTTCCATTTCCATGGGTGGCTCTGCTGCCCATTCTTTGTGTGATTTTGTTACTCAGCCTCTCTGGGTTTCACCTGTAGAGAAGGCGTTTGGGTCAAATCAGAGGTGATGACCATGGCCCCCTCCCCCTCTTCCCACCCAGTCATCACATCATCCAGAGACAGCATTCAGGGAGCTGACAAATCTAAACTTCTATACGGCAGGTGGATCACGTGCAGTTTTCGAAGCAGAGAGTTCAGAGATAAGAGCAGCTTTTCAAAGAAGTCTGTGATCACAAATCACTGACAATAAACCCATCAGAAAAATTAAAATATGTAATTTCAAAGGCCCTCATTGAGCAAAATACTTGTGCATTTAATCCTAGTATGCTAGGATTAAATTTGATGTGGAGTAAGAAAAGCCCACTTTTCAGTGTAATTTCTTTTCCTTCCTTTAAAAAAAAATTTTTTTTTTTTTTTTTTTTACTTTTTAGGGCTGTACCCATGGCATATGGAAGTTCCCAGGCTACAGGTCAAATTGGATCTACAGCTGCTGGCCTGCATCATAGTCACAGTAATTTAGGATTCACAGCTCAGGGCAACGCCAGATTCTTAACCCACAGGAGCAAGGCCAGGGATCGAATCCGCATCCTTATGGATACTTAGATTTGCTACTGTTGAGCCATGATAGAAACTCCATCCCAGTGTAATTTCCAAGTGTTAATGGCTATAGGATTTCAAAACAAATAGCCTCAAAGCCATTCTTCAGAGGGATATGAAAAAAGAGGAAAGGGCAGCCCACGATTTCACTATATCTAATGTGCCTAGAACTCTAATACACGTAAGTCTCTTCCACTGATCTTATTTCATGCTGTAAGCCTACATTTCCCTTGTGAGAATGCCTGAGAAATCGTTGAATCATTTGTTTTGCACACATTCGGGTGTTTTAACTTCTCCCAATATGTTAATATTTAAAAAAAAAAAAAAAAAACATGTTCCTGAGAAGAGGAATTTGCTTGGGATCTCAGTGTGTAAAGCTCATGGTTTTGGTTGCAAACTCAATGAAGTGCATCATGCTGAAATCATGAAATTATTCCAGGAGTTGTATGTGACTTTTTTTGAGAACAAAAGAAAAAAGAAAAGATTTTGGCAGCAAAGTAGGGAGTTTCCTCAAAGTTTCTGAATGCTTATATTATTCTCAGAGGAAGTTTGCCAACAGGACACTTGAAACTTTTCTGTGTTTGGAAAGCTAGGGAATTCTTATCATATGCACATGGGAAAATATAAGTTTGTTATTTGGAGATTGCGATGAAATGAACAGTGGTCTAGTTGGTTGCTGGTCAGAGGCAGGTTGAATGATTCCCAAGTTAATTTTTTCTTTCAGCTCTACAACGTCTTTCAGGCACATTCCCTGGCAAACACCTTCCAATCTCTCTTTCTAGGCAGTGACAACAGTGCCCATGATGGCATCACTGCAAAGTTGAAGCCTTGCTCCAAGGTCATGCTACTTGAGATTGTTAGCAGCTGTTTTGTCTTTTATTTATAATCCTTACCTTCTACCCCACTACCATGTCCAGCTCAGTCTTCACACAGATACTTTCAAGATTCCTCTTAGTTTCCACAGTCACAGAGTCTTTTCTCTTTTTTTAGACTGTATTTTGTTGTTGTTTTTATTGTTGTTGTTGGTGGTGGCTTTTTTGGGGGGGGGGGGCGTGCCGAAAGCATGCAGAAATTCTCGGGGCCAGGGATCAAACCTGTACCACAGCAGTAACCAGAGTCACAGCAGTGACAACGCCAGAGACTTAACCTGCTGAGCCACCAGGGGATTCCACAAAGAATTTTAATTGCATTTCATCTCTACTATGGTTACTTCTCTAAATGCTCAACTATTTTTTTCCATAATCTTTTTTCCTGCTAGTTAAGTTATACTGGGCAGTAAAAATTATCTTCCTCATGCATTCTGCATTCTGGATCTATTTACCTATTTATTTATCTGTCTATTTCATGACCCTTTAATATTTATCACTAAATACAAACAGCCTGTAAATCTTAATTTTTTCTCTCCCTATACATATTCTTCATCTTAGTTTGTCCAATGCATACATTCTATGAGGTGCTTAATGGTAAAAAGATGATAGAAAAAGGCCTCTAACATTGCAGGGAATCATAGTTTTGTAGATTAAATAGATATGTAGACAATGATACGTTTCAACACTTGTCAAATGATAAGGAACAGATTTATTGTCCAATTTTATCGTCCTCATCAGGGAACGGACCAGAGCTGTCAGTTCAATGTTATTCTCAGCACCTAGCCTGATGCCTGGCACAGAATAGGGGTAGACAACATGTTTTTTAAAATTAATTACTGAATCATGGCTGGAACAATAGTATTCTAATAGTGGCACATTCAAGCTTCAACAGAGATAGCTAGGATCTATTTTCTTCTGCATAAAGAGATCAGAGAAGGTTTCACAAAAAGGACAGTATCTGAGCTGAGACTTAAAGAATCAGTAGAAGTTGAGGAAAACATGTAAATTGGCTACTGCGGTGACAAAGGATAAATACAGGAACTGTCAGGAAACAGACCTGGCACGGACTTCTTTCTGTAAGTCAGCATTTCTGAATGTGTGTTCTGAGGACGCTGGCCCTGGCCTGTTGTTCAAAGAAAATAGATTTCCATGGGCAGTTGGTGGGCTGGTAGATGTTTAACAAGGAGGTTTCTTGGAAAAATGAAAAGTCCTGACTCACAGCATTTTGTTGGGAAGAAATGCAGGCCACTTCCTAGTATTTCCACTATACAGATATAACAGACATAAGAACAGACGTAACTTCAAGACAGTAATGTATAGTCCCAGTAGGGGAGGAAAAACAGTTTCTGCTCCACCTTCTGAGCTTTATGGCACAGATTAACAAGAGGAAAACAAACAGACGTTTATAAACATGGATGCCTCAAGATTGCATGGGGAATTCTCAGGGAAAAATGAATCACTCCTCAGAATGGCTTAGAATTCAGGTTTAAATGCCAGCTTAATAGGGGGAGGGGAGGAGGGATATAGGCCTCTTTGGGGAGAGGAAACCGTTTTTAGGAAAGCTGCAATGGGCCCCTGGAGAAGAAGATGGGAGCTGTGACAGTTTGTGACAAAGTTTCTCTCGGTAGGGTGTTGACCTCTAGTGTCTCTTTGAGAAAAGCCAGCCCTCCTTGGTTGATGAAAGTCCCAGGAAGGGAGATCTATGACAACTGAGCTCCTTTTGGAGACTCTGTCTTTTAGAAAACAGGAGTTCAAAAAAAAGAAAACAGGAGTTCAGAAAAGCTTCTCCCTGCATTTGCTGTTGAAAAATTTCAAGTGCCTATCGTTCAAAATAATCAACACACCAAAGTGGTATATTTCGAAATATGTATTCCCCCAGAATTCATACAATAATTAGAAATTGATGTTTTGTGTATTTATTACCTTGCTTTTTAATGTCTTTTACTTATTAAAGTTTATATACTTTAATTTTTTATTTTTATCTATTTTTATTTTATTTTATTTTTTGCTTTTTTTTAGGGCCACGCCCTTGGCATATGGAGGTTCAGGCTAGGGGTCCCGTGGAACCTGCAGCCACTGGCTTACACCCAGCCACAGCCAAGCAGGATCTGAGCTGCATCTGCAACCTATGCCATAGCTCATGGCAATGCTGGTAATGAACCACTAAGTGTCCATGAGGATTAGTGTCCATGAGGATTCTGGTTCGATTCCTTGCCTCCCTCCATGAGTTAAGGATCCTGCATTTCTGTGGCTGTGGTGTAGGCCTGCAGCTGTAATTCAATTCCTAGTCTGGGAACTTTCATATACTGCAGGTGCTGCCCTAAAAAGCCAACAAAACAAAAACCAACCAAACAACCTCCCCCACATTATCTGTCTTAGTTGACAGTCTGGACAATAAATAACCTTATTTTTTGTGTAGCAGAGCAGGAGTGACCTGGCATACTGTATCTTGGTGACATGTCGACTCATTGTCCAGTTGCTTTGGTCTATTACTAGAAAGAGTGATAAAATTCACTGTTTTCTATTTTCTTTCCCCCCACTTTCCTAATTCCTTATAAAAGTAATATATGCCCATTGGAATGCCTACTACAAATCATATTCTACCTTTTCAAATTTCTGCTTGATCCACACTTCTTTCAAGAATTTTTTTTGGTTTATTTTCAAATAATTGTCTACTAGTTGCAGTTATACGAATTAATTTTTTATTTCAGCATTTTCTACCTCCTACCTTTATAATTTCTACGTCTTTTTTTTGTGTGTGTGTCTTTTCTGGAGTGGCACCCGAAGCATATGGAGGTTTCCAGGCCAGGGGTCTAATTGGAGCTGTAGCTGCTGGCCTACACCATAGCTCACTCCTCAACCCTCTGAGCAAGGCCAGGGATCAAACCCTCAACCTCATGGTTCCTAGTCCAATTCGTTAACCACCGAGCCACGACAGGAACCCCCTATAATTTCTACTTTTGTCCAACAATGTATTTTTTCCCCCCAGGATACCATTTCTTTTGGAAGATTCATGTTTCTCGCCTTTGCTACTAGATCACAATCTCACAGAGTGGACTCTATGCCTTACATGTCTGTATACTTTTAATAATGCTTGGTACAGAATTGCATCAAGAGTGTTTCCCCATAAAAAACGTATTTCTGGGACTTCCCATTGTGGCTCAGTGGAAATGAATCCAACTAGTATCCATGAGGATGAAGTTTCAATTCCTGGCTTCGTTCAGTGGGTTAAGGATCCGGCATTGCCATGAGCTGTGGTGGAGGTTGCAGACATGGCTGGAATCCCCTGTTGCTGTGACTGTGGCGTAGGCTGGCGTCTGCGGCTCCAGTTTGACCCCTAGCCTGGGAACTTCCATATGCTGCAGGTGCAGCCCTAAAAAGTAAAACAAACAAAGCAAAACAAACAAACTGTATTTCTAACCTAAGAAGCAAGTGATTATAGAGCAGAGGTAACAGACACCTTCAGAATGCTCAAGTTTTGTTTCCAGCTTACACAAGCTGGTTAGCCAGAGCTGGAAGCCAATACAAAGGCAGACTTTAGCAGCACCTGGAAAATAATTCTGAATCTATGTAATGGTTAGCTGGAGCAGAGGTCTGGCTGTTAGCCCCTTATTTGTCATCTGAACCTACCACTCTCTGGAAGTGTGCCAGAAGAACAAAGAACCTTTGCTCTCCTATTTACTCCTATTTACTCTTTAATCTCTTCCTCCTTCTCCTCTTTCTCCTCATTCCCCCTCCTTCTCCCCCACCCTCTCTTTTCTTCCTCCTTTTTTTCCCCTTCTTCCTCTCCCACTTCTTCTCTTATGACCCTTTTTCTTTTTCTCTTCACTAATTTCAGGGGTACACCTTAGTTTTGCAATTCCAATCATGCTCTAGGAATTACAGAAATAGAGCCATCAACTTTAAATTGTAAAGTGGGGAGTTTCCATCATGGCTCAGCAGTTAACGAACCTGACTAGCATCCATGAGGACGAAGGTTCGATCCCTGGCCTCACTCATTGGGTTAAGATCTGGCATTGCTATGAGTTTGGGGTAGGTCGCAGGCGCAGCCCAGATCCCATGTTGCTCTGGCTTTGGAGTAGGCCAGTGACTACAGCTCTGATTGGACCCCTAGCCTCGGAACCTCCATATGCCAAGGGTGTGGCCCTAAAAAGACAACAAAAAAAATTGTAAAGCGGAAAGACGAAAAATAAAATCTAATTATTATCAAATCTTTTGTTTTGGCCACTGTTTTTCTTACCATCAGCTTTTTAATCTCCCTAGAAATTTGAGAAACCTGACAGGTAGTTCTGTAGCTCCTGGTCTTACCTAAACTCTTAGAAGAGCAGACAATCTTCTGTAATGCTCTTGTGATTAATAATGCTGGGTAGAGAAATAATCCAGCCTGTTTATGCTAGTGTGCTTTCATGATAAATTATGTCTATTATTTGTAGACTGTATCTAAGAATTTTTATCTCAATATTGTATTATAAAATTAGAATATTTGAGGGGGTTGGTAGATGTAAATGATTACATTTAGAATGGATAAGCTGACCTACTGTACAGCACAGGGACCTATGTCCAATCTCTTGGTTGGAACATGATGGAAAATAGTATGGATAAAAGAATATATATATGGGAATTCCTGTCGTGGTGCAGCGGAGGCAAATCCGACTAGGAACCAAGAGGTTTCGGGTTTGATCCCTGGCCTCATTCAGTGGGTTAAGGATCCCAAGTTGCCATGAGCTACAGTGTAGGCTGCCATGACCTGTGGCTTGGATCTGGCATTGCTGCGGCTGTGGTGTAGGCCGGCAGCTGCAGCTCCGATTGGATCCCTAGCCTGGGAACCTCCATGTGCCACGGGTGTGGCCCTAAAATGACAAAAAGAAAAAAAAAAAAGAAGAATATGTATGTATGACTGGGTCAACTTTGTTGTACAGCAGAAATTGAAGGAACGTTTTATTTTATTTTGTTTTTTTAGGGCCATACCCACAGCATATGGAAGTTCCCAGGCTAGGGGTCAAATCAGAGCTGCAGCTGTGAGCCTACGCCCCAGCCACAGCAATGCTGGATCCTTAACCCACTGAGCGAGATCCGGGATAAACCCGTGTCCTAATGGATACTAGTCGGATTTGCGATTGTTGATCCACTATGGGGACTTCCTGAAGGAACATTTAAAATAACTATAATTTAAAAATTGTTTATAAAATACTTACATGCATTTAAAACAGTGTGTGTAAAATAATTAAAGGCACAAGGACATGCCATGATATAATGTTAAGTGAATAAAATATTGTACAAAGAAAAAAATTAGGATATTTTATTATTAAATAAATTTATGGGAGTTCCCATCATGTGCAGCAGAAACAAATATGACTAGGAACCAGGAGGTTGTGGGTTCGATCCCTGCCCTTGCTCGGTGGGTTAAGGATCCAGCGTTGCCGTGAGCTGTGATGTATGTCGCAGACGCCACTCAGATCCGGCATTGCTGTGGCTCTAGTGTAGGCCAGCAGCTACAGCTCTGATTAGACCCCTACCTGGGAACCTCGATGTGCTGCAGGTGTGGCCTTGAAAAGAAAATAAAAAATTATGTATTATTTTAGCTCTAGAGGAAATCAGAGAAACCATGTTGTTTAACTGCATTACAATATTATAAGAAAAATTTAAAGGCACATTACTGGCCTGCTGAAGGTAAGAGGTGGAAAGTAGTTATCATCTCTCCTTAGAGCCATGACACTTTTCTGTAATATCATTTAGCGGTTTGGTTTTGTTTTGTCTTTTTTTAGGGCTGCACTCATGGCATATGGAGGTTCCCAGGCTAGGGGTCCAATCAGAGCTGTAGCTGCTGGCCTACACCACAGCCACAGCAATGCCAGATCCTTAACCCACTGAACGAGGCCAGGGACCAGACCTGCAACCTCATGGTTCCTACTCGGGCTTGTTAGCCATTGAGCCACCACAGGAACTCCCACTTAGTGTTTTTGAGGATTGTTCATTCCTTAGTCCCTAAAGGATTCCTGTGATTTTTATTTATTTATTTCTCTTTGCTTGACTTTTGAATCCCATTCCTTTACCTCCTTTTGTTTTCGAACATGTGTCCTCGAAGGGGGAAAAATCTTCCTTGGCCATGAATGGCTTCCTGGAGGATGAGAGGTGGTTAAATGGAGCTCAGGAATTACTGGGGAAGCACAGAAAGCCGGTGTGGTCTACAGAGAGACAAGACTCCTCAGGAACTAAGTTCAAGTTTGATGTCTTCTGCAGGTTCTGTGACCTTTGCTCCAGCTCTCTTAGTCTTGGGCTGCCTCCTCTGTGGGAGGAAAGCCTTTTAACATTCTCTTTCACAACAAAGGACTAAAGAATGCATTGCTATTGCTAGAGAATTTGCTGTTTAAAATGTGCTTGGGCTGTGGGATGGAAATCCTGTGAAATTGGATTGTTATGATCATTATACAACTACAGATGTGATAAATTCATCTGAGTAATAATAAAAAAAAGAAAAAAGAGAAAAAAAAGAAAAGACATAAGGCAAAAATAAAAGGCAAAAAAACCCCACCAGTTTTGATACAACAAAAATATATAAAAATTAAAAAAAAAGTGTCACCTTGACATTCCATCCTACCTCTCTCTGTTCCTAAAAATAGAAGACTGGTCAAAAATGAGCACTTGAATTGCCTTTGTTCTTTCAAAATCCAAGATATTTCATTGCATGCCTGACTCTTAGTAAAAAATGCTGAGGACCTTTTAAAAAGGCATTTTTATCTGAAGGCAATCTGTTAATACAGGAGGCCCAGGTAAACGTTTCAGATTAGAAAAGAAAGGAAGTCAATAAAGCTTCCCATTGATGATTTAAATGTTTTCAATGGGTTTAGGTGCAGAAGACATTTTAGAAATTTGAGGAATGTGAGAATTATTTAGACTAACCTCTAGGGGAAATAGTGAAGGAAATAATTGCTATCTACTTCAACCCTGGTTGAAGTTAGTTAGCATATTCTTTGCATGAGTACCTCAGCAGTAGTGGGTATGAGGATGATGAGAAAAGTAGGCTTAATTCAAGACAGAGGATTATCATTGTTGGTATAACGAAGTGCTAGAGGAACAAAGGATGTTTCATTGATTTTTGGACATCACTGAAATGACTTACCACGAAGGCTAGGCTGGGACAATAGAAATGGGGCTGAGACAGAAAAAGACTGGGAGGAGTTCCCCGTCCTGGTGCAGTGGTTGGCGAATCCGACTAGGAACCATGAGATTGCAGGTCCGATCCCTGCCCATGAGATTGCAGGTTCGATCCCTGCCCTTACTCAGGGGGTTAAGGATCCGGCATTGCCATGATCTGTGGTGTAGGTTGCAGACGAGGCTCGGATCCTGCGTTGCTGTGGCTCTGGTATAGGCTGGTGGCTACGGCTCCAATTAGACTCCTAGCCTGGGAATCTCCATATGCCGCAGGAGTAGCTGAAGAAATGGCAAAAAGACAAAAAAGAAAAGGACTGGGAAAGGAAAATTAAAATGGTATTGGTATCGCTGAGAGTGATCTCTAAGATGGAGCTGGGAGGCCTTTAAAGAAGTGCAACCTACGCACATCTCAGCCTGGATGGACTCTGTACTCTTGGCCGCTAACTGTCCTGATAACTTCATCCAGAACATCCGGAACAAGGTACTTATTGGACGCTTACTCTAAAATATCTTGTGATAGCTTATCAACTCTGACCCTGAAATGACTTGTGATTCCTTAAGGATGAATATTTCCTGACTCACATCAGAGTCAATCACCATTCTCACCAGGCAGCTTTTAACAACCTCATGGCGTTTTGTCTTTATAAGCCCCTGACTTTTTCTCTTCCCAGGAACACTCTCAGAGTTACTCTGAATCTGTGTCTCCCAAACTGGAATTCTTTAGATCCTGAATAAACTCTTTTCTTATTGGCCACCTCCTGAATTATTTTTTGGTGGATAAGACAAAAGAAGAGCTTAGTGGGGGTTCTCTGAGGAGTAGTACCTTCTCTCCGTGGTCTTGTGCTGTCATTTAATGGATGTTCCAACCATGGAATCTTATTTTTTAATTAGAAATTAAATTCTTTACTTAATTTTTTTTTTTTGCCACACAAAAATAATCGATCTTGCTTAAAACCTTCAAGAAAGACAGCCAGTTTCAGTAAATAGTACCCCTCTCTCCAGAGAAATAGTCTTTATTGTAAATGTAAATTGCAAAGGCATTTCTCTTAAAAGCTGAGCTCAAGTTTTTCTTTAATGTCCTCAATAGAGAAGCCTACCAGTTGTTCAATCCCTATTCAGCCTCCTCTTTACCAAGATTAATTATGTGATTAAGCCACGGCATGTTTTTAACCCTTTCCTAACAATCTATTAGGTTGAACATAGGAAACTGCCATCTTTGTAGGTCATGGATGGTTGTGTTTTCAGTTTCATATGTTCAACTTATTATTTCAAATTTCATTTCTCTAATTTTGAAAAATATTAGAACTAGAGTCTGGTTTTTAGTGAGTGAAGAATTACAGTGTGTACATGCCAAAAACTATTTCAAATATTAAACTTTTAATAAGGGTACAATAATGAACCTACTGACTTTAAAAAGATGTAGCACCACTAATTTCTTAAGATGAAGAAAATATAGTGCCTCCTCAGATTCTTTCAGTCATGCTTAATCATTATCTATTCCCTGTCTTTCCCTTATATCATTTTTTTCCCCTCTCTTTCTCTCCTTGGTTCTCTTATGTAACTTTTTTTTTTTTTTGTCTTTTGTCTTTTTAGGGCCACTCCCTCAGCATATGGAGGTTCTCAGGCTAGGGGTCTAATCATTGGAGCTGCAGCTGCCTGCCTACACCACAGCTATAGCAACACAGGATCCAAGCCGAGTCTTCGACAAACACCACAGCTCACGGCAACACCAGATCCTTAACCACTGAGCAAGGCCAGGGATCAAACCCGAATCCTCATGGATGCTAGTCGGGTTTGTTAATTACTGTGCCATGACAGAAACTCCTCTTACGTAACTTTTATTCCATTTTATTTCTTCCACATCAACTTCAATTTAATACTTGAAGTGCCAAATCAGCTTGCAAATTTTATGAAAATGTGATGTACTTCATTATCCCAATAGATAAAAACATTGTACAACCTCAAAGCCAGGCCCCCATCTCTTGTTGCCTCCTCTAACATTGACATGACAAGGACTCTCTGTTTCCAGGTTTGTGAATTGACAAGATGCTTAAATGAAGAGTTGACTTCCCCAGGCAATGATGGACTAGAAGGACCACAGCTGGTACAGTTCTGTAAGTCAACATCCACAGCGTGGCATGGGTGAGTTTGATGTTCAGAGTGTCGGAAGGCTGAAATCAAGGTGTAGACTGGGCTGAGTTGGCATTTGGACTCTTCTGGCGGAAAAAATCCACCTTCTAAGTTCATTCTACTTGTTGGCAGAACTCAGTTCCCGTGGTTATAGGACTGAGGTCCCTGATTCCAAGCTGGGTACTAGTAAGGGACGGCTCTGTGCATTTACAAGATGCCTCCATTCCTTGACATATGGCTCATTCATCTTCAAGCCAGAAATGAAGGTTTGGAATCTTAGTCCCGCAGAAAATCTCTGACTTCTTCTCCAACAAACTTCTTTTTGTATATACAAGTTATAGTGGAAATTGTGAACCTGCTGAAAGCTCTATAATACATTCCCAGAGTTCCCGTCATGGTGCAGTGGAAATGAATCCAACTAGGAACTATGAGGTTGCAGGTTTGATCCCTGGCCTTGCTCAGTGGGTTAAGGATCTGGCATTGCTGTGGCTGTGGTGTAGGCCAGCAGCTACAGCTCTGATTGGACCCCTAGCCTGGGAACCTCCATATGCTGTGAGTGCAGCCCTAAAAAAGACAAAAAGTCCAAAAAAAAAAAAAATACTTTCCAAAGTCCAGAGAAAGTCATTTAATATTCTATATGCCTCTGATTACTCTGTTACTGTATAAAGTTGTGGTTTACATGCAGCTATTCCAATGTAATGATGCCAAAGGAAATAAGAAAGAATCATTTAACTTGGTGTCTTTGTAAAAAAAAAATAGATAGTTCTGTAGTTTGTGCATTAACCTTTGGATGGCTAACTTCAAATTCTTTGAAAAATAATGACCATCTTTTCCTTTTTTGTTATATAACGTAACATTCTCTTATGTCTGTCACAGTAAGTTCTAAATGCGTTATAGAAGAAATGTGCCTTTTTTATACACTCTCATCTATTTTGACTTTGTACTCATGACTCATTCTTTCAGGCATTATTTATGCCAATTATGTCAAAGAGCACTTGAGTTTCTTTTTGCTTATTTTCTCTCTAGTGTTGGTTAATGAATATGCAATTATCTCTCTCCATTTCTGCTATTTTTCTTAACCTGTTTTTTCAGAACAAATCTTTTTCATTGAGTAAAAATGCCAGGGTGAGTTAAGCAGGTATTACCAGTACCCTTGTGAGTGCTTAATTAACATAGAGTTTCCCCGTCTACAACAAAGATGTTAGTTGAAAGCATCAATTATAAAATTAGTAGAGTTTAACAATTTAACATTTTATATTACTTGATTTTGCATGGATTGATAAAACAAGATATGATGATATAACTTTTGCTTTCATTTTGGAAAAGGGATGAATTTCTATTTTTAATTTAGAATATCCCATCATTAGATGCCTTTAAGAATTTAGTTTATATAACTGATATTTGTCACTTTGATTTGCCGTGCATACAATCCAATCATATAGATATTGTACAAACATCTCCAAGATTTGGCAAGAAAGCGTGGCTTTCCATATGCAATATGTCAGCCAAGTCCTGAATTTGCGTTGTTTGGTGATATTCTGTCCTCTTGAGACAACTCTGACTAAAATGAAATGCTTTCTGGTGAACAAGTTTCCAAGCTTCGGGAATCTATGCACTGAAACAGTAATTCAAAGGACTTGGCATTAGAGAAATGATTGTAAAATATCAAAACCATGTACTAACTTTTTTTTTTTTTTTTTAAGCAGCCACAAAAATGGCAGTATCTGTGAAGTGAACTTTTGGTTTATCCTACCTGCCAAGTGTAAAAGGTTGACCTCTTGGAAAATGGAAGCATGTATAGGCTAAACGAATTTTTAAATATCCTTTGTTCTATCATTTCACTGACCCAGCATTGGAGAGGGTTTTCTCCTCCAGGTGAAAGCTGTTTTTAGATTGTGTCTTCCTTTTTCATTGCTAGGCAACAGATCTCCCATGGCCCTTCCTGGATTTCCATTCTTCAGCACCACTACCTGGATGTTTGTCACAGTCTCAGGGATGGGGGAATGTGTGTGTGGTATGGGGGTGTGTGAGGAGGTAGGTAAAAGTTCCAGAAGCAATCTTGCTTTGCAAAATGTATGTAGTTATATTAGGCTAAATATCTCTGAAACGTGTGACGACTTAATGTTTCCCAAGAATCAAATTGATGTGATGCCACTGATTTTCTTAGGAAACAGTTATATCCCCATTGCTCAAATTTTACATCATCATTCCCTGGAAAAACTGTGCTTTCATTTTCTGGTTGAGAAACGGAGAACTACACCGTTTCACCCAATTAAGTCAGATAACAACTGGAGAAGAGGAGATGTGTGACCCCAGCAGGGAATGGGGTAACCAGAGGTGGAGCAGATGGAGAGCTAAAATGACTTTCCAGCTTTGCTGAGTTAGGTTTCCACAGACCTTTTATTACTTTGAAATGCAAATTCCCAGAATGCCAGACACACCCATATTCCAATGCAAGTACAAAAACAAAATTGAAAGTCAACCACAGTTGAGTTTATTGCACGTCATTTTGATTGGTCTTGTTGCCTCCCCACTGCTTCTCACCCCCAACTAACTTGGATGATCAAAAGCTGTCTTTGTTTAATGAGGACAACACATGTATTAAGAGGGTAATTCACACAAGGGGCTTTCCCATGTAGATAGATACTCAATTGACCAGAGCCTCCCTCCTCTTTTTGCTAATGGCTTTGAACACCACTAGGTTTTATTGATGTGGGCTTTTTTTTTTTTTTTTTACTGATGGTACAGCTGACCTTTACCAGGGAAGGTAATAGAGACAAATCCTTATATCCAGCCCTTGTTGCTGTTGGGCTTATTTCCTCTTCTCACACAAGATTAAGAGGTAGGCTTACTTGAGATTCTTCGTTCTGGCAAGCCTTGTTGCTGAACTTGGCAGGAGCACTGAAATATCTTTATTAGAAGCCATGAATCAAGCTCCATCAGAGAATTCACAACCTTCCAAATCTGGCTGCCTTCTTTTGTTAAACTTCACAGAAAGGTGGGGCTTAAAATAAAGTTTATTTTCGGGTGCAGAGATCCAATGAGAACAGTAAATCTTGTTCTATAGCATATGTGGGAAGTCATCATTTCAACTAAAACACATCAACCTGTGATTTAAAACTTTTGTCTACAGAAGTTCTGAATATAATCCAGAGAATTTTGCTTATGAAAAGAGTTGGGCTGTGAAGGACCTCTGATGGATTTTGAAAAGCGCCACTATTTTCCTTGAGCCTGATGAAAATCCATTGGCTTTGGTTCTTAAAAGATGCATGTTGGAATAGCTATAATGGGAAATTCTGTTAGTACTTCCTTAGAGCAAAGGTTTAAAATTGCTTTCTCAAAATTGCTTCCAAGTTCTAGAAATCTAGCCTGAGGGAGCCCAAAATCTCGGAGATCTGCAAGACTGAACCTGCCACTCAGGCATGGGCTCAGCTCTCAAGGGAAGCTACAGACAATGAGGGGATTTAAAAAATATTGGCAAGAGAAGTTAAGCTTGTGTCTAGGTGCTTTTAAACCTGAGTCTTCTTTTCACAGCATGAGCTGAAGTCACAAGGTCCCTTACAAAGTGAATGGTGACCTGAGACAAATGTGCAGAATGGGCCACAGAGAATCTCAAAAGCTTCTTTGATCCTAGAAATGGTAGTGTGGGGAGGCGGGGGAAGAAGCCAGTCTCTTGACCAAGGTGAAAGGGGAAAAGATGGACTCAGTCCACGGAGATCAGGCAAGGTAAGAGAGCATCTTCAAAGATGGTTTTGGTGCGTACCATCACCTTGAATGAGCGGTGACCCCATTCATCGACTAGACTGCAATCCTGGACCCACTCAGAGAATCACAGAATTGTCCAGATACATAGGGTGGAATGGCATTTTTAGAAGACTGTTAGGTACAAATTACTATGTATATAACAGTGGTGGACATGAATGCTTTATATCACTTGTTGCTTTGTACAAAGTAAAACTCCTCCGATTGTTTATGAAAATGGTGAGTTGGAGGCATTAGCCTTATATTAAAAAAATGCAGTGTTTTTAAGATTGGATGTGATTATTTCATAGAAGACAATTCTATGTTTGAATAGAGAAGGAAAGGCACTGGTTATTTTAGCTCCTATTACTGAGTCCTTGATACTTTGATCCCTGAGCTGTGGATTTAGTGGGCTAAATGGTTCATGTTTACTATGTCCCTTTAAGTCTCAGATGTCCCAAGAATGCATTTTTTTTCAGTTGTGTAATAGCAGCTGAACGAAAACACTGAAATAGGTTGAATCTTGCTACGTCCAGTGTCTGTCTATTGCTCTTAATTGTTCAGAATGCTACGCCAGGGTGTGACCCTGTTGCTTAGATTAGTGGGTAGATTAGGAAATGGAACACCTTAGCTAAGAATGAGTGCACTTAACATGCCACCTGGCACATCTCACAGCCACTGTGTGCTGTAAACACTCCTTGTTTGTTAAGTCTTACAGTACAAATTTGACCCAGTGGCTGAGGAAACAACACACCATTGTTTCCCCCACATCCATTAAGAACGTTTGGCTTGGAAGCTTATCTTTCCCTTCCTATACATCTAAACCTTCTGTCAAAAATTAAATGGGGTTGGAGCAAACTCTCCAAGATCTGGGAGGTGTTTGATGAAACTCTGGGTGTTTTTTTTTGTTGCTGTTTTTTGTTTTTTTAGGTAATGGCCATGCCTTTTCTCTCTGGTACAGACTGCCTGTCACAGAAATTCCCATAAATTAAACTTCTTTCTATGAGGGGGAGGAATGAGGAAAGGAACACTTCTGTTTTCATTTCTTCCATAGCATAATGCATATTTGCTTTATATCATGAGAGGGTGACAGGTTTGGACTCTGCTTCCAGATGTCCAGATGGTTTAATAAAACACGAATAATAACACCTGACGTATTTTCTTTTTTCTGATCCAGAAAGAAATAGCTTTGTATCAAGCCAACTTGTAAGTTATAAGTTGAAGGAAACTGTTATGTAAATAAAGAAGACTGATAAAAGAGAAGAAAACAGGACAGGTAAAGGCACTCTGCCCAGGAGAAAAAAAAAAAAAAGGCATACAATAAAAATGACTTTTTTTAAACAAAGACTGAAATGTTTATATGATTTAGCACAGTCTGAATTACATGTAGCTCTAGCCTCTGAGGTCATCTCAAATCCAATATATTTGCAAATAGCTCGTGTCCTTAGAGTCTTTGCTCTACAAGTCAATAAAACTGTGTTGAAAGTTTAAAGTAAATGAAAAAAGTAACAGTGTTAATAAGCAAGTTAAGACTCTGATGGCTTACCTCAGGCAGACATTCATCAACTTCCAGACACATACTATTTGGAGTAAGCTTAATTTATAAATGTAAAACTCCATAACCCCTAAAAATTAAAACTTTCCTTTTCAATATGAAGTTAGTATTTTTAAAGCCTCTTGACTACATCTTTTAACAAAAAGCATGTATGTGTAGTTGAGAGAGACTTGCTCTTTTCTTCACAATAGCCACTTTAAATAAGAAAGACTGAAAAAGGCCTTAGTTAAAGATTTTGCAATTCCATCTTGGCTATATAAACAATTTAAAAATAATGAACGAGTGGTGGCCTAGCAGGTTGAGGATCTGGCATTGTCACCACTGTGGCTCAGGCCACTGATGTAGTGTGGGTTCAGTCCCTGGCCTGGGAGCTTCTGCATGCTATGGGTGCAGGCCAAAAATAAATAATCAAAAATTTTTAAAAATGAAAATAACAAACTAGTGTTTTCAGAGAAAAAAAATGGAATGGAAAATATTAAATATGCAGATTTTCAAAAACTCAAAGTTCAGTATCATACACTACACATATTTAAGACTGAATTTTTTTTTTGTCTTTTTGCCTTTTCTTGGGCCACTCCCGTGGCATACAGAGGTTCCTAGGCTAGGGGTTGATTCGGAGCTGTAGCCACCGGCCTATGCCAGAGCCACAGTAACACGGGATCCCAGCCGTGTCTGCAACCCACGCCACAGCTCACAGCAACACCGGGTCCTTAACCCACTGAGCAAGGCCAGGGATTGAACCTACAACCTCGTGGTTCCTAGTTGGATTCGTTAACCACTGAGCCACGATGGGAACTCCTAAAACTGAAATACTGAAAGGAAATCCATTTAACCTTTGAAAAAAAATGCTATTTCCTTTTATAATCTTCATGCAGTAATTTCAACATGTTTATTATATTATCACTGGGCATTCTTAATGCTTGACTATTTGATATATGGAGATTTCTTTCACATTTTTATTGAATATGTAAAATATATGTAATATAAGTGTGTATAGATGTATACAATACATATAAACATATAAGACATATAAACATGTAAGATACATGAATATGTTATATATTCACCTAATTGTTTAACATTAATATTTCGAAAATATTCTGAATATTCTGATAATTCAATTGAAAAGTTTGTGAATGAGTTTTACAAACATTCATACATATGTATTTAGATTCAGGACCAGCCAGGTTATTCAAATAATTTCAGCTTTGAGTAAATATGCTAGGATGACCAAAGCAATTCTGCTGACATTTCCTAATCATTTTTTTGAAAGGGTGGATTGGGAGTAAAGGGCTGTGCAGGCTGCACTGGGGCCCTGACAGGTGCTGCTGAGCCCAATATTGGAGCTGTTGGAATAATGTCTAAGAAAGAAATAAATGATACAAATTAAAAAATAAGAAAAAATAAAATTACTTGAGCACTCACTAAACTCATACATATATAATTATAGGTAATATATTATGTATAATATATTGCGTATTGTATGTGATATATTACAAATATACATAACTTCTCTTTAAGACTCGCAGGAATCTAAAAAGAAAGTTTCTAATAGAAAGCTACTATTAATTTTATTACCCCAATTTTCTATATTAAAAAAATTGAGGTAGGGAATTCACTTCACGGCTCAGTGGTCAACAAAACTGACTAGCATCCATGAGGATTCGGGTTTGATCCTCGGCCTCAATCAGTAGGTTAAGGATCTGGCATTGCCATGAGCTGTGGTGTAGGTCATGGATGCGGCTCAGATCCCACCTTACTGTGGCTGTGGAGTAGGCAGGCAACTGTAGCTCTGATTCAACCCCTAGCCTGGGAACATCCATATGCCCCAAGTGTGGCCCTGAAAAGCAAAAAAAAAAAAAAAAAAAAAAAAAAATTTGAGGTAGAAAGATGTTAGTTACTTACAGTAAGTGGCAATCCTTTTATTCATTGCTACCCAGACCTGGCTTTCTGGCCTGAACTGTGCTAAGATCCTCCTGTTTATCTTTGTAGGAAGAAATGTGCTAAGACTTATTTGGCAGCCCTGAGGCCACATAGGCAAGTGAGAATTCAGTTGAAATCTTTGGACCTGAAGTTAGAGCCCAAAGCAATGGCTCAGACAGTGTTTTCTATAGATAATAATTATGCAGGGAAAATCAAGGACCTGATTTTAAAAATCAAAAAAGCTCTATCACAAAGGAACAGAGCTCACACCCAGAGAGAAGGTGACCTTAAATGCCTTCGGAATCTGTCATTAAGGTGGGTACCTTACAAAGAGGCCAATATATAACCTAGTGGAATGAACTGTAGACTGTAGACACACAGGTGGGAGGCTGAGGTTCTAGCCTTAGCTCTCCCAGTGAGTCAAATGGCTGTAAGTATGTCATGGGAACATTGGGTAATCTATTAAGAGTACAAACAAAAACAACATGCTCAAATGCTTTCAAAGAAAGACATTCTAAACTCAAGATATTATCATTATTGTTATTAGAATAAGAAAACAAAACCCATTGCTATAGTCCTAAAATATTTTCTCTGGAGCTTATTTTTTTCATTTTTAAATTATAGTTGATTTACAGTGTTCTGTCAATTTATACTGTACAGCAAAGTGACCCAGCTATACAGACACAGACACACACACATTCTTTTTCTTATATTATCTTCCATCATGTTCTATCACAAGTGATTGAATATGGTTCCCTGTGCTATTCAGCAGGACCTCATTGCTTTCACAGAAAGACATTATAAACTCAAGATATTATCATTATTATTATTAGAATAAGAAAATAAAACCCATTGCTATGGTTCTAAAACATTTCCTCTGGAGCTTATTTTTCCCAGCATTTAATGAATATTTTGGTCCATTTCCTTGCAAATGTGTGAGAAAAGCAGAGGACGAGGTAGAAGGAGTTGGGTGCATGAGTGATCCAAGAGCAGCAAGGTAGGAAAATGTAGGAGTTTGTCTCTCTTTTGTTGCTCCAACATTTCATATTCAATATCGAAATCTTGCCCTTGAGCTACATTTATTATTTATAATTTTTTTTTTTAGATTTAGAAGTTGGTCTACTGATGTTTGGGTAGGTAGAAAGGTAAGACTAATAGATTCTTTAAAAAATATAAATATATATGCAGTATTTTTTTCCATATAGATTCTCATGACTTCTGTAGTTTTATTGTTTTGTTTTTTTTTTCTTCCTCTTGGAAATATGCCAGCATACTGAAGGTTAAAAGTCACACTGAGGAATTTACTTCTTAAAGATTTTAGCAAATGTCATATTCTGAGGCTGTCATTTACACAATCAAAGCTTCTATCTTTGAAGTAGACATTTACAGGGGGGAAATAAACACTAAGTTCCTATGTTTGCCTTATGCCATTATTTCAAGTTCTTTCTCGTAAGTAGTTCATGTATTTTCTAGAAGTTGGATTCAGATTCTTCAGCCATAAGATTAAAGCATAATTGTCAATTAGTCATAGGGCCCACCATGAGAATGATGTGCAAATGGACTTTCTGAATTTTAATTTTTTGGCATCACACTTATAATTTTCTTTTTAGAGATTTATAGACACATTTAAATAGATCTTTCTACTGAGTCTAGGATTCTCTGCTACATTCTATTTGATATAGTAACTCCAAGGTCCCCTTCTGGATTGCATTACTCACGTCTAGGGTGGGAGAGGGAGTGTAGGATGAGTAGAAATGAGGAAAATTAAGACTTTATAGATCCTGTGGTTTGATAAACATTGATATTCTACCAGGCATAGTCTGCTTCTGCCAGAACCCTTGTGGAGGAGGACAGGCTGTTGGCAAATGAGCTGATATGAAACCTAAAAACCTAAACAGTGTAATTTAAAATATTTCCTGATTAAACAAAATAAAAGTAAAAGGTCAGAATCTCAAAAATAGGAGGATATGACACTAATCTACTGGTAAAGTGGTACCATGGTTTGAATGAGGCTTGAACGGTATTCTTTCTTTTTTTTTTTTTTTTTCTGAAATCAGACTATAAACCAGATATATTGAACTGGAGTTTTCCCTTCCAAATATTGTACATGGCATTATTTTTTCTTAGTATTGTAATTTCATACACCAGACAGTTTATTAATCTTATCCTTTTTATAAAATATTAGCTCAATACCAAGTGATCAGGTTGTAGTTTTAAATCTTAATATGATACCTCTGCCTTTGCTTAGAAAGAAATCGAGACATATTTTTAAGGTCTTTTTTCTACAGAAAATATTTTTCCCAAACGGATTTTTATGGGCATTCTTCTTTCAAGCTCCTCCATAAATATTTGGAAACCTCTCTTCAGTCAAATAACCTTCCATTTGATATGTTAGAAAAAAGGCAGGTAAAGATGTAGGGGATAGATAACAGGATGGGAGGAAAAAGAAGGACCTCTTTTCTCTTGGAAAAGCAAAGTTTATTAAATAAGAGCTGAACCAGCTTCAGTTACGTCTGGATGCAATTCTGGTAGTTAATCATTGCTTTTTTTTTCCCGTGAGACAAGTTGAAGTTTTTCAGAAAGCTGGTTCGTTTCCAGTTTGGATGGAAAGTGTGGCAGAGGGATCAGGCAAATATCTTGTAAGGACAGATTGCCAAGAAAATCATTGACTGACAGGATCTGGTGAAGCCAAGGGATGGGGAATGGGAGTAGCAAGGCACATCTTACGGTTTAAAATATGGCATCTATTCAGTTTGTTTGGAGCAGGTTTCTGGCTGGAACCCTCTTCCAGGACATGATTTCTTATGACTTTGCCAATTTTTGGTGTCAGGGTTCATGCTCATATGTAGTCCTAAGTCATCCAAATATTAGGATATAATTTATTTATTAACATTCTTTATATAGACTGGTTCTGGAGAAAATTAAAGTAGGTGAGGTTGGATTTTTGTGTAATTTCTGTCACTTTACAATTCTTTCTTTACCTCTACCTTATGATCTGGTCTCCACGGAGACCCTCCTTCCTCAGTAGCACGATCAAGAACTCTGTCTTCCATGCCTGTCTGTTTCTCCACCTAATAACATTCCTATTCTCTTTCCTGAGGGCAATTTCTCTGCTGAATCTAATCTGATAAACTAATGCCTGCTGAGTTGTTAAGTAATAAATAATTGCTCCTACTTTGGCCATCTAAGATTATAATTTTGAATAATAAGATCTATCAAAACTTTATCTTGTAAGCATGACTAATGTTGGATTTTTTATATAATAGAGCAGCTGGTTAGAGAGAACATTTTAGATTAAGCAACTTCCCAATGGCTCACTCCCCTTTCTGGGCATATTTTTCTTTTTTCTTTTCTTTTTTTTTTTTTTGTCTTTTTGCCATCTCTTGGGCCGCTCCCGAAGCATATGGAGGTTCCCAGGCTAGGGGTTGAGTCGGAGCTGTAGCCACCAGCCTACGCCAGAGCCACAGCAACTCGGGATCTGAGCAGCGTCTGCAACCTACACCACAGCTCACAGCAACGCCGGCTCCTACCCGCAACCTCATGATTCCTAGTCGGATTCGTTAACCACTGAGCCACGACGGGAACTCCCGGGCATATTTTTCTAACAAGACTTTCAAAGTTGGCATCAGACATTGATAAAAAGTGCATGACTTGGAATTCCCATCGTGGCACAGTGGAAACGAACCTGACTAGGGACCATGGGGTTGTGGGTTCAATCCCTGGCCTCGCTCAGTGGGTTGAGGATCAGTGTTGCCATGGGCTGTGATGTGGGTCACAGACACTGCTTGGATCCTGCATTACTGTGGTGTAGGCCAGTGGCTGTAGATCTGATTTGACCCCAGTCTAGGACCCTCCATATGCCATGGGTGTGGCCCTACAAAGCAAAAAAAAAGAAAAAAGTACATGACTTGATGACCACATATGTACACTATCAAAGGAATGCTTAGTCCTGATAAACTAAGTTTTGTGGGTTTTTTTCCATCTAATATTCTTGAATCTATGAAATGCTGCAGTAAATGAAAATAAACTGTTGTGACTAATTTAACCTGCCCTGTATTCTAGTATTCACTCCCTGGAAAAGTCCATCTTCCCAGATGCTTTACATGTTAGTTGGCATGTTGTTGGTTGTAAATAACAAGACCTCCAACACAAACTGGCATAAATAATTGGCTCATGGATCCGAAAAAATCCAGGAATGTTTTAGGGCAGTCTCCCAGTTTTCTGTGACTCCCTTGGCTGTGCCCTCCTTGGCATTCTGGCTTCACCCTCAGGCTGGCTCCTACCATATTCTCCAAATAGCTGCCAGTCAGTAGCAATGAGGGCAACATGTTACTTGATCCACATCCAAGGGGAGAGATACTGTCACTTTCTATAACTATTTAAATAAGTCTTGAGATTTACTTTGATTGGGCCAACCACTGTGGCCAGGAAGAAACCAAATGCTGATCCGGGCTTGGGTGAAAACCTCTATTGAATCGATCTTTGTGTTAAGTGGAGGAAAATAATTCAGCTTGGAGCTAGGATTGGAGTCCGTCCATTCAAACCTCACTGGGGGAGGGGCACTTCCAAAGGCGAATCTGAATGCAATTTGCAAAAGTGGAATAAATTCTAAGTATGGAATCAAATATTATTCACCAAGTTCCTTTATATGGAATGCAGTCTTCCAGCTTTTTGAAAACCACACAGGAAAACAGAGGTGTAGAGTTCATTGTCTGCAAAACAGGAAAACTGTACGTGACTCGCATCTTGTTCAGCAAAGTTCTTTCTACTCTAGTGACCAAATCTTTACTCCTTTCTTAGAACTGGATCTACTTACTTAATGTGAGAGATTCTAAGTACCACGTGGTTAAATGGCACTGCCAGCCCTCAGCCCTGTGGAGAAATTCTGAGATGCCACATAGAATTAATTTAAGACGAAAAGATGGTAGCCAGCCAAAGTTTTGAATTGCTCATGGTTTGGTGTAAGATTTATGTGCCCATCCTGAGACTGAAGACAGGGCATGTGTGAATCTTCTATTTATAAAAAGAGAATTCTGAGGAGAGAACCAATTCACTGGTTCGAGAGGCATCTAGGAATTGATTTCCTTTCTCCTCATCTCTCTTCTTGAGTCTATTGCTACTGTCTTATAAAAATCAATCGTTAGAAATTTTAATTTGATGTCTTTACAATAGCTTTTTTCTTTATTACAGTGAAAAGGTAGAAGAAAATCTGTCCTTAATATCTTCACTTTCAGACCATCATGTTCAAATATTTATGTCAGTCCTGGTGGCAGAAAGCAGCAATAAGTATTTTTCTGCCTGGTGTTGACATGTGGGCCTAGAACAGCCATACTCCAGTCCCCA
This sequence comes from Phacochoerus africanus, assembly GCF_016906955.1. Lineage (NCBI taxonomy): Eukaryota > Metazoa > Chordata > Mammalia > Artiodactyla > Suidae > Phacochoerus > Phacochoerus africanus. Next base: position 15,825,941 of record NC_062558.1, on the reverse strand, counting down.
ACTTTATTACTGCCAGAGCCCCTACAGCTGAAAATACCTCTTTACCAGAAGTTCCTTGGTGGCACAGCGGGTTAAGGACCCTGTGTTTCTGCTGTGGTGAGTTCGATCCCTGACCCCAGACCTTCCACATGCCCGGGTGCAGCCAAAACTAACTAACTAAATAAAATTCCCTCTCTACCTTCCTTTAGTGCCTAGAATTCTTATCTGTAGGATTGTTCATTATTTGCTTTTATTTTAATTTTTTAATTTTTTGCCTTTTCTAGGGCTGCTCCTTCGGCATATGGAGGTTTCCAGGCTAGGGGTTGAATCGGAGCTGTAGCCACCGGCCTACGCCAGAGCCACAGCAACTCAGGATCTGAGCCTAGTCTTTGACCTGCACCACAGCTCACGGCAATACTGGATCCTTAACCCACTGAGCGAGGCCAGGGATCATACCTGCAACCTCACGGTTCCTAGTCAGATTCGTTCCTGTTGTGCCATGACGGGAACTCCTTAGAATTCTTAATACAGCTTACATATTAAAACATACTATTCATTTGCAAATTTAATCATGTGTCAAGCTTAGAATGTGAAATGGTTGGTTGGCTCTTTTTTTTTTTTTTTTTTTTTTTTAGGGCTGCACTTGAGACATATAGAAGTTCCCAGGCTAGGGGTTGAATCAGAGCTACAGCCAGCAGCCTACACTGACAACCACAGCAATGCTGGATCCAAGCCATGTCTATAACCTACACCACAGCTCACAGCAATGCCGGATCCTTAACGCACTGAGCAAGGCCAGGGATTGAACCCACATCCTCATGGATACTAGATGGGTTCATTACTGCTGAGCCACAATGGGAACTCCAGCCCTTGCTTTTTTTGGCCCTGCCTGTGTGTCTTTTTTCACTGTCCTGTCCAGAGGATCAACTGGAATACTTACAGGAGTTTTAGAAATAGAAACTAAGAAATGGAAGTTAATATCTTTCAAGACACCAGAAATATAGATTTAAAGGTAGGAGCGTGGGAGAAATTAGTCGCCATGGTTTCTACTCTGTGGATAGGACAAGCCAAGATGTAGTCACTAGTGTGGTATTTGAGTCAAACAAAATATTAGCTGAAGAAATGTTTGAAACTTGCTGTCAGTGAAAGGAAGGGTATCAGTCTGTGTGTCTATTGCCCCAGGCCTTTTATCCTGGCCCCAAATCACACAGGTCAGAAGTGACTTTAACACACTGAGGTGACAATACCAGTTCTTTGATTAGCAAAATAAGTCTCCTTGAAGAAGCTTAAAGGTAAATACAGACACAGTTAAATACATCAAATTAATACTTTGGTATTCAGATAAGAGCCATATGTTCATATTTAGTAATAAATCATGTATAGTTTTACTATATATATCAATTACTTATTGATGTTATGCTGGTTGTTTTCATATGTCAACTTGGTTCAGCTAAGGTGCCCAACTGTTTGGTCAGACACCAGTCTAGGTGTGGGTGAAGGTATATTTTAGATGTGATTAGCATTTAAATCAGTAGATTTTGAGTAAAGCAGATTACCCTCCATAAAGTGGATGGGCCTCAGTTAAAGGCCTTTAAAAGAGAAAGGACTGAGGTCTCATAAGAGGAAAGTGTCTTCCCAACCCCCCTGCCCGCAACCTGCGCCTGCAAGATTGCCTTTGGACTTGAGGCTGCAATGTGAACGCTTCCGGAAACTACTGGCCTGTCAGTCTGCTCTGCAGATTTTGGACTAGCCAGCTTCCTCTCTCTTTCTGTGTACCCCTACACACAAACACACACACACACATACACACCATAGCCCATTGGTTCTGTTTTTCTAATACGTACTTATAATACATGACTCAAAAACTTAGTGGCTTAAAAAGTCACAAATATTTATTATCTCCCAGTTTCTGTATATCAGGAATCCAGGTGCAGCCCTGTTGAACACTTTTGCTTTAGTATCTTCAAGTCTGCCACCAAGGTGTTAACTGGGCCTGCTGTCTCATTTGGAGGCTCAACTTGGTGATGGGGTGGGGGTGGGGGGACCTGCTTCTAAGTTTATTCACCTAATGTTGGCAAGATTCAGTTTTTCGTAGTTTGTGGACCTGAGTGCCTAAATTCCTCTTTTGCTGTTACCTGAAGGCCTCCCTTGGTTCTCTGCCACGTGGATCTTCCATGGGGAAGCTCACGACATGGCAGCTGGCAACCCTAGAACAAGCAATCCAAAGAGGGAGAGGGGTCACCAAAGACAGAGGTCAGTGTTTTCATAACTTAATTTTGGAAATAACAGAGCATCACTTCTCATGCATTCTCTCCACTGGAAGTCCCTCCATACTAGCCCTCCAAGGGGAGGGTGTTACACAAGAAGGTGAATCCTAGGAGGAGAGGGCCATGGGCCATCCTGGAGGTTGCCTGCCATATTTAGCTTGTTGGAGAATCAGACAGTTGAGCTTCTTTTTCTTTTTTTTTATTCTAATTAAAAATTAGAATTAAAGAATTGATTTGGAGAGTTCCCATTGTGGCTTAGCAGGTTACTAACCTGACTAGTATCCATGAGGATGCGGGGTTCGTTTCCAGGCCTCAATCAGTTGGTTAAGGATCTGGTGCCTCAATCAGTTGGTTAAGGATCTGGTGCGACCATGAACTGTGGTGCAGGTTGCAGACATGGCTGGGATATCCTGTTGCTATGGCTGTTGTGTAGACTGGCGGCTAAGTTCCTATTTGACCCCTAGCCTGGGAACTTCCATATGCAAAGTATGCATCCCTTAAAGAAAAAAAAGAATTGATTTGAACTTGTGGTTTATTTATGCTACAAAAAAGGATAGGCTTTTTTTCTAAGGTTGCACTGAGGGGCTTGAGGAAACTTCCATTTCATCATATTTATGAATTTAATATATGGGGTTTACTAGCATAGTTTAAATACTTGAGAAAGTACCTGGGAAAATTTCACCTGTAAGGCCAGGTCAGATCAGGCAACAAATACTTGAATCTTAAGAATGCGGTCTAAAATGTTAAAGACAATTCAATGAACCACTTTGTAAGAAGACTGGTTAGTGAGTTCTGCAACTTGATTTACTCAAATGGGGTTCAAAGACCAATTTGAAAGTGACTGCTAAACTTCACTAGATGTATAAATACAAGTATATGAGATAAATACAATAAAACCAAGGGCCTAAGGGAAACCAAATTCTAGACTTTTTTTTTTACTTTAATTAATTGAACATCTATCTAAGAGAATCCCAGAGGTTACAACGTGTCCTTTCTTTGAAATGAAAAATGAATACCCTCAGAGAAAATAAGACCTGACATTGACAACAGCAAGTCTTCAGAGAGGCAAAGAGGGAGAAGATTTAAACGGATAAGAAGGGGACAGGCTGATATATTGGGAGATCCCAATCCCAGTGTTCCTGCCAGCAGCTGCCTTCCCGCCCTTGAGTTCTGTAAGGCACCTTGAGTCCATACACTTTTTCTCTTGAAACCAAGAGCCTGAACTCATGTCATTGCCTAGAATCTCTTCTGCAGAAATGCATCTTGTGAAAGGCACACTAAAGACACCCCCTTTCCTAGAACAGTAACTACGACGGTCCGCAAAGCTCTCCACCACAGGAATGGTAAGACACAGAATTTCATTCCTGACCTGTCCTCTTTTTTTTCCCCCCAAATCTATCAATTTATTTATTAAAATTAAGTAGATGTAATATTTGAGCCCTGCCTCATGTGGCTATGGAGGAAATAAATAATAAATTTCAAAATGTGTTGAAAAGAATGATTCTGATCCCAAGTTGCTGATATTACAGTTGCACTTCAGTGATCCCCTGGTCAGTTTATTTTCTAGTATTGGGATAATGCTGGCATTCTTTTATAAGGTTCTTACAAGGCTTGGACTGAAGTGCTTGGCACAGTGTCTGGAACAGAGTGAGCCCTCAGTAAATATTATCGATGATGCTGAGGATGCTTTTTTAAACTTTGTGGTTTTTTAAACTTTGAGCTGTCCTCCTTGTCACCCCTCATTTCCTGTGTGGCACTGCTGATTCTGATTCCCAGCTGTGTTCCTGTCTGAGTTTACCTCTTCATCTCCGTGGTTACCGCACGTGCTCAGGTCGCTATCATCTTTCCTATGGAATTTTGTGATTTTTTTCCCACTCAGTTACCCAGGCTTTCAGGTCAGCTTTTATCTCTTCCAATCTGAACCTACCCCAGCAGCATCTTCTCAGACATAAATACATCCATATCACTTCCTCTTAACATCCGTGAAAGGTGCCCTATTGCCAACATAAATGACACACATGATGCCTCCTACCAGCTTTCAGCTCTACATTTTATGCGAAATTCATAAGGAACTGGTTATAGTTTGTTGAACCAATTATGCACTTTCCCTCTCCCTGGAACACCTTCCTCCAGTTTTGTAAAAAGCTGTCAAGGCTGGCCTCCAGTGTCTCCTTTTTATAAAGTCTCTTCTTCCCTGACCCACTCAAGCACAGTGTCCATTATAATTCTCCCATCCTCCTTGTACGTAAGTCTTAGTCTTTGTAATATGGAATTCTAACTTTTTCCTCCACATGTTTTTTCCCCTAAATATGACTGTGAGCTCTGTGAAGGCAGATGTTTCTAGGATTTCTAGGTTTCTAGGGTTGTGCTTGAAACAAGGAGGTTATTCAATAAATGCATGTGAATGGAAGATAGATCTATTAATATTCTTGGAATTTACAATATTAAGTGTAGTGTAAATTTATTAAAAAAATTTTTTTTTTTTCTCCACTGCACTTGCCACATATGGAAGTTCTTGGGCCAGGGATTGAATCTGAGCTGCAGCTGTGACCTACCTATGCTGCAGCTGTGGCAATGCTGCTTCCTTTAACCACTGCATCAGGCTGGGGATTGAATCTGTGCCTCAGCAGAGCCACCACAGAGACAATCCTGGAAGTGTTGAGAGACAATGATATGGGGCACCACAGTGGGAACTCCAATTTTTAAAAATGTTTTGATTATGTATATTTTTTTAATTAAGATGTGGTTGATTTATAATGTTACATTGGGTTTTGATTCAGTGATATATATATATTTATACTTTTCAGATTATTTTCCTTTATGGGTTATTACAATATATTGAGTATAGTTCCCTGTTGCTATACAGTAAGTCCTTGTTGGTTATCTATTTTATATACAGGAGTGTGTATATGTTAATTCCAGCCTCCTAATTTATCACTTCCCCCTTCCCCTTTCGTAACTGTAAGTTTCTTTTCTATGTCTGTAAGACTATTTTGTTTTGTTAATAAGTTCTTTTGTATCACTTTTTTTTTGTTTTTTGTTTTTTTGTCTTTTTAGGGCTACACCCGAGGCATGTGGAGGTTCCCAGGCTAGGAGTCTAACTGGAGTTACAGCTGCTGGCCTACAACGCAGCCACAACAATGGCAGATCCGAGCCAGGTAGACCTACACCACAGCTCATGGCAACGCTAGATCCTTAACCCACTGATAAAGGCTAGGGATCCAATCTGAAACCTCACGGTTCCTAGTCAGATTCAGTTCCCCTGCACCATTACGGGAACTCCTATATCATTGTTTTAGATTCCAAAATAAGTGATATCGTATATTTATTTGTCTTTGTCTGACTTCACTTAGTATGATAATCTCTAGGTCCATCCATGTTGCTGCAAAAAATATTATTTCATTCTTTTCTATGACTGAGTAGTATTCTGTTGTATACATAATACATTTCCTTTATCCATTCATCTGTTGATGGACACTTATGTTGCTTCCAGGTCTGGGTTATTGTGAATACTGCTGCTATGAACATTGGAGGGCATGTATCTTTTTGAATTCAAGTTTTCTCCATATAGATACCCAGGAGTGGGATTGCTGGATCATATGATAGTTCTATTTTTATTTTTTACTTATTGTTAATTTTTTTTTATTTGCTTTTCAGGGCCGCACCTGCAGCACATGGAGCTTCCCAGGCTAGGGGTCTAATCAGAGCTACAGCTGCTGGCCACAGCCACAGCCACAGCAACTCGGGATCCGAGCCGCATCTGCAACCCATACCACAGCTCACGACAACAGCAGATCCTTAACCCACTGAGCAAGGCCAGGGATCAGACCTGCAACCTCATGGTTCCTAGTCGCATTCATTTCTGTTGGCTATGATGGGAACTCCTTTATTTTTAGTATGTATGTATGTATGTATTTATTTATTTTGTCTTTTTGCCATTTTCTAGGGCCGTTCCCGTGGCATATGGAGGTTCCCAGGCTAGGGGTTGAATCGGTGCCATAGCCGCCAGCCTACACCATAGCCACAGCAATGCCAGATCCGAGCCATGTCTGCAACCTGCACCACAGCTCAGGGCAACGCCGGATCCTTAACCCGCTGAGCAAGGCCAGGGATCGAACCTGCAACCTCATGGTTCCTAGTCAGATTCGTTAACCACTGCGCCACGACAGGAACTCCCTATTTTTAGTTTTTAAAGGGACTTCCATTCTGTTCTCCATAGGGGCTGCACCAATTTACATTGCCACTAACAGTGTAGGAGGGTTCCTTAGTATAGATTTTAAATTAATTTAAATTTAAAAATTCACTCAGTAAATATCCTACTTCAGAGCTCTAAGAAAATTATTTAACTTTCCTTACAAATTTCTGGAGAAAGGGTTGTTTTAGACTGTATCTGAGCACTAAATTAAAGAAAAGCAAGTTTGTCTCTTTATTTAGATAGAGGGACAGGGAAGAAGAGAAAAGTATTTTGTTGTTTTAGTTGTTTACATGCAGGTTGAAACATTAACGTAAGATTTGTCACAAATAAGTTGAAACACAACAAGGTTGATTGACTGTGTTTAGGTTAAACAAAGGTAAGATTATGAGGGGCTAGTTTTCCCCTTTATTTACCTTTTGCTTTGGTGTAAGGGGGGAAACACTAGCAGGGATGGATTCAGGGATGCTGACCATTGAGAATTACTATGGGGCTGACTCAGCCTCTTCTCTGTTCTCTAAAATGCTTACGGAGCCAAGAGGAGGTAAATGAAACAAGATACTATCATTTGCCTTAGAAACATCTAAAAATGAGTCGCTTTGTAAAAGAGAAAGTTGTATTGAAAATCGTCATTTCCCTCCTTTCTGGCTTTCTACCCAGTCTGCTTACACATGTCAGTGTGTGAAGACCTCGCCCAAAAGCGCTATTTTGCTTTTTTTTTTTTTAAACGTTTGAATATTTTACAGCAATAACAAAAAAAAAAAAAAGGCATTGCTTGGAGTTTGGCAGTCCTCATGAGTTTACTGACCACAACTTGTAATAAGATGAAAAAGATAATGGGAAGCAGAGATCAACCAGGGTTCTTCCTGTGTGTGAAGCGATGCTGAGAGACGGAGCAACTGAGCAGTCCAGGCCCCTGATACCTTTTAGATGTTTTAGAACATGGGAAGAAGGAATTCTCAGGGATAAGGTCCTGTGGTGGCAATGGGACTCTTTGCATTATGACCGATATCCCCCCACCACTAGACAGCTCCAATGAACCAGCAAGTAATGAGCACTTAATAACATGATAACCACTTAACCAGCAAGGAATTGGGAGCCACAGAAAAGCGAGCTTTTCTGTCTTAGGCACTGTGATTCTATTACGAAAAACTTATTCATTGTTCAATGGAATCTGGATCAACAATGATTATAAGCATCTGTGTGCAGACAATTAGACTCAGAAATTTATTCCTTATGTTTTTCTACTAGGCTAAATATGGGAAACATACTTCTCTGAAATGCATCCAGATTTTTTTCCTAGTGTCTTTGCCCTAAAACTTCCATCATGTCTTCCCCCAACCCCCATTTTAATTTTCTTCCACTTAACAGGCATTCTCTTTGAAGCCTCTCCCCTCCCCCCACCCCCATTCTCCTAGTCCCTTCAATATGGAGGCGATTTACAGATCAGGATGAATGGGAAAGAGAAGAAGCAAAAGCTGGGGTGGGTGGGGTGGACTTGGGGACGCCTGTAATTTGATAAGGATGAGCCAGATAAGGCAGGACTGGTGAGGGGTGTCCTGATTGGGAAAGGTCTGGAACGTCCAGATGGAGACTGGACTTCACGCCTCTGGAAACAGGAGGCAGAAGCTTCTGAGCTGGGGAGTGATCTGGTTAGAGCGTGTGTTAGGTTACACTGACTCAGTAGTTAGGGTTAATTGACCAGGGCAGACACTAGAGGCTTGGAAGCAGTTACGAGAAAAATAAAAATACATTAGCACATGTAATTTGTTATGAGAACTTGATGTGCGGCAGTGGAAGTGGATAAGAGAAAAAAGGGTGGAAAAAATAAAAGATCAGAGACTAGAAAAATCCAACTTTCTGATTCAATTTCATAAAAGGTAGCATGTTCACCGCCTTAAAACCCTAAATATCTGCTTGTGTTAATCCCACAAATTTACAAGATCTGCTCACTGATAAGATACAGGAAGAGGAAGCAACTGAAAAAGATCATTTTTACCATAATACTTCAGCTGCCATCAGATTAGGATGATAAGATTTACTTAAGAAAACTCGGAGTTCAAGTTGTGGCTCAGTGGTTTATGAACCCAACTAGTATATGTGAGGATGTGGGTTCAATCCCTGGCCTCGCTCAATGGGTTAAGGATCTGGTGTTTTGGTGAGCTGTGGTGTGGGTCTCAGATATGGCTCAGATCTGGCTTTGCTGTAGCTATGGTGTAGTCTGGCAGCTGCAGCTATGATATGACCCCTAGCCTTGGAATTTCCATGTGCCACAAGTGTGGCCCTAAAAAGAAAAAAAAAAAAAAAAAAGAAAAGAAAAAAAAATTACTTAAGAAAACGGATGTTCAAAACATCCTCCTTGCCAAGGAAACATTCTCACTCCCATCCCCATGGGCAAGAAGAATGGGGTAGGCCACTAATCCACTAACATTTGTGTAAGACTTTTGTCACAAAACCTGAATAAAATAACCATTGGATTTGTCCAATTTAGGTTTAAATAATTCATTTAAAAAGGTCCGTGCCAGAGGCTAGAAGCAGGCACCTGGCCACATGATGGATGCAGAAGCAGCAAATTCAGGTCACACAATTCTGACAAGCCTCCTCCCGAAATACTTCCTGTATTGAACAGAGAGGGGAAGCCAGACATTTTAAAAAGTTAGAAAGGAAGCAAAACAGCACAGGAATACCCTTATGACCTTTTGTGACTAGGAAGAGTATTATCATGGATGATATTTACTTTGTATAAGACCATCATTATATAGTGCATGGGATAGAAACAAACATCAAAGAGATGTAAAGTTCTTTTGGTCCAGTTTCCCACTTAGCTTGAAATTCTGTGTACAATACTGGCCTCAGCCTCAATGGGCCTCAATGAGCAATGAAATTTCTGCTTCCACAGCAAATGTATTTCCTTTGACATATCCTAATTGTGATGGTACCTTATACCGTATCCCTTCCACTCCCACTTCTTCACAGGTATATTCCCTGGAGAAAACTTTGTCTCTTCTATCCTCCTTGCAATAACTCATGAGAATTTTGTCCTGACTGAATGGGAAGTCGATAGTGGTTGTAAAGAGAAGTGCAGGGTGACAGTTTATGATTTGCTCACTTAAGCATCTGTTTGTGTTTTGTTGGGTCCCATCATTATATGTATTGTTTTTTCTTTTTTCCTTTGGACTCATCAGCTAATTATTATTATTCAAATTTCTTCTCAATTAGCTTATATATGATTTATATATCACCCTTGATTTATTGATATTTAATGCTAATTCATGGTTCTTAACCAAATTTTAGAAAACATAAATACCTTTGAACACTTTAAGTCTCTTTACTCCCTCTTTAACTTTCATATATTTTAAATCCTGGAAGTCATTATTTTCATTGCTTAATAAAATAAATACTTATTTCACTTTCCTCACTTTATTGTCCTTTTCCATTATCCATCATACCTCCCCGCATTTTGCTTCAGCCATCTGGGGATATTTTGTGTGCCTGAAAAAAGTCCTTGCTTTTATTTCTTTGAGTGTAGATCTGTTGTGATAAATTCTCCCAGTCCCCCCCCCCCCCGGAAATATCTTTATTGCACCTTCAATTTTGAAAGTTTTTTTAAACTGTGCAAAGGAAGCTGCCCTCATGGTGCAGTGGTTAACGAATCCAATTCGGAACCATGAGGTTTCGGGTTTGATCCCTAGCCTCCCTCGGTGGGTTAAGGATGTGGTGTTGCCGTGAGCTGTGGTGTAGGTTGCAGACATGGCTCAGATCCCACGTTGCTGTGGCCCTGGCATAGGCCTGTGGCAACAGCTCCGATTAGACCCCTAGCCCTAGAAAAGACTAAATAAACAAATAAATAAAAATAAACTGCACAAAGAACTCTAGGGGTTTTTTTATTTATTTGTTTTTAAAAATTTAAAACATAATTTCACACTGTCTTCTGACTTAGTTTCTGTTAAGAAGTCAGTGGCCAATTTTATTTTGGTTCTTGCTTCTTTTTATCTGATTTTAAGATTTCTTCTGGTCACTGCTTTTCAGTGGGTTTTACTATCATTTTAGTGGGTTTCACTTTACAAATCAAGGTGTGGGTTGTTGTGTTTTTTTTTTTTTTTGCTTTTTAGGGCTTATAAAATTTCCCAGGTTAAGGGTCAAATCAGAGCTGCAGAAGCTGGCCTAGGCCACAGCCATAGCAACTCGGGATCCTAGGCCACAGCTCACAGCAATTCCAGATTCCCAACCCACTGAGCAAGGCCAGGGATCTCACCCATATCCTCATGACTACTAGTCAGCTTTGTTTCTGCTGCAACACAGCAGGAACTCCCTGAAAGTTTTATCTTTTAATTTCAACATTAATGCACTGTTTTGATGGATACTTTCTATGAGACTAAGAAACCACACTTTTATTATTAGTTTTTTATGTATTTTTGTTGTCATAATTAAGAATGTATGTTGGATTTTATCAACATATATTGAGATGATCCAACGCTGGATCCCCAACTCACTGAGCAAGGCCATGAATGGAACCTGAATCCTCATGGATCCTAGTTGAGCGGGTTAACTGCTGAGCCACTAAGGGAACTCCCTACAATAGGTTTTTGTGCCTGTAAATTTTTTGTTTGTTTTTTAGGGCCTCATCCACAGTATATGGAGGTTCCCAGACGAGGGGCTGAATCAGAGCTGCATCCCCTAGCCTACACTACAGCCACAGCAATGCCAGCTCCAAGCTGCTTCTGCGAACTGCACCACAGCTCATGGCAATGCCGGATCCCTAACCCGATGAACGAGGCCAGGAATTGAACCTGTGTCCTCATGGATACTAGTCAGATTTTGTTTCTGCTGAGGCACAATGGGAATGCCTATGCCTGTAAATTTTTAATTGAAATGCTAGACATCATGCATGGAAAAAATTATAGAAGCTTTAACTGATAATTGTTCTCCAGAGAAGGTTTTTATTAGCTTATATGGCAGACAAGGAGAAAAGCAATATATTAGTTAAATCTAATAAGATGATTTCAGTCTGGATTTTAGTCCCTGTAATGCCTGGCCTCTATTTCTGGTTTACCCTTACTTATAAAACGTAAACTTTTAGGGGCATCAATAAAAGACTGGGCTATTTTCCATTCCCTAACCAGCATAATGGGAACTGACTCTTATTTTTCTCTCCCTTACCTGTGATATCGATGAAAGCAATGCATAGCTTTTTACTGTGTGTCTGCCTCTCAAAGCAAGCTGCTTCTGGATTGTTGAATGGTTTGGAAGGAAACTGCTCAGGGCTTTGGGCATTCTCTCCTGTATATCCTTTCTCTCCACAATCTTTTCCTCTCAAATTCGGTCTGTTTACTAGACCTAAACTCCATTCTCCCCCTTCTCCCCACCCCATGTAATGCTTTACCTCTGTTCTACTCTACTTCTCTGTAACTTGGCAGCCACACTCTGCTCACTTTCTCAGAATCTCTGTGTTTTACAAATGGGTGGTACCTCAGCAGAAAAGGAGCACAAACACCACCCTCCTTTCTGTGGGTTTTACTTCTCTTCCAGCATTTAAATTGTGATTGCCCTGGGGCAGCTTTCCTGTGGTATCAGTGAGATGTTTTTTTGTATTCAATCAATCTTTTTTGTTTCTTCCCTCCCTTCCTTCCTTCCTTTCTCCTTCCCTTCTTCCTTTCTTCCTATCCCCCACTCCATTCCTGTTTTTTTCTCCTCCCTCTCCTCTCCCATGCCTCCTCCTCCCCTCCTCCTCTTCCTTCTTCTTCTTTTCCTTCTTTCTTTCTTCCTTTCTTTTTTTTTTAGGGGCACACCTGCAGCATATGGAGGTTCCCAGGCTAGGTGTTGAATCAGAGCTGCAGCTGCCAACCTACACCATAGCCACAGCAATACCAGATCCTTAACCCTCTGAGCGAGGTCAGGGATCAAACCCACATCTTCATGGATACTAGTCGGGTTCTTAACCCATGGAGGCACGATGGGAACTCCTCTCCTTTCTTTCTTAAAGCCCATCAAAGCCAGAGGCTGCTTGGCAAATTTTATGGTATTGAACATCCTATATTTATCTTTTTTCTGTTTTAGGAATTTCTCATATTTTTCTATGATTTTTTTTCAGAGCCTTCCTGCATTAGTTAGTATTTGTTGCATAATAAAGGACCCATACATTAGTGGATTAAAATAATAATTTATTCGTCTCACAATTCTGTGGGTTGGCAATTTGGGCTGGGCTCAGCTGAGTGGTTCTGCCGCTTTGGGTCAAGCTTGGCTCATCTTCAGTGGGGCTCACTCCTGTACCTGCTGCCAGCTTTGGGTGGCTGGGAACTGGCTAAATGGAATGCTTTGGTTCTTCTCTATGTGATGTCTCATCCACCATCAGGTTATCCTTGGGCTTGTCCACGAAATGGCAGGATTCTATGCACAAAAGCAGAAGCAGGCAAAGACCTTTTCAGAACTCACCCAGCACTGGTTTTCCTGCATTGTTCTGACAAAGGAGCTTACAAGGCCAACCTGCGGTCAAGGGTTTGAGAAATAGACTCCATCTCCTGTTGGCAGAAGTGACAAAGAATTTGGGCCATTTTTTTGTAGTCTACAACACTAACTGAAGTCATCATGAATTCTAATAATCTAAATTTCTTGGGCTTTGGTACATTGATAGTCACATCCATTGTAATGATAGCTTTATCTTTTCCTTTCCAGTTGACACTCTGCTGTTTCCTTTCATCACCTGATTGCACTGGATAGACCATTTAGTACAATTTCAAATAAAACCAGACAGTGGCCTTCCTTGATTTGTTCCCAACTGCAGAAGGAAAGATTTTTTTTTTTTTTTTTTTGCTTTTGCTTTTAGGGCCACATCCAAGGCATATGGAAGTTCCCCGGGCTAGGGGTCAAATTGGAGTTACAGCTGCTGGGCTTCACTACAGCCACAGCAACACTGGATCCTAGCTGCATCTGTGACCTACACCACAGCTCACAGCAATTCCAGATTCCCAACCCACTGAGCAAGGCCAGGGATCTCACCCATATCCTCATGACTACTAGTCAGCTTTGTTTCTGCTGCAACACAGCAGGAACTCCCTGAAAGTTTTATCTTTTAATTTCAACATTAATGCACTGTTTTGATGGATACTTTCTATGAGACTAAGAAACCACACTTTTATTATTAGTTTTTTATGTATTTTTGTTGTCATAATTAAGAATGTATGTTGGGTTTTATCAACATATATTGAGATGATCATGTAATTTTTATTATTTTGTTACTATCATAATTTCACTGATTCAGTTTGAATATTAGACCAAATTTAATTACTATGATAACCAACTTTATTTCTACTGTTTTTGATGTGTAATAATTTTTGCTGATTTATTCAGAATTTTTATGTTTATTATGGCAAAAGTGTTATTGGTCTACACTTTTTAAAGTAATGTCTTTGGCATGTTTTGGTGAAAATTAATAAAGAAAAACCTCACTAAAATGGAGTTGAGAGGCCAGAAGGGGGAGCTCTCAGGCAATACCACCTGATGTCAATTACAGGAAGAATTGTCAATTACAGACCCCAACTGAGGAGTCATCCACAGGAAAGAATCATCAGTTACACTCCCAACAGGAAAAGATGCACATGGCTTGCCTACAGGAAATCTGCTATCCCAGCAACTCAGTAGGTGAGAAACGGTTATCACCCTGAACTCTCACTTTTCTCCAATGGCCTTTTGTTCAAAACAACCCCTCCCGACTTGCTTTTTTCTCTATAAAATAACATACCTCTCCATGGTGTGTTGGACTTGCTTATGACTTTTTACATAGCTTGCCTGTCCTAAATTGCAATTCCTCTGCTATTCCCCAATTTTTAAGGTCAGTATTTTGAAATCAAGGTGATAAGTTGGGAGTTATTGTTCTCTCTTTCTGTATTCTGGGAGAGTGGATGTAATGTTGGAATTGCTTTCTCCTTAAATATTTGGGAGAATTAGCCAGTGAACCCATCTGGGCAAAGACTTTTCTTTATGGGAAGGGGATTTAATTATAGATTAAATAAACTGGCTAGTTTGCCATCTCTTTAAAAGTCATCTGACCAATCCAATTTTCTTTGTTTTCTGATCCATTTTAGTAAGTTGTGTATCTCTAGGTATTTGTCCATTTATTGTAAATATACAAATTTACAATTGGAACTTGTTAATAATACCCTATACCATCTCTTCATTTTCTACAAAAGCTGTTTTTATTCCCCAAAGTGTTATTCATGAATTCTCCCTTTATTTGCCCAGTGTTACCCCAAGATTCATCTAATTTAAACTCCATCAACAGGGTGCTACTGAATAAAAGAGTAACGGCTATAGTTAATAGCTGTTTGATAAGTTTAGGTTTATTAGTTATGGTTCTGGCAGGAAATAAATGGCACTTTCAAGCTGGGCAAACTGAAGAAAGTTTAGTAAAATAATTACTTATCAATTTATCTGCAGGGGTCAGGGAAACAGCAAGGGGTAGTGTAGGACCTTGGGGCAGAAACTGCAGGAGTTGTTTCCACGCCTGGACCTGGAGGAGCAAAGGAAAGAATGATTACTAGGGTTGTGCTGTGAGAAGCTCTAGGGAAAGGACTCCCTGACAGATGCTGAAACCAGCATCTCAGGAATGAAGCTGAGGAAAAATACCCTGACCTCACTTGCTCTGGTCCTCCCCTCTCTTTTGAGAGCCTCTTATTTTCTGAACCAAATTGGGTGCTGACAAGCAAAGGAGTAGTTAGTCTTAATATATCAGCAAGCTGGGAGGGCAACTGCAAGATAGTCAACACATTTTGGAAAGTCATTTTATTATACTTCTCAGCAACTGAGAGACTCAGACTGCAAGTGAAAAATAACAAATACTTTTGCAAGAAAGCTGACCTTTCTCTGCTTTCAAAAAAATTGAAGGAGGAAATAACAGAGTTGTCACATAATAGATTAAAAAAAAAAAAAAACATTTTTTTGAGGACAGGTTTCTGTATGCTTTTGGAATATAATTCAGAGGTAGTTCAAAGAAGACTTTTATTCCCAGTTAGTCATTTCTGTGAACAGTTTCTTTAATGTTATGATCAGAATAGATTTAATACAGACACATTTTATCAAGTAATATCTATATTTATCCCTGAATACATGAATAATTTGGGGGAAAGCTCTCTCTCTCTATATTTTTTTTTTCTGGTGCATTGTACTTTTTATTTAAAAATAATTATTTATTAAAAATTAATATACTTGTTATTTTGATCAACTATATATTAATAATTTTGATATTACCAAATCCAAAGGAATTTTTTTTTAGCATTTAGAGTCTTGCAGGCAAACCAAAAATTAACTTTTAAATTTGTGTGTGTGTGTATATGTCTCTATATTCACACTCGTTGCAGAGAGTGATGGTCATACAGTAATTCCCAGGAAAACATTCTTTAGGATAAAATTCTGTAGAGGATGTGAATTAGTGAGTTAAACATTAAAGTAAATAAAGAAATAAAAATTCTGACTGTTAAAAAAAACTTGTTCTTGAATTTTTTTTATTTTTGACATTTTAAAAATTTTTGGCTGCACCCAGGGCATATGGATTCAGTTCCTGGCCCAGGGACTGAATCCAAGCCCCAGCTGCGACCTATGTGGCTGCTGCGGCAGTGCCGGATCCTTTAATATCAGCCAGGAATTGAATCCACACCTCCAAAGTGACCTGAGCCACTGCAGTCAGATTCTTAACGCACTGAGCCACAGCAGGCAGCCCCTTGTTCCTGAATTTTAGAGCAGATGATATGTATAAAATGCTTGTGGTATTTGGTTTTCCCACTGATATTTTTAAAAGCCCATATTTAAAATATGCAAAAATAGGAGTTCCCATTGTGGCCCAGAGGAAACAAATTCAACTAGTATCCATGAGGATGCAGGTCCAATCCCTAGCCTTGCTCAGTGGATTAAGGATCCGGCATTGCTGTTGTGTAGGTCACAGACATAGCTTGGATCCCGTGTTGCTATGGCTGCAGCTCCAATTTGACCCTAGCCTGGGAAATTCCATACCCCTTGGGTGTGGCCCTAAAAAGCAAAAAGAAAAAAAAATGCTTTATAATGATTTACACTTTCACACAATATATTTTAACTTAGAAGTCTGAGAGTGGTGTGGCAAAAATGGCTAGCTCTTCACTGAAGATTTACACTCCGTTTCCAGAGAGTAAAGATATTTCCAGAGAGTTGGTTCTCAGGAAGGGGTTATATTTCCCAGCACGGCACCCCTGTCACTTGCATCTAGGGTGGCATTAGAGCAGGTTTCCAAATGGTTTGTGAGTTGGAGTGGATGAGAAGCAGGTGCACCTGTCCACTCTGTGAGTAGATTCTGAGGCTCTGAAAGATGGAGGAGGGGTAAGACAGGAGGAGCCTGAATCCTTAGCTCCTCCCCTGGATTACTGCCCACTCTACACCTGCATTGAACTCTTGTGTCTGAGAGGAATTCTATTTTGTCAAGCCCCTGCAATTGGGAGATTTATCTCTTACAGCACAGAACATGACCTTGGCTAATTCCCTTGGTACCAGAAGTAGAGCTGCCAAATGCAACAGCAACAAACCAACCTGAAACATGTGCCAATGGCTTAGTAGGTGGATACTTAGTGAGGCTACGAAAACTGAGGGCCCCACAAAGCAAAGATAAAAACTTTGACAAGTATATTGCCGTCCATGACTACTCAGGCTGATTTCTAGATGAAGAGGCTGGAAGACAGAATGCTGGTAGTATTTTCTGGTTACATTTAGCAAGGAATAGAACTAAGAGGTAAGCTCAGGCTGATACTGGCTAGTTTGCAATACAATTGGAAAGAAAAGGAGAAGAGAGAATCCAGAAATTTGGAGCCTTTTGGGGTTGGAAACACAACTGGTTTTAGACTCCAAATATGAAAAGGTAAGATTCAGAAATGTTTTCTGCATTAAAGAGCCAACAAAGCATAGTTCTGCTAAAAATTACAAGGGTAGAGCGAGTTCCAAGCTGGCTGACATCAGTGTAACGTCCCCTGTGTTGAAAGAAGACAAGAATGGCTTAAGGTGACATCCCTGCCAGTGGCTGCCTCCTTCAGGGTTCTAACTTCCATGGGACAGTCCTGCTCTCGAGTCCCAGCTTTGCGTGGCAGCCTCCCCAGTAGTTCCTCTGCTGCTGACACTGAGTCCCACCAGTTCTAGAGGTAGTGGCACCTTCCTGCTGGCCTGGCTTGCTTCATCATCTCTTTTTTGGCTCTTCAATTCTTCCTGTGCCTTTGTAATGAGCTCCCCATATTAGATTCCTTCAGACTTGAATGCTGTTCTCCAGATGGGACCTTAATTAATACATTTGTGTACTAATGGCAACATAGAACACAATGTACAATATAACTTATGTATATAAATTTACCAACAGGAGTTCCCGTTGTGGCGAAGTGGAAACGAATCCGACTAGGAACCAGGAGGTGGCGGGTTTGATCCCTGGCCTCGCTCAGTGGGTTAAGGATCCAGCGTTGCTGTGAGCTGTGGTGTAGGTCACAGATGTGGGTCAGATCTGGCATTGCTATGGCTCTGGCTTAGGCCGGCAGCAATAGCTCCGAATAGACCCCTAGCCTGGGACCCTCCATATGCCTCGGGTGTGACCCTAAAAAGACAAAAGACAAAAAATAAAAATAAAAAAATAAACTTACCAATAAAGTTATTGTTCAGTAATTATTTGTTGAATGAGTGAATATAGGTATAGAAATGTTACTTGAAAACTGAGGGGAAGGACAAATATTTTAATGTTTCAAAGTTAAACCTAGAAATCTATTTCAAAATTTAGTGTAACTGTCACAGAGTCCAAGCTAGCCCTGCTTGCCACACCACAGGAAATGAAGGAAATCTTGGAGTTCCCGTTGTGGCTCAGTGGAAACAAATCTGACTAGCATCCTTGAGGATGCAGGTTTGATCCCTGGCCTTGCTCAGTGGGTTAAAAATCTGGCATTGGCATGAACTGTGGTGTAGGTTGCAGACACGATTCAGATCCTGCATGGCTATGGCTGTGGTATAGGCCAGCAGCTACAGCTCTGATTTGAACCCTAGCCTGGGAACATTCATATGCCATGAGTGGTGCCCTAAACAGACAAAAAAAAAAAAAAGGCAATCTAGAGGCAAGGATTGCAGGCAATATTAAAGCAAGTAGCTTCTGAACCCTGTTTCACTTGGATTCACAATGAGAAATATATTTTAAATTGAAAAACGAGTGCAATCATATATGTGTGAGATGCCTGCTGTATTTTCTATTCATTTTTTCTTCTATCACATCTGCCCAGTTGACACAGTTTGAAAAACATGGGTCTCGGCATGTTACAGGAGCCATGATGGTCTTTGAAACTGTATCCAAAGGATTAAGACATAAATCATCCTTTGTTCCCTCTCTCTCTCTCTGTCTTCCTCTATAATCACTAGCTATTATTTTTTGTTAGGTCAGCATGAGTTCACCTCCTTTTTCCTTGGAAACTAGCCCTCTCCTTAGAGGGTTCAGGTCAGCCTCCTGCCCACCTCTCCTGCCCTCTACCTCTCTCCAACTTGACCAGCTCTGGGGGGGGGGGCATGTCATCTGGTTTTGGCATCTCTCTGATGACAAGGACTGTCTCAGTAGTTGGCACATAAGCCAGGAAAGGCCAATGAGCTCTGTCGCCAAAAAACAAGGTCTTGTTTTGGCCAGACTGGAGCTGGTGAGAATTATTCTGTGGATCCTGGGACCATCACCTGGAAAGAGCTGCCTGGAAGGGCAGCTGATGAGAGGGATGGGATGGAGAGATGATGACCATGTTGTGACCCTGCATCCAGTCACTTTTCCTGAGCACCAGTAATTTGAGCCTTGAAATTCTAATGTAAGAAAAGCTACTTATAAATTATATATATTGGAGTTCCCATCGTGACTCAGTGGCTAACGAATCCAACTAGGAACCATGAGGTTGCAGGTTCGATCCCTGACCTTCCTCAGTGGGTTAAGGATCCCACATTGCTGTGGCTGTGGCGTAGGCCGGTGGCTATAGCTCTGATTAGACCTGGGAACCTCCATATGCTGTGGGAGCGGCCCCAGAAAAAAAGGCAAAAAGACAAAAATAAAATAAAATAACATAAAATAAAATAAATTATATGTGTGTGTGTGTGTATTTTTTTTTTTTTCTATTTAAGGCCACACCCATGGCATGTGGAATTTCCCAGGCTAGGAGTTGAATCGGAGCTAGAGCTGCCAGCTTATACCACAGCCACAGCCACTCAGGCTCCAAGCTGTGTCTGCAACCTACACCACAGCTCAGGGCAATGCAGGATCCCCAACCCACTGAATGAGGCCAGGGATCAAACCCGTATCCTCATGGATACTAGTCAGATTTGTTTCTGCAGCACCACAATGGGAATTCCCTATAAATGATATGTAACTTGTGAAATGACTTAAATTAAAAATGTACACTTTCAAAGGCTGGGGGGAAAAATGTAATTGTAATGTATACATGTAAGGATAACCTGACCCCCTTGCTGTACAGTGGGAAAAAAAAAAAAAAATGTACACTTTCAGATCTCTCCAGGATCCTAACTTTATAAACAGGGCAAAATTAGACAAATCATCACATAATCACTAGTATTTTAAATTGTATTACAATATCTAAAATTATGTTTGTATGGGAAAATTAAGTGTGTTGGATATTTCAATCTCATTATTCAATCTCTAAATCTTTTTTCAGTGCTCGCATATTTTTAGTTTTGCTGCATTGGGGCCCTACTTCATTTATTAACAAAAAAATTATTTACTTTAGGGTTTCATTGAGAAATCGAATTGAGAAAATGAAGGCTTTCCTCCCCTTCCAAATTTAATAATTTATTTTTTTCTCAACCAGTATATAGAGATATAACATTATAGGTTTATTTGAAGCTATTTATAGAAGACACATAAAACAACTTTTAATGACTTATGTTTTTTTAAGTTCTATTCAGTATTTGGTTTAATTTTGGCCAGTCTGATTAGCATGTGTCTCGAGGTCTTCCTCCTTGGGTTTATTTTATGCGGTACTCATGCTTCCTGGATTTGAGTGAGTGATTCCTTTCCCATGTTATCTCTTCAAATATTTTCTCCGGCCCTTTCTCTCTTCTCCTTCTGGCACCCCTATAATATGGATGTTAGTGCATTTAACATTGTCCCAGAGTTCTCTTAGCCTGTCTTCATATCTTCTTTCTCTTTTCTATTCCGTGTCAGTGAATTCCACTAGTCTGTCTTTCACCTCACGGATTCATTACTCTGCCTCCTGTATTCTGCTGTTGGTTCCCTCTGGCGAATTTTTTATTTCAGTTATTTTATTTTGCATCTCTGCTTGATTAATCCTTAAACCTTCAATTTCTTTGCCTAACGTTTCTGGTAATTTATCAATCTTTGCTTCCAGTTTATTTCCAAGATTTTGAAGCATCTCTACTATCATTCACCTTTTTTGTGGAGGTTGGCAATCTCCAGATCACTTATCTGTTTTTCTGTTTTTTGTTTGTTTGCTTGCTTTTTCTTGTTCCCTTATCTGCGTCATAATTCTCTGCCTTTTCATTTTGTATAGATTTTCAGTGTGGTCTCCTTTTTGCAGACAATAGGGTTGTAGCCTCTCTTGCTTCTGATGTCTGTCTCCCTTGTGGCCGAAGTTAGTACGGGGGTTTGCTACAGGCTTCCTGACGGGAGAGACTGGTGCCTCCAATATTTGGGTTAAATGTCTGCACAGTTTGATTCAAAAACAATTCAAAGCACAAAGGACACTAAAGGCTGCCAGTGAAAAGACTTATCCATAAATGAAAAGTTTCAGCTATAGTTTTGAACATTATAGTGGGAAAAAGACCAAGATAAATGATATTCCTCATACCTCTATCATTGACTGGTTAGTTACTGCTACAGGGCATGAACAAGTTTGTGCCTAATTATACAACTTATTTCTCTTAGATGTTCACTTCTCGGTGCTTTGAAATACATTATGTGAAAATCTAGACAACAGTTATTCATATTCAATTTACTCCTTAAAAGTGAGGGCAATAGTTTTCTATGGTAGAATTAAAACAGTAAAACATGACAACCCTCTGGTATCTCTATGACATTGTTATGAACCTCACATGGATGGATTTTGCTCCCACCTGGGAGCTCTGGAGTTAGCAGACAGAGTGAGTGACTTGTACAATATTTCTAAGAAGAAACGATTGATTTGGAAATCTTGTGCTTTCACTATTATTAGCATTAATTATTGCTTGCAAATAGTGTTACCCAAAGCAGGTGCATTTAATGAGTCTATCTTAAAATACCTGACAGGGAAAATGGCAAAACATCACAGCTATTTTTACCACTTTTTATTATGGGTTTGAGCACAAAGAAATATCTACAGTATGTTTCTACAAAACTGCTTTCTTCTCCTCAACAGCTATACATAGAACACTAAATAACTCCTGGAGATTAGAAAAAAAAAATTATAGAAAAGTAGGCACTTTTGAAATTGGCACAAATCAACAAAAAATAACCTGAAAAAAATTACATTTGTATTTATTTCTTAACATGCATGTCCTAATATGATATTTTAGGAGCACTAACTACCCTTTTTGCTGTAACTATTAGAAGCTTCATTCCTGAGATTTTTCGAGTTAAAATTCTTAAAGTTAGCAAAGAAGAAAGAAATGTTTTCACCA
This sequence comes from Phacochoerus africanus, assembly GCF_016906955.1. Taxonomy (NCBI): domain Eukaryota; kingdom Metazoa; phylum Chordata; class Mammalia; order Artiodactyla; family Suidae; genus Phacochoerus; species Phacochoerus africanus. The sequence continues at coordinate 15,803,864 of NC_062558.1, read as the reverse complement.
GATGGGAGGCTGAGCTGTGGATCAACATCTCAGCCAGTTAATTTCTGTCACTTTTCCATACATTAGGTTTTTCATTTGGGATATATTCACACTGTAATTTATTCTTTACCTACTGGCCCCCCAAAGATGCTACATCTTTCAAGGGCTGAAATATTCAGCTGAAAGATGGTATTTAAGTTATTGTTATGAAATATTTGCCATTGTAGGTAGCTTCTTTCTTTTAAAGTGAGAACATAGAAACAAAATGAGTTTTTTTACACCTGGTTGAGTTAAATAACAATTCAAGTATCTCCTTTAATATGATGCTCTGAAAAACATTAACATTTGTGAATCACAAATTTACATATATTTTCTGAAAGGCAGAATATTCCTGGAATATCCTTTGTTTTAATTATTGTGCAGACTATAAAGATCAAAACCTAGCTTTGGTCCAGGTCATATTTTTGATAGTTTCTAAGTTTTTTAAATCTATATACTTAATTAATCGTTCAGAAAAAAAAATTAACATCAAATGCATGAAGGGAAGCTTCAAATGATAACATTTCATTTTAAAAAGCTACATTCAAATGAAGACATGGTCTGAATATGTCATTTGTTCTTATTTTCATTAAGGCTGACACAGAGGCTGTTCATTGAGTTTTTGTGTGAAATGGGGTTGTATCATAATCCTGAAAATGAATTCCTTTAGAAGTTGTGATCTTCATAATAGCGCCATTTAAAGCATCATCTTCAATGAGTGTTATTAATCCATTGGCGATCATTGATGGGCTAAAAATAAAAGAAACATCAGTGTTTTAAAACTAAAGAATGAGGCAAAACTATCACTTAGTTTTGAGTTATTTCTGAAGCATCTATCGCCTTGACTGTGTAACAGGGAAACATATATCATGAAGCTATTGGTACCTGCATTTTTTTTTTGTCGTCTTTTTGCTATTTCTTGGGCCGCTCCCTCGGCATATGGAGGTTCCCAGGCTAGGGGTCGAATCGGAGCCACCGGCCTACACCAGAGCCACAGCACCTCGGGATCCGAGCCACATCTGCGACCTACACCACAGCTCATGGCAATGCCAGATCGTTAACCCACTGAGCATGGGAAGGGACCGAACCCACAACCTCATGGTTCCTAGTCGGATTCGTTAACCACTGTGCCACGACGGGAACTCCCTCCATTTTTTGTATTCAATTAGATATTAACTACATTATAAATTTAGTGCTGGATTTCCAGATCTAACCTTCTGTTACGTTGACAGGAAGGATCCATAAATTTATATTTATTATTTACATTAAGTACATGGCTAATATTTATTATTTACATTAAGTACATGGCTATTTTCCCATCTTTATCCTGTCTGCAGAATTTAGACTTGTCAGATAGAACTATTATTAGAGTAGAAATGTGAAGAATGGTAGTTAACCTTTACTGAATATCTATTATTTATCTGCTTCTGTTTTAAGTAACTTACATGTATCAACTTATTTCTGGACTTTCCAAAGTCCCCTAAATTTGTCCTAGTATTATCCCCATTTTACATGTGAGAAAATCGAGGTATGGAGAAGTTGATGGATAAGTTCATGGTCAGTGGTAGAACCAGGACCTGTCCCAGATGACTCCGTCCTCTGAAATTCTATCAGCTCTAACTCAGACATGGCTCCCCAAATAGTTGAAGTTAGAGGGCCATGTGAAATTTTGCAAAGGCTATCTTTGGATATTGTTTGGAATGTAGGCAGATAAGGTATCACTGCTTCCAAAGACAACTAAACCTCATCTTTTAAAAACATGACTATAGTTGAAGGATTAATGATGCAATCTCTATACCTCAAAGCAAAATTCATGATGTATAAACAAATGCTATTCCGATGCCCAGAAAAAATTTTTTTCAGAGATGTTGCCCAACCTAAACTTTGAAGCTTGCATTCATTTCTGAAATTTAAAAGATAATTTTTCCCCTCTTTGTTGCTTATGTCTAGATAGCACTTTGCTTCATCATGTAAAGAAAGATAGGTATCTTTTTACTTACTCCAAAACTCCATAGTATTTCATCATATCCTTGATATGGTCCGTGTACTCTATGTATTGTCCCATGTTTTCTTCTTTTTCAATGGACTTGAGGATGGGTGTATTAACAAAGCCTGGGCAAATGGCATTCAGTCTCACACCACTGTTCATGAGATTAGCAGCCATCTGGCAATTGGAAGTAGAGGTTGCAGGTTTCAGGAGTTTTATGAATATATAATATAGGACAAACTGATAATTAAAGCTGGTTAAAAGACCGATGTGAAAAGTATTGGTCAACTATCCTTCTAACTATAGAACAATAACAATAGTAAGGCTGACTACTGGTGGAAAAAGAAGACATTCCTAAAGTGCTGAACTAATTCCGAAAGCCTCATCTAATTACTTTATCTACTGACCACTACAAGAAACTGAAGGCTTCAGTTAAGACGCTGAGGCTTAGAACTGATATCTCAGGTTTTCTTTCCAATTAGGGTTGCATTACAGAGAATGTATAATTAAAAATAATGTTAGTAGAAAAGTTTAAGACTTTGACTGATTCTAGAGACAGTCGATAATCTGCACTATCTGGAAGACAGTTTCGAATATTTTCAGATGAACATTCTTTAGCTTAATATTCAACCTACGGATTTTATTTGAACTATTCATAAAGCAAAATGGAAGCCAGTTATTTGTGGATTCCATTTGCTCTCTCGCTAAACTTTATTCATAACCCCCCCTCCCCCAGCAAAGCACACAGTAGTAAAAATGGGAGTTGCCTGATGCAGACACTCCAGTTAAGATAAAATGAAACACTCTGTTTTCTTGTTTCAGCTCTAACACCAAAAAACAAGCATTCTTTTTGTGCTACTTGGCCATATTTTTCTCATTTTTGTGCTGTTTGTTAGTAATTCTGCCATCCGAAATGCCTCCCAGGAATAGTGCAGCCTATAGTATAATAGTTTAGTGTTTCTAAGTGCAAGAATGCTCTAATGTGCCTTTTGGAGAAAGTCAGTGTGTTAGAGGAGCTTCCTTCTGGCTTGAGGGTATAAATGCTATTGACCATGTTAATACAATACATATTAAACACAGTATGTATTAAATAAGGTATCTCTAAATAGAAATATACACAAAACTAGGCTACGTGCTTGATCAGGTGATCAAAATGTGACCAGAGGCTCACAGGAACTTAATCCTGAATTTCCCCTAGGAGCATTCTCCAATTCAGTATTTTTGGATGATTTTATAGAATGTAATTAACAAATAATGAGCATCAACTCTACAGGTTTCCAGCCTTGTAATTATAAACACAAAATTTCTAGTCTTTAAGATTTACTTTGCTTTGCAGTCGTGTCATGTGTTAATTAGAGTTGAACTAAGATTAAGTCTTTGCAAATTAAATGAAAATTTCCAATCTAAATTTAGAGTGTGAGAGCTGCTTCTCTTGCTTTTTGACTGAACATTCACCATTCACCATCTGCTTTCTCCGTCCCTGGTGCTGCTTGTTACTAATAATGAGTTCCTCCTCATCGGGTCCCTCTCTCTGTCTCACCTAGACTAACCACTGCAGAGGTCTCCCAACTGTCCTTTCCTCTTTTGCACTCATCCTCTCTCAGACATTTTGTAAATAGCAGCCGGAATCCATTTTCAAATGGAAATAGGACCTTGTCACCCTGTGCAGAAAAGAACCACTGATGGTTGCACTTCAAATAAAATTCAAGCTCAGGACCATAAGCTGCCCTTGGTCTGGCTCCTCCTTACATCCCAGTCATTCTTCATTCTACTTTCCCCTGGCTCGGCAGGCTCCATTCAAGCTTCCCTTTATTTTTGGATTTATTCTCACTTCATGCTATCAACACATGTGGTAAATGAGGCCTAAAACATTTTCATAAGCTCTGGACACTTTCACCCTAGGCTTCCATGGAGACAGCATTCTTGTCACCCTATCAGGTAAATGCCAGCCCCATCCCTCCTGCCATCCTCCATGCTCTCACTCATTTTTCTTTTCCTTTTTTTTTTATCGTATCTTCAGTGACAAGTAACACCTGGAACATATTGCATATTCCATTTTTTTTTTAAGCTTGCACTTGTGGCATATGGAAGTTCCCAGGCTAGAGGTCGAATTGGAGCTGCAGCTGCTGGCCTACGCCACAGCCACAGCAATGCCAGATTCGAGCTGCCTCTGTGACCTACACTATAGCTCACTGAAATGCTGGATCCTTAACCCACTAAGTGAGGCCAGGGACTGAACCTGGTCTTCATGGATACCAGTCAGGTTCATTACTGCTGAGCCATAACGGGAACTCCAGTGTTAATAACTTTTAAATCTAAAGTCCAATTAAAAAAATATATATATATATATACATATATATATATATCTTCCATTATCTATCCTTAAGGGTATTTTTTTCAGTAACCTCTCTGTATTATCTACTTCAGTTTTAAAATAATCTATTCTACATTCGGTCCTTTACATGATGTTCAAATTATTTTTAATAATCAGTATTGAAGGATAATTTATTTCTCTGTCTCTAATCCAGATGTATGAAATTCTGACTCTGTTCCCCACTACTTTACAGAACTCCTGTTTCACAGATAGACAGAGAGAGGAGAAGGGCTACTGTTGTTGTTGCATCCTTACCGCCGCTGAGCGCGTGAACCCAATTATGCCGTGTTTTGAAGCACAATAAACAGGCTGTTGTGCAACAGGCATGAGCCCTGAAACAAATAGAAAACAAAAACAATTTTGCTAAAAATAAGCAGAGACCCCAACAATTGCTACAAAAATGAGTGATTTGTGCCTGTTCCATTTTAAGATTAGTTAGAACATACACCAAGATAATCACCAGACAACTCTGTAAAACTCACTAGTCTAGCAGAGTTTATTCCTCCTTTGACCTCTACTATACTGTCTAGAATTTACACTCAGTACGTTACAGCCTAGGGATGCAGCCAAGGGTGATAAGTAAGGTTTTCTGCCTCCCTGACAAAGTCAAGAGAAATTGATGTTACCTAAAATACGGAAAAAAAAAAAAAAAAATCTTGCAATCCAGGAAGTTACCACCTAATTTTCAGTTTTTAAGTCTGGAGTTTAAACAGTGTATATTCTACATTTTTAAAGGCTTCCAAATAGCTGAAGGAGTTTAAATTGCTTAAGCACGATTTAAAGAGGATTAATCCTCTTCCCATAAATTGGCAAGCATTCATCTGTCACCAATTGCACTGAATGATGCCTCTGAGTGTTTAAGAAAATGGAAAGTTAACTTCTTTTGATTCTGATCTGCCTTAGAGGCCTAGATCTTCTCATCCCATGACTGCGGAAAAGAAAACCAGAAGTAAAAACGTATGATCTTATTTTACCTCAAATCATATACTCAACAACAGAATTCAAGTAATTGTAGAACTGGCTTAATTTTCCATATGTACGTAATAGTAACTGTTCAAAAATATGATTAAATTCATGATCTGAAGAAAAAGTCATACTGCACCATGCATAGTAGCATCTTTTCCCCTCTATCTCTTGGCCCAATGCCACCTTCCTTCCCCACCAACCCAAAGAAAGAAAACAAGAAAAACAAATTTTATGGTAGTCATGAATACTTTCCAGCTTATTTCTCCTGACTGATTGATTCTATATCTCAATCAACAGTGAAAAAAAAATTTTTTTTTTGTCTTTTTAGGGCCACATGTGCAGCATAAGGAGGTTCCCAGGCTAGGGGTTTAATTGGAGCTGCAGCTGTTGGCCTATACCACAGCCACAGCAATGCAGCATCCGGGCCACATCTGCTACATACACTGTAGCTCATGACAACGCCAGGTCCTTAACCCCCTGAGCGAGGCCAGGGATGAAACTCGGGTTCATGACCACTGAGCCGCAATGGGAACTCCATGTTCTGCTTTTTTTTTTTTTTTTTTTAATGTATGGTTTCTCTCTGTCAAGGAAGAGGCGATCCCTAATTATTATAATATTAATAATATCAAATGTCATGCTAATAATAGTAAATGATTCTGCTGAGATGTACTCATCTCCGCCCAGCTAGCCAGTCGCAGAACACGCCGACTGTGAGTAAGCCTATTGTACCAAAGTTCAGCGATAAAGGCAAACCTGCACCACCCCCCTGGGTGCCTGCCAGGTCTCCATTTATGAAGTATGTTTGCTCAAGAGCCGTCAAATCCCTGAGGAAGGTAGATCACACACAGTGCGTCCACTCACGGATCTCAAAGTACTGTAACGTGTGGTTGTGTTGTTTCGTTTTTGCTTTTTTTCGGTTAAGTAAAATGTATACGTTAATTAAGTTCATCAGTGTCAGTCAACAAGAATTCATGGTGCCTCACTACAGTATACAGGTGTATTAGGAGGTCCGGATAAAGACAATAAACAGGTGCAGTCATTGTTCTCCCCTCTCCGTCAGTGTTTATGAGACCAGAGTGGTGACTGTCGATGGTGTTCACAGGCTGCAGGAAATGCAGAGTGAACCTTAATCCGAGGTGAGTTCGTTGACAGCGACCAAACACACGAGGCCCCTGTTCACAGATGCTGTCAAACATGAAGGTGGAAAGTATCTTTGTTACCTCTGTGAAGGCACTGAACTTCTGAACCCCAGTGAGTTCAAAGTGTCCCAGCGGTGAAATAAATCAAATAATGTTGGGTTCATTCTGTGAGCGCAAAACACAGAACTTTCCTTTAAAGGTAGAACTGCAAGTGCAATCAGAATGCAAAGGGATTTGTCTGCATTTTTTAAGGCGGCACTTAGTTTTATGAATCTTGCAGCACGCCAAGGACATTTTCTCTGCTCTCCTGCAAAACGGTTCCTTCTGCTTTTACTTTCTGACATTCAATCAAGGGCTGCATACAACAGTTTCGGATATTCAGAAATCAAACACTCTTTTCAAAACTGTTTTTTACAGCTTTGTGGTATAACTGGCGCACAGTAAACTGCATATATTTAAAGTGTGCGGTTTGATAAGATTTGACATATATCTACACCCAAGAAACCATGACCACAATCAAGATACGAACACATCCACCCTCAAAGTTTCTTCGTGCCTCTGTGTCATCCCTTCTTCTGCCTTTCCCTCCCCACCAGGCAACCAGTGATGTGCTCTGTGCCACTATAGACCAGTTTGCCTTTTCTGGAAGTTTATGTAAATGTCATCACACAGGAGAAACTTTTCTGTCTGACTTCTTTCACTCAGGATAATTCTTATGGGGTTCATCCACGTTGCAATGTGTATCAACATCTCACTCTCTTTCTTCCTTTTTCTGAATAGTATTACACTGTAAAGATCGACCTATCAACTGCATATACATTTCTCTTTTGATAGACAGGTTCAGTTTGGGGGTATTATAAATAAAGATATTTCTATTTTTCAATTATTTCATTTAGGCAAGTTGTAGTTAGTTTAGTTAAATAGAATTTTTCTTTATTTCCCCACTACATGTACATTTTAATTGCTGTTTCTTATGTTTTGAACAGGTGAAGGTCTGCAATGTTTTTTTCCCCAATTTGCTAGGTGACTTTCAATGTAGAAACTTGCTATCTCACCTTCAGTTTGCTGCTTTGAAAAGGGAGGCTAAAGGGAGAGAGGAAAGCTTTTTTTTTTTTTGTCTTTTTGTCTTTTTTTAGGGCTGCACCCACGGCTCATGGAGGTTCCCAGGCTAGGGTCGAATTGGAGCTGTAGCCTCCAGCTTACACCACAGCCACAACAACGCTGCATCTTTAACCCCCTGAGTGAGGCCAAGGATTGAGCCTGCAACCTCATGGTTCCTGGTTGGATTCTTTTCCACTGCGCCACGATGGGAACTCCTGTTTTTCTTTTTGACAATGACTTTCAATGGGGTAGAAATGTTTTGCAAAGCCAACATTTTCTACTGGGTCTCATGACCCATTTTACCCTTATAACGGTGTGGCTATTGTGATCAACTTCAGTGCTGGTTAGCCATACTTCTGTTCCCAGTCTTAGACTCACAGCACCAACATATAATGTTTCCATGTGCTTCAAATAAAAATCTGTTTTGAGGCAAGTAATCAGGGTCAGCACAGAGAACGGCACAGGGTGTATCTGGCATGACTCTGGAGACACTGTTTGTGTCTTGACCCAAAGATCCTGCAGTTTACATCCGGCACCAACTATACATGGCAGCCCTCTGTGGTAGAGGATGACCAAGCAAAAGATGGAGAAGGGTGAATCCATGGAGGTAGGGAGAAAAGCTAATCATCATGTCATAGAAATTAAAGTTGGAAGTATTTTAGGGAGCCTAGCGTGGTCACTGTCACCAAGTGTAGAATCAAAGGAGAAGCACTTCTCTTTGAGATATTATCCTGTCTCGAAATCAGTTTCTAATCTCATGTCTTTCTCCAGCTGCCTCTCCATTGATCCATGGCTCACCCTCACCAGACTTTCATCTGACCAGTTCAGTCAAACAGATCTTGTGGAGGCTGCCAATAACTGATGTCTTCTAAGGCTAAATCTCTCGTCTTCATCTTGCTTGATACTTTCCTCAGTAGCAACCAACACTCTTAATTATGCTCTCCTGAAACACTTCCTTCTTGACGCTGGGGTCCGTCTCCCTCACACACCTGGCAGCTCCTCCTCCATGTCCTTTGCTGGCTCCTCCTCTCCTTGACCAGACCCAGAAATACCCAGAAATAGACTGGGGGACTTGACAGCTAGCCCTTGACATCTCTGCTTTTCCTTTCTCCTCCCCTCCCCTCCCCTCCTCTCTTTCTTTCTTTGTCTTTTTACGGCTGCACCCTCAGCATATGGAGGTTCCCAGGCTAGGGTTTCAACCAGAGCTGTAGGTACCAGCCTACACCAGAGCCACAGCAACTCGGAATCCGAGCTATGTCTATTACCTACACCACAGCTCAGGGCAACGCCAGATCCTTAACCCACTGAGCGAGGCCAGGGATCGAACCCACATCCTCAGGGATGCTAGCTGGGTTTGTTAACCTCTGAGCCATGAAGGGAACTCCTCTCTCTGCTTTTGTATGCATACTCTTGCCCTGGATGACCTTACCCACTCCTGTGGATGAAATGCATCCTCTCAATATCTCTCTAATTCTCATTCTCTCTCTTTCTCACACGCACACACAAACACACATGATTTTCAAATTTAAATTCCAGATCTGCAGCCAATATCTCAAGATTTCCCATTAGTTTTCTTCCCTTAAAATGCAGTGTGTGCTAATTCAAAAGGTTTTATAGGAGTAAATTCATTTTAGAAATATGTGTTTGGTACCAATTAAGTGACAAATATAATGAAAACATGTTTTAAAAAAAGTTAGTTGAAATGTATAAAACCAAGGGGAAGGATCATCATTTGACCAGAATGTTATTTTTCTCTTTGATTTTTTATTTTCTTTTCTGGCCACACCCACGGCCTATGGAAGTTCCTGGGTCTGGGATCAAATCAAACCTGCATGTGTGGCTTGTGCCACAGTTGTAGCAACTCCGGATACTTTACCCACTGCACCACAGTGGGAACTCCGAGAATGTTATTTTTTATACTCTTTAACCATTTAAAAAGTCCTTTTCATTGAATTTGTCCAGAGGCTTTACAGGCCAGGAGTTTGTTTGGACTTTGGGCACCAGACAGCCTGAATGCAAATCCTGAAGCCACCACAGTAAGCTCTGCTACCTTTGGGAGGATTACTGCCATGGCACCATGATGCTTGTCTTCTTGAACTAGAGTGGTGGCAGGAGGTATCGTGAGTCTTAAATGAGCAAATTTACATAAAACACTTAAAACTGTGCCCAGAACACAGTGAGCATTGCTACTAACCATTATTTTTATATAAATATAAGTTAAACATTTTTCCTTAAGATGAAACATCTCCAAGTGCTGTTTTATTGATTTATTGATCTGTTTATCCACTTCGTACCATTTAAGGAAATCGTTATCTTCTGCACTACAATGCCACAGACGTGGTACAGTAGTCTAACGTGGTGAGACTTCTAAACCTCAGCAAGCTGTGGACTGTTGCTACTCCTAATTCAAAAGTATTTAGAGAATCGCATTCATTTAAGAACTATGTATTTAGTAACTTTAAGTACAAAGGATAATGAAGTATTTTAAATATGTGCTATTGAAATGTGTCAACCAGATGGGAGAGCCCCTGGTGCAGGAGTAAGAACGTAGAACTTTGCTGGGTGACCAGACACATTACCCCATCTGACCTCACACGGAGAGCTGCCAGTATAATGACTGCAGGCCTGGTTGCTAGCAAAAAAAAAAAAAAAAAAAACCTGGATTTTTAAAAATCTTTCAAATTATTTCCTACATACACAGTTAAATTATTTTGTTTTCACGTTAAAGGATTTAAGAATAACAAAACAAAGGATTGTGACAAGGAGAGAACAGTCTCCAAAGAAACATCATTTTGTTTGATGTTGAAAAGAACTCTTACTGGTCCTTAAAAATAGACACCTTATATTTAAAAAGTGAGGAACAGATTTTAGTACTTACTTAACTCAACCGCAATAAAAGGAGTAAGAAAAAAGCAATTACATGGAGATTGAACATCATGCTACTAAAAAAACCCAAAGGGTCAATGATGGAATCAAAGAAAAGAACAAACACCTTGAGGCAAATGACAATGAAAACAACCGCTAAACAACCCTACAGAATCTATGGGATGCAGTGAAAGCAGATCTTAGAGGGAAGTTCACAGGAATACAGGCATTCTTTAAGAAATAAGAAAAATCTCAAATAAATAACCTAACTCATCACCTAAAAGAATTGGAAAAAGAGGAACAAACAAAATTTAAAGTCAACAGAAGGAAGGAGATAAAAAAGATTAGGGGGAAATAAATAAAACAGAGATTAAAAAATAGAAAAAAATCAGTAACATCAATACTTGTTATTCTAGGCCCAGCACTGTGCAAGTTTACTTAAAGAATTGCAAAACAGCTCTCTTCAAAATATAACACATCTAACTAGTAGCAGGTCTATGTTAGTCAAACTGTAGATTAAGAAGAATAACATCAATAGAGGGAGAAATTGCACCCACGAAACAGAGAAATATTTTCTAAAACCACTCAGGATAATCAGACCCAATGGCACTGGCTGATGAGATTAAAAAAAAAAAAATTAAATAGCTGAAAATGACACACAATTATAGAACAAGAAGTCATTTAGAAAAATAAAACATAATTTCCACTTCCACATTAGCTCTTTTGCCTTTCATATTCTTTCCACCTTTATTTACAAAAGATAATTTTAATATTTACATCTCACAGGAGGTAAAAAGCCCCAAAAGTTTTTGTGCAAAAAACTAAAACCTGCTCAGACAACAATTGTACTGAATCCTTGAACATATTTTCTTTGAAATGGATATAAACCTCATAAAAAAGACTCCCCAGAAGTCCTAGAGAAGTTCAACTTAGAAAATAAATTGAGAATCTAAGGATATTGAACTTTGCATGATAAACTTGGGCTCAGCAGCTGTGCCAAAAAGCAGGAACTGAATTCCTCACATTTTCTTTACAACCAAAGAATAAATTGTCTACCCATTTTTCTTTTTTAAAAGAATTTTAAAATTATTTTAATTTTCAGATACTCAACTTCTACGCAATTTTAGCACTCCCTAAGAAATTAAACACTCTCATATCCCGTCCATAAAATGGAAGGAAAAGTATCAGTACATTCTAATGATCAACAGAAAACATTTACTGGTTTCTCACAAAAATGCATTCATTGTAGGAGTATCATAAAGACTAACTGAGACATTAAAAATTTAACTTGAAACCAACTTTAGGCGGGAAGACTTCTTCCCAAATAAGTGGTTATACATGTAAATGCTAAATACATTACACTATTTGCCCACCTTTTGTTATGGATTATTTCAGGAAGATTTAGTTATATAACCCTTAATTTGAGGGGTTCTAACAGTGTCTACCATAAAATGTAAACCAAAATTGGTCTTAAAAAATATTGCTTTGATGAAATGACAGATTTCAGTCTATTTTAGACATATCTGGTTAGTTTTTAACTACACTTCATTTCAACACAATCATTACTCAGAGATTGAGAAAGAGCAAAATAAACTTTAAATTAGCATCAGAATTCTACCCATAACTACCCAATCAATACTGAAGTAGATCCCATCAAGTATGCAAAGATTACAGAATTTCAGTTATAAAATTTGGAGGAAAAAATCTTAATGCATAAAAATACTGACAAATTTAAGCTAAAATTACTAGCCCTAGGACATTTTATTGTATAATTTCCTTAAAAAGATGGTTAACAAGACATCAGCAGAAATGCTGTTAAAACTGTTGTTTGTTTGCTCAAGGTTGTTCACATTAATGAAACAAAAGATTAGCAGTCTCGGAGTTCCCACTGTGGTGCAGCAGAAACAAATCCAACTAGGAGCCATGAGGTTTCGGGTTTGATCCCTGGCCTTGCTCAGTGGGTTAAGGATCTGGCGTTGCCACGAGCTGTGGTGTAGGTCACAGTCACAGCTCAGATCCTGCGTTGCTGTGGCTGTCCTATAGGCCAGCAGCTGTCCTATAGCTCCGATTCGATTCGACCCCTAGCCTGGGAACCTCCATGTGCTGAGGGTGCAGCCTTAAAAAAAGGAAGAAAGAGAAAAGATTAACAGTCTCTAAGTTAAATTTCACAAAATGAAATTGCCACCTTCTGACTTAACTTTCAGGGGTAAGATAGGGCAAACCCCAAGTATCACACCTCCTACTTTTAAGTATAAACACAAATAAAAGTCAGTATCAATACAAATGATAGCTTGAGGAAATAAACACTTGGTTAGCCAGGTTCTATAACCTAGAATACTGAGATATAATTCTCCTATAGCAATTCCTTTTTTTTTTTTTTCTTTTCCTGGAATAGCAGATTATATACTATGGTATGAAAAGCTGTAAAACCCAAATGTTTTCTGTGTTATTTAGCAAAGAAAGGACGAAGCAGAATTCTTTACCAAACTACATTTGCCACTCCATCCTGGAACCCAGTTGTCTGATTACCCACTCAGTTCCAATATTTCCAAATTGTCAGTCCACCCCACTCCTCCTCATCCCAACTCTTAGCTCCTTTTGCACAGAGTCTAGTTTCCTTTCTGTCAACTAATTCCTGATTTCCAGAAAACTCTCATTCTTCTGATTTCATATTGATCCTAATCCATTTGAAGTCAAAGAAAAAGCTTTAATACTTAAAGTAATTAAAGTAGAAATGGAAATTAGATGACTTCGGTGTAATGGAAGGTGCATTTCAAGTGCTTTGCAAACATATGGGAGAGTTGCAATAAAATTTAGATTTTAAACCCTGCCTGGATTCCTTAACTTACTGTTATATTATAGTGTTGCTTTGATTACCAGTCAGGACAAAAAGGTGAGCAAAGACATTAAATATGCATTTTTTTGGACACACATGAAAATGAAGAGAGTTGGCCAAGGGATTTCTTTTTTTAAAATAGGTTTTCTTTCTTTCTTTTTTTTTGGGGCAATGCCTGCAGCATGCAGAAGTTCCCTGGTCAGGGATCGAACTCCCGCCACAGCAGTGACAATGTCAGATCCTTAACCACTAGGGCATCAGGGAACTCCCTGGCTAAGGCATTTTTATCCATAAGGACTGTCAACTTAATACACCACGGTTACTAAAAAAAGAAAAGATTGGGACCCTTGCTTAAACTGAGTTTGGCACGAACACATTTGTACATTCTTCCCTTATAATCACACAGTCCTTTAAGGATAAAGAATATGCCCACCGAGCAGAATTATGAAAAATTTATAAAGAATCTATGATAGAGAGCTTCACAACCCAGCTTCCCTAGATTATAAAATACTCCCTTTACCTATGCATTACATTGTGTATCTCTGAAACATCTGAAAAATACTTTTCTGTGACCTACTAGGCTGTAGGGAATGAGCAGTTTTAGGTACACTGCAATTATCTTTAATAGAATTTGGTAGCTTTCTTCCATTGAGTGATTCAACTGGATCTTAAAAGAAGTTTGCCAATTTTCATTTTTTGAGCCTCTCTGAGGTTCTGGATGCTCTAGATCAGTTTGTCTTTTTAAGTTCCTATCTTTGGAACTCCTCCTCTGTCCATTTAGCAATTTGTCTGGAGGTGAGGAAGTAGCCGTAGCTGATAATTCATCTGGGGATCCTTTTTGCCAGTTTGGCCTCGTGTGTTCTTGATTCACCTCTTTCTGAAGCTGTAATGCTTAATAAACTGTTCTGTTCTTCTTGTTTATGTCTCTTGAAAAGTAGATGCTCCAAATCTATCAGTTGTTTGTTTTTTTCTGTTTTTTTGTTTTTTTGTTTGTTTGTTTGTTTGCTTTTTAGGGCCGCACCCACGGCATATGGAAGTTCCCAGGCTAGGGGTCGAATCAGAGCTCCAGCTGCCGGCCTATACCACAGGAACAGCAATGCCAGATTCGAGCCGTGTGTGTGACCTACACCACAGCTCACAGCAATGCCAGATCCTTAACCCACTGAGCGAGGCCAGGGATCGAACCTGCAGCCTCACAGTTCCTAGTCGGATTTGTTTCTACTGCGCCATGATGGCAGCTCCCAAATCTATCAGCTTTTGAGTAAAGTTGATTTCCATTTCCTCTTGATCTGAGGAAGCTGTGGGGAACATTTTTCTTCTTTTTGCAGAAGAGCATGGGTCCCTGACGGCTTCAAACAAAGATTTCCTGATTTTTTTCTTTTGGAGATATCTTCATTGATCAGTAGGTGAGACTCTTCATTTGCTATCTCTGGCTTTAGGTCCTTCATGACTTATGACACATAACACTTTCTCATGACTGTTTTTGTTTTGATTTTTCCTTTATGGCACCATTCTCTACCACTGGCACATAACTGAGGCATGGGTGACTCCATTGAAGATTTTGTACCCTGCTCTTGAACTTCAAGGCATATCTGTGGAGAAAGTATTGGCATATCGTCCTCAATTTCCATGTCTTGCCATGTAGAGTTCTTTACATTACTGCCGTCAGCTTCCTTAGACATGGAGCTTTTCCTGTCTTCCTGCACAACTTCAGACTGTGATGCCGACCCAAGTTGAGATTTAGGTGACAAACACATTTGAATAGCTCCAGTGTCTGTTGGCTTGTTCTTACTTTTCTTTTGCGACTTTGTTGTGACTGGATCAGATTTTTTGGAATTCAAGGGTGATGCCAAGACATTTCCCTCACAGAAGTTGTTAATATGAAGGCTTAGCTTTCTTGCCAGCCCTTCATCACTTTTCAGTTGTTCTTCTAACTCCCTTTGCCTATTTTCTGCCTGTCTTTTTTTTTTTTTTTTTCCTCTTCTTTCTCCTCTGCCAGGAACCTCTGTATGTATTCTTCACTGGCTTTGTTTTCTTCTTCCTCATTGGCTCCTCGCTCTGCCTCCACCTTGTTTAGCTCCTCTTCATATTCTCTTCTTAATTCCCCAGGTTTACTTAATAGGCAGACTGGTTGATAGTCAGCAACAATTTCCTCTGATTCTTGCCCAGAGGCTCTAAGCTTGCCTTCTTTTGGATAGTGTTTTTGAACTATCTTCCATAGTTCCATATTGACAAGAGAATTTGTTCGGGCATGGTGCTGAGTCCACAAAGAGACCCAGCGGCAACAGAAGGGACAGAACAAATTTGCCTTTTCGACAGTCCACTGGAAGCATGGTTTACAGAGTGTGTGGTTACAAGGGAGTGTCACAGGCTCAAGTAGAATTTCCGCAAGATCTGGCATTGGCATTCCGACAGGTACAGCTATTTTAATATGCTAAAAAGGCACATTCAGCATCAATACCAGATTGGAAACATCAAATAAACGTCTTGAAGCAAAAAAAGTTTTCTGCAGGCCAGGTACACGGTACAACCCTGGAAGGTGGTTGTGTTTGTCCATGTTTAAGACAAACGTCCGAAAGGAAAACAAAGGAACCCTGGCTGCTCTCAGCAAGAACAGCCTTGCGGCAGGGCTAAGGGTTGACTCCGGCTCTCTGGTGCTGCAGGAGGCACGCGCCAGGTTCCCCTCCTTCCTCTTACCAGGCAAGGATGCTCCCTAGCGCTGCTTCCACCCGGACGCGGAGCTTCTGCAGGAGCTGCACTTCCGTTACCATTGCTGTGGGGCCCCCTGCAAGAGCCCTTCTGGGCACTCGGAGCCTGCCCCTTCCTCTCTTCGGGTCAACCCACCCATTTTTTCTGTTTTTAGCCATCACTTCTCTAATATGAGGGAAAAAAGAGAACTAGTGAGAATCTATTTATCTATGTGTGTGCGCAGAAAGCTGACCAGAGTAACTGGTGGACTTCCTCATGTGATTTTCCACACAGTAAAGCACATTATCTGATGCTGTTTTGTCCCACAGTCTCATGTTTCCATTAACCAGTCTCATGTTTGCTTTTCAAGTGTGACATGACATAAAAAGTGGCATAAACTTCCACAAAACAACATCTTCTATAATAAAGATCTTTCCAGAAAGGTAACTCCAATGCACTCCACTAACACTTTCCAGGGATTGTTAATTCCCAGAAAGCTGCCCCCAATGTTCCATCAAAATCCCCCTTTCTGAAAGTTCTTGTCATTGCTTACGCTGTGAGTAAAGGAAACTGAGATGAGCTTTCTCGGCCACTCCAAGAACGTCCCTGAGCAAACTAGAGGCTGGATCCTTCAAGGGGGGGCCAAGGAGCGGCATCAGAAGTGCTGGACCTACCCTATTACTGAGTCAGACTCTGCCTCGAAACAAAGTCCGTAGGTGACGTCCCTCATGTTGAATTCTAGAAGGTTATTCATTTTCCTAACAGTCTTTTGACCCCCATGGCTAAGAAAGCCTTCATCTTTCATCCTTTCCTCAAAAGGCCAATTTATCAGTATTTACTCTTTCCTATTGATACCCTCTAATGTGTGTCTTCTTAATAATTTTAAGCCATAAAGCAGCAAAAAAACAGACGCCATGAGGACTCTTGTCAGTACTAAATGAGAGGTGGCCCATGTTCTCATAGCCTTTGACATCTGACCAACTAAGACCCATCCATTCTACACGATATACACTAAAATACAGCAACACAGAATTGCTTTTATTACCACTGCTAAGTCTCACCCAATTTCCCAAGTTATGCAGCCTGCTGGAGGTGAGATGCTCAACTATACAATGGAGATAATTAAACTGACTTCTGTTGTAGGGATCTGTAAATGTTCAGTGTGCTAACATAGAGCCAACAGTTTCTCACAATGCCTAGAACTGGCACTTGCTCGTCCTCCTGTCTTAGAGCAAGAATAGCTGCAGAGAGTTGTACCACATGATTTCCTTTCCTTTTCTTTCTCTCTTTCACTTTCTTTTTTTTTTTGGCTTGGAGATGAAGGAAGGGCATCACCTGAAATTTCTGGTCTGTTGTGCTGCTCTTCAGGCAGTGTGAGTCCCTTGCACTTCGCATCATGTCTCTGCTTAGTCTATGCTATGCCAACTATTCAGTTCTGCCATATGACAACAGACACTGACATATGTAGCTCTTGAGGTGGAAACCCTGCCAGTTACTTTCATAGCCCCATTTCCCTTCTGGAAACGTTCAACTTGTTTGGTTAATTTGAATGTGTTACTTAACGTGGTAACTTGAGCCCTTCCACTGTGATGCAAACAGCAGGCCAGTTACACCGTTCTACATGCGACTTAGAGCTCTAGTGAGTGTGTCCCTGGGGGGTATTTGAAACACATTAAAAACTATTAGGATTTTCAAGTATTTTCTTGATATGCTAATGTTTTCAATTCAGACCTCCCTGATGTCACTCACACAATGCCACTTATTTCTGAGGCACAGAGAATGCCCCCTCTTTCTCCCCCCCCTCCCCCAACACCAAGACCTCAGGAGTCCAGCAGGTGGGAGCAGGGCTGGTGAGCAGACTCCTTTTCCTATGACAATTGCCCTTCCTTTCCAGCCATTTGAAGTAACTAACTATATAAAAAGCATCGTTGGAGTTCCCGTTGTGGTGCAGTGGAAACGAATCCACCTAGGAACCCTGAGGTTTCAGGTTTGATCCCTGGCCTCGCTCAGCGGGTCAAGGATCCGGCGTTGCCGTGAGCTGTGGTGTAGGTTGCAGATGCAGCTCGGATGCTGCATTGCTGTGGCTGTGGTGTAGGCCAGCAGCTGTAGCTCCGATTAGGCCCCTAGCCTGGCAACCTCCATATGCCATGCACGCGGCCCTTAAAAAAAAAAAAAAAAAAACGGCATCCTTGATTCCTGTGGGATGTCTTACGGGAACACAGCTGTTTGATTATCTGCATTAAATCAGACCTCACTCCTCCCTGTAGTTCAACTTTCTGTTTTTCAGTAGTTAAGGATGGGTTCAGCAACATGAGTGCAGGTTTGCATATGATGTTTAAAGACAAAAACTTGTACAGAAGAGTCTGTGTGGTTAAGAGGGCTCCAGACCAGAGCATACCTGCCCTCCACACACTTAGGAATCACTCTCCACTTTAACTCCTTTCTGTTTGTGAACCTTATTAATTGCATCTGATACTCGGTCTGCGTCAGTGGTCATTACTCATTAACTTCTCTGCCCAAACCAGTGTGTCAACTTAAGGTTTTACTATGACAGTAAATGATTCCACGCAATCCGTGCAAAAGATCATGAGGATGGACTCTGGCTGGGTTGAATATTACCCACTATTCCTCCAACAGAGGGAGAAAAGAGGAAACATCTGTGAGCAAGGAACCTTTGGAAAACACAGAAGCAGCAAGCACTAGGAATACTTCAGCTACAATTTTACTTGTCCATTATACTTCATATAAGCGGAGGCATTTTTTTAATTAAGAAAGAAAGCAATGACTTCCTCTGGTAACTCCGCACAGACATTTTGGGTCCTCTGACCTCTGCCAACACGCTGTGACTTCAAGGGTATAAAACTGCCGACAGTATTTGAGAGCAAAGTGCGAAGGTTTGAGATGTCCGCATTTATCTTCCACTATTACAAAATCCCCAAATGTTTATCAAACTGATTTCATCATGGGAAGGATAGAAGCCCTTGGTGCGTGGATAAAATACAAGACAAGATGTTTTAATACTTTTTTTTTTCTGAGATGAGGGCACCACAGTGTCAAAGCCCAGGGTGGAAAGAGGAGAGCAGGGTCTGTTCAGATGGGCCAGTGGCCACAAGGAAACGGTGTTGATGTCACAGGTAGGGAAGACGGGCGTTATGAAGTCAAATCGAGTATAATGGACAGAGACAAACGACTCAACTATTATCAATGGCGTCACGCTCTGTCAGGAGGAATTTATACCCATTCATTTATATCCATTCATTGTTTTAGCTGCACCATTAGAGAAAGAGCCACACAGCCTTCCAGTTATGGTCTCTGAGATAGGGGAGAAGAAAATTCACATCCAGGGCTGGGCCATGTGACCAAGAAAGCTCTTAGCCAAGAAAGTCCCAGTGGACGTCTAACTGTCAACCCTAAATTGCTCTTGTCCATGGCCTGTTTTGACTTGCGATGTTGGTAAGTTCCCCAAAGGTTTCCAGGGCTTTACTCTGTGTGTGTCAAATGAGGCAAAAGCTGAAGGTTTAGTACGTCTAGTAAGTAGTCCTGAGATGAAAGTGGTGCCTGGCAGGCCTGAAGATACTAGCAAATCGTGCTGGCTGCATCAAGCTACAGGAATTCAGTTCCTCTTTACAGTTAGGCTAAGTTAGACACAGAAAGAGAGACAGACAAAGCAGATTGGCAAACGAAACCATAGAAGAGAGAGATACAATCCCCTAAGACATAGGGGATCTCATCTCAGGCTGCTGGCATGAGAATTCTAGCACCACTGCTCCCTTGCTGTGTAAGCTCAGGCAAGATACTTAAGCTCTCCTGCCTTGGTCCCCTTATCTGCAAGCTAGAGATGACATAATCTACTTCCCAGGGTGGTTGAGCGTAGTAAGTGAGATATCGCAGACTGGGTGTTTAAAACAGCATCATGAACATCATGAGCTCAATGAACGTTAATTGTTACTACATATTTAAGTATTTTTATTGGATAAAAGGCAGTACTACATTGTATTTCTCTTTTCATGCTCTTTGGGGCAAGTAAGCCTCTTTTGGTATAGTATCTCTCCCAGGGAGTCTGGAAGCCATCTAGCCTTCCTGAGATTGAAATCAGTGCTTCTACTGATAGAAGGTCAAGGGGATCCTTGTACAATGTTCATGGTTCTTCAAGTCTTACCAGCCTTCTTCAATTTCAGAGAGAATTCACGAAACTATCTTTTGATCACCACAGTCTCTTTTTCACATTTGTGTGCTTAATAAACTATTACATATTTCTTAATTCCCTCATCGCTTCTATATTTTTCTTAGGATTTCATTTCAAAATAGTGTAGATTTTGCCTTGACACTGTGTCTTTAGGGTTTCAGCCTCCCAGAATCTAAACTTTGGCCCTCTCTGGGGCCAAATATCTCGTTTTATTATTGCCTATGCTACCACTTTTTAATGCACTCTTACACTTGCAATGCTATCATTTATAAGTAGATGTCATGTTAGAAAGATTACCAGACACCCCTGAACAATCTATAGAGACAGGTCTATAATAACTCTAGGCATGACATTTTGTCTCGAAGCAACCCAGAAAAATGAGATGCTAGTATATTTTTGAAAACTCCTCAAGAGGGAGCTGTCCAAATTTCCATCTGTGCTAGGATCACAGTGGCTTAAGGACCATCTGACAATGATTCACAGAAAGATGAGAAAAAATGCTGAGCTTCAGACACTAATGTGGTCACAGGTATCTTCCAACAGACCAACCCCCCCCCCCCCCCCGCCCGCAATTGCTGCTAGACCTGGAGGGTGGGTGTGGGGCAGGGGGAGGAGGTGACACCTATTCTGCTGTTTTCACAGTAACTGAAACCAACCAGATAACTGAAGAAAGCCTCACACTGTTTTGACTTTAGACTTGCTGTCAGCATTGCTCAGGCATCTAAAGCTTCATGATTTCACTCCAGATACTCGAGAACCATTAATAATTTTTTTCCCTATTGCTGTCAGCATTGCTCAGGCATCTAAAGCTTCATGATTTCACTCCAGATACTCGAGAACCATTAATAATTTTTTTCCCTAGAATTTTCAAAGTAAAGTCTTCTGCTTCATAAGTTCCTGCCAAGGGTTTAGAGCAACTACTTACTGAGTAATAAGATACCAGATGATCATAAATCACGCTGCCCTGAATCCAGCACGGTCTGAATTGCATGTCTCGGCAAGGATCTTCAGCTCTCCGCTGAAATCCATCCTTAGGCACCCAGCTAGACTGCATTTCCCAGACTCCCCCTGTCATTAGGTGAGGCTTGAGGTCAAAGCCCATAGGAAGGTGAGCTGAATGAGGTTTGCTGTTATGCTGACACTTAGGAGAGAAGTTATACCTCCCCCACCCCAGTGTTCTCTTGCTCTTTCTTGTGGAGAGAAAGGAAACCCCTTCCAAGGTTCTGTGTTGACAGAACCTTGGAAGCTCCAGGTTGAAGAGCTTTTGCTAGCCTGGGCGTGAGAGCCACTTTGAGCGAAAGGCACTTGTAAAAGAGCAGGTGCAAGAAGAACAGTCTGATCTCCCTGTTTCTTCCTGAAAGCAGGACGCAAAACTCCCATATAAAAGATGCTGTCCCCACACCAGGAGGAGAGAGACATTCTTATCACCAGAGACGGGAATCCGGGCCAAGCAAAATCTGTTCAAACCTTGTGAGAGTCACTCTTTACCTTCCTTTAGTCTCCCTGCATTTTCAGTGACTTTCCCACAAGGTCTCTTGCTTTGTTCAACCTAGTTTGCACACACTGAGGCCTTGCCATTTCTCTGGGTCTTCATTTTACTATGGGGACTCTCATGGACATGCAGATACCTGTATGCTGGGCTCCAGTGAATCAATCTTATGACTATTTAATTTTCAGGCTGGGCCAGAGACGCTGAGAAAGTAGAGATACAGTTTGGCTTCCTACAGCATATCCCAACACACTCAATATGCTCTGTTTTAAAATTACACACTCTTCCTAAAATTACACAGGAGAGTAGAGATGACTCAACTTCATTTTAGAACTTTTTAGTTTGTCAAAGATGCTTTACTGCTTAGGAATCTCACAATAACCTCTGACAAAGAGAAACACAGGGAAAATACATCCACGTGCTTTAAAAACTAGTACTGCGGTAAGAAAACGTAAAGAGTCACAATTTAAAATACCAGAAGTAAAACTGTAGTTCAAACTTTTTATGTTATGCAAAGGAAAACTGCATAGAATGAGTCGAAAAAAATTAAACCAAGTCTCCATTTCAAACCTGAGTTGATAATCACTGCATTTTGAGGCGTTTCTCTTATGTTCCAAATTACCAATAAGAAATCATTATTGCCATGATAACTGTCCTTACCTGCTAAAGAGGACATGTTGATGATGATGCCACCTTCACCTCCATTTTGCTTACTCATGTAATCCAAACCCAGGTACGTTCCACTGATTACAGAAACCTAAACCAGGGGCACAAGTGGGGAGAGCAATTTTACTTAGAGGCACACACCAAAGTTTTTATTGCTATCCCCGACACCGAGGAAGATTCCTGCAAATATAGCCAATGAAAGGTTCTGAAGTGATATATTTTTTTAAGCCAGGCATTGATTGGATTCTCTTTCATTTGCCTAAACTTGTGGAAGTGATCACATTGCTGCAAAACTTCACTTCGCTGTCTGACCTGAGATTTTATGATAAAGGTTAGACTCCAACAGTGCCTTGAGACTTTCGCTAAATTCTCAGCACCTCCGAGAATCTACATCTTCTTTTCCTCTTCTAAATACCGGACACAAGAGTTATTCACCCGTCTTAGCATGTGGTTCTCCTGTCCAGGTGTTCCACCTTAATCAGTTGCTTAAGTCCCTTAGTTCTTGGAATATGTAAGCAGTGAATATCCTTGATTTCTACACAGTTTTCATTTCCTTCTTCTCTTCTGCATTTGTGTCGACTTCTCCACGGAAAAAAGAGGAAGGTCATCTCTCCAGCTTTAGTGCAGGCACTGGTTAGTCTAATTCAGTCACAGAAATCCCCTTCCCTTTGCCCATGACAGATTTAGGGGTTGTATATGACCCGTTTCTGGCCAGTGAGACCTGAGATGCAGCCAAGAGGTGGAGTGTGGGTTGGAGAGGGTGATGGAAGAGGACGCTACGGAGAAAATTTTCATTGCTCTTAAGAAAATCAGGAAATGACTGCATTACTCCTTTTTCATTGCTTTGTACAGGTGCAATGGGAGGAAGGAAGACATACTGCTAGCATCTTTAAGGCAGAAACCATCGTGAAGGATGGCAGATGGGAGAGGAAAAGAAACTGGTCCCGATGAGATAAAAAGCTGCACTGTCAAGCAATCCCGAACTTCATGTCTTGTGAGATCACATAGCTGTTTTAATCAGTTTCTGTTCCTGGGCATATGGTCTTTGTAATGCAATCACTACAATTTGTCCACCACTCCTGCAGCTGTCCTTCTGATAGCTTACTCTGCCTTACGACTCATCTCCACATCTAGGCACTTTCTCGGTTTTATTCTAACATTTAAGAACTAGCCACTGAAAACAGCTTGTGACATGAGAGGTATTTGAAACCTGACATTCCCTTTTAGATGTAAGAACTCCTCTCTAGTCCACCTCATACTTTTAAAAGGCGAAAATTTTCTTTTGGCATCTTAATTCTGGCAATACTTAACTTCTTACAATAAAGCAAAGAAAATGATACAACAAATAACATGATAACGAGCCTGCACCTGAGAGCGTAGATTGGTGGTTACCTTCTTTTTATTTTCAAAAGTCCTCTTGGAGTTTTCTTGACAAGCATTCAGTTACCTCTCTACCTCACAGTAGCTCTCGCACAAAAAAGTAAACTGAAGGGTCTATTCACTTAAGCCATGGGGCAGCCTGATATTAAGTGGGTTTACGGGGAAGGAGTAAATCTGCACAGGAGTCCATTTAAAAAGGAAAAACAAAATATTCATGGTTTATATAAGAAGGAAAACATGTAGGTGGCAGGAATGACTGAAGTCAGTTCGATTCAGTGTGTCTGTCCAAGTCTCCAGCATGTCTGAACAGCATTTTAGTTTGTGTGCCGGTGCTATGCTTCTGGTCTCAGGTATTCTGATACCTGCTTTTGTTTTCAACATCCACAAGATGCAGCCAGATAGAAAATTTGGGAATGTTTGTTTTTAAATTTTTTTTTTTTTTGAGCCAGATTTATTTCCTGGTCTTTGATGGAAGAGGATAAGAGATTATCCTGCCATCTGTCATCAGGTTAAGAACTGAGTAACTTTTCAAATGAAAGTGTTCTTAGGATAAACCTACAAGACAGGCCTAAGGCTTTGGCTGTATATAGATGATTATTTTCACCTCTCTTCCTTTACTGTGACAACCTCTTCCATATCCCAGATTGCAGATTAAAGCAATTGTTAGAATACCACAGAATGAAAATGTTTCCTAAATGTATTTGTTGCCTTTGGGCAACGTTTACACATTTTATAGATTGAGCCATTGCAATATCAAGCATCTAGGAGAAAAAAAGAAAATGAACATTACATGTATCTTCTAGTTACAAACCCCAAAAAGCTGGACTCTATAGTATTATTTTAGTTCATTTTGTAAAGGTAGTTAACATTTTATATTTGACTCTCAAAAAAAAAAAAAAAGGAAATCCAATATCTAAGTTTACATAGTGAGAAGAAATAAAAATTCAATGAAGACAAAATGGCCTAATTAACACATGCTTACTCAATAGTTTTGGTTACGAAGAAACAATTTATATGTAATACTGAAGTTGTGACTATGTTCTTAAAATGGTTTGTTTTTTTTTTTCCATGAATTAAAGCATTCTAAAACTTAAAACCACTCTCATAAATTCCCCTATCCTGGAGCTAATTCTCTAGTAATAAAGATAAATGGACAAATGAATTCATTTAACTCCTCTTATCAGGCATCACGTCTTCCTGTTACACACATATAGCATACATGTTCCTATAATATTTATGCATCACATTTGTGTGTGTGTGTGTGTGTGTGTGTGTGTGTGTGTGGAGATGATCTACTGAAATTTCCTAATTTGTCATTTCCTTTATCTTATCTTTCTCTGCTCTGGAGTTCCTTTTAGTTTATTTATGGTTTTTGTACTATCCAGGAATCTTTTTTTTTTTTTTTTTTTTTTAAGCAAAGCTAGTGTTTATTTAAAGGGAGAAGAGAGAGAAGGTAGGTGTGGAGAAAGCCCAGGCACAGGCTGGGGGTGGGGGAGGGGGAGAGGGAAAGTCAGAGACAGAGAAGAAGAGCCAGAGAGAAAGGCAGTAATTAAATTTTTTTTAATTCTGTCATCTAAATCATGAAACTCTTATTTTTCCTCCAGCCAAGTTCTCAAGGAATACTAATACAGATCACCTTTCTTCTTCTGTAATCTTTTCACATCTTTTATTCTTCAATGTTCAATCTTTTTAAAGTTTTGCTTGTTCAGGGGGTAAATGGGATTGTCTTTCTCCTTGCAGAAGCTACTTGTAACTTAACAAGCTTTGTCTACCTATCATAAATCAATGGGATCTTTAGATATCACAGAGTAAGGATAACAGCACTGAGTTACTAACTTAGGTTGTAATCAACATCCTTGGGAGCCAAGAAAAAGGAATACATATGACAACAGTGTTTCTATCCATTTCCTCAGCTCTTCCTTAGGAATACAGGGCACAGAGAAATGAGAGGATGAATGAAGAAAATGCATCAGTATCTGGGCAAGAAATGCAATTTATTGAGTGAACCCTAGGTAATGGCACTGTGCCTGATGCTTCATGCAAATTATTCCACTGAAGCTTAACCAGCAGCTTTCAAGGGGAGAGGATTGTCTTCATCCTTTTACAAACTGGGAACTTCAAGATCAGAGAAATGAAATAGAACAAGTCCATGAATTTTAAATTCAGGTCAGAAACAAATCTTGTAAAAAATCACCAGCAACAGCCATCTCTTTTGTTTAATTTTTATTTGAATATACTAAGAACGTCAATGTAAGTCAGTCACAAAGTCAGTCACATATCCAGATTCTGTTATAAATCCCACGTGAATGGGAACGGACTATTTAGGTTTATGAAAAATTTCAAAAAGTAAAAGAAATACATTACCAAACTGACTTGTCAACAGTCAAAGTTAAATCTACTTCCTCCCAATGGCCAGACATAAGAGTTTGAGTCTTTGATGGTTATGCCAAGACTCATTCCTTCCTAAATATTCCACGTGAGCATGAGCAACTATAAATAAGGCAGCGACCAGCTAGTTTCAGACTGAGGAGGAAGCACGGAAGGTCTTAATGGAAACAAAAGCCTGGGAAGAGGTTTAATGTAGCTCTTGTGCAGGAAGGAGTGAAAATGGAAGGACACACTATACTGTTTGCAACACTGATGAATTAGGAAACCCTTAGAACAGGGTACTGAAACACGGAAGTGAATATCCATGTATGCAAAATATCAGAGAGCGGAAGTTTACTTTTCCCATACATTTTAACTGAACAGCTCCTCTGTCTACAAAACAATCTTGAGAGAACTTACAGTATACTAGCATCAGTGGTACACGTATAGCAAGAATGCTAATAAAATTTTTTAAATGGAGAAGCCCCCTATGGAGGGTATAAATTTTGTGGTATAAGATTTCAGAAGATGGACAGATGTGTGATGAAGTCCTTTAACTAAGGACTGACATGAACAAGGACGTGAAAAAACATGTAAAAGAACACACATGGAATTGTACAAGAAGGCAACTTACATCCAGCGCAGAGTTGAAAAAAATATTATACAAACCACACACAAATATTTGCATTATACTAAGAGAGATAACCAAGTTAGAAAGACAATGATTGGTCAGACTCTAATCTACTTTTGCAATGGGTGTTTTAGGTAGGAGGGGAAGTAACTTGTTTTTAAGTTATATGTGGGTAACAAAGGTTAGGTCTTGTTCTCTATGTAATATTAAGTAAATGCCATCAGTCTCTGGAGTTAAGCTAAGGAGTGGCCTTTGTCAGCAGAGTGCAAAGAAAAATAAAGGCCAGCTATATTTCAATGTGGAAGAATCCAGAAGAGTGTGTTGTAACCAAAAGGGACAAATAAAATTCCTGTCTTCCAGAATTTTCTATCTGCAGATAATGTAAGAACTTTCCAGCTTGAAGCAGGTGTTTATTCACTTATATATTTATTACATTAAAGCAAACATGCCCTCTCTGCTGGACGAAGACAGATAATTCGAATCCCATTGCCTTGTGGTAATCTCTTCACTATTTTCATGTTTCTTTGTATGAACTTGAATCATGTTTTCTGACAGCTGATTTCTCAGAGAAAAGACACAGTAGGGGC
Source organism: Phacochoerus africanus (assembly GCF_016906955.1). NCBI lineage: Eukaryota > Metazoa > Chordata > Mammalia > Artiodactyla > Suidae > Phacochoerus > Phacochoerus africanus. The sequence goes on along the minus strand of NC_062558.1, from coordinate 15,776,584 downwards.
CCATTAGGTAGGCACTGAACACAGGAACTTTACACCCTAGCGACCTTTATCTACAAAATATCTGTAGCTCTACTGATAAAACTAAAAACAGCATGAGGCTCAAAGGAGAGAGCTACTCTGTGATTTTGTGCTTTTTTACTGGCACAAAAAATTCTTGTCACTTTACGTGGTTTTGGAGAGTGGCATAAATTCACAAAAACGTATTCTTAAAAATTCCTGCAGTTGCCAATTGGGGGCATATTAAAACAAATTTTTTTTTTTAATCTGACAACCAAAGGGTGTAATGAAGTATGATTCATAACAAGTCAAAGGTAGCCACTAAAGATTAAATATAAAATGTACAGTTTTCTTATCAGCTAAAGAAAATTAAAGCTGTCCAATGGAATTTAAGACAAGAATGGAAAAAGAACATAAACAAAAAGAAAACCTAGTAAACATAAAGAATGAACAAAAGTGGAAGAAATAGATCCTAACAGAAGAGGAAGAATAAATATGAGTGGCTTACATTCACAAATATAAAAAGCAGATGTTTCTAGATGTGATTTAAAAAATAAATCTCACATTGTTAGCGAGAGACAAAATTAACATTAAAAGTTACTTACACTTTCAAAATAAATAGAAATACACAGGCCTAGGTAAATGTGAGTCAAAAGAATACACAGGAAAACAATTTTATATCTGAAAATATAAAATGAATCAAAGATCACAGGTTGAAAATGGGGCTACAATTTAAAAAAAAAAACCAAAGTCAACAAATTATAATCACCATCAATTTATGTTTTGAATATTATAGGTTTATACTATAGAGTTCACACTGACAGAATTGATCCAAGAGGTAGGCAAACTGACACTTGTCATTTGAAATATGATATTCTATTCAGAAATGGACAGATCCAGAAGATAAAAGTAAGCAAATAAGTAACTGACATCCAAACCAAATGGAAATATTTTAAGAAAAAATTATAAGCTCCTATTATTTATAACAGAGAGATACAAATATAAACTTAAATTGGGTATTAACGAGGAACTTCAATGCTATCTTAGACATTGTTATACCATTATAAAGTAAGATTTAGCCAAGAAGTATATGGTTCACAGTAGGAAACTATTTCATTTTATTTCAAGTTGCTAGCCTAAAGTGGAAGAAAATCAGAGTTGTCTCAACTAAGGTCTCTAAAACACACACACGAAAGATTCTGAGAGACACTTGACAAATAGGTTTTAAAGTTATTATGAAATATAATAATATCCAGAAACACTTGAGACAAATTTTAGAAAGACCTAGAAGGAGGGTATTTAAACTTTAAAACAGTACCTTTTGTTCTGGGTCAAAGGATTTCAGGCATCTATCAAGTATGGGAAGCAACTCTACCTTGTCAAAGTGGTACTGATTGATTCACCTTTTTTGTGTGTGAGTGAGTGTAATTCTCATTACTCCTATCAAGTTATTACAGTTAAGTCATTACTCAATATTTCCTGACCAAGCATTATCTTCAAGATATTGTGTTGACCACCGAAGGGAGAATGAGGAAAAACATAACGTGGTTCCTGTTTTTAAAGAGTTTGTCATCTCATAGGAGCACCTCACGAAGGAGGGACCACTCCCTCTAAACTTACACACACACCATGCCCCCCTGTCCTTTACACATGCCTGCTTTGTATGACTACTAAATGACCTCACCGAAGCCAGGGTGACCCCATGCCCAGCCCAGCTCTGACATTTGGCTTTTAGTTAAAGTGAGTTCTGCTCATCCTCAATATCTTCTATCAAGTATGTTTATAAAATAGGATAACCATCAAACTTGTGATGCAATGAATAAAACAAAGTTTATTTCCTAATTCTCCATTTTTACAATTCAAATAAGAGCTAAATAATCATCAAACATTGTGGAAATTATACACACACGTGCACGTGCATGCACACACACCCCCCCCTGGTATTCAGGATAAAAATCTGAATAATTACAAAGTCCCATGGTCACTTTATCTTTGTTTGCTCCTACAGTCCTGGAATTAAATTAAGATTTATTTTTTAAGAAATAAAAAATATTATTGGCATATTTTTTCTATAAGGGATCAGATGGTAAACATTTTAGGCACTGCACATCATAAGATTTCTGTCACAATTATTCAACTCTACCGTTGTGGCATCAAAATAGCCAGAGATCGCATGTAAATAAATCACCATGGCTGTGCTCCAATAAAACTTTTTTTCTGGTCACACCCACAGCACGTGGAAGTTCCCAGGCCAGGGGTCAAACCCACGCCACAGCAGCAACCCAAGCTGCTGTGGTGACAAAGCTGGATCCTTAACATGCTGTGCTACAAGGGAACTCCCCAATAAAACTTTATAGACGCTGAAATTTGAATGTCTCATGTAATATATTTCATTTTTTCTTTTCTTTTTTTTTAAATTATTTCCAACTGTTAAAACATGTAAAGCCCATTTTTAGCTTGCAGGTCATACAAAAAGAGGTAGCAGGCTAGTTTGGCCTGAGGGCCATGGCTGGCCAACGCCTAAGTTATGCAATAAACTATGTTTTTTCCCCCTCATATTTCCTTTTAACATTTTAAGAAACATTTTCATAATGAAAAACCTCAAATGTCTTCCTATTTGAAAAAGGAAATGCTTTTTTTTCTAGCTTTTTGTAACTTCCCTTTCTCTATATTGTAGGTCATTGTACTGTTTCCATGAGAGAAAAAAAAAAAACCCTTTTCCTCTTAAAACATCATCTTATTAAATAATTGTAGAAAATAAACATGTCTAAGACAGCTTACCAAGTTAATCTGCAGCGTTTTTTCCCAGTTTTTCTCATTATTCACTCCAGCATTATTGACCAAAATGTCCAGTCTTCCAAAGTGATCTACAACTTTCCTAAATGTATCTAATGAAAAAGAAAAAGTCACTATAGATATGTTCTTACTTTCCATAGATACATTTATCACAGTCTATGCCCAGAAATGATCTAATTTAGCCACCTTCTTCATGAAAGGTACACTTTTTTTTTTTCTTTTTAGGGCCACGCCCACAGCATATGAAGGTTCCCAGGCCAGGGGTCTAATCAAAGCTACAGCTGCCAGCCTATGCCAGAGCCACAGCAATGCCAGATCCAAGCTGCATCTGCAACCTATACCACAGCTCACGGCAACGCCAGATCTTTAACCCACTGAGTAAGGCCAGGGATCAAACCTGCAACCTCATGGTTCCTAGCAGGATTCGTTTCTACTGCGCCACGACAGGAACTCCCAAGGTACACTTTTAGACTGTGGCCTACTGCCTCATTTCTCCAGTGAGTCAGCAGCGTTACCTGTGAACCTGTTAGAAATGAAGAATCTGCGGCCACCACAGACCAACAGAGCAGAATCTTAACTTTAGTAAGCTCTGTAGATGATGTGTCTACACTTTAAAGTTTTGGAAGTAGCAACTCATTACAGTAAACTTGAGAGAACTATGTTAAGAGCTCTTGGCAGTCAGCTTGGACAGCCAGAAACAGTGTCCCTAGGAAGTTACTGAAATTCTGTGGCTAAGACTATGACAAGCATCCTTTTAAAAGTAAGCCATGTTATGTTCATGATGTGTTATATTACATGCCTGGGAATTGAGAGCCATTATGGTCATTTCAGTGTATTTTGATATCCTAGTAAGTAAAAGTTTACTTTTCATTCAGTTGATTTTATTTGGTTATTGCAACTTTGATGTTTGCCATTTCTTTGTATGTGATTTATTTGTATGCCATTTCTATGTATGTGATGATGGTTTGTATTGCTAGTTTGTATAAAAACTATGTTCAGCCAAGGTAAAGTCTGAATAGATTCTGAGGTCTGAAGTTCCACACAGGAGTTCTCTACTGGCTCAGTGGGTTAAGGATCTGGCATTGTCACTGTGGCAGCTAGGGTTGCTGGTGTGGTGTGGGTTTGATCCCTGGCCCAGAAACTTCCACATGCCACAGGTGTGGCCAAAAAGAAAAAAAAAAATAGATCCACACAAACTTTATTTTGATTGAAATAAAATTAAAGAATTATTAACAATCACTAGATATAAAGGAGGGCATGGATTAATCGGCTGCCAAATGAATAAATTACTATGCAAATTAACTGTGAAAAATATTGCCAAGACTTTCTAACATGTACCCTTTACTGTACGGGAGGGGAAAACAACAAACTAAAAACTATTTACTTTTTCAAAGAATGTTTCAAATGCTTCTTTAGATCTCAAATTGAGTCCAGCAAAGGTCCTCGAGTAGAAAACATCTAAGGAATATTCTTGTTCTTAACTCTTAATTTTTACTTTCCATCCTAAGTATGTTCTACTCTTCAGAACTCCACATCCACCTTATAGGAAATTAGCTTGTTAAATACGGACATCTAATCGCCTCTTTACTTTTCTTTACACTGGTGCCCGTTGTATTCCTTACACTCTGCCTTTAACGATCTATAACATTAACATACCAAGTTATCCATCGGCGTATTCTTCTTTTTGATATAAGACTGAATTTGGGGCTCAAGCAACTTAACAATCCATGCTCTTGCTGACATCTGTAGGTGATGGTACTCTTTATAATTTGCCTAAACTCTTTGTGGTACATTTTTTTCATTTGTAAGTGGTCTCCCAAAACTTTTTTACCCCTTTATTTTTAAGATTTCAATGAAGTCTCCTTGGCCACATGTCTAAACAGTTTTAAAAGTTGCAGGCAGCACTAAATCCCGAAACTGGAAGTGCCAACACCATGTGTTCCTAAAATGCAAATAAACATTGATGTCCAGACAATATGTGGATTTCTCATGACCAACAAGCCTTCTCCCAGTCACTCATTATGTGTCTGGTTTCCTCCTCCACAATCACTTATCCTTAAGGAATGTGTTTACAGCCAAGGTACTAATTTTAAATACTGGGAGGCAAAACAATTAAGGTTAAATGTCACATGCGAAACTACATAAATTCAGACAGAAATAGCTTTCGGATACTCTATACTGTTTCCTATTCCATCAGCACTGGCTGATGGGACTTGCCATGACTTTATCCCTAATCCAAAATATGCATGATCAGCAAAATTTATCCTCTGGCAAAACACATTCCCCTAAACGCACTGTGTTTATGGATCTCTTCTACTTAGGCTTGTAATCCCCGTTATAGGTCTTTATAAAATTTTCAGATTTTGATTGCATAAGTTCCTTTAAAACAACTTCCCTTAACGGTAACTTGTTCCCTTCTGACATATCGATCTATTTTCACTCTTATAGAACAGCCCAACATTTTCAAAGAAATGCAAACATCCGTGTGTTAAGAACAGAAGTACTGTAGTGACTTCTATGAAAGTGTTTTGGTCCTGTCGTTAAAGATGTACCTAACCTTTTACTTAGTTTTTCCAAGAACCTTTGTGAAATACCAAGATTTTACTTGCCTATTTTTCCACAGAAAAGTATTATTCTTCATACAAATCTGCTTCTGTATGACCAAATCTGTTTATCGACTATGCCGATTGATACTGTCCCTGATATTTCACAACTAGGTGGGTCTCTTTCAGACAGTAGATGGAAACCAGAAAGCATTGAGGAAAGTCTAGTAGAAACTCTTCTTTTGCATTTCTAACACTGCAGCACAACTATTATTATTTTTAAAGTATCATTTCATAGAGGAAAAACCAGAGAACATCTGGTTAAAAGCACCCAGCACGTCTGTGGTGACAACCCTTGACCTCGCATTCTAGTATGTTCCAAAGAGAAACACTGCCACATTTGATTGTCATTGGGCTCTGTGTCTTCCAGCTTTCTGGGAGAAGCTGTTTGCCATACTCACCCAGCCGACTTTATCTCTCCTAGTTCCATCTGCAAGTTCAATCACTTAATAATTAATGTAGCAGCACTGTCTTGGAATACACCAAGGAATTTTGATTACATTATGTGCTGCCAAATGACTAAAATAAAAGGATTTCTCAAGCATTCTTGGTTTCCCTCCCCCCCCCCCCTTAGTTTTTTATGGCTGTTGGGCTGTCAGAGGAAACCTAACAGTCCTTGCTGTCTCCTGCAGCTCAGAGGTAGCTGCCCTCCAGGAGGAAGCCTGCCATCCGCCCCAGGGTGGTTCTCTGGCCAGGGATGCCTTCAGGTTGCTGCTTGCTCAAGGCGCGCTTGGCGCAGATGGATTGATTCCCTCCTCTTACCTCTAAGTTGTGCCTGGTCCGCCACATCGCACTGGATGAAAAGAGTCTTCTGAGGTTCAAACTGCTCATCCAGGGCAGCTTTACACTTTACACCTGCTTCAAAATTCCAGTCGACAAGCGCTACCTACAGACAAGGGGAGAGGAATCGGAGTCCCGCGCGGCTCGTGAAAAAGACGGACAGATCGACAGGAAATCGACCACAGGAGGTTCCTCTTTTGGACCTGAGATCGATCGGGCAGTTCAAGTTCGGGTTCTCTCTCAGCGCGTTCGAGGTCCGCTCGAGCGCGCCAGCCGGGGCAGCTGTGCAGGCGGCAAGGCAGGCGCTGGGGGCGCAGCCTCGGACCCCGCTCCTGGCGGCCCGTCTGGCGGGCGGGTCTCGGGTGGGCAGGAGAGGTTCTCGCGCCGCGCGCTGCTTACCTTGGCGCCCTTGAGCAGCAGCGCCTCCGCAGAGGCTCGGCCGATGCCCTGCGCCGCGCCGGTCACCAGCGCCACTTTGCCGTTCACGTGCATGTTGCTGCGTGCGCGCGGTGGGCAAACTCGGCGTCTCCGCGCTGCAGCGGCTTTTAAGGACCCTGCGCGCGCGCGTGCGGCCGGAGGCGCTCCCCTGCCAGTGGGCGGGGATGAAGCTGTCAAGCCAGCGCCGGGCACCCACGATTGTGTCACCTGGTCCTGAGCGCTCCGTGACGCCCGGTTCGGCGATCTTTGCCTTCCTGACTTGCAGCCAAGCCCAGGTGGGAGCCTCCCCTCCTCCTGTGGCTGCCTGGCTGGGGATGGGGGAAACAAAGCAGAAAGGTTATTTACTCCCCAAGGAGCATTCCCTTCAGTTCACTGAAGACCCCCTACCTGTAAAAGGAGGATAGAGGAGAGGTTTGGAAGCTTGGACTCCTCCCTTGCGCCCAGGTCCTCCCCCTAACCCCAGCATCCCTCAAAAACAAAAACAAACAAACAGGAAAGCACAATTTTAGGGATGTTGCTCTTTTGTCTTGGTATAATTTTTTTGTCTGAATGCCCATCTCCTGGCCCATGGGGCGGGGTTGGAGGGAGCAGAGGTAACTAACATCTTTGTTTTGTTTTGTTCCCCCTCTTAACTGTGCTTTGGACAATACTGTGTAGATATTGGAGATGAAAAGCACACTATGCTCTGAACAGAAAGCTCCGGAATTTGAGGAGTCTCGTTGGCACTGATGTTTCAGATCAGTGTCAACTATGGGTCATCCTGAGAGAACCCAGCAAGAACTGTCATCACTGCCAGCAGAGGACTTCCAGAGTTGTTGCCAGCCTGGTGAGCTGCTGGTTCAATGGAATGCTTGTTCGTTGAGTCATACTAGTTCTGGAGGCTCCGAGCTCAGTATGGGACAGAGGTTCCCGGTCATCCAGGAACTTGAGCTTGAGCTGTGCACTGAGATGCGTTTAGCTGACCTAGTCTCTCCGTCTCTCATGTTAACACCGGCTGGCTTCAATTTTAAGTCTGTAAATTTAATGCCTGCTTGGCATTTATTTTCATGATCAAAAAAGTCTAAGCACTTGCAGAGATGGGGGTCAGGCAAAAAGCTTAAAGAGCAGAATGAACCCTTTGTGTACTGCTTTGCCGCTCACAGTGGGCAGCAGATGAGGAAACTGGCTTGGCAGTGCAGGCATTTTCCATGTTCCAGGAGGCTGTGTGAAATACATGTTGTCAGTAAACCACTGAAGCAAAAGACTTCATATTGAAAGAAAACAGCAAAGATTGAGAAAAAAAAAAAAGGAAGCAAACAAAAACCTGACCTCTAGGGGCATGCACGGAACATAGAAGAAGAAAGGGAACCGTTTTTCTTTATCAGGAAAGAACTAACATAAGAGCCAGAGAAGGAGCTGCTAGAGGGACAGAGGGACCTGTTGGGAAAGCAAAGTGTTGCAGTGCACATGAGGACAAAAGTTTCAAGAATAAAGGAGTAGTTAGTAATACAAAGGACCCTGATGAGCACAGGGAAAGAAGGATCAAGAAATACTTTGACTAATTCAGAACAGTAATCCCTGTCAGTAAATTTGGATGGTGCAGAAACCAAATGACTGAAATTGAACCAGCTATAATGGAAAAAATAAAAATTATTATTTAAAAAAAAGAAATTGAAGGAAAAATATACAGTGAGAAAACAAGTATTGCAGGGGTTCAAGACCAACATGACACGGAAAGCAATAGACTCGATGGCAGTTGGAAAGATTAGCAGGCAAATAAGGATTTTCTTTTAAGAAAGGAGGGATAATGATTCAGGTTCAAAGTCAATGATCATGAGAAGGGGAGATCAGGAAATAGTAAGAGGGTGGGTGGGTGACAGGTGAGGCATCCGCTGTGGATTCAGACAAAGCAGGTTTGGATCTCCTTTCTCTGCTCTGCCTTGGGTAAGTTGCTTCAACCCTGGGCTTCAGATTCCTTATAGCAGTTCTCATAAAGACTTTGGTGACATTAAAATTATGTAATGCACATGAAGTACTATGACAGTGCCAGGCACAAAGTAATAACAATATCAGTTCTAACTAATTACTTCTGGATTATTACTAAATAATGCGTATGAGATAGAGAAAAATGTGAGAAACAGTTTTCTTAGTAAAAAAGAAGCCCTGGGATCTAGGACGCAGTTGGAAGCCCTAATCCCTTTCCTTCCCCTTGGTTTCCATGGTCACTCCCTTTGTTCAGACTCTTCTACTTTCTCCTGTGACAATAGTAGTTAGACTCCGAAATTACTTCTTTGCCCCTAGATTTCTTAATCCAGAGCAGTTTCCATCCTCCTCCCAGTAAAAGTTCTAAAACACAGTTCTGATCATGTTTATAGACACTCTTATGTTTAAAACCCTTAATATGCTTCAGCTCCATGGCATGGCATTGGAGGCATTCTGTACCCTGTATCTTTCTTGTAGTCCTGCTTTACAGTTAGAACCTACCCCACTGAGATTCTGACTTTACAGGTCTACTGTTTAATCTGCTTTCCCTGTGTTTCCGATGTGCCCTCAAGTTCAGGAACATCTGCTTAATGCTGAAAAGACATGGTTGCTTCCCTCAGACAGCCCTGCGTCAAGTAGTCTGTAGGTAAGTATCTTCCCTCACATACAGAAAGATGTGTGTATATATGCACCGGAATATTACTCAGCTATAAAAAAGAGTGAAATAATGCCATCTGCAGCGACATGGTATGGGCCTAGAGATTATCATACTAAGTGAAGTAAGTCAGACAGACAAATATCATATGATATCATATATACAGAATCTAAAAAATACAGGAGTTCCCATTGTAGCTTAGCAGGTTAAGAATCCAACTAATATCTATGAGGATATGGTTTCCATCCCTGGCCTCACTCAGTGAGTTAAGGCTGCAAGCTGTTGTGTAGGTCGCTGCAAGCTGTGGTGTAGGTCGAAGATGCAACTTGGATCTGGCATTGCTGTGGCTGTGGCGTAGGCAGCAGCTGCAGCTCCAATTGGACCCTTTGCCTGGGAACTTCCGTATGCCACGGGTGCGGCCCTAAAAATAAATAAATAAATAAATAAATAAATAAATAAATAAATAAATAAAAATAATAAATGAACATGTTTACAAAACAGAAGCAGACCCATAGACGTAGAAAACAAACTCATAGCTACCAAAGGGGTAACGTGGTGAGGCATAAATTAGAAGTCTGGGATTAATAGATGCACACTAGTGTATGTAAAATAAAAAATCAACAAGGACCTATTGTACAGCACAGGGAACTATAGTCAATACCTTTTTACAACCTAAATCCTAAATTCTAAAAAGAATATAACTGGATCACCGTGATGTACACCTGAAACTAAGACATTATAAATCAACTATACTTCAATGAAATTAATTAATTAATTAAAAAACTACCCCCCCCCGTCCAAGCTCAGGCCTTTGCCATGCAATATCTGCTCACCTGAGTCTAGTTGCCTCCTGTCTTCTTACTCAGCTGGAGAAGTCTACAGTGGAAACTCTACCGCATTATTGTACTTACCTGCCTAACTCTGAGTGTCTTCAAGGAGAGCTGTGTCATTTGCATCTAGTTCAGGGTCACCCAAAGGGTGTGCTTAAAACACATTGAATGCAGAAAAGTGCAGATAAATATGAGCCATGTGTTTGAGAGAACAAGGAAAATTTGAACTAGATGGTGAGAATTCCCATCTACTGGGATTACCTTGTAACACAAATTTAAAGTAAGATTGGAAAAAAATACATGGGTGTGGTATTTTTGAAAAAGAGTGTTTGTAAATTTTATATTTTATAGTAAACAGGACATTATGTATAGTATATTTGAAAATCAAAAAAGTGCTCTTTAGTAAAAAAGATGTTTATGACATTTGGGGAAACGGGACTATTGACAGTATAGGATAATTTTAAGAAATTACATTCTTGTTAGATGTGCTAATGTAAATGTGTTTATGTAAAAGTGTCTTAGAGTTAAATTAGGAAGTTTATACGCATATGTCTAGAATTACCTTTAAGATGCTCATTCAAAAAAGGAGTTCTCTTGTGGCAGAGTGGATTAAGGACCTGGTGTTGTTACTGTGGCATAGGCGGCAGCTGCAGCTCCAATTGGACCCTTTGCCTGGGAACTTCCATATGCCACAGGTGCGGCCCTAAAAATAAATAAATAAATAAATAATAAATAAATAAGTAAATAAATAAGTAAATGTGGTGGCGTGGATTCAATCCCTGGATGGGAATTTTCCAAAATTATGTTAAGATGAGCCTTGGGTACCTGGTTTTTGCTTGCTCATTTTGCTATTTTCTCTATTCATGTATTTGAAATGTTTCATAACTCTTTTAAAAGATAAAATATGTATGAAATTTTTAAAAAGTGCTCTTTACCCAGTAGGCAAATCCCCCACTCCTCCCTGTTTTTTTTTTTTTTTTTTTTTGATATACCTTTCTCAGCTTCTGTGATCATTAATCATCTAATTTCATTTACACTGACTCTGCAATTCTATCTTTAATGTAACTTGTGTAATTAAAAACAATTCTTAGCTAAAATTAATTAATCTGAAACAAACCATCACTCATGTAATTTTGTGAAAGCATTTATAGGTGTTATTTAGTTTGTTGTCCAAAGTTCTCTTAAAATAAAAAGAAAATGAATTAACAGTCAAATTAAAAGGGATTATTTTTTCTGAATGCAATTGCAGGTATTGGGTATTTACTCAGAGGCGGGTGTCCCACAAAGGCTAAATGCACAACCTCTGGAATCCAGCTCCACCACCTACTGGCTGTGTGACCTTGGGCAACTGACTTAACTTCTCTGAACTCAGCTTCTTCATCAGTATAATGAAGATGATGATAGTAACTATTTCATAAAGTTGTTGTGAAGACTGTACCAAGTTAAATAAATAGAAGTCATGTGTTTAGGCCAGTTACTGGCACATAGCAAATGTTACATACACGCTATTGTCACTAAGCACTGTACATGCATAATTGCATTTATTATTCACAACCAAACGGTGAGGTAGTTATTATTGTGGCCATTTTACAGATGAGGAAAACAGGTTTGGGGAGGTTAGGGAATTTGGCTAAGGTCACTTATCTAGAAAATTGAAGGAGGTGGCTTTGACTCAATGTATGGCTGATTCCTGAGTGGTACTTCTTTTCATTTATTTTAAATTAAACTTTTTATCTTTGAGATAATAGTAGTTGAGCAGTACTTTTTGCTGGGATTGAATAGTGATTTTTTTTTCCTGTTTAGGGCCACACCTGTGGCATATGAAAGTTCCCAGGCTAGGGGTCAAATTGGAGCTGCAGCTGCAGGCCTTCACCACAGCCACAGCAATGCCAGATTCCAGCCACATCTGTGACCTACACTGCAGCTCACAGCAATGCTGGAACCTTAACCCACTGAGTGGGGCCAGGGATCAAACCTGAATCTTCATGGATACTAGTGACATTTGGGGAAATGGGACTATTGACATGAGCTGAGCCACATGGGAACTCCTAGAAACTTTTAAAATATGTGTTAGCCATATTTTGTAAATTATTGGGGTTTTTTAAGGCAGTCAATTTAATAGCCTTTATAAATTAAGGTGGAAAAACATTCATCAGGGAATCTGTTTTTGGTTCTGAGAGTTAGAATATGTAACAGAGGACCAGATTTAAAACCGTCTAGGATCCCTGACTTGAATTCAGGAGAACTTGCCCTCCCCTCATGTGGGCTGATGTGAATGATCGCTGTGGGCATTTGCAAAGCGACTCCTTAAGTTTTCCTTAAGGCTGGGGCTTGAGGAGACGCGAGAGCTCCTCCCCAGCCAGGCCTCCCTCCTCCCCTCCCTCTCTCCTCTCCTCCTCCCATACCGTCTCTAAGCCAGACTTAGAATTCCTTGAAAACAGGAAATGAAGAATGGGAGTAGGGCAGGGAGGAACTGCCTGGCATGGGATCTTCTTCCTCAGTTTGGAGCGTCTGCATGTGTAGGTACAGAGTCCCTTGAGTCCTGGCTAAGGTTGGGGGTGGGAGAAGCCGGGGTGGAGATTGGGACAGAAGAGGGCGGAGCCAGGAACACAGGTTGCAGAGGCTCGCTCCTGACCACCCCTCTTACCACGGGCACTCTGCTCTTGAAATATTGGTGAAGATCAGCGATGCTTTAGAACCTCACAGTCGAAATCATTTGAAGGAAAAAACTAGGAGGGCTGGGTATAGCATTTGCTAATACTTTGAAATTTGCAATGTGTGCCTCTGTCATCTTGGATCAAGAACACTAACAAATAGTGTATGTTAGGCTATGGACTCTGGACTGGCCATCTTTATGACAGAGGTCTATGAACAGACACCTTTATTTCAATGGGGACAACTAGGCTAACTTTAGATTGAAAAAAAAAAAAAAGTACTCAAGTTATTGCCCTTGACCTGGAACTGTCTTATATTTATGAACTGGCTTTCTCCAGATGACTTAAAAATAATAAGTTAAGTGCTTTATAATGTATTGAGTACATTTCATGAACATTCTTTCATTGATCTGGGAACACGCAGGAACTTCTGGAGCTTTATCTGATCAGAGCAGCCCTCTACCCTTGCATTTGCTCTGACTCACAAAAGCCATAAATAATTGAAGTTAGGCAAGTGTCTTTTTCCAGATACCCCTTAAAATGTTGCCGTTTGTTTTATTGTATTTTCAAATATATTTAGACATATCTAGAGAACTCGATTAGACTCTTCAACTGAATACTGACACTGAAGCTGTCTTTTAAGGATGTCAAGTTTTGTGTAAATATGCTAGAGCTTGCTTTCCCTCTACTTTGGAATTGAGTTTTCATTTAAATGAAGCAGAAGTAGGTAAACTAGCTCTCACCTGTCACTGGGTACTGGGGAGATGGCAGTCAGGACTTCACCAGACAGCAGGAAAGGTATCCCTTGTGTTAAAGAGGTAGACGTGAGAGCAGGGACAAGGGGAGTGGACGCTTATAGGCACAGCTGAAATTTTATATGTTACATCCTGCTATCCAGCTTGGGTAAATCGGAAGGTATAGTCAGTTCCACTTAACTAACATTACCGCTCCCACTTGGAGTGAGCATCTGGCACCTGGTGGTGAGGATTTGAAAAAATGAAAAAATGAGCCCTGCCTTTAAACAACCTACTCCCTGGGGGCTGTGAGTAGAGCAGGTAGGCTGCACTGGCACAGAGGGGGAGATTCTGTGAGGATGGGGGTGGCGGATTTTTTTTTTTCCCCAACAGAAAGAGCAAAGCATGTGAAAAATACTTGACTTCGTTGACATTTTGAGTCTCTGAAGAGAGATGAAGCCAAAATGGAAAAGTGCAACTGTGTTGTGTTCTAATCCAAAAGGAAGAACTCATTTGTATACTGAGGCTTTATAATCAATTTGGCGTCTAGTGTGCATGTTGGCCAAAGAAAGAACTGCTGGAATTAGAATTCGTCCTTCCAAAGCCAGATTATGGAAAATTCCGAGAAAATACAAAAAAGTCCCACAACTAGAAATCAAGATAAAGCAATATTATTGGAAATATTTGTGAGGCTTGCAGTAATAAAGTTCTGCTTTACAACTAAAATTGGTGACTCTTACGAGTACTAATTTGAAAAGAAAGATGGCCATCTTTTTAGTTGAATGAGTAAGTGAATCTAAGCTTATGTCGTCTGCCCCCTGTCCAGGAACATCTTACTGCTTTCCTTACTGGCTCCTTAGGAACACTTCAAATTTGGATGTAGGAAATCCTAATAGGATAGTTTTAAAATGAGCTAATTATTAATCCAAACAAATGACATTCTTCAGCTTTGAAGCATTTTCTTTTGCGATTGAATTGCTGCTGAGGATAACCTTGGAGGGAGATGTGACAAGTACCAGAAGACCAGAAAAACACAAACCACTTTTTTTCTTTTTTATGTCTTTTTAGGGCTGCACCTGAGACATATGGAGGTTCCTAAGCTAGGGGGTTGCATCGGAGCTGTAGCTGCTGGCCTACAGCACAGCCACAGCAATGTGGGATCCGAGCTGTGTCTGCAACCTACACCACAGCGCATTGGCAATGCCAGATCCTTAACCAGGGAGGCCAGGGATTGAACCTGAGTCCTCATGGATACTAGTCAGATTCATTTCCACTAAGCCACAACGGTAACTCCAAAAGGCTGGTTTTTTTCAAAGACAAGATGAGGATGAGGGAGTGAGGCTAGGGAAGAGTTAGCATGGTATTTCCAGAATCGTAGTGGGATGACTTTGAGGTCCATCTCCCCAGCACACTTTTATGCTGGACCATTGTGCCAATTATTTTTGAGCTTTTAGGGAGGCAAGACAGTTACCACGAACTAGGAGCCAGCCTGAGTTCCACAGAATTCCTCATGTCAAAATAACCTCATAGAATTTCCAGACCCAACAATCAGGTAGGCAACACAGTTCTAGATTTGAGAAAGGCATGTGAGGTAGAAGTGTGATTTAATAACTTTTTTTTTTAAGTTGTTTTGCAAATTTTTCGAATTTCATTCTGTTTCACCGAATACACAACTACATTAGAAATGGCAAATATATTTGCGAGTGGTAGCATACCATAGACTTTAGTTCTCTCTCACTCTCTTCCATTTTAATGACTTACATTCCCAATAAAATGCGTGAGGTAAATGGCACACATCAACTATTTTTTGGAAACAAATTATCCGTTTTTGTTTTCTAATAAACAACCAACTCCAAATTTGCCTTTGCAGACTAAAGATAGGATAAATCTACTCCCAATGAATATATGGTTGTACCTACATCTGGTGAAATAGCGTTGGACCCTATGAAACACTGAGTTTATTTATTCTTTGAAAGTGGAAAAAAAAATCCCAATGAGCTGTGGCGGTAAATACTATAAGTCCGTCGATTATAAGTACAATTATGTGCAGAGGTATACTCTGTCCATTGTACTAGTAAGCGGCAGTGTTATGCCTATGATTTATAGGTGAGTTCACTTGGTAGGGTTTTTTTTTATTATTATTTCTTCTTTGTTTTATTAAACTTGGTAGAATTTTTATTTTTTTTATTTTTATTTTTTTTTGTCTTTTTGCCATTTCTTGGGCCACTCCCATGGCATGTGGAGGTTCCAAGGCTAGGGGTCGAATCAGAGCTGTAGCTGCCAGCCTACACCAGAGCCACAGCAACGCAGAATCCGAGCTGCGTCTGCGACCTACACCACAGCTCACGGCAATGCCAGATGGTTAACCCACTGAGCCAGGGCAGGGATTGAACCCGCAACCTCATGGTTCCTAATCAGATTCGTTAACCACTGTGCCACGACGGGACCCCCAAACTTGGTAGAATTTTTAAAGTACTCTTTATTTTGGAAGAATGTCAAACTTAGATGTCCAAAAATAGGACAAGGGACTGTTTTTTTTTTTTCCCCAAAACCATTGGCGAGTAAGTCAACACACTGCCCCATCATCCATGACGATTTGGGTCAATAAGTGAGGACATTTCTCCCCATAAGTACAGTATAACCATCATATTGAAAAGGTAACAGGGCCAAGTGGACTCTGATGTAAACTATGGTTTGGGTTGATAATGATGAGTTAATGTAGGTTCACAAAGGTAACAAACATAGCCTCTGGTTGACAGTGAGGGAAGCTATACCTGTTTGGGAACATAGGGTATAAGGGAAAACTCTGGACTTTTGCCTTTTTTTTTTTTTTTTTTTTTTTTGCTATGGACCTAAAACTGCTCTAAAAGACAAAATTTATTTTATTTTATTTTATTTTATTTATTTATTTATTTGTCTTTTGTCTTTCAGGGCCGCACCCAAGGCATATGGAGGTTCCTAGACTAGGGGTCTAATCAGAGCTATACCTGCCTACACCACAGCCCAGCAACGCCAGATCTGAGCCCCATTTATGACCTACACCATAGCTCACGGCAATGCTGGATCCTTAACCCACTTATCGAGGCCAGTGGGAATTGATCTTCGTAGTTGGATTTGTTTCTGCTGCACCAAGACAGGAACTGCAAAAATTTATTTTTTAAGGGTAAACTAAAAAAAGCTCTTTTCCTTGTCTTCCTCTCTCTTTAAGAATGACTGAAGGAGTTCCCATCGTGGCTCAGTGGTTAACGAATCTGACTAGGAACCATGAGGTTGTGGGTTCCATCCCTGACCTCGATCAGTGAGTCAAGGATCTGGCATTGCTGTGAGCTGTGGTGTAGGTCACAGACAAGGCTTGGATCTGGCGTTGCTGTGGCGTAGGCCAGTGGCTACAGCTCCGATTAGATCCCTAGCCTGGGAACCTCCTTATGCTGTGGGTGCAGCCCTAGGGAAAAAAAAAAAGAATGACTGAAGAGTATGAAACCAATCCCCACCCCTGTTAGCACATGTCTGTGCTTCATTTGACTTTGCTCTTGAAGTTCTGCTTTGAATTCTCTGTCCTGACAAATGAACAGAGCCTATGTAATCACCGTGTCCAACCATCTTCCGGCTTTTTCTATAAAACTTCACCTACACCAACAAAGCAAAACTCTGCTTCTAAATCCTTGCTATATTCAGCAAGTCCAAATTAAGCCCACTGCTTTCCTGGTCCCTACCTGAATTTTTTGGCGAATTGATCTTAATAACTCAATAAAACATTAGAAATTTATTTAAGATATGGGTGGAGAGAGTTAAATCAATATTTGTGCAAAATCTGCTATAAAACTGTGTTTCACATGAATAGTCAGATGTTTGCATTTTTGAGCTTTTCCGGTGACTTTGGCTTGCACGATTCAAAATGAATGATTATGGCCTCTTGGAGGCTTTCACACTTGCACCTCCAGATCTTCAGACATTCTCTTTCCTGCCTGTCAGATCCTCTTGCTTTTCTCTCTTCCTCTTCTTTCCTAGAACCCACGACCCATTAGTGCATTAAAGGGCACAACCCCTTCTTGCCAATTATCTCAATGCTGTTGTCCACCTACTGGATCTATGACAGCAAATCTTTCCAGCTTCTCTATTTTCAAGTTCAGGCTGCCAGGTGCTATGACCGAAAATCATAAACTCTAACGACAAGACTTTGTGCTATACTTTCCTTTTCACTGTCAGAAGGTGACCTTTTACTTTTCCTGAAAGTGTGAAGTGGAATTTCCGCTATTCTTCTCCACATACCTGTGACTTGACTTCCTTCCTCCTTGCTTCCAGAGCATGCAAACAAAGTTGCTTCTTTGGCATAATTCTTTTGTTGTTTTTTGTTTGTTTGTTTGTTTGTTTTGTTTTGTTTTGTTTTGTTTTTTGCTTTTTAGGGCCACACCTGTGACATATGGAAGTTCCCAAGCTAGGGGTTGAATCAGAGCTACAGATGTCAGCCTACACCACAGCCACAGCAACGTGGGATCTGAGCCACATCTGGGAACTACACCACAGCTCACAGCAACGCCGGATCCTTAACCCACTGAGTGAAGGCCAGGGATTGAACCTACATCCTCATGGATATTAGTTGGGTTCACTACCGCTGAGCCACAAGGGGAACTCCCTCTTTGGCGTAATTCTATTCTCTTCATCTATACTTTGAAATCTAGTCATTTCCGTCTTCAGGGCAATGCTAGCTCACCATATATCTGCATTCTTTCTGCCTATTTTCAGGTCCTCGTTTCTCTACTAGCATCAATCCCATGAGAACATTTTCCATGTTCTTTTCTGTTGAATTAGAAAAAAAAATTGGCTGTCATGTTTAGTGTAATTTGATATTGGTTTATATTCATTATCTTTTTAAAATCATCTCTTCCCATTCATTCTTCAATCAATTAGAACTTGGCTTCCCCTTCAGTTATTTTTTTAAATAATTTTTTTATTTTCCCACTGTACAGCAAGGGGGTCAGGTTATCCTTACATGTATACATTACAATTACATTTTTTCCCCCACCCTTTCTTCTGTTGCAACATGAGTATCTAGACAAAGTTCTCAATGCTACTCAGCAGGATCTCCTTGTAAATCTCTTCTAAGTTGTGTTTGATAAGCCCAAGCTCCCAATCCCTCCCACTCCCTCCCCCTCCCATCAGGCAGCCACAAGTCTCTTCTCCAAGTCCATGATTTTCTCTTCTGAGGAGATGTTCATTTGTGCTGGATATTAGATTCCAGTTCTAAGTGATATCATATGGTATTTGTCTTTGTCTTTCTGGCTCATTTCACTCAGTATGAGATTCTCTAGCTCCATCCATGTTGCTGCAAATGGCATTATGTCATTCTTTTTTATGGCTGAGTAGTATTCCATTGTGTATATATACCACTTCTTCCGAATCCAATCCTCTGTCAGGGGACATTTGGGTTGTTTCCATGTCCTGGCTATTGTGAATAGTGCTGCAATGAACATGCGGGTGCACGTGTCTCTTTTAAGTAGAGTTTTGTCCGCATAGATGCCCAAGAGTGGGATTGCGGGGTCATATGGAAGTTCTATGTATAGATTTCTAAGGTATCTCCAAACTGTTCTCCATAGTGGCTGTACCAGTTTACATTCCCACCAACAGTGCAGGAGGGTTCCCTTTTCTCCACAGCTCCTCCAGCCCTTGTTATTTGTGGATTTATTAATATGGCCATTCTGACTGATGTGAGGTGGTATCTCATGGTAGTTTTGATTTGCATTTCTCTTATAATCAGCGATGTTGAGCATTTTTTCATGTGTTTGTTGGCCATCTGTATATCTTCTTTGGAGAAATGTCTATTCAGGTCTTTTGCCCATTTTTCCATCGATTGATTGGCTTTTTTGCTGTTGGGTTGTATAAGTTGTTTATATATTCTAGAGATTAAGCCCTTGTCGGTTGCATCATTTGAAACTATTTTCTCCCATTCTGTAAATTGCCTTTTTGTTTTCTTTTGGGTTTCCTTTGCTGTGCAAAAGCTTTTCAGTTTGATGAGGTCCCATGGGTTTATTTTTGCTCTAATTTCTATTGCTTTGGGAGACTGACCTGAGAAAATATTCATGATGTTGATGTCAGAGAGTGTTAAAAATATGGAACGCTTCACGAATTTGCGTGTCATCCTTGCGCAGGGGCCATGCTAATCTTCTCTGTATCGTTCCAATTTTAGTATATGTGCTGCCGAAGCGAGCACCCCTTCAGTTATTTTTTTACTGCCCGTCTTCCCCACTTCTGGAAGGGATGCACCATAAAGGTAGGGGTTTGGGTCTGTTTTGTCTTTGATGTATATCAACCTTTTCTTTGGAAAGAATTCCATCTCTTGGGACATAATCCACCCTCAATAAATATTTTTTGAATGAGCGAATGGATGGTGGACACCAGGCTAGGCACTGAGAGTGCAGATGGGGAACAGGAACATCTTAACTTTCCCTTTACGATGACAACAGTACCCAGAGCACACAGTCTGGGCACACACCCATAGTTTCCTCTTGATCATATTTGCTTCTTTGCCCCACCTGACTCTCTTTATCTCTTCCCTCTTGAAACATTTTCATGCCATGCATTTCCTGAGCTGGCGTGCTACACTTTTCTCTCTCTGATTTTTGAGCCTTTTCAGGGATCTTGGCAAGGTCTTCTTGTGTTAACCTGTTGACATCTACTTCTAAATGTTAATGCCTTCTCTTGTCTTCACACCTTATGCAGACCATGGTTGTACACATTCATTCCCTGGCATCAGTTTTATCTAAATGCAGGCCATCCTCAAATCTAAAGCCCCATTCTTGCACCTGAAATTCCATCTGTTTTCACCACTTGACCCTTCTCACCTCCAACAGGCTCTGGAGTCAGGTCCTGGGCCCAGGTGCCCTGTCTCCACTTCCCCAAGTCAGAGACCATGGTGACATCCTTACTCTTCCTTCATCTTTTCTTTCCTCTTCTAACTATGTTTCTTATCCAGTCTATTTCAACTCAGCAATATCTTCAGACTGATAGCAAAAGCAGTAGGTGTGTGGACAATTTCTCCTCACCCATAATCTTAAACTTACTCATGGCCATAGACATAATTGTACTGTATTATAATTGTCTGTTCATTGCCCCTTTCATACAAGAAAGTGTAAATTCTTTAATGGTAGGAATGTTCTCTGTTATATTCCTCGCACACATTCTGGCACAGTTAGTGTGCACTTAAAAACTTTTGTTGGAAGGATAAGAGATTCTAGATAAATTATAGTTTTAAATAATTTATGTCAGTATCTTTGAGTTTAATAGTATTGAGTACACAATAGCTGAACATATCTATGGGGGCAAACTTTTAAAGATTTATCTTGAGAGAGGAAATAGACAAGGCACTGTCGATTTGAGTCAATACTTTAATAAAAAAATTTTTTTAAATAAAAAAATAAAGAGCTTTCTCATGGTCTATATATATATAAAATATATAAATGTATAATTTGAATATAAACTATTAGTGTAATGCATTCAATATACAAGTTATAAAAACTTTATATAGAATCCTCAAATAAATACTATTTCTACTAAACAGGAAACTCCTTCCTTGTATGCACATGTACTTTAAACATTACCAGATAGAGAGGATGGCTGCTGACAGGTAGAAAAGTATGTTTAGAAGTAGGGGAAGGTTTCCTGAGGAGAGACTTGCTTTGCCAAGTAATGATTATTGGCACTGTGTCAGAAATGTAAAGAATCTGAGACAGTCAAACTGCAGCTTGGCCAAACGAATCTTAATATGCTGACATTAGAGTTTTTTAAATTTATTTTATTTATGTATTTTTTAAATATGGTCTCCATTTTCTTGTCTTTTGAAAGGATAGAATTCCTGCAGTCTCCAAGCACTCCGCTCCTTACATGGGCTTTGGTGGAGGTCATGGTGACGCACCCGCAGGTCTAAATCGGAGTGGAGGTGTTCTATCCTTTTGGGCTTCCCCAGAACGACTCCTGACTACCTTGCTGTGAATGGCACAACTCACGCCACAATGTAGTTTCACATACAGCTTGGGAAGCCCATAGGCATCGAAAATGCTCGCTTCGGAAATGTCCCTGACCTCCTCGTGTGACGAACTTCTTAACGGCCTTAGCCTTGGGCACCCACTGGGCGCAGTTGGTGCAGCGAATAGGCTGCACGTGGCCGCGGCTCTTTTTGGCACGGCCATTATTCCTTCTTTTCTTGGTCATCTTGGAAGCGAAGACGTGAGAGAGCGACATTAGAGTTGTTTAAATGCTCTAATGGCAGTTGTAATGTTCGAGAAAATATTTAATATGGCTTGATAACGTAAAACTAAATCATGACCCCTTTTGCAATCCAATTTTTTTAAGCGGAGTGGACTTCAATTTTTAGAGCAGCGTCAGGTTTATAGAAGCATTGAACAAAAAGTACAGAGTTCTCATGTAGCACAATAGTAAGAAATTATTTGCAGTCGGGGGTAAGTGAAGGATAGTTTAGCTAAGTTTCCCAGAGGAAAAGATTTCTAAGCCGAGTTCTGAGAGAATGAGGTTTTGCCAGAACAAGAGTCATCCATCTTCAGTTGCTTTATTTTGACAATTCCAGGAGCCATTTACACTAAATATATTTTATACATAGAGCCACTTGAAAACCACCCTTCTCCCGTCTACCCTTTATATGGTCTAGGATTGCAGTGGCAACGTAACCTGGGCACATGACCAATAGAAACAGGAAAGCACAATTTAAAAAATTTGCCGTGCAAATGCAAATCATGATATTATTGGCCCAATCTGCTTGTACTTTGACTTGTTTTTCGGTCACTGATGATAAATTTGTGACCAATACAGCTGGAATCCTTTAAGGGTGTTGTCAGAGACTGTAAAAGAAAGTCATCTGTCACACACTGAGGCTAAACATATGACCTTCAGTCCTGTGCCAGAATAAACTGTCAAATGGCTAAATGGTTGTTTGTTCAAATATAAATATATGCATATATATGCACAGTGGATGTCTGCAAATATTGCTGATTTTTTTTCTTTAGGCAAATTTCTACAGAATTACAAAATTCTGTAATTTCTGATAAAATTAACCCACCGATTAGCATTGTAGATTATTTGAAGTATTTTTTAAAAATTTATTTCCATGTCCCTGAGTATGTTTGGGATATCTGTAATTATGAAGGTCAACTGGATGATAACACTCATATAAATATTTGTTGGATGAAAGCCCGAGTATAAAGTTTATAATCCAGAGAATAAAAAATGCGAAACTAAGTATCACAGTGAGATTAAAATATATTTTTTTTAATATTTCTGCTAATTCCATATTTATGCTTCTAAAGTAGAGCCTATAGTCTGGATCACTGCAAATAATTTTGAAGGCATGAGGGGGTCTTATCATCAACCTATTATTTTAGGTAATTGAAGTAATACCTCTTTGCAACGTGCACAGCAATTTCACAGAGAAATTGGGAGATGATGTGCATAGCTTTAATTGGCTATTTGCCTCAGATCTGAAAGACTCAACCTTTAGTCATGCTTTAAATAAAAAGAAATACGGAGTGGCTCAAGTCATTTCCTGTACTTAAAACATTTGGCAAAAATGAGTTCCAGGGTTGTTAAAGCTGGTGTGTTCAATTTTGGCAGCTTCTTTTGTCCTTAGGGTACATTGTAACATCTGCTATTCTGTAATGCATATGCTAAACACAAGAGGCTTGTCTTATTATTGTTTTTTGGTCAATTCTTAAATATATAGGAAAAATAAAACACAACCTTTTTAGGGTGAATGATATAATAAAATTATTTTTGTGGACAACTTTGGGGAAAACATTTTCTCTCTTCACTTAAATTCAAAACATAAGAATTGAACATCTACAAAATAAAATTTATTTTTTCCCATGCAAAAACCTTAATAAAATGAAGAAATACATTTCCTGAATTGCATTATTGAAGACAATTTGTGATGAGCTTGAAGAGTAGCAGACTACGTCACCCCAAAATATGTCCCTTTGGTATAAGGATTATTTTGATCTGAAGGCAATTGGGAAGTAGATACAAGAAAAGCTCATTGCCCTCCCATTAGTTGCTCCAGAACAGGACAAAAATTTGTAAAGGTGTCTCCTCTTGCCTTTCTACCAGGAAGAAGAGAAGTTAATTATCAGAGACAATTTTAGACCCATTTCAGCCCAGAGGTAGCTCCAGAGAATCTCTCTAACAAACTGCTAAAACTGTCTCTGATCTACCATCGTTTTCCCATATACTTTCCTTCCCAGAATTTGCTGTCCTTGGAAGCCCAAAGTCTTTTTCATCTGTTTTGCCATTTCTCTATAACATCATTGTTCTTTTTTCTTTGGTTAAGAGGCTATATAAGCCTGAGCTCCAACCACCCCTTTGAGTTACTCATCACTGGGTGCTTCCTCGTGTCTGTGCAATAAACACATTCATGAACTTCAGCTTTGTTTTCTCTTGGTAATTAGTCTTTGGTCCATCTGATTTACAGAGCTCTAGCCAGTGAGCCTAAAATGAGTAGACGGAAAACCCATTTTTTTTTCTTCCCTTACAACCTTAAGTCTCCTTGATATGCTTAAAATATCAGTTCTTGTGACATTTCTTCCCAGACATGGCCACTTCTCGGTGTCTCTAGTAGGAAAGATATGACAGTGAAGTGCAGAACCCTGTACAACTATTTTTGTCATTATGAAAGACAGCTATTTGTAGTCTCAATGAGCTGTATGTTGAAGAGAAATGACAAACTATTCACTTGTTAACTCAAAATTCTTGGGGTTTAAAAAGCAAGTTCCTGTTGTGGTTCAGTGGATTAAGAACTCCACATATTATCCACGAGGAGGCAGGTTCGATCCCTGGCCTCACTCAGTGGGTTAAGGATCTGGCGTTGCCATGAGCTGTGGGGTAGGTCACAGATGCAGCTTGAATCTGGCGTTGCTATGGCTGCGGCATAGGCCTCAGCTTCAGTACCTGTTCAACCCCTAGCCTGGGAACTTCCACATGCCACAGGTGCAACCTTAAAAAAAAAAAAAAGCACAACTTCTCAAATTCTCTCATGGTCTGAGAAACAAAAAGACTTGCTTTAACCCAACCATCCTGCAGCCCTGCTGTGCTCATATGCATGTGTACGTGTGTGTTACAGGAATTAAACTTCACCTAAGATTTCAGATGCATCGTTTGCTAGAGGGACGTATATGCCTCTACATAATAAACATTTATTTATTTATTTATTGTCTTTTTAGGGCCGCGCTCGTGGCATATGGAGGTTCCCAGGCTAGGCGTCTAATCGGAGCTATAGCTGCCGGCCTATGCCAGAGCCACAGCAACACCAGATCTAAGTCATGTCTGTGACTTACACCTCAGTTCACGGCAATGCTGGATCCTTAACCCACTGAGCGAGGCCAGGAATCAAACCCACAACCTCATGGTTCCTATTCAGATTCATTTCTGCTGCACCACAATGGGAACTCCCAATAAAGTTGTTTTAAAAATAGATTTCATTTTTGGAAACAGCTTTAGATGTATAGAAAGATTGTGATAGTACATAGCGTTTCCCTACACCTTGCACCCAGGTTTCTCTATTATTTATATCTTACACTAATAAGGTACATTTGATACAGTTAATAGACCAATATTATCCATTATTATTACTAAAGTCTATATGTGAAGCAGATTGTCTTAGTTTTTAACCTAATTTCTTTTTTTTGTTTGTTTGTTTCAGAGATCCTATCCAAGAAGCAATATTTTTTCTCTCAAACTTCTCCTTCTTCTTCTTCTTTTTTTTTTTTTTTTTAGTCTTTTAGGGCCATACCCACAGCATATTGAAGCTCCCAGACTAGGGGTCGAATCAGAGTTGTAGCAGCTCCTGGCACAGGCCACAGCCACAGCAATGCCAAATCCAAACCAAGTCTGTAACCTACACCACAGCTCATGGCAACAATAGATCCTTAACCCACTGAGCGAGGCCAGGGATCGAACCCTCATCCTCATGAATAGTAGTTGAGTTCATTATTGCTGAGCCGCAATGGGAACTCTGTAGGATAGGATGTTACATTTATTTGTCACATCTCTTTAGTCTTCTTGGCTGTGATGGTTTCTCAAACTTTCATTGTTTTTGTTTTGTTTTGTTTTGTTTTGTTTTCCTTTTTGGCTGCCCCGCGGCATTTGGAGTTCCTGGAGTTTCTGGGCAAGGGATGAAATCAGAGCTGCAGTCTGCAGTTAACCCACTGTGCCAGGCTAGAGATGGAATCTTCATCACAGTGTTCCAGAGATGCCGCTGATCCCATTGCTCCACAGTGGGAACTCCAGACTTCCCTTGTGTTTGATAACTGTGAGAGTTTTGAGGAACACTGGTCAGGTTTTTTGCATATGTTTTTCATTAATCACCCTCTTTAATTTTAAAAATTACTTCACCCAGAGTCAGGGGGTAAATTTTTCTTTGTCTAATTTTACGGATGCAAAAGAGTGACAGTAATGTCCCTGAGGTGAACACAGTGTCCCCAGCACTGGATCTCATTTGCAAGAAGCTTTATTGATCTAAAAGCCTAGATAATTCTTACTGTATCAAACAGTAACCTCATATTTGTCGGGGCCCTTTTCCTAAAATACATTCTGTGAGATGTCCTTGTAAACTGGGAAGGCACTTTGGTGATGATCTAATTGGCTATTGAGACAACTATGGGCCTTTCAGTTGATATCATTCGGTTACTATTGGGTGCTGTTCTGAATCTAAATTAAAGCACGGCTGCCCCTGGGGTTCGCACCTGATCAAAACACTGCATTATATCACCTGTACTGGGAAATGTAGTGTGTGTGTATGTGTGTGTGTGTGTCTATGTGTGATGTTCCCACTTCCGTTTTTTTGTTTTTCAGTGACTCCTATATATCCCAGCTCCTCACTTCTCTTCCAGGCAGTCCCTTGGAGTGATCTGAGAGGTCGTTTTCCAGGATTGTCTTCAGCACGTCCATTGAATAAAAAATAATTTTCAATTTTTAGGCTGTGCATTTTTTTTTCAGTTGACAAAAGCTATCCATTATTAGGGTGGGAGAGGTTGTACGGGCATCGTTTTCAGTACAAGAACCTTGATTTACTCATGCATCCATTTATCCACTTAACGAATACCCAATGAGTACCTGTCAGGCACTGTTCCAGGGACAGAAACTATAATGTTGAACAAGATAGGTTATTTTCTTGCTTTCAACAAGTATGTGGTCTTTTGGGGGGAGTAATAGAAAAGGGTGAGATACATATAATTAAATCACTGAAATTTATAATGAAGAAGACACATGGATGGTAGGAAAGCAAGAAGTTCTCCACTAAAAGCTTTAAGCTCTGAATCTCAAAGGATGAGATGGTGCTGACCATGCAAATTGCAGGAGATCTCTAAGTGGGATTTTTTTTTTTTTTTTTGCTTTTTTAGGGCCACATCTGAGGCATATGGAGGTTCCCAGGCTAGGGGTCAAATCCGAGCTACAGCTACCGGGCTATGCCACAGCTCATGGCAACACCAGATCCTTAACCCATTCAACGAGGTCAGGGACTGAACCTGCAACCTCATGGTTCCTAGTCAGATTTGTTTCCTCTG
Organism: Phacochoerus africanus; assembly: GCF_016906955.1. Lineage (NCBI taxonomy): Eukaryota > Metazoa > Chordata > Mammalia > Artiodactyla > Suidae > Phacochoerus > Phacochoerus africanus. The sequence goes on along the minus strand of NC_062558.1, from coordinate 15,749,573 downwards.
CGCCACAATGGGAATTCCTTTTTTTTTTTTCTTTTTTTAAATGGCCGCACCCATGCCATATTGAAGTTCCCAGGCCAGGGCTGCCAGATCCTTTAACCCACTGCGCTTGGGCTGGGGCTGGGGGTAGGACCCGTAACTCTGCAGCCACCTGAGCTGTTGTGGTTGAATGCTTAACCCACTGTGACGCAGCAGAACTCCCTGAGTGGGACTTTTGTTGGAGAAGTTCAGTGGAAAATCGGTAAGTAAGGTAAGAAATCTACATTTACAGATAAACTTCAGGAAGGTGCCACAGGTGGATTAGCACAATATTGAGTACAGCTTCCAAACTCCTTTACCTAAGTGTCATGTGCAGGGAATATTAGGGAAGCAAACAGATGAAAGAGATGGAGGAACTGTGGGGGGCGGGGGAGACAAGGACAGTGAGTTGTCAACAAAGTTGAAATGTGGAGAGGTCTCAAAAAGGTGTAGACAAAGGTGCTAGGAAAATATCAATTTATACTTACACATAAATACATGTGAACTTAGAAGTAAGTATACCCTTTGCCTCAGTAATTCTACTTCTATACATTTATCTTAAATTTAAAAGAAATGTGTGCAAGGGTGTCTATACAAAGAAAAAATTTTCAGTGTGGTTTATAATAAAAAATAGAAGTAGCCTTGGCGTTCCCATTGTGGTGCAGCGGAAATGAATCTGACTAGGGACCATGAGGTTGTGGGTTCTATCCTCAGCCTCACTCAGTAGGTTAAGGATCTGGCATTGCTGTGGTGTAGGTTGCAGACGTGGCTTGGATCCTGCGTTCCTGTGGCTGTGGTGTAAGCCAACGGCTGTGGCTCTAATTAGACCCCTAGCCTGGGAAATGCCATATGCCGTGGGTACAGCCCTAAAAAGCAAAAAAAAAAAAAAAAAAAAAAGAAGAAGAAGAAGAAGTAGCCTGAATTGAATACCCACTAACAGAAAATTGGTTTCATAAATTGTCATGAATCCATACCATGGGATAGTATGCAACTGATGAAAAGTATCATATGAAGCGGGACATCTCAACTATTTGGTCTCAAGATTTTCTTACACTTCAAAATTATGGAGAACCTCGAAGAGTTTTGTTTTTGTGGGTTATATCTATCTCCTCAATCAATTTTAATTATTCCAATGGTACAGCTCAACTCTGCTTCCTCTTTCTTTATGCAAGATCACGGCTATAAAACAACAGCTTCTTAAACATGCAGATAATCATGTAAACATATCAATATGGGGTTTCTATAATGAGGAGGAAAAAATGAATATAAAGGTTTAAAAACATTTCCTATATGATTTACCACCTGGAGAGAAACCCCAGTGGACTGTAGGAGTTAAGCTAAGCTGCCTCAATATTAAACAAACAAAAAAAAAAAAGAAGAAAAGAAAGAAAAAGAAAACCCTAAAATAATATGCTCTTTTCTTCTAGGATCTGTCCAGATGATTCCTGAGGCATGGATAAGCAGGTTTCTACGTAAGAACCTCTTTCTGAATCAGGACAAATTGTGACTCATCTCTTGTGTTGGCTACTCTTGCTATGGTGTCCTTGTTTCTTGTTTAGCAATAGGCTAAACAGGCTTAGCGGGATGCTCAGAAATGGTTTCATGGGTGTAGCTACAGGCTAAACAGGAATGCAGAGAAGGGAACTAATAGGCCTCACTGGTTTCTCAGAAGAGGCCCCGAATATTGTAAAAGGTCTTGGGGAGGACACTGCAGCACCACGGAGCCAGTCTCCCAGCTGTGACGTCAGCTAAGCTCACACCTCTGCTTTCAGGATGTAATCAAATAGTCTCAGGGCTGTAAGGAATCAGCGCCACAAACCATCCGTGTCCTCATGTGATTATCTTGCAAGGTTGCTCATCCAGCGCTGGGCTCCCGTGGACCGAGTCGCGCAGTACCATCCGCCCAGCTTCCTTTCACAGGTTGGGTGATGTAGAACTCACTCCCTAGATGCCAGGCATCCACCAGTCTATTGAATAAGCTCAGACCCCTGTGAAGTTGTTTATGTCGAGTGGCAAAATATTTCCTAACCAGAGAGAGGTCTATTGTTCTAATTCTATCCCCTGGGATGACAGAGACCCCTTCAGGTCCCTCTTCCTCATGTTATTCTTTCAAATACTTGGATATTTTGTCCCAATAATTCTTGTTTTCATCACAGATATGTATAGCTTGCTCATCACAACGTTTCAAGTCTCTTTACAGTCCTCGCCATTGTTCTCTGGCCGTATTTTGACTTAGACAATTTCCCAGATCTGAACAACAAAATTCTAATATGTGTGCTTTGTGCAGCAATGAGCGGCCCCATCAGAGGGTATGATGCCTGTGGTGCCTACAGTTAAAAAAAAAGTGTCAAGTGTTTTTCATGTATCTCTTTCTCCACAGGGTACTTTTTGTTTTTAAAGCCATTCCTTTTTCTTAATATTTGAATTTTATTCCTAAGTCTGTGAACCCTGTTGATAGAATGTAACCATCTAAAGATAATTTGGATGTCGGGTTTTTCATGCAAATACTTGTCTATCTTGACCAGCTCATAGCAATTTGTTTTTCCTTTGTATTTGAAAAGGATAGCTCATCCATTTTGCACAATTTGTGAAGTTATACTGAAGGCTTATGGCTGGTGCCTGTTCTCATTTCTTTTCTTTTTCTTTTTTATGGTCGCACCCACGCCATATGGAAGTTCCTGGGCCAGGGGCTGAATCCAAGCTGCAGCTGCAACCAACACCACAACTGTGGCAACACCAGATCCTTAACCCACTGTACCAGGCTGGGGATTGAATCCATGCCTCTGCAGTGACCAGAGGTGTTGCAGTCTTATTCCTAACCCACTATGCCACAGCAGGAATGCCTGATCTGATTTCTTGATACCCATGCCATACCAGCTTTTATGCATTTTTAATGTTACCCCCTCCTGCTTTTAGATATATGTTAAAGGAACTGAACATAGATTGAGAAAGATTTAATATACGACATCAAAATGATACCCCTGTGTGCTCTCCTCTGAAATGAAGGAGAAAATAAACTTATAAATGCTATATTGTCTATGATATCTACATTAAGTAAAGACTTGAAAAAATAATTTTAGTTGGCTAATTTATCTATTTTTGAAACGATGATTGTTACAAAAGTCAAATGTTATCCAACCTCCAGGAGTACACCTATTTGATTTTTTTTTGAAGTTCATCTCTTTTGAGCAGAACATGTTATTTGAAATGTTGAGTCCACTCTGTGTAGGCTGGTAAAAATGTAAAATAACGCATTGTTCTCGGTGCAGATCCTCCTCCGTGATTATCTTTTTTCGATCTCTGTCCTTCGTGCAGTCTTGAATCCGGATACGTAATTTTCCTGCCAGAAGTCAATGCTTACTTCTCATTTGTTTTCATTTCCTCTTGCCTTCAGAGCTCCAGAGAGAGAGAAGGTGCTGTATCTGCAATCTCTGAGACGTGCGGCTTTCCCAGGCAGAGTGTTTATTTAATGAAAAAGATAGAAGTCCACTCTATTTGTTTGGAGTTATATAAATATTCTTAAAAAGGAGGATTTCCTCATTTAGTCTATTGTAGTCTTTCTGTTCAGGGAGAATTTTAAATGCACCTTTCATTGCTATATGGTGACAGCTTGAGATACAATTTTATAATTGTACCAAATGCATCAGAGACATTGGAAATAAGGGAGGTGAAACGGAATAGCAGTTCTGGAATATATTATAAGTGTAGGACTATCACATATACAAACTCAAAATCAGTTTATTGTTATAAGCCCAATAAGAAAAGCAGCAGGTACAGTGCGATACCAATAGCTGAATGTGGATGGAAATTATGAAAGAAGAGACTGATAAATAATTGTTTTTTATGTCAGTCTTAAAGTTTTATTTCCCTCTTTATTGCACATTCTTCTTCATACAGCGTTTGCTCACCAAATTGTAGTCGAAGTAAAAAAAATCCTTTAAAAGGAACCATAACAGAAGAATATTTTTAGAGACAATTTGTTTTATATTCCCCTTCACGTTATCTTGTGACTTATGTTTTAAAATAAACATAGAACTCGAATAACATTGTGACTAAATTGTAAAATATTTTACATAATTATAAAAACAATTCTCAAGTATGTGACTAAGATGGGACACATGGAGAGACAGAGAAAAGACAAAGAGTAATGATTAAACTAATACTAAAAATAACATTTTATAAAAAAACGAAATACTTAATATATAACATCTCCATAAATATACTACATATAATATTTATAATACATATATTATAAAATTATACTATGTATTTAATACATCTTTTTATACTGTACAATACATACTACTTATAAGACATATATATTTAACATAATAAAATAACACGATAGGGAGTTCTCGGCATGGTTCAGTGGTAATGAATCTGACTAGGATCCATGAGGATGTGGGTTCAGTCACTGGCCTCACTCAGTGGGTTAAGGATCCAGCATTGCTCTGAGCTTTGGCATAGGTTGCAGACACTGTATCTGGTGTTGCTGTGGCTGTGGTGGTATGCCAGCAGCTACAGCTCTGATTTGGCTCCTAGCCTGGGAACCTCCATATGCTGTGGTTGCGGCCCTAAAAGCCAAAAATAAATAAATAAATAAATAAATATATATATATATATATATATATATATATAAATAAAAATAACATGATATTATTTTGTGATTGATGTGTTCCAGGACCCATGTTATGGGTTTTACATATTATGTCTTTAATATTTGTGCCTCTCAATGAGGTCGGCAGGCCCTACTTATCTCCATTTTTCACATGTGGAAAGAGGAAAGATGCTAAGTATTATGTTTACAGTCACAGAGATAAGTGTCACGGTTGGGGCAGAGTCTTACTTTTATTGGACCCTCACATTTGTATCTAACTCCATTCTACAAAAAAACAGGCAAGTTTAGAGAAGTATTATCCTGACTTTGCAATTTGTCACAAGACTTTGGTTTTTTGAATTAGATTTACCTTAAACATTAGACTTAGCTTGGTGTAACATGAAACTGATTTAATCATTCTACAGAGAATTTGCTCAGCAATAACCAGCACACTAATTTGCAGGGACCTGACCTACAAAGTAAATAATTGGGTGGATAATGGCAAGGACTTGCATGAAAAACTGGGAGAGAAAATATTTTGAAAGATGCTTTTGATAGGACTATCTTGTCCCTCTTAAAAAGTTAATATTTGGTTTTATTAGACATGACTTCAAAACAAAAAAAAACTTGTTCTAAGAGTAGATTGTATTTACTATAATGTCTACTACCATTACTATCCACAAGAAGAAAAAATCCTGAAGAAAATAAAAATACTAATGAAGCAGAAGTTATAAAATATGATCAATGTTGCTACAATAGAAATCTATAGAAACTACATTTTCTTCTTTATTGAAAAATCTCTGCAGGCACTGATGGCAAAATGTTTTGATAATAAACTTGTATGAAAGGATATATGAGAGGACAGATATGAAACCACTATGCAAAATCCCCAAGAGTTAATTATCAGACTACATTTACTTTTCAGAAATAAGCATACAAATAACTTTGAGGCACAATCTGGTAGGAAGAGTAAAAAGGGAGACTGAGTCACGAGATTTACGTAATTCAGTCCTTACAAAATTACACCTAGTTTCTACATTTGTTAATATTATGCTTATTAACCTAGAGTCCCAACTGATGACAAGGGTATAAACACCACTTAGACAATATTTTTGTTACCTGATAGAATTTTAAGTTCTACTTTTTTATTACTGAGGAAATAAATGTATTTTAATTTCCTATTTCGATTCAACAATTACAGTGAACAGTGGAATTCCTAAGAGAATAAAGACATGTATCTTTATATTCCAGTTTTGCCTTTCAAGTCTAAAATAGAGAGTAGCCTAGATGTGTGTCAATTGGACATTTTTATTCCGGTAAGGTCTGAATTACATTAGGGCTTTTTCATTTTATAGGGTGAATTACACTTTATAGGTGATTATCAGTTACTGCTATTTTTTCTCAGACGTTTTGATAGTACATTAAACATTCTAGTATAAAAATAAAGAAGTAAAAATCACCAAACTGACTAGACTAGCCCAGCATAATTACCTAAAGAAAAGAAGGCAAAAGTAGTAAATAGTTTTCTTCTATATCATGATGTCTATAAATACAGATGACCTTAAGGAGAAAAGCAATGTATTCAAAGCACAGTGAAACAGCAGAGAAAGAAAAATGTCACAGATTCAATGTCATGTGAGGGACGTTCCATGTTTTCTTTAAATAACAATAAGAGGTTGTCAAGTGTTTCATCACGGCTTCTTGAAGTTGACACATGACCTTTAGATTTGTAACACGTGGTGCATGATTTTCTCATTTGGAGTTACCCTGGTTTTGTTCTGCAGTGAAGTACATTAATTATGCTGTTATTCTTTTTATTTAGGATTTGGGGCATTATTTCCAGAGGAGTCAGAGTTTGAAATGCCTCAAAATCTTTGAACTCAGAAAGATAAAAGAAGTTGCTTTATGTCAAATATTACGATAAAGGCAAAGTAAAAAGCAAACAGACACTGAATAAATATTGGAGAGACTTAAATAGTTTTCTTTGTGTTCATCTCAAGCGTACCTTGAATGCTTATTAAATGGTATTAACTGGTGTAAGAAATGTCATAACAGAATGGTGACTCTGTTCAGTTTCTTCTTGGTTCCTTAAGCAGAACCACACTGAAACACACTGAAGCGAGAGAAAGCATGATCGTGCAACAGACCTGGAGGAGAGGATTTTATGCACTCCCTCAGTTACCGTTTCTACTGTGCTCAACTGTGCAACTGTACTGCTCTGTCATTCGTCCTTCCTTTTCAGTGGTCTTCCTTCTACTGTAAGTTATGACAAGTAATTGCATTCTCCTCTTTCCCCAGGCTTGGGCTACCTTAGCCCACCACGAATGTGTGCCAGATGTTTCCCTGACCGAGATGGCTGGCTCTTCTCTTTCTCCTCTGGGTAAAGAATTGTAATTGCTTGAGCCTATGATGCAGTTTTTTTAAAATCAAACATTTCATCATCATGGAGATTTTCTTCTATGCCTTTTCAGAGTCCTCTTCAGCTTTAGAAACCAGGGCTAGTTATCACTGACATGAATAACCTCCTCAATTTCCAAGTCATGGTTTTCTTGATAAGATTTTTCTTCTTGTGATAATTTTGAGCTGGTTCCACCTACTGGACTCATAATTTCATAACTTCTCCCTTTGCATTTTCTAGGCTATTAGGACAAAAAAGAAAAGGTGGGTGAATTGGAAAACTATGGGAAAAGGCTCAATGCTTTACAAAGAGAAGGCTCACACACTACTGAGCATTTCTACTGTCAGAATGGAAATACAGACTATTCTTTATTTTGTAATTATGAGACCTGAATCACAGGACTTACCTCAGCCAACATCCACTTAACAAAATATTTACCACTACTACTATGAACAATTAGAGGATCAGTAATATGGAGAGATGTAATTGTTGCTCTATAGGTCAATTCAGAGGCTGCTTCATACAAAAGTCTATGCTCAGATCTAACCTACTTTTGTTTCAAGGCTGATCCAGTGATTTTGTCTAGATTTTCTGGCTCCAGTTAATCTTTGAGTGATGCTTGCTTCTGTAACCTACAGCCATGGGTTGAGGTCGCAGTGGGAATTCCTCATTGGCTGGTTCCCCTTAATCAATAAATACAGTGATTCACTCCTTAAGTAGGTGGTATGTTCTACAATCAGCCTACAGAGCAAAAGTCACACACACACTGAAAATTATTGAGATTATTTTAAAGAGCCCATGAAGCACACTGAACATGGTTCTGGTATAAAAACATCAAATAGTCATAGCACATATACCCTAAATTTGGAAACTACTAATCTAGATTAAAAAAGAAAACTAAGGCAAGATCTAGAATGAGTCTGTCCATTTAAAGCAATCTTCTTTTAAGACAGGCATAAAATTCCCAGCAGTGAGTTGGAGATGAATAGAAGATTCTAGAAAGTACCCTGCTTCCTGGTATTTCTTACTACATTTCTGTTTTCACAGTGAGCTTTATGCATGCCAGTAGTGTTATGAAGATGACAAGAGATAAAGAGGTCACCTCTATGAATGTGGGTGAGATGCTGGTCAGGTTCTAAAGTCAGGGAATAGGTTAATTGGGTAACATTACAGCTGCATTGCGATGCTTTCTTCTTCTGAATGGCCGTATCTTTTTACCTATAACTCTGTAGGGATTACCACAGTCTCTCTTTTGGTTTTTAGTTATTTTCATTTTTGTATTAGCTGTCCTGTAGAGTATAGGTCTGATTCAATTTAAAAAAATACACACTTGAATAGCTGCCTTAATTTCTCACCTACCACTTTATTCTTCTATATTCTAGTGCATGCCCGCTCATATAGACAGGTGTTTTTTTCCTTCCTTTCATTATTTCTGTTTTTCATCCTATCCATCATGCAGCCTCCACGTTCCTCCCTCTACCCTTCCTCTTTCCCCTTCATCATCTTTCTTCCTTCCTTTCTCTTACACTTTCCTTTTGGTCAACCCCACTCCCATTCACAGGTTTCAGGTGTTTTAAAATAAAAAATGTGTTTTATAAAAAAATTGAACGGCTCGTAAAAATTTTAGCAAGTCAGGAAAGCAAGTAGAAGAAGGCAATAATAAACCCAACACCCGTTGCTACCATGTGTGACCATCATCCCAGAGGTCTTTAACACCCTACCTGTAGATGGATGCCTGAGTGGACAATGGTAACCAAAGCAGGAGCCGCCACACTTGTTGGCACTGTTAAAAATGCTTTCAGTCTGTGTTCCTTTGAGACTTCCCTGATGCCATGATTATTCCCGTCTTCATTTTGTAGGTGAGGAAATAAAGACTTCTGGAAGTTAAACAATTTACCCAAGGTTACAGAACCAGAGACGTGAAGTGAGAAAGCAAGTGTGCTTGGAGTTGGTGAGGGAAATTAGGGGAAATGGATTGACTTTATTGGTTTTTTTTAAAAATAGATTCTTAGGCAATTATTTTAGAGCAGTTTTGGTTTCACAGTAAAGTTGAGCAGAAAGTAGGGAGAATTCCCATATACCCTTCCCACCCTCTAGCCTCCCCCATTATCAACATCTCCCACCAGATGGTACATTTGTTACAATCCGTGAACCAACATTGACACAGCACTATCACCCAGAGTCCATAGCTTACCGTAGGTTCACTCTGTGTGGTATAGTCTATGGGTTTTGACAAATGTATAATGACATGTAGCCACCATTATAGTGTCAAAGGGAATAGTTTCACTGCCCTAAAAATCCCCTGCGCTCCACCTGTTCAATCACTAATCTCTGGCAACTACTGATCTTTCTACTGCCTCCACAGTTTTGCCTTTTCCAGATAGTCATATAGTTGGGATCATACAGTACGTAGCCTTTTCAGAATGGCTCAGTTCACTTTACTAAGATGCTATTTAAGTTTCCTCCATGTCTCTTTGAATGTTGAATGGCCTCACTTTTGAGTAAGAGAATTTTAAGGAGCCATTATCAGCAATACTTTTCCCTCTGAAAAGAGAGGTAAATGTACTTTTTGAATAGAAATGTTATGCATTATTTGAATATCTCCTGCTGCTTCTATAGAGTGTTGTTAGGAAGATATGAAAATTATGACAGATCAGTTATTATGGAAGTAAACTGATGGAAAACATAATGAAAATGAGGTCTTTAATTCTGACCTAGGATAGCATGAACTATTATGTATATTGTCAGTGTTTACTGTTGAAAAAACTCTTGTCTCTTGTTAGTTGCAAGTAAGCACTTACTTGTGCTTACAGGATTGGATTGTATGATCTCTAACAGTATGTTGCTCAAAGACAAAAGAGAGGTTTAAATGTGATATATTTTCTAAATTTAATCCAATTATACTTGCATGGATTAAAAAAGTTTTATTCTAATTTAATTAAAATGCAAGGTAGAGAATTAAGACAATACTTGGAAGTTCATGGCTAAATAAATATAACTATGGTGAAATCTGTCACAATAGGAAATAATACTGTTTTTCTATGCTTTAAGTTTTATGTCCTAAGTTTCTTTAATAGCAATATTCAGATTCTTAGATTTTTTTTTTAAAGGAACTTAATATGTCATCAAAATTGAGGAACTAAGCAATTACTGTTTCATTGTTTCTCTTTTCAGCTGGTTGTTTTAATGCAGATATTAGCAATGATACTCACCTATGAAGAACTGTTATTGAATCTAAATCATGGAATCTGTTCTACAGCTTTGCTCCAACCTTATCAGGGATTTTAATCAGCTATGAACTTGGTACGCATCACCGCTTGAAAACTGAGTCCATGGTTATTGTTAATGGTGAGAGGTCATTTCTGAATGCATGTCTATAAACAAAGAATAGACTTCCACTTTATTTTTATAATGCTTTAAATATAAATTCAAATGTATTTACTAGAGGTTGTGTTTGTTTAAAAATTAGTTTTGAACTTCAGCTATCTGAATTTAGTTATTTCCCAGTCTTCACTTTAAGGCAATTCAGTTGGAATTTAAGTCAGATCCTCAAACACGTATAGCAATTGTGTGAAATCAAGCAAATCCATCAAGTGTAACCTTTTAACATTAATCATTCTAATGACAATTGTTCAAAAGACTTTGTTCTATACAGAACTTGATTTATTTTAGAGAAAACGAGTAGAAAGATTAAATGAGGTAAAATAAACTCAACTTCTTGATGGTATTTTCTTTTATAAAATATTTATGTATCAAGAATAAACACTGGTGGGGAAACTGCTGAAATCAGATAACAGTGTTCTCTGAATCTCGTGATTCTACAGGGATGCAGTTAACTGATAAAGGGGGTGTGTTTACACATCTTCAAGAGTCTTGTCACCCTTTTTAAAACAGACCTGGTTCTTCTTTGGCAATTATGTTCTATAAGAAAAGAATACAATTCTATTTTGCTTTATAGTTTTGACTTTAGAAAATCCCCAATAAAAGACTAAGTTTGCTTTAATTTGAATTAAAGTTAAACTTAAAAGAGTCTGTGTATCAACTGTTGAGGAAATACAATTAAGAACAAAATCTTTATCCCAGACGAACTCTTTTTTTCTTTTTTTTTTTAGGGCCACTGCCGCGGCATATGGAGGTTCCCAGGCTAGGAGTCTAAATGGAGCTGCACCCGCCAGCCTACACCACAGCCACAGCAATGTCCGATCGGAGCTGTGTCTGCGACCTACACCACAGCTCACAGCAATGCTGGATCCTTAACCCGCTAAGCGAGGCCAGGGATCAAACCCACAACCTCATGGTTCCTAGTCGGTTTGCTTCCACTGTGCCACGATGGGAACTTCAAACCCAGACAAACTCTTTACAAAGGTAATAGAAAATAAATGCATTGTTAGTGAATAAATATTGAACCAGAATGTGACAACACCCCAGGCAATTGGCTAAGAGGCTGCAAAGAAAGGAAGCTTACCTTTTTATACAGCCATGCTGATATAACCCATGACATATAAGTTCTCAAGATAAACATCACTAGTCCTCAAAGAAGAGGCTTGCTAGCACGTTTTGTGACAGCTGATTCATCCTAACTTTATCATGGTAATTGTGGAGAACCCCTGTGTTGACTTTATCCAGAGGAGAAACAAATGTCTAGTAAATCTTAGAGTCTCATGCAAACTGTTACATTTAGAATGGATAAGCAATGGGGTCCTATTGTACAGCACAGGGAACTATGTCCAGTCTCTTGGGGTAGAACATGAAAGATAGTATGAGAAAGAGTGTATATATGTATATATATGTATGTATGACTGGGTCACTATGCTGTATAGCAGAAATTGACACAACACCGTAAATCAACTATACTGTAATTAAAAAAAAAGTAAATCCTAGAGGCTCCAGGAAACTTATACTTACTCTTCCACAGGACTGAGGAGGTAGGGGGCGCTGTCTCCTTCGATGTTTGCATTTTAAAAAGATGGCTCACAGAACCTTGAGGAAACATTCCCTAGTTGGGAGACTGGCAGAGAGTTCTTTAGTCATTATAAAGATTTACAAACATTTGAAAAGAACAGAGGAAAAAATTCCGGAGCAAAAGGGAGAGGGAGGGAGAATTAAGCTTCTTCTTGTTAATTCCTACTGCCCTTGTCCCACCTGCACAAGTAGAGAAATAGCATTATTTCATTATATTCCCTTCCCTTTATGTAAATCATTTGGAGAGCTTTCCTTAGGTGCTATTTAAAAAAAAAAAAAAAGCTTTATTGATATGTAATTGACATACAATACACTGTACATATTTAAAGTGTACAGTTTGATATTTGACATATGTAAACATCTGTGAAGCCATGACCACGTAGGGGAGGAAAACATTCTTCTTCTACCCTTCTAGGTTCTTTGTGTCTCTTCAAATAGTTAAATTGGCATAAAGCAGATTAATAGGGGAAAAACAAATTTAATTACATATGTACAGGAGACAATGAAACCTGCAGGCAGTTAGGCAAAAGAGGCTTATCCACTATCCTGAGCTAAGGAGAAGGGGTCTGAGCTGGCAAAGGAGGAAGGCAATTTATAGGAAGATGGGAAGAGCACATGTTTTGTAAACAAAAGTTTGTCATGCCAACCAGAGGCACAAGGACCTGGAGAGGAATTTGAACAGACTCTCCCAAGCTCCCCCGCAAGTGCACACACCTGCCATTGCTCTTTGTCATCATCCTTGCTGATCCCCTTCTCCTGGACTAGACCCTCCATCCAGATTCTTTTAGGCACTTAAGGAGGAGGTGAGGAGCTCCTTTTGTTGCTGAAACTTGGCCTCTGTCTGCTGGTGCCAAAAGAAACTTGGACACATAGTTTTGGGTGAAGGAGAAAAAGATGGCACTATTGCTTGGCCCAGCAAAGGAGGGTCACAGCAAGGCTAATGCCCTAAAGACTGCACCCCCCTCTGGGAGAGATTAGGAGGTGGTTTTATAGTTTTGGGAGTGGAAAATAGTGTCTCGGATAAGGATCAAGGTAGAGGCAAGTTTGCATTGTCTCTCAAAGCTGGTGTTTAGTGGCCTTAGGACTGGTTCTGGTGGTCCTCCTTCTTGTTGGGAGTTTTAGTTCTTCAGAAGAGCTCAAAGATATTGTTATTTCTTATAGAGGAACCAGGACCCTGTCCCAAGACTGCAGTATTGTCTCTTGACTGCTTGTCCCTGGTCTTTGCATCCCCTCCTGTTCCTGATTAGCAACTATTTGAACCTTGCTCTTTGGAACTCGGGGAAGAACATGGAGCCTGAAGCTTATTCTCTAAAGAGGAGAAATGGGGGACACAGAAAGGCTTGTGTACCCAGAGACCCCACTGGGCCCTACTTGGTTACACTCCTTGAGTTTTTCAAGCCTTGATTGCCTTCAGTGCCAGATAATCCACATGCCAAAGTGGTACATTCTGGGGAGGCTCCCTCTGAACCCCTCCAACCACAATGAGGACAGTGAACCTATTCATCACCCTCCGGTATTTTATTCCCCCTCTTTGTCATTCCTCCTCCCCACCACTCCTGCTCCTCCCCTCTCAAGGCACACACTGTTCTGCTTCCCCTCACTATAAATTAGTTTCATTTTCCAGAGTGTTTTATAAAAAGAATTATTCAGTAGGTACGTTTTTATGTCTGGTTACCCACTCCATAGGCTTTTTGTTTTGTTTTGTTTGTTTGTTTGTTTTTGTCTTTTTGTCTTTTTAGGGCCTCATCCGAGGCATATGGAGGTTCCCAGGCTAGGGGTCTAATTGGAGCTACAGCTGCCGGCCTACACCACAACCACAGCAATTGCTCATGGCAATGCCGGATCCTTAACCCACTGAGCGAGGCCAGGGATCAAACCTGCAACCTCATGGTTCCTAGTCGGATTTGTTTCCACTGCGCCACTGCAGCAACTCCTCTGTAGTTATTCTGAGACCCATCCATGCTGTCACAGGTAAAAGGTAGGACTTTTCTTTCATTGCTGATTAGCATTCTTTGTAGTCTAAGTACAGTTTGCTAATGCACTCACCTTTGAATGGAGCTTTGGCTTGTTTCCAGTTTGGGACTATTGCAAATGAAACTACAACGAACAGGTTATGTGACCAGTCTCTGGATAGACATATACCCTCGCTTTCCTTGGGTAAATACATAGGAGTGGAATGACTGAATCATGTGAGAGTGAAAGGTAGCAGAATACGTCACCCTAAAAATACGCCTAAGGGTTATTTTGAGAAAGAGCAGATACTGGACAAGATCTGAAAACAGCATAGAAGTTATCCTTTTGTGAGAGAAATTTACACTTGTAAAGGAAATCTCCTTTTGTAAAGAGGTCTCCCTTTCTTCTAAGAAGTGAAGAATGATTCTAAATCCCAAGAGAGTTTTATCACTGGAGAAGGCATTGACTTTGATCTGCGTAACAAACCTTGTTTAGCTTGCTTTTCGTTACCTCCCCATAACTCCCCACCCCCGCCCCCATCAATTTTTCCTTCTGTTTTTGGTTGAAGATGGTATTCAAGCTAGAGTTCTAAGCCATCTTGGAGAGTTACTCATTTTTCCTTGAGTATCTCCCATGTATACTTGTTTTCCTCTTATTAATCTGCTTTTAAGACAGGAATCTCAGGCAAGAACTCAGAAGGGTTGAGGAAAATAATTTTTGTTCTCTTATGATAGGCATAGCTTAATTTTAAAATAAACTATCAAACTTTTTTTTGGAGTGGTTTTATTTTAAAACCCATTTGCAATGTATGTCACCTCTCTGACATTTGGTATATTCTGTTTATTGGTTGTTGTTTTCAATTTTAGCCAGTCTAAAAGGTATGTAGTTGCATCACGTCATTGTGGTCTTAATTTGCATTTCCCCAATTATAATATTGTTCATGTTATAATATGCTTATTTGCCATTGAAGTGCATTGCAACATGCCACCCCAAAATACTTTGGCAAATTTGGCATACACTTTGGCACAGGATTATTTTATACTGAAGACAATTGAGAAGTGGCAGACAGAGGAAGAACTGAGTACCCTCCCCTGTTTTGCCTAAAGGGCAGGACACAAATTTCCCTCTGTAAAGGTGACAGAAATTTCCATATGTAAAGTTGTTCCCTGCTCTTGTACCAGAAGAGGAGAACAGCTCTTATCTGCAAAACACACCTTATTAAACAATCCTTATCTCCCTGAGCTTCCTAGTTACCTCCACATCTCAGGGCCCAAAGTTTCTTTTCCTTTATCTAGTCACTTCTCTACAAAGTATCACCCTTTGTTAATATGATACATAGGCCCAGAGTTTTGGGTTTTCATTTCTTCTCTGCAAATTCCCCTTGCAGGTAAAATTAAAACCATCAATAAAATGTGTGTGCCTTTTTCTCTTGTTAATCTGTATTTTGTTAGAGTAATAAGCATACATTAAATTCCATGCCTAAGAGGATGGAGGAAAAGATTTTTTCCCCTATAGCATCCTTATGTCTTTGGTGAAATGTCTGTTCAAATATTTTGCCCAAATTTTACTTTTAATTGGGTTACTTGCTTTCCTTTATGCTTTGCAAAAGTAGTATTCTAGCCTGTGGCTTATCTTTTCATTGTCTTACCAGTTAACTTTTTGAAGAGTAAAATTGTATAATTTTGATGTTTTTTTTAATTTGTTTTTTTTAATGGATTGTACTTTTAGTGTCATATCCAAGAACACAATTTCATTAACTCAAAGTTACAAAGATTTTCTCAGATATGTTCTTCTTGAATTAGTATGGTTTTAACTTTTACATTTAAGTCTATGATCCATTTTGAGTTAATGCTTTCTATGTGGTACAAGATAGGGAACAAAGTGGCTTTTGGGGGTTTTGTTTGTTTTGTTAGATTTTGCTTTTGCTTTTTGGTTGTGTATATGGATAGCTAACTATTCCAGCACAGTTTTTGAAAAAGCTGTTCTTTGTCTACTGAAATGACTCTATGCCTTTGCTGAGGTCTATTTCTGAACTCTCTATTATGTACTATTGACACATTTATCTCTATTTCCTCCATAAGTATAATGTTTTAATTATAGTAGGTATATGCCTTGAAATCCAAGAGAGTTTACTTTCAACTTTGTTCTGCTTTTTCAAAGTTGCTTCAGCTATTCTGTCTTTTGCATTTTCATAAGAATTTTAGAGACAACTTATTAATTTCT
This sequence comes from Phacochoerus africanus, assembly GCF_016906955.1. Lineage (NCBI taxonomy): Eukaryota > Metazoa > Chordata > Mammalia > Artiodactyla > Suidae > Phacochoerus > Phacochoerus africanus. The sequence continues at coordinate 15,733,425 of NC_062558.1, read as the reverse complement.
ACAAAATTTTCTATCAGAGTTTTGATTGGGATTGCCTTAAATCTATATAATAACTTGGGGTCAACTGATATTTAGCAATATTAAGACTCCAACCCGTGAATGAGATATGCTTCTCTATTTATTTAGGACTTTAATTTCCTGAATTTGCAGATATATTAAAAACATGTAAATAAATCATTCTAATAGGACTGCGAGCCCATAAAGGAAAGGCTACTAAATGCTGCCTGAAGCATCAGAGAAAATTTTGAAGAGAAGGTAGTCTTTCTTCTGATTCTTATAGCAAATATTAGAACATAAGGTAGACAAGCGAGTTCAGAAAAGAAGTACAGAAGCCTTGGGGTGTGAGTTAAGATTAAACATTTAAAGATATATAAGTAGTTATGGCTTGACATATTTAAATCATTGATGAGTATAGGGACTATGAAGGGAGATATGTCTTGACCTTGGTCTTAGGTGGTCCTGGAAGATAAATGGTCTTTTTCCTTGAGCAATGGGAGCTATTGAAGGATTTTAAGCAGAGGAGCTACAAGCATGTTGAAATGATCACTCTGAAATTTGAATGACTTGTTTAATTTTTTTTTTTTTTTTTGTCTTTTCTAGGGCTATACCCGCAGCATATGGAGGTTCCCAGGCTAGGGGTCTAATCGGAGTTATAGCTGCCGGCCTATGCCAGAGCCACGGTATCTCCGGATCCAAGCTGCATCTGTGACCTACGCCACAGCTCACAGCTGGATCCTTAACCCACTGAGCGAGGATAGGGATCAAACCCACAACCTCATGGTTCCTAGTCAGATTTGTTAACCACTGTGCCACGACAGGAACTCCTAAATATTTTTGAAGGTGTTTATATTTTAACATGTATAAACCCCTGGGGGAAAAGTATATTTGTGGAATATCGTTTACACTGTATAAATATTATTTATTTTGTTTGACCTCAAATTATCTCTTTTTAGCATACAAAATACGTCTTAGCTTTGTTAACATTGGACTCTGGTGAGCAAGTTTAACCCTCACCCTGTGCCTGATTCTGACATTATTCATATTTTCTACAGTTTCAGTTCTTTTCAGCATATTTTCTATCACCGTTCTAACTGTACAAAAAATGTTCCTCGTTTCTCTTTTCTATTTTTATCATTGTTATCATGCTCAGTTATGCACTTAGTAACTCTCTCACCCTTTTATTCACGTCTTATTACTAATGCCTGCTCATGGTCAGGTCAACATTGCCATCAATGCTTTTTCTTTCTTCTTCTTCTTTTTTTTTTTGTCTTTTTAGGGCCACACCCACAGCCTATGGAAGTTCCCAGGCTAGGGGTCACATCTGAGCTACAGCTGCTGGCCACAGCCACAGCCACAGAAACGCTGGATCCTTAACCCACTGAGCAAGGCCAGGGATTGAACCGCAACCTCATGGTTCCTAGTCGGATTCGTTTCTGCTGCGCCAGGACAGGAACTCCCCCACCAATGCTTTTTCACTTTGCGATGTCACTTAAAGTTATGATGGTTTTCTATGACATTCCTTCTTGCAAGCAACTCTCTTTGTATAAATAACTCAGTTGCTTTTCCTTCTTAGGCTTTTCACTGTAGGGAGAAGGCATTGATTCACTAGCTTCCTCTGTCCTTCACTATCATCCAAGCAAGTGTGGGAGGGTGGACCTCTTAGTGCTTCCTCCAATTTCAGGTCCCTTTGTTAAAAATGCCCATGCTATCAACATACTTTTTGTTCAACTTCTGTAATGCAAATGAATCCATTTTATCACTGACAGTGAGAAGGTGGACCAGTTAGATAACCATGTGTTATAGGTAACAGTTGAGTCAGGGTTTAGGGATGGTAAAATCCAGCCTTCTCAATTCCCAGTCACATATCCTTTTCACTTTTGTTTCAAAGTTAATTTCTACCACTTCAAGGAAAACTTTTTTTTTTCCTAAATATTTCTCCTTAATATTTTTCCTCTTCCTATATAATATATTTTGGTTGTTGGATAGTTTCCTTCTCTAACTCTGAATATCTGATTTTCCTACTGAGTAGGTTCCTCATTGACCTTAAAACAAACAACTCTCTTCCTCACCCTATCAGCTTTGTTTGATCCCTTAAAGGAGGTGGAAGAATATTTCTGATTGAACGTAACTCTTCTGCTGACCCAGATACTTTCAAATCCAATGCTTCCTAAAGTGACCATGGGGATCTTAGAACACATGTTCCTGGGATAAGCAGTGGGGGCAAATTTGCCAAATGCCATATTTTCCTTGCAAGTATATTGCTTATCCTCTCTAACCGTCCAACCACTTGACTCCAGCATTTGGTTGCAGCTTTATGCCTAGAATTGTATATGCTTGCTTTTTCTTTATCAAGCATTGCTCTATTTTTCCTTCTCAAGTGTTGAAATCTGGGTATATTTACCACATCACTTAACTGTACTTTGATTGGAATGTTGTATTATATTTTATTAACTTGCATAGCTTCCTCCATTTACAATGTAGTTCCCATAAATCACTCTCAACAAAAATTTGAGTCTTTTGAAACAAATGTTCTTTTTTTTTTTGCTTTTTAGGGCTGTACCCAAGGCATATGGAAGTTCCCAGGGTTGGGGTCAAATAAGAGCTACAGCTGCTGGCCTACACCACAGCCACAGCAATGCCAGATCCAAGCTGCATTTGCAACCTACACCATAGCCCACAGCAATCCTGGATCCTTAACCCACTGATGGAGGCCAGGGATTGAACCTCATCCTCATGGATCCTAGTGGGGTTCATTAACCACTGAGCCACGAAGGGAACTCCGAAACTAATGTTCTAATATGACTTCTGGAATGATTTGAGTCTAAAGAACTCTTCTGCTTATACTATGAACAATTGTCATGAGATTGAGTAATATGGAAATGTGTATAAAGGTAATGAGTAGGTAATTTTTTTTTTTCATTATGGTATTTGGGATAAAAGTCATGTTTTTTGGGGATTTTAGGTTGCTTAGTTTACCATGGGTTTGTAATCAGAGTAATATGGTATTGTTGAAACTCTGAGACAGACTAAAATACAGATCAAAGTTCTACCTGAGACAAAAACAACCATTGTAAATAATAAATCAGCCTTTTCCTCTTGATTACATACTTCCAATATTACATTGAACTTTCTTTCATTGTATTTAAACAGATACATTATTGTTGGTGTGACACAGTCTGAACACAGTAGCAATGTTCGTTTCAGAATCTTTCGACCTATGCAAAACATTTTGGAGTCAACTGCCTAAAAAATAAACAAATCATGACATTTTTTTACTACAAATCCAAAACCCATTAAAAAAATTTTTTTTTTCTGTCATTTGTCTTTTTAGCTCCACATCCAGGACATATGGAGGTTTCCAGGCTAAGGGTCGAATTGGAGGTGTAGCTGCTGGCCTACGCCACAGCCACAGAAATCTGGAATCTGAACTGCATTGTCTGCGACTTACATCACAGCTCAGGGCAATGACGAATCCTTAACCCACTAAGCAAGGCCAGGGATTGAACCCACATCCTCATGGATACTAGTTGGTTTCGCTAACCACTGAGCCAACACAGGAGCTCCTATTTTTTTTTTAATTTTTAATTTTTTTTTCTTTTGGCTTTTTAGGGTGGCACTTGCGGCATATGGGGGTTCCAAGGTTAGATGTCAAATCAGAGCTGCAGCTGAGGCCTACACCACAACCACAGCAAGGTGGGATCCAAGCCACGTCTGTAACCTACACCACAGCTCATGGCAACACCAGATCCTTAACCCATTGAGCGAGGCCAGGAATTGAACCCATGTTCTCATGGATGCTAGTCGGGTTCGTTTCTGCTGAGCCATGATGGGAACTCCCAAAATGCATTTTAAATGAATCAATATTTTATGAATCGTAACAGTGCCCTCATATATTTAAGGTAGTAATATGCACACATAAAAATGTGTAAAACCTATTTTTTATTCATCTGCCAACAATGCTTAGAGCCAATATGTATTCTCGAACAGTTGAGATGATTAGTGTGTGGGGGCCTGTGGGACAGCAAAGTTTGGTCAGGGAAAGAAGAGAGACACTCCCTAAAAAATAGGTCCAAGGGAGGTAGAAATGGTCAAACTTCTCTGTAATGAGGGATGCCAGCTTCTGTTCAGACATCCACACATGCTGCATCCCTAAAACTAAAAAGACAAAATGGACAATTCAGGCCAAAGGGAGGACAGGTCACATACCCCTCCAGGGACTGCCCTGCGGTTAATGTGTATTGTGTTCTAACTCCTAGTTTCTGAGTCCCTGTCTCTGAGTAGGACCAGGAAGTTGCAGTTCTCCTGGAGGTGTGTTATACATTTGATTGTATCTTAATGTTTTCTCTCCTGGTGGCTTTTTGACCAGCCTCAGCTCCACTGAGTTGTCATTAACCCAGCTGACCACAGGCGACATTTTGCTACAAAGGTTTCAAGGGTATGGCTCAATTAATGGAAATAGATTTGTGGCGCCTCCACATAAATCCCAGGAATTCTAGAAACCAAGCCAAGTCAACCACTGTGATGGGAGCCAATGATAAGTGAAAATAGCTCCTCAGGCCACTGCCCACTACTTGGCATTGAATAGCAACAGTTTGATTTATACTGCCTTTCTGTTTTTACAAAATCAAAACTCCGTCTTTTAAGAAAAAAAAATTCTAATATGCTTGAAGAACTATTAAAAATTCCTTTAAAATAACTGAGGAAATTGGGAAAGGTGTTGCGCCAAATTATTCAAGGCAAAGGACTGAAGCATTTTTTTCTCCTTTCGTTTCATGTTTTGATCTCAATAAGGCCTTTATTTTTTCCATTTTGGGCATTTAGATAAAAAATATTTAACCATTTCATAATTAATAATGTCCCCATCCCCCTGAAAGTTTCAGATGCAATTACTTTTCAATGCGTTTCTACTGCAAAAATACACTCATTATGGTTCACGCATGCTGCTAGGTGCTTAAACCAAGATGATGAGAGTTAGATGGAAGCAAATGAGATGAAGACAATCTTCACAAATTCCCTTCTATCTCCCCTACACTCCCAGTTGATTCTATAATTTTTTTTTTTTTTTGGCCTTTCTAGGGCCGTAGCTGTGGCATATTGAAGTTCCCAGGCTAGGGGTCAAATTGGAGGTGCAGCTGCTGGTCTACACCACAGCCACAGCAATGCAGCATCCTAGCCGTGTCTGCGACCTACACCACAGCATTGCTGGATCCTTAACCCACTGAGCGAGGCCAGGGATCAAACCTGGGTCCTCATGGATACCAGTCAGGGTCATTAACTGCTAAGCTACCAAAGGAACTCCTGATTCTACACATTTTGAGGAACTGTGAAATGTAGGCATTATTTTATCAATAATGTAGGAGCATGGGGAAGACTTCCCCCAAATATTTAGTTTAAAATCTAGAAAAACATTTTATTTAGCAAGATCAGCTACAGGGCAGTGCAACGGACTTTAAGGGAAAAGTAAAAGGTAAGATTACATTTAGCTTTACTTTTTTTTTGGCAAGAAATACTTTATAAGTTTAGATAATTGCTAGGGTTTTCTTTTCTAAATGTTAACTTCAACTATTTTAGTCAAAGTAATACATGTGCATGCATTAAATATCAAGCAAATACTAACAGAAGAAAGGGTGGGGGGAAAAATATAATTGTAATGTATACATGTAAGGATAACCTGACCCCCTTGCTGTACAGTGGGAAAATAAAAAATAAATAAATAAATAAATATCAAGCAAATACTGAATAATTATAAAGAGTTTCTTGCCCCCATATTCTCTATCTGAGTCCCGTTTCTCAGGGAAATGTACTGTCAAATCTTTTCGCTATTTTTAAAGCATTTTCTTCTTTATTCATACATATTGTATTACTACTGTTAAGGGAGAGAGAGACAGGCAGACAAGACAGACAGACTTCCTCTTATGATATTAGGGATTTAGATCTGTTATATAACCCTTCATGTTGGTTTTCCATTTTCTTACTACACTTTGTGAGTCTTAGACTTAATGAACTGGGTGCTTAGTTGTCAACATAACAATCTCTACTATTTTCCCATATATTCCTCTTGATATATCAAACATGTATCAATAAGTAAACTTGCCAAAAGTTCAAACATCTTCCTGTTTTGAATCACCTTTTTCAAAAAAATCTCATGTTTTCCTTATTCTTGATTTATTCATTTCATGAACTAGATTGTCTCAGAGTCTCTAACTATTAAAGTTTTATTTATCTAAAATTACCTTTGTTGGAGTTCCCTTCGTGGCTCAGTGGTTAACAAATCCGACTGGGAACCATGAGGTTGCGGGTTCAATCCCTGGCCTTGCTCAGTGGGTTAAGAATCTGGCGTAGCCGTGAGCTGTGGTGTAGGTTGAAGACACGGCTCGGATCCCGCGTTGCTGTGGCTCTGGCGTAGGCCGGTGGCTACAGCTCCGATTAGACCCCTAGCCTGGGAATCTCCATATGCCGCGGGAGCGGCCCAAGAAATGGCAAAAAGACCAATAAATAAATAAATAAATAAATAAATAAATAAATAAATAAATAAAATTACCTTTGTTATATCCTCACATTCATGTATAGTGCTGCCAAATTTACAGTTTGTGATCGGAAATCATTATTGCCTGGAATGCTGAATTTCATGCCTCGATGTGTTCCACCTATTGGTCAAGCAGTTGATATTCAAACATTTCCATTCTATTTGAGGAGTTTCCCAACTGTGCTGTCATCAAACTACTAGAATCCTCTTTTGATCTGTGGTGTTTTATATCTGTGGAGCAGAGGTGTGGGGGATGGTGGGTTTTAATCTGGAGACTTCTGGGACGGGCATGTTCTGAGACAAAGCATTTGATCATTTCCTCCCGCTGTCTCAGCTGCCCTCTGTTTCTGGAGCTCCTTTTAGGCAGATGTTATACCTCTCAGACTGATAACAATTTTATCTCTTCTTTCCTATTTTCTTTCTGCTTGTCTAGTTTCATGTCTTTCATAAAATTTCCCTAACTTAACCTCCATTCTTCTATTAAACTTTTATTCCCATTATAGGGCTCTTTTCTCAGCTTGTCCTCTGTGTAATGGATATTTATATATATACACACATATTTGATCCAGGCCACACTTCTGTCCTATTACCTGCTGCCACGAGTGTAGCCTTTAGCATTTCTGCGGGCAGATTCATTCCTCTGTCATAATTTCCTCATTTTGTCCATGTCAGTGACCAATCTCTATCTACTTTTAATTTTAAAAATACCATTCAACTCTTATCCTTCATTCTTTTGTCTTTCATTTTTCTTTGGCCTTGTGGATTAATGCCTCTTTTGGTACTTAACTGTCATTCATGTTTGTCTTTGGAATAAGAGGAGCTCAATATACCTTTTTTTTTTTTTTTTTCTATTCAGGGCCACACCTGTGGCATATGGAAGTTCCTGCTGGGATAGGGGTTGAATTGGAGCTGCAGCTGCTGGCCTACCCTACAACCATAGTCATGGCAACACCAGATCCAACCTGCATCTGTGACCTACACTGCAGCTTGCAGCAATGCTGGATCCTTAACCCACTGAGTGAGGCCAGGGATGGAACCCTCATCCTCTCAGAGATATCAGGTTCTTAGCCCACTGAGCCACAATGGGAATTCCCCAATGTACCATTTTTAAATGTTTATTATGACTGTCTTGAAACAACTTCTGTATATAACTTCTAAAATGGAGCATCATCTCTAAACATTTCAAATTTTTAATTAGTTTATTTATTTATTTATTTATTGCTTTTTAGGGCCACATCTGAGGCATATGGAGGTTCCCAGGCTAGGGATCAAATCAGAGCTCCCAGCATTCACCACAGCCACAGCAACATAGGATCTGAGCCACATCTGCAACCTATACCCCAGGTCATGGCAACACCGGATCCCTGACCCACTGACTGAGGCCAGCGATCAAAACCAGTATCCTCTTGGATACTCGTTGAATTTGTTTCCGCTTCTCCACAACGGAACTCCCTATAAAGCATATCTGAATGAAAGTGATTGCGAGTAATATTATTAATGAATTTACTGTATTAAAATTTGTGTCTTAACTAACTTGTTCATTTGGGAAAAAAAATTGACTACCTACCTCCTATCAAACGCAAAATTCATTTCATGTGTATTGTTGACCTCAATATAAAAGACAACATAATAAAATTTCTGGAAGAAAATGTAAAACAATTTCTTTACATCCTCGGAAGAGGAAGGGATTTCTTAATCAAGATATAAAAACCACTGCAGGTAAAGAAAATGTTAAGAAATCAGACTAATTAAAATTCCAAACTTTATTTCTCAAAGGACACCATTATGAGATCGGATAGGCTAGGGACAGACTGGGAGAAAAGTTCTGTAACTTATTTATCTGACAAAGAATATGAAGAGAGACTATTGAAGGAACTGCTAGAAATCTATAAGAAAAATTGAACGTCTAATAGAAAATGGGCAAAAGACTTGAACAGGAACATCACAAAAGAGGATATCCAGGAGTTCCCATTGTGGCTCCGTAGAAATGAATCTGACTAGTATCCATGAGGACACAGGTTCAATCCCAGGTCTTATTCAGTGGGTTAAGGATCCAGTGTTGCCATGAACTGTGGTGTAGGTGGTAGACACAGCTCAGATCTGGAACTGACACTGAGTCCTAGAACAAAGCAATACCGCTCTAAGGAATGTATCAAAAGATATGTGCACAAACTTTCACCACACCATTCTTTGTTTCAAAACTATCTCCAGGGAGTTCCCTGGTGGTCCAGCAGATTAAGGATCCTGTGTTGAAACTGCTGTGGCTCATGTTTGATCCCTGGCCTGGAAATTTCCTTATGCTACGGGCACAGCCAAAAAAAAACCCCACTATTTTATAAAAATAAAACAAAATAGATGTCAGTTAATAATGTAATGGACAAATAAATTATGGTAAAATTATACAATGGAGTATCAAACAACGATAAAAAAGAACAAACCATTTTGTGCTCCACACTTTGATAACATGCTGACTATCATGTTGAATGAAAAAAGCCAGACGTAATGTGCTACATTTTAGATGGTTCCATTGGTAAAGTTCAAAGACAAGCAGAATGAATCTCAGTGTGAGAAATTCAGGTCACCAGCAGCAGAGTATTTACCAGAAGGAGGCACCCATGGGAAATTAGAAAACATCCCGTTTCTTGATTTGAATGTTGATTTTTGAAAAACCATCATGTTATGCAAACTGCAGACTTTTGACTTGTGCATATTTCTTTCTTTCTTTCTTCTTTTCTTTCTTTCTTTCTTTCTTTCTTTCTTTCTTTCCTTCTTTCTTTTTTTTTTTTTTTGCTTTTTAGGGCCGCACTCATGACCTATGGAAGTTCCCAGACTAGGGGTCAAATCGGAGCTACAACTGCCAGCCTACACCACAACCACAGCAATGCAGAATCCGAGCCACATCTGGGACCTACACCATAGCTCACGGCAATGCCGGATACCCTACCCACTGAGCAAGGCCAGGGATCAAACCCGAATCCTCATGGATACTAGTTGGTTTCATTTCTGCTGCATCACAACAGGAACTCCGTGACTTGTACACATTTCTTTGTATAGATTATTATGCCAGTAAAAAGTTTCTTTCTTTTTTTTTTTTAATTAAGTCATTCACAAAGTTAGTATTTTGTTTTTGGTGACAGAAAATCATTTGTGATACATGTGGCAGCTGACTGACCTGGTGACTGGTGACAATGTCTTTGAGGCGAACCCCTGCGAAAGCACCTGTGTCTCTGCTGGGGTCGGGGTCTCCACCTTCTCCCCCTCCCAGCCGGGGAAAAGAAGCAAAAGTGGCTGTTCCGGCCAGACACTTAGCTCCACTTGTCAGCTTGTGGAAAATAACCAGTCCGCATGCACAGGTCACTGTCCTGTAAATCTGTCTCCTTCGCTCTATTTTAAACATTCCCTCTCTGGGCTGCTCTCTCTGGCTCATGTCCTTTGTTGGAATTCCTAGCAGTTGGCTGGGACTTAGCTTTGCTTTAAAGTTTCAGTGTTTCCTCTTTGCCTGGGCTCCTTAGTATTGGAATAATCTGGATCAATACCCACACCCTTCCTCCATCCTGTGCCCTGGGATCCTGTCTTTTTCGGATGCAGTAAAACTCAAAGCATCATCGTATAGAGAAGGACTACTATTACCTAGCGATTAACTGTGGGGTCACGTCATCTCAGAACGGGCAAAAAAGAAGTTACCATTGAAACTCAATCAGTTTACGATATGAGCAGGATTTGAATAGGAGCAAACATACAGCAAATTTTTTCCTTCTCCCTAAATGCTCCTTTTGACTTAATCTGTCAGATTGTTCCCTCTTTCCCTGGCTGAAGATCCCACAGCTTTTCCAGCCACTCTTAGGAGTTAATGAATAGTATCATTTTTTTTTTAGCAAGTAGAAAGTACAATCCAGCCCAATGGAAAACCATCAATTTCTCATCCTCTCCTTCCCCAGCTTAGTTCTGCTGCAGAAAAATCTGGTAGGAAGGTGGATCCTGGATTTTCGTTTGTCCTGCACTCTTTCACCATCTTTTTCTCTTACTTCTTTCCCTCCACTCACCGTGCAACCTCTGACTCTTCAGGAGTTGGGTGTGAAAGTGGGGGCTGGGCAGGGAGGCATGTTCAAGGGCACACAGTAATTCTTACTTGCCTGGGGCAGGTACAATCTTGAGTGGACCATCCTGAGGTGGGTGATGTGTATCCCAGCCTCCATCCCTGGCTTCTGGCAGCCACCCCACACTGACTGCCTCTGTTGGGTCTCTTGTTTCTAGACAGTTCTCTCAGGTGTCTCCTTTCCAGGGTGACACAAGCTCTGAGCCTTTCATATAGCCCCCGCCTGGTCCATGGAACAGGACCTGCAGCTCTGGAAGAGGAAACCAGGCTCCAAGCACTTCGGGTTCCTTGCCACACGTGGCTCTAATAAGCCTCTCGCCTCTAGACTTCTTGAACATGAGTCAGGTACCAGACCCGCATTCCTCGATTTCCTGAGGTCCAAGGACCAACCCTAATTCATCTTTTTTACTTAGTATGGGGGTTTAAGGCTGGTGGGGGAAGGAAAGCATCCATGGGCTGTTCTCATGCTGAAAACATTCAGAAGAAATCCATGCTGTGCTATCTCTCAATTTGCAAGCCTCTTCTTTTTTTCTGTCTTTTTGTCTTTTCTAGGGCCGCACCCGCGGCTTATGGAGGTTCCCAGGCTAGGGGTCTAATCAGAGCTGTAGCCTCCAACCTGTGCCACAGTCACAGCAACATGGGATCTGAGTCACATCTGTGACCTACACCACAGCTTACAGCAATGCCAGATCCTTAACCCACTGAGTGAGGCCAGGGATTGAACCCGCAACCTCATGGTTCCTAGTTGGATTCATTAACCACTGAGCCACGACGGGAACTCCAAGCCTCTTCTTATATACATTTGAGAAAACGAAATAAGAAATTATGGTTTGTGGGAATTTTTTTAAACATTTTAGTAAGTTTTACACAGAAGCTAGAACTTCTTTTTAGATTGTGTGGATCCTTGAAATCCTCTGTTCTCTACTGTGGAGGCTCAGCTGAGAGTAAGAAAAGAAACATATGTTGTACATATGTGGCAAAATACACGCCATGGTGGCAGAAAGGTCTTACAACAAATTTATGATAGGAAAAACATTAACCATAAGAGATTTGAAATTTAATGATAAAAATGTTTACTAATGAAAATATCATTTATGATACTAACACAAAGAATGTAATGGTATATCTATTGAATGTGAGCTATAGTGCTTTTTCTTTATTTAAAAAAAGTTTGAAGATTTTCTCTTTTTACTAGTGTAGCCATATTTATGTAACTATCTCATCATTGTCCTTTGTAGTAGGGTAAGAAATAGGGAGTTCCTGTCATGGCTCAGCGGTTAAAGAACCTGACTAGGATCCATGAGGATGCAGGTTTGATCCCTGGCCTTGCTCAGTGGGTTAAGGATCCAGGCTCGCCGTGAGCTGTGCTGTAGTTTGCAGACCCAGCTTGGATCCTTCATTGCTGTGGCTGTGGCTGTGTCTGGAGCTGCAGCTCCAGCAGCTTTAGTTCTAATTTGACCCCTAGTCTGGGAACTTCCATATGACCCAAGGACGGCTCTAAAAAGCAAAGAAAGAAAGGAAGAAAGAAAGAAAGAAAGAAAAAGTACTCAGCTGTAATTTATCAAGCAAAACACTCATTCTCTTTTTCTTTTTGTTGTGCCTGCGGCATGTGGAATTTTCCGGGCCAGGGACTGAACCTGCACCACAGCAATGACCCAAGACAACGCGTGACAACACCAGGTCCCTCTGAGCTGCAAGGGAATTCCCAAAACACTCATTTTTGAATTGTATAAAAATGTCACTTCAAATGTTATTTGTAATAACACAAAATAGATTGGACATAAAAACTATAAAAACCTATTGCACAAAAATGAAAAACGTAAAATACATTAACAAGGAGATTCAAATCACCAAAAATTCAGAAAATCATAAACATGTCTTTGAAATTTTGATATGTATTCTTCTAGTTTCTACTTTCGTGTGTATATTTTTATTTATTAATGAGATCATAATGTATATATGCAGTTTACCCTACTTTCAATTCAATATTATACATTAGCATTAATTTATAATAATATAGGACATAACTAATAGTTTTACTGGCTGAAGAAAATTTATCATATAGTTGTAACACCATGTTTAATCATTTCTTTATTATTAAACTTTTGTATATTCCAGATTTTATTCTATAATAAACACATCAAAACATTTTTTGACACATAAATCAATGTATATAGGTCTTATTATTGCTTTAGGAGGTGTACCTACACTGAAAATCAAAGGCTTTTAATGTTTTTGAGATTCTTAAAAAATGCATATATGTATGTATATATTTAACAACAAAAAAAAATAAATATACATATAGTTTATTTTATAGATTCCACCAGCAACTTTCGGTAATACCCAACTTTACCATATTGAGATTGCTTACTATTATTATTATTTGTCTTTTCAGTATTGCACCCATGGCATATGGTGATTCCCAGGATAAGGGTTGAATTGGAGCTGTAGTTGCTGGCCTACACCACAGCCACAGCAATGCAGGATCCAAGCCACATCTGTGACCTACACCACAGCTCACACAATGCCGATCCTCAACCCACTGAGCAAGGCCAGGGATAGAACCTGCATCCCAGCATCCTCATGGATGCTAGTCAGGTTCGTTTCTGCTGAGCCACAATGGGAACTCCAAGTATTGCTTTTTAAATTTTAATAATTTCATACAGAAGATGGTATTTTATGATTTCTGTGTTTATTTCTCTGATAATCATGCCTTTTAAGTGACTTCTGTTTACAGGACATAAAATTCTAAACCATTGGAAATAGTCAATCTGAAGCTGCCTTACTCAAAATGAGATATTTAATGAGAATCTTTTCTAGCGGTTTTTAAAAAATTTTTGCATTGACCATAGTGGTGGATTGGTAACTCTGTGTCAGGAAGTCTGGGCCAAAACCACATCAACTTTGGCTTATGTTCTAGAACTTCGTGGCCTTGAGTTTTCATTTATTTTGTGTGCAGAAGAGAACTCAGCTACCTTCTAAAAACAAGGTAGCCTACCCTATATCAGTTACATGTGGGGCCAACCTTGTATTTCTTGTCACCTTGCCTTTCTTGCGAGTGTGACCCTAACGATTGCCTTCGCTAATGGCACCAGTTCTTCCTCAGAGCATCAACTGAATCCCCACGTGCAGTTTTTCCGGCCCTTGCAGAAGCAGCTCCATCGCCTCTCATCTCATGGATGGCCACACTGAGAGCAGGGGGGGGCCACTGCGGAAGTTGGGATGCTTCTCCAACTTCCCAGGAGCCTTCTAGGCTCAGGGGCACTACCACCATTTGGCAGCAAGCACCTCTTCCTAAGAGATGTCCCTTCATGACTTCTCTAATCTTTCTCCTGTCTGTCCAGCCCTATGGATATGAGCTGTTCCCCACATTTGCGGTCCCCGTGGGTACCTTCTAATTCCTTTTTACCCTTTTGTTATCTCAACTTTATATCTAGTTAGCAACCCTGTACATTAAATTGTTTCCCTTAAGTAACTGGTGAGATGTCTCTCTCTGGACTAGACCCTGACTTATGCGCTCAGGAAAAGACAGCAGCAGAAAATCTGATCATATTCTCTTTATTGAAAATAAAGAGGAATTCCCACTGTGGCTCAGTAGGTTAAGAAAGACCCCGACTAGTATCCATAAGGACGCAGGTTTGATCCCTGGCCCCACTTAGTGGGTTATGGGTCCAGTGTTGCCATGATCTTGTATAGTTTGCCGACATGGCTCAGATCTGGTGATGCTGTGGCTGTGGCATAGGCTGGCAGCTGCGGCTCTGACTTGACCCCTAGCCTGGGAATTTCCATATGCCGAGGGTGCAGCCCTGAAAAGAAAAAAAAAAAAAAAATGAGAAAAAGGGCCAGGTGCCTACTACAAAAAAGAGCCAGATAGTTGACATTTATTAATGTGCAGAAAACTTTAGGTTAGATTTGCATGTTATGGTTTGCAACCTGTAAAATATTATAGTATAACCTTTTAAAGTTGAGAGGATAGAAATGGCAAAACTACAATTAGAAATTTCGATGGGTTCTATGAACTGAATTGCATTGTCCCCACATTCACATGTTGAGGGTCTAACCCCAGTGTGATGGTATTGGAGATGGGGTTCGGGAGAGGTAATTGAGTTGAAACGATATCATGAAGATGGGGTCCTCATTCTAGAATTGATGCCTTTTTTTTTTTTTAAATTTTAGGGCCACCCCCACAGCATATGGAGGTTCCCAGCCTAGAAGTCCAATCAGAGCTGTAGCCGCCGGCCTACACCAGAGCCACAGCAATGTGGGATCTGAGCCACATCTGCGATCTACACCACAGCTCATGGCAACACCGGATCCTCAACCCACTGAGAGAGGCCAGGGATGGAACCTGCGTCCTCATGGATGCTGGTCAGATTCGTTTCCGCTGAGCCCTGACAAGAACTCCGAATTAGTGCCTTTTTAAGAATAGATACGCAGAGTTTGCTCTCCCCTCCTCTCTCCCTCCCAACCCCAACAACCCTTCGACCATTGCCATGTGAGGACACAGAGGGCTCAGCTGTCTGAAAGTCAAGAGCAGTTTTCACCAGAAACTGGCCCTGCTGGCCCCTGATCTTGGGCTTCCCAGCCTCGGGAAGTGTAAGAGAATAATTTCCATTGTTTAAGCCACCCAGTCTACGGTGTTTTGTTATGGCAGCATGAGCAGACTACTATAATAGGACAGAACATTTTCCATCCCATTTGAAAGAAATTATGAACTTTTGATGGTTTGGGAATGAAGTAATGAATGAAATTATTTTCAGGGAGAAATCCAAAGGGGAAGATATATTTTCAACACTCATTGGCTCAGAGGAATTCTGTGGCCTGGGAGGCCAGAAACCTGAAAGATTCTTACAACTGACAGTTGTTTGCTTAAACCACAGGGATATTTTACTCCCTTACAAAACCGACACTGTTGACCTTCTGATATAGTCTTCCAGGGGTTGTGTTAAGTTTTCCCAGACCCAGTCATACTGTCTTTATTTCACCACAGTGACTAAGATGCACTGAGAACTTATTGAGGACCATAAGGAAGAGTTATTTTGATCAGGACCTGACTGGAGTTGGAGCTTCTTAACTACTGTGCCCTACTCGGGCCACAGATCTTAGCCTCAACCGGTAGTATTTTCGCATTTTTTTTTTTCTTTTTAGGGAGGCACCCACAGCATATGGAAGTTCCCCAGCTAGGGGTCAAAACCGAGCTGCAGCTGCTGACCTGCACCACAGCCACAGCAATGCCAGATCGAAGCTGCGTCTGCAACCTACACCACAGCTCATGACAAGGTCGGATCCTTAACCCAGTGAGTGAGGCCAGGGATCGAACCACATTCTTATGGGTACTAGTTGAGTTCTTAACGTGCTGAGCCACAACGGGAACTCCACATTTCGGTATTTTGAAGGGCCAGATCAGATTCTTTGTATTTGATCATGCTTGCCATCCTGGGAAGGAATTTTAGGTCACCAAACACTGAAGGGCAAGTTAAAATCACCTTCTCTCTGACAGCTGACGTAAGTCACTATGCATTAAGGAAATAACAGGAAATAGAGCATACAGAAAGCCTAAAGAAGCTTCCTGGAGGTATTGTTGCCCAGAAACTGTTTATCCCCAAGTCAACCAAATAGGAATAAGGCTGCAAAACCTATGCAAACCTGCTGAGGGGAGAAGCACGAGAGAGTAGGTCTTGAAGCAAGATGTTTGATTAAGGAAAAATAGCATGTAAATGAGATATAAACATTTTAAAAAATGAGCAAACCCTTATCAGTACACATTTGATTTGTGGCATATTCTGAGCTCTGAGAAAGCTGATGAACACGGCATCTGGGCTTCTGGGGACATTCTGTGGCTGCGGTGGGGGGGAGGGGCAGAACAGAGACACAGGATGTGAATTGGGAGCTGTGATGATCCACTTTGGTTTCTAATTTTCATACTTACATCCATGTTATGAATAAAAATAAAGTGTAATCTGGAATGCTAGCTATTTTCTCTCCCATCTGAACTAAACCAGGTGGTTTCCCACTTTCCTCATCTCGAAGAAGAAGGCTATATTTAGAGTGAGCACTTCACCCACCCAGAGACGGAGAACTAGGGAAATAAAACGATGCAAAAATAATAAAAATATTTATATCGTAATACAATCACTTCATGAGCGCTTACATTTTTTTTTTAATTTTGTAAGACTAATTGTTGTCTCATTAAATCTCTCTCTGTGCTCCCTCCCCTGTGATCTGAGTTGGAAATCAGCACATACAGTATGGGTAGTTCTGTAACAACTGTATAGCAGTCACTTGGCAGAGTGAATTTTCCAGAGTCCTACTGTTAACCTCTAAGAGATTCCCAAGTATGACGTCATTCATTTCTCAGTGCAGCTCATGAAACCAAGAGGCCTTTTACTGCTAAAGACTCGGGTTGTGCCAGCACCTTCCGTGACCAGACAATCCACTGCCATCCCAAAACTAGGGTGAGAGAGGGAGCAAATTCCAGAGTCAACAGAGAGCAAATAACCAGGATGGATTCAAGCCTGCCTTGTCCATCTGCATGTTCTGCTTGCTAACCTGTCAATAACTCGAGTTGGCTTCCGGTTGGAAATGATCAAAAAACTCTACCCAGTATTGGGAACCCTGAAATAGGAGGGCAGGATTACACAGACTAGGGAATGTATAAATAAATACAAAAACATAAATGTCAGGCCCAACCACCAGCTGCTCATTTGAAGCAAGTCAGCAAAATGCACTCTACTTACTGAAAACGTTTATGATTTATTTCTTCTCTTAAATGAGACTATTATTTTTTGTATCTGATCTATCAATATATAAAGTGAATTGTGCTTCTCCTGATTTCTTTATTTGCTTATTTATAGTAAAATCACACAGGAGGAAGCATAAAAATGAAGAGAAGATCACATGCAGTCCTAGGAAGTAACTTACTCTTATGTGGTTGATTCCTTCCAGATTACTTTCATATATATATTACATAATTATAATCTTAGTGAAAATATAATTTTAATTTTAATATTTTATAAATTATTGAATAAAGATTTTGTGCAGGGAATTCCTGTTGTGGCTCAGCAGAAACGAATCTGACTAGTAACCATGAGGACGGAGGTTTGATCCCTGGCCTCACTCAGTGGGTTAAGGATCCGACATTGCCGTGAGCTGTGGTGTAAGCTGAAGAAACGGCTCGGATCTGGTGTTGCTGTTGCTGTGGCGTAGGCTGGTGACTACAGCACCTATTTGACCTTTAACCTGGAAACTTGCATATGCCATGGGTGTGGCCCTAAAAAAAAGACCAAAAAAAGATTGTATGCAAATATCAATTTAATATATATAATAAATATATATACATTTTATATATAATATAGCATATGTAGGCTATATTCAATAATAATGATATGCTACAATTTGAGTATTCTTTGTTAGAATAGTCTTTCACTTTTTGGGCTTACAGTTTTTAATTGTTACCATAGAGAGCAAAGAGAAAAGACCTGTATGGGAATGGAGGCTAGGGCTTGGAACTCACTAATGTGATATAAGTTACCTAGAGTTTCTGATGCATTCTCCATTACCTGAGCTGAAGCTTTTTTTAATATGATCTTGGAGAATTCACAGAAGAGCAGGGGGCACTTCAGAGGGGTGCTACTTCCTAGCTTCAGTTTCTGACTCTGCATATTTCCTCCTTCGCCTGGCAGAGATCCTGGGGCAGATGGGAGCTGACCACCGTGGAAAATGGAAATATGGCAGGGGTGGGCTCCGAAATGGTGGGTATGCTGGACAGGATACTAGTGGGCTCATTGTATAAACTCCATGGGAGTTGGAAAGAAAAATATAAACAAAACAAAGCCCAAGAAATTCCAGTGAAGGTAGAGAGAGCCTGAGATAGGGAAAACAAATTCTGTGAACTTTTTCTTCAGAGCCTCTTAGATTTCATGACCAGAATGGGGTTAAAAAGAAAGCAAAAGAAGGAAAAGGAAGAAATGCAACATTATTGGTTGCATTTTAGCTTTTCCAACTGCCAGTGAAGTAATCGGAATGTGGAAAGGAAGTATACCTTGTCTAAGTCCAAGAAAAATTAATTTTGATTCAGTGGGGACTATTTAAAGCAGATATTTGGCCACTTTGTAGTGACCTGGGACCAACAAAATCTGTTTTTCTCAATTTTTCATTCTCTCAATTTGAGTCAAGCTGCTAAAATGGATTTCATTGGTCAGCTTCAACCCTAAGTTAGATGTAAACATATATCCATTTTACATCAATTTGGTCTTATTTACAATATATGTCTCATATACATTTAACAGATCTTCTAGTCTCTGAATATGTAGTGTATACATACACACACACACACACACACACACACACACATACATTTGGCTGTGCCTGCAGCATGCAGAAGTTCCCAGGCCAGGGATCGAACCCCATGCCACAGCTGTAGCAAGAGCCACAGCAGTGACAAAGCTTGATCCTTAACCTGCCAAGCCACAAGGGAACTCCTGAATATATTTTTAAGATAAGTTGAATTTGTTGACTAGACTTTTCCAAGAAAGGTTTCCATGGATTTTTGAAAATAAACTTAAATGTGACCACAAAAATAGGACATTATTAAGATATTCTTCCTGATCCTCTCTTGACTCTTTCCAAAACAAAAATTGAAACTTAGTTTGACCTCTTGTACCATCGTGTTTGCCATGTATTCCAAAACCAATTATTGCAAATAAATAAAACATTCACTAAAACAGCTGCCATGGAAAACTGATTTTGAGTGAGACGTTCCAGAGTTACGTGTTATCCTTAACATCGGCATCAGATAAAACTTGATCCCTTAGACTGTGCTTGGCACTCTAATTGGCATTGTTACTAATACATTAGTAAAAATGTATTTATGTATTCGTATATATTCATATATGTTTTACAATTTTTAGTAAAAATAAAATTAGTATTATTTAATATAACAATAAGTAATATCATTTTGTTACCTAAACGTAGGTGCTTTTGTTTTGTTTTGTTTTTTGCTGTTCCCATGGCGTGTGGAAGTTCCTGGGCCAGGGATTGAACCCATGCCACCGAAGTAACCAGAGCCACAGAAGTGATCACTCTGAATCCTTAACCTCTAAGCCACGAGGGTACTCTACCTAAATAAGTTGTTTTTTATTAAGAGTATGTCCTCTATAAAGGTAGTTCTGACTGGATATTTTTCTATTGAGAAAAGCCTAACAGGATTTTTTTTTCTCAATTAATGATGCATAAAGGGCATTTTAAGCCAATTCAGTGGATTCTTACAAATTTTGATGGCACTCATACAGAATAGCCCCTCTGTTGATATAACACACACTTTGCAGTTGTCTTAATTGCCCCCATCTCTTCTGCAGTTGCAGGGAGATTGCCTTCATGCTCTAGAAAAGCTTGTCCATGCTCTGGCACTCAGGGTGTGCACAGAGATGGACCAATCAGTGTGCTGCTCCTCTGACAGAGAGTCAAAATTCAGGGTGGAGCCATTCACTGAGGCAGAGCAATATGCTATTTTTTTCTTCAGTGGTGGGATAAAGTTATAACCAAGGGCACATGAGGAGGCATTGACAAGGGGTTTCTTTTGTCTGTATCATTTGATATTTTATTTATTTTGGGGGGACACACTCGTGGCATATGAAAGTTCTCAGGCTAGGGGTTGAATCAGAGCCACATCTGCCACCTACACCACAGCTCACGGCAACACCGGATCCTTAACCCACTGAGCGAGGCCAGGAATGGAACCTGTGTCCTCAAGGATATTAGTCAGGTTCATTACTGTTGAATCAGGATGGGAACTCCTCATTTGACATTTCGGTCATATTAATACAGACAGGTATTCACCCTCTAAGTATAGGATTTAGATGATAATGAGCTATTCTAAGCTGCTAATACTTACCTAACACTTACTGTATGCCAAGCAGCATCAACAAAGTGCATCATTTGAATCTGGGAAGGGAGCATTATCATCCCATTTTGTAGATAAGGCAACTGAGGTGCAGCTCAAAATGTGTAAGTCACTTGCTCAAAGTCACACAGAAGCTAAGTAGCAGGGTTGAGATGCAAACCCAGGGAGTCAGGCTGTAACTTAACATGCTCTGAATCATTACTCTTTGTAGGATGTCCCTCTGTTTAAAAACGAGGTTTTTTTAATCTGTGGTCTTCAATAATTTATGATTTATTTTATTTATGAGGGCTGGTTCCACCTCTTAAACAGATATCAGGATATATCAAGCATGTTTGATGACTTCTCAAGAGATTATCATTTTACCCCTTGGATGACTTAAGAAGCTGTCATCAAGAAGAGGAAATTTAAAAATCAAGTGTGTCATCTAATTTGCTACCCAGTCCTATAGAGTCAAAAGGACATTTTTCCTTGTTTCTTAGTGGAAAGGTTAACTGTTTATCAGAACTTGCTAAGTGTCAGGCATAACCCTAAACACCTTGATAGTAAGGGATCCTTTAATCAGTATCATTGCAATGTATAGATGACACAGCAGAGGCTCAGGGGATAATGCGGTTTGCCAGCTCTTATACAGACAGCTAAGTGGCAAAGTCGGGATTTCGATCCCAGATTTTTTGGGTCCAGAGCTTAGGTTTTTAAAAATTGTAAACTTTTCCACAATGTAGATCTGGCTCAAGGGAGAGAGAGTATAATGCAGCATGCTTTGCTTGCTGCTGCCTTTTTTTTTTTCTTTTGTCTTTTTAGGGCCACACCCATGGCATTAGTGGGGATTTGGGGGGGCTCAAAATAAAAGGATTTTTAAGCAGAATAAGAATTCCTCAAGTAGATAACATTTGTCTTCCTAGAGTAAGAAATAATCTTTATCTTCAGAAATAATATTTAAATTCTGTCTCTGTAGGTATAGGATATGGAATGCTAGTCACCTTCCTCCATTTCTCTCTCTCTCTTTTTTTTTTTTTCCTTTTGAGGCATGGTATTCCTCTTTCTCTTTTCCAGATGAGAACATTGCAAACATTCTTGATCAACTGGGGAGGCATTTCTTCTCTTTGGATGAACCCTTCCCCTCCCTCACCCCTTGGCAAACTTCCAAACTAAGTATAAGTGGCTCCTCCTAGTTATCTGTCCTTATCATTCTCAAGGATTTTGATCTTCCCTTGATCTGAGCCAGTTCCTCAGTCTTCTTTTTTAAGACTTCAGTCTGTGATAATGCATATAAAAGTATTTACTGTAATCTCTGACCCATAGCTTTGCATAATTCCAGATTTTTGTAAGAAGTATCAAAGGCAGTAATCTTTTTGAGGGCTGGGACTAGGGAATTTATTCTGGAGCTCTGTTTGCTTGGAAAGTACGTTGCTTGTACTGACATTTTATGTTTATTTGAGGCTTTGGGAAGGCTGTTGGAGGGTGTGGAAAGACAAAGGGCTCAATGACTGATTCCCAAATATTTGTAAATATTCTTAGCAAAAAGCAAGTATTTTAGATTGTTGAACTTTATCTGAGCCATTTCTTATGATACAGAAGAACTAAGTTTGACGATGTGAGGACACAAAAAGAATAATAGAAAGTATAATGGTTAGCTTTCAGTTAATGGAATTTGACTGGATTTTTTTTCTTTATAAGACAAGATGTGGGTACATTATTGTCTAATCTCTCATCTGTTAATATAAACAGGATACCTTGCAATTACAGCAGTTTCCATAGTTCGTTCTTTCTTTTCTTTATTTTTTTTTTCTTTTTTTTTTCTTTTTTTGGCTTTTGTCTTTTTAAGGCTGTACTGGTGGCATATGGAGGTTCCCAGGCTAGGGGTTGAATCAGACCTGTTGCTGCCAGCTTACGCCAGAGCCACTGCAACACCAGGTCTGAGCCGTGTCTGTGACATACACCACAGCTTACAGCAATGCCAGATCCTTAACCCACTGAGTGAGGCCAAGGATCGAACCCGCAACCTCATGGTTCCTAGTCAGATTAGTTTCTGCTGTGCCATGATGGGAACTCCTAGTTTCCATATTTCAACACTCCTTTGCTCAGCTTACTTTTATGAAATGGTGGCTCTAACTGAGTTATAGTGGAAACTGTGCTCGCCATCCCAGCATCTATCCAGCCCTTCCTTTATGGTGTAGCTGCAATGTGATTTGAGTTTTGCTGTCCTCTCTCCAATTCCAGGGGTGAGCTCTGGTTGTTCCAAGGCTGTCAGAGCAATCCCATGTCCCTTTGCCACACTGACCCCTGCTCAGATGGCTCAGTAATCACGACAGAAACCAATCTACACATGGCTCCAGGTTTGAATGAGGAGTAAGCATCTCATGAAGAGGGAATAGATTAGAATTGAAGTTGGGAGTTTATTTTATAGCTGCAAGAAGAGAAGAGATGTGAATGAGGAAAAATGTACCTAGCAGTGTCTCTTCCATGTAGGAAGGGACATCGAGGTTGAAGCTGGCCTGCAGAGAAACAAAAAGCTTAGAGAATCAATCACAAGGAAATAGAGTATAAACTTTGACCTATGAAGTCATGCCTAAAGTTTCCCTTCCTGGTCTTTTGGGTTCATCAATTAATAAACTATCGGATTCATCTTTGTTTTTTTTACTCACAACCAAAACCATCAGACTGTTATAAAAGAGTATATAGATGGTGCCATTTTGGTGTACTGTTCATAAGAATGATATGGCATCTTATCTTGGATGAGGAACTTTCAGATTTGTTTTTAAGAATTTACATATATTTCTTCATTTATATTTACGATAGTTGGTACAACAGCAATCTGTAGTTTTATGATTATCCTAGATTCAAAAATAAATTGTGATACAAAGAAGTTCTGTGCTTGATTGAAATTTAATCCATAACAATGCAGGGCTAAGAAATTAGCGAAGAGAGCGGAGTTCCTGTTGTGGTTAATGAATCCGACTAGGAACCATGAGGTTGCGGGTTCGATCCCTGCCCTTGCTCAGTGGGTTAAAGATCCAGCATTGCTGTGAGTGTTGCTGTCAGCTGTGGTGTAGGTCGTCACAGATGCAGCTCGGATCCTGCGTTGCTGTGGCTCTGGCTTAGGTAGGCGGCTACAGCTCTGATTAGACCCCTAGCCTGAGAACCTCCATATGCCATGGGAAGCGGCCCTAGAAAAGGCAAAATAAATAAATAAATAAATAAATAAATAAATAAATAAATAAATAAAATAAATCCATTTAAAAAAAAGAAATTAGCAAAGTGGTTGTACAGGAAGACAGAGGGGAAGAGTTGAGACACATACAGTCACTTCAATGGGAGAAACCAGAAATAGCATGGAAAAATTTCTCTCCTTACCAAATTAAAGAAAAGCATCTGGATTAGATCTTACAGTCGGAGAGAGAACATTTATGTCTCTAGTTTCATTTTAATACCTCAAACTCCACAGTAATTAGGTCCTTTCAAAACTTAATATATTGAAGTGAGAAGGAACACACAGTGTCTTTGCTGAAAGATGGTTGCAAAGGAAGGTTGCCAGTAAAATAACATTCTGAGCTTATTAATACCTTTTTTATTATCACAATTTTTTGGATTTGTCATATTCCCATATTATTAATGAATAAGAATGAACAGGACTTTTTCTTTCTTAGTAATCTGTTATTTTACTGTAAGTTGTTTTAAGGAAGGCTGGCACACAGTGGGGGGTCTCATCCAGGGGCTAGCTCTTAGTGAAAGGAATAAGCCTGGACTGGGGGCTGTGGTCAGCTTCCAATTTTTATTTTCAGCACATGACTAGAGGCACAAAGCTGTGCTGCCTGAGTGAGTCATGAGCTTGTAGTCATTCCGTTGCTAGAACTTTCCATCCTGCAAATGTCAAAATTAGAGTGCTCAAGTCTCAAGAGATTTAAGAATGCGTTCCCAATTAAAGCTCAGCATCTATGCGGATTAACAAAAGTACTCTCCAGAGTACTAAAATGTGGGCAGTTTGAGACAAGCAGTTGGGGCACTGCCGGTCCTTTTTCTTCGTTATAAAATGTTAAGTCTCTGTTTGCAGCTAGCATCCATATCGCCTCCTTACTAAGTCTGCTAGTTATATCGTTTCATCATTTATGTTAAGCAGTCCTGTATTCTATGGAAGGCTGTCTATATTTTCATTTTTTTATCTTTTTGTCTTTTTAGGGCTGCACCCTGGCGTATGGAGGTTCCCAGGCTAGGAGTCTAATTGGAGCTGTAGCCGCCAGCCTACACCACAGCCACAGCAATGCCAGAACTGAGTCACGTCTGTGACCTACACCACAGCTCACGGCAATGCCGGATCCTTAACCCACTGAGTGAGGCCAGGGATTGAACCTGAAACCTCATGGTTCCTAGTCAGATTCATTTCCGCTGGGTCACGATGGGAACTCCTGTCCATATTTTCATAAGACAAGTTGTATTTTTTTTTTTTGCGGGTACGTATGTGTGATTTTAGCTTTCACATGTGTTTTTGCTTTTGTTTTGTTTTAATAAGTTTTACTGGAGTATAGTTGACTCCCAAAGTTGTGTTAGCTTCAGGTGTACAGCAAAGTGAATCAGTTACACGTATACATAGATCCATTCCTTTTCAGATTCTTCTCCCATGTAGGTATATACACAATATTGAGACTTCCCTGTGCTGAGCAGTAAGTCCTTGTTATCTACTTTATATACAGTAGTGTGACTATGTCAATCTCCACCCCCTAATGTACCCCCCCACCAAGTTTCCCCTTTGGTAACCATACATTTGGTTTCAAATTTTTTTGAGTCTGTTTCTGTCTTGCAAGTTATTTTCTATCACTTTTCACTAGAGTCTACATATTAGTGATCTCATATGACATTTGTTTTGCTCTGTCTGAATCCTACACTTAATATAATAATTTCTAGGTCCATCCATGCTGCTGCAAATGGCATTATTTCATTCTTTTTATGGCCGAGTCATATTCCATTGGTATATGTACCATATCTTTTTTATCCAGTCCTCTGTTGATGGACATTTAGGTTGCTTCCATGTCTTGGCTATTGTGAAGAGTGCTGCAGTGAAAAAGGGGATGCATGCATCTTTGTGAATTATGGTGTTCTCTGAATATATGCCTAGGAGTGGGATTGCTGGATCATATGAAGGCTCTATAGTTAGTTTTTTAAGGAAACTCTGTACTGTTCTACACAGTGTTGCATCAGCTACATTCCCACCAACAGTGCAAGAGGATTCCCTTTTCTCCACACCCTCTCCAGCATTTATTATTTGTAGACTTTTTGATGATGGCCATCTAAAAGTTTTGAGGTGATACCTCATTGTAATTTTGATTTGCACTTCTTTAATAATTAGTGATATTAAACATCTTTTCAGTACTTTTTGGCCATTCATCTGTCTTTGGAGAAATGTCTGTTTAGATCAGACCATTTTTGTAATTGGGTTGTTTGGTTTTTTGGGTAGAAAGCTCTATGAGATATTTGTACATTTTGGAGATTAATCCTTTGTCAGTTGCTTTGTATGCAAAGATTTTCTCCTATTCCGTGTGTTGTTTTTTCACTTTGTTTACAGTTTCCTTTGCGGTGCAAAAGCGTTTAAGCTTAATTAGGCCTCTTTTATTTATTTTTGTTTTTATTTTCATTACTCTAGGAGGTAGGTCAAAAAATGTATTGCTGTGACTTATATCAAAGTGTCTTCTGCCTATATTTTCCTCTAAGAGTTTTATACTATCCCATCTTACATTTAGGCTTTTAATCCATTTTGAGTTTATTTTTGCATATGGTGTTAGAGAGTATTCTAATTTCATTCTTTTACATGTAGCTTCCAGTCTTCCCAGTACCACTCAGTGAAGAGGCTCTTTTTTATATTCTTGCCTCCTTTGTCATAGATTAATTGACCATAGGTGTGAACCAATTGTATTCCTTAAGATAATTTCCTTCACTTTAGTGCCTCTAAAATGGAAGACATTGGAGTTCCCATGTGGTTCAGTAGGTTAAGGATGTGGTGTTTTCACAGCAGTGGCTTGCATCACTGCTGCAGTTAAGGTTAGATCCCTGGCCCAGGAACTTCTGCCTGCTGTGAGTGCAGAAAAAAGAGGAAAGAAGGCATTAAATTTTTAAAGACATTAAGACCTTTTTTATTTGGTTATATGTATTGAATTGTCATATTAATATTGATTAAAAATAGTTTTCAGACAAATTACCAAGTCATCTGTTGCATTTAACAACATTTGTGACCTACATTAAGCCCTGAAACTGGCATTTGCATATAAAAGCTTGTGATAAAATGCCTGTATTATTCCCCAAATAATGTAGACACTATAAGCCTTGACCAAAAAGATTTCATTGTTTTATTGTTCAAGATTGTAGAAGAGTCTGGGGCCTGGTTTTCCCTAATTCAAACTTAAAAAAAAAAAATTGAAGCATAGTTGATTTACAATGTTTCAGGTGTTATAGCAAAGTGATTATTATACACACACACACATGCACACACACACATGTATATGTACATACTCTTTTTTGGATCCTTTCCATTGTAGAATATTACAAAATGTCCTTTTTGTTTATCAATTTTATATTTAGTGGTATGTATCTATTCATCCCAAATTCCTAATTCATTTTCTCCCTTTCCTCATTGGTAATCATAAATTTGTTTTCTATGTCTGTGAGTCTAATTCAGCCTCTTTTTGAGTACTTTATTTAGTCAGGAAAGATATCCTTAACCCTCTGGCTCAGATCCTGCATTACTATGGCTGTGGCTTAGGCCAGCAACTACACTCCAATTTGACCCCTAGCCTGGGAATTTCCATATGCCATGGGCGCAGCCCTAAAAAGACATTAAAAAAAAAGAAAATTTTGAACATAATATTAAAAAAATTGAAATAAGAATACCGATTTCTCATTCAGCCCTTTAAAATAATGTAAAAAATTAAAGATAATTTTATCTAAAAAATAAAGACAATTTTATCAATAAACCAATATCCCAGCTAAAATTTTTATATTCATTTTCATCATTTATTCATATGCATAAATATTACACATAATTATAATCAACAAATGCATATTTCCTTAGTCTACAGCATATAATCACATTTCCATCTATGTAATATTTTATCTAATTGATGTCATAATTTATTTGAACACTTCCATGGAGTCAAACATGTAAGTTTATAATGAGATTTTCCTCTCATGGTACTGCTAGGATTAATCAGGCATTAAGATCTTCTGCTTTTTCAAAATAAGTTTCCAGGAGAAGGGTTATTAGATCACAGTGAAGATCATTTTAATCTTTCTTGATACAATCTCTAAAAGAATTTCTTCAATTTACAGTGCTTCAAGCAGTGTGTGAATGTTCTGGCTTCACCACATGATGGTTAATATTTGGGAATTGCCATTCATGCAGTCATTTACCAAATATTTATGCCAGGCAGTCTTCCAGGAGTTTGGGATACATCAGTGAACAAAAGCAAACAAAAACATCTGTGCTTGCAGAGAGAAAAAAAAAAATCTATTTAGTATGGACAAAAAGAGGCCATATGATTGGCTCCAATTTACATTCTTTTCATCACCAGTGAGGCTGAACACTGACCTATGTGTTGATTGACCATTTTCATTTTTGTGTGTGTGAAATTTCTGCTCATATATACTTTTTTTTTTTTTTTTAGGGCCACACTCGTGGTACATGGACATTCACAGACTAGGGGTACATCACAGCCTCAGCAACACCAGTTCCAAGCCGAATCTGTGACCTACACCACAGCTCTTTCAATGCTGATCCTTCAGCCACTGAGCAAAGCCATGGATCGAACCCACATCCTCATATATACTATTTGGGTTCATTACCCCTGAGCTACAATGGCAACTCTCTCTGCTTGCATATTCTGAAACTGATCTCCAAAGCAGCTATTCTATGGCCATCATGGCCTCAGTGACTTAAATAAATTCCAACATTTTAAGCAAGTCAGGTCTGTTGACAGTCATCTCAGTTTCTCATGCTGTGATCCAGTGCTGTCCTTAACTACCTGGTGGCAAAGACATCTAGTAATGCCTCATAGCAACTCACCTTTTCCAAAAAAACATGTCCCAAGGCAGTGAAATAGGGTGTATTAGCACCACAGGTGCCCATCTCCCAGGAGAATCCATAATACCAAGACTTCCCCCTGCTCTGCCAGCTCATGGGACTCATCTAGCACTTGGAGTGGATTAAATATGTGATGCGGACGTCAACACCCCATTTAACAACCCATTTCCATGCCATATTTCCTGCTACCTTTTCCCCATGTGTCTTTACCGACCTGTGATATTGGATGAGCTTAAGCTACTCCCCCAGTGAGTCATCATATGAGCTGGGTGTGCCTTAGAGAGAAAAGGGCACTGCCTGGGAGGCTAGTCATCGGGACCTCTATTAACCGAGGGATGGCAACAGTTCCTCATCAGATGGCTTTGCCTCAGGTGCGCACTCAAAGAATAAGGAACAAGTGCCCAGGGCGTAGACCTTAAACATGAGAACGTTATATACCACCATTTTGATGACAGAGAAAATGGAAATAACCCTAGAGACCAATGTACAAGTTAGACTGAACCATCTTGCCCAGCACCTTTCTCAGTCCTAAGCACAGCCAGGCTCCATGTATTTTATGGACTAGCAAGCCCATGAAAAAAATATCACCATGGCCTCCAGAATCAAATTCTTGCAGCCATGCAGTAACCATTGATATGATAAATTTTCTGCAAAGTTAAGATAAAAGACCAGTTGATATACAGAATATGAATCCAGTTCCTTAGTGGATTTTGCCTTTTTTTTTTTTTAAACGGCTTCACCCACGGCATACAGAAGTTACCAGGCTAGAGGTCAAATCGGAGCTGCACCACAGCCACATCTTCGAGAGGTCCGAGCAAGTCTGTGACCTACACCACAGCTCACGGCAATGTCAGATTCCTGACCCACTGATGCATCCTCGTGGATACTAGTCAGATTTGTTTCTGCTGCGCCATAACAGGAACTCCTTAGTGGATGTTAAGAGTTGTATTTACACTGAATAGCTGAATGCTGTTCATGTTTATTTTGCTTTGCATTGGCAAAATGTGATTTTTTTTTTTAATGAAAAAAAGTTTTTTGTTTTTTTTTTTGTCTTTTTGCCATTTCTGCGGCATATGGAGGTTCCCAGGCTAGGGGTCCAATCGGCGCTGTAGCTGCCGGCCTACACCAGAGCCACAGCAACTCGGGATCAGAGCCGCATCTGCAACCTACACCACAGCTCACGGCAACGCCAGATCATTAACCTACTGAACAAGGTCAGGGATCAAACCCGCAAACTCATGGTTCCTAGTCAGATTCGTTAACCACTGCGCCATGACAGGAACTCCTTAAATGAAAATTTAATAGTGTCTCTGTCCAACCCCATAGCTTGACATTTTCCATCCTGTGCCAATGTTCAGCTCCTGGTGATTACCTGTTGCCTATCACGTTTTGGGCCTTTGCCTCTTCTTCTGCCTGTATACTATTTTTCAGATTCTTTTCCATTATAGGTTATTAGAAGATATTGAATATAATTCCCTGTGTTATAGAGTGGGTCCCTATGGATTATTTTATAGAGTAGTGTTAATTCCAAACTCTTAAT
The DNA here is from genome assembly GCF_016906955.1 of Phacochoerus africanus. NCBI lineage: Eukaryota > Metazoa > Chordata > Mammalia > Artiodactyla > Suidae > Phacochoerus > Phacochoerus africanus. Next base: position 15,703,297 of record NC_062558.1, on the reverse strand, counting down.
TTATCCCTCCCCACCCCTTTTCCGCTAGGTAACCATAAGTTTGTTTTCTATATCCAAGTATTTCATTTTACAAATTGAGGTAGAATTGACTTACAATATGATATTCCTCTCAAGTGTACCACATAGTGATTCAAAATGTTTATAGATTACACTCTACAGTGATTATAAAAATGTACATTTCCTTTCACCCAGCAATCTCGTTATTGACAATTTTTCTTATGCAAGTATGTGGAGACATTTTCCAATACACGCGTGGAAGATATTTATTGAACTTTAGTTGGTTAAAGAAAGCAATAAAAAGGATAAGTAGAAATGTCCGTCAGTGGGTGAATAGGAAAATATGTTTAATCAATACATGTTGTCAAATACTTCCTAATCACTGAAAAGGAAAAAAAAAAAGTAGATCTATATGTATTTAAAACACACACATATAAATATATTATATATACTTTTTTTTGGTGGAGTGAGTGATGGAACTATTGCTTAATAATAAAAGAGGTTGTTAATTGATGAGCATTTATTGACTACATCTCACCACTTTTCCTGGCCAAGCACTGTAGTAAATATCCTGGACCTAGTAGGCAATTAAATCCCATTCGGCGGGATTTAGTGTTGCTGTTCCACCCAGATTTCCTGGATACCGTTCTTTGTCTTCTCTGAGGGTTGAGAATGTTCCCTGATATCTGCTTTTAGTGGCCATGGTCCCTCTTCAGAGAACTTGGCTGAGGCTTCTGGAGTTGATTTGCCAGCAGATGCAGAGAGCAGAAGTGTCTGGAAGTTTCCTGCTCCTCATGCTGATGGCTGGTGACTGATGGCTGCTGAGTAGGAGAGCTTATGACAGCCTGGCTTCCTTATCTCTGGCTGGCGTACCACTGAGCTATCACTTTCGTTCCCATTGGTTGATATGTTCAGGCTGAAGCCTATCCAGCTGGGGGACCCATGCCAGGGGCCACCTCTGTGCTGAGCTTCCCCTTTTCCTTTACCAGCTCCCCCAGGAGTCCTTCCTTAAGGAATCACTTGCAAGTGAATCCTGGTCTCAGCATGTGCTTCTGGGGAGCCAGACCTAAGATGCTTATCCAACCACATGCTGGTGCCAGTCAAGAACTGCTTATTTCTATCCTGCCTCCCCGAAAATACGGCAAGGCCCTGGGCAATCCCAGATTTCTCTCTTAAATTATTTAAGATGAGAAAACAAAAGTCGTCAATTCGTAGGAGACAGTGCAATTCTATCTCTAAAAAATACATGAACATTATTACCGACTAAGACAAGTTCCAACTTCAGATGTTGGCTTTTTCATAATGTCATGCCAAGTTCTCATGAAACGATGCTATGATAGGACTGCCCAAACCAGGATGCTGGCCTCATGCCTTCCTTTCTTGAATCGCGCAGGCAGTGTATCTAAGACGAAAAAGCCTTAGGCCCTTTTTTGGGACTTTGCTTTCTCTGCTAATTACGCTTTGGTTTTGTACTGCGCACCATTGTTCATCAGGAACAAGTTTAGAGAATTTGGTAGCAAACAAGCGCCAACCAAAGTGGATAATGGAATTCTCGGCCCTGTCTCAGCCCCTCTCCTTCTTTCCCTGAGGATGTGAGATGCCTAAGTAAGAAGAATCAATTTTGGGAGCTAACTTCTGAGTTCCATCTGATGACTTTTAAGAGTCACAAGTTGCAAAGCGTGAAATTCGATTAGATTTTAGGGAAAACAATTTTTGCTGCAGCAAGTTTGGTGGTCTCTGCTGACATTCCTTTAATTATTCCAAACAGCTTTATGGTAATCACAGTTGATAGACTACGTGCTAGCACAAGAGCTTGCTGCCTATAAAACATGCTTGAGGATTAAGCCAAATATGTAATTAAAATATTTCCATTCTATGGGATTTCCATTCCATGGAAAATTTCTTTTCCATAGAATTTGTAATTCGGGGTGTTCTATGGTCTTTACACAAATTGTAGTGCATACAAATTGCATGCTGTAACACTTCTCCCACCGAGGAGAATTCCTTCCCTTCAGGAGAAGAAATTTCCCAAAGTATGCAATTTCACGAGTTTTGAAAAATGCTTGCATCCACGCAACCACATTTTATTAAAGTATAGGATGTTACTATTTCTGGAAAACTTCCCCACAGCTCTTCTCAGAGAGTTATCACCCTTCCTTACAACCGGGGTAACCAGTGTTATGAGTGTGCGTTTGTTCTGATTGCTGTTTATCCCACTAATTCTTTTTGCCTGTTCTAGAACTGCACATCAGTGGACTCATTCAGCACACACACTTGTGTCTAATGTTTACTTAACATAATCTCTGGGAGAGTCTTCTATGTTGTTGAATGTAGAACTAGTTAATTTCTTTTTCTATTATTCTTTTTTTATTATTTTATTTTATTTTGTCTTTTTAGGGCCGCACCCGTGGCATATGGAAATTCCCAGGCTAGGGGTTGAATCGGAGCTGCAGCCGCTGGCCTACACCAGAGCCACAGCAACACGGGATCCAAGCCACGTCTGCCACCTACACCACAGCTCAAGGCCACCCCAGATCCTTAACCTACTGAGTGAGGCCAAGGATCGAACCCTTGTCCTCATGGACACTAGTCGGATTCATCACGGCTGAGCCACGACAGGAACTCCCAGTTCGTTTCTTTTTATCGGCGAGAAATTTTCCATTGAATGAATACAGTAACATTTGTTTCTGCATTGTATTGTTGATGGCACCAGGGTTGTTTACAGCTTTTGATTGTTATGACTAAGGCTGCTATGAACAGTTATTGTGGATGCGTGTTTTCATTTCTCTTGGAGAAGTATGTAGGGATGTGATGGCTGGGTCATGTTGTCTGTGCATATTTAATCATATAAGAAATGGCCAAGTCTTCTCCCAAGTTGATCGTAGCATTTTACATTCCTACCAGACATGTAGGAATCAAAGTTCTGATTTCTCCCCAGTGTAACATAAGACACTGTCAGTGTTTCAATTTTAGCAATGCCTATGGGTGTGTGTTGGTATTTCATGGTGGTTTTAATTTGTATGTCTCTGGTAACTAATGGTTTTGAATACTTCCTAGATGCCTTTTAGCCATTCATATATTCTTTTTGAAATATCTGTTAGCTCACTTAAAACATTGAATTATTTTTCTTTTTAATTGTTGGATTGTAGGAGTTCTTTTACAGTCTAGGTATAATTTTTTTCTGTTTGGGATGTTATGAATATGTGTACACAATCTGTGGCCTGCTTGTTCGTCTTGTTAATAGAATCTTTTGGTGAAAGATTTCAATATTGATAAAGCCGATTAATCATTTTTTTTGTTTTATGGTTATTATTTTTCATGCCATACTTAAGAAATCTTCATCTTCCCACAGATCAAGAAGATATTCTCCAATGGTTTCTTCTAGAAGATTTGTGATTTTAGGCTTTACGTTTAACTCTGTGATCCATCCTGAATTAATTTTTTTTGTGCATAGTATGAGGTTTGAGGTTGGAATTGAAGTCTATTTCTTTCCCTAGAGGATTTTCTTTCAACACTATTCATTGATAAGAATTTCCTGGAATTTTAGGAGAACTGAAGACAACAGCAGCTGCTTTGTTCCTCGTCCTCTGGTACTTCCTTCCCAAATACTACAGAATGGTAAGAAGGTTAAAAAACAAACAAACGAAGAAAAAAAAAAAAAACCCTACACCAAAACTTGAAGACAGAGAATGCTCATACCTTAAAGTAACTAGAATGTTTAAATGCAAAAGCATAAAATTGTAGTGAACCACCTGTTCCTCCCTTATCCTGCTTTAAGTTTTCCTGGGAAGAAAAAGCAGGCCACGAAATTCTATGGGGAGACACAAGGGAGAAAGTGATGGCCCTAGAATTGATCTTCACCACCACCGAAGAGTCCATGCTCACAAAGCCTGGAGAAAATAAAAATTCAGAATAAAAGAGTTTCCTAATAGACCAGACAGAGTCTGCAGGAAAGAGACACAGAAGTACAGATGATGTGAAGTGGCCTTTGAAACAGCTTCCAGGAAACAAAAGGCAGAACAGAAAGGAAGAGGCAGCACTGGGTAAGTAGGTGGTGAGGAGAAAAGAAGCAAAGGGTAAAATTCAGAGGGTCTTGCAAGAGCAAAGGGACACCAACTATCAGAAAACAAACAGTCTTGTTTCCCTCACGACCAGAACAACACACTGAAGAATCTAGACTTTGCTGTACTGGATGAGGTTAGTGCCAGCGAAACAGGAAACTTCAAAAAGCTCTCGATACCACAAACAGGAACAAAAAAAGAGGAGTTCCTGTCATGGCCCAGTGGTAACAAGCCCAACTAGTATCCATGAGGATGCAGGTTCAATTCCTGGCTTCGCTCAGTGAGTTAAGGATCCAGCATTGCTGTGGCTGTGGTGCAGCAGCAGCTGCAGCTCCAATTCGACCCTTAGCCTGGGAACTTCCATATGCCGTGGGTGTGGCCCTAAAAAGACAAAAGAAAAAAAGAAATACATCCACACTGAGTTATGAAAAATTAGAAAATGAATTCCAGTATGCCTTCACTAGTGACAATTATCCCCCCTCCCCAAAATCCATGAAACAAAATCACACGATAATCCCTCGGAAGGACAGTTTGTTTTAGAGCTTGAAGACAAGCTAATTTTGCAGACAAGCTTGTTTTAGAGCTATTTAGTAAAGCTATGGTCTGAATGTTTGTGTCCTGTCCCCCCCAAATCTGGACGTGGAAATCCTAACCCCCAAATGTGATAATAATAGTAGGTGGTACCTTTGGGAGGTGATTAGTCATGAGGGTGGAGCCCTCGTGAATGGGATTAGTGTCCTGATACAGAGACCCCGGAGAGCACCCTAGCCCTTCTCCATGGGTGGATGCTAGAAGTTTGGGACCTGGCGGAGGGCCTCACCCAACCATGCTGGTACCCTGATTGTGGACGTCCAGCCTCCTGAACTATGAGAAATAAATTGCTGTTGTTTATAAGCCACCCAGTCTGTGGTGTTTTGTGCTAACAGACTAGAAAGGGTCTCTTGGGCAAGGGCCAGCCACAGTGATTCCAGCAGCCTTTGAGGACCTGTGTCCACACAGGGGCTACAATATGTTGTGTTATAGCAATGACTTACTTTAGGTCTGGCTGGACAACTAGCAGGACCTGGTAGTCCAAGCTGGCTAATCACTGGGAGGAGGGAGATGGAGGCGTGAGGCAGATAACTGGGCTCGGAGAGGAGTAGGTTTCGCCTATCCCCAAACGCCCCTACCCCAGGTTCTGAAGACTTCTTTTTGAGGGGTTGAGGTGTGCAGTGGACAGAAGAGAGCCACGTGGCATGGGGTGGGACATAGCCCATTCCCCTTCCAATGTGTTGCTTCCTCTCCCCATGTTATGAGGATCCGTTCTGCCTGAGCGCTTGCTCTCTGGAGAGGGTAGGGCCCAGAGTGGCCACAGTCAAGTCCTCCTGCTTCCTGGCCGGGTTACAGGGACCATGGTGGCGGGAGCAGAGCCATGCCCTACCTCCTGGTCCAACCCTCTGGATTCGTTACTGTTTTGCATTTTTTAGAAATTATTCTTTTTAGGGCTGTACCTGAAGCATATGGATGTTCCCAGGCTAGGGGTCGAATTGGAGCTGCTGCTGCTGGCCTACACCACAGCCACAGCAAATTAATCTGAGCCACATCTGTGACCTACATCACAGCTTGCGGCAACGCTGGATCCTTAAGTGAGTGAGGCCAGGGTTCGAACCCACATCCTCATGGATACTAGTAGGGTTCTTAACCCAATGAGCCACAGCGAGGACTCCTTAATAATTACCGAGTTTAATCTTTGTTAACAAAGGCCTACTTATTGATATTCTTGAAATTATGTTACTGATGTTTTCCATCCCACAACTGTACACCCACGCAAATTAATGTTTTTAATCTCTGATTTGTTCTGCTGTTTGTTTTTGCTTTGTAGGGTCTCACCCTCAGCATATGTAAGTTCCCAGGCTAGGGGTCGAATAGGAGCTATAGCTGCCAGCCTATGCCACAGCAACACCAGATCTGAACAGCATTTGTGACCTACACTGCAGCTCTCGACAACGCTGGATCCTTGACCCACTGATCAAGGCCAGGGATTGAACGTTCGTCCTCATAGACACTAGTCTGGTTTGTTTCCCCTGGGCCACAGTGGGGACTCCTGCTCTGCTGTTTTAATGAGAAAAGAGATGAGGATTTTGAGGGGTCTCTTCATCACTTGTGGTTGCATAAACCATCTACAAGCTGATTGTTCTACACCCTGTGCCTCCATTTCCACATCTCTCAAGCTCCAGACTCATCAGTCCTATCAACAAATAGATGTGTTTGGTTCCGCTTTTCAGGAAACACATCAGATGTGACCAATATGGAATTTTCTGTCTTTCTCCACTGTGCTCTCTAGGTCTAGTGTCTCATGCCAATTTATGACTTCAACAATTTCCCCAAAGTAATACTCAGCGTCTTTTCAATATTTCCCTCTCGATGATTCTTCACTGGGGCTGGAGTACAATGTATTAGCAAAGAGGAAGGTGGTGAAAAGCAGGCGAGGAGACCCAGGTTCCAGGCTGGCTTTGCCATCACCGCCGGCAAAACCTGACACATGCGCACCGACGTGCTGCGGTTCTATTCAGTTTCCCAAAACGTCAGGGGATGGAGTTGATTACTGCTTGAATCCTTCTCAGTTTAACACTACCTAAAAATCTCTCTTAAGAGGGTAAAAATCTGACATCATTTAATTGCCAAATAGAGTTGACAGTGAAGGACTGTGTTTAATGTAAGTTGGAAAAACATTAATGAAGAGGAAAATCTCTAAATTCTCTTTTGTTAAGGGGCTTTGGTCTAGCTCTACAACTTCCTCTCACCTGATGATGGAATCCTCTTATTTTGATGACCATAGTTTCTTTTCTCTAACTACTGAAACCTGACTGTTCCTTCAACTCTTAAGCCCTGTCGTGAAGCCTTACTAAATCATTCAAAATTTCCCTGGGATTTTTCTGTCACAAGCCATCTCCACTGCTTAAAAGACACCTATCAGGAGCTCCCCACGTGGTACAGTGGGTTAAGAATCCGACTACACACCACTCATGTCACTGCAGGAGGCAGTGGGTTAAGGATCCAGCATTGCTGCAGCTGTGGCGTATGTCAGAGCGGCCGTTCAGATTCAATCCCTGGCCCTGAAACTTCCATATGCCATGGGTGCAGTCATTAAAAAAAAAGAAAAAAGAAAGATACTTATCATACGCCATTTCCTATTAACGTTATTAGTAAACGCTTTTGGATGTTGGGCTTGTGAATGCAGATTTATGATGTGTGTTCCTCTGGGTGCCCCGTGGCTGCAGAAAAACAATTTACACAAAATAAGAGTTTATTGAGTGAACAAATGGCCGAGTAGTTTTGTGTTTTTCCCAGTGATGATGGGATGATTTCATTTTCACTGTAGTTATTATTATTATTATTATTATTATTTGCATTTTTCTTTCTGTGAATTATGGCCTGGATTTATTTGTTGAGCAGCTTTCAAGATGAGATGAGAGCCACAGGACAGGGGTGGGGGTGGGGTGGGGGGGAGATAGGCTGGTGACATATGTTCTGATGCTGGGCCTCAGACTAACTGGTCTGTCCTTAAATAGATGGAGCTGCCATGTCTTAGGAGAACTGTAACAAAATTCTTTCCCTGCTCAAACTCTGGAAGTGAAGACTGTGTCTCTGGGATGACCCCGCCCCCCCGGAGCTCCAGTGTGGAAAAGCTCAAGGCCACCAAAGGAATTTACCATTTGTTCCAGCTAACACCTGGGGATAGGCCCCTGACCTCTGTCTTAGAGAACTTATTAACAAAAACAAACACACTTACTATTGTAAATTCTTCCTCTGTCCCTTTGAGATGTATATGTGCGCCCTACAACCAAGAGGGTCTTTTTCCAGGACTTGAAAGCCATTCCTTTGAAATGCAATCATCAGGAAGGGTGGGCCCCTGCCTCCTCTTCTCGGTGGGAGGACAGACTCTTAACTTCAATAAGTGTGAGTTAGTTAGAAGACGCAGATGGCTTCTTGGCCTTGACATTGACCTCTTACCCCGTTTTCTGTACTTTTTCACTTCCCCGAATCTGCTTGGGCTTCTGCTCGCCCCCTCCACTCTCTCTCTTTTCCTTTGATACACTCTGTAACCTCTCCCCAGATCCAAGTGGAACTAAGCTTACTCTGTACTCTTTCCTACGACAGTAATTACCATTAAACACCTTTAACTAGAAGCCAGCTTGATCTTCCACAGACAACTCTTAACGTACCTTGTGGAAAACACCACTGAATTGCTGTATATGGTAAACCCTACAATCCACCGAGAGAGAGCTCCCTTTTGCCTCTTTATTTCATGGTCCCTTGCAAACAGTGCCTACAATCACCACGGTTTTAGATCTGTCCTGTTGTCCAGGCATTATTAGTCGAGTTAATAGATTTGCAGTTATAGATTTGCAGAACTCTGACATATTGGATGTAAAGACATCGTCTCTCCCATCTAGAAATCAACAGGACTACCCTCTGATGTTTTTTGTTTGTTTGTTTGTTTTTGTCTTTTCTAGGGCAGCTCCCGCGGCATATGGAGATTCCTGGGCTAGGGGTCCAATGGGAGCTGTAGCCACCGGCCTCCACCAGAGCCACAGCAACTGGAGATCCGAGCCTCGTCTGCGACCTACACCACAACTCTCGGCTACGCCAGATCCTTAACCCACTGAGCAAGGCCAGGGATCGGACCCGCAATCTCATGGTTCCTAATCGGATTCGCTAACCACTGCGCCACGACGGGAACTCCTATTTTTTATTTTTGAAGTTGTTCTGCACGTGGTTTTAAGGTCCGTAAATCCTTCCCGGTTTTGAAGCCAGTTGTTTAAATGTTCATAAAATTCAGGTCATTCATTATAGTTATAGGGTATGTAGGGGGACTGTTTCATCTCTAACATCCAGTAAGAAACTATTTCTAAATGTAAGTAACTGAAATTTGTTCTGCCAAAATACCTGCATTTTGCAATTTTTAATAAAATGACCCAAGCAGGATATTTATATAGTATGTATGTAGGTATATACATACCTTGAGTGTATTTTGTTTTGGTGAGGAGGTGAGTGGAATGGAACTTGTTAAGTTTTAGGATTTACCATAATAGCAGATATTATTTGTTGTATATATACTATGCATCAGAAATCTTATGTGCATTATATTTAATCCTTACAACAAAACTACAGGGTAGGCAATATTTTTCCAACTTCACAATGAAGGAAGTGAGACTCAGAAAGACTTTGTAATATGGAATTTAAGCCTAAATCTGTGTTATTCCTAAATCTGTGCTCTTTCTATTGTACCATGCTCTCTCCCCACTCATATACAGTCAATAGTTTGGAAAAGAAAAAAAAGATTTGGGCTAATTATTCTCACAAAATTGCTGACAGAATCAACAATACTGCAAAAATGTAAAGGGAAATCCCTGACCCAAACTTAGAGACAAAAAAAGAAAAAAAAAAAAAAGAAAAGGCATTTCTGGACTGTTGCTTAACAAATAGAGCCAAATAATTTCAAAAATAATTTAACTAGGTTCTATGGTGACTTTTATTGTCTCAAATTTAGAATTCCATGGGACTCGGAAGAAAGGTGAAAACTCGGCTGCTTTGCATACTTAGAATCAACATTTTTAAGTGTTGCAAAAACCTTTCCTCAGAGGTACACTGAAATTATACAAAGGAAAAAGACAGCTGTGCAAAAGGAAATTGGCCAGAAAGAATAATAAAAACAAAAATATCCTCCATAAATAAGTTAAACGTTCCACTTGTTAAAAGCTGCTTCTTTTATGGTTTGCAACTTGTTTTAATTTATTTTCTTGTCAGGTATGCTGCAGCAGAGGTAGAAATAATTTCTTTTTTTCCAGTGCGTTATTACTTATTTTTGTCTCTGCTGTGTCTTCCAACTCTCTGTAGTTAAATTGCACTAACATATTGGGGCAAATCAGAAATGTTCCATACTTAATGAAACTAGTTTGCTTGTTTGATATCATACATTGTACCCATCCAAAGAATTTCTGGTCTTATGAATCAAATATGAAGTGTATTGTATCAGGGTTTGCTGTAACTCTATAAGGCTGTGACATAAGTATTTTTTCAAGTCAGGAACTGACTTTCCTATCTCTGAAGGCTTCTGAATTACTGCTAGACAGGGTGGATCAGATTAAATTTAGAATCCATAGTAAGAACTTTTTTAGGCTTTAAACTTAAACGTCGTTCAGCACAATTTTGTGGAATTTCTCATTTCGGTTTTATTTTTCCTCTGCTTATTTTAGATTCCTTGACTGGAGCCCCCCCACACACACACACATTAAACTGGGAAAAAAAATAAGAGTTCCGGCTCTGGTGCAATGGGATCCATGGCTTCCCTGCACTGCCAGGACACAGGTTCCATCCCGGCACAGTGGGTTAAAGGATAGGGCGTTTTGCAGCTGTAGTTAGGTCAGGCTGGAACTCAGATCGGATCCCTGGCCCAGAAACTCCACATGCTGCAGGGTGGCCAAAAAAGAAAAAATAAAATAATAAAAATAACACACGGGCCAAAAAAACCCAGATTACTGAGAGAAAACATGAACAGAATTTTATTAACATTCATCACACATGTGCCTATCACACAAGTACTCAGTGATGAGTAATCCTAAGAGGGAGGTAGACTTGAGTTTATACACTGTCCTAGGCTAGAAAGGGCTTTTGAGGGCTGGGTGTTCTGAGTGAGGGATGCAAGCTATGGGGAACTGTCCAGGAAAGTCTGGTAAACGTGAGTTGTCTGGCGTTTGTATTCGGATTTAAGTCGAAGTCTTCTCATTGATGCATTGTTTAAGAGTCATTATCTTCCTTGTACAGGAGAGGGATACACCTTAACAAGTGGCAGTCTCCTTGGTGAAAGGGAAACTTGTGCCCTGTTTTTGGAGTTTTTCTCGGGTTTGCTAGTTCTCATTGGCTTTTAGCTCAAAACAATTAATATACTAACGAGGCATATTTGGACGTGGCATATTCTGGTACCCTTCGGTGTCTACTCTTTACATTAATTTCTTCAAATCTACCTTTTGTCTTTCAACATTTGGTCCATAGAATGATCTTAGTATCCCCAACTACTTAAGAATAAATACTTAAATAGTTAATTTTTTTTTCATTTGGGTGCAACAGTAGAGTTTAATAATCTCAGACAAAAAAAATTTTTTCTTTTTGTTAGGGAATATTCTCTTTAAATAATCCAGAAAAATCTGGATTATTTGTTGTCCTTTGTGTGTAAAGATAGAGCAGCAGGAGTTCCCTTCGTGGTGCAGTGGAAACAAATCCGACTAGGAACCATGAGGTTTCAGGTTCAATCCCTGATCTCACTCAGTGGGTTAAGGATCCGGCATTGCCATGAGCTGTGGTGTAGGTCAGAGATGTGGCTTGGATCTGGCATTGCTGTGGCTGTGGTGTAGGCCAGCAGCTGTAGCTCCGATTAGACCCCTAGCCTGGGAACCTCCATATGTTGTGGGTGCAACCCTCAGAAAAGACAAAAAAACAACAACAAAAAAAGATAGATGGTACCCCTCTTCCATGTGATGTTCCCGGGCCAGGAATTGAACCCATGCCACAGTAGTGACTATGCCTGACCTTAATCTGCTGAGGCACCAGGGAACTCCCCATCAATGTTCTTTACTGTAGGACTCACAGGTCGTCATGGCAGCTTGGATTTAGATGTCTAGCTTTGATTTGAGACAAAAAATACAGTTGCACATTGTTTCACTTCTTGTTTAATAATAATTTTTCTACTTGATTGTTAATAAAGGACTTCTTTCTGCTTCTTTTTTTTTTTTTTTTTGGCTTTTTAGGGCCACACTTGTGGCACATGGAGGTTCCCAGGCTAGGGGTCCAATCAGAGCTACAGCTACCAGCCTATGCCACAGCTACAGCAATGCAGGATTCGAACCATGTCTGTGACCTACAACACAGTTCATGGCAACGTAAGATCCTTAACCCACTGAGCGAGACCAGGGATCGAACCTGAAACCTTTATGGTTCCTAGTTGGATTCGTTTCCACTGCACCATGACGGGAATTCCAAGAGCTTCTGCTTCTTTCAATGTTCTCCATCTAACCCTTTCTAAGTTTCTTATGCTTTATATTTTCTTACTGTATTTTTGAATCGACTTTTAAAGTAAAATAATATGGTTAATGCTGCAAAGACCTCAAGAGCTTAAATAATTTTCACTGCCAAGAATGTTGGTTTTTTTTCAGTCTTATTTCCTTCCTCCTCCTCTCCCTCACCCTCTCTCTTCAGTCTTCTTTTGCTGACTTCTTTCCTTCCTTGCTTCATTCCTTCCCCTAACAGTATTTTGAATTTACTCAAATACATTGAATATAAGCATCTTCCAAGCTTTTGGCTCCCCCTCACCCCACCCCAGGAATCTAGTTTCCTCTGAAGACTTTTCCCAGCTGTCCCATTTCTCATCACTTTCTTATTCAGCATACATTATAATTAAAAGAAGTAAGAATTAGAATTATACGGGATAGAAATTAGCTAGGTCCTCTAATTTGATCACTTAACATATTCTTTTATCTCTACCCTTGAAATTTTTCCTTCCTGACCTTGACCTTATTCTTCTTTTCTTGCCCTATGAAGTTGGATATAAACACATTTTCAAGAAGACAACTAGGTGTTACTGAGATGCAAATTATGAAACAAAATTATTTTAATAAACTTTCTCATCAGCCTGGACACAAGCCCTTGAGGTTCCAGACTCTGGGAAAGATGGGCTGGAGACTCAGATTCCTTTCCCTTCTTCTGACTTTCCATGGGAACGTGTGCCAATCCATTCCTAGTTTATCCATTTCAGAGCGTGACTTCCTACACTTCATAGGACAGAGAAAGCAGAGATGAGAGGGAGACGGGAAGGAGGGCATTAATAAGAGTGATTAGGGTTAAATCAGGACCTCGGTGAGGAGTTCAATAGTTTGAACAATGTTTACAGACTTCTATGAACATTTTTTTTCTTTTTTTTTTTTTTTTGTCTTTTTGCCATTTCTTGAGCCGCTCCCACGGCATATGGAGGTTCCCAGGCTAGGGGTCAATCGGAGCTGTAGCGGCCGGCCTACACCAGAGCCACAGCAACATGGGATCCGAGCCACATCTGCAACCTACACCACAGCTCACAGCAACGCTGGATCGTTAACCCACTGAGCAAGGGTACGGATCGAACCCGCAACCTCATGGTTCCTAGTCGGATTCGTTAACCACTGCGCCACGACGGGAACTCCTCTATGAACATTTTATAGCTTACTTATTTCTTCTTTCTCAGACTTTGAGGACTGATGGGATTTATTTCCAGCAGATTATATAAGCCTTCATTACAAACCTGTTTTATTTCCTCTTTCTCCATACTTTTTTTTTTTCTCCTTTATGACTGCATCTGCAGCCTATGGAATTTCCTAGGGGCCAGATGTCGAATCAGAGCTGCAGCTGCCGGCCTATGCTATAGCCACCGCAACACAGGATCCGAGACACATCTACTCCTCAGCTGGTGGCAAGACTGGATCCTTAACCCACTGAGCGAGGCCAGGGTTCAAACCTGCATCCTCACAGAGACAATGTCAGGTCCTCAACCTGCTGAGCCACAACAGGAACTCCCCAATACTTATTTTCAGATTTTGTTCAAGGGGATATAAATGACTATGTTTTCAAGCTTTACGTAAAAACTACAGAGGAATAGATTTTAGTCATATCAAGTGAATATGGAGGAGGGACGTATTTAAACACCTAAGTGGGGCCTTTTTTGGACCTTCAAAATCCGATCTACACTAAACCTGTCATGTTTTTACCAATTCACTTGCAGAGAAACTTACTGAGGAGACAGATACAAATACAAATGGAAGAAAGATTATTTAACTCAGATTGACTACAAAAAAGAACTGATACTTGAATTGGGCTTTAAGGGATGACTAAAATTTCAGTAAATCTTGGCAGATTAATACTATCCCAAGTGTAAGAAACAATACGAGCAAATTTTTGTATGATATTTTGGCAAAGTATTAAGTTTCCTGGTATGATTTGTGTTCAGGGTGGCTGTAGAAGTTGGATAAAGCAAAGAATGTATTACTTTGAGTTAGTCACAGAGAACCTTGAAAACATGCTCAGAGGTTTTAGGACATTATTCTGTTGTTTCCAGAAAATCATCAAACATCTAGAGTCAGGAGAATGATAAGATTAGCATTGTACTTAAAAAATTTATTTTTCTTAACCCCTGTCACCTTCTAAAAAATGGTACAGGAGTTCCCGTCGTGGCGCAGTGGTTAACGAATCCGACTAGGAACCATGAGGTTGCGGGTTCAGTCCCTGCCCTTGCTCAGTGGGTTAACGATCCGGCGTTGCCGTGAGCTGTGGTGTAGTTTGCAGACGCGGCTCGGATCCCGCGTTCCTGTGGCTCTGGCATAGGCCGGTGGCTACAGCTCGGATTCAACCCCTATCCTGGGAACCTCCATATGCCGCGGGAGCGGCCCAAGAAATAGCAACAACAACAACAACAACAACAATAACAAAAAAAAATGGTACAGTTTATTTATGTACTGTGCTTATTATTTATTATCTGTCTTCAGGTCCACACGAATAGGTCTGAATTTTTTTGGCTATGCCCACAGCATGCAGAAGTTCCTGGGCCAGTGACTGAACTCCTGCCACAGCAGCAACCCAAGCCACAGCAGAGACAATGCCAGATTCTTCACCCTCTAAGCCACCATGGAACTCCATGTCTGACTTTCAATAAATAAAGTTTCCAAATAGCTAGCATGTGGCTGCTCCAGAGATTTTAATAAATATTTGGTGAATGAATGAATGGATACCCACTTCGGAAAGTTAATTCTGGTGATAACGTGAAAGACCCATTTTGTCGGACCATCCTGCTTTCATTCAGTCCCAGACCTGACTGGTTCACTGACTCATTCTTAAACTCATATCCTGCATTTCCTTCTTGCTAATCCTCTCCCTTTCACCTGGGCTATTTTCTGTGGCCCAACCCTTTCCCTCACGTCTTGAATCTCGCCCAGGAGGATGAATATCGGAATAGCGTGGAACATCTTACACCTGGGTCCAAAACTTTTCTTTTTTTTTCTTTGCTTCCATGGAGCAGTTAACTCATCTATGTGGGAAATGTGCTTAAGAATACTTCCTCATAGAGTTGCTATGAAACTAAAATGAGAAGACATAAAATTCCTAGGAAGGTATCCAGCATGTTACAGAGGGTCACTAAATAATAGTTTCCTTAACTTTCCATTTTTCGAGAAATGAAGTTTCTATCAGAGCCTTAAAATCTTATCTGACCGCCAGAGCCCACACCTACTTCTCTCACTTCTGACGTATATCCTTTCTCACAGGCTGTGATGATGCTGTCCCCTGCTTGGCACTAGGACTCTGATGAAAGCCCTGCACAGTTATGTGTTCTAGTTGTTCCTGTGTGTACCTGGCTTCACAGTGTTACCACATCTGATTCTTTTTCTTCCTCGACCAGAGCTTCCAGCACATTACCTCCTGCACAATAAAAGTTCATATTAGTTGTGTTTGCCTGCATTGCGCTACTTTGTATTTCATTTTCCCTACATTTTATCCTCTCGATATTATTAACCAAGGCCTTACTGTCTAGGCACTAGTGATAAAACTAGGTAGAGAGAACGTATTTTCTCTACCTCAAGAAATTTGTGATTGTAGAATACAGTTTTACTTTTTTTTAACAACTTACTCTCACTGCTGATGTAACTGCTTTGTACTATTGCAAAAGAGTCTCTGGAGGGCATGCCATGATATTTCAGTAAACTTGAACTTTGCTGGGTTTTTAATCTGAAGGACAACATAATAGAGTTGGATTCTGTTCTTTTTCATTTTTCTTACATCTATTTGCTGCCCTCATTATGCAGCGCTCAGATCTTTTGGGCTACTATACTGGTATTCAGTGATACTGATTTTGCAGTCTCATAGATGTGAGACTATTTTGGCTTTTATTAACAAAATCTTAACATTATTTAAATAAGAGTATCAGATCTAATACTCTTATTTAAGAGTTATTCTGTCTTAGATGAGTTATTCTCTTTACTCTAGATGCTAAGTTAATGTATATGTTGCTATTTTAGTATGCTTATATTATGTGAATTTATGCATATACATGTTTTATAGTGCATGTTTATAATTTGCTGCTTCTTTTTTAAATTATGAGCTCCTTGACAACAAGGACTCTTTGGCTTATTTTACAAGTCATTTCAGTTTTCTGAATAACGTTACATTTGAAGCGGATTGTCATTTCTTCTTAGAAGTTGATGATAATGAAAGATAACATAAAATTTAATTTTTCTCTTCAGAATTGGTATTTTAGCTCTGTGCTTGGAGTAAGAAGCATGAAGATGGAAATGGATGTTTATTCTAAAATATGTATTTCTTAGTGTTCATTTGGAATCTAAAGTCTTACGGTTACAAGTATCATTTGTTGTATTTTTATATATTTGCAGAAAATTAGAGAACCAATCAATTTTTTAAAATGTAGATTTTAATAAAGTGCAACCATTTCTAACTTTTTTTTATAAAAGAAGGAAATTCATCTGTTCTTTTTTTTAACCAGGTTGTAACACACAAAAACTGTGCTTTTGAAAAATCTTATTATATAGTAATATTAATAGCCCAGTTTTCTGTAGGAACCTTTTTTTTTTTTTGTCTTTTTGCCATTTCTAGGGCCGCTCCCTCGGCATATGGAGGTTCCCAGGCTAGGGGTCTGATCGGAGCTGTAGCCGCTGGCCTACACCAGAGCCACAGCAACGCAGGATCCGAGCTGCATCTGCGACCTACACCACAGTTCACGGCAACGCCGGATCCTCAACCCACTGAGCAAGGCCAGGAATTGAACCTCATGGTTCCTAGTCGGATTCATTAACCACTGAGTCATGACGGGAACTCCTGTAGGAACCTTTAATAAATCCAAACCACAGAAGTATTTTGATACTTGAGTGGTATTTTTAAAATACTTGCAATAAAAATCTCCAAGAAAGAATTATGATAGGTGTTTTTAATGATAGCAGTATATGTACATCTTCTGACAGTTGGCATAAATATCAATGGTTCTATGAGGAAGTTAATGTAAAATCATATTCAAAGACTTTGTGCCAAACATCTGCTTAAATACTTAGAAAAAAAAAGGTAGGAGTTCCCCTTTTGGCTCAGGAGAAACAAATCCAACTAGTATCCATGAGGATGCAGGTTCAATCACTGGCCTCCCTCAATGGGTTGGGGATCCGGCGTTGCTGTGAGCTGTGATGTAGTTCACAGACGTGGCTAGGATCCTATATTGTTTTGACTGTGGTGTAGGCCAGCAGCTACAGCTCTGATTCCACCCCTAGCCTGGGAACTTCCATGTGCCTCAGGTGCTGGCCTGGAAAGCAAAAAAAAAAAAAAAAAAAAAAAAAAAGGCAGAGTGAGTGTCTTTAAAAAAATAAATCCTGTTAATTGACTTCTCAAAATTATATGTGTGTATATATATACACATATATAGTGTGTGTCTATATGAATATATCCACATATCTATGTATATTTCTCTTGGGAACCTGTGAATGGTTTTCATCAGATCCTGAAACAGATTCTAGAGCCTCTGCCTTAGAAGCTGCAAAAGGTTGCAAAGATGAAGAAATACTCAAAACCAATATTAACATCAGTGTTAGGAGATGGAAATGGTTAATTGAAAAAAAAAATTAACTGATCAGCAAAGCTGGTGAAAGTAGACAAAATATTTTGCATATTAAGTTATGATCTCCTTGAGTTTCTATTTTGCTTGAAAAAGAAAAAAGGAAGCACCGAACCATAGGAAAGAGAAGTCATGTGAAAGAAATCTCTAAGCTTATGTGAAAAAGAACTTCGTATCAAATGGATGTCTGTTAAATCCACCCACCACAGAGAGTTTTAGGGCAGCAAAACATATTTTTAACAGTGGAAATGGGTAAAATTTGACACGCCTGTTTACAATGAGAAGAAACTGAAATGTTTTTTTTTGTGATCACTAAAATACTTGGAATTACAATAAACACAACTGTAAGCAACATTTTTTGAGAGGTATCAACTTATTCCTGGACATTTATGCAGCTACAAACTTAGCTATAAGTTGTATATCGGAGTTTAATCAACAATTGATGCTGATGAACTTTGTTTTGGGCAGTGCCCCGAGGCATGCAGAACCTCAAGTCAGGGATCAAATCCTCCACACAGCAGTGACAACGCCCAACCCTTAACACACTTAAGCCGCCAGGCAATTCTGATACTAATAAACTTTTTTTTTTTTTCTTGGTCTTTTTAGGACCGCACCCACGGCATGTGGACATTCCCAGGTTAGGGGCTGAATCAGAGCTATAGCTGCCAGCCTACGCCACAGCCTCAGCAACACAGAATCCAAGCCACATCTGCAACCTACACCACAGGCTCATGGCAATGCCAGATCCTTAACCCATTGAGCATGGCCAGGGATCGAACCCTCGCCACATGGACACTAGTCAGGTTCGTTATTGCTGAGCCACAATGGGAACTCCCTAATGAGCTTTTAATTTTATGCTATTAAAGTGTATAAAAGACTTTATCTAAAATTAAGCACCTATTTTTCACCTCCAAAGAAGAAGTCTATTCTAATCAGGTGGGTCTGCTTTCTCACCTATGTGGCTTCTTTATTCATCCATCAGGAGAACTTTAGTGAGTGTCAACTCTTTATCCAGCATTATATTAGATGCTAGTGCTACAGAGGTAACAGAAAACTTGTGCCTTCAGGGAGATCAGTCCAGGACAGACAGACAAGAAAGTGCAATTCCATGCAATGACAATGCATTACTCTAAATGCTAGAAAGGAAGAGTGAGGATAATGACAAGGGTTTGGGGAGGCCAGATGAAAGAAATTCAGTTCCCCAGGGGGAGGCTACCATGCCTGGGAGGGGATGTGCCACGGCAGACAAGGTAGCAGGTGGTACCTGAGCTGAGTTGAAAGAATTCGGAACAGCTGGCCAGCTGAGCAAGCGAGCGCATTTTCACCAGGTAGAGAAACATAAAAATACAAGGTGGCACAAAGTATATGGCAGATGCAAAACTTGTAAGAATGGATTTCCTTCGTGGCCCAGTGGTAACGAACCTGACTAGTATCCGTGAGGAAGCAGGTTCGATCCCTGGCCTTGCTCAGTGGGTTAAGGATAGAGTATTGCTGTGGCTATGGCATAGGTCAGCAGGGGCCACTCCGGTTTGACCCCCTAGACTGGGAACGTCCATATTCTGCAGGTGTGACCCTAAAAAGCAAAAACAAACAAACAAACAAACAAACAAACCTTGTAAGAATGACCAGGACCTACAAGGTGGATGGTGAAGTGGCGGAAGATTCAGAGAACTGAGAAAGTCAGACCAAAATATACCAAAGCTACTCTGATGAAAAATCCTTTAGTGGCTTCTGGTTATGGCCATGATGCTATCCACAGTCTGAGCGTGGCATCCAGACCTCACAGCCTCTCTCTTGAGGTCACTTCACTGCTCAGCCCTGTGACCCCTCTCATCCCCACCTTTTTGCCTCCTCCCATAGGTGGCCTGGGTCCCTTATATATCATATAAAAGTCTAGGGCCACGTAGCCACCAACTATTTTCTTTCTTGGTTTTGCCATGCCACAGCTTCACTTTTTCACTCTGCGGCAGAAGCCCCAAGCACCACAGCCCTCGGGACCCCACTCACGGTTTTCATGGGGAGCAGGACCCAAACCCCTCCAGTCTCCGCTTGCCCTCTAACCCCCACAGCCCTCTGAGGGTTCACCCCAGAGGGGACAACGTCTCTCACCCTGTGCCTTCCCTGTCTCTGTGTGCCCTGAAACATTCACACTTCCCAAGAGAGGAAGGAATGAGGTTTTCTATTCTCCCTACAGGGAAGGAGTTTCCTCGTGTCTATCCTAGCTTTTATCTCTCCCTGGCTTCTTGGAATCTTATCAGCCCATTTGCCCAGTTCCTGGGCTTTGTTAAGTTATTAGAAAATCCTTCTTTTGACAAAGCTTTTTATTTAAGTCTATAGGCGTATTGTAGTCTCAAAAATCTTATTTTATATCTCACTATCTGAATATTGACAATACTTTCTTTACAAGTCCAGTCATTACTCGCAAGACTAAGCCACCTTCAGGCAAAAACATGCCTTTGTTAGAACAGAGATGAAGTGGGGAGGAGGAACCTGAAATGCAGAGGGAAAAAAAAGCACATTCATCCTGTCCTATGCTTATTACCATGCTGCGCTGGCCAGGCTCTGGGCTGGGAGGAACTGAGCAAGGTCTCAGGGTCTTAATCTTTTGCTAACAGAGGTGGAAGTTCTTGGGGAACTATAGGGTGGAACTTGAGCAGGAAAATCTTCAAACCCAGGAAGGGCTTGGTGCTGCTGCCATAACATAGCGCAAGAAAGTCAACCATGAAAAGGAAACATTAAATCCAGCCAAGAAGGGAAGGAAGTGCAATGTCACAACAGAAGTATTAAGGGCACCCACGATTTCCCTGAATATTTTAGCTTCCTTTATAACCAATGACATTACTCATTTGTTTCTCGATATTGCATCTGAGGGGTGACTTATGGGAGAGAATTATCAGATAATTATTAACAGAGAATTATCAGTAATTATCTGTTACTCTTTAAGTATAGTAGGATCAAGGTATACATTGCTAATTGGAATGATGTTTCTTGCAGTCTTTATATAAAGAAAGTATATCGAGAAAATTTAGATTATGATTGACCATATTGAGCGAACCATTTAGAATGAAAGCAAAAGAAATTATTTAAGTCTTGGGCTTTTGGAGATACCTCTGTGATGTAACAGGATCTGTGATGTCTCTGCAGCACCAGGATGCAGGCAGGTTCCATCCCTGGCACAGTGGGTTAAAGGATAGTGCACTGCCACAGCTGTGGTGTAGGTTGCAACTGCTGCTTGGATCTTACCCTTGGCCAGGGAAGTCCATATGCCTCCAGGCAGCTAAAAAAGGAAAAAAAAAAATTATTAAGTCTTGGGCTTCTGAGCCTAAAAGCCCATGTTGAAATTTACAATCAAAGGTTAAAATCCATGGGGAGAAAATATAATGATGAACATTAGGTGATTGCACTGAAATTTTTTATTTGAATACAGATCACCTGAGGATTTTATTTCAATCAAAAGAAAGTTTGCGTGGGTCTATTTTTTTCTTTTTTTCTGGCCACACCTGTGGCATGTGGAAGTTCCCGGGCCAGCCAGTGGTCAAACCTGCACCACAGCAGTGACCTGAGCCACTGCAGTGACAATGCCAGATCCTTAACCTACTGTACCTCCAGGGAACTTCTATCTATATATTAAAAAGGATTTTTTTTCTACGAAGGCAAATGTTTACAAATCACAATTCTGTTCTCTTCCTTTCTTCCCTGCTGTACTTCTTTCTTTTATTGACAAGGATCTCCAGTATGATGTTGATTTTTGTTGATCAAAATAGACACTGTTCTGTGTTCCTCCTTTAATGAGTACTACAGCTATCAGTTCCTAGACAAATGGAAATTGCTTCCTACCGCAGGAAAGGCACATGCCATTTCCTTTGCCAGGGGACTGTTTGGCCCACATTCCTCTCAACTCTTTCTTTTGCATCTTTGGTGCCAAGGCTGAAGTCTCACTCCTGAATAATTCATGACTCTCTCATGAATAATGGTACAGGACCTAACAACAAACTAAGTGACTTAAGCAATTTAGGGGGAAAGTATTGGCCTCAAACAGAAATGTGCAGGGGTGATTGTGGCTTTAGTCACAGACAGGCTTAGTATTGCAGGTTTCCTCTCTTTTGATTTCATTTCTTGGACAAATTCCCTCTAGGTTATACACACAATTGCAGCCCACTTTTTACAAGCTTAGCGACTCCTCTAGATGGGGAATTTTTCTCTGTTAAAGTATTAGATTCTGATTGTCTTCCTCCAAATTTTGTGCTCATCCCCCAAGCCAGTCACTGTTTTGGCAGAAAGACACAATCCTGTCTCCGCAGTGGTGGGAATAGGCACCTCGGCAAACAGTCTGTTCACAATTTCTCAGCCCCAAAAATAAATAGTTCACAAACATGGCTGATAGACCAAAATATTCAAAACCCACTAAACTTGCTCAGAGGGTGTTCCCTGGTGGTCCAGTGGTTAGGACTCAATGCTTTCACTGCTGCGGTCCAATCTCTGGTCTGGGAACTGAGATCCCACATCAAGCCACTGCCTGCTGTGGTCAAAAGTCAACAACAGGAGTTCCCGTCGTGGCGCAGTGGTTAACGAATCCGACTAGGAACCATGAGGTTGCGGGTTCGGTCCCTGCCCTTGCTCAGTGGGTTAACGATCCGGCGTTGCAGTGAGCTGTGGTGTAGGTTGCAGACGCAGCTCGGATCCTGCGTTGCTGTGTCTCTGGCGTAGGCCGGGGGCTACAGCTCCAATTCAACCCCTATCCTGGGAACCTCCATATGCCGCGGGAGCGGCCCAAGAAATAGCAACAACAACAACAACAACAACAACAACAAAAAGACAAAAAGACAAAAAAAAAAAACCAACAACAACAACAAAACCAATTTGCTCAAAGCTATCTTTCCTGATATCCCCCCTCCACTATCCTTTAATTCTCCACCTAAGCCCTTTGTAACCTGTCTATCACTGACCCTGATTTGGAATGATTTCATTTAGACGTGTTTCCTGAACTAAATGCGAGCTCCAGGACGGAAGGGACAGTGACCTCTTTGTTCACTGTCTCATCACTCTGGGTGATGGGTGCCACGTGGGAGGAATTCAAGAAGTCTTTTGTTAAAAAGAATGACTAAACAACTGTAAACACCAGGAATCAGTAATTGGGAAAGGTTAACCTTCTAATATTTACTAAGAGATGCTGGCTTCAATGTTAATCTTCTTCACTTTTGGGGGAAAAAGTTGACAAGAGAAAGTAGAACATTAGCTTTTTGCTTCTCTCCCACCCCATCCCCCCCCCTTTGTTTTTAATGTGGAAATTCCTGCCCAGGATCCCAACTAGAACTTGAACCACAGAAGTGACGGGAGCCAGTCACAGGAACCACTGAGCCACGACGGGAACTCCTTAAAATGAATTTTTTTTTTTAAAAAAAGAGCAAGCTGGGAGTTCCCGTCGTGGCTCAGTGGTTAATGAATCCGACTAGGAACCATGAGGATGCATGTTCAATCCCTGGCCTTGCTCAGTGGGTTAAGGATCCGGCGTTACCTTGAGCTGTGGTGTAGGTCACAGATGCGGCTGGGATCACGCGTTGCTGAGGCTCAGGAGGAGGCCGGCGGCTATAGATCCAATTCGACCCCTAGCCTGGGAACCTCCATATGCCGCGGGAGCGGCCCTAGAAATGACAAAAAGATTAAATAAATAAATAAATAAATAAGAGCAAGCTATGGTGCATCTCTAAGAAGACTTTCTTCTTGCTTCCCTTTATCTGAGAGAAAAGCTTCTTATCTCTGCGAAGCCCAAGCTTGACAGCCAGAATCTTCAAAGTTTTGCCCCAATACCATCTTTCCAGCCTTACCACCTACTACCCATCAAGACTCTTTCCACCCCATGGACCTAGGCTCCTGTCCCAAGAGTTCTTCTCCAAGCCATTTGTGCTCTTTTCTGATTTTTCAACTTTACATAAGTGCCCTCAGCCTGCAATGATTTTCTCCCCTTTCTTCACCTCATCTTTCAAAGCTCACTTTCAAGGATCACCTCTTCTTCCCACGCTGACTCTTTGAAATGCTCATTCATGTTTAATGTGCCTATACCTTCTTTGATAGTGGCTCTCCCCCTCCCTCCTACCTCTTCTTCCTTTCATCCTTTCTTTTCCCTCCCTCTCCTTCTCTCAACTGTCAACAGAAATAATCAATAAACAATCTATAATAGGAATAGAAAAGAGTTCTATCTGAGCCAAACTGAGGACTTTAGCTCAGGGAGGAACGGCTCCAGAAAAGCATAGTTTTTGGCACAGTCTTATTTCTTGCAGGAACAAAGTACATCAAACAAGTGAGGGATACACTCCTTCAGGGTTTCAGAAAAACAGACCAGCACACACAGGGCGAGTCAGGACAGCCTCGGCACCTACGGAGGGAGTCTCCTCATGGAAGAAGCACCAGCACAGGGGGCCCAGAGAGGGGACATGTAATTTTTGATTTTATCATGGACATTCCTTACTTCTGGTCAATGTGCCCTTTTCTGTAATAATTAAAGCAGAAATACCATGTATGTTTGATAGACCATAAACAGGTCGTTTTAGCATAAAATTCAAGTTAAGTCATGTGTAAGCCAGAATGACTTCCCCATACCTCAATATGTGAAAATTTCTTCCATCACAACAAATAGTTTTGGAGTGTGCACGCTGCACCAGATGATGTGGTAAATGGAAGCCTGGGGCCCCCATCCTGGAGTATTTCATCTTTGCAGTGTGATCTCATGGTTTATGTGTCCCCCTAGGAATTGTCAGGTTTCTACCTCATGTGTCCCCCTAGGAATTGTAAAGTACTTGAGAGCTAGGAACTGGCTTATTGTTATCGCATTTTCAGTAATACTCAACAGAGGGCACAGAACAATCCCAAAAGAAGACAGGATTTTCATTCTTCCAGGGGAAGGGGGTGGGATGGGCTAGGAGTTTGGAATTAGTAGATGGAAACTATGACATTTAGAATGGTTAAGCAATGAAGTCCTGCTGTACAGCACAGGGAACTCTATCCAGTCTTCTGGGATAGACCATGATGGAAGATAGAATGAGAAAAAGAATATCTATCTCTATATATGTATATTCTATACATCACAGCAAAGTGACCCAGTCATATATACAGGAATGAGTAGTATAGTGAACATATTGGTGTGGACTTCAATGTCGGAGTTCTTTAATAATTTACTCTCTCGGAGTTCCTGTCATGGCTCAGTGGTTAACGAATCCGACTAGGAACCATGAGGTTGCGGGTTCAGTCCCTGGCCTTGCTCAGTGGGTTAAGGATCTGGTGTTACTGTGAGCTGTGGTGTAGGTTGCAGACACAGCTCAGATCCTGCGTTGTTGTGGCTCTGGCGTAGGCCGGTGACTACAGCTCCGATTTAACCCCTAGCCTGGGAACCTTCGTATGCCGTAGGAGCCGCCCAAGAAATGGAAAAAAGACCAAAAAAAAAAAAAAATTTACTCCCAACTGTCTCCAAGTTCAGTCTTCTGGTTTCTCTTTGTAATCATGGAATTATAATAAATGTGAGTGTTTTTTTGTGTTGTTTTTTTTTTTTGCCATGTCTATACATTAAAACTTAAATGGCCTAGTATTCATACACTGTATTATGATTTTTTTTGAAAGAGAAAATGTCCCATCTCAAAAACAAAAACAAAAAAGGGAAATAGAATGTTATAGTACTGAAGATAAACATTTCATTTTAAACACTGAGAACCAGATATGTCATAAGTTCTTTTAAAGTGTATACCAGAGTTATTTTTTCTCGAGGAATAAGAACTATCTCAGCTTGGTACAAAATATTCTTACTTAAAGCTTTTTTAGGGCTGAACCCATGGCATATGGAAGTTCCCAGGCTAGGAGTCAAATAGGAGCTGCAGCTGCTGGGCTACACCACAGCTCACAGCAATGCCGGATCCCAGACCTTCTGAGCGAGGCTAGGGATCAAACCCAAATTCTTGTGGATACTATTCGGATTCATTTCTGCTGCACCACAATGGGAAATCCCAAAATACTCCTACTTTAAATTTCAAACAGGATCATAATTAATTTCACAATAATTTGACAGCTTGCCTAAAGTAATGAGCTATGGAAGCTTACACCCCCCCCCCCAGGCATGTCTTAATGACAACAAAATGCCTAATAAAAGTACAATAAATCTGCACCAATAGACTTTTGCTGTTGTGGAGGTACCATCACTGGAAGATCAGTTTTATAATTTATTCTCCTTTTATGTTCTCCTTAAATTTGATCTCCATTCCTCTAAAAAGGTAAACAAAAGCCATGTACACATTTTAAGCCTGCTTAATGTTTTCATATGCCAAATCAAATCTAAAAAGGAAGCACATTGTTTCAAACTATGGAAAACTTTGTTTTCTGCTGCAAATATTAAACATAAAGGCAAAAGTACAGTACAAAATGCCTACCTCACTCCACTATGACTAGTGTTGCAATGTAAAATAGTATAAACATAGATATATTTTATATGCCTATTATATAACATATAGGTTACATGTTATAAGGTTGACTGAGGTAGTCATTTTATACTATACTTTTGCCTTTCTTGAGGGTCTATTAACTTCTCTCTAATATGTTCACTATATTACTCATTCAAAATACAGAGTTTTACTAGCTGCTGGTTGATGTGTTAGTCATAGATATACAAATATAAAACAATTACATTTGACCTCAAGGAATTCGGTAAATTTTGTGAGATGGCCAAGGAAAACAATGATAGAATAAGGAAGAGCTATTGTAATCAATGTATACACAGAGCATTTCAGAAGTCAGGAAAAAGAGATTCAAAGAAAAACCTGGGTTTACTCTACTCAACATGCTTTTATACTCTATTCGATAGTATTTTCCAAGGGGAATTGAGTGTCCTAGGATGATAACACGGTGATAATATTAGCATGCCAAAGCCAGAGAACAACATAGGTAAAGGTGCCCCCGAAGTAGGGAAATAGTTAGGAATTTTAAGTAATTTAATAATTGGAGAAAAGCTAGGTGAGGGTCCCAGATGAGAGATACAGCTGAAATAGTTGGATTTCCGGACCACAGAAGCCCTTCCAAGGGCTTCGTCAGTGACGGAGTTCCACTAGAGAATCTCCAGTGGTGGTGCGACAGGATGGAAGTGTGTCTTTGTTTTTAGAATCAACCTGTGGACTAATTGAGGGGTAGCTAAAACCTGTCATATGGAAACAGTTTGGAATCCATGTGAGAAAAGATTAGGAACAGAACTACAATCATGGCAGAGGGAAGAGATACAAAATAATTGTATCACCTAGTGACCATAAATCAAAGGGTGGATGGTAAATTCAGAAGTTTCAGATGGCTTGAAAGTCTGTGGCACCATCTAGGGCCATTTCTGAGAGAGAACACAGGAAGCTGTGGTTTGGGTTCAGTCTGGCCTGAGAAAGGAGTTTAATGAATTTGGAAGCCAGGTCAGTGAACTGGGTTGTTGATACTTATCTGAGTTGTTATCACACACATGATCATTGGAGCTTTTTGTTCAGATGGGATTGTCTGAGAATAACATGCAGTGTGAGATAAGAAGAGAGCTAAAATTGAAGACAGCTGCCCTTAGAGAGGGCCATGAAAATCAAGGCATAGGAATGTCCATCAGGGAGTTCCCATTGTGGCTCAGCAGAAACGAATCTGACTAATATCCAGGACCCAGATTCCATCCCTAGCCTCACTCAGTGGGTTAAGGATCCGGCATTGCTGTGAGTTGTGGTGTAGGTCGCAGATACGGCTTTGATCTGGTATGGCCATGGCTGTGGCTGTGGCCAGCCGCTGAAGCTCCAATTCGACCCCTAGCCTGAGAAGCTCCGTATGCCAGGGGTGCGGCCCTAAAAAGACACGCACACACAAAAAGAAAGAAATATCCACTGGGTTTGGCCATCACAGGATTGTCTTTGAGAAATAAACCTAGATAGTGTAAGTGAGGTTAGAGTCAGATATAAGTATGATCAGATAATAATAACATATTGATATATAACAGTCACTCTTTAAATGTTTTATTTTAAGGGGATCCAATGCTTTTTTTTTTTTTTTTTTTCATTTTAGAGCTACACCTGCAGCATATGGAAGTTCCCAGGCTAGGGATTGAATCTGAGCTGCAGCGGCCAGCCTATGCCACAACCACAGCAACGCCAGATCCTTAACCCACTGAACAAGGGCAGGGATTGAACCTCATCCTCATGGATACTAGTCAGGTTGGTTACTGCCAAGCCACAGCAGGAACTCCTCCAGTGCCATTTTAATAAATGAGTATATTATATGAATAAATATGATAATGATATGGTTTCAGGTCTTAGCGATCACCCTATCACTCTCCATGTCAATAACTGAATGAATCTCAAAAAAAAAATCAGCTATATGAGGACAAGGAGTTTTCCAAACTGAGATTAGTGTATACATGATGAACTCAGCTGATCTGAGGAGTGCCAAAGCATGCTATTTTGGCAATAGTCTCTATTATAGCAAGAGGACTTTCTTCACAATCCAATAGATGTCTTAAGGATTTGGGTGGAATAAGTCTCTGCTTCAAAAGAAGTAAAATTTTCCCAGTAGGCTAGCAAGTTTCATCAGCTTCCCTGACCAATGAAAAAGTTAAGAGATTTCCAAGTGAATGAGGCAATTTTTTTTCCATTCATAGAATTTGCATGAAATTGCTGGTTGTGTTTCTTGTTGAGTTCAGCTCTTGTTTCTCTTCATTAAACATCCGAGAGCAATAAGTGTGTCGAAAGTCTTAAATTAATGCATTCCATTTGTTTTTATGATTTTTTAATTCCTTTGTTCTAAGCATATCCTTCCTTAGTTGACTTTAGCATTTGTTTTCATGGAAACTTTTATTTTCTCACTGAATGTCCTGTACACTTTAGAATCTTCCATCATTTGTCCTGCTTTTTCTGATTTATTGGATATTATTCTTGAACAGATAAATGAAATAAATCTCCTACAGAAAACAAAACAAAACGAAAAAACAAAGCAAAACTTTGTAGTCACCATATCATGAGTAGTGTAGCAAGAAAGGGCGAAGTGATTAAAAATAAATGAAAAGATTTAATCCCAAAAACTTAGTATAAAATTTGTAAATAAGTCAAAACCTAAAGTAACCTATAAATAAGTAATAAAAAGCTTTAACTGATGCAATATAACTGGATTTATTTTTCTGGACTTGATGTTCAAGAGAAAAAATAAATTGAGCATTTCTACTTGTGACGTGTATACTTCTATATTTCTAGCTCCAACACAAAAGCTGTATTTAAAATAATTAGCTTTGAGCATTTAAATTCTCATATTTTCAAACGACATAATTTTACTTTCTTATTTTATTATACTTAATAGAGGAGAAAGTAAAGCACCATGTTTTTGAAAAAATTTTAGTAGCAGTACTCAAATTGAGTACTTATGTTCAGTAGCAGTACTCAATTGATTCTTAGGTTAATACTCAATTTTATAAAGTCAAATAATATGAATGCTCTCTTCCAAGCATACAGATTGATTGCAATTTAACATTGCAATGTCATGTCTATAGAGTACTCTCTTAGTAAATTATGTAATAATATTAATACATGACAATCATATATCATTGCCTTAAAATGGTCATACCAAGTAGCAGTGGATATATATTTACATCATGGACAAAGCAGTACATCCCCAGGATTCAATAAATATGATTTTAAAAAGTTGAGTCTTATCATCTTATGGTTTGACTAATAATACAGATGTGGCTCCATTCCAAAGAATGTGAGAAGTGTGATGACTGGATGGTACCCATATCAAAACTGAGATCCACAATAGCTTAGATTGGTTCCTTATCAACTAAAAGGCTACGTTCCTCAAGGAAAATAAAATACAACATAATTTTCAAAACTATGAGGAGGTTAAGTATTGACTATTACTTCAAATCTTACCTTTTGAATGCATCAGACCCATCCTGAATGATTTTCTGAGATGATTGTTCAGTTGAGTCAAATCTTGAGTTGCTATTTTTAGAGTCTTATTAACTAAATTTCCTGACAACTTTAGCCCAAACAGTTGAACTATGATTACTTGGAGATGGCATTTTTACCTAGTTATTCTTGAACTGAATGGCATCTTAATACTATGTGGTCTCAGCAATTCTATCCATTGTATTTCTAAATGCTATAGAAAAAAACATCCAAGAGAACAATTATATTCACACCATGGACAGTTATTCTGCAATAAACGTGGAGTACAATATTGATGCATGCCACAACATGGATAAAGTTTTAAAACAGTATGTTAAATGAAAGATACCAGATACCAAAAGTCAGCTCTTATAGGACTTAATCTACACAAAATGTTCCTAATAGGCAAATCCGTAGAGCTAGATCTGTGGTTGCCAGTATGTAGAGGAGGGTGGGAGCAAATGAGGGAGTGCCTGGTGACAGGTATGAGATTTCTTTTTAGGGTGATGAAATGTTCTGGAATTCGATCATAATGCTAGTTACATAACCATGAATATATTAAAAGCCACTGAACCCCACATTTTAGTTTGTGGTATGGGAATGATATATCAAAGATGATACAAAAATTAGAGCTGTAAGTCTTCACCTTTTGGTGGAGCACTGATCAATTGAATATGTATTTTTAACCTGCTTTGCAATTTATTCTTAAAAATGTATTTTTCTTAAAGGTAAGTATGTGAGGTCATGGAAGTGTTGTGTTAACTCAATGGTGGAAATCCTTTCGCAGTGTATACATGTGTCAAATCATCATGTTGTATACTTTGTATACTTCAATAGAGCTGAGAGGGAAGAGAATCTGCTAAGACAAAAGAAAAAAGGTGACTTAGAAAACTGCAGCTGGAGAAGAGAGGACTGACAAAATGTAGATAAATGACTGGTGAAAAGTAATACAAAAGGAAGTAGGAAGATTATATGGGGGATTTCTTCTATGCCTCTAAAATGCCCTCCTAGTTATTAGAACATAGACATCTTTTATTTTCTCATATTTTTTCTCTGCTCAAATCAGAAACATCCAGGCATAGTTTTAAAAATGTAAAGAACATTTTTTTTTCTTGTGCTGATTATAGTACCAAAAATGGTGTGAATAGGAAACCCTTTAATCCGGCTTTAATATATGTAGTTTGATAAAAAATTGAACTTGAGATCCACCCTAGGAATGAGCTGGTGGTAGACTAGTTTGTCAGTGAAAAAAAGATGGGATGTATGGTTAATGATTTGATTTATATTCATGTGCAAAATAAAAAAGTAGTGCTTATGTGTAGATGATCATAGCGGCAGTTTTGATAGACTGATGTATGCCACAGCTGGAGTTAGTTTGTGTCCCACGTCTGTGGAAATACAACTCCACATTCTGCCCTTGGCTCACTCTGAGGGATCTTCGTATGTACAAGAAGGGATCAGCAAAGGGACAGGCAACCCCTGAGTCTGATGTTATTTTCATAAGTTTTTACCTAACCTCATTTTGTCTTGGTGACATGACTGGTGAATAACGGGATTAAGTCCTTCTAAATGGATGTTTTCTTCCTCTTAAAACTACGCGGGGTGGTGGGACGATTTAGAAACCATTCCTTCACAAAATCTGCTTGTATCTCAGCAATGACACTATTATTATTTAGTATACTTTTGTGTTTCCCCCCTTTCCCAAATGAAACCATAGTGTTTCGTGAATTTGTCTAGGCTAGGGCAAGTAGTCATTTTGCTATTTACACGAATATTCCTTTCTGGAAGCCTCCAGATGAGTGCTATTCTTAGAGTCTTCTTAAAATTCTCTTAAACACAGATTGCATGTTCTATCTTTTCTAGCTCTATATTAGATGACTTTTTTATCTCAGCCACAGCGGATGGAACCAAGAGCGGTTCCCTAATCCAAACTAAGCCAACATCATGAAGTGGTTAACAGATGAAGACCAAACTCTGCCCAGTGGAAGTCAACTGTATTGGAATGCGATGGGCTGGACCAATTAAATTCTTGCTTTTGGAGGGTTTTAACTAGCACACCAAAAGAGGAGGTTAGTAGTTGCTTATGATAACTAGGAGACTACATGAGGAGGTTAGTAGTAAAGGGAGTAGAAGCTCAGAGACAGTGTAGAGACATGATAAGTCTGGAGCAGCTATGGTACATGGGGAAAGGGCTAGGGAAGACTCTGGATATTCATGGGAGCAGTTGAAGTAAAGACACAGGGTGTTTGAAGCTCACAGCCTGGGGATAGTGAGGCACCAAGGGTGGGAAGCAGCACATGCCCGCTGTGAGGGTGTGGCCAGGTGGCAACTTGCTGTTGGTGCTCTGGTGTATGTTCTGGATGGCTTCTCAAGGTCTGGGCTCATGGACTTTGCCATGTTTAATTCGCTATTCATCCCCCAGATACTTATCAAGTGTTTCTGGGCCAAGTGCATATTTCAAGAAGAGGATTCCTTAATGAGCAGGAGAGCTCTCACCCCTGCGGAGCCTATATTCCAGGGGCCAAGATTCTCTTCATAATTTTCTCCCTATCTTCATAATAAACTTTTATCACCTGAGTTAATGCAAGTGTACCTTTCTCCCTCACAGTCTGAAAGAGTGTGATAGAAATGCTATTTCTATTTCCTTTTCATAGGCGTTATTTTAAAGCTTTTCTTTTCTTTTCTTTTTTCGCAAATACGAATTCATTAGATTTTCTCGACAATTTGGAAAGTATCAAAATTTTACAGAAGAGGAAATGAAGGGAAAAACAAAGTTTAAAATGTTTGCCTAAAATAGATGGTGCTGGTAGTGCCATTAACTACTAGTGGTTGGGGCAACCAAGTTTTTAATCAGGTGGGCAGGTTCCAGTGTTCACGTTCTTCACCACTTCTCTATGCTGCCTTTAAAAATACTTGTGGTAGAATCCCCTGTGTGTTCTGAGTAATAACATTTATGTGGATATGATTCTTCCTATCTAAAACTTCTCTTGCATCTCCTCATGAATTTTTCTGGCAGGTTTTCTATTCAGTCTTTTTTTTTTTGTCTTTTTGCCTTTTCTAGGGCCGCTCCCCACCGCATATGGAAGTTCCCAGGTTAGGGGTCTCATCAGAGCTGTAACCACCGGCCTCCGCCAGAGCCACAGCAATGCAAGATCCGAGCCAGGTCTGTGACCTACACCACAGCTCATGGCAACACCGAATCCTTAACCCACTGAGCAAGGCCAGGGATCGAACCTGCAACCTCATGGTTCCTAGTCAGATTGGTTAACCAATGAACCATGATGTGAACTCGTCTATTCAGTCTTTAACACATCACCACAAGTATCTCTAGCTAAGAGATGATAAACATTATGGAATGATGAAGAGATAATACTACTGGTTATGTTCACCAACGCCATCAGAAGATAATCACTGTTCTTCCTTGAAATCTTCCCAGATCATCAATCATTAGAGAAGCACACACTACCATGTACAGTAACATCATGGTGAATCACACAAAAGTCTCAGAGGGATGTGTGTATTAAAACAACTATATGCCATAAGCTCTGACTCACAGGGTTGAATTGACGTAACACATCTAGCCTCCAGGTACTACGGTAATTCCTCTGAAAGATGACTTACCTTGTTTGTTACATAATATCATGGAGAAAGTTTTCCAAATTATTCTCACCTTTGCTACATGGTACAATTCTGCTGGTTCAGGTACAATTATTTTTGCATCTTCTTTCCATTGCTTTATTCTGTGGAATAGTGCAAATTGGTTGAAAATATGCAGAGGTTTGATCACAACTCCAGTTGATCTTACTCTGCCTCCTCAATTTATAACAGTGCTGACACGGAAGATGGAGCATTATGTTCACACTAAATTACTTAACGAACGTATTTTGGATAGTATCTATCTTCTCATTTTTTTTTCCGACTTTTTTTTTTTTTTCTTTTTAGGGCCGCACCCAAGGCATATGGAAATTCCCAAGCTGGGGTTGAATCAGAGCTACAACTGCCAGCCTATGCCACAGCCACAGCAACACGGAATGCTGGACCCACTGAGTGAGGCTAGGGATCAAACCTGCATCCTCATGGATACTCATGGATTCGTTTCCATTGTACCACAACGGGAACTCCACTTTCAACTTAATGAATTTTGATGTAATTCACCAAGATCCTGAAATCTACGACAGATGTTTTTGACATGTACCCAGGAGCCCCATTCGAGCAATGTTTGTTGAAATTCAAGGTTGAACATATCCCATTGAAATTCACTGCTGCAAAAGGATTAAAATATTTGAAATGCTGCAGGTGGCCTTCAAATGTGTTCCCTGAGGTATGATCCTGTTACCAAGGAAACCTTTTGCAAATGTTAGTATGTCTCACTTGTTTTTTTCACATGTCCCCCTGGTTTGTGTATGCCCCAAGCCCATCCTGCAGAATGCTGCTGGCCTTTCCACCTTGTTATATTTATAAATACATTATAGCCCCCCCACCCTCAAAGAACTAAGCAGAATTATCAGGAGAAAATTCTCCTGGTTTTATTTTCTGTGAGAAAACAATAAATAGAGGATAGCGTTGATTAGAAATAATTTCACTAATTTAAAAAATCTGGAGCGAAGAGTTTTGGGATATTAAAAGAACACCAAAGAGAAACACAAATTCAGTAATTGTATATATATATTTTTTTAATGGCTGCACCCATGGTAAATGGAAGTTCCCCAGGACAAAGGATTGAATCTGAGCTGCGGCTGCAGCCTACGCCACAGCTGCGGCAATCCTGGATCCTTTAACCCACTGCACCAGTCCAAAGATGCCACCTGGGCCTCTGCAGCAACCCAAGCCACTGCAGTTGGATTCTTAACCCACTATGCCACAGTGGGAACTCCAGCAATAGTAATGGCAACAATATCTAAACTAAATTATATTAAATTATTTGAATAGTTGCAAAATTGATCATCAATAATTTGAGGAACAAATTAGATATCAGAGTTCAAGTGTGCCTGATAATAATATTTTCCAGGGCAAATAAAAGACCATTATATATATATATATACACACACACACACACACACACACACACACATATATACACATACACACACACATATACATATATATAATACATATATATATTTATTACTCATATATAAATTTATCACATCTGTAGTTGTATAATGATCATAACAATCTGATTTCACAGGATTTCCATCCCACAGCCCAAGCACATCCCCCCACCCCCCAAACTGTCTCCTCCAGAGACCATAAGTTTTTCAATGTCTGTGAGTCAGCCTCTGTTCTGCAAAGAAGTTCAGTCTGTCCTTTTTTCAGACTCCACATGTCAGTGAAAGCATTTGATGTTGGTGTCTCATTGTATGGCTGACTTCACTTAGCATGGTAGTTTCTGGGTCCATCCATGTTGCTAAAAATGCCAGTATTTCATTCCTTTTTTTGGCTGAGTAATATTCCATTGTGTATATGTACCACATCTTCTGGATCCACTCCTCTGTCGATGGACATTTAGGTTGTTTCCATGTCTTGGCTATTGAAAAGAGTGCTGCAATGAACATCGGAGTATGTGTGTCTTTGTGAGTCATGGT
This sequence comes from Phacochoerus africanus, assembly GCF_016906955.1. Taxonomy (NCBI): domain Eukaryota; kingdom Metazoa; phylum Chordata; class Mammalia; order Artiodactyla; family Suidae; genus Phacochoerus; species Phacochoerus africanus. The sequence goes on along the minus strand of NC_062558.1, from coordinate 15,668,064 downwards.
TTTCTCTGCATAGATGCCCAGGAAGGGGATTGCTGGATGAAATGGTAGTTCTATGTTTAGTTTTGTGAGGCATCTCCATACTGCTTTCCACAGTGGTTGCACCAATTTACAATCCCACCAACAGTGTACTAGTGTTCCTTTTTCTCCATACCCTCTCTAGCACTTCTTGTTTGTAGACTTTTGGATGATGGCCATTCTGGCTGGTGTAAGGTGGTACCTCAGAGTGGTTTTGATTTGCATTTCTCTAATCATGAGTGACGCTGAACATCTTTTCATGTGTTTTTTGGCCATCTGTATGTCTTCTTTGGAGAACTGTCTGTTTAGATCTTCTGCTCATGTTTTGATGGGGTTGTTTGTTTTTTTGGTATGGAGCTGCAGAAGGTGTTTATAAAATTTGGAGATTAATCCCTTGTCAGTGGATTCACTTGCAGAGGTTTTCTCCCATTCTGTGGGTTGTCTTTTTGTGTTGTTTAGGGTTTCCTTTGCTGTGCAGAAACTTTGAAGTTTGAGTAGGTCCAATTTGTTTATTTTTGGTTTTGTTGTCAATACTCTGAGAGGTGGATCTGAGATGTTGCTATCGTTTATGTCAGAGAGAGTATGGCCTGTTTTTCTCTAAGAGTTTGATAGTGTCTGGTCTTATATATACATCTTTAATCCATTTGGAGTTTCTTTTTGTGTATGGTGTTAGGCAGTGTTCTAATTTTATTCTTTTCCATGTGGCTGTCCAGTTTCCCCAGCACCACTTATTGAACAAGCTGTCCATTCTCCATTTGTATATTCTTGCCTCCTTTGTCATAGATTAGTTGACTGTAGGTGCATGGGTTTAATTCTGGGCTTTCTATCCTGTTCCACTGTTCTATATTTCTTTGTGCCAGTACCATATGGTTTTGATGACTGTTGCTTTGTGGTATAGTCTGAAGTCAGGGAGCCTGATTCCTCCAGCTCCATTTTTCTTTTTCAGGATGTCTTTGGCTATTTTGGGTCTTTTGTGCTTCCAAAAAAACTTAAAAATATTTTGTTTGAGTTCTGTGAGAAATGTCCTTGGTAATTTGATAGGGATTGCATTGAATCTGTAGATTGCCTTAGGTAGTATAGTCATTTTGGTAATTTTAATATTGACTGTTTCAATCCAAGAGCATGGTATGTTTTTCCATCTATTGTGTCATCTTTGATTTCTTTCATCAGTGGCTTGTAGTTTTCAGAGTACAGGTCTTTTGTCTCTTTAGGTAGGTTTACTCCTAGGTATTTTATTCTTTTGGATGTGATGGTAAACGGGATTGCATCCCTAATTCCTCTTTTCTGATCTTTCATCATTAATATATATAGAAATGCAGTCAATTTCTGTGTGTTAACTTTGTATCCTGCGACTTTGCCAAATTCGTGGATGAGCTCTAACAGTTTTCTGGTAGAGTCTTTAGGATTCTCTAGGTATAGTATCATGTCATCTGCAAATAGGGATAGTTTTACTTCTTCCTTTACAATTTGGATTCCTTTTCTTTTACTTCTCTGATTGCTGTGGCTAGGACTTCCAGAACTATGTTGAAGAGTAGTGGCAAGAGTGGACATCCTTGTCTTGTTCCTGATTTCAGTGGGAATTCTTTCAGCTTTTCACCATTGAGAATGATGTTTGCTGTGCTTTTGTCACATATGGCCTTTATCATGTTGAGGTAGGTTCCTGTTATGCCCCCTTTCTGAAGGGTTTTTTGTCAGAAATGGGTGTTGGATTTTGCCAAAGGCTTTTTCCTCATCTATTGAGAGGGTCTTATGGTTTTTATTCTTCAGTTTGTTAATGTGGTGTATCACACTGATGGATTTGTGGATATCGAAGAACCCTTGCATCCCTGGGATAAATCCCACTTGATGATGATGTACAATCCTTTTAATGTATTGTTGGATGTGGTTTGCTAGGATTTTGTTGAGGATTTTTGCATCAATGTTCATCAGTGAAATTGGCCTGTAGCTTTCTTTTTTTGTGGTGTCTTTGTCTGGTTTTGGTACCAGGGTGATGGTGGCCTCATAGAATGAGTTTGGGAGTATCCCTTCCTCTGCAATTTTTTGAAATAGTTTCAGAAGGAGAGGTGTGAGCTCTTCTCTAGATGTTTGATAGAATTCGCCTGTGAAGCCATCTGGTCCTGGACTTTTGTTTGTTGGATGTTTTTTAATCACAGTTTCAATATCAGTTCTTGTGATGGGTCCGTTCATCTTTTCTATTTCATCTTGGTTTGGGCTTGGAAGATTGTACTTTTCTAAGAATTTGTCCATTTCTTCTAGGATTTCCATTTTATTGGCATATAGTTGCATATAGTAGTCTCTTATGATCCTTTGTATTTCTGTGGTGTCCATTGTTACTTCTCCTTTTTCATTTCTAATTTTATTGATTTGAGTCCTCTCTCTTTTTCGCTTGATAAGTCTGGCTAGGGGTTTATCAATTTTGTCAGTGTTTTCAAAGAACCAGCTTTTGATTTCATTGATCTTTTTTGTGGTTTTCTTTGTTTCTATTTCATTGATTTCTGCTCTGATCTTTATGATTTCCTTCCTTCTACTATCATTAGGTCTTGTCTGTTCTTCTCTCTTGAGCTGCTTTAGATGTAAAGTTAGCTTGTGTATTTGGGCTTTTTCTTGTTTCCTGAGGTGGGCTTGTCTTGCTATAAACTTTGCTCTTAGAACAGCTTTTGCTGCATCCCATAGGTTTTGGAGTGTTGTATCTTCACTGTCATTTGCTTCTAGGTATTTTTAAATTTCCTCTTTGATTTCTTCAGTGATCCATTGGTTGTTTAGTAGCATGTTGTTGAGTCTCCAAGTGTTTGTGTTTTTTGCAGTTTTTTTCTTGTTGTTGATTTCTAGTCATATAGCATTGTGGTCAGAAAAGATGCTTGATATGATTTCAATTTTCTTAAAGTTACCGAGGTTGGACTTGTAGCCCAGGATGTGATCCATCTTAGAGAATGTTCCATGTGCACTTGAGAAGAATGTGCATTCTGTTGCTTTTGGATGAAATGTCCTATAAATATCTATTTAGTCCACCTGGTTTAATGCTTCATTCAGAGCCTGTGTTTCCTTGTTGATTTTCTGTCTAGTTGATCTGTCCATTGCTGTAAGTGGGGTGTTAAAGTCCCCCACTATGATTGTGTTATTGTTGGTTTCTCCTTTCAAGGTTGTTAGCAGTTGCCTTATATATTGTGGTGAACCTATGTTGGGTGCATAGATATTTAAAATTGTTATATCTTCTTCTTGGATTGATCCTCTGATCATTATGTAATGTCCTTCTTTGTCCCTTAAAATATTCTTCATTTTAAAGTCTATTTTGTCTGATATGTGTATTGCTATTTCAGCTTTCTTTTGATCCCCGTTTGCGTGAAATATTTTCTTCCATCCTCTCACTTTCAATTTGTATGTGTCCCTAGAAGTGAAGTGGGTCTCTTGAAGACAGCATATATATGGGTCTTGTTTTTGTATCCATTCAGCCAGTCTATGTCTTTTGGTTGGAGCATTTAGTCCATTAACATTTAAGGTAATTATTGATATGTATGTTCTTATTGCCGTTTTATTAATTACTTTGGATTTGTTTTTGTTGCTCTTTTTTCTTTCCTTCTCTTGTTCTTTTCTGCCTATAGAAGTTCCTTTAGTATTTGTTGTAAGACTGGTTTAGTGTTGCTGAATTCTCTCAGCTTTTGCTTTTGGTTTTCTCCTTCAAATCTGAATGAGAGCCTTGTTGGGTAGAGTAATCTTGGTTGGAGGTTTTTTCCTTTCATCACGATAAGTGTATCATGCCACTCCCTTCTGGCCTGCAGAGTTTCTGCTGAAAAATCTGCTGATAACCTTATTGGGGTTCCCTTGTATGATTTATTTCTTTTCCCTAGCTGCTTTCAAGATTTTTCTCTTTGTCTTTAATTTTGGTCAGTTTGATTAATATGTGTCTCGGGGTGTTCCTCCTTGGGTTTGTTTTATATTGAACTCGTTGTGCTTCCTGGATTTGAGTGAGTGATTCCTTCCCCATGTTAGGGAATTTTTTAGCTATTATCTCTTGGAATATTTTTCTGTCTCCTCCTCTCTCTCTTCTCCTTCTGGCACCCCTATAATGTGGATGTTGGTGCGTTTAATGTTGTCCCAGAGTTCTCTGAGACTCTCTTCATTTCTTTTCAGTCTTTTTGTCTCTTTTCTGTTCTGCATCCATAATTTCCACTAATCTGTCCATCTCACTTATTTGTTCTTCTGCCTCCTGTATTCTGCTGTTAGCTGCCTCTAGCGAATTTTTTATTTCAGTTTTTGTATTTCATATCTCTTCTTGTTTCAGTTTGATATCTTGTATCTCTTTGGTCAGTGTTTCCTGTAAGGTATCCATCTTTGCCTCCAGTTTATTTCCAATGTCTTGCATCACCTTCAGCATCAACAGTCTAAAGTCTTTTTCCTGGAGGCCAAGAAGCTCCTCCTTGTTTAGCTGTTTTTCTGGGTTTTTTCCTTTCTCCATCATCTGAGTTATAGTTCTTTGTCTTTTCATTTTGATAGGTTTTTGGTGTGGTGACCTTCTTACAGATAATAGAGTTGTAGCCTCTCTTACTTCTGATGTCTGCCCCCCTGTGGCTGAACTCAGTATGGGGGGCTTGCTGTAGGCTTCCTGATGGGAGGGACTGATGCCTGCCCCCTGGTAGGTGGAGCTGATTCTAATCCCTCTGTTGGGTGGGGCTTAGTCTCTGGATGGGATTAGAGGCAGCTGTGTGCCTGAGGGGTCTTTAGGTAGCCTGTTTACTGAGGGGTGGGGCTGTGATCCCACCTGGATTGTTGTTTGCCCTGGGGCTTCTTAGCTGACTGACGGGTGGGACCAGATATTGCCAAAATGGCCACCTCCAGAGAAAGGCAAGGCTGCTGAATATTCCTGAGAGCTTTGCTTTTAATGCCCTTCCCTCACAACAAGCCACATTCACCCCTGTTTTCCCAGAATGTCTTCCAAGAATTGCGGTCAGGTTTGACCCAGATTCCTATGGAGACTTTGCTTTGCCCTGGGACCCAGTGCACGTGAAAATCTGTATGCGCCTTTTAAGAATGTGGTCTCTGTTTTCCCCAGTCCCGTGAAGTTCCTGCACACAAGCCCCACTGGCCTTCAATGCCAGATGCTCCAAGGGGCTCTTTCTCCCCATGCCAGGTCCCCACACGTGAGAGTTTGATGTGTGGCTCAGAGCTCTCACTCCTGTAGGTGAGTCTCTGTGAACCAGTTAGTTTCCAGTCTGTGGAGCTTCCCACCCAGGAGGTATGGGGTTGTTTATATCGTGAAATCGCCCCTCCTACCTCTTGATGTGTCCTCCTCTTTTTCTTTTGGAGTAGGATATCTTTTTTAAGGTTTCCAGTCCATTTGGGTGAAGAGTGCTCAGCCTTTTTTGTGAATTTTGTTGTTTTTAGGAGAGAAGTTGAGCTCCAGTCCTTCTATTTTGTCATCTTAATCCTGTCTCCCTATATATATCTCCTATTCATTTTTGATATTAGAATTCTGCTTACACTTTATAATGGAAGGCTCAATGGTATGCTTTTACATTGTTTCCTCAGCACCCTGATGAGCAGAGAGCCATCGTTAATGAGCTCTTTAGTGAACTTGTTGTTTCTCTCCAGCTCAATCTCGTGACACTGCAGGTGAAATCCGGGCTGTCCAAGTAGGAGTCACTGAACTCCAGAGTCCACAGCTCCATGGCACTGGCACTGCCGGTGGCTGCCCAGGGCAGGTCCCGGCTGGCAGTGGAGGCAGGGACAGCTGGCGACCACAGCTGGCACCTGGGACGCGCGATGCTGGGGAACCAGCCGGGACAGGAGGGGACATGCAAGGGAAATATGTCCCGCACACCGCATCGCCTGTGCCAGACTCAGTGGCACGCGGACGCCTCCAGGCTTAGGCTTCTTCCCCTGAGGTGAGGCGAACACTCACCAAGCATTTTATATTTTAAGTGATCTTTTTAATCACATCAAGTGTTTACTATAAAAATTAGTTGTTACATTATGTGATACAGATTCTCTTCTGATAGCAACTTCCCAAGTTCAAGGTATGTATGGGATCATAAATTATGAATGCAGGAGGTATCTGGTGCACTAAAATGCATGCTTTTATCTTTGTTTTTTTTAGGGCCGACCCACGGCATATGGAGGTTCCCAGGCTAGGGGTCAAATTGGAGCTGTAGCCACCGGCCCACACCACAGCCACAGCAACACAATATCCGAGCAATGTCTGCAACCACCACAGCTCATGGCAATGCCAGATCCTTAACCCACTGTGCAAGGCCAGGGATCGAACCTGTGTCCTCATGGATGCTAATCAGATTCGTTTCTGCTGAGCCATGATGGGAATTCCCCTTTTATCTATTTTGAAAAGGTAATTTAACTCCATCTAACATAGAAAGAATAGGCATAAAGCAAATTAATATACCATGGACTCAATTTGTGCTTCTATCTAGTCAGAATATTTATATTTAATTTTTTAAAGGAAATTTTTAGAGAAGCTAGGCTAGGAGCATTCTGACAATCCATTGCATGCCTCGTATTCCACTGCCGACTTAAAAAAATGCACAACCTGCAAGTTGAGGGTTAAGTTTGGGGCAAAATTAAGACTTAAGCCTGGGAGACAGCATCTCAGGTAGCCTCGAGAAAACCACTCTGAGGATGTGAGGGGGGAGTCAGGATAGATAGCATAAAGGTGAGAGGGAGGTGCACACTGCCACACACCCATTTACACAAGTTTGCTGCTGATCTCATGACGGTGACTATGAGTCCTGAGGAGCAGACATGACCATGATGGATTTCAGTGTTTTTCTAGATAGAAAGATGCAAGAATTCAGCTCATAAATCTTCTCTTAAAAATATCTGTCTGAAGACCTGTTCTTCCAGTTTTCCCAGAGCACAGAGTGCCTCACTCCTGATCTTCACCCTGAGCTCCACCCATGGAGGATTGTGGGTCAGCATCACAGGGGCTCATGATTTAATCCATGTCAAGGCTGATGGCAAGAGCCCATCTCCAGTTCACACCACAATAACCAACATTTTGTACTTTGCTATAATTTATTTATAAAATTATTTATTTATTTATAAAACAATCATATACTGATCGATCGCTTACTAGATAAGTGCTTGATGTTGAGGTTACAAAAAATAACATATGGTCCCTACTCTAAAGAATGACGTTCTAATGAGGATGTGTAAAGAGAGGAATTATAGTCATGTGATATTAGGATGTGAATTTAGGGAGAATGTGTGATTGCTCTATTGATCTTAATGGTTGTTTCTAGATTTTTAACTCTATTAATAAAATGATTGTAGAGAATATTTGTCTTGTATATGTATATCAAAAAGCTTCTTTGTCTCATTATAGAAGGAACTCAGAAATGAAAAAGAACTTGAGGAAGTAAGCTGAAGACTTATTTAAGTGAGCAGTATGCTTGCAGAAGGGAGGAGGCCAGATGGGGTGGGGGTGGGGGGGCAGCTGTCCTGTGTTTCTTTGGCACGCTGGTTCTGAGCGGCATGCAAATTAATAGGCAGAATAGTTATTGGTAAAGAGGGGCTTGGGGGTTTTATTCCTTGCTTTTCATCCCAGCTCCACCTTCCTAAGGGGGGGGGGAGCGGTTGTCCTTAATCAGCCTTGATTGGAAGTGTCATGGCATTGATCCATAATAAGAAATTCTTATTTGCAAGGCTAATGTTACTGTAATGAGGGCATAATGAACAACAGGTTACATTTGGACTCAAGATTCATTCCTTGTCCCTCTTTTCTTTGTCTGCCTCCAGGACACTTATCATGCCAAAATCTGTGGTTTCCTGTGAGTCTGGAGTTTCCCACTTTTTTTGGCCTATGGACCCTGCCATTTACAAGATAGGTGGTTTCCTGCCACCTAGCCCATGGCTCCCACTTTCTCTGCTCATACCTAAATATCTGCCTGCTGTAGCCTGAGGAGTTGCTTACTCATGGTCTGGTGCATAGAGTGACATTTACTGAGATTCAGGAAAGGTGTAAGTCACTGACCATGTCTTACACTAAGTAGAAGGCTGTGATTTTCAGCATTTATAACAAAGGCAAATCCACATAGTTTCGAGCACTCTATTTTCATGAGCAATGACTAGAGAGAATTCATCTGGCTCAGAGGTGACTAGACTATGGGGAGGCCACACCAAAGGTTTAGATTGCTTTTCTGTGGACCAGTGATCTCATTTATTATAGTACATATTGAGCAGGGACTCTGAACCTCATTAATCTCCTCCTAAAACCTGATGATGATGTAGGCAGATATAAATTTCAAAGAGGCAGACAACATAAGAATTTTCAATGAAACGAGATCGGATTTTATTGTTATAGTTCTAACTTGCCAGAATGAGTCCTATAAAAATACTTTATTCATTGAAATTCTTGTGACTTATTTCAACCATGACTATGGTTTGATTCACGTGCTTGCCTTTCAGGTTTTGAAAATTGCAGCTTAGGAGAGTTTATAAACTGCAGCAATACCTTAAGGAAATTTTATTAACAAATGTATAGAAAGTGAGAGTAAACTCATAGTTTCAACTTTTACACTGATCATCAAAAGAGCAAAAATGTCATCAACTTATTAAAGAATAAATACATAAAGAAATACGTAACAGTGAATAATAAAAAGCAGAGGCCCTTAAGTTAACTTTCAAACATTAGTTCAACTCAGATAATTCCATGTTTGCTTTTCTTCCTCCAAAACAATTTTGTATGTTATTCTATATGTTACAATTTTAGTAGACTTAGTTAGCATGGTATTTCAAGGCTGCTATCAATTCCTATGTTTTTCAACTATTCTGAAGTCAGAGGAGTAGATTGTCTATAACTTTCCTTATTAATTATAATTTTACCATGTACAATAGTTGTTGATTTATAATGTATTTTATTTTTCTTTGGGATGTCATAGAGATGAATAAAAGGATTTTATCTAAATGCTTTACAAACCCAGGAAATCATGCATGAGATGAACATTTCTGATATTTAATTAAACCAGTTCTCTTTATTTTTAAATAGACATTGAAATTAAGAATGAAATTTATCCATATACTAAAAGCCAGAGGGAAATAATAAAAAAATCTTAATTAATGAAAATTTGTTTTTGTGGTTTAAGTAACACAATTAGGATGTTATTATTTTTAAAGTATACTTTTTTTTTTGTCTTTTTGCCTTTTCTAGGGCCACCTCCCACGGCATATGGAGGTTCCCAGGGTAGGGGGTCTAATCAGAGCTGTAGCCACTGGCCTATGCCAGAACCACAGCAACTCGGGATTCGAGCCGCATCTGCAATCTACACCACAGCTCACGGCAATGCAGGATCCTTATCCCACCGAGCAAGGCCAAGGATTGAACCCGAAACCTCATGGTTCCTAGTCGGATTTGTTAACCCCTATGCCATGACGGGAACTCCCTTGAAGGTATACACTTTAAAACATACATTGAAACAGACAAATAACATGACTGAGAGTTGAACAAAAACCTGGTCGTCTTGATAATGTGCTTTATTTCCCCATAGAGCATTTCTCTTAAATATTTCACATGCTGTGGCTACATCTTCTGTAGTTTTAGTAGCCAGTTCACTAAGTCAAAGAAATTAAATCAGTCCTGTCAGTATTTTAAGGTGAAGGTTCTTCATATGCTGGAATGAGGAAGAGACTAAGAATTCTGTTTCTTCTCCTCTCCTTTCAAATAGCAGCATTTCCAACTTTTGTCATCCAGTCAGCTGTGGAGGAGTACGTTGCCATGAACTCACCCCAGAGACGTGGACTGTGAATGTTGGGATATAGATGATGGTGAGACACCTGCATGTGTTTTCTGGACCAGAATTAACATGTGTCCTCAGCAGTGCAGTCCCTGAATTGACACTTCTTAAATTAGCTCAGGAGGGACTGCCCCCCCTTGAGAATTCCCAACGACATTGGAATAGAAAACAAAACGGGTACCCTGGCAGGTTTTCCCCTGTAACACTGAAACGTTTCTTCTGTTCCTTTTTTTGTCTCTTATGCTCATTTTAACTTTACATTTCTTTCATGATATAGTTTTCTCAAACTTCAGAGTGAAATTGTCACTCCAGAATAGTGTTCATATTTATCTTGGGACTTTTGATCCCAGCAAAGCAGGGTCCTCTTACCTCAGCGTGAAGATGGAGAACCAGGGCCGGCTGAGGGTATGGCTCTGGCCTCAGTAGTTACTGTGGATCCATAGAGTGGAGCAAAATTGCCTTGCATCTTGAGGCTCTATTTCATCACTTGTAAAATAAGAGGTTTGAGTAGGTTATCCCCCCAAACTTTGTTTAATCAGCAGAATTACACTGACTTAATTTATCTTCACTTTAACACACCCTTGTATGCCAAAATATTGCCCTAAATCATTAATGAAATGACATTTAAATTTTCCAAACCAATGGGAGGGAGCCATCTTGTGGTTTACGCCCAGAGCAATATGCATTGACAAAACTACAGAATGTGGATAATCGTTGAAAATATAATTGCTTTAGATACCTTATGAGTATGATCGAAATTCTTAACTTATAGGTAATTTAAAAACACTTCAATTCTGGATATGAGTAATTGTTCTTTAGACAATTCTGGGAACTTGTTTGAAACTAAGAGTGTAGGGTACCTAGCATATTGTTGTTATCTATTTTCTTATTTAGTGAAGACGTTTCAGTATGTTCTGAGTTATTAGTTGTAATGCTTACTAGATGCCAAAGGGGTTCAGGAAATAATGTAGAATAATGCTATTGAAAGAGACAACTGCATATTACTTTTATACTCTGTAATTACATTTCTGAACCATAAGAATCAAACCTGTTGACAAATCAGAGAGTTAAATGTGCTAATAATGGCATGTGAGCATATTTTGTTGCTTAAGAATATAATATATAACATATATTAAAATATATGAAGGTTTAGAATAACACCAATGTAACAGTTAATAAAAATAAGCTAATATTAAATCCTATTAAATGCTATTATATTAATATTATGGTAGTTCCAAGGCTAGGGGTCGAATTGAAGCTGTGGCTGCCAGCCTACATCACAGCTCATAGCAACACCAGATCTTTAACCCACTGAACGAGGCCAGGGATCAAACTCACATCCTATGGATACTGGTCAGGTTTGTACCTGCTGAGCCACAATGGGAACTCCCCAAAGATGTAATTCTTTATATAAGTAAAATAAAATCTTTTATCATTTATCCTAATATTTTCATTAGTTAACTTTCACAAATGGTATAAAAAAGATATTTTTAATAAACCAAGTCAGCATCAGTAAAGGGTTTCTGATTGCTTAGATTCAGAGCAAATTACAAATATATACTATTTCCATGTATTTCTCATTCCTCCTCTTTCTCATTCAGCATGGAAAAAACTGAATCAACAACCTGAATTGGAAAAAATATATATATTTTTTACTGCCACACCTGCCGTGTATGGAAGTTCCTGAGCTAGGGGTCAAATCGGATCTGAAGCTGCAGGCCTACGCTAACCACGGCCACACCAGATCTGAGCCACATCTGCAACCTACACCACAGCTCATGGTAATACCAGATCCTTAACCCACTGAACAGGGCCAGAGATCAAACCCGCGTCCTCATGGATACTAGTTACTAGCCATGTTCATTAGTGCTGAGTCACAATGGGAACTCTGGAAAAATATTTTAATTTACTAAATGCAAAACAGGAATGTACATTCCATAATTTTAGAAAAGGTTAAGTCTTGTAGAGAGGTTACTGATTGCCCAGAAACAGTACTAACATAAAGTATACATTAAATAAGCCTCTTGTCCATGACACATGGTTTCTGAAGATGTTATTTTCTTTCTTGCTTTGCTCCTGGATGTGGAGGAAACTTTCTTGTTTGCCATCCCTTGAGGTTTTCGTGGTCTAATCAGGAGGGACTGATGATGATAGGAACAAAGGAAGGACCCAGAGATAAGATTATCACCAGGTAGATTTCTGGCACCTATTATGGTATTTATTAAATACAGCGTAACAAATTAAAACCATATTTCTTTCAAAGAATTTAATAATCCATTATCAACCTTCTATCAGCAACTTTCTGGTAACTAAAAAAATAAACAAAGCTATGGTTTTGGATTTTCTACTCTGTTTCAAATAATTTGGAAATTTGAATAAATTCACCTGATTTCCTATTTTTATTTAACTCATATTTTTTTGATTAGTCACTTGGGAAATATAAGTCTACATTCTTAAGAATGATCTTTCATAGAATAAGTATTTCAAGATAGGTCAATCTGTACAATGTTACTTTTTTTTTTAAGAAAAAACCCCCTGTAAATATATAAATACAATTATTTCTATAACTATTTAGAAGGGCATGCATTCATTCATTCATTCATTCCGAAGAAGATGCAATCTGACTTCACCTCAAAAGAGTCAAAGAGTAATATCTTACAGATGGCTTAAGCCCAGAGACCTGTTTGGAAGACCAGAAGCCATTAGGCTACACAAACAGATGTTGTCATTTGATTTCTAACTAATATTCACTGTTTGGAGAACAAGTCTTCAGACTCCTCAGGCCTCAACTCACAGCAGGGACGAGTGAGCCCAGTTTCCGGTTCCAACTGTTCTCAGTGTTTTTTTTTTTTTTTTAATTTTTAAATTTTCAAAAAAATTAAAATTTTTTTTTTTGTTTTTCAGGGCCGCACCCATGGAACATGAAATTTCCCAGGCTAGGAGTCGAGTCAGAGCTGCAGCAGCCTGCCTAGACCACAGCCACAGCAACGTGGCATCAGAGCCCCGTCTGCGACTTATACCACCGTTCATGGCAATGCTGGATCCTTGACCCACTGAGTGAGGCCAGGGATCAAACCCTCATCCTCATGGGTACTAGCCAGGTTCGTAATCCCCTGAGCCACAATGGGAACGTGTGAATGTACTTTTTGGAGCAGCACACTGTTGGGTAAAAACCACCTTGCCTGGAGACTTGCTAAGACAACACATGGGGTCAAATATAAGGAAACAGAAAAACAAAATACCTATTATCGTAGCTAACTATTGTAGTGCAATAACTCTGGCCTTATTCCAATTTAAGTTTCCCATGAATGTGTAATTAGCCATGTAAATTGTACAAAATTACAAACAAGGACTATATATATATAGAAAATAAGTTTATCAAGGAAGAAAGCAACTATCAGCAAGAAACAACTGGGATAAAATACTTAGAGAAAAACACCTGATTTAGTGGTCTGGAAAATGGTGACGATAATGAGAATAATGAAAATATTTTAAATCATGAAAGTGCACCTTGAATTTTTCAAATTATAGTTTACCAGTAAGTTATGCACATTATGCTTATACACATGTTGGTTAAGCATCTTTCACATATAGATACCAGTAGCACTTGTACTTATAGGTGACCTTGCTTGAGTCTAGGGCAGCATTTCAGTCAAGAGTTTCCACTGACATTATGGCATGAACCACCCAAGTGCAACTCAAGCAGTTTGTGAAAGCCAGCTCATCCAGGAAACGCAATTCCAAGTTAGCAAGCATTTCCCATCTATCAATTTTCCTGAACCCTGGGCAGCAAATAAATACCAAAAGACATATACATTATATGTAGTCCCAAAATGAGAGACAAGTTATCATATGCCATGCTGCAATATTTCCCTAAATTTCCTATATATTAAAGTTTCTCTTATTTCTTTGCCAACTATTATACTATCACTAAACTCCAGGCCAACTATGTAAAGGGAAAGAAATCATGCTGAAATTCTAAAAAAAGAAAAATAATAAGCTGACACCATTTTGAAATGGTTAAGTAAAAGTGATATATTCAATAAACAGATTTTAAGGAAATGACTTTCAAACAAACCAAAATTATAAATACAACAATGTCAAATCTTTTTTTGTTTCATTTTTTTTTTCTTTTATAGGACCACCACACCCACTGCATATGGAAGGTCCCAGAATAGGATGCCAGCCTACACCACAGCTCCCGGCGATGCCAGAGTCTTAATCCACTGAGTGAGGCCAGGGATCGAACCTGCATCCTCACGGATACTAGCCAGGTTTGCTAACCACTGAGCCATGATGGGAACTCCTGAATCATTTTTCTAGGTAGTAACACATCTTCTCTCATTCTGTTCTGACTTGAAAAGTTCCATTCACCAGCCTCCTTACTGTACTTCTTCTATAATGGGATGCATATATTGAGACATCTCTGAATGATATATCACTGGGTTCGTAATCTTGATATACCAGTGTCCATCGGAACAGAAATACATGACCTTCGTCAGTAAAACAACATCGTACTTTGACAAAATGGGACAAAAGAGTCACCCACATTCTTTAAAAGTATTATTTTTATTGTTTTTGGTCCAATTATCTACTGTTACATGATAAATACCATATACTCTACCGAGTTAATGACTCTCATTTGAGAATATGTTACTTAAGAACTGAAGATAACACAAAGAGAAACAAGTTGATAAAACCATGCATACAATTTTAAATATATTTTCAGCATAGGCTCCTGAAAAACATGACAGCATCTGGACAGGAAAACAGACAAACATCTGACTCAGGAAGACATGTTTTACATCTACAGAAAAAATAATCAACGCCACAGAATTAGCAACACTTTTTTGGTAGTCTTTTAAACATCTTGGCTCACTAATAATAAATCACTGTATACGATATTACAATTATACATTGAAAATATATGGCACATATTCTTTTGTTTTCCAGAGCATATTATATAATATAGAATGGCAGATCTACTTCACTCTGTTTCTCCCCAGTCTCATCATCTATCATTCATTAAAATACAAACTTAAGGAAAAGCCATTGCATAATTCGAACAGATGAAAGTGAAGGAGTGCAAAATTATTCAAGCATGTTCAATACGGTCTCACGTCTGAATCCCTTCCTGGCCTTTGACTCACAGTGCCTTACTCTTTGTTTACATTATAAGCCAGGCTGGATAATGATTATACAGGGGGGTTGCCAGGAGGTACCTTGGCTAAAACCACCCCAGAGAAAAATCAGCTTTTAAAATAAGACAACTTAATTCATTATATTTTTATTACAGCTTTACTCTAAAAAAATATTATGTTTGGCTGATAGTTTTAAAATTCATATTATTTAGGGTTTCATACTATATTTTCATATCATGAAACAATTTTAAATACTTAACTTAAAATTATTGCTATGGTAGAGGAAGACATTTAAAGCTACTGCAAATGATTTACATAGAAATTTTTATCAATTTCTCTCTTTATCTACATAGACGGTTGATTTTGTATTTCTTTATTTTATGAACCTGAAAACATCTCATCATTGCATAACACAAAGTGCATTGAGGAGTGGCTTAAATGAGAATAAAGCTGGTGGTAAGAGGTTGAAAAAGAGTCTTAATAGAGCCTAAACACAGGCAGCAGATATGAAAAAGCACATGATGTGCTGTCCTTAAGGGAATAGAGTAGCCTTAGCTGAAATAAAATGCTTTTTCTTTCTCTCTCTCTTTCTGTTCTTTTTCTCTCTTTCTTCCTTCCTTTCTTTCTTTTTCTTCCTTCCTTCCTTTCTTTCTCTTTCTTTTTCTTCCTTCCTTCCTTCCTTTCTTTTCCTTCCTTCCTTCCTTCCTTCCTTCCTTCCTTCCTTCCTTCCTTCCTTCCTTCCTTCCTTCCTTCCTTCCTCCCTCCCTCCCTCCTTCCCTACCTCCCTTCCTTCCTTCCTCACTGCACCCATGGCATATGGAAGTGCCCAGGCCAGGGATTGAATATGAGCTGCAGCTGCAACCTACGCTGAAGCTGTGGCAAAGCCAGGTCCTTTAAACCCACTGCGCCAGGCCAGGGATCAAACCCTGCCTCTGCAGCAGCCCAAGCTGCTGCAGGCATATTCTTAACCTTCTGCAACACAGGGGAAACTCCCAAAATCATTTCTTGATGAAAATAAACTTGTTTGTTTTTTTAATCACTTGGAGCTGTGTCACAAAAGAACAGGTTGCCTTCAGAATAAAGAGCTACCTGTTGCTCTAAGAGTTTGAGGAGAATGTGGATCATTCTGTACCGGGAATGCACCAGGGATGGTGAAAATGCTGACATTAAAAAGGAAGCTGAACTGAAACAGCTCACAGGTTTATTTTTAATTTTAAGGGTATCAACAGGAAATAATTAAAGGGAATTTGTTTTCTTTTTACAGCCGTACCTGCAGCATATGGAAGTTCCCAGGCTAGGTAGGGACTGAATTGGAGCTGCAGTTGCCAGCCTACACCACAGCCACAGCAACACCAGATCCGAGCTATGTTAAGAACGTGGGGTTAAGGATGTGGCCACACTGGATCCGTAACCCAACTGAGAGAGGCCAGGCATTGAAACCACATCCTCACAGGCCACTACGTCGGGTTCTTAACCTGCTTAGCCACAATGGGAACCCCTAAAGTGATTTTGAAGAAAGAAAACATTTTAAAGCTTTCATTGTTAAATTGGGTATTATTAGAATAGGTTTGTATACATTCATGTCGATTGCTCTCACTTGTGGAACTTTTGACAATAATCCAGAATTGCACATCTTATACTGAACATACTGAATTCAGGTCTCAGAACAGTGCCAGGTACATAGAAGGTGCTTGAGGAATGTTTGTTGAATCAGTGATTGAATTATAATCTCTCCTGTTGAACATCAGCATGGCCATGTTTAAAAATGAGTAAGGGGTTCTTGGGAGTTACTATTGTGGCTCAGTGGTTAACGAATCTGACTACGAACCATGAGGTTGCGGGTTCGATCCCTGGCCTTGCTCAGTGAGTTAACTATCCGGCATTGCCATGAGCTATGGTGAAGTCGCAGATCCTGTGTTGCTGTGGTGTAGGCCAGCAGCTACAGCTCTGATTAGACCGCTAGCCTGGGAACCTCCATGTGCCACGGGAGTGGCCCTAGAAAAAACAAACAAACAAAAAAGAGTAAGGGGTTCTAATGTACAGCCGGGAATCAGAATCACTATTTTAAAAATAATACTCCACCACTTTAAAATCCTCTTATTTTGCTTATACATGAACCATGAAAAATACTGAGAAAACTGCCTTGTTAAGACACCATGAAATCATTCAATATAACTAGTTATTACTAATTTTTTTCAAAGAACTGTTTGACAAATATTTAATCATTCTTCAAAGATAATCTGAACAGTGTTTTACAATTCTAGCATTAATAGCTAGAGAAAAATTTGACCCACATGCTTTGTTTATGTGTTGTTGAGGCAAAATATTGCAGTTTCATAAATAAGAGATGGTCAAATCAAATGACCGCATTGCTCATATTTCCCACCGGGAATCCCTGCTATTGCAAAACACAGAATTATGGACTTTTGCCCAGAAAAGTTGACTTCCTTTGCATTTCCAATTTGAAGAAATTTACCCTATAAACAACATAGAATTGTAAGTGTGCATGAGTGTGTGTGCTTGTGCGTGTGTGTGTGTGTGTGTGTGTGTGTAAGAGAGGGAAAAGGAAAGAAAGGAGGGGACCATAAAAACTGTAGAAAAAATTTTTTTTCAATTTTTTTTAAATGATAGAAGAAAAAAATGATAAGAGGATCTAGCTTCTAGCTCAGGATTTCTCTGTCTTTTGGACCAATTTCTAGTAGAAGCTTCTCCAGAATATTTTCCCTGCCTTCATTATTTCCAAATCCTTTTGGGGAGGGGGTAATGCAGGTAATAGTTTACGCATGGGCTCTAAGCATCTTTGTTTGAAAAGTATGCATCACTTTACTTCTTAATAATTAAAATAACAGCTGTCTTCCTATGGAAGTTCACTTTATAATATCAGTGTGTTTTTGAAGAGGAATGGGGCTGGGATAAAAGTTTAATTTTAAAGTTAATTAAGTCAATATAATTCATATTACGGGCTGCTTATTTATTCACAAAGAGTTTATATAATAAGAATAAAATGGGATTGTTATATTGTACCACTCTTTGTAGTACATGAACCAAAAAATAAAAATCAGTGTATCTGCTAAGGAAGACAGCTCTGGTATTATGGGTAAGGGGGAACCTATGTATTTATATTTACTGTATTTTCTAAAATATTTTATTGAAAAGCACCCATTGTCTTACAGCCACAAACTGTAATTCTTCTTATCCTTTTTAGCATCCCTTTAAAACGTCAAAGTGACGAGTTATAAACTTCAAGGTCTAAAATATATCATGGAAACTAGAAATGGTGACTATCTGCTTGGTCAAAGATCATTGTTCGGGAATTCCCATAGTGGTTCAATGGTTAAGGAACCTGAATAGCATCCATGAGGACATGGGTTCGATCCCTGGCTTCACTCAGTGGATTAAGGATCTAGCATTGCAGTGAGCTGTGGTGTAGGTCACAGACATGGCTTGGATTCCAAATTGCTGTGGCTGTGGTGTAGGCCAGCGGCTACAGCTCTGAATGGACGCCGAGCTTGGAATCTCCATATGCCTCGGGTTCAGCCCTAAAAAGACAAAAAGACCAAAAAAAAAAAATCATTATTCAGTGATCACTGAAATAGGATTATTTTGTACTGCTCTGAATGGCACTATGGCCCAAGGAAAATTACAAAGGCATTGTGGAGAACAAGATTTGGTTATCATTATATTTAAAATTTCAGTATTTTATAGAATCCTAATCCTAATAGTCAGACCTTTCCACTGCCTGTGAGTCAGATAGGTTCAGCTAAGGAAAGTGCTTTGTCAAAAATATTGGAAAGACATCACCAGAAAGTCCTTTGATTTTACTTGAGCCAATTACACAATTTGGGGCACAGTTTTAAGAAATACTGAAATTTGTCACTTAAAAAGATTGTGCAGTTTTTGCATCCAAATTCCTCTCTGAAAGGTTCATGACATCAGCAAGTTTTTATAGTCTGGCAGAGTTGATGGTGCTAAAAGTTCCAACATCTCTATAACAGCATATAACTCACTCCAAAAGCCAAGCATGGGCAATGAAATTATCTAGTTCGAAAACTGAATACCCAAAGGAACAAGCAAAATGTAGTTATCATAATTGTGCTTAATAGGTAAATATATCTAAAAAGAAAAGCTTGTAATTATAAAGATGCAAAAACTATTCTCTGTCACTAAGACAATTTCCATCAAATCCCCTCAGAGAACTAAGGTGATTATTAGTGTATAGATTATATTTCCATGGATTATATTTTCCTGGGATAGACTGTTAAAATTAAAATACCTTGCGGGTGGAAACCATACTTATCCTCTTAATGTGTTTTAATCAAATTCACTACT
Organism: Phacochoerus africanus; assembly: GCF_016906955.1. NCBI lineage: Eukaryota > Metazoa > Chordata > Mammalia > Artiodactyla > Suidae > Phacochoerus > Phacochoerus africanus. The sequence continues at coordinate 15,648,842 of NC_062558.1, read as the reverse complement.
TTACAATCTTTGCCTTGTCAGCATCAGTGAATACTGATGGAGTACATAAAAGTTTATGCTGTGTCCTTGGAGTGGTTACTTTTCTTTACTGGGTTTGCATCAACTAGATGAGAAATACATGTGGTACATGCTCATAAATTTTGATAGCTTTTGCTATTTGTATGTTGCACAGTCTGTGAAATCTCTTTTAGAGTTGGAAACATGATCTCAAAGGCTATTCATGACTGATTGGTCTAAGAACTGCGTCCCATATTCATTCTGAGTTTCATTCTGAGAGTGTCTGAAGTGAGGGACACCTGTGATTTTCAGGATTGCCCACTTCCTACTTTTTATTTGAGATTTTTTTCTACTTTTCATATTGCCAAGTCCCATGTTTCCTTGAGTCCATTTCGTGGAATGTGTACTTTATAGGTAAAAGGAAAATTGAGCTGCCAATGTAACATTTAGTCTTTCAAAGTGACTAGCAGGTTGAGGTATATCACATTAAGAATAGAAAGGTGTGTTTTTAAAAATAAGATGAGAGACATTCAGAAAAGGGGATGTATAGTATGGAGGATACACATATTTTTCTTCTAAAATCATAACCTCTTAAGTTACACGGGGTGCTAAAGTAGTTAACAACTTACTCTCTTCTGTTGGCTTTTTTTTTTTTTTCACATTTTTTTCCCTAAAATCCCCATTATCTTCGATAAGATCTTTGGAATTCACAAACCCAGTGCATGTATTCATATTTTAGGGATACACAGATTTAGAGCATTTATAAATCAAAATTAAGATAATGGTTATTAGAATATATTCATAGACTAGTAATTGATTATTAGATAAGTAGTCATAATGGTCCCTTAAATATAGCAGTTGGGAGTTGGATGGGCTTTCCAGGTGAGCAGAACTCTTATGGAGAAACATCATGAAAGTTTGGAGACACTTTCAAGACCCTTGGCTTCCTTGCTTCTATGGTTTCTTTCTAGAGTTTGTTTTAAATAGTAAAGAAAGTTCTAGGTCCTCACTCTAGTTGAACTTCACTACTAATGGTTAGGAAAGAAAGAGAAGGATGGTGCGTACATGCTAAGGTGCAAGGTTTCCTAAAAATTCACATGGAACCATATATTTCAATAGTTGAGAGACATAATTATAAAAAAAAAGTGAAGTAAAACTACATGTATAAAAATTACAAACTTTCTGACGTGGCTATTTTGAAATACTTCAGAAAATCCACTTTAGAATTCCAACTTATGTGTGAGTAGTTAGTGCATATGCACACATTTTGATCTTCTCACCATGGATAGATTTCTGGTTGGTTTAATTTGAAATATTAGGGCTAGACATAGGGCTTATTTAGGCAAATCCTACTGAGGGATGCTAATTACAATGTAGCTTTCCTGTTTTAAAGGGTCTATAAGAATTCATTAGAGGGGACACATTCCTTCAACAATTTGGATTCAGCTATATTTGCTATGTCACTGTTGCCCTATGAGTGAAATGTTGGAGTATTTACTTAGTGTTGTTAGATAATGGTAAGTATATATGCCTAAGCAAAGTATAATCCTTTTTTGTGATAGAGCTCTACCATAGCAACATCCCTGCTGAAAACATTGTTTCATGGCTAGTATTTTTACATTCCAAGTTTCAGGTTTAAAAAAGAGACATTTTTAATACTCTCAAATATTAAAAAAAAAAAGTGATGTGAATTTCTCAGGGGGCACAGGTTCCCTGTATTTCTGTTTACTTTTGGCAGAATTGACTTAAACAATGATGAAGAATTTTTAAAAATAAGATGTGTGAAGTATAGAAAAATGTATTCAAGTATCTCAGATACATATTGAGACAATGTAGTTTAGCATTTCAAACTTCCTAGTTTATCTGCAGAGAATACAAACAACCTATCTTACTCCATCTTTAGTATAAGAATATATGTCCATGGTTTTGGTTCATACACACCCAGTGAAGGATATATTTAACTTTAGGGTACACACTCCTCAAAATAAATAAAGCACATAGTAATAACTTCTTTCAGTTGTGAGCTTTGCCAAACTTTAATGCCAAACTTTTTTAAAAAATAGTGTTTTAAAGTACTTATAAAGAAGCAAAATTTGTCTTTCAAGCAAAAAGTGCTAAGCAGACATTATTTTTTAGAAGTTATTTTTTAAGTACAATTAGGTAGACCAAAGTTCAATAACATTGAGACATTTTTTAGCTTTGAATGGCAGTTCTTGCTTTTAGTTTGAGAGTAGTTGAAGGGCAGAAAATAGTACTGCCTGGTTGAAGAATTGGCTTGTTTTTCGCTCTTAAATCTGAATTAATCATTTTCTTAATGGTTAAAACTTTTTCTGTCAGTAATTTGGTAGACTGAATTTCCATTTAGTGAATCTGATCAGAGTTTGGTTCAATTTAACCTAGAACTCTATCATCTATCTGCATTTAATTATACTACACAAAATGAATTAGTGCCCCATTGTAGTTGAAAGAATTCTATGGGGTTGCTGATAAATTTTAAGTACAAATTTTATTTAGAATTATTCACATCGAGTGAATGGCTAATATATTGAGATCATTAATTCAGAAATATAAAACAATCCTCACTTTATAGAAATGACTTACTTATATAATGACTTACTTTTATAATTTAGAATTAAAATCTTCCCTCCTTACATTTGGAGCTAGGAGTTGGAACCCATATAACTTTGATGGGAAATCTGTTCTTATTAAAAAAATCTTTCATAAATCCTTTTTTTCATTAAATTCATTTTTATCAAAATGTAAATACTATAATCCCATTGAATTTTAAAGTCTCATTCTAAGCTAAAATATAAAAGTCTTACTGAATTTTGTTCAGTTATATCAAAACATTAAACATAATTACTTACAGACTATTAAGCAACTATTCAAAATCTAACAAAACAAAGATGCTGGCTTGAATTTTTCATTGTTTGGCAATACTTAAAAATACATAGCTATAACACTTTTTAAAAATAACATTGTTTTCAGTATATCCACCTTCATTCATAGAGATAAAAAGTTAAGAAAAGTAGATTTTGTATATAATATGATCTTTTAGACCATTAAAAATTTTTCCAAACACAGAAATTTAGTATTTAAAACAATCAAATTTAGTAGCTAAACAATAAAGGTTTTTAATTTTAATTCTAATTTGAATTTTTTATTATGACCTATGTCGGCTCGATAGTAGTTATATATACAATCCTCTATCACTGAGTTTCCCACTGAATTATCTGATTATTTTTCTATCTTGTAAATGCAGTATAAGGAAATATAGCCTCAAGCTACTAATTTTTTATCTTCAACATTTCATCCTTTTTCCTTTTCCAAAGTTTACTGTGCAAATTTTACTTTTGTGAGATTTGATGTTGAATTAAAAAATAAAAAAATTCCAAAGTAGTTTTCACATGTACTCTTATGTGATATCATACAAACACATTAACAGTAATACTTCCACTTACACTAATTCGTGTGAAAGAACAGATATCTTAAATTAATATGAAGTAGAATTCCCCACACTATATGTATTTTTTATCCACTAAAGGAATCTTAACTGCCTCATGACTTTGCATAGCAAATCATAATAATACCTCCCCATATGCTTCTTGAATACAGCGGTCATCATTTGTACACCACAAACACACACACACACACACACACACACACACACACACACACACACACACCCCTCTACAGCAAAACCCCTTCCTTCTGGGTTGACTGTTTGCACTTGCACGACTCTAGAGACTTAATCTTGCTGCTGATGGATATCCTCATGCCTAAGAATTTTATAGATAACCCAGTAGAAAACATTAAAAATCAAAAAGGCTAGTGGGAAGCAGGCTCGGGAGATGGTGTCAATCTTCTTGGCCCGGTCGATAAAGACCTTCCTCATTTCATCTGGGCTCTTTGGCATTACCTGGACAGGATGACTTGGGCCCTTTGGGGTCACACCGTCTTTTGCTTGTAGACATGGCCCCATTCCATAGGCTGTGAAGCTGAATCGACTTTCCCTTACCTCATCATCCTGTTATAAGAAAAACGTAAGGAAACACCTTAGTCCTGGAATAGGGCATGTAACAGGCATTTCAGAACCAAACGTAAGCTTTATCCTGACAAATGTTAATGTTATTATAATGAAAAATAAAGCATATAAAGATGAGTTGCTTCTCTTTCTGTTCCAGTTTCATCGATTTATCCTACTGCATCATACAGATGTATCTATTAAGAAATATGAAACTTGGAGTTCCCATCGTGGCTCAGCGGAAATGAATCCGACTAGGAACCAGGAGGTGGTGGGTTTGAAACCTGGCCTCGTTCAGTGGGTTAAAGATCTGGTGTTGCTGTGAGTTGTGGTGTATGTCACAGATGCGGCTCGGATCTGGCGTTGCTGTGGCTCTGGCGTAGGCCAGTGGCTACAGCTCTGATTAGACCCCTAGCCTGGGAACCTCCATATGCCGTGGGTGCAGCCCTCAAAAGACAAAAGGGCAAAAAAAAAAAAAAGAAAAGAAAGAAAAAAAAGGAACTCTCAAATGTTATGTTTTAATGGAAAAATATAAATATTCTGGTATTATCTACACATTGCTGGAATATCTAAATAAATTGAGCAAGAAAAAAAATCAATTTGGATATTATGTTAGATATGCTCAGGTGCCAGATTTTTTCATCATGTTTTTAAATGGGTACATAAATGATGTCAAAGGGGAAAATACCAGGATCATTGACTCAATTTTTCTTTTCCATGGAGGCAAACATTTTAATGCTTATTTCCTACCATTTCATGTTACTTCATTGGGAAATATAGTCTGTCTTGACAACACTGGTTGATTATTGTTATTTTCCCTTGTTTTGTTTTGTTTTGTTTTGTTTTTGGCTGTGTCCAGGGCATGAGGATGTTCCCAGGCCAGGTATCAAACCCATACCACAGCAGCTGTATCCTTAACCTGCTGAGCCCGTTACTACATGTTTTACCCTAAGCTATTCAGAAGACAATCAGGTGGTCACATACTCTAGTTCATACACAATTACTTTTCAGGTACATTGGTTTAGTTGAAATTATGAAGGAAATATGCAGAAGTTGATGTCATGTTAAAGAAAATTATAACTTTTTTTTTGTCTTTTGTCTTTTTAGGGCTGCACTGCAGCATATGGAGGTTCCCAGGATAGGGGGTCTAATGGGAGCTGTTGCTGCAGGCCTACGCCACAGCCACAGCAATGCCAGATCCAAGCCGCGTCTGAGACCTACACCATTGCTCATGGCAATGCCAGATCCTTAACCCACTGAGTGAGGCCAGGGATCGAACTCGCAATCTCATAGTTCCTAGTTGGATTCATTTCTGCTGAGCCACGACGGGAACTCCGAAAATTATAACTTATTATGTTCCAAAAAGTATTGTTACTTTTTTCCTAAATGGTGCAAGTTGAAGAGTATGGTGGATGAAAAGAAAAGAAAATTTAAAGAAAAAATTACTTAATAAAAATATGATAAATGAAATGTGTTCATGATAGGAAAATATAGTCTAATTATTTATAATGAAATTTACTAATGAATAATTTAATGCATTTGTTTAGAATGTTATAGTAGATGGCTGCCAATTAATTGGGTTTTTTGCTGCTAAAATTGAAGTTTTAAAAGATGACATCTTAAAAGTTTGTTCTATTTCTATTCTTATGAAAGTAACTGGTGATGGTAGCCTAAGAGTTAAAAGTAATTAACTGGCTGAAACTCTTGAAAAATTATTTTAGGTCTGTGAAAGTACAGGCTCAGTGTATGTTATAAAACATCAAAGTGAAAAATAGAAATTAAAATGGATCCTACAATTGGGAAGATGATGAAAGTTGATGTAATAATGTAGGAAATATTTTGGGGAGGAATTATGAACTAAGGCAATTTCACCTGAAAAACAGAAACATATAATTATTGGAAAATATCTCAACTGTAAGATGTATAAGCAATTGAATTTTGAGGAAACCAGTCTGAAATAAAAACTGATAAGCCACATTGTATGTAACTGTTGTAATCTTACAAAAATTGGAAATTGATTTTCTAGTGGCCTTTAATAAGGAAGTTTTCATTTATACTGCCCATGTTTTTAGCTTCCATGGAAACATTAAGGCTGAATAACTGTTTTCTTTGGATTTTCTTTATCCTTGTTTTTATTTTTATTTTTTTATTTTTTGGTCTTTTTGCCTTTTCTAGGGCTGCTCCCGCGGCATATGGAGGTTCCCAGGCTAGGGGTCGAATCGGAGCTGTAGCCACCAGCCTACGCCAGAGCCACGGCAACACAGGATCTGAGCCACGTCTGCAATCTACACCACAGCTCACTGCATCCCGCAACCTCATGGTTCCTAGTCGGATTCATTAACCACTGAGCCAAGATAGGAACTCCTTTATCCTTATTGAGAAATATCTGACACATCACTATAAAAGTTTAAGGCATATAGGATGATGGTTTGACTTACACATATTGTGAAATGATTATCACAATAGGTTTAGTGAACATCCATCATCTCGTATAGATACAATAAAAAGAAAAGAAAAATATTTCTTGTTGTAATGAGAACTCTTAGTATCTACTCTCTTTAAAGTTTCCTATATGACATACATAATATATTACACTAACTATATTATAGTTATTTGTACATCATGGCTCTAAGGACTGACTGACTTATAACTAGAAGTTTATGCCTTTTAACCACCTTCCTCCACTGTCTATTCTAGAGAACCAAATATTTTCAAACCTGCAGAATTCCCAACCCACCAACCCTTATCTCAAAACAGAGAAAATCTTAAGATTTAACATATGCAGTGAACAACTGTATCTTTCCAGCCAATTGTGAGTAAAAGGTTAATATCAGGGCTGGCTCTTGAGGACATGGAGAAAGACCTAGTTCTTTCAGCATCATTTCCTTGAAAACAATGCCCTTAAGTTGATGGAGGGAATTTGGAGTTTATGCACTTCGCCTGCCCTGGGGCAGCTGCTCAGTGGCCTGAAGACTGCAGAATGAAAGAACCAGTGCTCCTGAGTGGCTGTGGGGCCCTGAGGTAGGGATGCTGTGTCTGACATGTATCTGCCTCATAGCATCCTGGAGGCCTGAGAAAACAATACTAGGTTAAAGCCTATTGTGTCTGTAGGGTCTGATTGACAGTTTGAACCCCAAAACTCGTCGGGGGTGATGGAAGGTGATCTGGCTTTCGGATCCTTTCAGACACCATGTGGCTGAAGTTTCTGGGAGAGAGGTCGGATGAGAACATGTGACACTGATCTGGCCTGGGTTTGAGAAAGCACAAGCTCCATGGAAAATACTGGGGATGAACTATACAATTGGACTATGGATAACACATTTATGCCCTGTTGACTTGGCAGATGGGTGATGAGTGAGATTAAACCAAGGGGAAATAGGGTCATAAAACTGAGGAGAAGGTTGCTCAAGATGCAATTAATTCCTTGTCTTCTTGCTCAAGATGCAATTAATTCCTTGCACTTCTGTGCATCTGAAAGCACTTGGAGGAAAGAGAAACCAGAGCAGGACATCAAACAACTTCATGGCCTGTGCTCATGATGAAAGCATGAGTCCAGAGGAGACTTTGAGGGACATTACTCTTCATCCTGATGTCATTCCTCTGTCACCCTAGGCAAATGGCCCTGGACACTAGTGACTACAGTGTAGCCCTGTCCAATAGAAATATAATGTGAGCCACGAATGAAAGCCAGGTGTGGAATTTTAAAGTTGTACATTAGCTACATTTTAACAAGTTAAAAGCAACAGGCAAAATTAATTTTAGTCATACACTTTTCTTCAGTCACTGTCCAAAATAGTATTCAAACATTTACTCAAGTAAAAATTAGAGGAGAAATTTTGCTTTTTTATTTCATATTAAGTCCTAGAAATCAGTGTGCATCTTACATTCATAACACACCTCAGTTCAGACTCCATATTTCTAGGGCTCATTAGCCACAGGGGGATGGTAGTGACCATATGGAACAAAGCAATTAGAGTGTAAGGGAACTGGGCCACTTGGCTGGGGGCTTCAAGCATTTTAGGATCAGTACAAAAGAGCTGGCTTTTTTTTTTTTTTTTTTTTTTTTCCTGTATGCTGCAGTTGAAAAGCAATGGTTGATGTGAATGTGAATTCTGAACTTCTTGCAATGTTGCCATCCAGGAATTAATGGCAGGTGTATAATCAAGGACTCAGCTATGTGAAGGGAAGTTGCAGGGCTGAGCCAGCCATGTGATAATTAAAAACGAACCTCCCCCCAAAAAATAGCCTCCTACCTAAGCTCTGGCAGACATGGTGTTGAGGGGAATATCTCAGGCCTGGGTTCCCAGGTGGCTGTCCCTTTGGGAAGACAGGAGAGTACGTATGATTCATGCACATGTTTGCTCCTGCAGCTGACATGCTAGGTTTCACTGACGGGAAAAAAAATCCAGGCCATTCAGAAGAAAGAGCCTGGCCAGACGAGAATCTATTAGCTCTCTTTAGGTGGATTTTAAGCCACAGAGTGAAAAAAGCAAAAATGGACAGGATTTCTATGAAAGATTTCCTGGCACATTATCACCAGCGAGCAGGAAGGAAATCTGTTCCAGTTCCGGCAGCTGCTTCCCTTAAGGAACCCTGTGAAATCTGCTGCTTTCATCTCACACGTTCATCCAGTGGTGCCAATGGGAATGGAAACAAAAGGCGCTGACATGGTTGCTGAATTTACTCCATCCGTGAAAGCAGTCGACACAAAGGAGGCTGCACCAAAGGCCAAGGTCTCCCTGCCCAGCTCTGAATGGGGTCCTGCGGCTGTGCCATGGTTACTGCTAAATGGCGGGGTGTGGTGAATACAGCCCTTTGGGATTGCTGGATGCCATGCACCATGTGCAGTAATACTGCTGGGAAACGGGAAGGCAAGATTCAGAGTTGGTGGGGCAGAGAAGGAGACAGAGGATGCTGTGTTTGTAGGTTCCACAGTCTTAGTGAAGACTGCAGCTGGGAAAATAAGGGACTAAGGTGGTATCAGCAGGTGGTATCACCTTTGGCTGAACGTGTAATTGGAAAGGATGTGCCACGTGAATGAGGGACCTTGACATTTCTGAGCCTCAGCCCAATTAGCCCTGTAATTGAATTAGAGTTGCCTAAACTTTCTTCTGCAGTAACTATGAAATTTTGCATTCTTTATTTCATATTAATTCCAGGGAGGTAAAGAAAGTACCTTGGATTAGGTAAACAGTGACACCGGGGGTGCTAGTCCCAGATTAATTTTCTCTAGAGTAGTCCTGACTGGCCTATGATTAAAAATAAACAGGTCCTCTCTTGGGATAGACCACAGTGGAAGAAAATATGAGAAAAAGAATGTATATGTATGAGTGGGTCGCTATGCTGTACATCAGAAATGACTCAACACTGTAAATCAACTATACCCTAATAAAAATAAATTTAAATAGAAAATAAATAAGCAAGTCCTAAAGGCTGACTGCTAAGGAAGTGCCCCAAAAGCCTCCACAGTAGTGGATGTGATGACAACTTCTCAGGAGTTTCAGGACGAAGAAGGCTGGTATGCTTAGGTCTACTTGACTAGGGTTCTCCTTTCAATCCCAATCTAAAAAAAAATGTCACACACGGTGTGTCTTCCTGTGGAGTAGACCCAACTGTCACCTTACTGTTACCCCTTAGGGAAACCTGAAGTCTCCAGCCTATGGTCACAATCTTGTTGGAGATAGTCTGGTCCAGATTGCTGTCAAAAGTAGGTTGGTTAACCATTATTTTTCTCTTTGAGGAGAGAGTCAGGCAAGGTTTGGAAATTATGTGGGCACACGTGACTAGGTTAAGCTTAAGATTCAGACTGGATCCACCAAAAGCCCAGTGACATCAGGCCTGTTGCTGGAAATAGCCTGGGTAAACCACAAGAGACAATTCGTAAACAATCAAGGGCAAAGTGCTGTCTCTTCTAGATCCCAGTAAGAGAAGAACCGCTTGCAGCACTATTTGAAATCTGGCAGATAGACTTTGGGTTTGTGAGGGTCACACTATACAGAGTGACAAGAAGACAGACTCAGTTTGAAAGGGGAACAAGCCCAGCTGTAAGAGATCTATGCGAGGCAGCCACTAACCCATACTGCCTCTCTGAGGCATGAAATCCATGGAGTGCCGAGGTATCTGCTACTAAAATGTGCAGACTGAAGGTTCTGCAAAGGGATGCAGTTGTGAAGGTTCTGCAAAGGGATGCAGTTGTGAAGGACCAAGGAGGCTGCTGGGATTCCAGACCAGAAAACACTGATGATGAGAGCAGGACAATCTAGTTGAGTGAGAGCTCCTGGCATTCTCCTGTGCGCTGGTGGAAACAGTTCCCAGACTGAAGGAATGTGAAGAGCATTAGACTATATTTAGACTTAAGATATCTACCATGTCATGGGGATGTTAAAAAGGTGTTCCAACCCAAGTTTCCTGATAAAATGAAAGTGTCAGGAACAACTAAGGGGAGTAACTTGGGTGAAATCCATCGTACCCATGAAAAGGTAGCCCTTCCACAATGGACTGGTGATCGGATCTATCCAGTATGGTATGAACCTCATGATTTCATTCCCACTGAGGAAAATCAGGCTACTTGGTTCATCAATGGAAACTCCCATAGGAAGAGTCAGGACACAAAGCATTCCTGTGGTGGAATGAATAAATGGAGTCGAAGAAAGCAAGGTAAGTCTACACAACGGGCTGAACTGAGAATCAGAGAACCTGGCAGCATCACAAGAATTGGTTCTTGATCTCAAAACTATATCTGGATATTCAAAGTCTCCTGGGTTTTGGCCAGTGGCCTCGGCCTCCTGGTCAGGCAAATGGGCCTTTGTTAAATGGACAATTAAGAACATGCCAGGATGGGAGATACAATTCCTTACAGAAATTCTAGGGTAGAATTAAATTAGGTCATGTAACCCCTCTCCTAGTTGTTGGTCCAGAAGGGGACCATGGTGCTATGGCAGATGTCCTGGATTGGCCATTGATGTAATCATGGTGATATCCAGGCCGTGCAGTGATGGACAGAACATATCCTTCTGTTGCCCAGTGAAGCAACTGATGTGGTCAGAGCTTGTCCAGAATATTAACGAGATGAAAAATTGCTTGAAAATTGCCCGTGGGTTGAATCTCCCGAAGATAAGAGCTAATACAGAGCTGGCAGATGGAATATTTAGGGTCTTTGTCCATGGCTCTTGGAAGCTTCAGTGGATTTTAGCAGAAATAGTCCGTATTAGGTTCTGTTTACAGTGTAACAAAAGCCACAGCTGAAAATACGGCTAATAGCTTGGAACAGGCACTTTTACATCAGTCTGGGCCCCTGAAATAGATCTCTTTGAATAAAGGAACACATTTAAACATGGCCACTGTGTGAAATGGCCCAAGAGCACGGCATAGTAAGAGTATATCATATCCCATCAACTCACAGAGCAGCGGTTTAAACAGAAATTGGAATGAGCAATTAAAGAGTATTACTAAAGACAGGATGACCAGGACGTGAAGGGCTGGCTGTTCCCTGGATCAGTGTGCAGACTTCGTGAATGACAGTGAGAAGGAAAGCCTTTAGAAAGGCTTCTGGTTTCTGGTAGCAGAAGTGTGGAGTGGAGAGCCAGGCTGGGACTTAACTCTGTCTTTCCCACCTCGTGGGTTTTTCTTTTGTGTTACCTGACATAATGGTTTTGGGTCCATGACTGCAACTGCATTTTCTAGCTGAAGGGATCATTGCTACTTATGCTACTGTATCTACTTCTTTAAACTAGGAAGCCGTTGGTGCTGTCTGTGGGTGAGGAAACTAAAGCATGCTTGAGTAGCTGCAAGCCCACCCCCCCCCCGCCACTTTACCTGCTATCTCTCCTGCTTTTTTTCCTTCTGTAAAAATGACATAGCTGAGCAAATGACATATGAGCTTAAAGCTTATTTCTGTCTTGTAAGTCTGATTGCCTCCTCAAACCCGTAATCAGAGCTATGGAGCTGTCCTGAACAAACCTGCTTCACGTTTGGATATCAGTTTTAATTTAAAAAATGACATTTTTGAACAATTTAACTTAATTATCTTCATACCCCGTTGGTCCATCCTAAAAGCTGGCAACAACCTGTAAAATGACCACAGCCTAGGTGTAGGCAAGGAGGACAGTTCAGGTGAGGGAAACGTTTCTCAAAGGGTGATCCACATAACAGCTGTCTCAGAATTACGGGAAGACATTGCTGAGACCCAGTTTTCTGGATCTCAGTTGCACAGATTTGTACCTATTAACGTTTAGGCTGTCCCAGTGATCTGCATTTCCAAGCTCTCTAGGTGATCGAAATGCACAATTTGTAGAAACAAAAGTTTCCAAGAGGCATGATGCAGCTATCCTAGTTAGCCTGAATTCATGACGATGTAACATTTTTTAAATTCTTCACTTTCTAATTTAAATTTTAAGGGGTAGCTTATGAAAACATACTCTGTAATGACTTTTGTGTTAGTATTGAGGTATTATTTTATTTTTTAATAATTCCTATTTTTAAATAAACTGTTTCTAAAGTGAGGTTATGTGTAAGCTATATGACTTGTATCTTTATCCATTTTTACATTTATGATGGACCTAGGAATATTTTAGGAATAGACTCTGGACAATTATTTGGTGTAGTATTGTTTTCAAAAGCACCTGAAGTATTATTTCACTAATAAATATATCACCAGTGGCTTTCCTTAATTTTAGAGGTGAAGAAATAGAAACTTTTAATTTCAATAAAAATATTTCCCTTATTAAAATGTCTTGTTCAGATATTTATTTCCTGGGAATAGTAATAGAAAATAAGATGTTAAGGAACACTTGTTCTAGAAAAAAGAAAATAAATTGGGTATCTGCATTATTAAAAAATGTGTGTGCTATAAGAAATAGTTTTCAAATATTTCATATAGTCGCAAATGTATTATGTGGTCCAAATTTAAAATCTGACTCATGACTGACAGTCAAAATGCAAAGGTTTTATTATAGTTAAGTAAGTCCATGCCTCCATCTTTTATTGCCAGGTGTCTGGATAGTCTTAATTATTTAACTCTCAGATTCTTGATTTCTTATTCTAGCAAAACAAGATTATAGCACTATGTAGGAGGGTTTTTTTGGGGGGGGTGACAAAGATACATAGAGCCTCTAATAAGGTACTCAAATTTTTGCTACTGTATTAGTAATATTTTGTTTATTTTAATTGTATTACTTTGGACATCGCATAATATACAATGTGAAAAAAATTAATAACAACTTGTACAATTTCACTCCTAGGTATTTTAAATCCACAGAAACTAAAAGAGTATGAAAGTTCTGTGTAAAATAGGCCTACCAGTTGCTGGCTCTCTAGATGGCCTAGCATTTGTGTCCTTTTCACTAAAAATTAACCAAACCAATGGCATGAAACTAGAAAGATCACTTTGCCACTCGAAGCCTCATTGTCTTACTTTTGAAATGGATCAGCTTTGCTATATGACTCCTGGGATTCTTGCAAATCTAATTCCTGCAATCAAGGAGGCTTGAGCATTGGAAATATGTTCCATAATACAGCACAAACATTTGGGCTGAGTCCATGAGATGAGGCACGTGGAGTCATCTCACTTCTTCAGAAATAGCATCTCAGCTCTACTGGACCAGGTGCCCATCTACACCCCAGGTTGTCAGAGGATGAGAGAAGTAGGAACCCTTAGATTCCAAAAAGGGAGTCTTTTTAATATGATTGTTTTTTAATGGCTATACCCACAGCATGTGGAAATTCCAGGGCCAGGGACTGAATCTGAGCCACAGCTGTGATCTATGCCACAGCTACAGCAACACAGAATCCCTTAATCCATTAATCCACTGCACCACAGTGGGAACTCAATGACTTTTTTTTTTTAATGGCTACCCTTTTGGGATTTTTTTTTGAAGGGCTGCATTTAAAATAACAATTTTAAGATGAATGAAGATTTTCTATTAGCTCATCATTAATACTAGATTACTATACTCAAAAGTGCATGAAATTATTTTATGATTCAACTAATTGCTTTGTAAAACTGTCATAAAATTATCCTGTGTTTATGTACGTTCAGAAGTGCAGTGATACTCTTTATTCCAATTAGCACTCAAATATTTCTTTGATATAATTCAATTTTCTGGAGATATCTTCAGTTTGGGTTTCTAATGACTGAAGGCCACACAAGCAAAGTTTAGACAAACATCTAAAACTTTTGATTCAGACATTATGTTACCAGTATTTAATGTTCATAAAATTAAGCTACTTTACCACTCAAAATATAGACCATAATAAAGATTAAACATAATGAATTAAAAATGAACTAAAGAACATGGCTAATTTAAAAAGTAAAATTGAAGAAATAGACTAATTTACCCACTAGTAAATCCTCTTAATATGCTTCAAGCAAATTAGAAGGATAGGCAACAAAAAATATAAAGAGCCATTTAGTTGGAGTACAATTCTTTCTACAGGAGGATCTGTTTTCACTAAATATGGAAATGAGAAAAATGTTTCAATAATTAAGCAACAATAACATATTGTGAAACATTCTAAGTGCTTTTTCACTTTATTTAATTATGCCAAAGACTGACTCACGTAACATGCATATTATAACTAAAATTAATGCAGATAGAAAATCCGAGTAACATGCATATTATAACTAGAATTATTACAGATAGAAAATCCAAGAGTAACATGCATATCATACTAGAATTATTACAGATAGATAGAAAATCCAGTCATTCAGTTGAATTGCTTTATCTTTACCATCAAACAACATATACTAACATACATGTGAGATAAGAATTAATTTCCTATCCTCTTATTAGTCCTCAAAAATAACAGCAAAATATTAATTCTTTATGGGCATGGTGAAGGAATGATGAAGCCAGTGAGTGGTAACAAATTATTAATCATATGAGATAGCATGAGTTATGATTAACTATGTGAATTGCTATGAGATGCATCAAAACTAAATATGTAACTTTAATCCTAATGTTTTCCCTCGGTGGATAACTTTGAGGTGTTCTATTTTATTTTATTTTAGTCCACTCCCATGGCATGTGGAAATTTCTGGGCTAGGGATTGAACCCACGCTGCCACAGCTGCAGCCCAGCCACTGCAGTTACAATACTGGATCTTTAACCCACTGCACCACAAGAAAACTCCTGAGGTATTCAGTATACAATCAAGATGCTAAGTAAGTTACCCCAGATTTTTTTGTTTGTCTAAATAATTTTCTGTAATTTTTAATTGCCAAATAGGAAAATAACAAAGGAAAGCAAATTTCTACTAATTTCCATTAATATGATTCAAAGTGTAGATTCTGAAAAAAATTACTAATAAAATAATGGCTTACTTTTTTTTTGTCTTTTCTAGGGCTGCACCCACAGCATATGGAGGTTCGCAGGCTAGGGGTCTAATTGGAGCTGTAGCTGCCAGCCTAAGCCAGAGTCACAGCAATGACAAATCCGAGCTGCGTCTATGACCTATACCATAGCTCACGGCAACACCAGATCCTTAACTCACTGATGAGTGAGGCCAGGGATCAAACCCACAACCTCATGGTTCCTAGTTGGATTTGTTAACCACTGAGCCATGACAGGAATTCCTGGCTTACTTTTTTTTTTTTTTGCTTTTTAGGGCCGCACCAGGGGCATATGGAGGTTCCCAAACTAGGGGTCGAATTAGAGCTACAGCTGCCAGCCCACACCACAGCCACAGCAATGCCAAATCCGAGCCAAGTCTGTGACCTACACCACAGCTCATGGCAACACCAGATCCTTAACCCACTGAGCAAGGCCAGGGATCAAACCCGCAACCTCATGATTCCTAGTTGGATTCGTTTCTGCTGCACCACGAAGGGAACTCCAATAATGGCTTACTTTTGTTGAGAAAAATCAACATCACTTAGAAAATTCTAAGATAAGATGAAATACATGAATGAATTAGAGGTTATTTTTCTAAAATAAATATAAGCCTAAAATAAAATCCTCAGTTTAACACCTCTATATACATTTATACATCACTTACAAATGGAAAGCTTACAAGAATAAAATTTTATATGAAGCTAAAAATGCTTTATAGTTGCAAGTCAATCGTCAATATAAAATTCTTTGAAATCTAGCTCCCAGCAGAACCTTGCATTTTTCATAGATGACATATGAATTACTTGTGAATTAGCCAAGTTTATGCTTAGCATTTTGAATTTAGAATCAGAAATGGTTTGGAGATAATTGAATGGTAAAATGTAAACTTAAAAGGATGAATATTTTAGATGAAATATCATGAAAATATAACATATTTTGGGAGATTAATAAGTCAATGAAATATTTTTTGAAAATCTGTTTATCTATTTCCTACTCAATGTACTGGATTCTTTCAATGCCAACTCATAATTATGGAGTGACATAAGATAATATTTACAGTAGACAGCATATATAAAAAGCAGTATATCTACTTTAGCGAACTTTGAGATGGAAGTCTGTGATGGTGTGAAATTAGATTAAATAGGGATTATATAACTTTATTGAATACTGTTTTCCTAAACATATATTTCAGAGGGAATATAGTTCCAAGAAATAGTTGTGTTTACCATAAACTTAAAATATTTGTTGGCAGGAAACAATTAAATTCTTCCAATTTTTGTTTTACTTGAGAAGTTGAAAGTTTGTAAACCCTGTATTTCAGCATCACTCACATAGAATTTAGTTTGACATTATTGAGAAACTACTTTTCTCTCAGGAATATATAGCAAAGAAATTTGTAGGCAATACTCACCTATTGAAAGAGTATCTTTTACTCTAGAAAATAAAATAAACTGATCTTGAATGGAAACTTTATTAAATATTCTAGTGTATACGGGCACTTCATTGCTTTCCACCAGGGAGCCTCATCCTTTCAAACAAAATAGTACACACCTATATTTGTATTTGTCCTAAGACTATAAACCTGACAAAAGGTACAAGGCAGAATAAAATCAAATCAATTATTTGCTATTCTTAGAAGTTACTCTGAGTTATTTTTGAAGTAAAACAGGATATAAATACATAAATAAAATGCTTTGGTATTGATAGTCAAAATGCAGTCAATGCCGTATTTATGTAAAAAGACAACTATCATGCCTAACAAAATATAAACTTGCTAATTATTTTTGGAATCTAGAACTAGTGGTCCATTCTTATTTCATTTGTGTGCATAAATAATAATTAAGATGCAATAATAAATAGGAAGATATGTATATGTGTTTTGGCTCAGCAAACCATTGCATCATTACACTGCAATGCAGAAGCTGTATGAAATGCATTAAAGCAATCCCATATCATCCATATTTCTCAACAAATAACATATGTTCAGAAATATTTTGGCACGTTTTTATAACCCTCCAGGATTAAAGTAATGATATCATACATGGGAAGAGCAACTTCTAGCCAAAATACTTTCATATCATGCACACACCCACACATACACAGCACTGAAGTTAAGCATTTATGACAAGGTGCAGTGGTGGGTGATCAGCACACAGCAGGCAATGACAGTGTGGGGTGGGGAAATTTGGATACAAAAGGGAACTTGTATTCTTTCTTTTACAGGATACAAAAGGTTCACTGGTACCTTAATAGAGGGAAAAGTAGGGTATAAAAGACTGTATGCAATGCCTAAGCCAATGCTAAAGTTAAAACTTTTCTTGGAAAAATATGCACATCAATGTAATGTAAGGTTCTCTTTTGTGATAAACTTCTAATGGGGTGAGTTTACTTATTGCCTCTACTGCCAATCTAAAGTGCTAGGAGGACCTCCCTCCCATAGTGGCTCAGGGGAAACCAATCTGACTAGCATCCATGAGGATGCAGTTTCGATCCCTGGCCTCGCTCTGTGGGTTAAGGATCCAGCTTGCCATGAGCTATGGTGTAGGTCCCAGACACGGGTCAGAAGTGGCATTGTTGTGGCTGTGGCATGGTGTGGTGTGGCATAGCGTAGCATAGCATAGCATAGGCCAGCAACTACAGCTCCAACTTGACCCCTAGTCTGGGAACCTCCATATGCTGTGGGTGTGACCCTAAAAAAAAAAGGACAAAAAAAAAGTGCTAAGAAAAACTCATGTAATCGGTACTCTTGAAAAGAAAGGGTATGGGGTCAACATTTAGACTCATTCTGTTTATGTAGATTTAAAGATTTAGATTGCTCAGGCTGTTTCTAAGCAAAATATACAGTTTTTTTTTTTTTAATGATAAATTCATTCATCCCAGAGGGCTATTAGTTTGAGAAAAATAGTTTTCAAAAAGTGAAAATGATCAACCCCAAATTTACATGTGATTAGAATATTGTAAAAATAAATGGAATGCATATAATTTCTAATAAATGTATCCGCTTTTATTGTATTTGTAAACTGTATTGCATTTTCTTAAACAGTATGGCTTATAAACCATAGTTTCTTTTCTTTTTTTTTTTTTTGTCTTTTTTAGGGCTGCACCAGCGGCATATGGAGGTTCCCACGCTAGGGGTCTAATCAGAGCTGTAGCTGCTGGCCTACACCACAGCCACAGCAACTCGGGATCCCAGCAACTCTGGATCCTTAACTCACTGAGCAAGGCCAGGGATGGAACCCGCAACCTCATGGTTCCTAGTCAGATTTGTTAACCACTGAGCCATGACAGGAATTCCAACCATATTGTTTCTTTTTAAAAAGTACAGTAATGCAGTAAACCTGATTTTTTCACCAGAGTTCTTTTATTGTTTTGTAAAGCAATACTTGAATATATTTTACACTAATACTTCTATATACATTAACTGTTTAGTTACTAAACATTTAAATATATTCTCCCAAAGAGGCTACTCTATGATTATGCAAATTCAAGGCAATTATTTTTGTTTTTAATTTGCAGTTAAGATAATCAAGTAAAGCAATTGGATCACATGAATTTTCCCCCCTAGGGATGAAAACTGAAGAAGTAGCTGGCTATGTTGGGAACAACTATGCAATTTTAGTAGAAAAGTAGTTGAGTGATTATATAATATAGGAAAACTTAACAACTGCTTTAAAATAATACTTGTTCTAGATGTGTTATGAAATGAAGTCTATTTTAATATTCATCTGATGGTAAGTCTCTGTCTGCTCACTTAACGTTATGTCTATTCTTAACTGAGGTGTGTGGTGGAATCATCTGGGGAAGTTTTTGTTTTGTTTTGTGTTTGCTTTTTAGGGCCACAATTGCAGCATATGGAAGTTCCCAGGCTAGGGGTTGAATTGGAGCTGAGCTGCCAGCCTAAGCCACAGCCACAGGAACAAAGGGTCCATGCTGCATCTGCGACCTATACCACAGCTTGAGGCAATGCCAGATACTTAACCCACTGAGCAAGGCCAGGGATCGGACTTGCATCTTCATGGATACAGGTTGGGTTCATTATCTACAATCTACAATGGGAACTCCCTGGGGAGGTGTTTTTAAATACACTCTATCCCAGAAATTTTAGTTTAGTAGACTGGACCATTTGTATATGACTTCCCAGGCTAAATTCTTGGCTTTGGTTATGTTTAAAATTTAATCCCCGAGTGCTCTATTTTGGACCTCCAAGTCAAACTGCTAATCTGTTCTACTGTAGACTACATTTCTAAATATTTGGACACTATACTTGGATGTGTGTCCTTGTGATCTCTTTTTAATCAAACATTTCCAAGGATGCTGCTATCAAAACCAAAATCATCCATTTAAAGAATCTTAACATATCTTAATATTTAAGAATGATTTCTAATGATACATAGGCTAGATAAAGCTTTTTTTTTTTTTTTGTGCCTTATTTTTGGGTCTCTATTTTCTGGGAAGCAGAAGATACTAATTTATCTGTACAAATAAATTTCCCATTTATTTTGAAACTGATTTTGTCAGAGCTTAGGATTATTTCTTCTATGGAGACAATTATAAGATATACTTGATCTTTCTGTTTAATATATGTTTAAAAATTATTTTGACCAAATAGATTACTTGGTTAATAGGATGGAAGGTAATATTTGAATATCTTTTTACTGAGTGAGGGGAAACAAATGGAGTTGTTAGAAAAAGCACATTCTTAGCTGAAGGGGATGGTGGTTGTTTAAGAACTCAATGGGCTGTGTTTCCCCACCAAACACTGCCTGAGTGCAAAGTATGCTGATGGCCACATTCCTCTACTTAGAGTTAAGAAAGTCAATTTACCGTGTCTGAGAAACGGTAAAACTTCTCCAATGCAAAAGCTTCTGTCTGTAGGAAGGTAAAGTGGACCAAGAGGGATGGAGAAACCAGAGAATCAGGTCATAGATGATTAAATATAATTGCACAGTTGGTTCTAATTGCATAGAGCATTTTAACATATATATATCAATTAATAGATTGTCACATATGCAAGGCATATACCCCCAAAGTATGACGTGAACTAAAAAAAAAAAAAAATGGATTTTCTCTCTGCACTGAATCTTAATTACAGTATTTGTTCCCTGAGTTATTCAAGTAGTGATTGGAAAACAATGTTACTATTTTTGCACTTTTCCACTTTTCTAGAGTGCCAACCACCAGAAAAATTAAACTTGCTCTCTTTCTGTGAGCTAAAGAATGAGAAATGTCAAATATTTTTATCTTGATACACTTACAGGTGGTAAAACTAAATAAGGAGCTACTTCAGTAAGGATAGTTTTTCTAAAGGAGCAACCAGAATTGAGCATCTAAACTTGAGGTCTATTATGTTATCTTTTGGCTATTCTGGCTACCAGGCAAGTGGTGGGTACAGAAAATGTCTTGAGCTCTCAGATCCTTTTTGGACGCCACCTGTGTAAGACTTCCCATTTCTGGTGTTCGCAGCCTGTGGCTGATACATCCCAAATTGTAGGAAGGAGAAGGAAGGTAAAGAAATGAAAAATAAATGTGAAAAAAAATGAACCAAAATGAAAGGGGGAAGTAAGTATTATTGCTTTACTTTTGATTAATGACGTTAGACGGAAAAATTGTCTTTCTCAGGCCTTAATGGAAAAGAAAGATAACAGCTTCATCCTGTGATACAGAATGATTTGTCCTGTTGTAGTGTTTCAGCAGTGCCAGGTATCATGAGAGAAAAGAGCAAACAGAAGGGAGGGAGAAAGAAAGGGAGGAAAGAGAGAGACACAGAAGGAGAGCGGGGCAGAGTGAGAAAAGTATAAGGAAACTAGCAGACTGGGTATGGTGCGGTTGGGGGCAGAAGATAAAAGTTAATCGCCCCATGAAAATATATATTAATGTACAAATTATGTGCTTTTATTTTCATAAAAATTTGATCCAGTGTAAGCTCTGGCACTGTTTTTCTGTCCACTGTGTTACCTAGACTATCACAGTGCTGATGTGCCTTCCAAGCTATAGTGAATTTATTGGATTACATGATGATTCTGGGGGATCAATTAGACTTGACTGAATAGGTAATTCCTTTAGAATATGTTAACTTCTGAATAGGCTCAGCACTGAGAGATCATGGCTTACTGCTTTTAAAAAAGTTTCATAAATATATAAATCACAGATACCATAAGAAATTTCTTAAAAAAAAATTAAATCCTGAGAAAGGCACACTATATAAACCAGACCATTTGTTTTAAGATTTGAGAAAGTTTTGACTTAACTACTTTGGTATATTGGATTCTGGCCACAATATCTCCTGTAATATATAACTTTGATATTGCTCTTCTGCTGAAGAGTCCATGTGCTTTTAAAATGTCCGCTGGCACATTCACATTAAAAGTATACTCAAATTTATGCTGGTCTCTAGAAACTCTTTCAGAAAGAAAAGGGGTTTATTGAAATTACATGCATATAAAGAGAGATGGCATTATAAGTCTTAATAGAGGGAATAACATCCAAATCCAATTAGAAGATTACTTCTACCATTTCCCATGGTCCAAATCACATTCTAAATAAAATTTCTTCTGGGTTTTATTTATCAGGCGAAAGCAAAGCAAAAATATACCTTATGGTGTTTCCCATGGAAATTCAGAAGACACAAAGTATGCATAAAAAAGAGACCATATAGTTTTACAAGAACATCATAGCATTATAAAACAAATATGTAATATTTGACAGAAGCAAAGGAATTACAGTTCGAAAAGGGGAACAATTTTAATAGCTGGATTTGATGACTTATGTCAAGTAACACCATCAGAAACACTACAACATTACAAGTAGAAATGATAGATTTTTATTAGTTGAAGCAAAAACTGGTATTATTCTAGGACATACACTAGAAAGAAGTTGAAAAAGTGCTCATGTCACTGGATCTGCTGTGTAAAGTATAAGTAGATGTTACCATTTTCTCCCTGACGCTTTTTTTGACAATTGCAGTTTCATGTGGACAAAAACCAAAGGAACCTCATCTCATTTAGTCCCCATTCTCCATGTCCTCTCTGCACATCCCTACTAAATATAACAAATTCACTCTCCAGGGAGAACTGGTATCCAGGAGAACACAATGCATTTAACGCTTACCTTATTCTTTCTCTTTCGTCGAAATCTCAGAAGTTCTTTGTGTTGTCTTGAAACAAAATTTACAGCTGCATATTCCAGAAGTGCTGAAAACACAAAAAGGAGGCACACTGCCATCCAAATGTCAATAGCCTTGACATATGAAACCTAGATGGGAAAGAGAGAGTGAGAAAATTGACTTGTTACTTCCATTGAGAAAAAGAATGGACATCTGATTCTAAATTACACTGTTTATCCACCAGCTTGGGGGAAAAAAAAGCAATTTTTAAAAAAATGTTCCACTTAAATTTTTTTTCAGAAGCTAATTTTGCAAATTTTGTATATTAGTCATACATTAAAATGTGTATTTTTTGCAACTTTTTTTTTTCAAATGAAGCATTAGACCAAATGCATGATGAGAAAAATAGGATAAAATATAATTTTACCTTCAGGATAGTATAGTATAATGCTTGAAAAGTTTATAGTAACATTGAAATATACCTTCAGGATGGCATAATGCTTGAAAAAAGTATGAAGTAATATTAAAAGATAGATAATGCTGTTGAACTTTTTGCTCCATATTTTCCTCATTAAAAAAAGTTTATTCTGAAATAATTTTAAACTTACAGACATATTGCAAGAACAGTGAAAAGAAATCCCAAGTTCCACAGTTGTTAACATTCAGTTACATTTTTCTCCCTCTCACCCTGTTTCTCTAATTTCTATCTATATGTTTTTCTCCCTGAATTTGAATGTAATAAGCAGACACAATGCCCTGTTACACCTAAATACTTATGTGGGTTTTTTTTCCTAAAAGAAAAGGCCGCTTTGCTCCATACACTCAATTGACCTTTGAAGTCTCAGATTAGACTATTTCTCAGACTAGTTCAGAATCCCAGGACACCTGGGCTCACCTGGACACGTTGCATTGTGATTGTTTATTTCTTGTTCTCTTTCTGTTTAGAGTGTGAACTCTTTGAGGACAGGTAGCATCTTTTGTTGTTGTTTTTTGGCCAGACCCACAGAATGAAAGTTCCCAGGCCAGGGAGTGAACCTGTGCCATAGCAGTGACTGGAGTTGCTACACTGACGGGATTCTTAACCCGCTGTGCCACAAAGGAACTCCAGGTGGCATCTATTTTGCTCACCATCACAGCAGCATTTGGCAAGTGTGTGCATATCTGCTGAGTGAATGAGCAGGTAAATGAAGGTGTAAAATGTCAAAACACAGGGGAAGAGTGAGCCATAGGTGCTGATTCATGTGGAGATTCGCTTTCTGGAGGGACGATGTGTTAATATCTTGGACTGAGTTGATTTTCTTTTTAAAAGAGGTCTTTTCTTGATATTTCTGACAGTGTCGACTTACATGTGAAACATGCCAACAAAAAGACACTGCATCTCCTCCTGTGTCTTAAGGGTGACTTCTGAACAGAATGACCTCTCCTGAGCAAAGACGGGCATGCCCTCAACTTATTCCAGTGCTGTGGAGAGTGTTTATCACATATAGATTTAAATCTCATGAATTCTGCAATTACATCAGAAATTTCTGGCTGCCCTCAAACGCATACAATTCTGGAAGATGTACTTCAGCTTTCCAAGGCGCTGTCTGTGCCTACACCATTCCTGAAAGACTATAACTCGTAAAGGATGTGTGCATCATTTTTTAACAACCTGGATCTAGAATGACAGGAACCAGAGGTTGAATCAGAAATTTAATTCCCAAATTAACCCAATGACCACAGTCAAGGATGGCAGACCTATGCAAACATCATCTGTGCCGTCAGCCTCCTGCTCCTTGTTGAACAGCACTTGAGTGTTGAGCTTGAAAGGCCAACTTTCCTCCTCCTCTCCTCTGACCCCATCACCAACTTCTACTCTCTCTCTCCTCCACTTCCTGCCCCTCTAAGGTCAGCAAGCACAGGACATGGGAAGTTTGGAATGCTAGAGGTAGTAACTATAAAATGAAGCAGCCGTTCCTTCACCTACATGTTTACAACACATTCACCACATATGATGCGATCCCCTGTGATCTTTCCATCAGCCACTGCCTCTGTCCTCTGGAGCAGTCTGAACCCTGACTCTATTTTAAGCAACAATCTCTCCTGGCTATTACTCCTTGGACACAGGAGTAAGATGCACTGGTCAGGAGGACCGTTGTCTTGGAAACCAATTCAAAGCCACCTGTGGAAGATTGCTTCCTTCTTGAAGCACGATCCTGGACCCACATTCTCCAGGTTTCTGCCCTCCACCCCGCCCCACTCTGCAGACCTTTCTTCCTCTTCCTGAGACCCTCAGGGACACGGCATGCACCTTGTCTATTCTAACTCTGAAACTTCTCTCTATAAGACCTTGTCTGTTACCATGAATTCAATTCCTCTTCTGTGCTCAGAGCCCCCACATTTCTATGTCCTGACTAAACCCTTCTCTAGCCAGGTTCCTACCTGACTGTAGCTGTCGAACATTACACATCCCACAAACTTAATCTGACTGAAAAATAAGCCATGACTCTTTACCAGATTCTGCTCAACAAACAGCAAACACACACAACTGCCTCTTCCTCATTGAAAGGCAGTACTCTGTTCATGGTTCTTTACCTCCAAATCTAGGATTCTCTCATATCAAAGACCCAACTCTGCTAATTATACCTTTTTACTATTTCTCAAATGTATCATTTTCTGTCCTCTCCTACTGCCATCACATTGATCTCAACCACAATAATTACAAAGTTGAGTTACAAAGGTAAGTTACAGAGATGAGTAAGATGGACAAGATACATCTTCAATGGAAACTGTATTCAAGTCAGGGAATATGTCCAACCAAAATAAACACATAAAGATAACTTAAAAGAACAGCAATGGAAAAACCACTCTAGGGTAATGGGAAGAGGACAGTGCAGAGGGGGCTGCGTTAGTTGGGGATGGTCAGCAGAGTCCTTTCTGAGCAAGTGACAACCACCCTACACCGCTTTTTAATTTGCTTACTGGGGGACCTTTGGGGAGTGATGAGGTCATGAGGGTGAAGCCTTCATGAATGGGACTAGGACCTTATCAAAAGAATCCCAGAGAGCTCCCTGGCCCCTTCCACTGTGGGAAGACACAGCTAATGGATCACCATCTAAGAACCAGGAAGCAGGCTCTCACCAATGAATTGGCCAGCACCTTGATCTTGGACTTCCCAGCCTCCAGAACTATGAAAAATCAATTTCTGTTGTCTGGAAACCACCCAGTCTACAGTATTCTGTTGCAGCAGCCTGGACAGACTAAGGCAGCTACTGAGTTGCAGAGCTAGGATTTGAATACAGTTAACCGAAGTACAGAACCCATAAACTTAACTTTGATTCTATGTCACCTGATTACTAGGCTGCTTCTATTTAAGCCACCACCATAAATTAACAACTGTGAACATGCCACATAGGAATAACTCTTTGTATCTTAATGGTCCAGCCTCTTCAGCTTTAATCTGATAGTTAAGAGTAAAGGCAGTACATAAAATACATATTGCAAGGTCCTGTGTATTTTTTGGTTCTGATCTTAAGGTCTGACAATCAACTTCCCAGTAGAAAATGTAGAAAAAGAGTCATGAGCATGGTAATTACCATATAAAAACAAAACAGTTGCTCTGCAGAAGCTAAACTAGATCAGGGGAACATTTTATCTGCTAAAACACAATGAGAAGGTCCTCAACAACCTTTTCACATTAATTATAATGAAGTGCTTTTGTGAACTGGGAGACCATTGCCTACTCACCATATGATAATCTGGGAAGACATCAGCTTGATAAATCATCAATTGAATGTGCAGAGCTGGGTTACTGAAAGGCTTCATCTTTTTCACTCTCAAAAATAAGTTTTATAATGTAGAGAAAGGAATAGAAGATTCTTTAGATTTCTTATATCATGAGATTTTTTTTTCCCCCAGAAATACTCTGGAGCATTCATTCTAATTTGCAATGTTATCACTAGAAAACAGAGAAAGTCCATGTTGTGTGTTCCAAATATCTGTATATTGAATTTTATCTTTTTTTTCTTAGTGCTGCACCTGCGGCATATGGAAGTTCTCAGGCTCGGGGTCGAATCTGAGCTGCAGCTGCTGGCCTACACCACAGCCACAGTAACGTGGGATCGGAGCTGCATCTGGGATTTCCACCACAGCTCATGGCAATGCCGGATCCTTACCCCACTGAATAAGGCCAGCGATCAAACCTGCATCCTCATGGATACTAGTTGGATTCATTTCCACTGCGCCACAACAGGAACTCCCTGGATTTGATCATTTTTAACTTTCCTGGTGATAAAGGTTGGACTCCAGTCCCCTTGGCATGGGAAGAAGCCATATTTGGGGAGCTCGTCTAAGCACGGATTTCTTTGCATCTATTCTTCCTTCTACAAGGAAGTGGACACAAGGAGGATTCAAGCTATGATAGGATATCAGTAACAAAGAGTCCTGAAATTTCACTGGCTTGAAACCACAAAGGTCACTCCATGCCCACTCTGAGTGGAATGGTGACCTGGACATATGCTATCACTTCCATCCTCCCCTGACCTCAGATGATGGGGTAGTCATGGTCTAGAACATAGGCCACAGCAGAAGAAAGCTGGGGCACAGATGGGTCTTGCATTTGGTAGTAAATACTCCAGGCTAGAAGTGGCACAGACCGCTGCGCTCAAAATTCATTATCCAGAGCTATTTACAGGCAGTCCAACAACAACAGACTGAGAGGTGCAACTCCATCATGTGCCTGGAGGGG
This sequence comes from Phacochoerus africanus, assembly GCF_016906955.1. Lineage (NCBI taxonomy): Eukaryota > Metazoa > Chordata > Mammalia > Artiodactyla > Suidae > Phacochoerus > Phacochoerus africanus. The sequence continues at coordinate 15,621,663 of NC_062558.1, read as the reverse complement.
AGTGAAAGCCAGCAGCAGGGTCGGGGGGGATGGGGGTGGGAAGTGTCTACCCTCTGTGCTTTTGGAACAAAAACAAGGATCCCTCCAACCATAATCCCTTGAAGACGAGTGTGGATTATGACTTGATCACTGTGACATCTTGAATAGAGAACTAAAGAAGCTTTTTAAAAAGCAAAACTCAGAGTTTCCATTGTGGCGCAGTACGTTAAGAATCTGACTGCAGCGGCTCAGGTCACTGCGGGAGTGTGGGTCCAATTCCCAGCTTGGCGCAGTGGGGTAAAGGATTCGGCATTGCTGCAGCTGCAGAGTAGGTCACAGCTGCAGCTCGGATTCCATCCCTGGCTTGGGAATTTCCATGTTCCCCTGGTGCAGCCACTGAAATAAAAAAAGGAGAAAAATTCACTGCTTTGTAGAAAGAAGGTGTGAATTGATTAGAGGGTGACACAGAAAAAGAAGGTATATCTGGCCTCCAACCCAGAAGTGGTTCAGACCACACTGGGTCAGAGTTCAGTAAAATCAGTTGTAAAAAGAAAGTCCATGCAGCACTCTGAAGTGTTGATTTCACCTCCTAGACAGGTAATAGATTATTTAGATTATAAAGACAGGCAGCCTGCAAGCCAAATTCAGACAAAGGGATAGGTTTGCATGTACTGCACAGGGTCTCAAAAAAGAAAATGATGATGCTTTTTAGTATGAACCACACCTCTCCCGTTAGCCACATAACTCATCCCTACTCATTTGTTCCATCAGACCTGACTCTGTTCACTTATTCGTGCATATGCTCTCTGAAGTCCTCTGATTTTGTGCTAACTCAGGGGAGTAGATGGCTTGTGTGTATCTCAGGCAATTCTTCATGAATCAATTTAATTTTACGCTATTTGTTGTAAGCCAATCAAGTAGCAACAATTTTAGATTATATTCCTTCCCAAACACTTTGGAAGAGTTATAAGTATGGTACCATATGCTGTAGTTGAGAGATCTGTCAAGACACATACCTTCACCTTATTGCACACAGGGGTGGTCAAAAGGGTTGCCTTGGGATGAATACTGTCCTAAACTACACAGATAGATGACAATGCATTAACGGGTGAATATTCATTAGATTACAACCCAGACTTCTAAAATTATAGTAAATTATACTTACTAAATTACCAATTATAACCCAGATTACTACTAATCAATAGTTTCTATAAACTGAAATTTATAATATATTTACAAGCAGCACAGTCTTTAAGAATAAGAAACTGGAATTTCTACTCTGGCACAGTGGGTTAAGGATCCAGTTTTGCCACAGCTGTGGCATAGGTCTCGGCTGAGGCCCGGATTCAGTCCTTGGCACCAGAACTTCCAATGTTGGGTAGAAAAAGAAAGAAAAGGAAAGAAAAGAAAAGAAAAGAAAAGAAAAGAAAAGAAAAGAAAAGAAAAGAAAAGAAAAGAAAAGAAAAGAAAAGAAAAGAGAAATTGATTAAACCAGAATGGAGTTTGAATTCCAACATCTCATGTAAACCAATATGTAGGGACTCTACATGAGTAATATTTCAGAGAGTGAATATTTTGTCAATTATTTTCTCAATCCAAATTTGTGTTCTATTTCAGAAAGAAGTGAAACAAAACATCACAGTGTATTGCCTTTGATTAGCTGCAACAGCCCCCAGGATTGGGTAATTTGTTCTCCACTGGATAACAGTCAGTCCTGGTGGGTTCTCCCAGTTCTTTAGAGTTTCAAGCAAACTGACAAGTAATTCTCGCTGTGGGATGGACAAGAGGCTCAAAGCTCAAAGCCTTTGCTCTGAGTTATATTGAGAGGTTTCCTGCTTGTGCTATGACTTTTCTCCTAGGGATTTTGTTTCACATCACCTTGAATATTTGCTTATTTCTGGACTTGCAACATTCAAATTGCAGTGCATTTCATCCTTCATTTCTTCCTAGTGTAAAAGCCATACAAGAATTTTGCATTTTGTAACATTTACAGGACATTTTATATTAGTTTCTAAATTGAGCTTCATTTAAGACTTAAAGCCAGAAAGAGAAAGGAATAAGGACAAAGGAAGAGAACAAACAATGTTTTAAAAACAGATGTTAAAGGAAAATGGAGCTGATATTCAAATAGCGAAGGAAGTGTTTGCAGGATCGTTTTCTTGGAACAATAGGCAGTGAATGGCCCAGGTTTTGTGAGCTTTGACATTTATCATCCTGGAGGGAAGCTCACAAATGCAGAGTCCTACTGATGTCGTGTTCATACTGATTAAAACCTAGTGAATGAATGATACTTTGAACACAATATTTATTTGCCACAAAGTATTATATTCCATCTCTTTTATTTTAAGAGATGAAATATAATGGAGAATCAAAATAGCAGAAGTGCATTAATTTCAATTGACGAAGTTGATCAATCCTTCCAGATAAGAAGGATGTGATCAAAAAGGCTAAGGCATTTGAAATGTCACTACATTGTCTCTGACTTTTGCTTCAGTTATGGGAGTTTTCCCATAGTCTTCTATAGGATATGACTTGGGATTAACTCTTAGGTAAACCTGTAAAATCTAGTGTCACTGGAAATGCTTCTTAGGTGCATGCTGTTAGTTAGCTACTGGCATTTCTTAATATATTATCTTTTTTTGGCTGCTCAAGTAAAGTTGAATTGTATTAGTGACTTCTCTCTCCTCTGTATTTTTGCAGTGGGGGTTTTATATTTCTAGTGCATCATCTTTATTGTAACCATATACCTTCCCACCCTGTCTCCTCCAAGATCTAACACCTTCATTCATAACTTCAAACAGAAATCAGGAAGACAGATAAAGTCTATAAGGTGTTTCCAACACTGATTTTCAGGGACCAAATTTTTTATTCCCATGGCAAAGGGAGATTTTTACATCTGTTTCTAATCTGTCAGGAAGGTTCATGGTATGATTCTAGGATAAATGTGAATGCAGTGAAGGGAGTTTAAGACATTATTATTTAGGTAAAATTGGCTGAAGGTTGCATATGCATCTTTTGTTTTTAAATTTACATTGATGTCAAAGCCACTGTATTATGTCATTTTGAAAACATTTAAACTTTGTGATTTGATCGCATACCTTTTCCAGTAATGCTATCAGATTTAAGAATTTATGCAATAGCTCTGTCTCTATGGCAACTACAGAGGGCATGCTTGATAATTATTAAATTCAGCTTAATGAGATCTACTGGCACTAAGATCAAATGTAGAACTAGAGATATCCACCAATTGCTATTTTTATTATAGGACCCACCTATGTCTAGCAATTACTTATTTATCAGTGATAGAAAAAAATACTTATAGAATTGAATAATATTCATATGAATTTTACCTCTTGGTTTAAAAAAAAAGGGTAAGAATAAGTGATTTTTTCCATTTTCTGTGTCTTTTTTTTCTCTCTTTCCCTAAGTGAATGTAATATGGAACAAAGTTATTAATATATTCAAAGAAAAATTTTTAAAAATTAAATATATCAGAACTTGATAAATCAACTATGCTTTAATAATAATAAATATATATATATTGCATTAAATATTGTATTATTATTATTATTATTTTGTCTTTTTAGGGCTGCACCCTCAGCATATGGAGGTTCCCATACAGTTCCCAATTGGAGCTGTAGCTGCTGGCCTGCACCACAGCTCACAGCAATACCGGATCCTTAACTCACTGAGCGAGGCCAGTGATTGAACCGGTGTCCTCATGGATCCTAGTCAGATTGTTTCTGCTGAGCCATGATGGGAACTCCCAAATATTGCATTCTAAAGTTAAATTTATTTATTAACAATTTTGTCACTTGCATCATATTTGTACTGAATCTCAAGAAATTTTAGTTAACTGTACTTTGAATATATGTCAGAATCTTGTCTTTAAATGATAAGGATCAAAACATTATTGACAGTAACAGTTATCAATAGGAAAACCTGATTACTATGCAACCCTCTCTTCTCCATTTAATTACGCTGATATTTACAACTCACTCTCCTTTAAAACTGAAGGGTATTTTTTTTTTTTTTAGAAGCATGAGGACGCATTTTTTGGGGAAGAATGAGATCTAATTAGGAAAGAACACAATAGTGAATACAAGTCCTTCATTTTTCTTTCTATCCCATGCCTTTTCAGTGTAACGTCACATAGATCTCCATGTCCACACAATCATGGTATCCAAATATAAATAGAGTAGTTTGATTTATATTTTCTAATAGCTGTATACTCATTTCTAGAGTTGGGGCCTTTACAAAGAATAATAACTTAATATAAAAGCTCTTGTTGTGTTTTTAAGAACCAATATTTTTATTATACTGTAAGGTAGATACAAGCAATATTTAAATTGTTTCATTAATTTGGTGATTTTCAGGGAAAAATATTATTTTACATAGGTAAAGAGTAATTCAATTGAGTTTTTACATTATCTTTGAGAAAGATAAAAAAAAATGACATACTCTTGCCTTTTAAGTAAAACTACTAAGTAGACATTTACAAGCTCACATTGTCTTTAAATATCTGCACAATATTTACTCAACAGATACATATTATGTACTGACTTGGGCTCTGAAGATAAAACTATGTAAAAGATATTTTGTCCTCTCAAAAAGCCACTTTTAATGGGTGTCACAAACTGAATGGGAAAAATATTGCCACATAGCATACCCAGATCTTCCCAGAGTTCCCTATGGCAACTCTTTCCAGCATCATAGTTTACGAATAAAAATTATATTTTGTCCCTCCAATGACTATCTCTATTCTTAGTGTTACATCTCCATACTTAATAAAAAAAATATAATTCCCTCAATGCCAAGATCTTAACCAGATATTAGAGTAAATCAAATATATATTCAAAAATAGTTCAATGATGAATACTATCCATTCTTTTACCCCTGATTAAACCCTAATTCTCCCAAGGAGGATTAATTTTCCACACCTAAAACAAACAAACAAACAAACAAACAAAAACAAACACAAAAAGCTGGGAATCTCAGAGTTTGGGAGAAAAGTTTTGGGGTAAGCAGGTCTCACCTTTAATTAATCTAACCTACTCTGTGTAAGGGGGAGAGATGGCCCTAGAAGAGAGAAGGGGAAGGGGAGATTTTGAGTAAGTATATTCAAAGAAAAAAAAAATTTTTTTTTGGTCTTTTTGCTATTTCTTGGGCCGCTCCCACAGCATATGGAGGTTCCTACACCAGAGCCACAGCAACGCAGGATCCAAGCCGCGTCTGCAACCTACACCACAGCTCACAGCAACATCAGATCCTTAACCCACTGAGCAAGGCCAGGGATCAAACCTGCAACCTCATGGTTTCTAGTTGGATTCGTTAACCACTGAGCCACGACGGGAACTCCAAAAATTTTTAAAAATTAAATTAAATATATTGAAGGAGGAAGGCCAATCACAAATAACATCTTCTTCCCCCGACCCCTTCCTTTCACTCTGGTCTGCTTCCCTACACAGCTGTAGTTTACTCCTTGAAGTCTGAGGCCAGGGGTGTCCCCTGTGAGAACTTTGGAAGCTCTTTTTGACAATTCCATGCAGCTGTTGTAAACATCTCAAGGTTAACATGTTCAGCCATAGAGTAGTTACTTCCCTCAACCTTCCCCGTGAATAATTATTACCACTCTGTGCCCAGGTACTCCTCTGAAGGCTATTTTTGATTCTCGCCTTTCCCTTAATCCTCAACGTCCAGTTCATAAGCAAATCCTATTTTACCTCCACAAAGATTTTCTCAAAACAAAAAAACTACCCCTTTCTAAATCCATCTGCTACTCTCCATCTCTGCTGCTACTAATCTAGCCAGACCAACCTCTGCTCTGAACAATAGTTTTCTTAGTAGTTTCTCTGCTTCCATTTTTATCTCTTCTTCTCTTTTTCAAGGTTAGGAGCTGAACTGAAGCTGCAGCTGCAGGCCTACATCACAGCCAAGGCAATACCAGATCTGCAACCTATGCCAAAGCATGCTGAATGCCAGATCCTTAACCCACTGAACAAGGTCAGGGATCAAACCTGCATCCTCATGGAGACTATGTAAGGTTCTTAACCCACTGAGCCACAATGGAAATGCCCCATTTTTATCTTTTCTATCTGATCTTCACATCAGATAGTCAGAATGATTGCTCTTCTTATTAAGATCCTTCTGAAATCCATCGGAAATAAACTTAATCCTTACCAAGCTCTACAAAACACTTCACAATTTATCTCTAGGAGCACCACCATTTTTCCTCACTCACTCTCCTCCCAACACACAATGTTAGGAAGTGCTCCTAAAGTTTTACAACTTTGAAAAACTGCTGTCAATAGGATGCCTGTCACCTTCTTCTGGCCACCTAATTAAGGCACTGTGGAAATGCCAGATTGCTCCCTGAGCTCCAAGAAATGAATCACAGGAGTCTTCTTGATTTGGGCTATTACATGTTGATTTACGACACTGTCAAGGCCAGTGCAGCAGGAAACATCAGAGAGGAATCTCAAGTCTGAGTTCAGAAGGTGCTGGCTGAAGCACAATCTTTGAGACTTTCTACTTTGAGCATTACTTGACCGATTTCCACAGTCCTTCTTATCTACAGGAGATGCATTGGCACAGAGCCTGGATACAACACTAAAGAATCATCATAAATTAGTGATTTATTGTTTCTTCCTCCCGTGTCTGATAATCCCCTATTGTTTTCCTGGATTTAATTTTGTTTTCCTCCTCACTAGATTTTGTCAGTAGGAGAATGGTGGATGTTTCTGTGGCAAGATTTTCAGGCATCTGAAGGTACTTTTGTGAGGTTGAGACTAGCAGATCTTAAGGGGTACAGTTTCACATTTCTCTTTCCAAAGGCTAGTGTGAGACCTCAGCCCTTGCCTTTCCAAATTACAGAATCAGGACTTCATTTTTCAAGGGATTTTCTACTCTTTTGAATGAGGTCATCCAATAGGATAATTCTTATTTATTCTAGGACTTCAGCATCTGCCCTTCTGGATTCTCATGTACATAACTGCTGTACATAACCCATTCCTTAACTATCACAAAGCCCAAGATGATAGAATCACCAACTCTTAAGATATCAGTTCTAATCAATCCTTTTTTGTGAGTCAAAATTAAATCTGCTTTCATATTTCCAGTGTCTCTATGACCTGCGAGATGGAAAGGCTTCATATACATTTATGTGTGTAATTAAGCTCATGATTGAAAATTTATTTCCTCCCTGAGATCATGGTGAAATGAATGCCTTTTTAAAAACATTTCTTAAGAAAAAGTATAGTCATCCCAGAACTTTCTTCCCTCTTTTTTTTTTTAAAATATGTCTCCATTCTGCTTTTTTAAAAAATGTATTGCCTTCTTAATTTTATACTTCCTGCACTCAAACCTCCATGCTCTCCCAATTCTGTTTTAATTTCTGTTTCCAAATGCTTTTACGCTATGCCTCACAGAAGCTGTAGCTACCTGAAATGGAACACTTTGTGCTCTTCTTTCTGGTTAACAATTTACGGAATGGATGAGTTTTCATTTCTGTATAATTCATGAAGAAAATCAATGACTAAGCCAGCAATTTCTTTTTTTTTTTTTTTAGGGACTCAATAAAAACGTTTAATTACACTTGAAAGACTTCATACAGTGCAACAGTGAATGTTCGCTGTTAATATTCACAAGAGTCCACTGCATCAAATGTTAATTGCATCTGTATTTTTATTCCCCTGTGTCCTCCAATCCTCCCATCAGGTTTCCGGTCTTGAGCCAGAAATTTCTTTTACAAATTGACTATGGTATTTCAACTATTACTCAGAGCCCTTTGGACATTTATATGTATATAAATAAGCACTTAATCTTATAAGTAGATTTACAATTTTGACTTGGACAATATTTTATAAAACACTAGTTGATATGGATCATTTTGAAAATGCAATTATGTGTTAATAAAAGTAAACCTTATTTTGAAAGCCAACCATTAAATCTTAGCAGGGCAGAGTGAGCATCGTTAAATATCAAGTTCTTCCGATATTAAGTAACATTTTTTAATGATAAAATGTTCTACCACCAACTTTTATTTATTGACATTTGAATTGAATAAGAGCATGTAATTCATAGTAAGGGGTAAAGAAGCCATGGGAACAGATTTATAATTTACTTGGCGTGGCAGGGAGAGAGCATCAAATACAGAAGAAGTTAATATAATTTTATTACATTAACATATATCATTGTAATGAAATGTTACAAGAACAGTGAAGTTTGTTGGACGCTAGACAGGATTAGTTAATTTAGATAGTAGAAGATTCTTTCTTAGAAGTCATTCAGGAAAAGAAAATAATTTTCTATTGCTATTCTGCAAAATGGATGAAAAGGGCTTCCAGGAGTTCCCGTTGTGGTGCAGTGGTTAACGAATCCGACTAGGAGGTTGCAGGTTCGATCCCTGCCCTTGCTCAGTGGGTTAACGATCCGGCGTTGCCCTGAGCTGTGGTGTAGGTTGCAGACATGGCTCGGATCCTGCGTTGCTGTGGCTCTGGCGTAGGCCGGCGTCTACAGCTCTGATTAGACCTCTAGCCTGGGAACCTCCATATGTCTCGGGAGCAGCCCAAGAAATGGCAAAAAGACAAAAAAAAAGAAAGAAAAGGGCTTCCTATGTTTTATTTTAGTACATCTTTTGAAAAGAAATATTGGGTCTTTTACAAACTCCATAGAGGAAACAGTTTTATTTTAATTCTGGCAGTTCATAATGGAATAAAATATTAAATAAATATATTAGATAAGCTTTTCTTCTTATTGACCTATGGCTATTCAGAAGCCAGAAGAAACACACACACGCAAATAATAAATACTACATTTGGCCCAGGATGTAAGACTTTGGGCATTTTACTACCATATTTGTAGGAGTATAATTGCTACAAATTTTTCTGAGGGTAAATCTGGCATTGCATATCCGTGCAGACAGCTATCAATGCAACAATTCCAGTTTTAAGAAGTTATAGTGAGAAAATGATACAAAATGTACATAAAGCTTTACATGTCTGCATATGTGTGTATACACACACATATATTCATGTATATAACACTCATTACATAAGTGTACATCATTGTGTTAGTCCTAACACTGATTAAGTAGATTATTATGACACATTTATACAATGGCATATCATGCTGCTCTTTAAAGCTACCTTGGAATTCCCGTCATGGCTCAGTGGTTAACGAATCCGACTAGGAACCATGAGATTGCAGGTTCGATCCCTGGCCTTGCTCAGTGGGTTAAGGATCTGGCGTTGCCTTGAGCTGTGGTGTAGGTTGCAGACGCGGCTCAGATCCCGCGCTGCTGTGGCTCTGGCATAGGCCGGTGTCTACAGCTCTGACTGGACCCCTAGCCTGGGAACCTCCATATGCCGCGGGAGCGGCCCTAAAAAAGACAAAAATAAATAAATAAAAATAAAAAAATAAAGCTACCTTATGAGTTCAACTTACATACATGTCTGATATATTTCTAAATGTTTAAAAATATATAGATAATAAATTCTGGAGTACATAAGAGTATTATTGATGTTTAAATAATTGCGGGTCATAACACAAACTGCAAGCAAATGATCATCGGTTCGTAGAGTTTTTTCCTTCACCTATTTCTCTGTTTTATAAGTTTTTTCTGCATTGGTTCTACATGACTTGAAAAACTGGTAATAAATACAGACCTTCCTCAATTTATGAATGTGCTCAGAACACTTCCATGAGCCCACAGCTGGGCAAAATCATGTAATACAAAGGCTCTTTTACAATAAAGTGTTGACTATCTCATGTAATTTACTGAATACTGTCCTGACAGTGGAAAATGGAATGGCCATCTGGGAATGGAGGGCTGTGAGCATATCTGTTGTTTACCCTCCTAATCACATGGCTGACAGGTACCACTGCTGCAGTGACCCCCCACAGGAAAGTGGATCAGATTACACATTGCTGGCCCAGGAAAAGATCAAAATTCAAAATTCGAAATGTGGTTTCTACTGAATGCCTATCACTTTCACACCATATAAAAGTAAAAAAAAAAATCGTAAGTTAAATGACGGTGAAACAGGGGCTGAGTATAAATACTATTGAAAAAAGATCTGGCAAAAATAGATAATACATATATTAGTGCAAATATGTGTATAAGCCCATTTAGTGCACTCACCTTTGGTAGGGAAGCTCGTGATCCTGAACTCTGTGTGGTCATAGTCAGCACCGTGGTTATTCCCAAAGCCACCCTGGCAGGAGCAGCATCCATATTGATCCAGAATGAAACCCAGGATAGAATAACGATCAGGAGACTGGGAATGTACATCTGAATCAAATAGTATCCCATTTGTCGTTCAAGATGGAATCGAACTTCTATACAAGTAAACTTTCCTAGTTGGTTGCAAAATAAATGCAGCAATTGGTAAAAAGAGGTCTTTGTTATTGCATCAAATGTTACAATATTGTTTTCATCATAATTTTGCCCTGAACATTTCTGTTATAATGAAATGGGATCCTAAATCACACAAGCAAATTGGTTTCTGAAAAAAATGTTTTCTCATTTTTCTGTTAGCATCTAGAAGCAACGTAATATTAAGAGTGTACTGGTTCAGAAAATAATATATAACCTTCTTCACATTTGATTAGCACCTCATACTTGTCAAAGTACTCAAAGGTCTACTATCTCACTGGATTCCTGTCTGCTTTTGCCATTTCTATTAACCACTGTACCTTGAAGTTCTAGCCGGGATAATTAGGCAAACAATTAAATAAAAGCCATTTAGATGGAAAAGAAAGTAGCAAAACAACCTCTGTAGGAAGAAGCCATTACCTTGTACTTAGAAAATCCTAAAGAATTCACTAAAAATCTACTTGAGCTGAAGAGTTCAGCAAGGTTATAGAATACATTAGCAGTATAAAAAAATCAATTGTGCTTCTACGCACTAGCAATGAATAACCCAAAAATTAAATTGAGAGAACAATTCCATTCATAATAGAACCAAATCAAATATGTAGACATAAATTTAACAAAAACATGTAAAACTTCTACACTTAAAATACAAACCATACCTGAAAAAAATTAAAGAAGATCGAAATAGACAGTCATTTTAAAGTCATCAATCAAAAGACTAAATATGGTTAAGATTGCAATACTTCCTATATTGATCTACAAGTTTATTGCAGTCTCTATCAAAATCCCAACTGGTTTTCATGCAGAAATTGACAGGCTGATCTTAAAATTAGTATGAAAGTGCAAGGGACCTAAAATAGCCAAAATAGCCTTGAGGGAAAAGAAGAACAAATTTGATGAACACACACTTCCCAATTTCAAGACTTGCTACAAATCTACAATAATCACAAAGTGCAATACTGTCATTAAGTAAAGATTTACATATCAATGGAATAGAATTTAAAGTCAAGAACTGACCATTTATGGTCAATCGGTTTTAAGACTAAGACTATTCCATAGGGAAAGAATGGGCTCTTCAACAAGTGGTACAGGGAGAATTTTGCTTTCTGGAGTTTTCTGTAATTTTTTTTCTAAATATTTTCAATCCTCAGTTGGTTGAATCTTTGGATGTGGAGCCAAAGGATATGGAGGACTGACTGTACAGTGAAAGGTCAGGTTACAGTTTTGGAAAATGTTGAGTCCAAGAGGAATCACAGTTACTGTAGGAAGATGACAGGAGCTGATGCTAGTGGGAGGCTAGGCGCTCACCACGTTGGTTGGAGCGATGCCTCAATTCTAGGCAGTTTAAGGGCATCTGTAGGGGTAGGTCAGGCAGTTAGAAGAGACCATGCCAGCTAAGAGAAGTGGACAGATAACATGAATGTACAAGTCTTTCTTTCAATCCTTGATGTTGATGACCATATCTGATATCTCTCCTCAAAAGTAAAAGGCTATGGTGTCAGTGTGAGCAGTAGGTGTTTAGTTACAATGTCTTGAAATGTGTGAAATTGTGGCCAAAAGAAAAATTTAAGTAACGGAAGCCTTTACCAAAAAAATCAATCTCTTTCATTTGGTTAGCAAAAACACTGTTTATAGCTCAAGGAGGGTGAAAAAAGTACATTCTATTGCTCACACAGAAATTAAAGAAGCATTTCTTGAAATATCATTACTATTAACTATGGGCTTTTCACAAAAAAAAGAAATTATTTAAATATAACTGAACACCAAGAATTTCTTCAGTTCTATACAAACCCATTATATAACAATAGGCAGCAAGTGAAAGCTTCTGTAAGTTTCAAAGGCATCCATTCTCTGCTCCATGACCATAAAAACACTGAGCTATATAAGTTGTTAAGATAATTAACTGAGCACCAGAATTAAGAAACATCAGAATATCATAAAACCTCAAGTCGTGTGACGAAGAATACACAAGCCCTACCTGTGTTATAATGTTTAGTGCAGTATCGTAAATCTTTCTCTTCTTTCAACAGAAACTGGGGCAGAGTGAGTCCTTCTGCCACTTGCACAGGTGCCTCGTCTTGCCATTCAAAAATGAGGTCGTTCATTGTGTACCCAACTAGGCAAAACATAATAAAAACATTTGTGGCATAAAAGGTCATTCAAAGAAGTGAAATTTTTAAAAGATCACTTACACAGTCCACATAAAATGGCAAGACTAAACAGTGTCTCTTTTTCTTTTTTGGCTACCCCATGGCATATGGATTTCCTGTGCCAGGGATCAATGCTGGAGCCCTTCACCCACTGTGCCGGGCTGGGGGTCAAACCTGTATCCAAGGTTGCTTCAGAGATGCTGCTGATCCTGTTGCGCCACAGCAGGAACTGCCAAACCATGTCATTTTAACTCTATTGATTGAGGGAGTTCCCACTGTGGCTCAGTGGGTTAAGAACCCAACATAGTACCCGTGAGGATGCAGGCTTAATCCCTGGTCTTGCTCAGTGGATTAAGGATCCAGCGTTGCCACAAGCTTCAGGGCAGGTCTCAGATGCAGCTCAGATCCAGCGTTGCTGTGGCATAGGCATGCAGCAGCAGCTTGGATTCGACCCCTAGCTGGGGAACCTCCATATGCTGCTGATGAGGCCATAAAAATAAGTAAATAAATAAATAAATAAACTTAAAAAACCTCTAGTGATTGAACTACGCCTTGCACAATTCCAGTCTACTGAAGTCTATTCATATGTAATATTTATCAAATAACGTAAGAATATGATAGATGCAAATTATTGCCTTTGGAATGGATAAGCAATGAGATCCTGCTGTATAGCACTGGGAACTATATCTAGTCACTTATGATGGAGCATGATGGAGGATAATGTGAGAAAAAGAATGTGCGTGTGTGTGTGTGTGTGAGAGAGAGAGAGAGAGACTGGGTCACTTTGCTGTACAGTAGAAAATTGACAGAACACTAAAAGTCAACTATAATGGAAAAAAATAAAAATCATTTTAAAAAAAGAAAATGAAGGAGTTCCCATCGTGGCTCAGTGGTTAATGAATCCAACTAGGAACCATGAGGTTGCAGGTTCAATCCCTGGCCTGGCTCAGTGGGTTAAGGATCCAGTGTTGCCATGAGCTGTGGTGTAGGTCGCAGACGCGGCTCGGATCCCATGTTGCTGTGGCTGTGATATAGACCGGCGGCTACAGCTCCGATTATACCCCTAGCCTGGGAACCTTCATGTGCTGTGGGTGTGGCCCTAGAAAAGACAAAAAAAGAAAAAAAGAAAATGCAGTAGGCTAATAATACATAAGATATGGCATGTAGCCACCTTAAAGGACATGCATATACATTCTTTTCTGGGAAAGAGCAGCTACTGTATTAACTCAACAATTTATTTTGGTTCCACCGGTTAGACCTCCCCTCACATTTTCTCAAATTATTCAGAACCCTTTCAACAAAACCTGAAATTGAAACTGGTTAGGAAATGACCTCAACTATAACATCCATGGAAGGAACAAGATCTTGATCTAATCATTAACTATTTTAGTTTATAGCACCTGCTTTTATGTCCCAAGTCCCAAGATGGGCAAAAGGATATTTTAGATAGAAATGTCTGCTATTCAGAGAGTATCAGAGTACAAAGAAAACCCATGTGGAATTCTCTGTGGAGGAATAAACTCATAACATCAGCGAGTTCAGAATTGAATTAACTAATGTATTTAAGAATAAGCTAGCATCTTTCGGTAAATTAAAACGTCATCTCTCTCTCAAGGATCTTATCTAAGAAAAGCAGAATTTTATCTTTTTCTTCCCTCTGAGTGAGAAGCTGTTGAAATGCATACTCGAAGGCTAGTACAGAGAGGGACTCAAAGTGCAGGGACCCTATAGGAGAAGACTGTCGTCAGAATTCACAACACCCTGGAGGTAGGAACAGAGGACGCACAGTCTGGCCCCAGAGCTGAGTCAAGGGGTCGGTAAAGGAAGCAGAAGCTCTGAAGCTCTGGGTGCATGAAGCAGCAAACCAGGCAAACTGTCCCAAACAATCCTCTGGAAGGTAACATTGCAGGGAAGAGACTGTGCAAATGATTAGCAACAGCAAATGTGGAGCAGGTTAAGCTGGACACAATGAAGTGTGTGGAAGGGAACTGATTTCCCCTGCCCCTCCCACAATACCTAGAAAAGAACATTCTGGAAAGAGTTGAATTTGATCTAGCTGTGGTGAAGGTGACTGGAGCCAGACCCCTAATCCCCACCCCGACCTGACCCTTGGGCTCACCTCACAGCACCCACTCCACTGGCAGTGGGGAGGGTGGTGGCAAGGGCATCTGTGGTTACAGGGTCTCCTTAGACCTTTTGGGATTCTGCCATCCACGTTTTAGCAGTAGCACCGCCAGTGTGATGGCTTGTTATGGAGCAAACGCTCTTTGGTAGAGGTTGTCAAGTTTCTTCAGGCTAAAGACACACCTGAGTTCTGGCTCCAGAACAGAGAAGGGAACCTGCAGGTCTGTCCTCTAGACCACTGGCCTTAGAACACATGTTTGACATGCTTCCACTGGGACATATTTCACTTGATATTAATATTGTATTAACACTTTGGTGGCTGATAATAGAAGGCTTTTACTCTTATTTGTAAGTCTTGTGATATATCCATTGTAAATACCATTTTGCCTCGAGAGAAAAGAGATGCATATTTCTCAAGGATCAAAAGATAGTAAAGGAGGCACTGATTCTTATTTACTCCCAGGTAAGACAGGTACCCTAGACTTCCATACATGCAACCCCTAAAGACAAAGTATGTGAGCTATTTCCCAGTTTAGACAGCTACATGGAAAAAAGAACTGAAACCCTGTTTTGTTTTTAGAGTCTAAATTCTTCCTAGGGTCTTTGGTGGAAAGAAACTAGCTCTTGAAATGCCCTCAAAACCAAGCCTCAGTTAGTCTTGGATGCAATTTACAGGCCACGTTACTCAGCTTGCTCTTGTATGACATTGTCATCCACACTAAGAGATTTAGTCCTGGGCATTTCCTAATCAAACTATGCTACTTCCTGAAGGTGCATAAAATATTTAAGTTTGAAACCAGAAGGAAAATAGTAAGGTGCTAAGTTTAGGTGGTAATGCCTTTATTCTAAGTAACTTACTGGATGTTCAAGGAAAACAACTAAATGCTAATTTTGCCTCAACAAGTCTTCAAACATAACTTTAAAATATCAATACTCTTCTACACAGTTCACAGTGTTTTAGCATCCTCATGCTTTTGGTTGGCAGAACTTTATACAATTCTGAGAACTGTCAAGGTGAACAGACTGGCTAATGAGATTAAGCTCTGTGTTGAATCTCCTTATACCATAACGAGTTTCACCACAAAGAATATTTTATGGAGGAAACAGATACATTAACCCTGCCTTCAGCTAACAATCTCATATGGTAGCTTCGGGGAAATGTGCACACCAATGGCTCGATGCAACACAAATTTGTTTATCCAACAAGTATTTATTAAGCACTGACTGTATGTAAGGCATCCTATTGGGCTTCAGGGTGAGAGGTGTTAGAGAGAAAATAAATAGTTTAGGGAAAGTGCTAAGTGTTTTCAGAAGAGGATCTATGATTCTATTGCAGCCTCATGTGAGTTGGACTTTGAAAAAAGGCAAGTCCTGCATAGCAAGAATGTGAGAGAAAATGAGGCACTCAAGCAAAGGAAGTAGTATAATTAGCTGAAAGAAACTGCAAACTCCCAAGGTTTATAACAGGAATAGCAATAGCTTCATTTGTCTAGAGCCAGTTTGCATGAAGAAGCATATGGAATGAAAACATAAATTAATGTAAGATTATGTAAAATTTAAGCTCCAGGTTGAAAAGTTTTCTTTGTTGTTGTCGTTTTTTAATTTCCTGTGGGCAATGATAAACAATTGAAATCTTTTGAGCAAGCGAGTGACGTGACAAAAATTGTACTTTAGAAACATTACTCTAGAAGGCTCCTTTCATGGGATTCACAAAGTCCAAACTGCTTTCGTATTCATAAAACATTATTTGCCTTTTTCATTGTGTTGACGTTTGCCCAGATGGTGAAAAAACAATAAGTAAAACTCCTAGTGCTTCAGCGTAATTAAAAGTAGTGGCACCAAACTGTGCTGGTGGTTACTGTATTCTTACTACCATAACTTGCAGTACAAACAATGCCACTTTTATTTAAGAACAAACCTTGATGAAGCAGTAATAATTACAATCTTATTAAATTTTGACCCTTATATAAATATCCTTTTAATATCCTGTGTATCAAAATGGGAAGTATAGACAAAGCACTTTAGTCGCATACTGTAATGCGATGATTCTTTGAAGGGAAAGCACTGATAGGATTGAGTTGTGAGTAAGCTAGCTGGGTTTTTTGAAAATATCCTTTTTACTTTAAAAAATATAAATGGCAAACTGTGGTTATTATTATTAGGTATGCCCCATTTTTTTTTTTTGAAAAGAAAGGAAGTGTGTAAACCTCTCAGGTTGAGGGAAATATCTCACAGTATTTATTGTCAATGATAGACTTTGAGCTTTCAATTCAACATTAGAATTTTGGAAAAACTGTTTTTCCAAATACTTAAAGATTTTTTGATGAGCTCAATGTTGATATTAACAAATGTGACCTTTCGATAGTCTATAATGTCATGTGTCAATGTTTGGAATATCTGAATAACTCATTAAGCTAATGTTTTCCAAATGACCAAAGCATGATGTTAAAAATCATGCATAAGTAAAAGATCCATTCAACATTCAAGACAAACAAACAGATTTTAATCTACAAGAGAGTTCGTTGAAAAGTGTACAGCAAAGTAATTCAGTTACATACACATTTTTTCCAGGTTATTTTACTGTGCTTAACTGTACACCTTAACATAAAATTGTAAATCAACTATACTTCAATTTAAAAAAAGAAGATTTCATTGTATGGTTTCCAATTTCACACTGCAACTAACCTTTAGGGAATTACCACCTTCAGAAAAGAAGGTTTTTTTTTTATTTCACATTACAGAATTTCTTTCTTTTTAAAGGCTGAACAGTATCCCATTATATGTATATACCACATTTTCTTTATCCATTCATCTGTCAATGGACATATAGGTTGCTTCTATATCTTGGCTATTGAGAACAGAGCTACAACAAACACAGCAATGGTAATATTTCTTCAAGATCCTCACTTCGAATCTTGTGATAAACAGAAATAAGATCACTGGATCACACAGTAGTCTTATTTTTAATTTTTGCAACATCGCGGATGAAGCTTGAAATGTGCTAAATGAAATAATCCAGTCATAGAAAGACAAATACTGGATGATTTCACTTATATGATGTATCTTAATCAAATTCATAGAATCAAAGAATGGAATGTTGATTACCAGGGGCTGAAGGATAGGGAAATGAGAATTACTATAATCAACGAGCATAAAGTTTTAGTCAAACAAGATAAATGAGTTCTAGAGATCTGCTGTATAACCTTCTACTTACAGCCAACAATATTGTATTGTACACTTAAAAATCTGTTAAGAAGGTATCTCTCATGCTAAGTGTTCTTAACACAATAAAATAAATTGAATTTTAAAAAGTTAATTTGCATTCTTGAAAAGGTAAAGAAAAAACTCATTCTTTGTCAATGGCTCTTCAGGAATAAAGTCAGAGGTAATATTTCAGTAGATCATTTTGTTAAAATTGGAAATTTTATGCACACACACACACACACACACATATATACATATATATGAGGTTAAAGAACTTTTCAAAGTCTCAGGTCTAAGTCCCTGACAAATAGCTATGCCACAGTCTTTGCTTACATCTCAAGTCAGTAGAGTAGCCATCTCTGACCATCTTATAAAATACTTTTCCTCCAATAAGTTTACATTAGCCTTTTCCTGAATATTTTTCCCATTGAACTTACTTGGCTTTACCAGATGCAGTATATAGCCACCAAGTTTTAATTTTATTTACTATTTAGCCTCTTAGAGTTTAAACTTTATGAAAGTAGAGGTTATTCTTTTTTAATCACTGGCATATTTTTCCAGTACCTAAAATAAAAATAGTATGTATCATGTACCAGGAGCTTGAATATTTCAATTAGATGAGATTGGGCGCATTCACGGTGGTATGGCCGTAGACTGAATATTTCAATTAGAAATAGATAAAGGGAAAGGAAGAAGAAGATTGTGTGTGTGTATGGGGGTGGGGGGTGGAAGGGAGTGTATCTGACTAGTTTATTTGGGGTATATCGAGTTTAAGAAGCTAGCAGGAGATGCAGGTGTTTCTAACAAGTTTGAACATTGACTCATATGTGAAAATTATTGAAATCATGGGTCTATACATTGAAAGTGAACTCAGGATTGAAGACATAAGTTTGAGAGTCACGGAGTTACCATCGTGGTTCAGTGGGTAATGAACCTGTGTAGTATCCATGAGGACTCAGGTTCGATCCCTGGCCTTGCTCAGTGGGTTAAGGATCCAGCGTGGCCATGAGCTGTGGTGTAGGTCGCAGATGTAGCTCTGATCCTGGGTTGCTGTGGCTGTGGGGTAGGCCAGCAGCTATAGCTCCAATTGGACCCCAAGGCCTGGGAACCTCCATATGCTGTGGGTGCGGCACTAAATAGACAAAAAAGTCAAAAACCACAGAGAAAGGTGATGACAGAAAAGTAATAAACAAAATAGGAAGTTCAATAAGGCATATTCCAGCTAAATGTATGTAAGTTAGAATTGTTCTAAAAGAATTTGACAGTGGAATTGATAAGGTAGCAAGTTTCCCTCAAGCCAAGGCTGGGGAATGATCTGTTAGGAATGTTATGAGACCCTTAATCTTGGTGTTGGTTAAAATAGATGAAACTCCAAAGCCTTATCCAGCCCTCTGATCTGATGATAGAATTGAATATACCCTTACCCATCTATCTAATTAAAATACACTATAAAACAAAGAATAGGAAAGGATTAGGCGCATAAACAGAAAGACTGATCAAAGGAATCAAAGATAAAGTTTAGAGATAGGGAGTCCCCTTTATGGCTCAGTGGTTTACAAACCCCACTAGGATCCATGAGGATGCTGTTCGCTCCCTGGCCTCACCCAGTGGGTTAAGGATCCAGCATTGCCATGAGCTGTGGTGTAGGCTGCAAATGCTGCTCAGATCCCGAGTTGGCTGTGGCTGTAGCTCTGATTCAACCTCTAGCCTGGGAACTTCCATATGCCTCAGGTGTGGCCTTAAAAAAGCGGGGGAAAAAAAAAAGTTTATAGAGAGATTGAAGTACCTTGAGCATTAAAAAGTTGTGCTAACTGCATGTAGCACTGCAATGGAGTGGGAGGGGGTAAGTAGAACATCAGATGGACCACAGCAATGTGAATATCGGTGGTGTTGGGAAATAAGAGGTAGGTGTCATCTTAAAAGATGAAGAAAAGATTTCTGGAGATTGAACTTCTTCTTTTTTTTTAATTTTTTTTAAAATTTTTTTTGTCTTTTTTTTTTTTTAGGGCCGCATGCACAGCATATAGAGGTTTCCAGGCTAGGTATTCATCCTTGGTATTCATTTCACAAAACACGTTGATGATGAATGTGCAACCCGAACAAAGTAGTGTTTATATTTAACATTAACAAAAGGGGCAAGAGGGGTGGCACTGTCCACATAAAAGCCACAAGACAAAAATGAAAACATTTCAGCATCTATTTCAAAAGATATGGCCCTTTAAGAAAACTGCCCAAGATGATCACTTGATAAATGCATTTGCAGGAGGAGCATTTACATGTCATTCTATGAAAAATGAGTTTTAATTTAGATCAAAGGGTTATGTTCTGAATTAATTTGACTTTTTCGATTTCAAGTTTTCTTGGAAAAGTGCATAACAGGAAATTTGCAAGCAATTAAATGATGTCAGGTTTGTTTCAGTGTCTTTCCTGCTTCAAAGAGAAAATTGGTTAAATTAATTTTAAATAGGTTTGATTTTTAAATCCAATTCTATAATCAAGGTAAGACTTTTGGAATTATATTTATTGAGGATAATATACATGATGTTGTAAATTCTATTGTAAAGTCTCTCCTAAATTAATTTTAAAAGTTCAACATTGAAAATAAATGTCACTTGTTTATGACGGATCTGAATAAAATATATTTTGGAACTCATCACTGTGGTAAAAATTAGGTTCTTACTAAATTAAAAAATCCATGGAAGTACAGTATTCTTAAGATTAGTAATGAAGCATATATGATTTTACATCCAAAAATTTTGTTCCGTTTCATTATCTGAAAAGAAACTGTAGTTGTTAAATTTTACATTTTTATATGAACACAGAGTAACCAAACTATAATTCTGCATGTGACAAAGCCGATGCTAAATTAAAAATTATAGTTCATCATGGCATAACATGTTTTCTCTACTTACTGATTGTCACCAGTTATTATTTTTTTTAATTTGAACATGTGAAGAAGTACTTTACAAATAAACTTGTATATTCCACAATTGTATTGCACTTTCAGTCAACAGGTTCTCTAAATTTTGGATGCATTTGTTCAAAATCAGCTGGAAATAGCTAATCAAATTATTTTATGAATGGAGCACTTAAATGTTAGATTCTGAAGCTTTTTATCAAATAGGAATTATAAATGTGACGTTTCTAAAAGGAACACATTGAGATTAATCCCCACAATATAAAGGGGGAAATAGTAAGGTCTCAAATGATGTACAATAATTTTTTTTTATTTAATAACTGTGCTTTGGAATATTTTAACTTTTAAGAAGAAATATATTGATGGACTGCTGGTTTTTAATTAGATGACTTGAATTGAAATTCAATGGAATTCAGAAGACAAATTTTCCAGCATGTGAGTCAGTTGAAGAATTTCAAAAGATTCCTAAATAAAAGCAACTGATTCGAATGTTTTGTCCTATAAAAACATTGATAAAAGATTTTCTCACTTAAGGCAAAGATAATATCTGTAAAAATATATGGGTTGAGGAGTTCCCCTCGTGGTGCAGTGGTTAACGAATATGACTAGGAACCACGAGGTTGCAGGTTCCATCTCTGGCCTTGCTCAGTGGGTTAGGGATCCGGTGTTGCCATGAGCTGTGGTGTAGGTTGCAGACACAGCTCAGATCCTGCGTTGCTGAGGCTCTGGCGTAGGCTCCTAGCCTGGGAACCTCCATATGCCATGGGAGCGGCCCAAGAAATGGCAAAAAAGACCAAAAAAAAAAATAATAATAAATAAAATACACAGGAAAAAAATATATGGGCTGAAAGAATTACCTATTTCAGTACAAAGAAAAGTAAAAACAAGCTCTGAAATTATCAAGTATTTTTGTTATCTCTACTCTCCAAAGATTATTTTCTCAATAAAATCATCAGAGTCTATACAGCAGGGTGAACTAGAGGTGTCAACAATTTCAAATTTAGTACCAAAATTGCAGTGTTAAAGATGATTCCTATTAGAAAAGGAATACAAAAATACAATACCTTTTAAAATTGCACCTCACAAAATCAAATACCTCGGAATACACCTGACCAAGGAGGTAAAGGACCTATATGCCAAGAACTATAAAACTTTAATCAAAGAAATCAAAGAAGATGTAAAGAAATGGAAAGATATTCCATGTTCCTGGATTGGGAAAATCAATATTGTAAAAATGGCCATACTACCCAAAGCAATCTACAGATTCAATGCAATCCCTATCAAATGACCCAGGACATTTTTCACAGAACTAGAACAAACAATCCAAACATTTATATGGAACCACAAAAGACCCAGAATCGCCAAAGCAATCCTGAGAAACAAAAACCAAGCAGGAGGCATAACTCTCCCAGACTTCAAGAAATACTACAAAGCCACAGTCATCAAAACAGTGTGGTACTGGTATCAAAACAGACAGACAGACCAATGGAACAGAATAGAGAATCCGGAAATAAACCCTGACACCTATGGTCAATTAATCTTTGACAAGGGAGGCAAGAACATCAAATGGGAAAAAGAAAGTCTATTCAGCAAGCATGGCTGGGAAACCTGGACAGCTGCATGCAAAGCAATGAAACGAGAACACACCCTCACACCATGCACAAAAATAAACTCAAAATGGCTGAAAGACTTAAATATACGACAGGACACCATCAAACTCCTAGAAGAAAACATAGGCAAAACACTCTCTGACATCAACATCATGAATTTCTCAGGTCAGTCTCCCAAAGCAATAGAAATTAGAGCAAAAATAAACCCATGGGACCTCATCAAACTGAAAAGCTTTTGCACAGCAAAGGAAACCCAAAAGAAACCAAAAAGACCACTTACAGAATGGGAGAAAATAGTTTCAAATGATGCAACGGACAAGGGCTTAATCTCTAGAATATATAAACAACTTATACAACCCAACAGCAAAAAAGCCAATCAATCAATGGAAAAATGGGCAAAAGACCTGAATAGACATTTCTCCAAAGAAGATATACAGATGGCCAACAAACACATGAAAAAATGCTCAACATCGCTGATTATAAGAGAAATGCAAGTCAAAACTACCATGAGATATCACCTCACACCAGTCAGAATGGCCATCATTAATAAATCCACAAATAACAAGTGCTGGAGGGGGTGTGGAGAAACGGGAACCCTCCTACACTGTTGGTGGGAATGTCAGCTGGTACAGCCACTATGGAGAACAGTTTGGAGATACCTTAGAAATCTATACATAGAACTTCCATATGACACTGCAATCCCACTCTTGGGCATCTATCCGGACAAATCTCTCCTTAAAAGAGACACGTGCACCGCATGTTCATTGCAGCACTATTCACAATAGCCAAGACATGGAAACAACCCAAATGTCCATCAACAGAGGATTGGATTCGGAAGAAGTGGTATATATACACAATGGAATACTACTCAGCCATAAAAAAGAAGGACATAATGCCATTTGCAGCAACATGGATGGAACTAGAGAATCTCATACTGAGTGAAATGAGCCAGAAAGACAAAGACAAATACCATATGATATCACTTAGAACTGGAATCTAATATCCAGCACAAATGAACATCTCCTCAGAAAAGAAAATCATGGACTTGGAGAAGAGACTTGTGGCTGCCTGATGGGAGGGGGAGGGAGTGGGAGGGATCGGGAGCTTGGGCTTATCAGACACAACTTAGAATAGATTTACAAGGAGATCCTGCTGAGTAGCATTGAGAACTTTGTCTAGATACTCATGTTGCAACAGAAGAAAGGCTGGGGGAAAAATGTAATTGTAATGTATACATGTAAGGATAACCTGACCCCCTTGCTGTACAGTGGGAAAAAAAAAAAAAAAAAAGATGATTCCAAATTATTTGATTTGCTTTAACACACCTGGATATATTTCTTCAGGAAGGATTAGATTTTTAAAAATGAGTTTAGAACTATACTCATCCACTAATATAAAAACATGTCCATTAATAAATATATATTACAAAGAAATAATAATTTAAGTATCTGTGATGTTCTTCATTTACTTTCATAAGTGTCCCTATTTTGATGATGAATTATGTGGTTCCCCTGACAACAGGCAGAAGCTTAAATACCCTCATAGCAATGAGGAGAAATGAGTAGAAGGCTGCTTGGATCTATGTTGTTTTGCTGGTCCTAACTCCCCTCCACTTTAGGATGTCTTGTCATTTGTCTAGGTGCTGTACCATCACATCTGGCTAAGTCTGAGGCAGGTAAAATACACCATCTGTTCTCAGTGCTATGAAAAACACATAACGTTAAAATATCGAGAATATGTATAAAATAACACGTACACATAAAAATGAAATGATAATCCCATATAAAAATCAGAAAAGGCTTAAACAGGCAAAACACAGAAGAAACAGTAATGATTGCAAAGTATACAGAGAAAAAAGAACGCTCAACCTAAGGGAGATAGAAGTACAATGAGGGACAATGCCACATCTATCAGAAAAAAACTTTAAATGTGAAGTAAAATGGCAAAGTTAATATGTTTCATACAAAATATTACTCTTTAATTTTCTGTATTTTCAGGCTTAAAATGTCTTTTATATATATATACATACATGTAGATACACATATACTTACACATACATACACATACTTATATGTGTGAATATACAGAACATATACATACAATAATACATATTCGTAATCACACACATACATACACGAGTCACACACGCACAAACACACATACACACAAGTAAAGGAAAATGGGTCATGAGACAAACTCAAAAAGGGTTAACATGAGGGAGGAAGGTTGTGAGCTGAGGCTAAAGCATGGCGCTGTTTGTTTTTCTACTGTTCAAATTTTCTGGTACAAACTTGCTGACTTTGCAGACATCATTCAAATGCATTCCATTATCATTAAAAAAAATTGTTACTTTCAATCATTTAAAAAATAGGTTAAAAGACTACAAAAGGAAAAAAAAAAGAGTCATTGTTTAATACTTTACTCCATGAGGAATATATAAAAGTCATGTAACTGAGCAGGACCCTCTGGGGCCTTCCCCCATATCCTCTGCTTCCTCTCTAGAGAATACCGAGAAAACAGTATCTGAGGCACATTTCCTGAGCTGTTTCATTAATGTGAAAATCCCCCCACCCTCCTGACCAAATGGAACTTGTGAACTACTTGATGACCTTGAGAACAAAGTCCCCAGGCTCCTAGAGCTTAAGGACTGATCAAGTTAACCCTTGTGACACCACCCTGTTACTTCCCCATCAGCCAATCAGAAAACTGTGCATGAGCTGATCACTTATCTTGCCTCACCTGGCTTTTTAAAATGCTTTACAATTTCTGTTTAGGGAGTTTGGGTTTGGGGGGAGGTCACAAACCATCTCTCTCTTTGCCTGGCCCAGCAATAAACTTTTCTCTGCTCCAAACTCCAACATTTCAGTTCAACCTCACTGTGCATGGGGCACAGGAACTCACACTAACAGTAATACTTATTCAAAGAGAATGTGGGCTGAGCATACACTGAAGTTCAAAATGAATTTTGAGATTTATTAATAAATTATAGGTTCACATTTAACTTTAAATGTGACCGGGAATCATATTTGGCCCAGCTTTCTCAACTCAGAGAGAGAGAGACTGAGATTCTGGGTTCAATCCAGCTTGCAAATCTTGTGTTTTTAAGGAACAGCTGGAGTTTAAAAAACAAAAGGAAGAAAACCTCACAATTGGCGGAGCTGGCTGTCTAAGGCCAGGAGAGACATTATTACTCCAGTACACTTTATTGACCTGACAAGGAACAACTGCCATGTCAAAATGGATTTAACTACAACGTTGTAATTTATAATTTGTGCACTTAATTTGAATAATCTTTCCATAAACCAGGTTGTTATATGTGGTTTCACCTAGGTTCTTAGAGCTGCTGAATTATTTTCTTAGTAATTACACTTTCTCTAAAACTCTCTGGTATAACTAACTTACAACTGTTACTCTACCAGTGCTTTGGTTACACTTCTCTTTGAAGACCTAAACAGTTAATCATACATCATCAACATAACCTTCCTTTCTCTCTCTCTTAGGATAATGGTGGAAGTAAAATCCCTGACTCCTAATTGGTCTTCTTAAATGATAATCGAGCTGGTCACTTTTGTTCATGTTTTTCGAAACTTCACAGAATTAACATGAATTGAACATACAATGTTTTAAAGTTATGAGAAATCTCAACTAAAATCAGATAAGGGACCCAATGTGGAGCCCGTGTTAATGAGGAAAAGGTATAGAATTGGATGGATTTCCACCCCGGGAGAGGTATAGGAGGGCTCTGCCTGGCTCCCCCTTTGGAATAAGTTCCAGTTTGTGAAAAAACATTCTATGCCTGCCTATCAGAAGGTTGGAGGTTCAGAGCTACTCAAGTTTATTTCATAGACCCAAAATATTCATACAGATTCTGTGAGCCAACACCAGTTTGGTAATACCTAAAGGTTGTGCAATGTTTTGACTAGAGACTAGGAAGGCACTATATTACTCTTTTGATTGATCCAAAGGATATTTAATCATTTATAAGAATCAAAACCTAGGTTAATTCTAGAGAAGGAAGTCCTACATGATATTAGCAAGAAAACCTGCTTCAGATTCTTATTTCTAGAAGCATTTGAAGAATGCCATTATAAAATAGCACAAATTTTAACATATCTGGATAAATACTAGAGAATAAAATGATGTTTTTCAGTTCAATTTCTCTTCAAGGTGAAACATAAAAATTTCTATCACTACAATACATTTACAATACAGTCATTGAAGTACTTAAGAGAATACAATTAGTTCTACGGTTAATGAACAGATTTCCAACACCGAAACTCACATTTAATACAGAGAGCAATAAAAAGGGATGACAGAAATCCAGATGTTACAATAAATTGTTTATTACTTTACAATGTTCCATATAAATAAACCACATTGTTCCTCTGAGATCTCATATCATTTATATATTTTTTCGATTAATAAGTATCTTTTTACTTATTATTAATGCTTTAGGAGTTCTCTTGTGGCACAGTGGGTTAAGGATCCAGCGTTGCCACTGCAGCAGCTGGGGTCACTGCTGTGGTGCATTTTTGATCCCTGGCCTGGGAACTTCCTCATGTCCTGGGTGTAGCCAAAACAAACAAAACTTTATTTTTTTATTTTTTTGTCTTTTTGCTATTTCTTGGGCCACTCCCGAGGCATATGGAGGTTCCCAGGCTAGGGGTCAAATCGGAGCTGTAGCCACCGGCCTACGCCAGAGCCACAGCAACGCGGGATCCAAGCCTCGTCTGCAACCTACACCACAGCTCATGGCAACGCCGGATCGTCAACCCACTGAGCAAGGGCAGGGACCGAACCCGCAACCTCATGGTTCCTAGTCGGATTTGTTAACCACTGCGCCATGACGGGAACTCCCAAACAAAACTTTAAACAAAGAAGAACACTGCCAAATGAGGTAAAAGATAGCTTATGTTTCATAGGAAACAAAAGCCTATATGTGAAAGGATTTCAATCCAAAATGGAACTGAAGGATATGAAACAGAGAAGCTCACAAAGCTTAAGAACTAAGACACTGATTTCCTGTAAATGCTTGATTGACAGACAGGGAGACCTAGCTCCTGACCCATGAACATCTACCAAGAATGTCTCTTCATCCCCAAGCAATGAACTTCCTGCTTAGACTGTGGCTGGACTTCTCCCTCTTTCTACTCCTTGCCTGTAAATAGAGTCCACCCTAAACCCTCAGCAGATGTGCCCGTGGCTTGTTATAGCATGCATTTCCTGAATTGCATTTCCTCTGCTATTCCCGAATAAATACAATTTCTGGTCATTTGAGCTTGCCTCTGTTGACTTCTTCATTTCGGTTGACACTTATACTATCAACTGTACTTCAAATGGAAGTGACATTTGTACAGAAAAGTATCTGAATAAGAGAAAGTGAACAACTTCATAGTATTCTGTTTTACTCCAAATAAATGACATAGTGAAATCAGCATTGACTCAGATAAAGTAGATTTATAGGAACCTTAACATATTGTTGTGAGAACTGATGCAATAACAAAATTTCATCTAAGTCAGTGTGTTTCCAAATGGCATGTCCTTTCGATGGACCTAGCAAGAAATGTTGAAGTTGAGGGCTTTACTATTTGAAGTTGTACATATCTTAAATTGCTCATCACAAATGAACTACAAGCTTAAAGTGCTACTCAATTGGTATTATCTCTCTATATTATTTTAGACAATTAATGTTTGTTAAATATCCATGCTACCAGGATATTGTTGTGTTTTAAGTCACAACTTGCTAACCAAATGCTGATAATATCAGGTAAAAGTGAAAAACTAACTCTACGGACAGAGTTTTTACACCCAAAGGATATATCCTGGCTATCTTCTTTTTTTTCTCTTTTTTTCTTTCTTTTCTTTTTTTTCTTTTTTTTTTCTTTTTTTTTTTTCTTTTTTTTTTTTTTTGCTTTTTAGGGCCATAACTGCAGCATATGGAAGTTCCTTGTCTAATCGGAGCTACAGCTCCCGGCCTACACTGCAGCCATAGCAACACCAGACCCGAGCCACATCTGTGACCTACACCACAGCTCACTGCAACGTCAGATCCTTAACCCACTGAGCAAGGCCAGGGATCGAACCCACGTCCTCATGGATGCTAGTCGGGTTTGCTAACCACTGAGCCATGACGGGAACTCCCTATCCTGGCTATCTTCTAATGGAGATGACAGAAACAGAGACCATTACTAGGTTGGGAATGAAGGTTTGATCACAAATGAGAATGTTAGCTACATCCAGAAGAATTTTTAGCAGGATCTGTGTTCAGACTCCTCACAGATATATTCCATCAGTTCCAAAACAGCAACGTTGGAAAAATGTATGAGACTATTGTTAACTTAGGGGGAAAAAAGTCCCTATCCCTAGTTAAATATTGTAATTTCTATTGATGGCATATTTGTATCATATTAATATATATTAAAACATTGCAGACAATCTTCACATTTTTGAATTTATGATAATCATAATTATTACTATTTTTTTTATGGCTGCACCCATGGCATATGGAAGTTCCCAGGCCAAGAACTGACTCTGAGCCACAGTTGTGACCTACACCACAGCTGTAGCAACAGAGTAGCTTTAACCCACTGTGCCAGGCTAGGGGTCAAACCCATGCCTCTGCAGCAACCCAAGCCACTGCAGCTGGATTCTTAACCCACTGTAACACAGTGAGAACTCTGAATTATTATAAAGATTATTTTAAATCTATAGTTCTCTAGCAGGCCTGGGGAATTGAAAACTGTATGAATCCTCCTTGTTCCTGACAAGTGGTAACAATTTGACAGTGAGGTTTTTTATTTTGCTTCTTGTTTTTCAGATGTGCCTCTGGACTTTCCACTCTGACGCAGAAGGCAGAGAAATCAACAAATTGCTAGGAACCGGTGACTACAGGTGGGGTATGTTGTGAAGAAACACAAGTACTTGGGACTTCAGAGATCCCAGAAATTTGACTAAGCATTCTATAAATGCCTTGGGAACTTTAAAATCTCCTGGAATGTGAGCAGGATACTTTGGACACAAGCAAGAGTCCATTCACACTGATCTACGACCAGAGCTGCCCTGGAGGAAAAAAGTACAGATTTTGTTTTACACGATCATTGCCATCACCACTCACAGGACCTGGGTTTTGACCTCAGTACTGTATTAAAATACTTTGATGTCCATCTCACCAATTTATCAGTGTGAACTCTTTAATCACACTGTGTTCCTTTATTTTCTCTAAACTTTTATTATATTTTTTCTTTCTTTTATATTTTCATTATCTTATTTTTTTCTCTTTTTTTTAGTTTTATTATTATTAAAGTATAGTTGATTTACAGAGTTCTGTTGTACAACAAAATGACCCAATCGCACACATTTTCTTGTTTTTTAGTAGGGCTTGTTTTCTTCTTGATTTTTCACTACAGATAATTCATGAAATTATTTTTGTTTACTTGTTTGGTTTTTTCCTCAATCCTTTTTGTAGACATGCCATGGTTTCTAGATGCTATTGTTTTAATGTTAGATGTTAGATTTATGGTCTTTTTTTTTTTTTTTTTTGAGCCACACCCATAGCATATGGAAGTTCCCAGGCTAGGGGTCAAATGAGAACTGCAGCTGCTGGCCTACACCACAGCCATGGCAACACCAGATCCCAGCCACATCTGTGACCTACACCAGTTCATGGCAATGCCAGATCCTTAACCCACTAAGCGAGGCCAGTAATCAAACCCGAGTCCTCATGAATACAAGTCAGGTTCATTACCATTAAGCCACGATGGGAACTCCAGATTTATGGTCTAGTACATTAAAAGGAATTTATGGAATTCTGGAGTTGAGGGAACTTTTGCTGTCACATAAGGCAGCTCACTTACTCTGCAAAAGAGAGAACGGAGTCTCTAAATAGATCTACATAGCTTATATAGTTTCTTAATAAAACACGTGAAGTTATAACGCATTTTCCTGAATTTGTTCTCTACACAGGGAGCAGCAGTGAAGTGCACAGTTTAAGGAAGTATTAAGATCGGTTACTGGGCATCCTCTGGGGAAAGGGCTATCTAAGTTTTGAAAAAGTACAATCTGGAAAGATATTTTGCAGTAGGTGGCAACTATTTGGTTTGGAAGAACAGGGGTTACTTGCGGAAATAAGGAAGAAATAAAAATGTGACAACTCTGAGCAGGAAATAGCAAATGGAAGGATTCCAGAAAAGTGACATAATACTTTAAATTACAGATGATCTTGGGTATTCTAAAAGGACCACTGGAACTCACACCCACTGGGATGGCTACAATAAAAAAATGTAAATAATAACAAGTGTTGGTGAGGAAGTGGAGAAAATGACACCTTTGTGCATTGTTGGTAAGAATGTAAAATGGTACAACCACTATTGAGAATGGGATGGCAGTTCCTCAAAAAAAATTAAAAAGAGAATTACTGTATGATCCAGAAATTCCACTTCTGGATATATAGCCAAGAGAATCAAAGTAGGGTCTTGAAGAGATATTTGTTCTCCCATGTGCACAGCAGCACTATTTGCAATGGCCAAATTGTCCATCAGTGGATGAATGCATTGTATGTTTACCACATGCAAAATGTGGCTTACAATGGGATTTTGTTCAGGCTTAAAAAGGAAGGAAATTCTCGTGCATGCTACAACATGGATGAAGCTTGAGGGTATTACCCTAAGTGAAATAATGCCAGTTACAAAAAGACAAATATCGTATGATTCACTTATGTGAGGTATCTAGATCAGTCAAATCCACAGAAACAGAAAACAGAATGGTGGTTCCCAGGGGCTGCAAGGAGGGGGAAATATGGAGTTGTTTAACAGATAGAGTATGCCTTACAAGGTAAGAAAGTTTTGGAGATTGGTTGCACAACAATGTGAATATACTTAACACTACTGAACTGCACATTTAAAAATGGTTCAGAGAATAAACTTTATGTATGCATATTTTACCACAATTTGTAAAAAAACTACTGAAAGTCTATGGGAAGAGCAGAATGAGGAAAGCAGAAGACCTTAGTAGTATCACGGCATGAGTTGAACATAGAGCCTGGGAAAATAGGTAAGTTGGCCTCAAGGTGTTTTCCCAGTTGCTTTGAGTAAAGAGGGCACTTGTTCCACATTCTTCCTCTTTAAAGAATACATGGTTTAAATATGATCACAGTTAGCCACATTAGCTGCTCTATGTAAGACATGTGCACATGATTGACCATAGTTGAGAGAAAGAGAACAGTACCTTAATTTTCACCATGATTTCTAGGGATAATAAATTATGAGCAAGAGAGACAATTTCCCTATCTTTCGAGGAGCTTGGATGTAGTGGGTGGGGGTAGCGTGCACAATAAAAATCTGAACAGAAAAAATTTTAAAGTATTTAGTGGTAAGTATTATTACGGAAATAAAATCAGATGGGAAGCGACTGGGGAACAGAGAGATGAGAAAAAGTGGTCAGAAGTGGCCTGAAGAATTGCAAAGCTATCAACAGATTAAAGCTGAGGATAGATACAAACTTATTAACGGGTTAACTCTGTATGTTAAAGATTAAGGACCGGACTATAACGCCAAATCCACACAATTCTAGATTAATTATGATTTAGTCTGGAGCAGATTAAGTTAGGAAGCCATGGTCACTAGAAGCCCACAATAGGGTCATGAAAGAAAAGCCATGCTTATTAATATCATGCCATGGTCTTATTACCAAGTATGCTGGAATTTATGTTTTTTAATTTTTTTCTTTTTACGGCTACACCTGTGGCATATAGAATTTCCCAGGCTAGGAGTCAAGTTGGAGTTACAGTTGCAAGCCTATGCTGCAGCCACACCACCACCAGATCTGAGCCTCATCTGCAACCCACACCACAGCTTGCAGCAAACCACTGAGGAAGGCAAGGAATCAAACCGCATCCTCACGGCAACTAAGTTGGGTTCTTAACATGCTAAGCCATAATGGGAACTCTAGTATGCTGGGATTTTAAGGTACATGATACATACTGTTTTCATAAAGATATTGGATGAATTCTAATGTTATGAATCAGAATTTCAAAATACCATTAATGGTAATATGCTTAAGTGATTTATAACTGATTTAAAGAGCAATTGTTAATTTTTTTTTTCAGTCATATTCAATCCAAAGGAATACCTCTAGTGCATTGTTGAGAATTTTCTCAGACCTGCCCTTTGGGGATTGTATAATGGTATGTTGTTCAATTCTCTGGATGATTAACTAGGAAAGCTACAGATCATCTGTTAGAATTATGGACTGACTCTAACAAGATGACGTTTAACTGGGGCAAAGGTAAACTTGCATTAGTCAAGTGAACCAATTGGGTAGATATGGAATGGGGTGCATAGAACTTAGTTGGGGTACCTAGCTAACTAGATAGAGTCTGAATCAAGAGGGTTTTGTAGCTGCCTGCAATCTTAGATTGCAAGTCACAGAATGGTTGGTATTGTCTGCAGGAGGGCTTCCCCTATTCTGAAGGTCTTGGTTTAGGCCAGTTTCAATACAAGGGAAACATTCAGGGGAGAAAAAATGGGCAGAAGAGGGAACTCTAAGTCTTTTCATCTAAGAAAGCAAGTGAAATTATTGGGGATGATTGACTATAGAGCTAACTTAAGAATACAATTGTCACAATTTATAGATATTTTGGAACGGTCAGATATATTTTAAAATGACTGATGCTTGGTATAAGTTTGTAGGCCATTAATTGACAGGAATTTGCTTTGCCCAGTTCATAACTGTGTGACTTTGGGAAAGTCGCTTAACCTTTGTAAGCCTTAACTTGATGTTATTTAAAACAGAAATAAGCCCTATCTCATTAAGAGGTGGTTAGGATTAAATCAGATAAATATAAGTAATGAATATAAAACTATTGTGACATCATCTTTTTGTAAGACTCATAATGACATTGTGTTTTTATTATACTGTTATGCATTTAGAATATCTGATAAGCAAAAAGTCAACCTACAAATATGTTGATAGATTGGGAGAGAATGGTCATAGTGTTAAATAGGATGGTGTATTTAATGTTTAAGTGGGGACTGATTTTCTAAGTAACTAGTTAGTTCATTACTGAATATTTGTGTCTTGGGAAAGTTGCTTTCTAACCAACATTGTAACTACAGAGGCTTAAGTAATAAACATTCAAAATCAGAAGCATTTGTATCTCTGACTAGCTAGGCAAAGACATAGTATTATTTTTGAATAACATCCACACTTTTTTTAAATTATGAAAGGGCTTCAATAACAGTGGAGATTATTAGGAAATAATTGTAAAAAATCATTGCCTAACTCTACCTTTTGCCTTAACTAATCTTAGCATAAATTCCAGAGTAACCAGTCTGAGTAATAATAGATGTGCTTTTGAAATGAATCTGAAAAATTAAACAGCAAACACCTCCCATCTGTTTTTAGATATTTCTATTCAAAAACCCCACTAAAACATATTTCAAAAGTTTCTTAAAATTTTAGTGAGAATTTTTGTTCAAGTTAACTCTTAAAAATATCTTTAACTGTAAATTTAGGGAATTAGGCCATTCTTTGTGGGAAAAATAATCCTTTATTCAATGAATTTTTCCTTATATTTTCTTTTCCAACTTGAATAATTCAAATTTCTTTAACTTTTCCCAATTGGTGATGTTTTCCTCTTTTGTTACCTGCATTTCTCTTTAGATATGAAATACAGAACTAAACTCTTTATGGATATAGTGATAGTTTATGTGTCCTGTGTCATCACTGTCCTTTAATAAACAGCAAAACTTTATTATGATCTTAAGAAATTACTATACAGTATTCTTCCAAGACTAAAATTATTGTCCATTTATTTTTTTCTCCTGGGGAAAAAATTTTGCCCACTTAGAAAGTTTCTTTATGGCAGAAATGAAAGGCTGCAAATTAAATCTTTAGTTTTTCCTTACTCTTATTTCTGCACATTGATTTGCACTATAAATTCCTCAGGGGTGTAGTGTTAAGTCATAACATAATTGTGTTTCCTCCCCTCATAGATTAGCAATTTATGAAGAAGACAGACAGGATTTACTTATAAATAAAACTGTGATGTCAATAAAAGATCCTTAACCCACTGAGTGAGGTCAGGGATAGAATCCAAGTCTTCATGGATACTAGCCAGGGTCATTAACTGCTGAGCCATGATGGGAACTCTGATAGCCTTATATTTTACTTCATAAGTCAATTAAAAAAAGATAATGTGAGACTGCAGAGATCTGTTTCATTGTTGACTGTTTTAGGTGAGTTCTCCTGTTGGTTTGACTGGGGGTGGTTTCTCAGCTTCTTCATCTTGCTTGTTGTTTTCTTTTTCCTGAGGGAGTTGTACTCTCCGTGACCAGGCAGTGTATATATACACAATGGAATACTACTCAGCCATAAAAAAGAAGGACATAATGCCATTTGCAGCAACATGGATGGAACTAGAGAATCTCATACGGAGTGAAATGAGCCAGAAAGACAAAGACAAATACCATATGATATCACTTAGAACTGGAATCTAATATCCAGCACAAATGAACATCTCCTCAGAAAAGAAAATCATGGACTTGGAGAAGAGACTTGTGGCTGCCTGATGGGAGGGGGAGGGAGTGGGAGGGATTGGGAGCTTGGGCTTATCAAACACAACTTAGAATAGATTTACAAGGAGATCCTGCTGAGTAGCATTGAGAACTTTGTCTAGATACTCATGTTGCAACAGAACAAAGGGTGGGGAAAAAAAAATGTAATTATAATGTATACATGTAAGGATAACTTGATCCCCTTGCTGTACAGTGGGAAAAGAAAAAAAAAAGAGAAAAAAAAAGATAATGTGGAATTCCCCTCATGGCTCAGTGGGAAACAAATTTGACTAGTATACAGGAGGACTCAGATTTGATCAGTGGCCTTGCTCAGTGGGGATCCAGCATTGCTGTGAGCTGTGATGTAGGTCTCAGACATGGCTTGGATCTGGTGTTGCTGTGGCTGTGGTGTAGGCCAGCAGCTACAGTTCCAATTTGACCCCTAGCATGGGAACCTCCATATGCCATGGGTGTGGCCATAAAAAGACCAAAAAAAAAAAAATCACGTAATGGATCTTGAACTTCAGTAAATTAGTACAATCTAGCCTTTCCTGAGAAGCA
This sequence comes from Phacochoerus africanus, assembly GCF_016906955.1. Classification (NCBI taxonomy): domain Eukaryota; kingdom Metazoa; phylum Chordata; class Mammalia; order Artiodactyla; family Suidae; genus Phacochoerus; species Phacochoerus africanus. Next base: position 15,586,192 of record NC_062558.1, on the reverse strand, counting down.
AGGTTAGTTATTTAGCTCATCTTCACTAAAAATGCCACTCAGCTTTCTATGTTACCAGTGACAACTGCACACAAAAAGTGAAATGCATATTACATACTATTTTTAAAATTAAATAAAATGTTTAGTGAAAAGCAGGGCTTCATTGCAGAATCTTCTTTGTAGCATATATGATTTAATATTTTATTAGGTTTCTACTGGTGTGAATTTTGGAAATGCAAATTGTTGTGATAATTGGCTGAATTTTCTGGCTTAACTTTGAGAGTGAAAAATGAATATGAGAAAGAAAAAGAAAACAACACAATTTCTTTATATCCACAAGTACACCTTTGTAGTATTTATTTTAGAATTCTCTCGTAAGGTTGAATGAAGGATGTTCTAGACCAGAGGAATAAATGGTATACTGAACTTCTGGATTTTATAAAAGGAGTCAGGTAAAACTGTTGATATTTGAGGAATAAACAGACTATGGGGCACACCTTAGGATTTGATAAGGGAAAAGTCTGAACTTGGACCATATAAATGGGACCACATCCTTTCCTTTGGCTTCAATGGAATTTCAGTGATAGGTTTAGCATTCCAGGTTAATCTAAGAGTAAAGTTTCAATTTTACTGTGGTTATTTCATTTTGATTTTAAATGGCAACAGAATGAATTTCCACGTGAAACAACATTTGAATTGCAGCCAATACATTGTTATTTATCCATCCCTGTTGAATAAAAAGTAATGTTGATTTTCTTTTTCTTTTTGAAGTTCAATGAAAGGGCTGTAGGAAACTCCATGAGAATATTTGATTAATCATATTTCCTAGATAGCCTTTTGGAAACATATTGTTAAAATGTCAAAAATTTTCATTGGCTTTCTCTGTTTTACTCTTTCCTTCTATCCCCCAATTTTTCTTAAACTTAATGATGCCGTCTTTCTTTTGCTCTCTTTTGAGCTGCATTTTTAATATGATCTTCAGAGATTTTATATATCTTCATGTCTCCAAGATTTCTAATCTTCTATCTCTGTATTTCTACAACCATTCCTAATTCAACTTTTATTGCAAAATGTCCCGTAACCTAAAATAAATTTTTCGATTGAATGTTTGTGAAGAAACACAGCACATTAAAGCAGAAATCAGCTTCTGTACTGCTTTTTCCATGAATCACCTGCTCTTTTCTAATTTATGTAAATGAGGCAATATTCAACCCTCAGGATTGACTGAAAACGTGGGAGAATAATCTTTATGCTTAATTCTTATGCAAATCACTGGAAATGTCTGCAAAATGCTCTCTGTTTTTCTCATTATTGTCCCAGCTTTTTGAACTTCGCCTTGATTTATGATGAAGTTAGCTATCCATATGGATTTCTTTCCGTTCTCTTTTTCAAATACAGCTTTTGCCTGAGGTTCTTTTCTGATGCCAGATCAGTAGATGTGACTGGAAAAGACAGACTAGCCCAGGATGTTCTTGAAATTTTGATGCATTACATAGTGTTGTTTAATGCCAAGTTTTTCTTTACTTCTTCTTTAAACAAAGGGCCATTTAGTACATGCAGTTGCTTTCCAGATATTTAACTGTATAGTAATGTATAATCATTTATGTTAATCCATAGTAACTTATAGTAATTTTATATTGTTACTGATTATACTGAATTTCAGTCAGAAATTGCATTCCATCATGTGTTGATTCCTGGGAATTTACTGAAGTTTCCTTTGCGGCTTACTACATGATTTTTGTAAATGTTCTTGTATGCTAAAAACAAACAAAACTATATTTTTTCTCTATAAATTGTTTAATTGTTTTGTTCAAATATTTGTACCTGTATTTTAAAGTAAATTATTGATAGATCTATTTTTTTTAATTGTAGTTCTGCCTACTTTTGCTTCAGATATTGGAAAGTTAGATAGAAGACATTTCCATAATCACTATGGCACAGTTTCTTTACCAGCACGTGACCCAAGTGTTTGTATATTATCTTTTTTTCCTGTAATTTATTTTTTCCTGATATTCAAATTATTATCTTGGATTTTTTTGAGACACATGTCTCTGATAGGCATTTTTCTATTTTCCCCAATTTTTCACATCGTTGTTTAAAAAATATTTAGTTGAAAACATATTGTTGCATTTAATATATGTTTACACCTAGCTTGAGAATCACTGTATTTTAATCTTTGAATTAAACATCTTGCATGTATTTTAATCATAGTAATATTGAGAACTGTTTTTGCTCTTTTTCTGTGCTTCATATGTACTATATTTTCCTTTCTTTTATTTTTCTCCTTTCCCACATTTCATTTGATGAAACAGTAATTTTTAGTTCTGTTTAAAAGTTATTTATTCTTAGTTCATAGTTGTTTTTTGTTATTGTTTTTGCTTTTCTCATTAATTTCTATCAAAAGACTTCTCTTCCGCTGGACTCTGCCTGCATGCCTCTTCCCAGGAACTCTCTTTTCCCTATGCTAGGACTTTGTATCATCAAGGGTTTTCTGTTTTTTTGTGGGGGTTTTTGGCTGCACCCATTGCATGTGCAAGTTCGCAAGCTAGGGATCAAACCTGTGCCACAGGAGCAACCGGAGCCACTGCAGTGACAATGCTGGACCCTTAACCTGTGGAGCCATTCGGACACTCCAGTATCATCAAGGTTTTAAGTCTAAGTCATGAATGTACACTTTCAGGAGTGTGAAGTCACTGCTAGTTTAGACAAAATACACTTTTCTAAGTTATTCACTCTTAATACTCTTCTTGCCTTAACTTGCACAACCTTTGTGCTAATAGTATGCTATTAACAGATGCTTATCACTGATAGTGAAACTGTTCTATTTGCATGTATAACTCAACTACTCCGAGAAGTCCTTGCAAATAGGAGCTTTTGAGCTTTATTTATTGTATCACAAACATATTATGTGGAATACATTGGATAATTGGTAGATCTTTTCAATTGGTGCATAAATGAATGAACACTCTCCAGGTCACTTAAAACAGTCTTGACCATTGACACAGACTTACTGAATATTTACTAAATTTACAGATCCAAGAAAAACAGGATCATCACGGGCCATTAAGACCTTGGCCTCTACATTATATTTTATTTCTTTTTGCCTGTTTTCCATGCCTCTGAAACCAGTTTGTTCTCTTTTTCTCCTTTCCTGCCAGAATTTGATTTGACAATAGGTTTCTTACAGCTCTTGCCTTCCAGTAGGTTGAACACTTACATCTTTTGTCATTTTAAGCCATTACTTAAAAAACAATTAAAAAAAAAAGATGTAAGTAAATGGCTTTAGAAGAGTTTATGAAAAACATCTTAAAGAATTTGACTTCAGTAGCTTCTACTCTGATAGGGCTGTCTTAGCAACTGTTGGAAGAGTTTAATAAACAGTATCTCTGTTGTGAGCTAAATTAACATCTAATAAGAGGGCAGGAAGTGTTTAATGACTAAAATATGAAGGGGACACGTGAGGCAGTCTACTTACTCCTGATAAAGGAATTAAGAAACCGGGAGAGGCAGCAAGAGGCTGTGCTTTCCCCAGCTGGGTTTTTGATTGATTTGGAAGCCTTCTGGGAAAGGCAAAAACAAGAAAGGTCTTGTTACAAGAGCACTTGTATCTGCAAAATAGCCTAGGATGCTTTCCTTATTTGAAAGAAGCCCAGTGACCCAGTCATCCTTAGGCACTGGACTTTCTCACCTTCAATAACTAACCTTCACAGAATTACGGATTTCGAGCATTGCTTCCACTTTCTCCTCTTGCTCCGTTTTTATTTTATTTATTTATTTTTTAAAACTTTTCAGAATCCTGCTTTGAATCTTTTCATTCTATTACATGTGTCTTTACCATCAATACAAATGACACCTTTTACAATTACTTGGGGAAAAAAGCATGTGTGGCATTTGATATTATTAAACAGATCTCCTTGGCAGTCCCTTCTCTTTTGAGATTGCATGATTGCAATTTAAATTTGCTATAACAACTTCTTGATTAGAATTCTTTCCAACTACCTCTAAATATAGCCTTTTTTGGGGGGGAGGGGGGCCACACCTGCAGCATTTGTAATTTCCCAGGCGCAGCCATAGCCGCACCATATCTGAGCCGCGTCTGTGACCTACACATCAGCTCACCACAACCCTGGATCCTTAACCCACTGAGCAGGGCCAGGGAATGAACCCGCATCCTCAAGAATACTAGTGGGATTTGTTACCCCTGAGCCACAACAGGAACTCCTCAGCCTTTCTTAAGGGTTGTTTCTTTGCATGCTTGTTTTCATCTCCGTTTTCTTGCCTTTAAAAATTTCACCTTATTGTTGAACCACTCTGTAGATGGCTATTAATAGTATATCCTCGATCCTAAACTCTTTAACTCCTCCCTTTGGCTTTATACCTAAATTTCTCAAGCTTCAGAAATATTGAGATTTGATTTATCAATATTCCCTTCAACATTTATTTCTCATTTCAAATACAATTCTATTTATCTAAGCTCTGAAAATCTGACTCATCAGTATCCAGAGCTTTTGCATACACTTTGAATTGAAGTGAATGAAGAATGGTGGAATGCACCCCCAAATATGCCACTTTAGCAGAAGGATTATTTTAAGCTAAAGGAACCTGAAAAACAGCAGATACAAGAAGAGCATTCTAATCTTCCCTTTTCTTCCTGAAAAACAGGAGATTAAAAACTCCCATGTGGGGAGTTCCCTTAGTGGCTCAGTGGTTAATGAACCCGACTAAGAACCATGAGGATGTGGGTTCAATCCCTGGCCTCGCTCAGTGGGTTAAGGATCTAGTGTTGTTGTGAACTGTGGTGTAGATGCAGATGCAGCTCAGATCCCACATTGCTGTGGCAGAGGTATAGGCTGGCAGCTGCAGTTCCGATTTGACCCCTAGCCAGTACAGCCCTAAAAAGCAAAACAAACAAACAAAAAACAACTCCCACGTGAAAGACATACCCCCCATAGCAGGAAAAAAGAAATGTTCTCCAACAGGGGATCAAAACTGAGAGAATTCTGTACAAACCGACTTTGTTAAAATAATCCAGCTCTTCCTTTAGCTTCCCCACACAGTCTGGTTACTCTTCCACAAGTGCTTCTCTGTTGAGCTTGGTATAAAAGCATTTGGGTTTTGCCATTTCCTTGTCTATTCATTTCCTTATGGTGGATTCCCACGTCATGCAAAACTTATAAATTTGTATCCTTTTCTCCTATTAACCTGCTTTATCTCTTAAATTTTCAGGCCCAGCATAAGAAGGTAGAGATAACATGTTACATCCTCTACAGCATCAACCTGTATTGTTTTCACCTTCCACATGTTCCTTTTTGTCCCTGTTTATACTCTTTCTTTCTTCTTCTGTTTTTTTGGGGGGTTTTTTTTGCTTGTTTGTTTTTGCTTTTTTAGGGCCACACCTGCAGCATATGGAAGTTCCCAGGCTAGGGGTTGAATTGAAGCTGCAGCTGCCGGCCTACACCACAGCCACAGCAACACCAGATCCAAGCTGCGTCTGTGACCTACACCACAGCTCACTACAACACAGGATCCTTAATCCACTGAGCAAGGCCAGGGATTGAACCCACATCCTCATGGATCCTAGTCGGGTTCATTAACCACTGAGCCATGATGGGAACCCCCCCACTTGTATTCTTTTCCTCAGAATGTTATGAAATCTTCTTAAGTAAGGTTTGGTTCATCTGGCTGAATCTTTAAGAACATCATATTGACCAAATCATTTTCTTGCTCCTAAATCTTGAACAGCTCCTCACTACTGGATAACATCCAGCATCCTTGGTTCAGTAATGAGGGAACCAGTCTGTCTCAGACTAGTTTTCATACAATTTTTTTCTCAATACTCTCCCATGTGCTTAATTTTGTCTCCAAGATACAGAATCAAACTGCCCTCAAAATGCCTTCATGGTCCAGTTGGAAATCTACACTGCTGGGAATATTGTATTTTTCTTCCTCCATTTTTATTGCTAAATAGTTCCCCCAACTAAAACTACATTTTTATCTTCTTTCATTTAATTTAGTAATTTATCCTTGGGTATGCTTAATATTTAAGAACTACTTAGAAAAGTAGTGTATTTAAATTTAACAAAAAAGAGTTATTGTCAGAAAGAGGTATTTCTACTTCCTTACTTTAAGAGAAACCAAACAAGGAGGAATGAATCCTGCCCCCCCCCACCCCGCCACCCTGTCCCCACCCCCCATGAGTTAGGCATGCCATCTAGTGGCGGATCCACCGCACTACAGACCTGGCCTCAGGCCAGCTAGTCTAAAGATCCACTTTCAAATTTTTCTCAAAGAATATGTCAAACATATTTTTTTTCCCTTATATAGCACAGTACCACAAGAAAAATACTGCATAATGCTTACTCTTTGTAAAATGGCACTAAACACTGAAGACCCATTAAGTTTGGGCTGATTATACAGAGATAAGTTCAGAGAAAGAGAAGACCTGAAGTTTTCATGTGTTAGCATTAATCAGTGATGCACACAGGTCCACTTTGGAAGAAGAAATTTAGAGAAACGCCTATAAGCTTGGATAAATCTCTGATAAAGGGTGAGAAAAGTCTTTCCTCCTTGGGATAACATATGAAACACAGCCAGCAGTGTCATCACTGAATAAATATTACACGAGGGTTTGGCAAAATGGTTCAGAGTAAGCATAGCCGTTGAAGCCAGATGGATTATTATCATCACTTCTCTAAACTGGGGCACAATCACTAGAAATGACCATTTTCACATGTTAAAATGTGGGGACAACATCTTCGTTGTGAGTATGAGAAATAATATCTTTAAAAGGTTTGGACTACAGCAAGGCATCCAGTAAAAAAATAGTAGTCTTTGATGGTTATCATCCTTTTTACCTCTGATGATTTGTAGAGAGAAAATAGCTATTTGTTTCAAGCTTAAAAACTATTATTTCTATTCCTGAATTTATTCCTTTATCACAGTATGGAGTACATGTGCTCATAGACATCATTCCTTTCCATACCAGATGGAAGATAACTCCTATTTAGTAAATATTGGGCAAAAACAATTACAAAACAAATTATCTATGTAACTCATTAAATATATTATCTACTATGTTTTTTAAAAGTATTCAGAAATATGTTTCTACTTACAACTTTCCAGCTGCATGATACAGGTCTGTACATCCATTGGAAAATTCTTGAGATCCATTGGACAGGAGAGAGTCAGGGTCAATCTGAAAGAATTAAACTAATTATTTTAAAAATAAATATATAATATCATATTAATGTTCTATTTTTCAAGGTACAACTAGAAAACAATGTTGCTTGGTCATGACTAACATCTATTCAAATAAAATTTGCTCTACTTGGGTATGTTATTTAATGTGAAATAGCTGTATCCTTTCACATAAATCTAGTGGGGTTTTTTTGGGGGGGGGAGAAAAGCTGTACATTTAAATATCCGATCACATGTATTTATTTATCTAATTAAGATTTCCTTTAGAGAGGGCTGTAGATGTCTAAGAGAGATCTATATTTTCAGAAAAGACCCTCAAAAAAGATATTTGAGGGTGAGTTTTTATAAACTTAATACCAGAGGCCAAAAGACACACTTGCCCAGAATCGCACTGACAGCATCCTTGAAGAGACAAGCAGAGCCAAGGTCTAGAGTTTGAACAAGAGAACGCTGGGTACTGGCAAGAAGACCTGGGTGACAACTTTCATCGTCTTTGTAACTACACTGTAAAACTTGTTAGTGAACATCCAGAGGGGAAAAACTCTGATACTAAGTGAAGTCAGTCAGAGAAAGACAAATACCATATGAGATCATTAATATGTGAAATCTAATGAAAAATGAAACAAAAGAAATTATTCACGGAACAGCAACAGACTCAAAGATTTTGAGACCAAACTTATTGTGGGGAAGGATGGATTGGGACTTTGGGATTAGCATGTACACACTACTATATATGAAATCATTGGTAACACGGACCTACTATATAGCTCAGGGAAATATATTCAATATTCTGTGATGACCTATATGGGGAAAGAATCTGAAAAAAGAATGGATAGATGTGTATGGCTGTTCACTTAGCTGTACACCTGAAATTAACACAGCATTGTAAGTCACCTATATATACCCCAATAAAATTTCTAAAAACATAAACAAAAAAACCCTCTGAATCTGAAGAACTTCAAAAATTTTCAGCATTAGAGAGAGGTTGCCTGTTGTAGGACTACAGCATTTCACCAGATCTTATCAAGGCCATGAGAGAGCCCTCTGGAATATGTGTGACACTGTGCTGACCACAAAAACTTCTGACTGGCCTTCACACAAAGTGAGATGCCCTTTAGGGGGACCCCCGCATTGCAACCCCTCATTTTCCTTTCAGAAAGTATGAGTATAAAGACATTTCAGATAATCTACTACTCCTGAATGATTTTTTGTGTGTGTGTTTTGTTTTGTTTTGTTTTTTCCCCTTGGAAGAGGCGATTACTGAGATATCTCCAGGGATTTTCAAGAATTTGTAGCTCCTGAACGTGAGAGAGGCCAAGATACAAACAAACCCAAGTTTATTCAAATGAAGTTTTTTCCTGAGAATGTTCTAGCCAGCCCCTCTTACTGAAAGTTTTCCATTGAAATGCAGTATATTCGTGAACACCCCAGGTGTTCAGATTTAGTCGTTCACCTAAATTCTGCGACCAAAGGCAGATTACTTAATTTCATTCTTTCAGTTTTCACATCTCCAAAATAAGGATAATAATAGTACCTACTCTAGAGAGATATTGTTAGCAATACTTAAGTTAATACATGTGAAATGCTTAAACAAGTGCTTAACACATAGTAAACACTCAAATGACATATGAGTTATTAAGGATTATTAGTCCAGGAGTTCCCTTCGTGGCTCAGTGGTTAACGAACCTGACTAACATCCATGAGGATGCAGGTTCAATCCCTGGCCCTGCTCAGTGGGTTAAGGATCTGGTGTTGCTATGGCTGTGGTGTAGGTCAGCAGCTGTAGCTCCAATTTGACCCCTAGCCTGGGAACCTCCATATGCTGCAAGTACGGCCCTAAAAAGCAAAGCAAAAAAAAAAGGATTACTAGTCCATTCTCTCCACCCCTGACTTCCCCAGATTCTCCTCTGCCAACTTACATAGGATGCACACAAAACAAAAACTATTTAAGCTTTAAGAAAAACAGCCATCAGCTCTACTAAATGTAATCACCTTCTCCAAAATGGCATTTTTATGTAGGCTACAGACACACGTACATCATTATTTTATGGATGTATGTTTGACTGTGAATACTCTTAGTGGGATCCAGGTGACATAATCGGAGAGACATAAATGGACAGACATGAAACCGCCAAATTGTTAAGAGTCCCAGAGGAACGTGTGACAATTCACTCGAGTCAGAGTCCATAGCACATGAAAATAATTCACAGAGTTTACTCTTCAAAAGCAATTTTCTCCTAACTCAAGCTAGGTTAAGCGATCCTGTTAAGTATGATCTTATATATTTGCAAAGTTCTCTCTTAAAAAAAAAAAAAGGCAATTGTAAAATCAGGTGGACACAATGTTCCCTGTCTTGTGAAAGGGTTTATTAGAAGTGTATGCACAAGTACATCTGGAACATACACACATTAATTTTCCAAACATCCAAGGCTCTCCCGCCAGCCAGTTTTAAATGTTGGCTTGGAGAATTAATGCTGTGACCTTTTGTATGGAAGTAAATAGCATTCTCAGAATCTTTTCCAGGCTCTCACCATGCATGTGATGTCAAATTCATGTCCTAGCTATTTTTCTGGCGTAAAATGAGAGACATTACATAAAATTCTTTTTTTTTTTTTTTTTAAAAAAAAAGGCCTTTGAAAGGAATTATTTGGCAAAGAAAAATGCTGTTGGTAGAACTTTTGCCATAAATCATATCTTGAAAAAAATCTATTTATTGACTTTCTTTTTGTTTAAGGTACAATAATACAATGGCTTCTTTAATAGCACAGGGATGTGTCAACTTGGTGAGTACGATCCTGAATTTCTTTATCAAAACATTACATATAAATTAAAGATTTGTCGTGACCACATCAAAAGAAAACCAAATCAAGAGGCAATTAATCACATTCTACTGTTTTGAAAATATCTTCTTGTGTAACAGAGGACACTAAGTTCTCTTTCTGAGACAAGACACACAAACAGGATATGCATTTTTTAATTTTTCCCTTTAAAAGTCTTGCCTTAGTGAAGTAGTAATGTTAAAAAAAAGATGACCCTAATCTATGACAAACAATTCATCTCATTAAAATCAAGGTATTACCCATTTTCGAATGACCATTGCCTAGAGTACGCAGTCTATCTCACACATAAATTGAAGTAGTTTAAAAAAAAGATTTTCTGACTCCCTTTTAGGCTCTTTAAGCAAATGTAAGTATTGAATTCGTTTCTAATATTTTTCAATTTAGTGTTGTAAGGACAACTGACTCAATATCAGCTTTGAAATATTAGCTCTAATATCATAATAGATAACACAGCTCTTTGCTTACTATGTGGTAAGCATAATTTTAAATGCTTTATATGTGTCTCAACTCATTTATTGCCTATGATGAATCTATAAGATGGGTAAAACATACTATCCATATTTAGAGGTAGAGAGATTGAGGGGTTAACTCACCTGATATTAAAAAGCAGAAATTGGTGTAGCTGAATTAGCAGCTCTGGGGGTCTAGCTGTACATTCTATGCCCTTCGTTTTTAATGTCTACTGCCTTTCAAAGGCATAATAACAATTTTCAAGAAAATTAGTTCTCTAATAATGACTTTTAAAATTTATATTTCTATAACTTTGAGAAATGATATATTTCATACACGATTAGTTATATTTAAAGTCAAAGATACATAAATTATTCCTCCCCAAAAGATGAGTAATTAAACTTTAGAAAATATAAGGAGTCTGCCCATGGATTTTACATGTGTTTATTTGAGTGATGGATATTTTATCATGAATGATTTTAGGAAGGGTAAATAACTCTCAGGAGACATTAGATTGTTGGAGCACTAGAAGGAAGATTGGAACTAAAGTTCAAATTGGAGTTTTGTTGTCATCTGATTGTGGAGATGACCATGAAGCTCATTAAGCCATCACCAGGGCAGTCTCTCTGTTGGTAATGGTCCCTTTAAGAAGCTGATAGAAGTTATGGGCCTCTTCAGAAAAATATAATCACACACATGCAAAATTGTCCTTACAACATAGACTTTATAGCATTGTAAACTGATTTCCCTTGAATAAACTGCATTTAAAAAGCATCTGTCAAAACAAGTTGGCCTTTTCCCTTTAAAAATTAATGCCTAAGTTAAAAAAATAGTTACATAGTGTACAAGTCTTTAAAAATCAATGTCTGTCAAAGTTCAAAAAATAGTTACATAGTGTACAAGTAATCTTTAATTCTTTCCACGACTGAATTTCAAAGAAAGTGATCATATTTAGCTTAAATAAAAATTAATTGTGTTGTGATCTTTGACAAATCGCTGTGCACGGTATTTTTTTATATAAAGTTTCTTCCTGTTTGTTGACTATTGACTATTAACGCAGTAATACTTCTGTACTATACGTAGTAGAGTTGGATGTACCAATAGGTATTGGTAGTATCAGTGAAGTAAGCTGTAAATAATAGTCAACTGCCCGTGATGTCCTTCCATTACCTTGTGATGAGGATGTGACCATCCCCACTTCACAAGTGATAAATCTGAAGCTTAGATAGACTGATAATTTGCAAGAGAACACAAATTTGTTAATTTATGGATTCTGGAAAATATCAGAACTTAAGCTTTTTTTGGATTTGTTCTTTGTGGGGAAAGATAAAAAGAAAGCATTATCCTGGGTGCTTTATATACATTATTCCAAGCTGAAGGTAATTAGTATTTTCACCATCATGCATGTAAGGAAAATGAGCCTTTCACAGGTAAAGAGACCAGCCCCAAATCACAGCAAGTAAATCGCAGATTTACGTCTGGCGAGGTCTACCATACTTTCACCTGAGCCAATTCTTAGGGCTGTTTATGTGTCTGCTAATTTTGAGAGCTGAGATAACGTTCCCCTGGACAAAGAGAAGCCTTGCTTACAGCTTGCTATGAAAGCAGTGGATTCCCCAGACTCAGTGTTCCACGGCCATGACGCAGACTGGGAGTGTGCTGTATTCATCTGGGCCTGAGGCATTGTTCCCAGGAGACCTTAGGACAATGGAGACATTGGGCAAATATGGTGACGCTCGTGCTACTTGCTTGCAGTGAGTAATAAATTCCTTGGTCTCTGACCCTGACGTCCTACGTGTCTTCAGTCAGCACGCATGATGTACATAATAGGCTAACTTCATATGTAGAATAAAATCGAACTCCAAACTTGACAATCTGGAGTCATGGGTTTCGGTCCAACACCCTCACTTGCAAAGCACTCCGTTTAAAAATTATCAACATAATTCATGGATATCATTTAGAAGTTCAGATCGTTATATAAAATATGTCAAAAACAGCTATAGCTTTGCCCTATGCATCCTAACTCCCAGTTCAATCCTAGCTCCTCAGAGGAAACCTTCCTTAGATATTTGTGGCTTATATTCATATATCTAAATCAAGAATATTATGCTTGATTTGTAAAATTTGCAAAATCGTCTATTCATTTTCTACAAAAGTATATAAGAACTTACTTCTCTTCTACTACCCTCCAGCAGTATTCAAAAGCAGTTAAATGGATATTGAGTGTTTACATGTGAATATATAATTATTGTTCATGGTTAAGCTTTGTCCTTTGCTATAATTACAGCTCTTGTACAGCATTTTGTTTCCCCAGTGTTAATAACTGTCTCATTTTAATAATCACTTCAGTTTCTGTTCCCTACCATTATTTTAAACTCAACAAACTCCCTATCAGAACCAAATCCCTCTCAGTGATTAGACATAGCAGGCAAGGTATCATCAGTTCTTTGATTTTCATGGAAATCTCTATTTCTTTCTCACTTCTTCCTTTCTGGTCAGATATTGAATCTCTGTATTGATAGTGTGATTTTCATATCCTGTCTTTCCTATTTTCAGTTTAATAGTTTGATTCTACTTCTTAGCAGATGTCTTCATTTCATCTTCAAATACTGATTTTTTTTTCCACTTTGGTTTACTTTTTGATCTTACCATACTCTGAATGACTCCATTTCTCTTTTCCTGGAAGTATCTTATTTCATGCCTGCCCTTGACTCATCTGTCCAGAGTTTTTTTTTTTTTTTTTTTTTTTGCTATTTATTTGGGCCGCTTTACTGTTCACAGGATATTTATTTATTTTGTCTTTTTGCTATTTCTTTGGGCCGCTTCCGCGGCATATGGAGATTCCCAGGCTAGGGGTCTAATCGGAGCTGTAGCCACTGGCCTACGCCAGAGCCACAGCAACGCGGGATCCGAGCCGCGTCTGCAACCTACACCACAGCTCACGGCAACGCCGGATCGTTAACCCACTGAGCAAGGGCAGGGACCGAACCCTCATGGTTCATGGTTCCTAGTCGGATTCGTTAACCACTGCGCCATGACGGGAACTCCTGGTTTTTTTGTTTTGTTTTGTTTTTATGATTTCTTCTGCTCTCTGCATTTTCTCTTGAGTCATTTCTTTTCTATTTCTTTCATGTTCTTTTCTTTGCTCTTCACCTCCTCTGCATGTTTATTCTGGCCTCTGCTTCTTTTCTGATTACTGTTCATACTGTAAGATGTACTCCAATGACTGTTTATATTTAAGAATGAGATACTAAAAACTATTTGGAGTTCAATTAGCGGCAGATGGTTTATTGAGTAATGCTCTTCACTGTGGGACAATCGCCCCAATTTTTCCTTGGTGATTCCCCAATTTTCTGGAGATCTTTCTTCTTGGGCATTTGAGGAGAACAAGGGTATCACCCCTCAGTGCGTAGACCTCACACAACCCTCCTTTCCTTGGAATTAGGCTTCATGACAGACGCCAGTTGTGCCTGGAGTTCCTACTCCAGAAGCTCTTGGCACAAGCTCGTGGAGGTTTTCTGTCCTCCTGCTTTCTGCCCAGTTCAGAAAGCAAAAGGTAGACCCAAGTCTGAGGAACATGGGCAAGAATATTGAGACTAGAGCGGGCTTGCTATTGTTCCTGTGACGCTGACATTAATTTTTTTCCTTTAACTCCATTTTTAAGTTTCAGCTGCCTCAAATTTCTAAAAGTTTGAGGATATTATTTTCTTCCTTTCTGAAGTGCTAGCTGCCTCAAATTTCTAAAAGCTTGAGGATATTATTTTCTTCCTTTTCAGCTCCCCACTTGGCTTTGGGCTATCTCTGTTAAGTCAGTTTTCACAAGTGCATTCATTTCTGAGCTTGCTAAAATTTTTTGTCATCACTCATCTGTCACTGTTTTCTTTCCCATTACTTTCATCTTCCTGTGTGTTAATGTCATTTTATTCCTTATTCAGTTTATTTCTCTGTTTTAGTGGGTTTAAGGAGGAAGTACAGATAAATGGATAAGTTCAATAGGTCGGGTTTGCTAGGACATTCTGCTTCTTTCTTTAAACAAGCAGGAAAGCAGATCTTTCATGAAACATCACAGATGCTCCATTTGTAAGTTGAACAAGAATTTTTTTTTTTCTAGCACAACTTTTGTTAACAAAGGAACTGCTTGCCATTTGAAAATTTCAAAGTCCTATGAGATTTCCAAAAACAACTCACAAAAAATAAGTTTAGCCTTTGATCATGTGAGCAGGATAGAGCAAAACAAAAACCAGGAGCCGAGAGACATCATCTGTTTCATCTGAACTCATACTGAAAGACAAAAGATGCAATTCTGAATTATTCCATAACTTTTCTCAAAATATTAGAAGAAATTCAGGCAATTCATAATGGATGGCACTATTTTTCCAAGTCCAATAGACTTGATAAAAACAACTGTATAGCCATAATCATATAGGATTCTCCCTCTCTCTCTCTCTCATACACACACTGTATTTCAATTCTATCAAGGGAAATATTCTAGACATTATAATTTTGCTGAATTCTTCCACACTACCTAGTGATATATTCTTGCAACCTAGGTCATCCCAAAGTCTGTCTGAAATGAAACAGTACCTTATAATTAAAAATAAGCTGTAACTTTCTCAAAGTTAACTTTCAAATTAGCATGAAAAGAAGCAAACTTGCTTTATTTGCACCTGTCATGGCTCCCCTGATATCCATTGTGAACCCACATCACAGAAGAGTCAAGGATTGAACTTCCTGAAGAGACTCCATCATTTAAAATATATGTATTTTTCATACATTACCTTTTAAAACTGTACCCCAAAAAATGAAATACAGGGGACTAAATCTGACCAAAGAGGTGAAAGACTTATATGCTGAGAACTATAAAACATTAATCAAGGAAATTAAAGAGGATTCAAAGAAATGAAAAGATATTCCATGCTCCTGGGTTGCAAAAATTCATAGTGTAAAAATGGGCATGCTACACAAAGCAACCTGCAGATTCAATGCAATCCTTATCAAATTACCCATGAACAAGAATAAACAATTCAAAAATTTATAGGAACCACAAAAGACCCAGAACCGCCAAAACAATTCTGAGGAACAAAAACTAAGCAGGAGGCATAATTCTCCCTGACTTCAGGCAAAATTACAAACCCACAATAATCAAGACAGTGTGGTTGGTACTGGTACCAAAACAGACATACAGACCAATGGAACAGAATAGAGAACCCAGGGAGTTCCCTTGGTGGTGCAGTGGTTAACGAATCTGACTAGGAACCATGAGGTTGCAGGTTCGATCCCTGGCATCGCTCAGTGGGTTAAGGATCCTGCATTGCTGTGAGCTGTGGTGTGGGTTGCAGATGCGGCTCGGATCCTGTGTTGCTGTGACTGTGATGTAGGCTGGCGGCTACAGCTCCGATTGGACGCCTAGCCTGGGAACCTCTATATGTCATGGGTGTGGCCCTAGAAAAGACAAAAAAAAA
Source organism: Phacochoerus africanus (assembly GCF_016906955.1). Lineage (NCBI taxonomy): Eukaryota > Metazoa > Chordata > Mammalia > Artiodactyla > Suidae > Phacochoerus > Phacochoerus africanus. The sequence continues at coordinate 15,570,264 of NC_062558.1, read as the reverse complement.
AAAAAAAAGAATAGGGAACCCAGAAATAAACCCAGACACCTATGGTCTATTAATCTTTGACAAAGGAGGCAAGAACATAAAGTGGGAAAAAGACAATCTTTTCAGCAAGTCGTGTTGGGAAAACTGGACAGCTACATATAAATCAATGAAACTAGAACACACCCTCACACCATGCACCATGCAATAAACTCAAATTAGCTTAAAGACTTAAATGTAAGACAAGATACCATCAAACTCCTGGAAGAGGACATAGGCTAAACATTCTCTGACATTAACCTTACAAATGTTTTCTCGGGTCAGTCTCCCAGGGCAACAGAAATAAAAGCAAAAATAAACCAATGGGACCTAATCAAACTGACAAGCTTTTGCACAAGAAAGGAAACCATAAAAAAAAAAAAAAAAAAGACAACTTACAGAATGGGAGAAAATAGTTTCAAATGATGCAACAGACAAGAGTTTAATCTCTAAAGCATACGAACAACTTGTACAACTCAACAGCAAAAAAGCCAACAACCCAATTGAAAGACAGGCAAAAGATCTAGACATTTCTCCAAAGAAGATATACAGATGGCCAACAAGCACATGAAAAATGCTCAAAATCACTGATCATTAGAGAAATGAACATCCAAACTACTACAAGATACCACCTCACACCAGTCAGAATGGCCATCATTAATAATAAGTCCTCAACTAACAAATGTTGGAGAGGGTGTGGAGAAAAGGGAACCCTCCTGCACTGTTGGTAGGAATGTAAACTGGTACAACCACTATGAAAAACAGTATGGAGGTACCTTAGAAAACTATACATAGAACTACCATATGACCCAGCAATCTCACTCTTGGGAATATATCTGGACAAAATTTTCCTTGAAAAAGACACATGCATCCACATGTTCACTGCAGCACTATTCACAATAGCCAAGACATGGAATCAACCCAAATGTCCACTGATAGGTGATTGGATTAAGAAGATTTGGTATATATACACAATGGAACACTCAGCCATAAAAAAGAACAAAATAATGCCATTTGCAGCAACATGGATGGAACTAGAGACTCTCATACTAAGTGAAGTAAGTCAGAAAGAGAAAGACAAATACCATATGATATCACTTATATCTGGAATCTAATATACTGCACAAATGAACCTTTTCGTGGAAAAGAAAATCATGGACATGGAGAACAGACTTGTGGTTGCCAAGGGGAGGGGGGAGGGAATGGGATGGATTGGGAATTTGTGATTAATAGATGCAAACTCTTGCCTTTGGAATGGATAAGCAATGAAACCCTGCTGTATGGCACTGGGAACTATGTCTAGTCACTTATGATGGAGCATGATAATTTGAGAAAAAAGAAGGTATGCATGTATGTGTAACTGGGGCACCTTGCTGTACAATAGAAAATTGAAAGAACACTGTAAAACAGCTATAATGGAAAAAATAAAATCATTATAAAATAAAAAATAAAATATATGTATTTTTCATTGAGTAATAAAAAAGGGAAAAAAATTAAGAAATAAAATATGTATTAAATTCATAAGTAACATATAACTTTTACTGCAAAAGTCAAACCATATAAACTTACATACAGCGAAATCTACAGTTCACTTTTATTTCCCCTCAAATTCTACTGCTCATTTCCAAAGTTGGTTATTCTTAACCAATTGCTGGGCATCCTTCTGAACTTTTGTATGAAATTAGATATATGTGTATTTTTACATACACTTTTATGCTTAAATATATAACATTTTAAAGAAAACTAGCATAAAGCATTTCTCTTAACCTTAAAGATATTTTGGAGGCTTTTTCTTCTGAATACATTTAGGTCTATCTCATGCAGGGGATTTCATGACATTGGGCTATCATTGTGTTCTGCCTTGTTCTTATTAGTGAATATATAGTCTTTTGTTGCTATTTCAGTGGTGCAGTGGGCATCTTTGTAAATATATCTTGAATACACATGAACACGTAAGTAATATAAATTCCAAGAAGGAGAACTGTTGAGTGGAAGGATACATGTATTTTGTCTTTTTATATATTCTAACAAATCATCTTCTCAAACAGTTGCTATGAAGTCATATGCCTACAAAAGGGTATTAGACTCCACTAAATGGTGCACCTTTTTAATTCCTGCCAGTGTGCTTATATAAAAAAGTGTTTTCTTGTTTGTCATTGTTCATTTTCTCCCACATCAGTGCTATAATTCTTACTTCAGCTGTCAGGTAAAATTTAGAAAACTCAAAAGGAGAAGAAAAGTCCATTATATTTGCTCATATTTCTGCTCATATTTCCTTTCTTCCTTCTTGATGGTTTGATGTTTTTTCTTTACTGTTTCCTTTCTGTTTAGACAACTTCCTTTTGCTATACTTTCAGGGGAGGTCTACTTTGACAAATTCTTAGTTTTCCTTCATCCAAGAATGTCTAAATTTCCCCTTCACTCCTAAAGGATATTTGCACTGGGCACGGATTCTAGAATGACAATTCCTTTCTTTCAGCACTTGAAAAATATGTGTCACTTCTTGCTGGCCTTTATAACTTCTGACAGGAAATTAGCTATCATTTCAAGTTGTTTTTCCCTTAAAGGAAAAAAGGCGTTTTTTTCTCTCTGGATGTTTTCAGGATTTTTATTTAGTTCTCAGTCTGAAGTGACTTAGTACGAACATCTTGGGGTTTATTAAATATCTTGAATCCACAGGTGTATGCCTTTTGCAAAATTTATTAACATTTCAACTATTAACTTCTCTAATATTTTTTGTAGTTCTATACCCTATTCTTTCTTTCCATTTGAGACTCCGATGGCATGAATGTTAGATCTTTAGTTATACTGCCACCTGTCCCTGAGGCTCTGCTCTCCCCTGGCCCCCAATCTCGCATTTCTCTCTTGTTCAGAGTGGGTGATTTTTATTATTCTTACAGTTCACTGATTCTTAATTCTGTCCTCTCTACTTTTCTACTGAGTCAACCACTAGGTTTTCATTTTAATTAATCATATTTTTAGCTATAAAATTTTATATCTTCTCTTTCATTGCCTAGGCTTTCTATTTTTTTCGTTTGTTCCAAGCCCAGTACTCACTGAATCATCATTCTCATCATGGCCACTTTATTTATTTATTTTATTTTTGTTTTTTCAAGGGCTGCACCCGTGGCATAAGGAGGTTCCCAGGCTAGGGGTCGAATTGGACCTGTAGCCGCCATCCTACACCGCAGCTCATGGCAACGCCAGATCCTTAACCCACCGAGCAGGGCCAGGGATTGAACCCGGGTCCTCATGGATACTAATTGGGATCATTAACCACTAAGCCATGCCAGGAACTCCATCACAGCCACTTTAAAGTTGTCAATAATTCTAGCATCCTCATCATCTTGATGTTAGAATCTACTGACTGTGTTTTTTTATTCAGTTGATAAACTTCTGGTTCTTTACATGCCGAATAACTTTCAGTTGAGGCCTAGACATTTTTAAGTTATTTTGTGAGACTCTGGATCTTATTTAAATACTCTGCACTGACTTTCTCTGACATAGCTCTGTCAGTGCAAGGGGGTGTGGGTGCTATCTTGGTGCTTCCAGTTAGAGGTGGAAATCCAGTTCATTTCCCAGTCTGAGACATATGAAAAAATAATTTCTCCCATGAATTCACTTCCATGTTGCTTCTTGAGTTCCAAGGTCCTTAGTCAGTCAATCTTCTTACCTCTACCAGCAGAAGCCCCAAGTTTGTTATACATAGTGTATCCAGGGTCTTTAGTTGTACTTAGCAGAAGAAATATGGAAACGTATATCTGCTCCATCTTCCCACTATCTTTTGATATTTATGATTTTTAGTAATTTTCCCAAAAGCTTCAAAATTCTCTTGCTTAGACCTGGGATTCATTAAGCTATTAATTCATATGGGAGCACTGGGCTTAACTGGTGATGAAACCTGAAATCTTCCTTTATGTCTTATGCAGCAATTAATTCAGATTTATATTAACATATATTAGTTAGTTTTCAGAAATCTGATGAAAGTTCAGGTCACTGTAGCATGAAACCATGTTATCATTTTTAGAAAATGATAAATGGATTGAAAGGAAATTTGGTCACATGAAAGAGAAAAATAGGAAAAACATATAATATGTTGGGATAAAGAGGTTAGCATTATTTATAAAACCACTGTGCAGAAAAAAGTTTTCAAAATCACTAAGCTACAAGATTAAATTTTCATTCCTGTTATTTCTCTTTTTTATTATCTGGCAAATCTTCCTGATACTGGGCAGATGAAAACTCAAAATCAAATGTATCCATCCCCAATGAGAAGAAAAATTAACAAAAGAGAAAACAGAGACAAACTCTAAGAAAGCAGTATCCAGTCTAAAGCCCCCAAATTAAGTTTAACTTGATCCCTTTAAAACATGTTACTGGTGATACGAATATTTTTCAGGCAGTTGCCTGTTGCTATAAACAGAGTATATTGTCCTTTCTAAGAAATATGACACGAATTCTGGTCCCAATTTTCTGTTTTGTTTGTTTGTTTGTTTGTTTGTTTTTTGCTTTCTTTAGGGCCACTCTTGTGACATATGGAAGTTCTCAGACTAGGGGTTGAATTGGAGCTGTAGCCACCAGTCTAACACCAGAGCCACAGCAATGCCAGATCTGAGCTGCATCTGCAACCTATACCACAGATCACAGCAATGCTGGATCCTTAATTTTTTTTTAATTGAACTAAATGATGAAATAATTATGGAAAATTTAAGATAATTATTTTATTTTAGAATATTTTTCATGTGGAACACAAACTTTCAAATATATTCCTATAGGAAGCTATTTACTGAATTTATATGTGTTTAATATTTAATGAACAGCCAAAGTTGAATGAATTATAAAGTTCAACTGTCAAGAAATAGTATTATTAGAGTTTATATTGTTGTATTAATTATTGTTATGTTTTGCTATTAGCTTTAGAAGGCTACATGGTCTTCTTTTAAGAAATGTGTAATAAATAACTAAATGTAAATAAGATCTTTTTCTAAAGGATGATCAGAGAAACAAGATCAAAAAATACATATACTTGATAAATAATTCATGAAAAATGGTCCCAGACAAGCAAGCCTAAATGTTTCTTCACCTATATTTAAAAGAAGTATGCATACATAACAAAACAAAAACAACATGGGATTCAGCTACATTCAATTTGCTTTTAAACCACCCACCAACCTGGCTGATGTAAGAACATGGACCTTTGTTTTAAAAGTAGATTTTCAAGAATTCGTGATTCTGGAATTTTTTTTTTTTCCAGCTGTGCACTTGGCATGCAGAAATTCCCAGGCCGGGGAGTGAACCAGTGCAGCAACTTGACAATGCCATATCCTTTAACTGCTAGGCTTCCAGGGAACTCCCTGGATCTGGAATTTGGTGCATTATTGTTGACTAAATATATTTGGAAATGATTTAGTAGATGAACTTAAGTGGAACAATGAAAGCACTTAATTAAAAATTTTAAAACACTCACTAAAAATTGAAAAAAAAAAATGCTACCCTGTTTCAGTGAAGTCAGGAATTCAAGCCTATGGCTCACCTTATTGAATAAAGAACATTTCCATTCTTGAAAATTCTCAACAATTTGTTGTCTGTAGTAACTTCGTGAAAGTTGGCTCCCTTTTCATTGGCAAAGAACAAATCAGGCTTCCAAATGGAGTCCAACATGGAAGGGTCTAGGTCTAAAGAGTCATCAGGATATTCACTGTATGCAAGACGGGGATCGTTCCATTTCTGACGGAGAAAGATATTCACTCTGTAATCCTGTAACAAAAGAAAGAAAGGGGGGAAAAGTCTGCCTTAAAAGTTTAGAATTATATGCATTAGTCTTTGGGTTTCTCTGATAACACAAAGCCACTGACACCCTGTGAGCTCCCCATACCTTTCAATCCTCACTCATTACCACCAAGAGTCATTCTTGTTCTGAGATTTGCCCATGCTTTTCATGATCTATATGCCTCCAAAGAGAAGGGCACAGAAGAGCATAATTTTATCATGCTTATATATTGCTATTTCATTCAAATTTTACTCTCCTGGTTTTTCAAAATCAAATATTGGATTGCTATTAGACACTCAGAGTAAAATATTTTTGTTTTATTTTGCTTTGCATTTATTTTCTAGAACCATATCTTTTAGTAGGTATCCATTAACATCCAGAATGCATTTAGTGTAATTTTCTTGAAAGCTGTCTATTTTGTGAAAATGACCATACATACTTCTTTACAATAAAGACACATTTTCTCATATTTAATATAACACATAAGATCTGTATTATTGGTGACTTGGTAAAAATAAAAGGTAGTTTTGGAATAATAAGGGAATACTATTGCCAGTAATCTTTTAAAATTTGACTTATGAAATTTCCCAGTTAGACTTTTCATAGTTAAGTTTAAAGAAGAGTCAATGATTTTAATCAGATTCTTGCTCACAATTTCTGGATTAATGTATAGAGAGACAAAGATCGATAGCCATGTGTATTTGTGAAATTTGTATACAGTCTATGAATTTAAGCACTACCTATGACTTTATAAATACAATTTCTCCCTTAGACTTTTGAAGTGAGCAAATAAACATGCAGACTTCATTATAAGCCTTCATAAAGTGAACATTTTCATAAAGCTTCATTTCCATGGAAAATAGCCAAGGCTACAGATATTCAGAGAAATAGAATATCAGTTTTCATCTATTTTTTCATGCCTGAATACCAAAGGGTAACCAAGCAACTCCAAAGAATGCTTCTATAATATCAGACCCACAGATTGCTTATCTTGCAGGTAGGTCAAATTCAGTTTGTAGTGAATGTTACAAATGTATACATCCCCTTGGTTATAATTTGTGCACTAAGACCTCTGTTTTCTAACTGTAACTGGGTTACACACCAAGTAATATTTTTTTTCTGCTTGCTAGCTGCCCCAGGTATCTTCCAAAGTGACAATGGAGCCAAGGCCATGTCAGATTTTTACCACAAGGCTCAGGATAATGTGGAAATCTCCCTAGTCCCAAGGATCTGCAGAACCTGGAAATGGGGATATATAAAGAAGCTTCCAAGGATGGGTCATCCTCTCAGAGCCCCAAGAGCACAGCTCTGTGGCTGGTGACTGGGTCTCATGTCCCGAGATACCCTGCAATTTGTGCATCCACCCTAAGTACCCCTAAGTGAAGTGGTGACCAGACTAAAGTCAGTTTCTCTTTGCCTGACATCTAGTGGAGGGCTAAAACAAGACACGTTCTGATGATACCTGCCAGGGAAAGCATCTGACTAATAAAGAATTTCCTTTTGGGGAGTTCCCATTGTGGCTCAGGAGGTTATGAACCTGACTAGTATCCATGAGGATGTGTGTGCCATCTCCGGCCTCACTCAGTGCGTTAAGAATCTGGCATTGCCCATGAGCTATGGTGTAGGTGGCAGACGTGGCTCAGCTGTGGCTGTGGCGTAGGCCAGTGGCTGCAGCTCTGATTCTACCCCAAGCCTGGGAGCTTCCTTATGCCATAGGTGCAGTCCCACCCCCACCCCCTCAAAAAAATTCCTTTTGGACTGATTCTTAAGCTATCTTTTAAAAAAATGAAGTATTGTTATACTGTAACTAACTTATTGATTGAGAACACTCTGCATCTGCTCTTCACTGTGAGGCTAAAAATACTTTTAAGCTGCAGCATCTGTAATAAAATTTAGTTGGCTCTCATCATCCTTATCTCATTGGTTTAGTGATAAACTTTATAGACACAATCTCAGATCATCCAGGAACACTTTTTGCTTCAGGAATGAGCTAAAAAGACACTAAGTATCCATTCATTTCTATTTCTAAATCACACAAGGAAAAAAAATCCACTGTCATATGTCACCAAGGCCAAATGTTATTCTGCAGCCAGTGTGCTCTTTCTGTGAATAACCAGAACTATCTTTGTTTTCTAACATGTTTAGGTCTTTGGCCAGAATCCAAAGCAGAATTGAAAAATGACCATTTCCTGAAAACCCAGAAACTTAGATTTTCAGTCGTCACAATTTGGGCTTTGACCTGCCTGAAAATGAACATTGTGCTGGGAAGCTTCCCTACTAAACAACCGAATGCAGCTTTTCTAAAAAGAACTTGTGGGGAGGTTTGTTTTTTGTCTTTTTTGGCTGCACCCATGCACCCAGGCCAGAGATTGAACCCGCACCACAGCAGCGACCCTAGCCACTGCAGTGACACGATGGAATTCTTAACCCACTGCACCACAAGGGAACTCCTGAAAATGAACTTTTTTAAGCCCAACTTCTTATGGCCAATTTGTCCTGTTTATGCTCAGAAATTGATTATATTAATTACTTTTGAACCCTGATCATACCTGAAAATGTGCAGAGAAAAGGGTATAAAAGGACCCTTAAAGAATATAACACCACACTAAAAGAAGTCCTTGCAACTCATTTTGAAATAACTTGCTTGCAATAAAAGACCATGGACGAAAAAGATAACAGCTTTACAAAACAGAAACTAATGGATATTAATGTCAAATGGACTTCCTAAAGGAAGGCAGTTTAAAAGTTCAATCATTCCTTGGCTCTACTTAAAGACTAAGTGTTTTATTAATGGAATAGTCCCTGTTCACCTGGGCTATGCTTCTATAAGGATAAACGTGTAGAAAAGTTATGTGTGAGTTTAAAAAAAGACAATAAAGGAGTTCCCGTCGTGGCGCAGTGGTTAACGAATCCGACTAGGAACCATGAACCATGAGGGTTCGGTCCCTGCCCTTGCTCAGTGGGTTAACGATCCGGCGTTGCCGTGAGCTGTGGTGTAGGTTGCAGACGCGTCTCAGATCCCAAGTTGCTGTGTCTCTGGCGTAGGCCGGTGGCTACAGCTCCGATTAGACCCCTAGCCTGGGAACCTCCATATGCTGCGGGAGCGGCCCAAAGAAATAGCAAAAAAGACAAAAAAAAAAAACCAACAGTAAATATGAGATAATACATCATAGGACTGAAATCGATGTTTGTATCTCACATTATTTATTTATTTATTTATTTATTTGCTTATTAGGGCCACACCCATGGCATGTGGAGGTTCCCAGGCTAGGGGTCTAAGCAGAGCTGTAGCTGCCGGCCTACGCCACAGCAACGCAGGATCCAAGCTGCATCTGCAACCTACATCACAGCTCACTGCAACGCCAGATCCTTAATCCACTGATCAAGGCCAGGGATCGAACCTGCGTCCTCATGGATGCTAGTCAGACTCGTTAACTGCTGAGCCAGGACGGGAACTCCTATATCTCACATTTCTAAAATCAACACATATTGAATCCAATCGTAAGTCTTATAAGGCAGCTGAATTGACATTTATATATATAGAATCATAATATTTTAGGAGAGACATCCATGATTCTCTTTTCCATAAACTCCTTTTGAAGTAATACACATTTTTGCAAACCCCTTATAGAAATCCTAATTTTATTTTTTGTTATTGCAAGTTACATAATTATTTTTAAATGTTATATCAGTGTATTACTAATATTGCGCCACAGTGATAGGAATATAATCATTATTTCATAATATGGAAAGACTAAATTTGACATTTTAAAAGTCAAGATTTATTATTATTTTTAGAATAAGAGTGTATTATGCTATTTTAATTACTTTAAATTCATTGTGTAGGAAAATACTTTGCTTACCAAGTAAATTGCATATCATGTTTGGTTTTAAAAATAATTATCCACCAAAATGTGGTTTAAATTTCATCTGTATGTCACATAGTAAAAAATAGAACCACACTAGATTTTCTAACCTAGTATTTGAAATTCTTACATTATGAGGTACAAATAAATAATAGTTCTACTAAGCAAATACCAGGCTCAGGAGTAAGTCTTCTTGGGATCAAACGTCAGTTCTCCCAATGAACATCTTTCTAATTTCCCTGTGCCTTATTTGCTCATCTTTGAAATAGGGATGATTATAACAGCATTTCCTCTGATGGGGTTCTTGTGAGCAATGAATTGATTCACCTAAAGTACTCAGAACCACACTCATTAAATGTTATACCCTTAAAACTAGAAGCCACATTAAATAGAAATTTGCTCTTATTTTCTGCTTCTAAATGAGTTTTGAAGTACTAGGGGCATTTTTGATTTGAATTGGAGATAATTGAATTTGCCATAGAAGAATATGGGACAGATAATTGTAATATTGAAATCTGGTGAATAATATCTTTGCAAATTTGCAAAACTATTATGTTAAGCTTATTATTCACTTTTGTATTTCAACATTTATATATATATATTTTCATTTTAGGGCTGCACATGTGTCATATGGAAGTTCCCGGGTTAGGGGTTGAATTGGAGCTGCAGCTGCAGGCCTACCCCACAGTCACAGCAATACCAGATCTGAGCCGTATCTGTGACCTATATGGCGGCTGGTGGCATCCTTAACCCACTGAGCAAGGCCAGGGATCGAACCCACATCCTCATATACACTATGTGAGATTCTTAACCTGCTGAGCCACAAGAGGCGCTCCAACATTTCTATATTTTTATATTTTCTGTCTTTACTCAATCTCCCCTCCTCCCTCTTTAAATATACAGACATATATACTAAATGTGTCTCAATATATAAGGCCCTTTTTCATCATAGTAAATACAGCTGTGCACTTTTCATTTTACTAGATGTTATACTAGGTGTTTCATGGATTACTTTTACTATCCTCAGAGAAATTCTACAAAGCAGGTATAGTTATCAGATGTGTTTTGCTTCATAGATGTGGAGAATGTGACAAAGATACATTAAGTAACTTCAATGGGATTACAGAGCTAATAAGTGGCAGAGCTAGAATCAGACCCAGAACTTCTGGTTTCAGAGTTTTCAGGATAAACTGATTGCATGACGCACTTCCACTCATGACTGCCCTGTATGCAAACCAAACAGTTGATAAACTAATACAAAGATTCTGGCTTATGTAATTTATGATTTTTTTTTCAATAAGGAATTTGGGGATTCACTGATGGGAAATTGCGAGCACTAAATCTAAGTGTTCCCAGATTCACTCTCTCAGATGCCATGTTGCCATTTCTCTGTAATAGGTACCCTAGTGGGAGACCAAATTTAGTAGAAAGCACAACCCAATGTATCGGCTAAAATGACATACAGAATATTACTTTCATTTTTTGTTGTAGGGGGGAGTATGGGATTGCTAGAAGCTAACTGAAATGACCAATTAGAAAAAAAAAAAAAGCAGAGAAAAATAATTATCTGATGTTAACAAAGAAATGTAAGTGCTTCTCTTTCCTAGAGTCAGTTACTTTTTAAATTCCATAGTGCTTTTAGGTAATTTCTAACCCAGCAGCCTACCCCCATCCCTTTCCTGCTGTCTTTTCTCCCTGCCTTCTCACTCCTTCATTTCTACTCTTTCTTTCTCTGTTCCTCTTTTTCTGTCTCTGTCTTCCTCTCTCCCTCCCTGCCCTCCCTCCCACCCCTCATCACACAAGCACAAAGCATATATTTCAGCACATGTACATTGAAAAGTTGAGATACATTATATTTATTTTAGCTAAAAACAACAGAATGTATTCAAACTGAAAATGTGAAAAGATCAATGATACTCTCAAAGCTATTTAGAGTTGTTCGATACATATCACATGTCACCAACCTGGAATTTAGTTTAGTGCCAATGAAAAAATATTGAAAGACAATCTCTGCTCTCAAGTTGTTCACTATATGGTAGAAGATCAACAGTGAAGAGGTAATTAATTTTTCATATAATAGGCTCTATTTTGGAGATATGCATAGCAAGCCATGGAAACACAAAGAAGCGGTAGTTAGCCAAGGTAGAGAGGTCCAGGAAGACTTCCTAAGGAAAATCTAACTGGGCTTGGTATTCAAAATGAAAAAAAAAAAAAAAAAAAAAGCTGTGCAAACATTGGTGCCATCATAAAACAAGACCTGTAAAATGATGAACAGAAAATGCAGTAACCAATGTATTTTTGTATGATTAGTATAGGAATTTGGCTGAATTTTAATACTATAATTTATTATTTATTTCATATGATATGTATTGAGCACCTTGAGGGTTATAAAGTTGAATTATGCATTGCGTCTGCTGCCTGGAGGAGAACCGTCTAGACAAGGAAAGGGGATGGGACACGACATGAATAAAAGCAGGGCATGTGGAAGGAAGATACTATGAAAATAAGAGCTTGGCTGATTTTCACCTTGTATTAGTCTTCTTTTTCTGAAAAAATAAAATAAATACAGAGTGTGAGAAAATCCAGTCTGAAAGACTTAATGTGATATATATCTGAAAAAAATTTGCAAATTTTTTTCCCAGATGAAGGTATAAAAAATATATAGTTTTTAAAAGCATTGCTGCCTTGCAAGAAAAGAAGCCAAAACAGTAACAGAAATAAGAGTGAGCTATGGTGATGATAAACAAACCCAAATGCCAGTATTGGGAGACTGAACTTAGGGCCACCACAAGGTGGAAAAATTCAACCTGTGACTGAGGATTAATTAATTAGACCCTCAAGTTTATCACAGATTAAGTTCAACCAAAGATGATCTCATAACAACAACAATATTTTACTAAAGACAAAAGAAAGCAGATATGGACTTCAGTGGAAATATCAGATCAAGGATAGGAAATAAACATGTAAAATGCATTTAAAGTAATAAAAGATAAAATCAATAATATGAAGCTATAAGACCAGAAATGTTTAAAAAAATAATCAAATAGAATAATAGATGAAATGAAAAACTAATTGTTGAAATTAAAGGGTTTTTGTTTGTTTGTTTGTTTGTTGTGCTTTTTAGGGCTGCACCTGTGGCATATGGAAGTTCCCAGGCTAGGGGTTGAAATCAGAGCTACAGCTGTCAGCCTACACCACAGCTGCAGCAACACGGGAGCTGAGCCACGTCTGCAACCTACACCACAGCTCAAAATGCCAGATGCCTGACACACTGAGCGAGGCCAAGGATGGAATCTGCATTCTCATGGATACTAGTTGGATTCGTTTTTGCTGCACCACAACGGGAACTCCCAAAATTAAAGATTTAATGGACGTGTAAAAACATCTAAGAAATAGCTGAAATGAGAATTTGAATCATGTGTAGAGCCAAAGAAACATCCCAGATTAAAATAGTGGGAGAAACAGAGAAAGAAAATTTTTTAAAAACCTGTGAGTCTTTTAGTATAAAATAGGAAAGCCTAAAGTAATCTACATCTAAATGGGATCCCAGAAGGATGAATTAGAATAGGGAAAGCCGATAGTCAGAGAACATGACAAGAATTTTCTAGAACAAATGAAAGAAATTAATGCATGGATACAGAGAACTCACAACATGCTAATAAAGATAAATAGAAATAAGTTCATTTCAAGACATTATAGGGAAACTGCAGGCTGGCAAAGGAAAATATGTTTGTTTTTTGGGTTTTTTTTTTGTCTTTTTGCCAGTTCTTGGGCCGCTGCTGCGGCATATGGAGGTTCCCAGGCTAGGGGTCGAATCGGAGCTGTAGCCACCAGCCTACGTCAGAGCCACAGCAACATGGGATCCAAGCTGTGTCTGCAACCTACACCACAGCTCACAGCAACGCCGGATCCTTAACCCACTGAGCAAGGCCAGGGATCAAACCTGCAACCTCATGGTTCCTAGTCAGATCTGTTAACCACTGAGCCATGACAGGAACTCCAGAAAATATCTTTTTTTTTAAATTAATTTATTTTATTTTTTTTAAATTACTCAAATGAATTTATCACATCTGTAATTGTATAGTGATCATAACAACCCAATTTCACAGGATTTCCATCCCACAGCCCAAGCACATCCCCCCACCCCCCAAACTGTCTCCTCCAGAGACCATATGTTTTTCAATGTCTGTGAGTCAGCATCTGTTCTGCAAAGAAGTTCAGTCTGTCCTTTTTTCAGATTCCACATGTCAGTGAAAGCATTTGATGTTGGTGTCTCATTGTATGGCTGACTTCACTTAGCATGATATGGAAAATATCTTTTAAAACTTATCTTTTTATTGCCAAATAATAGTCCATTGTGTGATTTATTCATTCATCACAAAGGAACAGAGTGTTGATATATACTAAAATACAGGTGAATCTTAAAAATATTATGCTAAAAAAGCCAATCACAAAAGGCCATGAAGTATGATTCCATTTAGAGAAAATGTCCACATGTGACGAAACTATGGAGACAGAGAGTAGGTCTCTAGCTGGGGGGAAGCGGGAGGTGGCCTGGTTTTTTTGGGGAGCTATAAATGTCCAAAAATGTTTATGGTGATGGTTGCACAATTGTGTGAATGTTCTAAAAATCATTTAACTTTAGGCTTTAACTAGATTAATTGTACAGCAAGTACTTAATCACCTCTGTTAGAAAATACTTAGATGGCACCAGACTTCTCAACATCAACACTGAAATCCTTATAATATAAAGGGCTGATTTACTCCAAATACTAAGATAAAATTATAGTTAACTTTGAATCATGTACTCAGAAACGATTAATCTCTCAAAATTGAAGGAGTCATTAAAAAAACACACACAATCTTGAACATTTATAAAATGGAATTCTAATTAATTTACTTCAGAGAGACAGAGGAAAAAAAAAACAACCCCACAGAATTCTGTCCTGAAATACAAAAAGAAATGATGAATAAGAAACTAGTCAGGAGTTCCCATCGTGGCTCAGTGGTTAGCGAGCCTGAGTAGCTTCCATGAGGATATGGGTGTGATCCCTCGCCTCACTCAGTGGGTTAAGGATCTGGTGTTACAGTGAGCTATGGTGTAGGTCATAGGCATGGCTTGGATCTAGTGGTGCTGTGGCTGTGGCGTAGGCTGGCGGCTACAGCTCCAATTCGATCCCTAGCCTGGGAACCTCCATATGTCACAAGGGTGGCCGTAAAAAGACAAAAGACAAAAAAAAAAAAAGAAGCTGCTCAACATGGATATAAATTTGACTAGTCTTCCTCTATATAGAAAACATTGCTATGAATGTATAAGTTATGGGATTGAAATGAACTGAAAAATTAAAAAAACAATATCATACTTTAACTAAAATCATATGTAGAAAACATCTAAAAATATGTTAAACACTTTTATGCAGAACATTTTATAATTTCTTGACAACATAAATACTTAAATGGAGAGATACCATGATTACACAAAAAAAAGATAAATGTATAAAGGTAGCAATTCTTTCCAAATTAGTTGTTAGATTTAGTGCGATTTTTTTCACAATCCAATAAATTTTTTGAGGAAATTGTCGAGTAAATCTTATAATTTATATAGTTATAAATTATAAGTTCTGGGAATAGCTGCAGCAATGCTGGATCTTTAACCTGCTGTTCTATAGCAGGAACTCTCTGTAATAGATTTTTTTTTTTTTCTTTTTAGGGCTGCACCTGCAGCATACGGAAGTTCCCAGGCTAGGGGTCGAATCAGAGCTGCAACTGCCAGCCTACACCACAGCCACAGCAAGGTGGGATCCAAGCCATGTTTTTGACCTACAGCGCAGCTCACGGCAATGCTGGATGCTTAACCCACTGAGTGGGGCCAGGGATCAAGCCTACATCCTCATGGACACTAGTTGGGCTCATTACCGCTGAGCCACAATGGGAACTCCTGTAATAGATATTTTAAATGGCCAAAAAGCTGTAAGACATTATGATAGTGATTCAAAGACAAACTGACCACTGAGACAAAGTGAAGAGTCTGAAAACAACCCTTATTTGATATACAAAGGAACAGTTTGCAGATTAGTGGTGGGTGCTTAATAAATGGCTCTGTAGATGACAAAGGGTCAAATTCTATCTCAACATGACACCACTCAAGAAAACAAGATTGGGAAGATGAATAGTGCAAGTGTAATGGTAAAAAAAAAAAAAGAAAAGAAAATATAGCAGCGTATTCTATAGCCTTGAGGTAGGGTAGGCTCTTGAATAAATTCTACGATGTCAAAATTAAGAAATTCTATTCATCAACAGGCCACTTGAGGATAATGAAAAAACAAACCACAGTGGAAAAAGATATTTGCTGCACAGGTATAACTGGTAACTGGCTATTTCCAGACTAAAAAATCTCCTACCTGTGGATGAGAAAAAGACAAACAACTGAGTAGAAAATAGTCAAAAGAAGACACATCTTACTGGACAGAGATCACAAATGTCCAACAAATATACGAAAAATGTTCAAACACCTTGGTAAACAAAGATGTGCTAATTAAGGTATAAAATGAGCTATCATTTTATACTCACTGGGTAATTACAGATAACAAGTTCGATACAGAATTTGGCAAGAACATGGAGAAAAATGATATCTTACATACTGCAGATCAAAGTAGAAAAAGTAGGGAAAATTGACCTTGTATTGTAAATTTGCTATGTTAACATTTAAGATAAAGAAATTTTAGTTCCAAGTATAAATCTTAAAGAAACCCTTCCATATGTACACCAGGTGACATATACAAAATATTTATAGCAACACTGTTAGCGACAGAGAAAAACAAAACAAGACAAAAGCTGGATCAAGACAAAAGCTGGAACTGATCCAAATACTCATGGGCAGGAAAATGGATAATAAGTTAAAATATGTCAACAAAATCAGATACTATATAGCAGTGAAAATGAATTAATACTACTATTTGCAATGAGGAAAAATCTTAGAAATGTTAAATTTAGTAAAAAAAAAAGTCAAAAATAGGTTATAGCACAACTTTTGTAAAATTCACAAACCACCCCCCCCCCTCAGAAAATTGTGAGGCGAAACAAAGGAATTATAAACACAAAATTGGTGAGAGTGGTCACCCAGTTCATTATTAGGAATATGGGACTTGGATTATATGAGTATATTTAATACTGGTAACATTTTAGTTTTGAAATTAGGTGGTGGTTTCAACAGTGCTTGTGTTGTTACATTATACCTTTCACTTCCATGTATTATTTGTGTAATTACATACCAAAACATTAATATCTGAATATGAAATTAATCACTGGAAATAGTCATTGGAACTATCCTATTTGTTCATGGGAAATACCCTACACATTGCAGTATTTTGCCATTTCTATATTTTGTGCAATATATTTTAAAACTTTTAACACATTTTTATTGGCATCTTTCTATGCACATCTTATATAGTGGTGACCAAAAGATGTCTCAATTTCCGTCCTCAGGACTTGTGAATGTGTTAACCTCATTTGGCAAAAGAGATTTTGCAGCAGTGGTTAAGAACCTAGAGATGGGCGATGTAATCCCAAGGATCTTTATTTTCTTCTTTTAAGGGCCGCACCTTTGGTATATGGAAGTTCCAGAGCCAGGGGTGAATCAGAGCTGCAACTGCTGGCCTACACCACAGCCATGGCAGTACTGGATCTGAGCTGCACCTGTGACCTATGTGACAGCTTGCAGCAATGTTGGATCCTTAACCCACTAAGTGAGGCCAGGAATGGAACCACATCCTCATGGACACTACGTCAGGTTCTTAACCTACTGAGCCACAACTGGAACTCCACATGGATCCTTTAAAGGGAAAACGAATCAAGGAGGCAGTGTCCAGAGTCATACAATGTGGGACTGAGTTGCTTTAAGATGGGAGGAGAGGGCCATGAGCCAAATAATGCAGGCAGTCTCCAGAAGCTGGAGGAGGCAAGGGAATGAATTTACTCCTAGAGACTCCAAAAGGAATGGAGGGCTACACACAACTTGATTTTACCCCAGTAAAAGCATTTTTTGGACCTCTGACTTACAGAATTATAAGATAATACGTTTTTGTAGTTTTAAGCCATTAAATTTGTGGTTTAACTGTTACAGAAACAATAGAAATGATACATAGTATTTTCTTGAATTGATTTGCATGCATTATCATTCTTATACTTTTGAAAAAGCCTCTAGAACTATTGTCTTCCCCCACATTCCCCTCGCCATTCCTCAAGAGGGTAGAATATTTAAGGTCAAGTGGAAAAAATAACCCCGAATTCTTCCTGTTTTTAGGAGTCCTAATCAGAGGTCCTGGCTAATTTTTAAATGATCAGGAAATAACTTCCCTTTCTCACAGAAAAAAGGAGGAAGGGCAAACTCCTTAACCAGTGTTTCATTGGTTTAGTCTTACAAGATTTTCTAATTCTGAAGCTCTACAACATAGCTTCCTATGCCTCACAAAGTACAAAGCATTAACAGTCATTGGTGGAATAATTGCTCCTAATGTCAGCTCTGTAATTTCCCCCTTGCGGCTCATGCCATCTGCTCTATGAACCCACCACAAGGAGGCTGGTCATCTGGGGCCACTACTTCTGAAAGAATGGCCCCAGGGCAAAGTGCTTTTCAATTCTCACTCACCAAACCAACAGGGAAGAAAGCACTTATCTAAGAACTATTTAGAGCCACAGAAAGGTAATTTCAAATCTCCCCTTGACTTCTTCATTATCCACATGTTTAACTATTCTCCAGAATTATTTTAAAATTGTAAGTGAGTGAAGGAACCCTAATTATGTACCAAATCTGGAAACATCAAGTTAAGAACTCCCAAGAATTGAAGTAGATGTTCAAAGATAGATAGAACATTGAAACACAAAAAAATTGATCCCTATTCGGAAGTTAAAAGCCTTTTTCTTATAATCATGGTATTTATATAAATTCATATGATTTATCAGGATTAATCAAAACATAAGTGTGTTGAGTCAGTGAACTCTGTTTCATTCAGCAACTTTGATTTAGATGTAAGAGTTGTCCTAGTCTGCTCAGGCTGCTGTAACAAAATGCCAAAGACTGGGTGGCTTATGAACAATAAAAATTTATTTCTCACAGTTCTGGAGGTTGGAAGTCTGAGATTAGGGTGTCAGCATCGGGTGGGGGCCCCCTTTCTGGTAGCAGACCTCTTATTGTGTCCTTACATTGAGGAAAGGGCTAGGGGACCCTAGGGGATTTCTTTCTAAGAGCATTAATCCCATTCGTAAGGGTTCCACCCAAAGGTCCCACCTACTAATACCATTACCTTGGGGGTGGGGTTTAGGATTTCAACATGTGAATTTGGGGGGTGGAGAGAGGGGACAAAAACATTCAGATGATAGCAAGACTGAAAATTAAATCAGTGGGTTAAGGATCTGGTGTTACTGTGAGCTGTGGTGTTGATCACAGACGCAGCTCAGATATGGTGTTGCTGTGGCTGTGTCAGCCTGTAGCTGCAGCTTCGATCTGACCCCTAGCCCCGGAACTTTCATATACCTCAGGTGTGGCCCTAAAAAAAAACAAACACACACCACACACACACACACAAAAAAAAACCCTGGCAAAAATAATAAAAGGCTATGTTGATTTAAAACACTACCCTCGGAGTTCCTGTCATGGCTCAGTGGTTAGCGAATCCGACTTGGAACCATGAGGTTGCGGGTTCAATCCCTGGCCTTGCTCAGTGGGTTAAGGATCCAGCATTGCTGTGAGCTGTTGTGTGGGTTGCAGACACGGCTCGGATCCTAAGTTGCTGTGGCTGTGGTGTAGGCCAGCGGCTACAGCTCCGATTCGAGCCCTAGCCTGGGAACCTCCATATGCCGTGGGAGCTGCCCTAGAAAAGGCAAAAAGACAAAATAAAAAATAAAAAAATAAAACACTACCCAGTGCTTACATTCAAAGGGTAGAAATTCTGGAGAGAGAATCTTAGTCCACAGACCATTGTTCCAGAAGTTGATGGAGACTGATTCCAGCCAATACAGCTCATCATCCAGTTTGGGCACTCCTGGCTTTAGAGATAAAGCCTGCACAGAGCCAGCACTTCTAGCAGCTGCTTCCTTTCCATGAAAACCAGTCATTTATGTTGCTCTTGGGTTGAAAGGTGACCAACGCCTTTCTGCCTTAATGTGCTCCTGGTTCTAAAAGGCTCCATTTATCTAGAACACCCTCCTGCCTCCAGTGCTCACTTCTTGTCTTCCTACTTGACTCCCCTGCATCTGCAAATTCTCTGCCCAGTGCTCAGCCTTCTCACAAACAGGGCTAGCCTGTCAGGTGGAGCGCTGTCTCTCCTCCACAGCAAGTTGTGCCAATAAACCTATATACAAGGATAAAAAATTGCACAAATTCTTCCCTCATATTTCTTCCCAAATGTGTTCCTAAACTTCTGTTCATACTATTTACATTAAAGCAAGTAGGAAGAGGAAGTGTACATGTTTCTCCTGGTTGAAGCAACATAGATGTGGAAATTTTGCCACTACCACTTTCACTCCTGACCCAAATTTTATATCAGAATTTATACCCAGGAGTTCCCTCATGGCTCAATGGGTTAAGGATCTGGCATTGTCACTGCTGTGGCTCTGGTTACCACTGTGGTGCAGGTTCAATCCCTGGCCCGGAAACTTCCACATGCCTTAGGCATGGCCAAAAATAAATAAATAAAATAAAAGCTATACCCAACATAGGGTGTGCTGACTTGTTTATTTTATTTCTACTTAATGTTAATCACACAATTCACATGTTAAAATGAACCATATATTTACATATAGCATTTACTAATTTTCAATTTGCACATTGAATCCCATGTGGGCAGTGAGCTGCTTATTATTAATTTTGTAGACTTCCATTAATTAATTGTTCCATGACTGGAAAAACTGACTTGGATGACAAAAAGATCAAAGTCTCTTGGAAAACGAATTAGTATTTGGTCTTCAGAACATCCTATTGTCAATCAACATCGCAAGAGCTCAAATCAAGCAAGAAATTCTATAGACCCATGAATAAGAAGAAAATTTTTCTTAGTAAAGCTAAAGATACTACACACCTCAAAAGATGGATAACGGCACAACAAAATAAAATTTTTTGAAAATCTTCCAACTACTATTCCCTTAAATGTCTAATGTAAACTGCCTTTTTTTTTTTCTTTCATTTAAATTGTGGTCAAATACATCTAAAATTTACCATCAGTGACACTTAGTATATTCACAATATAGGGCAACCATCACCTTATCTACTTCCAGATCACTTTCCTTACTTCAAAATAAAGCCTTGGGTCCATTAAGTGGTAACTTCTTATTCCCCCTTCCTCTAGCTCCTGTCGACCACTAATATGCATTTTCTCTCTATAGATCTGCCTACTCTGAGTATTTTGTATTAGTTGAATTATACAATGTATGGCCTTTTGTGTCTGGCTTCTTTTGCTTATCATATTTCCAAGGTTTATTTTATGGGTGTTCTTAAAAAGTGTATTTAGGGGAGTTCCCGTCGTGGCGCAGTGGTTAACGAATCCGACTAGGAACCATGAGGTTGCGGGTTCGGTCCCTGCTCTTGCTCAGTGGGTTAACAATTCGGCGTTGCCCTGAGCTGTGGTGTAGGTCACAGATGCGGCTCGGATCCCGCGTTGCTGTGGCTCTGGCGTAGGACGGCGGCTACAGCTCTGATTCGACCCCTAGCCTGGGAACCTCCATATGCCGAGGGAGCGGCTCTAGAAATAGCAAAAAGACAAAAACAAACAAACAAAAAAAAGTGTATTTAAAAATACATAGAGATCATCTGTTTAATTTAACAGAAACTTGAAGGTTCTCATTGAGATAACTACATATGAAAGGTGATATAGTTTTAAAGATATAAATGTTTTTGGAAGTGAATGCTCTGTGTGTGTGTGTGCATAATCAAAATCCAAAATAAACAGAAAAAGATGAAAACAGTAACTAATGTCAATTTAATGAGTATTAACTTTCGTGCTTGAAACTAGATGCTTTAAATAAAATTTGGAATTGAAAAAAATCCTGATTAAAATCTGCCTTGCATATAAGTTTTCAGGAATATATTTAACCTTGTAAAGAACTAATACCTTGCATTACAAGTATTTTTCATGATAGTGGAGTCTGACACTGTCCAATTGGATGGTGTTTTACTTAGCTAATTGTTTCCCACCAATCAGGTCTTATTTTACTATCATCTGTAATTTGGGACCAATGTTATAGGACAGACTAACAAAGGAAGGAAGACTTATTCTGACTCTATATAACATCAAATATTTACCAAAGTAAGTAAATCATGCCAATAATTTCTTAACTTCAAGGTATTTACAGTTTAAATATAGTTAGATTTTTAGTTTTGCACCAACATAACCTTTAAATTTAATCTATATTATTTTGGAGTTATGTTCACACTTCTTTCTACAATTTTAACGAACTCAACACTTAGTAGCTTGGATTTGGGAAAAGATGATTTAAGAAATAAAAATACAGGAATAGATATTATCAGCAAAATATTTTTATTTTGTGTGATTTTTAAAATTTGTCCCCAGTAGAAAAATAGGTCATGTAAACAAATTGTTCCAATAAAAATTTTCACATTTTTAACTTGTGCTTAACACAGAGGCTTAAAATATAACACTTTTATATTTTAATCAATATTTAAGTTTTCAATATTTGTTTGTTTTCTAAAAAGCTCCTAATGACCTTTGGGAATCTTTCGATTTATGAGAGTTTATACTGTATATTATTTCCTATGAAATGGTAAAAGTTGAAATTTTTTTTTTTGTCTTTTTGCCATTTCTTGGGCCGCTCCCACAGAGGTTCCCAGGCTAGGGGTCTAATTGGAGCTGTAGCTGCCGGCCTACGCTACAGCTGACAGCAACATGAGATCCGAGCCGCGTCTGCAACCTACACCACAGCTCATGGCAACACCAGATCCTTAACCCACTGAGCAAGGCCAGGGTTCGAACCCACAACCTTGTGCTATTTGTTAACCACTGAGCCACAATGGGAACTCCATAAAGTTGAATTTTAAAAGGAAAAAGTTCCACTTTGGAAAAGTTTTAGTGAGCCCAATATTATATGTTCAAGATGAAATTAAATTACTTTTAGAATGTTTTCTTTCTGAGCAATCCAGATAATTCTCAACTAGCTGTTTGTTGATTTGGAGATTGGCCAAGAAGCTGTGTGGAGGCTATTAACTGCACTTTAAAGCTGTAGAGGAATTAATTTCTTTCAGAAACAATTACTGACTATTATAGCCTCATTTAGGATAGTTCTTAAGAGTAACAGATGAAACATTTGCTTCTTCTCATCAAATGAAACAACCACTTTAAAAATCCACAATTTACTCTAAGGCAATTACCTAAATAATACATCTGAAACCCACTGAAAACAGAATTAGAAGCAAAATGTAATCAATTATTAGGTATTTTGTTTCTTGGGTAGAAAACACTGCACATTTTAATATTTCTATATTTACAGCTATTTAGAATTATGCTTACATATTTAGAAGTATTCAGGTGTAGAGTGCCATGGCATATGCAAGTTTCTGGGCTAGGGATTCAATCTGAGCTGTAGTTGCAACATACACCACAGCTGCAGCAATGCATAATCTTTTTTTTTTTTTTTTGTCTTTTCTAGGACCACACCCTTAGCATATGGAGGTTCCCAGGCTAGGGGTCCAATCGGAGCTGTAGCCACCGGCCTACACCAGAGCCACAGCAACTCGGGATCCGAGCCGCATCTGTGACCTACACCACAGCTCACGGCGACGTCGGATCCTTAACCCACTGAGCAAGGCCAGGGATCGAACCCACAACATCATGGTTCCTAGTCAGATTCATTAATCACTGCACCACGACGGGAACTCCAGCAATGCATAATCTTTTAACCTGCTGTGCTGGCCACAGGGACTGGAGCCACTGCAGTCAGATTCTTAACCTACTTACCACAGAGGGAACTTCCGTTTTCACTTTCATGAAATACCTGGCAACCTGTAGGTATGCTCTTTTATTTGAATTTGTAAACTTGAGGACATACATTCTTTATTAAATGCAAACTCTAGAGTGGGCTTAGCACAATTTGGATGCTAAAACTTCTGGACATACTTAAATATGTTTATTTCATTTCCAAATATAGTTTTTCCCTGGCCCATTTTCTGAATCTATGAATATATTATTTTCCCTGTATCAATAGTATCCCTATTGCTACTTGAATATGTTCATAACAGGAATATTATTTTAGCATGGAGGTAAATTAAGTGTCTTCACCAAGGTCATTTTACAGGACAAGAATAAAAAAAAAGGAGATCTCCCTAATTTTCATTCAGGCCTTGATCCTTCATTGCATGATTCTTTTTTTTGTATTTTGTCTTTTTAGGGCTAGGGGTCTAATTGGAGTTGTAGCTGCTGGCCTACACCATAGCCACAGCAATGCCAGATCAGAGCTGTGTCTGTGACATACACCATAGCTCAGAGTAAAATGGGATCCTTAACCCACTGAGCAAGGCCAGGGATTGAACCTACATCCTCATGGATACTAGTCAGGTTCATTAACCACTGAGCCATGACGGGAACTCACTGCATGATTCTTAATATGCTACATACTACAAATGACATCACCTCAAGGCAAGGTCTCTTTTATGGTGGCTGACTATTTTCTTCTACGTCCCATGTCCATCCACCAGTGCATCCCACTGAGTGACTTCTATTGAAACCATGAGAAAGGCCCAGAAGACCTGCCCCAAACTCTGGACCTAAAACATGGAATAGAATGTTCATTTTCCTAAGCCACTAAGTTTGGGGGGAGTTTGTTATGCAGCAATGATTGCAATGGCATTGGGTAACTAGAGATGGATGCTGCAGTGAGAACAACCTTAACACATGTGCAGTTGACTTTGAGACCAGGAGACAGGCAGAAGCTTGAAGGGCTTTGGAGACCTCTGTGATGGCTGAAAGGATGTGGAGGAGATTGTTATTAGAAGATGAAAAGAACACCCCCCCCCTTTTTTTTGATACTGGCCGTTGTCTCAGTAATGTGGGAAATAGAAAATGAAACTAAGGAACCATTGTATTTGGCTAAGGAAATTTGGAGGCAAAAATCTTAAAAACGTCACTTTGCTTATTTATGGACTCAGGGGAACAGTCTTCTAAGGCTGTAGCTGTGAAACTTTGCTTTATACTTCGGAAGACTGAGAAGTTCCCTCATAAATTTTCTCAACTAGATTAAAAAGTTTCTAAGAGTCTTAAGACCATGATCCCACAAAATCTTGACTCCCAGGGAAGGTAGAGAGGCATAGGAAGCCCACAAAAATAGTAAGAGAATTCAACCAGCACGATCAGTTTTCTAGTAATGTGGATAGAGAAAGTTCAAAATGTGAACAGCTTTTGAGGATCTCAAATTTCTATGGGCAAGAAGTAGAATGAAAGTCTACTTGGCATAAAACATAGTCCATTTTTTTTAAATAGAAAAGTGAAGATTACTTAGAAAGCATAACCAAGAGATCCAGGAAAAATCATTTGCAGGGAGCATGACTTGGCCCTGACCATGTAGCTGGAGGGAGATGCCTGCCTAGATTTCGGGAGTTGCTAGAACCAGTGACCACAATGTATTCCTGACTCCCCCACTGCCCTTTGGGAGCCTAAGTTACACTTGGACCTGATTTCTATGGCAAAATCCTAGAGTTTAAGACAATGCCATAATAGAAAAAGGAAGCTGGGGTCTTCCATCATGTGTATTCTGCATGATGGAAGAATGTGAATAGTTTGTCACTAGAGAGAAGATTGTGTCTAATGAAATACAGCCAAGAAGCCTTGCAGCTCTGATCCTGTCTCCTGAAACAGTCTGGGGCAGGCTGGCTACTGAGATGCTGTGTGAAAAACTCCAGCTAAGTCCAGATTTCCAACCACCCCATTAAAACACCAGACATATTAGTAAAGCCATTTTGAACCCTTCAGATAAACTGACCCTCCAGCTGAATAAAACCAAATGGCTTGTGTCAGTGACAGTGGAGTAAAAAATCACCTAGCTAATCCCTAACCAATTCCTGATCCTCATAAGTGTAAGATGTCATAAAATGGTTGCTGTTTTTGTTGTTGTTGTTGTTTTTTTAAGCCACTATATTGTTAATGCTTTTATACTTTATTTTTAATTCAGAGAATGCTTACATACACAGTTCTAACAAATGCACAGAGGTGTGTAACCAGCACCATAATCAGGACAGACTCCTCACCCACAAATATTGTGCTGCCCCTTTATAGTTAAACCACCTCCACACATATCCCTTAAAAACAGTGACCTAGTCTTCCTCTATAGCTTTGCCTTTTTCAGAATGTTATACAAATGGAAGCATACAACATTTAACTTTTTGAGTCTCCCCTCTCACATAGCTTAATTTTTTGTGTGTATTAGTTTATGCCTTTCAATCACTGAGTAACATTCCACTGCATGGATGTGCCACATGCACCCACTAATAGGCTTTTTTTTTTTTTTTTTTTTTTTTGGTCTTTGTAGGGCCACATTTGCAGCTTATGGAGGTTTCCAGGCTAGGGGTTGAATCGAGCCGCGTCTGAGACCTATACCGCAGTTCACGGCAATGCCGGATCCTTAACCCACTAAGCGAGGCTAGGGATTGAACCTGTGACCTCATGGATACTAGTCAGATTCATTTCCAGTGAGCCACGATGGGAACTCCTACTAATAGGCTTTTGGTGTCTTTCTAGTATTTTTAAATAACTAATAACTCTGCTGCACACATAGCATACATGTTTTTATGTTAGCCCAAGTTTTCATTTCTCTGATATCCCACCTAGGAGTAGGTCATATGCTCAATGTATGTTTACACCTAGAAGAAAAATGATAAGCTGTTTTCTAGATGGGCTGCACAATTTGCATTCCCACCAACAATGTATGAGACTTACTGTTGCTGTACATTCTTACTAGTACTTGATATTCTCAAAAATATCTTTTAAATTTAATTTTTGCTTTTCTAATTGTTGTGTAGTGGTTTTAACTGTATATGCGTTTTGCTTGACTAAACACATATACAGGCATACATTTCTATTGTTTTATAAAGAATTTTATTTCATGGAGTTCCCGCTGTGATGCAGTGGGTTAAGAATCCAACTGCAGCAACTCGGATACCTACAGAGGCACAGGTTTGATCCCCAGCCCAGCACAGTGGATTCAAGGATTCAAGGATTCAGTGTTGCTGCAGCTGTGGCATAGGTCACAGTTGCAGCTCAGATTCAATCCCTCACCTGAAAACTTCCATAGCCTCAGGTTCAGCCATTAAAAAAAAAAAAAAAAAGAATTTTACTTTATGAATGAAATTAAGTTTAAAGAGAACTATTTGATAGATTCGCAAAGCAATAACATTAATTTTTAGAAGTGAAATATATTTTAGTTCCTCCCTTCATCCTCAAACTTTCCCTATTTGGAGGATAGATTATAAATTAGCCTGGAGTTCCCGTCGTGGCACAGTGGTTAAAGAATCCGACTAGGAACGATGAGGTTGCGGGTTCGGTCCCTGCCCTTGCTCAGTGGGTTAATGATCTATCCGGCGTTGCCGTGAGCTGTGGTGTAGGTTGCAAATGCGGCTTGGATCCCACGTTGCTGTGGCTCTGGCGCAGGCCAGTGGCTACAGCTCCGATTCGACCCCTAGCTTGGGAACCTCCATATGCCGCGGGAGCGGGGCCCAAAAAAAAAAAAAAAAGACAAAAAAATAATAATAAAAAAATAAATAAATTACCCTAACTTGAAGCATAGTATCAAGTCTATTACATTATAATGATTCTTACAAAGGCAGCTGCCCAAATACCCATAAGATCAATTGTGATTTATAGGTGCATCCAGCCTCTATTCTAAATGTCAAAGCAGTGCAAATAACTGTATTTAGAGTTCAAATACTGAATCAATTCTCTTTTGCTGTGTAGAAAACCACTCAGAACTTAGTGAAATCATTGTATTTGTTTACAATTCTGTGGATCTGCAAAATGGAGGAGGACCCTGTGAGGGTTTCTTCTGTTGCAACTCTATAGCCATTTGGCTGCCATGGGGGTGGGATGGCTGGTCCCAGATGCCTCAGTCACATGTCTAACAGCTGTTGATTGTTGACTGAGGCATGCTGTTTCTGCACCACACGTTTTCTTAGTGCTTACTGGGCTAGAGAAGTCTGCACATTGCCATCTCCAGGTTCTAAGAGGGTAAAGACAGAAGCTGTGATGCCTCTCGGGGTTTAGGCTCAGAAGACTGCAGTGTCACTTTTGCCACATTCTTTTTGATTAAAGCAAGTAACAAAACCAATCCAGATTCAAAGAGAAGGGAAATAAAATTGATTTTTGCCTTTTGATGAAAGGAGCAGGAAAAGTCACTTTTTAAAGAGGTATTCAAAAAGGTATAGAGAGTTATGGCAGTGATCTTTGCAAATCATCTAACATAGGCCAGCAGGGCAATGGAAAATCATAATGGAAAATCATTATGATGAAAAGACCAACAAAGGCTGATACATGAGGAAAGCTGGCCTGTATTTCTCTCCAATATGCATACTTCCTAGGATTCACTGCTTTAAGTCATAGTTATTAAATACCTCTTAAATGTTATTAAAGAAATTATATAAATTAATCAGATATACTCTTAAAAACAGTAGCTTGATGGCTTTTCTTTTTCCTGATTAGACAACCTTTTTATGAAGAGAAGGGTCGCAAAAAAGTATTTTTAAAACAAGAGGCTTCTTGTTCCCGTTTACATTCTAAAAATCACAAGTGCTTTATAATTAAAGAATCTGTAGGGAAAAAAAATACCTAGAGAGGGCCATATAACAAGGGCACTCTATTTTGTATTTCAGAAATTATTACTTTTAAACTACAAGAATGTCACAACATTGTAAATCAATTATACTTTGATAAAACTTTAAAACGAAAAAAATACAATATTGTAAGTCAACCAAACTTCAATTTTTATTTTAAATTTTAAATTTTTTTATTTTTTGTCTTTTCTAGGGCCACACCCACGGCATACAGAGGTTTCCAGGTTAGGGGTCAAATCGGAGCTGTAGCCACCAGCCAACACCAGAGCCACAGCAACACCAGATCCGAGCTGCATCTGTAACCCACACCACAGCTCACGGCAACACTGGATCCTTAACCCACTGAGTGAGGCCAGGGATTGAACCCACAACCTCATGGTTCCTAGTCGGATTCATTAACCACTGAGCCATCACAAGAACTCCAAACTTCAATTTTTATTTTATTTTTTAATTTTTATTTATTTATTTATTTAGTCTTTTTGCCTTTTCTAGGGCCGCTCCCAGGGCATGTGGAGGTTCCCAGGCTAGGGGTTGAATCAGAGGCTGTAGCTGCAGGCCTACGCCAGAGCCACAGCAACGCAGGATCCAATCCATGTCCGCAACCTACACCACAACTCATGGCAAAGCTGGATCCTTAACCCACTGAGCAAGGCCAGAGATCAAACCCTCATCGATTGATTAACCACTGCGCCACAATGGGAACTCCCAAACTTCAATTTTTAAATAAAATAAGAGAAAAACAGAAAACTACAAGGATGATATCTTCTTATCTTAGGAAGAACAGATCAAAAACTGCATGAGGTAAGAGATTATTTGTTCATCTCTAAGTTTTATTGTTTTGATCCAAATAAATTAAAATTTTATTTTTTTCAACACATGCCATAATTGGTATTATCTAGAAATCTCATAACATGTTTTTTTAAGAGTAAAATTTTTTTAAAAAGGTATGATAAAACAAACTCAATAGTTGTGTTTTTTAACAGAGAAAGATAGGGAGAAAACATGTAAAAATTTTAAGAAATATTCTTCATTAGGAAGCTGACAAGCCAACATTAAGTCAGTGGTTCAACATTTGCATTCATATTGACCAGGGGCATAGCTAAGTCATCTGAGGCTGAGATAATGTATTGTTCTATGTTTTTAATATAATGAGGCATTTTGAGAAATATGATTTGAAGAGTAAGAACACTAAAACTTGCTTTGAGTACTGAATTGGTCAGAATGAATTAAGTTTTATAACATTCTACAACTGTAGTACTAAAAATTGTCAAGGGCAAACAATTTAGCCCTAATCAGTATTAAGAAATAGAAGCCCCAGTAAAGAAAGAGGATTACAGAAATATTTTGCATTTTGAATTTAATAGCCATTGGGCTGTTACAGAGCAAGATACTGCTTCAACTGATGCATAAATTTAAGAAGGTAAAATAATCTCCCTCTTTTGCTTGAAATGCTTGCTTTTTCCTCTCTGTTTCGAGAGAAAGGTAGCCAGGAATTCAGACTTGCAATGTAAGTCATTTGCAAGTTGTAAAGTCACCGTGATCACAGCAGACAAATGACAGCTCTTACAGCCTGTTCTCCTGGCATTTCATCACCTTTCCCAGAAGGACATAAATTACTAGAAGAGGGTTTTTGTGAATACATCATTCCTCTTCTTAAGATTCCCCGGTCCTTGTGAAACACAATCTGCATCCCAAGGAGCAGAGCTGATGGGAGGGGGTGATACCATAGAAGAGAGATGGCAGATTATTGAAAGCCCATGCTGTTGGCTTTTTGTTTTACCTTACCCTCTCATTCCATAGCGGCAAGAAAGGACAACCTGTTTGATTCAAAGAACTTCTGTATACATTATGAATGTGTTTCCTTGGGATAATATAGAAATAAGATATTCCTCCATTCTAATTTTATTTTATTTTACTTTATTCTTTTTTACAGCTGCATCTACAGCATGTGGCAGTTCCTGGGCCATGGGTCAAAGTGGAGCTGGAGCTGTGGCCTAGGCCACAGCCACAGCCACAGCAACATGGGATCTGAGCAGCATTTGATCTACACCTCATCTTGTGGCAACGTTGGATCCTTAACCACTGAGCAAGCCCAGGGATCAAACCCACATCCTCACAGAGACAACATCGGGTCCTTAACCTACTGAGCCACCACAGAAACTCCTCTTCTGTTCTAATTTTATACTTGCCAGAACCAGCCAGAATATTCCTCTGGCTAAGCCATGATAGTAATTTCCTATGTTAGATATATCACATACATTTTCACAAAGATTTGCTGCCACTGGAGCAGATATGAGGCATGAACTCCATGGGAAACATCTTGAGAACAATTTTATCAAATAGTAAAAGGTATGATGCAACAACGGTTATATGAGTGAAATCAAAACACAAATATCATCACAAAAGCAGAACAGGAAACAATTTGGGCCCTGGTGCCAGATATAGAAAGTAAATCTGGAACAAATCAAAGTGGATTTACAATACATTTGGGGGTGGGGGGGTGTATTGGTGTGCATGTATGTGTGTGTGTGTGAGTGTGTGTGGGTGTGCGTGTAGGTGCATGCATGCACAGGCACACACATTATGTTTGAAAAATAACCTCGAAAAAAGAAGAAATTCATATAGGCAGTTTGGCCTCCAATCCATATGTATTAATAGTTTTGCAAACAGCCAGTGGCATAAAAATGTATCCTTCCTCCCTGAGAATACCAAGTGCTTCTGCTCCATTTTCTCCTGCTGTTCCATATGCCACCAAGCAGCCAGGATAGAAATATCAACCTTGGGCAGTGTACTCATGTATATCCCTGTAAATACGTCTTTTAGATAATGCATTCTCAACAAGGACCATGGAACAAAAATTAGTTCTTAGGGGGTTAATAAAAATCTTACCCTTTTTATGTATAACCCAGAGATATACACAAAGTATATAAACAGACATCCAATATATCTGAATTATTAGAACTTCACAAAGAGGCCAATTTGTGGAAAAGATCTCCAAAAAGAGGCATAGTGGAAAAAAAGAAAGGTTGAGAAACATTGCCTTAGAAAAAAAACTAAGTAGAAAAAAGGGATACAGAGCATATTAATTTTTTTTTCTGTCTGCTGTCAACTTTTGATTAATCATACTTAATTTTATCATGCCTGGGTGAGGAAGAGTAATTACTTTTATAGCGAGTTAAATATGATAAAGGTAAAATATATTCAGAATCTAAATGTTTAGCATTTTTAGCAGCTGCTTCTTGGGACAGGTATATAACAAGCTTCTGATACAGGATACATTCCAATGGTCAATGATCACTGAAAGATGGGATGAGCAGAAACTACAGGAAGGCCTAATGTGGATAAGAAATGGTTCTAGGGGAGAGAAAACCAATGCAAGAATAATCTAAAGCAAACAAAATGACTTCCACCAAAGAAAGGGGTTACATTTCATCTCATCAGCTCAGGGAGGGATCTGACTGTTCTTTTACTACCTCTGGGGGAGAGTCTTGTGTCTGGCCAAAGGCTTCTTGGAAGTCTGGAAGTGAAATAACATTGCTGCTTAACACCACTAAAGGGACAGAGGCAACTCTAGTGGAGAGAGAGGGAGACAGGAGTTCAGTAGGATAAAGTAGGGAGGAATTCTTCGCTAATTCCAGAAGTCAGTGGAAAGAAGTCCCTGTTGGGCTGGAAGACTTAAGGAAGAAGCAAGCACTCCCAAATGTCTTCTCTACCCTAAGAAGAAGAAGAAGACTTTATTATCATCTGCAGATAAATTAAATGGGCTTTGCTCAGGACTGATTTGTGAATATCGGCATTTTATCTACTTAATGTTGATATACGTTATAAGCTCATTTTTGTTAATTAAATTTCTTAATATACCTTTGTGGCAGGATGATTTGTTTTTATGCCTTAGGTAGTCTCTGAAGCATTGGCAATATTCCAATAAACGACTAAGAAGAATTTTTAAAAGATGGTACAGATTATAGAGATACTTATGTGCTGATAAACCTATGTTTCTTCATGCTCTCCCATAACACAAATAGTCCATTATCAAGCCTCCTTGATGAGACTGAAAGAAAATGATTTCCCTGATATTTTAAAGACCAAATCTTGAAGTATTAAACTCATCTGGGGGGGGGATGTATACATATATATCAGTGTTGAGTAAGAATTTTCCATCTTGTAATGACTCCCTAAGCAACCTGAGCTGCCTGACTCCACTGCCTGATCTGTTGTATTTGATGGGACATTTTTGGCACGGCCCCAGGTGCCTGTCCATCTGAACTGTTTGAAGCCCATCTGAAGCATAGTTAGCTGGCTTGCTGTTTTGTAGATAGGCTCTTAGTTTCATCACAGCAACAGAAACTATCTTCTGACTGGTCTAGAGAATATTGGTGTTAAATCTTAACTCATTCATCTGTCAGGGATTCAGCATCACAGCTAAAGAGCCATCTGCAATTTAAATTGATTACCAAGTATTTAACATTCATTTACAAGCTAAATCCAAGCCTAAGTAACAAATTATGACTCATGCCAGTCATCTGGGAGAACACAATTCCCCATATTGCTGCCTGTTTTATCTTTAGAGGTTGAAATGACATTTTGGAGTGTATTCTTTCAGAAAATCGAATTCTCTTAGAAAAAGGTTCACGATGATAAATGCCGTGAGGAGAAACACCATTCATGGAATCAGATCACTTTCTCTGTCTTGATAGGTGACCAACAAAAGTGTTTAATTGATCTGGTACCAGTGAATTCTATAAAATGTGGTTTGCGTGACGACATGCAAATAATAGTCACTTTCCATTACAATTTAGCTTTACAGTAGGCAGAAAGAGGAGAGTTAAGTGACATAAATCTTTGATACTACACTTACCCCTATAATCTCCCTCATCTTTTCCCAACTCAAATATTCCATAATGCCTACACAAAATACAATGAACCTTATAATCTACTCAGCCAGAGTAAAAGGAGACTCTACAAAGATATGAGGGAGAGAATAAATAACGGGAGAAGTTGGATTTCACTGGTGGCCTAGTGGTTAAGGATAAGGATACAGCATTGTCGTTGCTCTGGTGCAGGCTGGATTCCTGGATTCCCCATGCCACAGATGCAGCCAAAAGAATAAAAATAAAAAGTAAATAAAAGAGAGAAGTTTTAGGAGTATGTGCCCAGCAACCTCCCTCTCTGCATACAGTTTTCTGTCTTAGCATCAGTTTCTCTTTGGCACTTTCACCTCATAGAATCAGAAATATGCTTTGAAACATTGTGTTTGTTTTAAGAACACTGTAGCACAACTAGATAATTATGTCCTTTGTGGCATCCTTTGTAAGAAAACGTACCTGTGTGAACAAGATCTTAGCCCCTCTCTTTTTGAGACACAGTGATTATAAGGACGGTCTTGTGGAAGACTACACCAGGCAGAGATTTATTCCTGTTTCTGATGGGGTCACCAAGATGTGTAACCTTCATGCATACCTATCTTTCTGCAACCTTTCCCATAAATATGCCCTGCTTCTAATTCATGCTTATAAATGAGAGTTCAGAACACATTCATGCTGCCAGTCACTGGTTACTCATGCTTGAAATTAAAAATCCTTCAGACCATTGCCACTGTTATATTTGGTGAGGCTTTACCTATTACTCAAAGTAAGAAAAATAAGACAGCAAGGATAAGATGTTAACAGATATAATGTGAAAAAGATAACAGGATGTTTTCAGGTTATTCTGAAATTAAGTAAAACAGCATCTATCTAATCATATGCTACATTAACATTATTAAATTTAGAACTATGAATTAGACAGAACTATTCATGGAATACTACTATGGCATTCATGATGTGAACGTACCTTTACAAGAGCTGAACTGGTTGGCAATAGATAGAAAGGACCAATGACTCATTTGAGATAAAGATTACTGAAGGACAGAAAACATGGGTTTTTCAAATTATGCACACATTTATTTCCTAATGTAAAGAAAAAAAAATTACTGTGAAACCTACTTGATACCTGAAATAACTGATTTTAATATTTCTGATTTTTAAACATTATTCTTCCAATCACTATAAGAAGCACTAAATAATAGCTTTAATTTCTTATCATAGGCAAATATCCATACAAAATGTTAGCATTCTTAATGAATTTGTCTCTCCATCAATGCAGCTGAAAAGGCAAATGCTTTTTGGGGAAAGATCATAAAATTACATGGGAAGATTTGAATAAAAAAGCCAAGTTCATTTGGGCAATATGAGCCAATATTATACGATAGTTTCTTAGCTCCTATTTTAGAAATTGTAGCACTAATTTAAGACAGTGACCAGGACTTAAGAGCCCATAAACAAATAATACAGAAAAGCAATAAAAATAACAGTTGATCCACTGTGCGCTGAGTACACAATAGCAAATTCCTCTTTTTAGAAACCATACCCTTTGTTAGTCTCTGTGTGTGTATGTGTGTGTGTAAAATTCAACAATATATATTTAAGAGTTACTCTATGCTAAGATTGTCCTAGTTGTTGATATAATGATGAATTTACAGAGTGAACTGCTGCTTCATGGAGCCTATTATCAAAAATTTTAAATAAAGGCTGATAGATTAAACCAAACATTAAAAGGGAAAAGATAAATAAAAATTAAAAGTAAGTTGGATAAAATAATAAGATGCCAATGAAGTCTATTTGTACTGATTAGTACAAGGAGTTAAATGCCTTACTAACAGAGCCAAATAAAGTAGCATTAAAAAGAAACTTGCGATCATCATAGTGTGTGAATGAATTACCTTTATGTAAGTCATTGAGTTATTTGCACTGAAGGAATAAAAAATGGATTTATATGCAGCTTATTAGGACTCCTATGAATCCCCCATAATTTATTTATTAATGACAATTCTTAAAGAAAGGGAATATGTAGCACAGAAATATAGAGATAGAAACTCTGGAGAGAATGAGGTTAAAATATCCAGTGTAACTGGTTTCAAGAAAGAACAAATGGAGAGATAAAAATTGAGTAGTATTATCCTTAGAAGAATATTAACATTACTCATAGATTTAAAAAGCAGCAAAAATCCCTTGTAGAATAAAAATCTGTATGTAGTGGAAAAAAGAATAGCTAAAACCACACTACCAATAATAGGAATGAAGAACACTGTAAACCAACTATAATGGGAAAAATAAAAATCATTAGAAAAAAAGAAATTAAAGACATTACAAATATCCCTTAGATGAAAGGATGAGGTATTGTAAATAAGTGTATGTTGATAATTTGAAAAATTTAAAGAAATGGACAAATTCCTTGAAATAAAAACTTTTGTGAATTGCACCCAATAGGAAAGCTGAATAGTCCTATATTTGGTCACAAAATGAGATCTATCATTTAAAACCTTTCAATAAATAAAATGACTGACCCAGAAAGCATTGTTGGTGATATTTACCAAATAACTTATGGAAGAAATAACACTGGTTTTGCATAAACTATTTTAAAAAGCAGAGGAAGAAGGAATATTTCCTAATTTTTGAAACTAGCATAGTATTGTTACCATACACTGCTTCTGACATTGCAGAAAAAGAAAATTATAGTTCAATATTCAGAATGAGCATAGCAGCAAAAATCTTAAACGAAATACTAGAAAATTAAATTGAGCAATACATAAAAAGGATAACAAACTGTAATCAAATGGGGTGTATCCAAGAAATGTAAGATGATTTCCTATTTGAAAATCAATTTGTATTTAATGTATTTGTACAGAGTCCATATTATTAACAGAATGAAGGAGAGCAGTCAATCAGCTCAATGAATACTGAGACTGCACTGAAGAAAATTCAATGCCTCTTCGTGATTAAAAAAAAAATCAAAATTCAGCATACAAGTAATGAAAGAAAACTCCTTCAATCGGATAAAAGTCAGATTTGCACCAAAAAATCGAGTTATTTGTGAATACAACAGTGTAACAATTCTGTTTATATTTTTTTTTTCATGCAGAATGAAATTTTATGTCGTGATATCAAATACAGGAACAAAGCTTCTTTGGGGAAGGCAGAGAAACAGTGCTTTGGGCAAGAGTTCATGGTCCACTTCAATTTAGTAGTAATATTTAATTTCTTAAGATGGTGATAGGTGTATAAGTGTCACTTAACACGCATAGGTAATAACTTTATTTGCTAATAAAGCTTTATTTAGTAACAAAAAAATACATGTAGAAAAAGAATGAGTAGGAGTGTAAAGATTCCATTAGGAATATGTAAATGAACACTATCAACTTTTTATGCCATATTAGCTTAGATTTCTCTGGAGAATCTAATGATTCAGTGATCCAAACTAGCATCTACATGTGCATGATTATTGTGGCAGCTAAAATCTGAACCTATCATTTGTGTGGAAAACTGAAAAACTGTACCATTTGACAATTCTGCTGGATCAGAGCAGATCTTCAGACACTCTCACCCAGACTCGCCCAGCCCCACTACATGTCTCTGTATACAGGCATCTGAAAAAGCATTATAACAAAACATCTCACCTTTTTGGTTTGTTTGCTTGTTTTTATTTTGTAAAAATAATTTCTTCTATGGGCACTGGTGAAAAGCCATGGTTCAATGAGTAAATATTGACTTAAGGGACACAACAGAGCAATCATCTCTCCAACATATGTGTGACAAGATGGAGAGCCATCTGTTTTCCAAAGATAGCAGGTTAAGCCAGGATCTCCACTTTGAAATGCTGCTCTATATCCACTTTGAATAGCCAAACTACTACAAAGGTATATATGAGTTTTTTAAAAAAGCCCAACTTACAAATACTGTCATCCCATCAAATAATCCTTATCCACGATTCATCACAGGTTTACAAGAGTTTGCTTACAATAAGTTACTCAACATGGAGTTCCCCTCATGGCTCAGTGGTTAACGAATCCAACTAGGAATGATGAAGTTGCGGGTTCGATCCCTGGCTTGCTCAGTGGGTTAAGGATCTGGAGTTGCCGTGGGCTGTGGTGTGGGTTGCAGACATGGCTCAGATCTCCCGTTGCTGTGGCTGTGGCGTAGGCCGGCGGCTACAGCTCTGATTCAATCCCTAGCCTGGGAACCTCCATATGCCCTGGTGTGGCTCTAGAAAAGACAAAAAGACAAAAAACAACAACAACAACAAAAAAACCAATAAGTTACTCAACGTGGAGATGCTGCACTTCACCTCATTGTAACTATATATAAAACAATTATGAGTCACTCTTGTCACCACAATTTTAAAAGACAGGATATTTTCATTTAAAATTAATAAAATTATTATTTTATTAATTTTAAAATATAGGATAGACTTGCCTCTCTCACCAAGGCCATGTTGCAAAGCAATGGGGAAGTGACTGTAATAATAGTAAACTAGTTTCTTTTTTTTCTTTTTTTGGTCTTTTTAGGGCTGCACCCACAGCATATGGAAGTTCCCAGGCTAGAGACTGAATAGGAGCTGTAGCTGCTGACCTATACCACAGCCACAGCAAAGCCAGATCCAAGCCGAGTCTGTAACCTACACTACAGCTTGCAGAATGCTGGATCTTTTAACCCACTGAGCAAGGCCAGGGATCAAACCTGCATCCCCATGGATACTAGTTGGATTCTTAACCTGCTTAGCCACAATGGGAACTCCTAGTTTCATTTTTAATTTAATCTTTTTAAATACTTAGTTTCCAACCATTGTTAAATCATTATCTGCTGAAGAAGAATGTGAAATTGGGATGATGGAGGCTGAACAAGTCTTTAGAGAATCTCATTCGATATAATGACATCTGACTCAAATGTGAGGGAAATAGGAAGCTTAGCATTTCTACAATATACACAAAAATTTCAAGGACTGTATGTCAAGAATAATAAAATTGTGCTCAAGTGAGAATGGTTGGCACCACATTAGGTTAATTACACAAAATAAACATTGGGGAAGGATACATTTAGCAATTAAAAAGAAATTCGAGCTCGTGCTATTGGAAAAATGCACATAAATATTAAGAAAAACAAAGCTGGTGAAAGAAGATGCAAAATATGTTAAAGATTTGAATTAAAATAATCAAAAAATGGCTAAAGAAGTGGAATATCTACTAGAGAAGTTTTCTCAAGAATCAAATGATTGCCTCAAATGGGACTAAAGTTGTATTTTAAAAAAGGTTAGAGATACAATATGTTAGAAACTAGACCACAGAGCGACCTTAATATACTGGCCAGTAAAGACAGCCAACATGGTTAAGACCTTTGTTAAGCAAGTTATACAGATTGGGAGAATTGTTTAGTTTTATTTAAGATATGAATTCTCAGATGCAAAGATATTCATTAATGACTACAGGTCATTTGGAATTTTATCCTCTCAATGTAATACATTGCTCAGTTGAATTCAGTTATTTGTACTGTAAGAACAAAAGTAACTAGTATGAAAGTGTGTTAACAAATTAAGGATTTTTTAAAATCAATTAAACAATATTATGGCATGTAAAACAACGAGATGAAGTTTAATTGCAGAGCTGTGATGGTGGAAACAATGAATAAAATACATCAAAGTAATCAAGTGGTAGCAAAAGATATACCAACTTAAGACAAAAGATATACCAACTTGTAATTTTCTCAATGCCTATATTCATGGACACCATATTGAAACTGTTCTTACACCATTAAATTTTTTTGCAAATATTAAATCTGATTATGTGAACAGAAATAATGTCACATATTTAGAAGTTTAGAAGACTAAAAAGAAAGATACCAAGGGGGGCTTAGTTGAGTTTTATAATACTTTATCTCTGGGGTGTCTGACTAATGTTCACTGATACTGCTTGTGACTCTGAAGAGGAAAGTAATGGATGCTAAAAATGATTTCAAAGGGGTAATTATGGTGGACTACAAAGAAACAGACAATGCTGGAGAAGGGAAGTAAAGCAGAGTGGATCACTAGAAGAATGTATTTGCAATATTCTGCAAGCCTTTTGTATAATATTATTCTGCAAAGGAAGTCTGCCTAAAATTATTAAGGGTAAGAAATTTAGCAGGTATAATCATCCTATGGAAGGTAATCTATAATCTCTTAGTGGTAGACTGATGAATTATGTCATAAAAAGCAAAGACCTTCAGGAACTTGACAATCTTTGAGGTTTTAATGGGGAGGAAATCTGGCCATGTCTTTCTTTTTTCCAAATCCCTTCCTCCACCCCACAAAAACAAGTAAGACTAAAAATCTTTCCAGCTATTGCTGTTGAAACTGTTTTGCAGAAGCAATCTTGGAAAAGAGAAAGTTCCAGTTTTCAGGATGATACAGTGTCGTATAGTAGCACTTAATATGAGAATGATGCCAGGACTAGAAATATAATTTGGGAAGTCCAAGCAGAAAAAAATCTAGTAGACAGTCCTTTATCTTTAAGTATGATTTGAAATGGATATGTACAAATACAAGATATAAATGAGGACTATATATTGAACCAGAATCCAGGCTATGCCAACGTCTGAAACGGGATTATAGTAACTGTAGAGTCAAAACTGTACTAGAACCAAACTGTGCTTATGCTAACAAATTATATGCATTTTCTCTGTGTTTGCATTTATGTACACATTTTCATGTTAATTTATGTACTGCAATGAAGATAATTCTACATACTGCTCAGTTCTTTTCCACCAATCCTTTCATTGTAATTATATTGAGCTTGAACAGAACCAAAGAAATGCCACTAAATGACTAAATACTGCAAACATGAGGAAAAAAGCATTTTTAAAAGTAGTGCCTGAATAAAGTCTCTTACTTTAAGAAAGATCCTCTATAAACACACACATACACACACAGCTACACAGTCTTCCTCATATAATAATTTGCACATTAGAAAATTCACTATCAAGTCATTCTGATACATATAAGAATAATTCTCTTAATAATGGTTTTGGAGCTATAAATCCTTAAGTATTTCATATCTCAATCAACTTTGAAAATTAGTGCAAATTATACTTGCTAAATTTAGGAATGGAGTATAATTCCAGGTAATTTAAGAATCACAATACATGGTTTCATTTTTTTTTTTTAAGTTACTGCTAGAAAATTTTACAGTTATTCAGTGGTTCATTTGTCTATCTCTGCATTTTATTTTAGCTAAAATATTCAATGAAAGCTCCAGGGCAAAGAAGAGATACAACATGATCTTTAGAGAAAGATAAAATTCAAAACAGAATAAATCAGTTTGGAATGATAATTTTTGGCTTTAATAACTTGATTGTGCAAAATGTCCTCAATTACATAGTAATGAAGTTTCAGTTCAGTGAATTTAGTTAAATTAAAGCATATACTACATGTTCCAAAATATTTATGATATTTGAAAAAATACTATCTTCATTTGGAAAGGTAATCAAATAAAATACTTAAAATAACATTATAAACACATTTATAAGTATTCAGAATAACTAAACATGAAATTATCTACTCCTATGCTGAGGTCTGGCTATTAAGGAGCATTGGAAATAAATAAATAATTCATGTGGTAAAATTTTAGTTTTAATTGGAGATCCAGTATTTAATTACTGAAGTGGAAAATATCAATCATGCTTTCACTTACTTTTACACATTTATACCTAATATATCATCTCTAAATGAAACATTTTTTTTACCTGCTTCTGATTGTAATTTAATTATACCATTAATTTTATCTTTAAAACCTCATTATATGAATTTGGGCTTTAAATTAAATAACATCAGCAGAAAAATTGCCATTGAAGTGATTATAGATTACTCCAGTGTGAAATTTATTCAGAGTAGACGTGCCTACCTACCATGGTTGTCTCGGCAATAGAACCAAAGCTGTTTATGAATATGTTGCATGTGACATTAACTGGAGGACCTGAAAAAGAAATTAAAACAGAAGGGCTGTTTAGATGCTTAACTAAAATATTTTCAAAAATAAATAAATAAATAAATATTTTCATATAATTCCATGTTTCTAATTTGTAGGGTTTTTTTGTTTTGTCTTGTTTGATTTTTTTTTTTAAATGGCTGTACACATGGCATATGGAAGTGCCTGGGCCAGGGACTGATTCTGGCAATGCCAGATCTTTAATCGGCTGCACCAGGCAGGGGATCAAACCTGCACCACTGAAGCAACCTGAGCCCCTATAGTCAGATTCTTAACCCATTGTGCCACAATGGGAACTCCAAAAAGAATTTTTTAATATGTACATACATAGATGCTTAAAATTGAAGGCAACCCTCCTTTGAAGAAATCTGGATTGCACATCTCAAGTTTACCGTCTCTTCTGAACACTGAAGATACCTACTGTATAAGTCATTAACCTCTTTTGGTCTCAGTTTCCTTGATTTAGAAATCTCTAACAGCTCTGCAGATATCTGGTTAATAAAGCCAACACCTGAGCCCCATTATGGAATTTTGATTCCCCGACCCCCACCTCTGCATGTATGGGCAGTATTTTCCTGTTTATTTCCATGTCGTATAAATTTTAATTGAAAATTGGATACTTAGATAATATAATGTAGCAACTCTCTAAACTAGACCTCTCACTTCCATCCCATAGTTTGTTGTCCTTGCTGGTGTTTCTTATTGCTGTTGTTTGTTATTTAGTGACTTACCTGGATGAATACTTGTAAAGTGTATTTCCCTAGAGTATGTAGCCACTGAAGTGCCTGCTCTGTGAGCCCATGGACAATTAATGATTGGTCAGAGGTTTCCTGAATGGCTTGAACCAATGTCTTTCCCCTTTGCCAAAGGACTTCATGCATTTGGCAGGGGACATGCCCTTAATGCTT
Organism: Phacochoerus africanus; assembly: GCF_016906955.1. Taxonomy (NCBI): domain Eukaryota; kingdom Metazoa; phylum Chordata; class Mammalia; order Artiodactyla; family Suidae; genus Phacochoerus; species Phacochoerus africanus. Next base: position 15,528,053 of record NC_062558.1, on the reverse strand, counting down.
ATGCCTTACCCTGCACTTATTGTTTGCAGGGGGTTTGAGGTCAGCCAGAGGTGAAAGGTCGGAAACCTAGGACTTTTCTGGTTAGCACACAGCCCTACACATAAGTGTAGACTCTAGATCTACAACAGAAAGTAACATTTCCTTTTTTCTTTTTTGGCTACGACCACAGCATGTGAAAATTCCCAGGCCAGGGATCGAACCCAAGCCACAGCAGTGACAATGCCAATTCCTTAACTGCTAGGCCACCAGGGAATCCCAATAAGTAACATTTCAAAGCTGCCTATGGGTCTGTTGTAAGCGGACAGATCTTTTTCTGAAATTTTTGTTCAGGCTCCTGTTTGCCAATGAATATCACAGCCTTAGGCAGCTGCAATGTTAAACAATTTTCTGTTATTGCTTCCAACAAATGCCCTGGCAATAAGATTTCCCACTCAGAGAGTTCCCAAAGTTAAGTAATGACAAGCCCTCTGAGTGGGACTCATGCGGAGCAGGCTAGATAGGCCAACAGTAACATAGCTCTGAGAGAACTTATGAGAAGCAAAAGGGGGCTGCCCCCTCTCATAGCTGCTGGAATGCTAGATTTTACAGTTTCTGTGATTGAGAGGATACTAGTTTTCAAGGCTATCAGGAAGCTGGGGAGTGAGCCAGATTAAACACCTTCTATTTTTAGAGAAATTCATCAGTTTTCTTGAATAAACATTCCTAAGGATGTTACAAGCTTTTGGTTAATTTTCAGAGTTCCGAAGGTTAATTTGAAAATGTTGCCAGTGATTTTGTTGCTCTTTTGAAGGAAAGAATTTACAGAGATCCTCACTTCCCCAATGCCAAAAGTCCCCTATAAGTATTTGATTTAGTATTCTCATAAAACACAAGGATTATTATTATTATTGGCCACACTCGTGCAGAAGTTCCAGGGCCAGGGATCAAACCTGCGCCATACAGTGACCCCAGTCACAGCAGTGACAATGCCAGATCCTTACCCTGCTCAACCACCAGGGAATTCCAAAACCCCAAATTTTTGTATTTATGATACCCATTCATTCACTTGTTTCTAAACAGCAACAATTTTTTTTTTTAATTTGTAGGGTGATAGAGATGTCTTATTTGTCACTAGGTAGGAAAAGAGAAAGCACAGATATTTTATCCTATTATCATTTTATCCCATCATAAAGAGAAATATGAAGTCACAATTAACTGTTAAAAAACATGTTTTGTGTGTGTGTGTGTGTGTGTGTGTGTATTTAACTTAAATATAAGTCTAAAGTGGTGAATTCTGAGATATATACACAAGTGAACTAGAACCTTTTTATTTTCTTTTTATTTTTTTAGGCTTTATCTAAAATTTGCCTACAATTTTTTTTTAGGCATATACCCCACATGGAAATACCTGCCCAGAGATCAAATAGACCCGCAGCTGTGACCTACACCACAGGTGCAGCAACACCAAATCCTTAACCCACTGAGGCACTGTGGGAACTCCTGGAACTTGAGAAACTAAAAACTGATCTTTGATATTTTCTAGACTATTCGCTTTTTCTCAAGAACTCTAAACTCTGCTATTTTCCTTTAATCTTGGGAATATACTTTAACTTGAGATAAATTCTGTTGTGCTTTATTGACTCACAACCTTTGGAAAAGAAAAAACACAAAAGCTTTAGTATTGGGTTAATTCATCTTCCAATAAAATGCAGATGAAGGTACATCACTTTTGGATGAACATGGCCCCATATGAAGCTGCTGTGACAGAACTGCCAGTTCCATTTGACTGTCATCTCTTTGGCTGACATTGAAATAAAACAGTGGGGAGATGATTTTCTTATTTTAAGTTAGCAAGGGACAGGGTCTTTATTATTTTGGTTTCATTGTCTAAGTTTAATTATTATGCATAGAATTATAGATAATATTTGATGAGAAATAGGATGAAGGTTAAAATTAAGCATAGGTTTCAGTGACCTGAAGTTAGTACAGTCTGTTTTGATGCACTTCAGTGTCCCTCGAGGGCAGGTGCTGTGTGGCACATCCTAATGATTCCAGAAAGGTTCTGAGAGCAGCAGTATGAAGTACCATGTTAGGAGAAGGACTCCTTTGATGGATTTGCTTTTCTCTCTAAAATCCCATGTTTCCATCGTAGAGCAATGATCAAAGAAGAAGTAACTACTATAGGCTTTTTCAATTGGGAGCATGACGCCTCACATGATATGAGAGCCCTTGCCTCTCCAACATGCGTCCCATCAGATGCAGGAAGCTCTTTCTAAAAGCAGAAAGTTAGCCTGGTTTCAAAATCTAAAATGCACATGGTTGGAAAATAAATCAGTAGTCAGTGGTCTCAGGTCTAAGCTTTTTTTTTTTTTTTTTTTTCGTCTAATACATCAGTCATCAGATGTGTCCTTGCCTGGTTACTAGGATAGTACAAAAGTGCTATTTGGTTTCCATCTCATTACTTATTTGTGTATATATTCTCTTCTTCGGCAGAAAGAAAAGTGAATAGATTCAGACAACAAGGTTGAATTTCAGATTTCAAAAATACAGATCCATAGATGGAATTTATCTCTTTTTTAAATTTAAAAAAACATGGAGTTCCTACTGTGGCACAGTGGGTTAAGAATCAGACTGCAGCTCAGGTCACTGTGGAGAAGCAGGTTCAACTCCTGGCCCAGTGTAATGGGTTAAATGATCAAGCACTGCTGCAGCTGTGGCTCAGATTCAGTCCCTGGCCCAGGAACTTCCATATGCCACTGATGCAGCTTTAAAAACAAATGAATAAAAAAAAATAAAATTTAAAAAGCATATTAAGGTGTGAAGCAATTTGGAAATAAAATGTATCATTTTTAAGGATAGTCTTGGTCTAGATCATAGAATTTATTCAATGTAGTACCAAGGTATTTGGAATTTATTTCATAAACATGAAAGAGTCATTACAGATTCTTGATCATGAGAGTGTAGCAAACCAACACAATATGGTAGAAAGGATGACAAAAGTTTAGAGACAGAGGAAACAGTTAGGGATTTATTGTAATGGTTCAGATGGGAGACAGAATGGCTCTGACCAAGAACAGTGACAGTGGAGATAGGTTACAGCACCATGTTTATAAGGCACTATATCCCTCACATTAAGCTTCTGGTCCATGTCAGATCAGGGCAGCAGTTTTGAAGGAGTCTTTCTACTCTCACCATATACTTACTATAAAATGAAGTTTAGAGAAGACTGCAGATCTTCTATTACCGTTACAGAGAGCACCTGTTTGGTAGTCGCTGACCAATCTGGTACTTCTCTGTGCCAAAGCAAAAGCTGTTATATCCATCTAAAACACTGCTATGTTTAGCAACAGAGCAAATAACTGCTATAGCATCCATATGACAAACTGTGCTCTAAAATTGTTCATTGCATTAGCCGTCGTTGACCTGAAAAGCAAATGACAGTAGCTGCAGATGCTTTCAGAAGCATATTTTCTTTTGGAGATCTCTTAAAGAAATAGAACATGGCTTTTACGTTCAGAGATGAATGAAAGCAAAATGACAAAATAAAATGCAAAGCCTTGTCGTTATGTTATTGTTGACTCATAATGGGGAAAAATTGTTCACCAGGCAGATCTTGAGTAAACAAAAAGAAAAACAAACAAACAAAAAATAATCCAAGTGTTCATGAAAATGACTCTAAAGAAATTTTTTCTTTTTATGGCCACACCTGCGAAATATGTAAGTTCCTGGGCTAGGAGTCAAATTGGAGCTGCAGCCACACGCCTACACCACAGCCATAGTAACACCAGATCCAAGCTGTATCTGTGACCTATGTGGCATCTTGTGACAAGGCTGGATCCTTAACCTACTGCACCAGGCCAGAGATCAAACTAGCGCCTCCATAGAGACAAGCCAGATGATCAACCAACTGTGCCACAGCGGAAACTCCCTAAAGAATTTTTAATGTAATGTTGCATTAAAGCCTCACCTTTAAAAGACATAAGAATGCAACTGAAAGATTAAATTTCAAAAAACAAAACAAAAAAAAACTGTTTAGTGATTTGTTTTTATTTTAGATAAATATATATTTATTAGTCATGTCATGAGGAAATATTTTATTTTTTAATTGACAAAAGCATATTTGATGACTTTAAGGCCAGATTTTAAATCATTTGTTAGATACTTGAAAAAAGATTTGAAAATTATGGCATAGGAGTTCGGTCACGGCTCATTGGAAACAAGTCTGACTGGCATCCATGAGGACAGGGGTTTGATCAGTGTGTTAAGGATCCGGTGTTGCCATGAGTTATGATGCAGGTCACAGATATGGCTCAGATCTAGCATTGCTATGGCTGTGGTGTAGACCAGAGGCTACAGCTCCAATTTGACCCCTGGCCTCGGAACCTCCATAAGCTGCAGGTGCTCCCTAAAAAGACAAAAAAAAATGATGGCATAAAAATAGCATCCAGTTTATTCTTTCCTTTCCCTCCCCTTTCTTGCTTGAAAATGTAATCCAAAAGCCATTCAATCCAGCAACACAAGATAGGCTTTGGCACTAGGGCAGGCTTTGGGGACTGTGGTCAGCTTAGAGCAGAAGGAGAAGGACACAGAGGGGAAGGATTGCCCGGGATGTCAGGGGCTGAGTGAGTGGGCAGCCCGGTGTGGGGTATTAGAACCAGGGAATGGTGAGGAGGGTGTGCACAGGAGGGCACCCTAACACAGGGAGTCAGAGTCTGAACAGGACCAAAGGGCATTTGTGTAGGAGAGGGAGATATGCATTGTGTATGATCAAATATGTAATTATATTAAGGGTAATGGAGCCAGATGTCTTACTGTCAGATAACATAGTTAAAAGGAAACTCAGAAACTAGAATAAAACCTACGGTATGGCGATATCGGTGTGAACTCAGGGTTTTCAATAGCTAGAGAAGTAAATGTATAGATGTAAATTAATATATTAATATATATGTGTATCTATGTGTGTACATATGCATATGGGTGTATGTAGTGTATGTATGCATAGTTATGCATATATGTGTAGGCACCGACTTGCCAATTAATCAAAGTGAACATCATTAGTAATGGTAAAAATTAACATGATCCACAATCTGATAGGATGCAACTAGAATATAGCATCATTTTTGTGATATTCCTATCAAGATGAATTACCTAAATTGAAGTGAGGAAACATCAGACTAAGGCAAATCAAAGAACATTCTGTTAAATAAAGGAATAATAATATTTTTTAAATGCTAAGATCATGACTGTCATAGGAAGAATGAGGTTTTGTTCTTGACTGAGGGAGACAATGAGAAATGACATGTAAGAAACAAGACATGATTCTATACTGGATTCTTTGGCTGTGAAGCCATTATTCAAGGAATTGATAAAATCTGAATGACTGATAAAATTCAAGGTATTCATAAAATTTGAATTGATAAAATTGCTACTGTCTGCAAATTAGATAGTAGCAATATATCGATGTTAATCTGCTCATGTCAAAGACTAGGCTGGTTATTTAAGAGAATGTTCTTATCTTGTATGATACACTCAAGTATTAGGGCATCAAGTCAACTACATACTTTCAAGTGGTTTAGGGAAAAAGTCATTTTGTGTTATACCTGCAAATCTTGTTAACTTGAGATTATTTCAAAATTTCTGTTAGTTTGAGATTGTTTCAAAAATTTAAAAAAGAGAAATAACTACTACAAAGAGAATATATTAAAAAATAACAAAATATAAAAATATAGGGTGCAGAATTTAATCTGTGAGCATTTCAGGTATTCACCTACCGTTTTAGAAAGATTTATTATTAAAGAGATTCTTCTTGTTAAAATGACCTTGTATTATATAAAAATGCAAATAGAAAATACAGCTTTTTCAAAAAATAACTGCAAATTTTATTCAAGAACAGTAGTGTCTGGATGGTAGGAATAATTACAATGGATAACGAAGATTCCAACACTTTCTTTGGGAAAAAATACAGGTAGAAATGAGTATTGGGTACGCATACCATTCTGAGGATAGAATGTGTTATTGCAGAATAGACTCTATGAAAATTGGATTTGTGATGTGGGAGAAAGGCATTAATACAGAGAAATATTACAGATGAAAAGACGGAAACCACATTGTGAAGGCAAACAATGTTACTTCCAGATAAAGAGAGTGGCCATTGGAGACAGAATGAAAAAACTTAACAAAAATGCAATAAGTGTGTAGGAGGAATGAACAATTGGGTGATTGCTGATAGAGTACTTTCTGCCTGGAGCCAAATGACTTCAGGTTACTAAAAACCAACTGAAGTCCGAAACAACATGGTCAAAGGAAAGAAGTAAAATCTAGAAAAAGCTGGTAAGATAGTCTCAGGAAATGATATTTGATGGTCTATGGTTGTAGTTTTATTTGCTCTTCAATTGCATTTTATCTGTTAAACCGGCTTCTAGTTAAAATGACTCCTGGAAGCTTCGATTTCAAGATGGAGGATTAAGCATAGTTTTCTGTCTCTCAAAGGACATGACATTATTGAATAAAAATGAGACTAGATATATCACACCACAGAGAATGGAAGGAAAGGCAGAACTGGTTTAATGACAAAAAATAAAATGCAGAAGAAAATGGTTAGCAGATGAAAAGGAGCAAAGCCTAAACTAAATGCAGGCTAGGATGCAAGGAGAAGGAATCGAAGCTGACAGATGGGCTAAGAGATGGAAAACTCAGGGTCATCATCCACCTAAAGGAGGTGGGGAGTTAGATCGGGCTGCAGAGGAGGCCGTGAACACCTGATTCAGGAAGCTTCCTGCTTCCCACCCATAGTCCCTTAGAGCAGGGCGGCCTAGGGTTTCCATGGGGTTTCAAGGATGCACATAACTTTGTTGTGTATTTTTTTTTTTTCTTTGCAAATATGGTTCATTAAGGTGGTTGGAAATAATATGATTCTGTAAGCAACACTTACTTTTCTTTGGCCACTCTTGCAGCATGGGGAAGTACCTGGGCCAGGGATTGAACCCATGCCACAGGAGTGTCCCAAGACACGTGACTACGCTGGGTCCTTAACCTGCTTTGGCACCAGGGAATTCCAGTAATGCTTACTTTTAAAGTGTTTTCTTTTCCCAGCTTTAATGAGAAAAAATTGACATACAATATTGTGTAAGTTTAAGATGTATGGCCTGTTGATTCGATACACTTACATATTGCGATATGATTAGGACATCATATTGGACATCCGCAAACACCTACATGATGTCACATAATTATTTATTTATTTATTTATTTATTTATTTATTTGCTTTTTAGGGCTGCACATGTGGCATATGGAAGTCCCCAGGCTAGGGGTCGAATCAGACACAGCCATAGCAACACGGAATCCGAGCTGTGTCTGCAACCTACACCACAACACACAGCAACACTGGATCCTTAACCCACTGAGAGAGGGCAGAGAGAGAACCCACATCTTCATTGATACTAGTCTGGTTTGTTATCACTGAGCCACAACGGGAGCCCCAGTTCTTTCTTTCTTTTCTTTTTCTTTCTTCTTTCTTTCTTTCTTTCTTTCTTTCTTTCTTTCTTTCTTTCTTTCTTTCTTTCTTTCTTTCTTTCTGATGACAACATTTAACATCCACTCTTTTAAAAACTTCTAAGTATGTAGTACAATATTGTTGACTATAATCATCATGGTATACATTAGATTCCCAGAACTTATTCAACTTCTAATTCTTTGTAAATAAAAAAGATGCTTGGGGATAACAAGGTGCCTGACAGCATTTCAAAACTGAAGTCCTCTCTAGTCCAGCATCTGGAAAACCTCAGAACAAAGCTTAGTTGACACTCACTTAAAGCAAAGCTGTGCCCAGGGCAGTGATGGGTCTACCGACTTCCTTTTCCAGAGAAAGAAACAGCAGAAAACCACCTCCCTCCTTACACAGTAGACAAAAAAAATATCAGTACCAGGCAAATCATCTCAGTCCTTCCTGAACTACAGAGTGTTTCTATTGCATATAAGAAAACTAACAGCTTAAAACTAAATGTCCACCATCAGATGAATGGATTAAGATGTGGTACATATATAAAACAGAATACTACTCAGCCATAAAACAGAATGATATAATGCCTTTTTCAGCAACATGGATGCAACTAGAGATGATCATACTAAGTGAAATAAAAGAAAAAGAAAGAAAAAGAAAAAATCATATGATACCACTTACATGTGGAATCTAATAAAAATTATTCAAATGAACTTGTTTACAAAACAGAAACAGACCCACGGACATAGAGAACAGACTTGTGGTTTCCAAAGGGGAGGAGGAGGGAGTGGGATGGACTAGGAGGTTGGGGTTAGTAGATGAAAACTATTACATTCAGAACGGATAAGCAATTAAGATCCTATTGTATAGCACAGGAGTCCATATCCTGTCTCCTGGGCTAGACCATGATGGAAAAGCATATTTTTAAAAAAGAATGTATATAAATACACTCTTTGCTATACAGCAGAAATTGGCACAACATTGTAAATCAACCACACTTTAATAAAAATTTTTAAAAAGAAAAAACTGATGGCTTTAAAAGAGTGAATAAGATGAATAAACATAATTGTACCTGTAGGAAGAAAAGAGAAATCATTAGGCAGGAAAGAAAAACAGAAAAGTTGGCATGCAAGAACAGAGGCATCAAATTAGCAGACTAGTTAGTACACAGAAATCTCGTAAAACCTTTGGAAAAGGCCTAGAAATCCATCAATGAGATTAAACAGGTGCTCACCAGAAGTAACCATTTTTCCTTTTGGAGCACTTGCCTCAAAGAAGTAGAATCATGTTTAAGGAATATTGAGGCAAGGAACTGATGCTCTTTTAGCACTAATATTTTTGGACAATTTAATTTTTACCAAGTTCAGATACACGATTTTTACTATTTTCATAAAAAAACCAAACAGATAAACATAACAAAATAGCACCTGCCTAGCAACCTGTGTCACATCCTTCCCAAGGTCTGCGTGGTTTATGCCTGGCATTGTGGTGTTTTCTCTCACTGTACCTCTTCTGCTTTCTGCTTTGCCTTAAATAGGAACTGTTCTGAAGGAAATAGATTTCAAATTCCAGAAAAGAAGTGGAAGCCTCTACCTATTATTTTTGTTTTTCAAAATGGAAGTAACTGTTTCTAGACACACCATTGCTCTTTCTAAAACCAAATTTTTTAAATAATGATTTGTGCATAAGTCTAATTTCTTTTTAATGATTAACTACTTTAGTGACAAATGAGCTTTATTTGATAATTCTTTTTAGCAGACCCCCAGATTATTTCTAAACCCAATTATTGTTATTAAATACATTCTTTATAATAGTTCAAAAATCATTACATTTAATAGGACTAAGATATAACAGAGATTTCATGCCCAAATTATTTCAAACGAACCGAGTCTTTCTTGGAGTAACCTGGGTCTCAGAAAGGTTTAAGATGACTTATGACTAGTTTGGCAGGGAAGAGAACAGTTGTTTAATCAGTGAAAAAGAAAGAATTTTAGGGAGTCAGGCACCTAAATGTTTTAATTTCTTTTAATATTTATTTTTATAAATAGCTAACATTCATGTTTAATTATTAAGATAACTTTCAATTGAAGACACTGTTCTGTCTGTGTTCAGGACCAATTTAAAGTCCTTTAAGAGAATTATTTAACTCCTAGTATTGTGTGATGCATTTTAACTACGTTTAAAATATTTAATCTTAAGCAAGTCAGATTTTTAAAAGGTGTAGTTTTTTGTTAGAGAAATGACACAAAACAGTACAAAGAAGTATCATCATTTTGGTTAAAGAAAAATGTCTACATCAAGAGTTTTAAAAAGTTAGCAGTATATAAAGGAGCAAATACCGAGTTACATTTCACAGTCATTTTATATTCTTTAATAATTGTTATTCACTATGGCCTGCAAGATAAATTCCATTTTAAAGTAAATGTACTTGTGAAAACAATCACAAATTTGAAATCAGTACTCTAGAAATCAGTTTTATAATAATGCATTTAAGGCTGAAGTAATTATTATTTTTAAATGTTACAAATGTGAAAGGCGAAAATGCTATCACATTATTACTATAATTTGCACTTCATTAATTGCTAATGAGGTTGAACATTCTTATTTATTTTCTATAAATTGTCTGACAATGTCTCTACTTAGACTTTTTGTTTTCCTCTTGTAAAATTTATAAATTTCTGAGAGGTCAAACATACAGGTTTTTCCCAATGATTTTATAAAAACACTTTCCTATTGTCTGATCACTTATCTACATATTTTCTAAGGTTTTTTTTTCCATTAACATTTTAAACCATAAAGATGGGAGGCCGAAATCATTTAAGTTATTGTAATATATTGTCACATCTATTTGGCAAATTTCTGTTCCTACTCTTCTTTTAATATATACAATTAATTCTGCTCATTTACTTTTTTTAAAAAAAACTTAGGCCATGGAGTCCCCGTCGTGGAACAGTGGTTAATGAATCCGACTAGGAACCATGAGGTTGTAGCTTCGATCCCTGGCCTTGCTCAGTGGATTAAGGATCCGACGTCGCCGTGAGCTGTGGTGTAGGTTGCAGACGTGGCTCGGATCCCACCTTGCTGTGGCTCTGGTGTAGGCTGGCGGCTACAGCTCCCATTAGACCCCTAGCCTGGGAACCTCCATATGCTGCGGGAGCGGCCCAAGAAATGGCAAAAAAAAAAACTTAGGCCAGTGGCATATCACATTATTGATAATCATCCCCTTAAAGTTTCACAGTGTTAATTCCTGGGCTTTGCAAATAGGAAGGGAAAGTATATATAAGACCCACTTTCAATTAGTTCATTTGATTTCCTTTGTTGGATAAATGATTGAAGTAATAAAATAAAACTTTCCAGAAAACAGCAAACTCACTGGGATCACTGACGTGTCATTAGTAGCTTACTTGTATTTTTATTAAGAAATCCATTAGTCTGTTTATGTGCTTTTTAAATGCTCACAGATATTTAAAAATAGAATATATTTTCATCTTTAATTTTCAGTGAAATTAAAGCAATACTTCTGAATCACTGAATAGTCACCATAATGAATTCACTAATTACTAATTATGTTTCTTGTTTACTCATATGACACCTGCTTTATCTTTCAAGTTCAATTCAAAGCTTGTTCTCAACCTAATGTCAGGAATACTGCTTTCCCTCAATTTGTAAAAGATCCTCATAATGCTGAAATTTCTCATCTCAATTGTACAGGATATCGCTTAAGCTGAACTATTTTCTCACAACTTGCATTCAGTGTTTTCTTCCTGTGGTGACAAAAATATTTGTGCTCAAAATGCTCAAAACCAAATCAAGAAATGCAATCCACAATTTAAATCTTAATTTTCTACTTAAAATTTATCAATAAATATTACCTCTATCTTTTTTTCCTGCTACCTGTTCTAGGTATTTACCAGTCCTCTCTAATTAATTCTTACACCTCTGCTAAGCATTTTTTTTTCTCCTGTAAGAACAAATTCAGGGGGAAAAAACTACTGTAGACAAAATTGTTTTTCTTTTCACCTTTAACAATGAAAATAGCTTAAGTGGATCACATGGGAGAAGTATTTATTCTTGTAATTTAGATTATTTTCTTTATTGAATAAAATAATATCCAAGACATATTAAGTAAGTAGGGACATAGGAACAGCATTCCAATCTTTCATCCTAGATTAATTTACAGGACATATTGTGGTTCTGGGTAGCTCACATATAACTTGTATAAATATGTTGTTTATCACTATACTAAACAGAAGAACAAAAAGGAGTACTCTCAAACTGATAATTACACTCTCTTCTATAAATTTAAGTAGAATATCTGGCAGGTGATTAACATTTAATTTCTTAAATGCTATCAGTGGCTTTTGGTTATCCAAACCCTTTCCTAGTACCTACGTTCAACAAATGTTGGATTCTTCACAATACAGAGAGTCCTACTGTGGTGAATTTAAAACATGGGAAGGGTTTATTGCCAGCCTCAAAGAAGCTTCCATTCCAGTTTATTGAGAATATATATACTAGAGTTTACTACATGGACATGTAATTTCCTAAAACGAATCATCGTGACAATAAGTACAGGCAAACCTAGGATATACTGTGGGGTTTTGTTCCATACTACTGCAATAAAGTAAAAATTGCCATAAAGTGAGTCACACAAAGTAATTTGGTTTCCCAGTGATATAAAAGTTATGCTTATACTCTAGTCTATTAAGTGTAATAAAATTATATCAAGGAAAAAAACAATGTGTACTTTAGTTAAAAAATATTTCTTGCTAAAAAATGCTAACCATCATCTGAGCCTATAGCAAGTTGTAATCTTTTTGCTGGTGGAGGGTCTTGCCTCAATATTGATGGCTGGTGGCTGATTAGGGTGATGTTTGTTGAAGGCTGAGGTGGCTGTGGCAATTTCTTAAGACACCAGTGAAGTTTGCCACATTGATTGACTCTTCCATTTATGAATCATTTCTCTATAGCATGCAATGCTGTTTGATGGCATTTTACCCACAGTAGAACTTCTTTCAAATCTGGAGTTAATACTTTCAAATCCTGCTGCTGCTTTATCAACCACATTTAGGTAACATTCTAAGTCCTTTTTTGTCATTTCAACAATCTTCACAGCATCTGCCCCAAGAGTAGATTTCATCTCAAGAAACCGCTTTCTTTGCTCGTCCATAAGAAGCACCTCTTCATCCATTAAAACTTTACCATGAGATGGCAGCAATTCAGTCACATCTTTAAGCACTACTTCTAATTCAAGTTCTCTTGCTATTTCTACCACCACCTACAGTAACTTCATCCACTGCAGTCTTGAACACCTCGAAATCATCCATGAGGACTTCTTCCAAACTGCTGTTAATTTTGATATTTTGACCTTTTTCCTTGAATCAAAAATATCCTTAATGGCATCTAGAATGATAAATTCTTATCCGAAGGTTTTCTTTCGACTTTTCCCAGATCCACTGGAGGAATATCTATCTGTGACAGCTATAACTTTATGAAATATACTTTTTAAATAATAATACTTGAAAGCTGAAGGATTATTCCTTGATCCATACTCAGCAGAATGGATGTTGCATTAGCAGTCACAAAAACAACATTCATCTCACTGTACGTCTCCATCAGAGCTCTTGGGTGACCAGGTGCATTGTCAATGCTTTAAAAGAAATCTTTTTTTCTGAGCAGTAAGTCTCAACAGTGGGCTTAAAATATTTAGTAAACCATGTTGTAAACAGATGTGCTGTCATCCAAGCTTTGTTATTCCCTTTACAGAGCAAAGGTAAAGTAGATTAGCCCTAGGTCAACCCCTAGCCCAGGAACTTCCATATGCCACATGCACAGCCATAAAAATAAACAAACAAACAAATAAAAAAATAAAGCCATCAGCTGCATTAGTCCTTTGAATCTTTGAAGCCAGGCATTGACTTTTCCTCTCTACCTATGAAAGACCTGGATGGCATCTTCTAGTATAAGACTGTTTTATCAACATTGAAAATCTGTTGGAGTCCCCCTTGTGGCTCAGCAGGTTAAGAACTCAACATAGTGTCTGTGAGGATGCAGGTTCAATCCCTGGCCTCAGCCATTGGGTTATAGATCCAGCGTTGTTGCAAGCTGTGACATAGGTCTCAGACATGTCTTGGACCCCGTGTTGCTGTGGCTGTGGCATAGGCCTCAACTGCAGCTAGAAAATTTCCCCGGCCTGGGAATTTTCATATGCCGCAAGCACAGCTGTAACAAGAAAAGAGAAAAAAATAAGAACAAAAATCTGTTGTTTAGTGTCAACTTCATTAATGATCTGAGCTAGATCTTCTGAGTAACTTGCTGCAGCTTCCACATCAGCACTTGTTGCTTCACCTTTACTTTATGTTATGGAGATGGTCACTTTCCTTAAACCTCATGAACCAAGCTTTGCTGCTTCAGACTTTTCTTCTGCAGCTTCCTCACCTCTCAGCCTTCATAGATGTGAAGAGAATTGGGGACTTGCTCTGATTTAGGCTTTGGCTTAGGGGAATGTTGTGGCTAGTCTGATCATCCATCCAGACAACTAAATCATTCTCCATAACAGCAATAAGGCTGTTTTGCTTTCTGATCATTCATGTGTTCACTGGAGTAGCACTTTTCGTTTCCTTTAAGAACTCCTCCTTTGCATTCACAACTTGGCTAACTGGCACAAAAGACCTAGCTCTGAGTTGATCTCAGCTTTTGACATGCCCATCTCATTAAACTTAGTCATTCCTAGTTTTTGATTTAAAATGAGAGATTTGCAATACTTCCTTTCACTTGAACACTTAGAGTATTGTGGGGTTATTTATTGTCCTAATTTCAAGGGATATAAAGGCCCAAGGAGAGGGGGAGAGGTGAGGGGATAGATGGTCAATGGTGCAGGCAGAGCTCACACATTTATTGTCTAAGTTCGCTGTCTTTTATGAGGGCAATTCCCCAATTACAATAGTAACATCAATCAACACTGATATCACTGATCACAGATGAACATAACAAACATAATAGCAATGAAAAAGTTTGAAATATTGTGAGAATTACCAAAATAGGACACAGAGACATGAAATGAGCAAACGATGTTGGCAAATGTTGCCAATAGATTTGCTCGATACAGAACTGCCACAAAACTTACATTTGTAAAAGACAAAATTTTGGCAAAGCACAATAAAGTGAAGGACAATAAAAGGAGGTATGTCTGTATTATAACAATTAGAGAAGGAGAAAAACTACTGGTCCAAAAAAGACAAATTATGATGCTATTAACATGAGAATATACTTCTTCTTTCAAGACATATCTTTGAACAATATAGTGCTTGAAGGATGGTTGGAAATAAGCATTAGAATTTAGAGGGAAAATCAGTTTGAAAATGTATTATGTTTAATTATATTTAAAACAGGGAGTTCCTGTCGTGACTCAGCAGAAACAATTCTGACTAGTATCCATGAGGACACAGGTTTGAACTCTGACCTGCTCAGTGGGTTAAGGATCCAGTGTTGCCATAAGCTGTGGTGTAGGTCAAAGACGCAGCTCAGATCCTGAATTGCTGTGACTGTGGCGTAGGCCAGCAGCTATAGCTCTGATTCGACCCCTAGCTTGGAAACCTCCATATGCCGTGAATATGGACAAAAATAAAATACATAAATAAAAGGACAAAAAGGACAAAAATAAATACATAAATAAAAATAAAACACATTTCAGGAGTTCCTTTTTGGCACAGCAGATTAAGGATTCATCATTATCACTGCAGTGGCTCTGGCCACTGTGCTGAGTGTCTGATCCCTGGCCTGGAAATTTCACATGGGCACAGTGAAAAAAAAAAAAAAACCACCATCACAACAACACATTTCATATATTGCAGTAAGCAGAACAATTACCTTTAAAATTGGGTCTGATTCTTGCATCATACCCAGATGTCCTCCCCATTAATTTATCCAGAAAGTCCGAAGGTGACATTGGGGCACTTCGAGACCTGGCACTATCTGTTTCCTTTGTTGCAACCAAACTACAAATGAGAAAAAAATACAGATTTTACCAAAAAAAATCCTTCTAACAGTTGTTACCTAAAAATATAAAACAAAGGTGCTAAGCAAAACTATTCTGAAAACAAACAAAAGCTTTATATATGCTACAGTGAATATTAACATAATGATAGGTAAGTATTTACAGATTTATAGTCAGAATTTATAAGTTTTCACATGTATTCAGCCCAAAAGTCAGAAGTGACATTATTTTGTGTTAAGTCGGGTAACAAGGCCACTCCAAATTATTAGGGTTTCAAAATTTCCATATACCCAAACGATTTCTGATTGCAATTTTTAGCTAAAATTATCCCAAGTAATTCAAGAATAAGAAAACAGGGGGGAAAAAAAAAAGGAGTTCCCATTGTGACTCAGCAGGTTACGAATCTGACTGGTATCCATGAGGACTTCCTGCATTTGATACCTGGTCTTGCTCAATGGGTTAAGGATTTAGCGTTGCCGTGAGCTATGGTGTAGGTTATGGCATGGCTTGGATCTGGCATTGCTGTGGCTGTGGTGTAGGCCGACAGCTGTAGCTCCAATTCAACCCCTAGCCTGCAAATCTCCATGTGTCGCAGGTGTGGCCCTAAAAAGTGAAAAGAAAGGAAGGAAGGAAGGGAGTTTCCTTCATGGCTCAAGCGTTAACGAGCCCAACTAGGATTTATGCAGATGTGGGTTCTATCCCTGGCCTCTCTCAGTGGATTAAGGATCCAGCGTGGTCATGAGCTGTGGTGTAGGTTGCAGATGCAGCTTGGATCCTGTGTTGTTGAGGCTGTGGCATAGGCTGGCAGCTGTAGCTCCAACTCGACGCCTAGCCTAGGAACCTCCATATGCCGTGGGTGCAGTACTAAAAAAGCAAAAATAAAAAAGAAGAAGAAAGAATTAAAGAAAGAGAGAGAGAGAGAGAAAGAAAGAAAGAAAGAAAGAAAGAAAGAAAGAAGAAAGAAAGAAAGAAAGAAAGAAAGAAAGAAGAAAGAAAGAAGAAAGAGAAAGAAAGAAAGAAAGAAAGAAAATAGCAGGGTAGCTCTCTTGTGCCTCAGAGGGTTAAGGATCTGGAATTGTCACTGCAGCAGCCAGGGTTGCTGCTGTGGCAAAGGTTCAATCCCTGGCCCAGGGAATTTCAAACATGCCACAGGCGTAGCCAAAACCCACCCCCCCAAAAAAAAACAAAAAAAGAAGAAAAAAATATGAAAGTTCAACTATTCTTATTGCTCTCATAGAGGAAAATAATCACCTTTCAAATGCTGAAAATTTTTCTTAACAGTGTTAAAACTTCTGTCCTATAGATTAAATAACAATGTTCTTGTCTTCAATTAGAGTGAGTGCTTCCTATATTAGTAACACACTTGGCTAAATTCTTTTTTTTTTAATGCAGTTTGTCATTCATCCATAGTACATTTTGTTCAGATCTAAAATTTGTGCATGCAGATTGAGGAACTATCATAAATATAGTCTGTGCACTTGGCTATTAGCTGATAGGAACCTGTGTCCAGGAAAGGTAAAGGGTTATCGTATTTCTTCATTCTAAACCTTTTCCCTTTCATGCAGCTGCTCATCCTAGAAGCCCCCACGTATGACTGCACCCCCATCCAGCTCCTCATTAGCCCAGGTTGGTTCCCAGAAAGCCTGGCTCTACTTGCTAATATCAAATGATTCTATTTTATCCACGG
The DNA here is from genome assembly GCF_016906955.1 of Phacochoerus africanus. NCBI lineage: Eukaryota > Metazoa > Chordata > Mammalia > Artiodactyla > Suidae > Phacochoerus > Phacochoerus africanus. The sequence goes on along the minus strand of NC_062558.1, from coordinate 15,510,892 downwards.
ACTTTCTGAAAGGCAAGCAGACTTTCTGAGCACACATATGTTTGAAATATATACATACAACCTGATGCTACTTCCTGGAGACTGTCAATCATCACATCCTCTCAGGTCTGTCACTCAACTTAACACCAAATCCTGAACCTTTTTGGTCACTCTCAGCAGTATCCTGTTATTAAATTTGTCCTGCTAGAATTTCTAACAAGCAATGAAAATGGGCCTTAGAACACCACCATTAAATTGTCTACCACACACATATATTCAGTAATTCATATGCACAACAGTAAAATGCGCTATTGATGATAATGTGAGAATAATATTTCTGAAAGTATGGCATCATAGCTAACAGCACCTATTAACTACTCTCCTGTTCTAGAGAATGTATCTAGTTCTGGACATTCTAAGTCATTTATCTTTCCAATAACTTTCATTCTGCCTTTCTTGCTTTCTAAGTAGAAGCGTCTTCTCTCCCAATTCTACTGGTTCCATATGACTTTGTTACATTTTATCTTTGATTATTACTGGTCCATTGATCAGTGATCATGGCAATCACTCTGGAAAACTTATTCTAATATCATCATCATCACAAAAAAAAAAAAGTTTAAAAAAGCCTGCTCTTTTTTCAGTAACTCCAGACATTTCCTCTACCAACTGGTTTTAAGTAACTTTTATCTGTCCTCTTAAGCAGCAATGCTCGCTTTCCATGGCCCAAGAACACTGGACAGAAAAAGGCACTGCAGGAAGTCTCCTAGCTACATATTCCTGCTTCTAAACCATTCATTCCCCTCACTTACTTTGAAAAATCCTTCCTTTCAGTTGTCAGAAAATAAATTTCCATATTCTCTTGCCGACAAATAAACCAACTCACCTGGATCTCAACCAGTAACATTCTGCCTCTAAACTTTTAAAAAACAATAGATAATTCTGTATGCTGAACTGACAACCTCTCATATTTCACACTGGATGGGTGAGATTATCCAGGTCAGCCTTATATGCAGCGACATGTCTCCTTAGAGAGAGATGCAGAGGTGCATTTGACTGCGGGCAGAAGAGGGAAGGCAATGCGACCCTAGGCTGAGATTAGAGTAGCCACAGTCGAGGAAGGCCAGCAGTCAATAGAGGCTGGAAGGGGAAGGGACTGACTAGAGCCTCTGAAGAAGTGTGGTTCTGTTCATACCTTGTTTGGGGCCCCATGAACTGATTTCAGACTTCTGGCCTCTAGAACTGTGAGAAAATACATTTCTGTTGTTTTAAGTTGCCTGGTTTGTAGTCATAGGAAACTAATAGAAGCCTTCCAGTGAATTTTTCATTTTAGTCATCTACTTTTCAACTCCAGAATTATCTTCTGTTCTTTTTGTGATTTCTATCTCTTTGCTGGTGTTTTGTACTTGGTGGGATATTATTGTCATAACTTCTTTCCAGTTTGGGGGGGCATGGTTTCCTTTAGTTCTTTGAATGCATTGAAAATAGCTGGTTTAAGGTCTTGGCTGGAGTTCCCTGCTGACCTAGCAGGTAAGGACTTGGCATTGTCACTGCTGTGGCTCAGGTCACCAATGTGACACAGGTTGGATCCCTGGCCCAGAAACTTCTGTATGCTGTAGGTGTGGCCAGAAAGAAAGAAAGAAAGAAAGAAAGAAAGAAAGAAAGAAAGAAAGAAAGAAAGAAAGTCTTTGTCTAGTAATTGATTTTCTGAAGTAATTCCCCAAGGGTACCTTATTTATCATATATGACAAGGGGAACATCTGTTCAGTTAGCTTAGAGATAAACTAATAATTGGACAGGAATTTTCTTAAATTCCTAGATCCAGTAAGTTACTCAGTATTTTCTGGGGGCCCTGCGTTCATGGGGTCACGCTTCAATATGGAGTCAGGCCACAGACAAATCAGCCTTAGCCTTTACTTCTTATTTGCACAGGGCTCAAAGGCCACCAGAACTAAGAAGTAGGATCTCCCTAGGTCTTTCCTGATCACGCACACAGACCTGGGTGTATTTGTTTGCTGGGGTTTAACAAAATACATTGACTGGGTGGCTTTACCAAGTACCATTGACGGGATGGCTTAACAACAGAAATTAAATTTCTCACAATTCTGGAAGCTAGAAATCCAAGATCAAGTTGTTGGCAGGGTGAGCTTCCTCTGAGGGCCTCCCTCCTTGACTTGTACATGGCCATCTTGTCTGTTTTTTCACGTGGCCCTTCCTCTCTGTGTGTCTGTGTCCTAATCTCCTCTTCCTAGAAGGTTACTGGTCACACTGGATTAGGGTCCACCAGTACGACCTCATTATACCTTCATTATCTACAAATACAGTCACATTCTGAGGCATTAGGAGTTACAACTTCAGCGTGTGAAGTCTGGAAGGATGCAGTTCAGCCCATTATCATGGATGATGACAGCCCTGTACAGTATGTGTGGATTTCTAGGTGCCCAGGAATATGTGGTGTTTTTTTCAAACCCCTATACACATACCATTCCACTGCTTTTGCTTTTAAGCTTTTTGGTTAGTCTGTTGTTTGCATCCACTGTTGTCTACTGCCTCAGGTATCCTGGAAGTTAAAAAATTGACAAACATCCCCAGGAAAAAGCCTTTTCCAACTGACTGAGCATCAGGTTAGGTCAAATGAAAGAAATCTTGCAAGTAGGGTCTCCCAGAAAACCTCCATACAGGTCAAATCATATTTTCCAAGAAGATGGTTTTCAAGGAATTCAGACTCCTTTAGCAGCTGCCAGGCTGTTTTTACTTTGACTGCAGTAAAATATATGTCCTTTTTTAGGGCCGCACCCATGGCAAATGGAGCTTCCCAGGCTAGGGGTCCAAATGGAGCCTACACCAGAGCCACAGCAACGCCAGATCCGAGCCGTGTCTGTGACCTACACCATAGCTCATGGCAACGCCAGGTCCTTAACCCACTGAGTGAGCCCAGGGATCAAACCTGCAACCTCACAGTTCCTAGTCAGATTTATTTTTGCTGTGCCATTACAGGAACTCCTATATTTGTTTTATTGTATTTGTGCTTTTAGGAACCACATACCTCACAGCTCCAGCCATCTCCTCTCCCTCTGGATAACTGTATTTACTCCCATGGTAACAGCTAACTCCCATAAAACTGTTCTGTAGATTTTAAAAACATGTCTTTTTTCACAACTAATGTAAAGATACACTTTTAAAAGAAAAGATACAGAGCTTCCCTTTTGGGGTTCCCCCATAATGAATGGCCAATGATTGTAATAGACTAAGTATCAGTAAATATTTTATTAATAGAAGAGAGAGAGGGTGGGGGGAAGAGAAAGAGAGAGGGTGGGGAAGAAAGAGAGAATGAGAAAGGGAGAAGGAAAGAGTTAAGCATCAGTGTGGCCAGTGTCAATTGAGCATAATTTTCAAAATTTGACTGCATATTTTTTTCTAGACATATTAAGTAGTAAATAGCACAATAAAAAAACAAAATTATGAAGGGTATCAAATGGAAGTAAGATTTATACTGCATGCCTACAATTTTAACAAAATGAAATAATTTGGCAGATATATGCTGAAGTTTAATAATAGTAATCGCTTGCGTTCATACAGTACTTACCTTCCAAAAAGTCTGTCTTTTCCTAATTTCTAAAATAAATTTTATTAACTTCTAAAATGAATGTTTTCAAATGTCACATCTATTATTAATCTTACATTAGAATAGGAACATTCAAAAAACATCTTTTCATCTGTCAAGCAATCCTTTATTCATTGTAATGGGCTACTATAAAAGTTTGATATTTGAACCAATGTGAGGAATGAGGTACTGAATATTTTCCTGTTTTGAAGTTAGAGATGTCCACTGCATACACTTTTTCTTTAATTACTGCCCCACACTGAAGCAGTGGTCAGCACTGGCATGCTAATGGCATGTGACATACTTTCTATAATATGCCATGTTACCTAAGGACCCTTGGTATTCTAGGCACCTATAGGGAGATAATAGGGTTAGACAATCAACATGTAAGATTTTCTGTGGTTAATGTGATATGATTCTACCAGCAGATATTCCTGCCCTTGACCTTAACAGCGTGACAAGATAGTATCAGGTGGGTCCTGTGTTCTATCTGCTTTCTCTCTGTATGCCATGGATCTGAACAGAAGCAAAATGATTCAGCATCATCTCACCAGATCATCAGTGAGCCTCTTCCACGAAACGCACATGCACACTAGACTTGCATTGTCCCAAATTCCAGGATGAATATTTCAAACTCTACTACCAACACAAACCTGAATCTGTAACGTGTTCACAGTTCAGGAGACTACTCTGCCTGGGCCCCTCTGGGGTCTACAGAGAATCCACGGAAAGCTGCAGAGCACTGAAGCTGGGACGTGAGATTATAATGAGGAGAACAACAGGCTGGCTCTGTTGTTCCTGCCACTTGGAGCAAAAGCTTCATGTTTTATAAACAGGAATTCACAGCCATGCTCTGCAGAATAGCGCCTATTCAAAATGAAAAAATTCTGAGCAGAAAAATATTCCACATTTCTTTACTAGCTATGTTTCCTTCGGTGACACACACTTATAGTATGAGTTTCCGTGGGACAAATACGGAAGTTTAATTCTTCAGTAGTCGACATCATCTATACATACATATTCAAAAGCATTTTAAAACTCAGGGTACAGAAAGGCAGTGAGCAGAAATCTAAGATGAATTTGGAATGGCTTTTGGATAAGAAATTTTATTATCAAGTCCATTTTTTTTGGTCGAGACCTCCTCTTTTCAAAAAACGTCATATTTACAGCAACTTACTAAGGCTGTTAACAAATTACGCAGGATCAGTACTTTTGAAAGAAACAGCTTTGGATATTTTAGAAGTCTTTATTTTATAAAGATCTCAAAAAAATCTCTGTGCCATTTTTCCGGCCTCCCACACTTGGCTTGTCTTTTGTATGCTGTACCAAGCACTAAATTTACTATTAACTTTTCTTGGAAACTCTATGTGGGCTCACACACATTCCCATCAATGAATGCTTTTTTTTTTTTTAATCTTAAGCATTTTACATGTTCTTATTTTTCCAGAGACGTCACTTGAAAATACAGAGATTTCAATTTCTGAGAGATTGGCAGAAACCTATTTTCTTAAGCACTGAAATCAAATACCACAATTCATAAAAAGATAAGTCCCTTCTCTTCCCATCTATCCTCTCCCTTCTTTAAAGAAACAAGAAAGTAAACTGTATCCATTTCCGGAGGACAGAAATAATCACTAAATATAGCTGCTTTAAAGATGGATTTAAGAAGTTCCCTTGTGGTGCAGTGGGTTAAGGATCTGGCATTGTCATTGCTGTGGCTCAGGTCATTGCTGTGGCTCAGGTCACTGCTATGGTCCGGGTTCCATCCCTGGCCCAGGAACTTCCACATGACACAGGTACAGCCAAAAATAAATAAATTAAGATGAATTTAATATAATTGTCAATACTTATTTAATTTTGCTAAATATACATTAATATTGAGAGAAAATATGAAAGCTATAGCTAGGAAATATAATGTGGGTTTGAGACAAGTATTGGCACATGAGGCCACAAATCTCTGTGCATCTATTTTCATGAATTGATTTGCACAGAAGCAACAGTGACCTGTGGGGAATAAATCAGTGCCCAGACTTCCAAGGCAGAGAGGTTTGGGGGGATGAGAGGGAAAGCCAGGTGACTATGTATCAAATAGCTTCATAAACCAGTCCTATAGGGTTACAATTTTTTGTGAAAAAAAATATTGTCACAGTAATTATTTAGAACTGAGTTGTAAGAACAGGTAATTGATATTTCAATCTCCAGTTTGAAAAACAAAACACAGAATGGAAGAGATAAGCATTCTTTCCAATTCTTTATGGCTTCAGTCACTTTACTGGAGAACTAAAGAAAAGGTGGGACATCTGGAAACATTTCACACTAAAACATCCTGCTGCAGAAGAGGAAGTATTGCTTGCCAGGATGACACAGGCCGTGAAGTAGACTTTAAGTTGCTTGTTTGATATTAATTATTTTAAAAGGAGGTCAAAATGGAAGAATATAGGGAGTTCCTGTTGTGCTGCGGAAATGAATCCGACTAGTACACACGAGGATGCGGGTTCAATCTCTAGCCTTGCTCATTGGGTCAGGGATCCCGCATTGCCGTGAGCTACCACGTAGTTCACAGACATGGCTTGGATCCCGCATTGCTGTGGCTGTGGCATAGGCCAGGAGCAATAGCTCCGATTCAACCCCTAGCCTGGGAACTTCCATATGCTGCGGGTGCAGTTCTAAAATAAAAAAAAATTTAAAAAAAAGGAAGAATATAATGAAAATGGGACTAATGCCTTTGGAGACTCGGAGAAATAACTAAAAATCAAGAGGGCACTGGGATCCCAATTCTTGCCCCTGTGGGCAATGTGCCAGTGAAATATGATTATCATTGTAAAGCAATCTCATTCCTCCCTACAGTTAGATGAGGCGTAGGCTATTTTAATTAACCTAACAATAAAAATGGCAGTCGCTTCTTTGAGCTCCAGGCACAGGGTTCACATATATATATGTATGTATGTATATGTATGTATGTATGTATGTATATGTGTATATATATGTGTGTGTGTGTGTATGTATGTATGTATGTATGTATATATATGATATCATTTCATCCTCATAACAACTTTTCTGGTTAGATATTATTGCCTACATCTTACAGATGGAGGAGCTAAGGTATCGAGAGGTTCTTTGCCAGGCCACTCAGGTATCACATTTATAAGCCAATATTTTAAAACAAACTCTCCACTGAAAACAACCAGACAAGGTTAAGAAAACAAAAGTGTGCATTGGAGAGCTAAAAACACAGTGAAAAAATCCTAGGGCTAAGACCTAAAACAAAGGAAATTAAGTGAGTCAGGTATTGAGTGTGGCATGATAGTGGGCCGGACATGGTAGCAGTCTTTACTCCCGGGGCAGGGGAGAGGGGAGATTGCCAGTTACAGGGGAATCATGTCAGGCTGGCTCATTAGGTACCAGGGTAATTTGTGAGGAGCACACCTCTCACTGTCCCTTTGATAAGCTATCACGAACTGGGGCCTGAGGCAAGTATGTGGGAAGGTCAGTCAGTAGTGCACAGCATGCAGGTGAAGCAGGCACTGGCGGGCAAAGGATGTACAGAGAGCAACAGAAGAGCCATCTTGAGTGGCTGGACCATAGACAGGCTAATGAATAACCAGGGAAGAACATAGAACACATGTTTAGAAATAGGGAAAAATCAAGATATCAGAAGTTTAAAAGAGAAACTGAAATCACTGAAGTTATATGTCTGAAAATGGTCATTTAATGATGCAACTGGAGAGTTGTAAATCAGAATGTCATGGGGGCCTTTTAAAAGGCCTGATTGCAGTGGTGTCTACATTCAGTGCTTATCTAAATTAGGACTTTTTAGGGGTGTCTATGTTCAATGCTTGCTAATTGTCAGTGATGAATTACATCTTATTTGTGTGTTTGTGTATGAAGGGTTAATTTAGAGCAATAGGCAGAGATAGGGTGGGAAGGAGGACTCCATTCAACAGTAAAAATAATAAGATTATCTGAGGTTTATTTAATCTTTACATACTTTTGTTAGTTTTATCTACAAAATTTACTTTTATCATAAAGTCACTCATTTTTACTAAATGCTTTCAAAATGCTGGCTCAAAACTCATGCTAATTTTTAAAACTTCTATGGAAACTGTCTATTCTCATGGGTAATAGTTTATTTCTTTATAGTTTTAGCATCAGCTTATTTCAACTGAAAGAACTAAAAGGCCATAGCACAGTTAATTAACTCTCTGATTTATAGCTTCTTAATGACTTATTTATGTTAAAGAAAACTAATTATGCATTTCAGAAACATTGAAAATTACTTAGAATAGACTTAATCATTCCTATTATGTGTCCAGTGCACAAGATAATTAAATGAAAGTCATCATGGTACAATGGTTGAGGCTCCAGATGGACAGCCAGGAGGCTTATATTTTGTTCTAGTTTTGTCATTAACTAGTTGTTTCTCCTTGGGCAAGCCAGACAGTCTTTAACCAGTGTAAAAATAGAGACTTAAAGTGGCACGCATTTTTCAACAAAAAGTGCAATCAAACAAATGACACATTCCATACACATGTTTCAAAATGCCAAATTTTTATGCCAATGTTTGGATTTTTTACTTTGATAACATGACTCTTTGGGGAAGGGATATTTTTAATTGAAATAAAGAGAAATTCACTCAACCTAATTAATGCAAAGGTCATTGAATAATGTAGCAGTATCTCATGAAACCCAGGTGTGGAAAAAACTGAGCACCATAAAGAAAAAAACTTGATGGACCCATTGCAGCTTATGGATTCAACTCATGGTAAGACAGTAAGAGAGTCTCAAAGTCACATCACAAATATATAATTATAGGGGCCTTAACTGATTTGCTTTTCACCACTCTTTCGTAAATAACTTCTCATTCAGGAGATTCAGTCTTTCAGAACTCAACTACTGAATGACTATTTAAGGCAATTTTGGTTTTATCCTGTCTTTAGTTCAACAGTTTGATTTCAGTTCTGGTATTCTAGCAAGATTTTAAATAATCAAAAGAAGTCTATCAATTTGTGTAAATTCAGTGAACATTTCTAGGAGAAGAGGCTGCTGAAACAGTGATCCAGAATTTTAGGCAGGAAAAGACTTAATGGACAGAGACAAGAAAAAAAATCTTAGAATCTTGGTTTCATGAGAAGGACAGAGACTAAAGGAATGTTAGTGTTTGGAACAGAGATTAAGTGTCAACATAATAACAAATGAAGAGCACTGGAGGGACAAGGTCATGCAGGGCCTCATAGATCACATGATGGACTGTTATCTTTATAGCTCCCATCTGGAAATAATTCCAGTGGTCAAAGTGAGAGCTGAGGATATTTTGAATAATTTTGAATGCAGTATAGTTGAAGAGTAAAAGAATCTAAAAGATACAGACCACTAATAAACTTCACAAAATTTAGTGATGGTTTGGTACTGAATGTGAACGAGGAATGTTTCAAGCATGACTGTAATGATTTTTAAAACACTCAGACTTACAACCATTATGGAAAATGTACCTCAGAAAAATGTACCTCAGAAAATGTACCTCAGAAAACTCAATATAGAACTATCGTTTGACCCAGCAATTCCACTCCTGGGCATATATCCAGGCAAAACTTCAATTGAAAAAGATCCATGCACCCCTATGTTTACTGCAGCACTATTCACAATATCCAAGACATGGAAACAACCTAAATGTCCATCAACAGATGAATGGATTAAGAAGATGTGGTATATACAATGGAATACTACTCAGCCATAAAAAAGAACACAATAATGCCATTTGCAGCAACATGGATGGAACTAGAGACTCTCATACTAAGTAAGTCAGAAAGAGAAAGACAAATACCATATGGTATCACTTACATCTGGAATGTAATATATGGCACAAATGAACCTATCTACAGAAAAGAAACAAACTCATGGACTTGGAGAACAGACTTGTGGTTACCAAGGGGAAAGGGGAGGAAGTGGGATGGACTGGGAGTTTGAGGTTAGTAGATGCAAACTATTGCGTCTGGAGTGGATAAGCAATGAGATCCTGCTGTATAGCGCAGGGAACTATATCTAGTCACTTTTGATGGAGCATGATGGAGGATAATGTGAGAAAAAGAATGTATATGTGTGTGTGTGTAAGTGTGTGTGTGTGTGTGTGTGTGTGTGTGTGAGACTAGGTCACTGCTGAACAGCTGAAACTGACACAACATTGTAAGTCAACTATAATAGAAAAAATAAAAACCTTAAAAAAAAACACTCAGATTTTGACACTCCTCCCTTCAAAGGGTAGAGCCTAATTTCCTCCCCTTGAATGTTGCCCATACAAAGTAACTTCTTGATAACGTGGATTCTGTGGTTTGCTATAAAATGCATTGCTACTTCCATCCAGATCTCTTTTGGATCATTCACTCTTCCCTCAACCACTCAAATAGCTACACAGAAGAAAATGAGAGCTTCCACCAGTAGGATTTACCAACTTGCCAGTCACTGACTGAGCCACCTTAAAATTGGATTCTCTACCCCAGTCCAGCTTTCCCATAACTGCAACCCTAGCTGATATTTTGACAGTAACCTCATGAAAGATTTTGAGCTAAGACACCTACCAAAGCTGTTCCTGATATTCTGACCCACAGAGAGTTGGAGGCTAACAAATATTCATTGTTGTTTTAAGCCACTAAATTTCAGGATAATATGTTATGCAGCAGTAGTTAAGTAACATGTCAAGTCTTAGCTTTCTGGCTTGAGCAACTATATGTATGAAGATATTATTTGCTGCTATAAAACAGCATGAAAAGGGGGACCAGATCTGAGAGTTCTGATAATGGATTCAGTTTTGAACCTGTTGAATTAAAGCATGGTTTTAAAACATCTAAGAGGAACTCATCCAATAGGACAGGTTATCTATGCTGAAAAACAAAATTTTGCAATGGTATTTTACTGGATAGTTCCTTTGAACATTTTTAGTAAGCGTGCTGGCATGGAAGGGCCATCACACTTGCCACCTTCTGCCTAGAAAAGCACTCTCTAGAGCCCACTTTATTGCTCTCTCAATCTCCTTCAACTCTCCACTGAAAAGGTCTCTTTGAGGAGTTCCCTGGTGGCTTAAGGATCTGGTTTTGTCACTGTTGTGATACAGGTATGATCCCTGGCTCCACATACTGTGGGCATGCCTAAAGGGTAAAAAAGATCTCATTAAATCCCTCAGCTAAAAAATATCTTCCCTTCTCACATTTTCTCTTCCCTTTCTGTTTCTGCTTTACTTTTCTCTATAAAATATATCATTAGCTAAAATACTTGGAGTTCTCTGTGGCACAATGGGTTAAGAATCCAGCGTTGCCACTGCAGCAGCATGGCAGTGGCATGGGTTTGATCCCTGGCCCAGGAACTTCCACATGCCATAAGGGTGGCCAAAAAAATAAATAATAAAAAATAAAATGCTATTTATTTCACTTATTTATGTTGATGTTTTCCTCTACTGGGAGAAAACTTCATAGAAGCAGGGATTTTTGCTAACTTACTACTGTATCTTCCAAACTTGGGACACTGATTGGTAAGTAGGAGCTAGTCCATACATGTTTTTGGATTAAATGAACAAATAGTACATATTTGTGAGATGGATAAATAATATATATTTTAAAAACAAGATTTGGAACTCAATAAACTTTCAATAACATATTATTATTATTTCCATTGAAGTTAGTCTTCAAGAGAGTGGTTCAAGTGAGGCTATGTTTCCCCAGTGATGATATCAGACAAAGTCAGTGATTCAACGCTTTCAACTTTAGTGTAACCCCAGAGAGTAATAAAAGCACCCTTTATTTGGTTTAGAAGATCACTGTCTCTTTGGAAAGTAGAGCACACAAAGTCTTTGTCTGGATGCTGCTTCATATTTTCTCTCAGAGAAAAAAAAATGTCTTCCTTAAAAAGAAGAGGTGAAAGCTACAGCAAAAACTTCTACAGTTTATAGTTCTCTCCTTATTCTATCTAAGCATTTTTGGTAAATCACTTTTTAAAATCTAAATTCCAAAGTTGTCAATCAGGCATTTACAATAATTAGGTTTAAAATTATAAACTTAGATCTGTAGCTTTATATACATATATCATTACACTACATGCCATACACTAGCTACATGCGTGAGGGTTTCAGTAAAACTCTATTTAATTCCCCTAAACAACAACAAAAAAGCCAAGTTTTAAAAAATCTAAGAATAGGCATCCCCGTTGTGGCCCAGTGGTTAACAAATCCGACTAGGAACCATGAGGTTGCGGGTTTGATCCCTGGCCTCGCTCAGTGGGTTAAGGATCCGGTGTTGCCGTGAGCTGTGGTGTAGGGTGCAGAAGCGGCTTGAATCCCTCCTTGCTGTGGCTCTGGCATAGGCTGGCAGCTACAGTTCTGAGTAGACCCCTAGCCTGGGAACCTCCATATGCTGCAGAAGCGGCCCCAGAAAAGGCAAAAAGACAAAAAAAAAAAAAATCTAAGAATAATCCAAATAAAAAATTTCTAAATTCTTATGGAAAGGTAAATTCTTATGGAAGAGTAAAATGAGCAGATTTCTAATATAAGACAAAGAAGAGTATTTCTTCTTCAATATTTTATTTAATATATAACATATATGTTTATATATAACATACATTTAACTTGTTACATATTTAATGTATATTGTTATATATTAAATATAAAAATTTGTATATATTTATATATAATATTTAATATATTTAATATTAACATATTTGCATGTACATATACACATACATATGTGTATCCACATACATGAATATATATACCTATACATTTGTATAGATTTATATGCTGATGTCTATAGATACACGCATACATACAAAACATATTTCTGTGTTCATTTAGTTATATATACATGCCAAAAAAACAGTTACTGAACACTCTAGATGCAGTTGAGGAAAATATCAATAAAGCCTCTGCGGCCAAGGAATGTACTTTATGGTAGAAGAAACAGACAGTAAACAAACACAGAAGTAATCGAGATAGAGATTGTTCTATGTTCTCAGGAGAAAATAGCCAGAATGATCAAAAGAGCAAATAAATGGAGAGGCCATGTTGGATGATTGATTGATGAAGACTTTCTAAGGAAGTGAAATGTGAGCTGAGTCGGAGCAGAGGGAAGCCTATTTCAGGCAGAGAAAACAGCTGCTTCAGACGTGATGCTTTGACAACTGGCAATCTATTGACAAAAATAACATAAACTTGATCTATTTCATAGCATGAACATGATTAAAGCTCTAAATATGTAAATAATTAAATATTTTTTTTTTGACCATACCCACAGCATGTGGAAATTCCTGGGCCAAGGATTGAACCTGCACCTCCACAGCAACCCAAGCCGCTGCAGGGACAATGCCAGACCCTTAACCTGCTGCACCGCAGCAGGAACTCCTGGGTTAAAAAGTACTTTTAATCTGTATTTTGAACCCATTATTCCAGCCAATCTATGAATCAAGGGGGAAGTAAGCAAGCAGCCACAAATTCAAGGAAGGAATAGTCTACCTGCATAAATGCCCTTATGGGAAAATCATGGAGAATATACTGCAGGAAAATGAAGGAGTGAAACAGGAGATGGAATCCTGTAAGGAGCTGATACAACTTAGAAAGTAGCAGTGGAATTTCCTCAGATGACACCTATGCCAAGTCCTCAGAAAACAAATAGTCTTGTTTTGATCAGAGGAGGAGAGAAATCTAGGAAGGCCATTTTGCTGTCGGGGACCATGAGGTTTGGAATATATTGAACAGACAAAATGGCAGGTTTAAGAATGTGAGGGGAAAAAAATGAGTCTTTGAAGGAGCACTGATGCAAGTAAAGACAAAAGAAGACAATTAGAAAATTGAGGGAAAACAAAATGGAAAACAATAAAGAAATAAAGATATTATTCAAATGTATGGAAATGATCATCATCAGAAGAAAAGCACACAAACGTTTAGAAATGGATGCACTACAGGTGTTCTCCAGTGGTGCAGCAGCGTTAAGGATCCAGCATTGTCACTACATCAGCTTTGATCACTGCTGTGACATGAGTTGGATCTCTGGCCTAGGAACTCCCACATGCCATGGGGGCAGCCAAGAAAAAAAAAAAATGTTTTCTCTAAGGAAAAAGAGCTAAATGCAAGGAAGATTGGGCTGAAGTGCTACAAACATCATTAAAGCTTCTATACCATTTGATTTTTAATCCATATGCAAAACATACTTTGAAAAAAGATTACAGTAAAGGATTAAAAATATATAAGAATTTGTTTAAAACTTGTCATAAACAAGGCAAGATAAAATAGAAAGGTTGATTTATTTAGTACCCACACTCTTTTTCTTCATTAAACATTTATTGAAAATGTACAATATGCTAAGCATTGTTATGGGGCTTGAATTCAGCAACAAACAAAACAGGCTAAAATCCTTGATCTCCATGAGCTTGCATTCTAGCAGAATGGAATAAAATTAACTAGAAAGAAAACAAATTAGTAAAGTAGAGCCTATTTTGAAAGAAAGGAAAATTTAGAGCAAAGAAAAGGATAATCAGACGTGATATGCCCAGGGGAGGGGGGAGGGAGTGGGACAGACTGGGAGTTTGGGGTTAATAGATGTGAACTATTATGTTTAGAATGGATAGGCAATGAGGTCCTACTGTACAGCACAAGAAACTATATCCGATCAACTGTGATGGAACATGATGGAAGATAATATGAAAAAAAGAACGTAGATATATACATATATATTTATGACTGGATCACTGTGCTATATAGCAGAAATTGGCACAACATTGCAAATCAATGATACTTTAATATGAAATTAAAATTAATAAAAAAGAAGTGATAGGATGTGGGGGACATGTGAATGTTTTAAGTAGAGTAGTTAGAATAAGATCCACTGAGAAAGAGATGCTTCATCCAGGTGTTGAAGGAGGTCATGGAGTTGGCCACCTGAGTTATCTGAAGGCAGAGTATTTATTTCAGGCAGAGAGGGCAACCAGTGTAAAGGTGTAAGCCGGGAACATGCTTGATGTATTCACAGAACCAAAAGGGATGAGAATGGAGTTAGCAGGGGGGATAATAGCTGAGAAATCAAATCAAAGGATTAAATGGAACAAAAAAATCATGTGGGTGTCAGAGCCTTTATAAGGAATTTGGCTTTCACTTTTATAAGGAATGGAAGTTTTTAAGGCATCGAGTAAATATAAGCAATAGCAGGCCTTTCATTTGTAAAGAACCATCACAACGTTCCTGTTCAATACAGACAAGGATGGGACTGGGGAGGTTGGCGGGGACCAGTTAGATTACTATTACAGTCAAGGGAATGGTGGCCCCAACCCAGCTGTCATATTGGAGGTGATAGGAAGTGGTCATATTTTGGACATATCTTGAAGCTTGAAACAAGATGACTTCTGACTGAGAGTGGTCAAGGAGAAGCCCATGTTTTTTGGTCTAACTGGAAGGATAGATTTGATTACCCCCAAATTGGAAACTGAGTGGAATAGATCTGGGGCAAAAATCTGGAGAGCGGTTTGGGGCATGTGCAGTTTGAGATTCCATCTGCTCTCTTACCTGGTGAATACGCAATTGGTTCTAACATCTGTAGTCCGAGGAAGGACACCTTTTTTATTGCTTAAGGCACACATTTAGAAAGTGTTATAGACAAATAGATAGCAAGGGAATAAGTGCAGGTAGAAAAGAGAAGAGGTGGAGGAGAGAAGAAAAGAGCAGACTGGAAAGAGCAGCCAGTGAAGTAGGAGGAAAACCAGTAGAGTGTGTGTCCTGGAAACCAGTTAAAAGTACAGCAAGGAGGAGGCCGTGATTAACCATCAAAGGCTGCTGACTGGTTGAGTAAGATGAGGACTGAGAATGAGCCATTGCATTTTGTTAGGTGGATGTCAACTGTGACTTTGACAAGTGTAGTCTTAGGGAACGCCTGGAGGTGAAAGCCTAATTAGAAGGGGTTCAAAGGAGAATTATAAAGAAATTGTGGCAGTGAGCATGGCTCCAATGGCAGGTTTTTGAAATAACACATCAATACTAAAAACTCAGAAACAACAGGGAGCACAAAAATAAATTAATTAGAATTGCTTAAATGCCATATCCTCCAGTACCTTCATTTGCTTATTCGAGTGGGAAGTGATGCTCTTCCACTGAATTCTTATTGGCCATTGGGCTCTGTCACGCACTGGTTTCCATTGTTGACGTGTGACACACACGCCTTAATCTCTTCTGCTGTAAACTTCAGGGCCAAGGCAGAGGCTGTGTCCTATCACTCATCTTACTGGAATTAAATCAACAAATAAAAGGGTCTTTCTAGAATCTTTCTATAGAGCTCAATTTAATAAAGGGTGAATCACTCAAAGCACTTCATTCCTTATGTTCCAAACAAATCTCAACCAGTTTAACTTGTCAAAAGATCACTGACTGTGGTTTCAGAACCATTTTTCTAGTGATAATTAGAAAGTTATTATATCAAACCAATGGGGGAAAAGCTGATTAAGAATTGTGCTTCTCTTCATAATCTTATTTGACTAAATATCCCTTAGACCTTTAAAATATGCAAAAACCTTGTTTAAAAACATATTCTCTAAATTTCACTTTAATCTGTGTGCATTGTACTCCAAATTTCATAAAAATACAGTAAAGATAAGCGAGAAAAAGCGCCTTAATCCTACCAACAAGAAATGAGCAATACAGAAATCATCCTAATTTTACTTAAGATTTTTAAATTGAGTTATATTTACAAAGGATATAACACAACAGAAATAGTATTATTTTATTTATTAATTTTTTTGGCTGAAGCCACAGCATGCAGAAGTTCTCTGGCCAGGGATCGAACCCACGTCATAGCTGTACCCAGAGCCACAGCAGTAACAATGCCAGATCCTTAAGCTGCTAAGCCACCAAGGAACTCCAGTATTGCTTTATTTTGAACTAATTTTATTTGCATCCATGCTTACTAATAAACGCACTTTTATAAATCTCCAAATCAGTAAGATTGAGGGCATAAAAGCATGGTATTTTAAAGCACCAGTCCCTGAGTATCTGAACCTGAAAAGAGATGTATGCAGAATATTAAAGTGGAGTCCTGCTAAGGTTTGTTCCCTAATAGTATTGAAATAGCAGAGCACTGACTTAGATTATGGCAGATATTCCCTTTTGTGTGACTACGAATGTTTATGTTAATGTCACCTTTCAATGGAATGTGTTCTGACTTAAGCATGTTTGAGTTATTGGACTTGTTTCTTCCTGTGGCGCAGGAAGCCCTGCCTTTGCTGATCATTACATTCCTTTAAGGAGAGAGAAATGGCACAGAATGAAGAAGGGACTCAAACAATAAAGCAAAAAGGAGTTTATAATTGAAAGTGGTAAGGAAAGATAAATACAGCAATGAGCATGGTGTTGTTCAATTTCCCTCTAGTGAAAATTAGACTGTACATCAAGGGTTTTATTGGATTACATTCTTTTTAAAAATTAAGAGAGAGAAAAGCTCAGCAAGATAGAGGCAGTGATGTTAACATCATACTTACAGCTAATACTCAGCTAAGGGTCCTTCTCCCCTTCTCTCTCCCTGCCTCACCTCCATTCTTTCCCCCCCTACCTTCCTTCTACTTATGCGCCTGAACTATTTGGGGCAAAACATTTACATTTTCCCAGGAAACAAAAGGATTGTAAAAACTGCTGAATTATAGAAGTTATTTCCTCTTCCTGTAAAACATATGTTTTCCTTTAATCAAGCATAACAAAATCCCTGGAGACAAGGCTTTATAGGAAAAGACCAGCTATTTTCAAGATGCAAAGGACAAGATTCAGAGATATGCATATACACCCCTACACTGCCAAACTGGGTGTTCACATATAGAACTCTGAGAAGAGCAAAAATCTGAGAGTGGGTCTCATTCATACATATATATATACTTATTATTATTATTAATTATGGCTACACTCACAGCATAAGTTCCCAGGTCAGGGACCGAATCTGAGCTGCAGTTGCGACCTACACTGCAGCTGTGGCAACTTGGGATTCTTTAACCCATGGTGCCAGACCAGGGATGGAACCTGTGCCTCTGCAGCAGCTCAAGCTGCTGCAGGCTGCAGTTGGATTCTTAACCCACTGTGTTGCAGCGGGAACGCCTCATTCTTATATTTTTTTATGAAACTTAATTAAAAAAATCTTACTGTGATTCTAATTGAATGAGTCACATTTCGCCTTTTAAAGAATGATGTGATCATTTCTTTTTCTACTTTAGAATAGTCTAAATTACTGTGCTCTTTTGGAAAAATAAGCAATTAGTTTAAGTGATGTGGGTTCTACCTCTGGCTTTGCCACCTAAATGAGCATGGCCTGAATAGAGGAAGGTGACAAGGACATGCCTAGGATATGTCTTCAACCCGCTCCCCCTGGCCCCTGAAGAGCTCTGCAGAGTGGTGGGGGCTTCTGCTGAGGCATGCTGGATTGACTCTCTTGAGAGAGCTGGCAGCACAGGCTGCACTGGTACCAGAGGTAATATAGACTCGGCTCTAGCCTGTGTTCTGCAATCCTTAAATCAGCTTAAATCTGTCTGCTTGGTTGCTCATCTTTATCTCAACTGATGACCTTGCCTCCTACTTCAAAAAGAAGTGAGCACTCAACTGCTGAATTATGAAGCCACAATTCCCATCTCTACCGCCAGCCACATTCCCAGAGAAATCTAGTCCCAAGGAGAGATTTAGTCTCTTCTGATTCAAAAGCTACCCTTTAACTACAGCTCTTGATTTTCTTCCTTTTTATCTCATCAATGACTTTCCCCTCGTCTCTTCCTAGGCATTTCCTAATCTGTTGACTTCTATCTTCGAGGATGTAAGCAAGCTCAAACCTCCTTCCATTGTAAAAGCAAAACCAAACAGGAGTTTCCTTGTGGTGCCTTGGGTTAAGGATCTGTCATCGTCACTGCAGCTGTGCCACTGCTATGGCATATGTTTGATCACTGGCTTGGAAACTTCCACCTTCCAAGTGCAGGCAAAAGAAGTTAAAAAAAAAAAAAACTAAACAAAAAATCAAGACCTGCCATATCAACTGTGTCCACTGATGCTTCCCCTTGCAGTAGCCTCTTTTTTTTTAAAAAAAGTAATCTATATTTATCTTTTTCTTTAACTCACCATTCATTGTTATGATAACATATTTGTGCAGGTATTTTTGCACCAAAAGTGTGCTTGAAAAGGCTACTAAGAACCTTCCATATTTCTTTTTGTTTCTATGGCATTTGATATTATTGCATTATTGATCATTCTTTTATTTCCAAAACTTTTGTTTGATTGTTAAATTCTGTGTTAGTTCTTTTTCTCTATCATACTGCACCCCATCTTTTTTTTCTCTTTTGCCAATACTTCTCCTTCTGCCCATCCCTTAGAAGCCAATGTTTTTAAAACAGTGCTTTTCAAATATGAGTGTGCTTATGACTTCTCTGTGGGTCTTGATAACATGCAGATTCTGATTTCATAAACCTGTGGTGGGATCCAGAGTCTGCAATTCTAACAACCTCCCGAGCGATGGTTATTCTCCTGGTTAAAAGACCACATTTTGAGCAGTAATGCCCTAGGCAGGGAAGGACTTTTTGTCATCTGCAAGCCCCAATGGATTACAGGTGTGCTGTACTTGCAGCTATGCAATAGGCAGGCTGGAGACAGGCTTGGCAATGGTGTGTCACCAGGCTTGTTTGTTTGCCCCAACAAAATGACACATCCATGTATGCTCAAGTGTAAAACAATGCAGGAAAACCTCACCCCAGAATCCTAGCCGTCCAGTCTCATCTAGTCCCAGGTCTTGTGCTCTTAGCTCTCGGCTAAAGTTTTCCATTGAACTGGATCTCTCACAAGCATCATTTTTATTACATGTATGTAACTTAGGATACTTTCTACATGGCTACTCCTCCTCCTTTAGTTCTATTCTTGTCATGACGCTATTGTTCACCCAGTTACTGAAGGTATAAGTAGGAGAATTATCCTGGACCATCCTCTCTTTATCTTCTACGTCCAACTGACCGACAAGTTTGTTTGTTTTTATCATCTCTCATACTGCTCCTTTCTCTCCATTTCTGGGGTGTTCTATTGCATTGACCAGTTTTGCCCTCTGCACTGTCAGCACACTTTCTCTAAGTTCTCCATATTACTTCCTTTTTTGATAATAGTTAAACTTTATTGAAACACACCAGCATATATATTCTTATAATAAACATGCAACCATTCTGCTTGAATATTAGTAACATAATGTGTTATAGAAAAATTATAAATTTCCCCTTTCTCATAAGAAAAATCAAAGTCATGGTCACAGGTTATTTATTTTACTTCAAATATTAGGATTGAAAAAATAATAAAAAGAGGGTAAAAATAAATACTAACTGCTGTAATTAGAAAGATCAACCCTGATGTCTACTTCTTAGACTAGGTTGATGTTTAGAAGCATTTAGAAAAGTCTTGGAAATTTTCAGAGGTCTTCAGTACCTGCACTCAACTAACCTGCAAAATTATCAGTGTTCCCTTTTTTTGTATAATAATTTAGCAATATTCAAATTATTAAAAAGATATATAACCCCAGTTTTTAAAAATTAATATTTAAAAAACAATTAATTTTGGCAAAAAGTAAAAGATGATAGAGCTGAAACATTTTGAGAAATGTTTTTAAATGGAAACTTCCCTTATTTTGGAGAATTATAATTAAAACATGGCTTCTGTCCGCCTCTCCGGACTTGTCTCTCACACTGTCCCTGTCATGTAGCTTCCAGCCACATTGAACCTGCTGTGGTTCCTGCATTTTTCATGCTATTTAGTGCATATACATCTTTGCACAGCCCATTGATTCTGCCCAGACCACCTTTGCTTCTCACTCTGAAAGTTGTCCTGCCCCTGATCTCACAGCTATCTGCCCTCTTGTGTACTTATTTTTGTTGTTACTTTTCAGGGCTGCATCCGCAGCATGTAGAAGTTCCAGGCCAGGGATCTAACCCATGCCATAGATCCTTAACCTGCTGCACCACAAGGGAACTTCCCCTCTTGTGTACTTATTGAATCCTATATTCCCGTTAAAGCAATTTTCACACACTGTGATAATAACACACTGCGTTATTACTTTCCTGTGCATCTCTCCTCTAAACAAGTGCTCTCCAAAATTTAAAAAATATCTGAACATGCACTTCCAATAAATGTATACACTATTACATATATGTTTGCATGTATACTGATTGAGAAAAAAAATCCTTGACAATATTTCTCTCATATATATGCATAGTACTAAAAATCTATAGATCAAATTCATCTGTTTGTTTTTTTTTAATTTTTATTTTTTTAAACATAGTGATTCACTAGTTTTACATATTATACTCCATTTAAAGTTATTATAAAATATTGGCTTTATTCCCTATGCTATATATTACATCCTTGTATATTATCCATGTTAATTCTTTAGTGATATCTCTGAAACACAATCTGATTGTGTTCCTTTCCTACTTATCATGTTCCCTTTTGCTTCAGTTAAAAAGACTGAGTTTCATAGTGGTGAGTGCAAAATGTGAGCTGAAGCCTCCCGACTTCCCTTTGCATCCAAAAAAACTAAACATGCTGCTTCCATTTGTAACTTAGTGGCCAGAATTTGGCCACGTGGACTCACAAAGCTACCAGAGAAACTGAGGGAATTTTTAGCTTCTTGGAAATGCTTCTAAAGATAAGCCCCTTCCTCTTTTCTTTTTTTTCTTTTTTTTTTTTCCCTTCCTCTTTTCTGGTAGCTGGAAAGCAGCTATGATGACTGGAACTCAAGGAAGAAACCCCATGTTAAAAATGACAAAACAATGCAACTAGAGATTCTCATACTAAGTAAAGTAAGTCAGAAAGATTAGGATAAACACCATGTGGTATCACTTATAAGTGGAATCCAAAATATGGTACAAATGAACTTATCTACAGAACAGAAATGGACCCATAGACATAGAGAACAGACTTGGGGTTGCCAAGGGGGAGAGGGGAGGAAGTGGGATGGACTGGGAGTTGGGGGGATAGACCACGATGGAAGATAATATAAGAAAAGGAAGATCCATGTGTGTGTGTGTGTGTGTCTGTGTGTGTGCTCGCGCACGCTTGCATGCGTGTGTGTATGACTGGGTCACTTTGCTGAACAGCAGAAATTGGCAAAACATTGCAAATCAACTATACTTTAAAAAAAAGAAAGAAAGAATGCCAAAACAAGAAGAGAGAAAGAGCAGTAAACTCCCAGACTATTCTAGACATGGTCTTTTTCCTTCCATGGTTTTTCTTTTTCCTTCCATGGTTTTTCTTTTTCCTTCCATGGTTTTTCTTTTTCCTTCCATGGTTTTTCTCTTTCCTTTTTTGAAAGAAAAACAAATCTTTCTTAAACCAATATTATTGTGCACTTTGTCAGTCACAAATGAACCTAATCTGAACTATCACAGCAATAAATGTCTAGTCTGTTTATCCCTTGTTTATTTTCCTGCCACTCAACATCTCTCCCACCTATCACTATAATGGATTTTAGAAAAAGAAATAGGTTTTTTTGGAATAAAGGCTACTGATATTAAGTGAAGTGAGAAATTACAGCCGTGATGCTAAGCACACATTTTCTGTTCAGGAGAGATTAGCACATTTCTGACTGTGTTAATTTAAAAAAATGTGTACTCTATAGATGGATACAGCATTACACTACACTTTTGAAGCAGTGAATTAAATGCAACTACTTGGTGTGTATAAAATCCCCCCAGCCCTTCAAAGACAGAGCAGAGACTTGATTCTAAGTATTCTTTCTCCAAATTCCCTCTTTTTTTTCACATGTACACACAAGTGCATCAAGTGAATTTAGAAAATATATAAAAGAAACTAGCTCTTTACTGCAGAGGTATAAATCTCATATTCTTTTTTTTTTAATCTCGTATTCTTTTCATTACCATATTTTTGAGGTTGAATTTTCATATGCTTTAGGAACTTGAATTTTTTAATACCAATAAAGCTTTTCCAGTGAAATTTTGGCTGTAAGTTGACATATAGGATAACTGTACAGACACACAGAGATTGTCATACACTTTGGCCTTTTGCAGTAGAGCAAATTTTTCAGTTCACATATTATTATTTAGGGGGAAATATTTCCACTACACTTAAAACCTAACTCTTCATGATAATCTCTGGAGGCCCTAACTGAGGTCACATCTATTCAAGATTGGCAGGAAGAGAGAGATCCTCTCAATTTCAGGGATTTAAGGGGAAAAAAAGGAGGATTTCATAATCTTTTAAAGGGTTTTAAGGTTGTTGGAAAGAAACAGCATAAGGCAGAAAGGAGATTTCTAATAGTTTTTATCCATATAATCCTCTGCTACTCTATTCTTCCCAATAAATAAAACAAAAGGCAAGATTAAAAACACAGATGGCTCCCTTATTCCTATTAGGCAGTACTATACAAAGGTGGGTCCATTAGACTACAGGTAACTCCCTTCTTAAATAGGAATATTTAAGAATTTATGGAAAATATTCAATGCATGTTAGAGTGTTTTATCATTTTTAATAAAGTAATTTCCAGAGATGGATTGTTTTTAAGGTTTTCATTAAGATTTCATTACACATGTCATTCTTCTTTCTCTTCTAAGGAATGTAATTGTTTGTTTTTAAAACTATGAAAAGTCATAAATCTTTTCTTAGATTTTTGTTTTCTTTAATCCACCAATAATTAAGGTTTAATCCTCAGACTTCTGATACACTGAACAAACACATTTAAATGATACCAATTAACAAAAATATATGTATGGTAACATTAACAGAACTAGTGAATACAAGTAGCTTATCTGAATATTTTCTTCCCACATGATCAAGTGAGGACAATGAAATATTTTGTTTAGAAATAGAGAAACCTATGATTTGCATAAATATTTGCTGATGTCTTCTAACACCCTATAAGAGGCATATAGATTTTTCTCCCAGGAAGTTAGTTCTACAACAACATAGAACATGGATTTATTAGACAGTAAAACTTGTGGGGTTCACAACAGAGATGTTACTATGAAGTTTGCCATTTCACATGGAGCCTTGTCTTTGCTAATGATCTTTTCCTGTCTGAAACACTCTTCCCTCTTTCCTGCCCACTCACATTCCATCAACTGCTATTGTCCATTTAAATTCCCTGCTTCGTTATAAAATATGTATACTCCTTTTCATTCCAAAAAAAGATGTTTCTCTTTTCCCAATCTTTATCATTGTCACTATTTTTAGCAGTTATTCATGACTGCATTTTCAGTAATTTCCAGCAAAAAAGAAATTATCATTCAACCACCCTTTATAGAGTCTCTTGGACCTAAAACATTAAATGTATATGAGTAAACAGATTAAAGACAAAAACAAATATTTTGTGACATCAATGGTTCTCAATTTATGTAGGATATTGGAAACCTGTCGGTGATTCTGATCCCAGAACTGTGATAGATACCATAACAGAAATTCAAATATTAGGCCTTGAGAATATGCCTTATTTAGTTAATCATTATTTAGGATGGCCATTTAATTAGGTCCTATTTTTTCAGTGCAGAGAACTTACAAAAAGTTGATCATTAAAAATTATGCATTGATTTAAAATATATTTTACATATATTGTATACGTGTGTGTGTGTATATATATGTATATAATGTATATATGTACCTGTTACTTGCTTCAACCATTTTTCTATTAAGTGCTATTTCCCCTTTTCCAATGTTTAAAAGAAGAAGCTATCATAATGGAAACTCAGTACTGCTTCAGTCAGTAGAGATGGGAATAGATCCCAGAAAGGAACAAGTGAGACATACGTAAATAGTGAGAAAATGGAAATATGTAGGATTTTTTTTTTCTGGAAATTTTTCTGTGAAATAAAAAAGAGGTAAAAGGCAAGTGGGTAAATGCATTACCACAGACAAATAAAATTGGGACTACAGAAAAAAAAGCACTCCATCTTTTACTAAATTTTCTCCTAAATTCTAGAAGCAGAGAAGGAGGGCATGGTGTTTTTATTTATGCCTAGAGAGAATTATTTATTTGAAATGATCAATCTGCTTTGGGGGAAAAAAGTGCTCCATTTCAGAAATTAGTGAGCCCTTCCAGTGTGCTAGACGCTTTTTAGGTCCTGGAGATAGAACTGGAAATATGCTACTGTCCCTGCCCTCCAGGACTTCACAGTATGAACTAGAGGTGGTATTAAGGCAATGACCACAGCCCTAGGAAGGGGCAGTAATAAAGGCACTGGATTCCTGGAAGTACAAAGGAGGTATCTTCACTTAGACGTGGGGGAGATCAGAGAAGGATTCTTCAGGAAGGTAAGATGAGTAGAAATTAGCCAGAGAGATGGATATGCATTCCTCCCAATCATTCAATGGATGTTTTTTTTTTTCTTTTCTTTTTAGGGCCACATCTGCAGCATATGGAGGTTCCCAGGCTAGGGGTCAAATCAGAGCTGCAGCTGCCAGCCTACACCACAGCCGCAGCAACACGAGATCCAAGCCATGTCAGCAAACTACACCACAGTTCATGGCAACACCAGATCTCCAACCACTGAGCAAAGCCAGAGATTGAACTTGCAGATGGATGGTATTTGAGTGGTCATTTCATTAAAGTTGAAATCACTTATTTTTCCTCAAGTCCCCACCTTAAGTATCATGTGGCCAATCTGAACCAAACCAAACCAAACAAGGTAAACATTTTTTTTTTGATAATTTGCTCACCCCTTACTGACCATTAATAATCTTTCCTACTTCCTTTTCTGTTAGTAGCATTTTACTTGTTCCTATCATTTTCTGCCAATCGGTTCTTATTTTTAATAGTAACATTACTGTCAGCTTTTTATATATACTCCTTAACTCCTGAATTGGAGAATATCCAGTAACATCAGTACTAACTGTTGAGATCCTGTCTATAACAACTATAAATTTCACTTTAAAAAGGAATAGGAACTTTTATCTTACACTGAAAACAAAAGAAGGTCAACAGAGTCTAAATCATAGAAAAATAAACTGTAAATATTATCTCCAAGATTTTTTTTAAAGATAAGTTTCATGAAATTATGAACATAATTGAGCAGTGATGCTCGTAGGGGCAGCAGAGATCTGAAATTTGCTGATGGGAGTCTAATGGCTTTTGGGTACCTTATGCATTTACGGAAAAAGATGTCCCTAAAGTTTTCTGATGCTTTTAGGATTAAATTATCTTAAAGGGTGTCATCAAAGAAATGATGTCAACTATTTGCTTACTTTACAGAGCTTCAAAACTTAACAAAATCCAAAACAATATTGCTTTATTTCTAGGTCATGACCACAAATGGTAAAACTATACAACTGTAGTCTAAGTTATCATGAAAAGTGGCAACATTTACACCATGTTTTCTCAACAAGGGTGACACCATTCCAAGGGGGATAGGTGAGGGTTTTATTTTGGGGGTGAAAAATCTTCTTATGCATAAAGTACAGGTCTATCTCTCTTATTGTGTTTCTTTATCTATATTCCACACATGAGCCAATACACGTTATACTGTGATACTACCATTTCATTCAGGCAGTTAGGAAAAAAAGGCTAAAAATATCTTGAAAAGGCTCCACAGGAGGTGCGGATGAGGAAAAAAAAGGTTGAGAAAGAATACATCATGCAATACAAAGTTCAACTTTTCATGGTGATAAGGAGAAGCAAACCCATTGCTTTTCCACTAGATACTACCAATTTATATCTGTTTCACAACCTCTTCTCAGAGCAGGTAACATCTTCTGAGTTGATCTGTTTGATTTTATATCTTTTATGAGATCTTGAACACAAGATTTCCTTTTCATCCCAAATGAAGATTTAAATAGAAGTGAAATCTGAAGTTATAGATAGGTAAACAAGTGACAGACAGGTAGGTGTCATCTCAGTGCTTATTTGTTGTTTATTAAGCATCTATTCCACAAATGGCATTGAATTAAATATTACAGAGGTAAAGCAAAGATCAGAAGCAATCCTATCCTCATGGGACTTACAATTAAGAGAGAGAGACAAGACTCATGAAAAATTAAAACACACAAATGAAGGTAATGTCACATGCCCCACCCCTACTACAGTGGTATATTACTGAAAGCTGAAATTCTGTCTCTTCAGCACTTTGCACACTGCCTGGAATATATAGGCATTGTGCCATAGATTTTTATCAAATCATGAAGAGATTCAGAGAGAATGCTACAGGCCCTCTAAAACTAGAGCATACAAGTTTCATGCATGGAGCAACCACATGGAAAAGGTTATCAATTCAATCCATGTCCTAATAAAACCACACCTTCCGCAAGCAAGAGTGTCATTTTAAGTAAATAGGCAAGCATTTAAAAAAAAGAAAAAAATACAGGAACAAATATTTGGAGGGGGGCACAGGCAGCAAAGGAAATATCCTATGGCCAAGAGAAAATAGAATTACATTTTGGTTTTTATTAATTAAAATTGCTTGACAAATATTTTCCTTTTCAGGAAAAGAGGTCCTTATTGCTGGAAATTTTAAAGTTTATAGGATGACTACCTGTTACATATATTTTTGAAAAATCTTTAAATTTCAGTAGGATATTGAATGGACCAGTTACCTCTAAGGTAAGCCCAACTATCCTATACTGGCAATGTTTGAAAAATAGGATCAGAAATATCTCAGGGTCTATCATTCCTAATTGATCATTTTTGTTTGTATGCAAATGTATGCACTCCTAAAGAATTATTTACCATTTGCATTGAAAGTTATTCCATTCAATAAACTATGACCAGATGGTGTTACTAAGCTTTCTCTTTTATGCTGTTCCTAATTGTACCACTAAGTTTACTGCTTCTGTGCGTCAAGTTGTTTGAGAGGTACTAGTATTACTTCCTTCTAAAAGCATCTTTAATATGATAATCTGAAAGGACTTCAGAGTTTTTTTTTTCCTTTTAACTATTGTTTCCTCTTCTGAAAACATGAGGGTTTCAAACTGTTCCCTTAAAATGTGTGTGACTGCCATGCAGTTGTGAGAATAGCTTCATTTTCTGTGACTGAACAGCTCATTCCATCCCCACACGTTTCTGTTTGTTGCTAAACAGCTGGTCCAGTCTTGGAAGTCCTGCCTTCACTCCAAGACCAGTTCTCCATATATGACTCACTTATTTCCTCTTTATGGCATTTTCCCAAGCAAGAAAAAACTATGGCTCTCTCCCAGTGGAGAGAGACAAACCACCCATGTTCCCACATGGACGTCTGCATACATATGAGTTCATTTTCAATATGTATAGTTAATCCAAGTATAAGGATAATCATTTGGAGAAAGGTTAAGAGGTGGGTTTGGTGGGAAAATCTAGGAGGACCCAACCTATGAGGCCTCATGAAGTAAGAAAAAGTAAAAGATGCTTCTTTTCCAAAGTAATTCCCTAAAAATCTCCTGAGAAAACTTAAGTGGATAAGATATATCATCCAAGATGGTGGACTGTTTATGAGATTAGTTTAAATTAGAGCACTTGAAGGCTCTATAGAAAAGTGATAGATACATGCTACTGATAAGAGCAGGTCCATGGGCTCAACAGTATAAAATTATGGCAAATGTCACTTTGTCACTTGGTTGGGATCGGTCTCATCTCCACAGGTCAGCTCAGGGCTGAGTACTTCTTCTCTGAGTGCCTTGCTCTGAATGCTCTATGTTCACTGCATATAAATATTTTCTCCACTCTTCTTTGTAAACAGTATGGTCACCTTCGTAACAACTTTAACTGTTAAATCTACAGTTCAAGCATTGTTTCTGAGTTCTCAGCTGATAACAGGATACCCAGATCCACTGCTAGCATCTCAAACTCAAAACACATAAAAACCCAAGTTCAATGTCTTCTTTTCCTCCAAGAATACAAAACTTCTACCTGGTTTTCTTTCTCTAAAGAGATCATATTTTGATGAAAAATTCAAACATGATCTTCAAACTCTGAAACAAGCAGGCTGTACCTTTCTTCTAGTAGTTTTGTAGTTGTTGTCTATTTACATAATTTTACTATTGCTAATGATTATGAGCAATCTTACGATTAACTGTAATTTTGATGTAAACTCTATCTCTGAAAGTGAGGGATTTATAGAGCTGTTTTAAGCCAAGTTATAAAACCATTCCTATAATGCTAACTATCCAGTTAAATTGTTTCTAAATTTTATCCATATTCCATTGTGAAAGGAAGCTGTAACTCCTCTGTATTTCAGGTTTATTATTACAGCCAGCTCAATAGCTGTTGCTAGAAGAATATGATTTTAAACCATAAGTTGGAAATCTTTCAACCGACTTTGACATCACCATTTCCTAAGCATACTGTAGGCCTCTATCATTCCTTTTGCATAGAATAGTTTCTTTACATTTCATTTCTCCCCATAGAACAAGCATCTTATAAGATCCAGCACAAGTACCAAGCCTCTGCATAGCTTCCCTAGCTCACATTGCCTAAAACACTGCTGTTTCTGTTTTTCTCTTGTCACTTGGCCCTTTGTAGTTTCTTTCCTGCTAGACTCTAAGTTCCATGATGAGAAAGGTGATAATTTTCTAATCATCCATAGCCAAACAGTACTTAGCACAAACACATGTGCACAGAACTTGAGGGGAAAAAAGTCTTGTTGAATTGCTTAGCATTACACATTAAACACACCTTTGGTGATTGACTTGCCTCAGTACTTACCTCCCTCGTATGATCAAGGGAGAGAAAAATTATACACAAGAGGAAATATTTTACAAGCTGTTTTCTAAACCTGCAGGGCAAACTGCTTGAGGCATTGACTAGAGAACTGGGCCACAAACCTTCTATACTTAGGAAAACGTATGATTATTTATAGACACAAGGGAAGAAGCATATGTTATGTGCAGCATAATTTAAAAACACTATATGGAATTCTGCTACAATACCTAATAGTAAGACTTTATTCCTTGAAGTAACTTTTTCTTCAATATCTTTCATAAGAAAATAGACCCAACATTAAAAAGAACTTTCCCATCCCCAAAAATGTGCCAAAAGCAAAAAAAAAAAAAAAAAAAGAGAGAGAGAGAAAGAAAAAGAAAAAGAAATTTTGCACCAAAATATTTTTCTTAGGCTTTGAAGTAATCCAAGAAAATATTTTATCTGTAATTACCATAAAGTCTGCAACCCACACATTTGTCACAATGGACCATAATTTATTCAAATAGCAAGTCTGTGTTGGTATCAAACTATAAAAGTGAAAGATTAAATTGTATGTTATGAAAATAATTAATTTAGAAGAAATATTTTTGGCTGTTCCCTTGCTTTTGCAATTTGTTTTCCAAGCTCTTCATAATCATCACTTATTTACATTTCAAAGAAAGCTGAACACTGGTGTTTTGTTCTTTATTAAAACCCGAGCTAAAATCCAATAGCCATAGGAACATTTTTTCAAAATACAGCAATATTTGAGCAAAGTGTGAAAAATTTCACTACTAGAAAACTGAGATTTCTTATGTCTGCTTTTCACTTTTGTTTATTAAAAGAACTATATTCTTTAGTAAGTCCCCGTTAAATATTATATTTCTAACACCTTGTATTCTGATAATAAATACTCCTAATTATATTATGGTAGTAAATATTTTGTTCTGCTGTTTTTTGCCTTACTAAAACTCATTTACAAAAATGTAGAGAATATGTCAATATAAAAACTAAAATATCATCTGTGGCTTGCAATAATAGTCTAAGAAAGTGTTACACATTTTTTATAATAACATTGCACTGATCAAATTTTGTACCAGTAAGAGTGATAAAAACTCTCATATATTGCTCAGTAGAAGTCTAAATAGACACCACTACATTGGAAAACTTGCAATATCTTCTAAGCTAAACATGCTCATATCCATCCTCTGATCCTGTAGTTCCTCTCCTAGAGAAACTCTTACATCCAAATTATATAATCCCCAAAATGCATATATTCACATGTAGTCACAAAAAGGCACGTTCAAGGATGATCATAGCAACACTAACCAAAATCTAAAAAAAAATTCCTCAAATATTCCACAGTAGGACAATGGATAAATTGTGATGTCTTCATATAGTGGAATATCATACAGCAATGAGAAACTATTGCACATACAACAACATGGATAAATAACATAATTTTCATAAAAATGAAGCAGACCTAAATGAGTATCTATATAAAGTTCAAAAGTAAGAAAAACATACTTATTGTTGCGTTAAGTCAGGATGGTGATTATCTTTGGGCAAAATAGTGCTTGGGAAAGGATATGGTAGTGAGAGGGGATATGGTGAATATTGTGATACTGACAGCTCTACTTCTTGATCTGTGGTCTCATTACATGGGTGTGTTACCATTGTACCACTTTATATGTAACCTTGTTATCTGTGCACTTTTCTATGTGTATTTATATATCAATAATTTTATTTATTTATTTATTTATTTATTACTTTTTAGGGTCACACCTGTGGCATATCAAAGTTCCCAGGCTAGGGCTGAAATGGAGCTGCAGCTGCCGGCTTACACTACAGTCACAATAATGCCAGATCCAAACTGCTTCTGTGACCTACATCACAGTTCAGAACAATGCCAGATTCTTTTTTTTTTTTTTTACTATTTTTTTTTTATTTTCCCACTGTACAGCAAGGGGATCAAGTTATCCTTACATGTATACATTACATTTACATTTTTTTCCCCACTCTTTGTTCTGTTGCAACATGAGTATCTAGACAAAGTTCTCAATGCTACTCAGCAGGATCTCCTTATAAATCTATTCTAAGTTGTGTCTGATAAGCCCAAGCTCCCGATCCCTCCCATCAGGCAGCCACAAGTCTCTTCTCCAAGTCCATGATTTTCTCTTCTGAGGAGATGTTCATTTGTGCTGGATATTAGGTTCCAGTTATAAGTTATATCATATGGTATTTGTCTTTGTCTTTCTGGCTCATTTCACTCAGGATGAGATTCTCTAGTTCCATCCATGTTGCTGCAAATGGCCTTATGTCATTCTTTTTTATGGCTGAGTAGTATTCCATTGTGTATATACACCACATCTTCCGAATCCAATCATCTGTCAATGGACATTTGGGTTGTTTCCATGTCCTGGCTATTGTGAATATTGCTGCAATGAACATGCGGGTGCATGTATCTCTTTTAAGTAGAGTTTTGTCTGGATATATGCCCAAGAGTGGGATTGTGGGGTCATATGGAAGTTGTATGTATAGATTTCTAAGGTATCTCCAAACTGTTCTCCATAGTGGCTGTACCAGTTTACATTCCCACCAACAGTGCAGGAGGGTTGCAATGCCGGATTCTTAACCCACTAAGCAGAGCCAGGGATTGAATCCACGTCCTCATGGATACTAAATGGGTTCGTTACCAGTGAGCCACAACAGGAACTCTAATAAAAAACTATTTTAAATGTTAAATCTATGGAAACAACACCTTGACTAGCACATTATTTAATTATAAATATCTATGGTTTCTGGTTGTTCTTCCAAATTGCCCTTGAAATAATATTTTAAATCAAAAAATGTATTTATGAATTAATACAAAATGATATTTTGACATCATTATTTTAATAGACGTTTCCTTTTTTGCTTAATACATCACGAATAGACTTAGTGAACAAAAAATAGTTTCCATAAAGAAACCATATTTTACAAGATACTTCCAATAGAGGGAGCTTAACTTTCTAAAAGAAATCTCTATAGAAAATTTTCTTTCGAGGACCATCACTGAAAATAAAAATATTTAATTTTTTACATAGGATTAAAGTTCTGTATAGAGTTACAAGCTACCTCATCTAAGATTGGTCTAAAATAGAGAAAACTTTTATTCAATTTGAGAACAAAAAAAGAAAAACTTGATGAATATATGTATCGCACAAACTTTTGTATTGAGTATGTCTTTTTCTTTCTTTTTTTGGGGGGAGGCACACCTGAGACATATGGAAGTTCCCAGGCTAGGGGTTGAATTGGAGCTGCAGCTGCTGGGCTATGCCACAGCCACAGCCATGTGGGATCTGAGCCATGTCTGTGACCTACATCACAGCCCACAACAATGCTGGATCCTTAACCCACTAAGTGAGGCCAGGGATCGAACACACATTCTCATGGATGCTAGTCAGGATCACTAACCACCGAGCCACCACCCAAACATGTCTTTTTTCAAGGATTTACATTTTTGGAATATTCACAAAAATCATTTTAAATGAAATTATTTAATATTATTAAAGATAAAGTCTTTCTAAGTTATATGCATTATAATAAATATCATGGTGAATTGCCCTTATACAAATTTGACCTCATCAATCAAAACATTTTAGTTATTGACATTAAACTTCCCAAGTCTAAATATCTATCAACTATGCTCTTATTTCTTTGAAAAAATAAATATACACATTATTATCTAAGAAACTAAAAAATAATCATAGTATGATAATCAATTTATCTTATAACATGAAATCTGTACCCCTTCCCATGAAATTTACATAAATGTTAAAGCTCTACACCCTTTGCTTTGATCACTACTTATAAATTTTTGACAACTGTAAGTTACAAAAATTCACTGTAATATTAAAATATTTTTCACTGATCATACTCTATTTACAATGAGTTCAACCCCTTACTTCAGAAAAAAATTCAATCATGTTAGAAATATAATAATCTTCACAACTAGTTCCTGTTACTAGGTAGTTTTTATGAGATACACTATGTTTTTCTAAGGTCTTAAAGATGAAATAGTGACATAGAAACCCAGAAAAGAATACTTACACACTTCAAATGGAAATTAGTATACACATAACTTAGTTACTCGAGTTATTTGATTTTAATCTTTTTGGAAAGCTTGTAAGCCATAAAATGGAAATTTTAAGGTAATTATAATAGTAAAAAAAATTTATACAATAGATTCAAGACCTATAATAAGAAGTATCTTGCTTATGTATTGTTTGATTAAGAATGGGGTTAAATCATCTGATCTTTTGCCTAGTCTCTCTTCTCTTATTTTAATTAAAAAGAAGAAAAGCCTACTAAATAGGACTGGACATGATAAGAAAATGACACATCATGGAACAATTTTATTGTTCAATAGGTTTCTTATTACTTTCTCCAAAATGATTATTCTGGGCATAGAACATATCTAATGATTTATTTATGATTTTGCCTCCATGAACTAAGCTCTTTAAAAAATAGTAGTTGCAAGGCCTTTATTATTTCATTCATCTAAACTTAATCTCTTGGTGTATCAACAAGGTTCAGAATTTCTCTAACCACTAAATGCTTATTTTCTAGATACTTTTTGCCTTTTAAAAAGTTAGTCACGTTCCATTTCTAATTATTAAATTTTTTTTGCAACTTTCAAAGAGTAATACCCAGAATTTATAATTCACTTAGAAAAAAATAAACTCTAAAAATAATTTAGGGAGAAAAACCAAGGCTATGGAAATAATTTTTCTAGAGTTATCTCAGAAAGAATATGTCAGTTATTAAAATTCACTATTTAGTGAAAATAGAGCAAAGTTACATGTTTTAGAGGTCTCAGTAGATAGATGCTAGAAACTTTAGGATAGAAAATAATATTATTTAAGGGCTACTTTCAACAAGCCGACTTCTAATTGCATTCTTGGTTTCATCAATGACAAGTGGTTGCAAGGCTTGAATGAGTTCTCCAACTGCTAAACACAAGCGGACTCACCTGAGTAGCAGAGCTGCTTCCCAGAAGTAAAATCCCGAAACTAATGTCCGAAAGTGTCTCACGTACGCCATGATACGGAGGGATGTATTCACGACTCTGAAATTAGTCTTAACCAAGGCATGGGGAAGGAGAAAGCCAGGAATGAGAATGTGCAGCCTAACTCCGTGTGGTGTTGGTGAAGACCAACGCCTGGAAAGCTTCAGCACCTGAGACAGCTCCCTGCAGTCCGCGGAGACCCTCTCTTTCAAACACTTGAAATTCCCATTCGACCCCTTCCTTCTCTGAGCATTGAGCTGAAGGGAGATTCACAGGCTTACAAATGTGCAGGTGATTTATACAGTGAAGGCGGAATAACGAGTGAGATGAGATGTCTGAGGTGCCTAGGTTCTGGGTAGCGGTTCACTGGAGCTCTAGCGGCAAAAGCTCGTCCTTTCCTGACTCAAACCCACGACTGGAGAAAGAAGAGCAGTAACAGCTGAAACATTAATGCGTCTGCACCTGCTCCAAGCGCCGCCCGCCTGAATCCCACTTACCACCTTTGGGTAAACCCCGAGCCACTAGCGCGGCAAAGGGAAGCGGGGGCGGAGCCAGACGACACCATCTTGCTAGCCAATCACGATCGCACAGCGGGGCAGAATGACAGGCCACTCACGACGGTAGGCGGTGCTTACTTCCCCAGGCTTTAAAAAAAAAAAAAAGCAGAGAGTAACTGGGGCGGAGCCTAAACCGCGGCTGGAGGGGGTTGGGGGAGGGAATCCTCAGAACTAAGAACTCGGGGACCCTGCAGCATTTATGGATTTATGGATTGGGCTACCCAAACGCGCTAGAGTGACGCTCCATTTTTCCCTTCAGGGGGAAGGCACAATTTAGAAATTAGTCTTTTCCAATGCGACCCTGTCTCTTTGACCTTATATAGAAATGCAAGAGTCAACATAAACCCACACCCCTGGAAAGGGCTAGGGAAGAGCAGAGAATGTGGTATGAACACCAGCAGAACAGGAAGAATCCTCTCGCAACCCTGGCCAGCTTCTGGCTGGGAAGTGCTATTGACTAGAGTCAGTTGAGTTTCCTTCAGTCATAATAAGGGTTCTAAGATGAAAATGAGAAATCTAATGAGATGGCTGCTAGAAGGAACAACGTTACACACGATTGTTCTAACACGTTTTCCGTATCTTAACAGTAAGTTCAAGTGAGAAGGACAACTAGGTCTTATGATACATCTTTTCTTCTGTCATCCACCTCCCCCACACACACACTCCCTCTCCTCACCCCATGACCCCAAAGGGATTGGATTGGAAGACTGGAAAGGGAAAGAGTGTGTGTGGGGGTGTGTGTGTGTGTGTGTTCATATATCTCAAAATGATGGAATTTTTAATAATTAAAATTTCTGCTATTAGATTTTTACAGTGGCTTTTATTTACTACGAACTAGGATCAAATATTCCCTCCTTCAATCTTTTTCCCAAAACTCCCTCAATTATTTATTCTGACTTTTCTTTAATATCTTACTTTAATATCTTACTTTTCTCAGTGACCAAAATAAATGCCAAGAATGTTGTATTCTTTCTCACAAATGTTTTCTTCTTAATTAAATCCAACAGCAATCAATGTATCAATTACCCCATGATTCTCTATTTAACTGGAAAAATACATCACTACCTTTTAACCCTCTCAAGAGAGGGTACAGTGGAAAAAAATCTTTCTCTTTACTCTTCAGTAGACAAGCTCATTTATATACAGTGAAAATAAAGAAATTTTGGATTTATTTCCAAACATTATAACTAAAACTCTCTTTTAACATTTGTTTTTCTGACTCAAATCACAAATTTCCAGTAGACTCAAAAGGAATATCATTGATTCTTCCCATGAACATTTCCATCTTGAAAAGTTTCATATAATTGTAATTAGTTTTTCGATTAATCTTTTGAAAGCTAAGTGCAAATGTTTTTTAGTTGGCCATTCTCTGAATGGTAGTAATTGTTTTAAAAACCACACATAATCAAAAAATAAAACTTACAGTATTTCGAGAAGACCTGCATTCTTTGCCTTGCATTATCACTGAGTATTTTCAGTAAAGTAATATTTTTTAAATATCTTAATATATTTTTAAAGAATATATTTATTGAGGGAATTTAATTAAATGACTTCTGAGATTCATTCTCTGGCCCAGAGGAGACAAATTATTTAAGTGAGCAAATTAACAGATAATATTTAAAGTCCTGGGTTTACATTAATTTGGATTGTTAAGTTACATGACAGCTTAAAAAGCAAGATAATTTCAGCTATTTCATTTCATCATTAATATGAAAGCATAGGAACATTATACCTTATCAAATGAATATATATTTAGTCAGTGTCTTGGATATAATGTCATGTAAAAAGATGGCTGGAATCCTCACATTACTTGTTTTTCATAGCACGAGGATTGTTTCCTTCAAATTACTTGTGGTAAGCTACCATTCTCTTCATTTATTTGTTTGACTTTGCCACCAGAGCAAAAATAATGGCTATTATCTAGCATAGCACCTAGCATATAGTAGATAAACAACATTTGTTGATGGCATCAGTGATCATATTAGAAACATGATTTTTTTTTTGAATTAGTAAATGAATGACCTTGTTACAGTGCATTGGGTCCTCAATTAACTTTGATTAAATAAATTAGAAATTAATCAAGGTGAGTTATAGTGCCTTGTTTCTTTTAACATTTGATGATTTAATTTCTTAGTGCTTCTTGTCTATGGATTTTTAGTATTGTTTTTAACTTCTACAAAGTCTCAATAAATTTTATGCAACTACATATTGTGGTAGCCATTGCTGTAAATTTTACAAAAATATTTTGAGAATAACAGTCCTGCTTGGATGGGTAGGTGAATGAATGTGTTTTTGGGAAAAAAAGACCATTTTATAGCTGCTGAGTAACTGACTAGCCCATTCATGTAAAATTAAGCTGGATTCTTATATGGCCAAATCTATGCTCTTCTTCTTCTTCAGGTCTTATTTCCTTCTTGCACTAATATATTATACTTCACATTGGACAAGACTTGGGACCTCTGAGCTGAATGAGACATTAATCTTCATCATATTTAATACTTTCTTGTACAGAGGAAGTAATTGTAGCCCAAAGTGGTTAAGTGATGGTTCCTAATCTTTGTATTCAGCAAACTGAAGATATCAAACTTGAATTTGGTGCTTCTGACTCACTGTCTAATATTTTGTCTACTACCATGGAGCTATCTTTAGTGTGTATTTTCACTATTGTCTCAAAATAAATGCATATTACCTAAGCTCTAGAAAAGTAGATCAATTTCAATGTAAGGATAAGGCTTTTTTCATATGCTCAGTTGTTACTACCAATGATCTACTGTATATATATGTTATATATCTATACATATATGTCATATATTCATACATACATATAATTTACTGCTAAAATGATTTGTTACTGTAAAAAATTTACTTTCTTGAAGTTAATGTAGCACAGGGTTAAAAATGGTTTACTGTGAGTTGATCAGGTTTAGTAGCATTGGATCTTTCTAGCCATCACATCAAAAGCTTAAGTTTGGGTCATTTTAAAAACTTAGAAAGGTAGGAGTTCCCTTGTGCTGCATCAGGTTAAAAACCCAACATATATCCATGAGGATGCAGGTTCAATCCCTGGCCTCGCTCAGTCGGTTAAGAATCCAGCACTGCTGCAAGCTGTGGTATAGGTCACAGATGCAGCTCAGATCCCATGTTGGTGTAGTTGAGGTACAGGCAAGCAGCTGCAGCTCTGATTGGACCCTTAGCCTGGGAACTTCCATATGCCACAGGTGCAGCCATAAAAAGAAGAAAAAAAAAACTTATGTGTGAGTCAAAATATCAGTTTAAAAACTTACACAAGTAGGAGTTCCCTTGTGGCTCAGCGGGTTAAAGATCTGGCTTTGTCACTGCAGCAGCTCAGGTCACTGCTGTGGCAGGAGTTGATCCCTGACCCAAAAACCTCCCTATGCCATGGGCACAACCAAAATAATAAAAAAAACCTTACAGAAAGTAATGCTACCTTTCAAATGATTAAAATATTCATATCTTAACACTCTCTGGGAAGATCAGGGATAAAAGTTTAAATTTAAAAGTCAATCAGAAAGTCACTTGTTTAGGAGTTCCTGTCGTGGCACAGTGGTTAAGGAATCCGACTAGGAACCATGAGGATGCGGGTTTGATCCCCGGCCTCACTCAGTGGGTTAAGGCTCTGGCATTTGCCGTGAGCTGTGGTGTAGGTTGCAGACGCGGCTTGGATCCCAAGTTGCTGTGGCCCTGGCGTAGGCTGGCGGCTACAGCTCCAATTGGACCCCTAGCCGATGGGAACCTCCATATGCCTCGGGAGCAGCCCTAGAAAAGCCAAAAAGCCAAAAAAAAAAGTCACTTGTTTAGTACAAATTAAGTAGAGGATAATTAATCGATAATAGATATCTATCAGTGATAGATATCATCACCAAGTATGTGCGCCTGGTGAATTTATCTTTTGCACACAGATCTACTAAACAGACTACAATAATCATGACATGTTAGATGATCAAGTGAC
Organism: Phacochoerus africanus; assembly: GCF_016906955.1. Taxonomy (NCBI): domain Eukaryota; kingdom Metazoa; phylum Chordata; class Mammalia; order Artiodactyla; family Suidae; genus Phacochoerus; species Phacochoerus africanus. The sequence goes on along the minus strand of NC_062558.1, from coordinate 15,472,125 downwards.
TCTCTTTTTAGGATAGTGGCAGAAATATCCAATGCTTTATCTCCTTTTTTTTTTATTTGCCATGCTACAAAATTTCTCACATGGATCTGTGACAGCCTCCTAATTGTTTCTCCTGTTTGCTCTTTTATTCCCCATGTTTAACACTCCATTGTGAATATTAAGGGGGTTTTGTTCTCTGTTTATTAGTTTTAGTAAATCAAATGACATCGCTATCCCTAAAACTCATCAATGCCTTTCCATCGCAACAGACTAAAATCCACATTCCTTTTCACAGCTGACAGGGCTCTAAATGATTTTCCATTGACAACCTCCTCAGACTCATTTTTTACTAGTGTCCTTTTTCCCCATTATGCACCAGCCACATGAGCTGTTTCTTATCTCTACTTGAAACTCTCTTCCTCCTGGGCTTCCTAGTCTTTTTCTAGCCATTACCTGACCGTATAAATATCTTTCTTTCAATAAATTTCCCCTTTTACCTTTATATAAGGATTTATTTCCTTCATGGGTTAATTTCTAATTTGTTTGTCTTTGTTTGATGATTCCTGGAAGGCAGGGGCAGACTGCATCTTCGTGCCTCGCACATGTCTGACAGACAGTAAGTGATCAAGAAATATTTGTTGAATGAATGAACAAATGCAGAAATATTCTCTGCTCCTTATTTCTTTCTTTTCTAGATTCCATTTTTACTAATTTATTTTAACCAATCCTTTCAATAATTTTTCTTTCTGAAAATTATTTAGATTATAGTGTTCTTTTCAGGCCAAACATAGTCCTTGGCCATCTAAAAGTAATCTTTGAGTTTATATGTATGACCTCAGTTCATTTAAATAAGATTAAATAAACCCACTCTGTTATGATACTTACTATTTTAACTCTCAGACAGTTGGTTTTTTCTCCCAGTTGAAGTGGTGATTGGCCATAATTCCCTAAATGACTTCAAACAGTGAGCTATTTGAAGCACTTAATTGACTGAATATTTCATTCTTTCTCTGAACATTTGGTTTCAAAGAGATGCAACCTATAAAAGTACTTCCAAATTATTTCCTTAAACATTTTTTTTCACCAACAAATAGAAAGTCTATAATATGCCCCATTTTAGGAGTTTCTTGGGATATACACATGAGTGGGAAACAAATCTTGTCCTAGAGGAACTACAACCTACACAGTGTGTAAGATGTCATGAATATTCATAGTATTGCATAAATCATAACTACTGAAGGAAGCAAAGAGAAATGCTATGGGAATTCAAAAGCATTGCTTCAGAATTGAAATCATGAGGAGATTAGAAAATGCTCATAGAGTAGGGAATACTTGAAAATTTTCTGAAACCATTCATGGTTCATTTTTTATCTTGAATGTGTGGAAATTATAGATGAAAAACTTTGCAGGAAGGTAAAAAATGGTCAAAAGTATAGATGCAGAATAAACTGGGTGAACAGGATTTGAGCAAGATTATTTGTGCACTTAGCTACTATATTGGATACTTTACATATTATCTTAATTTCTATTGTCAAGATTCTAAGGTTTACATAATTCTATCCATGTTTTAAGATTTACCCTTGGTGTTCCACATTCTATAGGTTTGAACAAATACATAAGGACATGTATCCACTATTATGGTTTCATACAGTATAGCTTCACTACCCTAAAAATCTTCTGTGCTTCATCCATTCATTCCTGCCTCCGAATCCTGAGCAATCACTGATCTCTTCTTGTCTATAGTTGTTCCTTTTCCAGAATTTCATATGGTTAGAATCACACTGTATCTACCCTCTTATCATTGGCTTCTTGCACTTAACTAATATGTATTTGAGTTTCCTCCATGTCTGTTCATTGTTTGATAGTTTATTTCTTTTTAGTACTGAATAATACTCCATGGTCTAGATATACCACAGTTTGTTTATTTACCTACTGTTTCAATTCCACTGATTTCTTCTCTAATTTTTATTACTGCTTTTATTTTGCCTACTATGGATTTAATTTGTTCTTTTTCTAGTTTCCTAAGGTGGAAGCTTGGAGTATTGGTTTTAGATTTTTCTTTTTTCTAATGTATTCACTCAGGGCTATAACTTTCCCTATAAACACTGCTTTTGCTGCATCCCACAAATTTTGATAAATTGTTTTTAATTTAGTTACACATATTTTTAGTTTCTCTTGCTATTTCTCCTTGACCCACATGCTATTAGAAGTATGCTGTTTAATCTTCATTTATCTTGGGATTTTCCAGTTATACTTCTGTTTTATATTTCTATTTTAATTCCACTGTGGTATGAGAAGAGATATTATGTGATTTCTTTTATTTTGAATTCATTAAGGAGCATTTTATGGCCCAGAATGTGTCTCAAGTTCATAGGAACTTGAGAAAAATGTGTATTTTGCTGATGTTGGATGAAGTAGGCCATGGATGTTAGTAAGTGCAGTTGATTTACAGTGTTATTAGTTCAATTCTGTCCTTACCAATTTTCTCCCTGCTGAATCTATTCATTTCTTATAGAAGTGTGTTGGAATTTCCAATTATGGTAGTGGATTCAGTAGGAATAGTGGAACTAATGTACACAGGACTTTGGCAATGCCGTAGTGAAGTATGAGAGGTGGGGAAACACTTCACAGACCTGATTAGTTCTGTCTTTCAATAAGCCTATGCCTCTGGACATAGAACTTGGTGAACTTCACAAGTGCTTCTCAGTTTTTTTTCTATTTTTCACCCCTTAGATGGTAGAGCATGGCTTGAATGGATGTGGGTATTTCTCTTCCCTCCAGTCAATTAGGCTCTGATAAAAACACAAGCAGCTTAGTTAAGCCCTAGGTTTTTTCAGTTTTTTTTTTTTTTCTTTTTCTTTTTAGAGCCCCATCTGCCGCATACAGAAGTTCCCCAGCCAGGGGTCAAATCAGAGTTGCAGCTGAGGCCTGTGGCACAGCCACAGCTGCACAGGATCTGAGCCACATCTGTGACTTCTGCTACAGCTTGCAGCAAGAGCAGATCCTTAACACACTGAGCAAGACCAGGGATCAAACCCACATTCTCACAGAGACAACATCATATCATTAACCCACTGAGCCACAATGAGAACTCCCAAGTTAGGCTCTAGTTAAAACTCTCCTGAGGACAGACCTTGTTAATAGATTCCTCCGGTATATTTCAAAAAGGTTTCTTTCTCCATGCCCCTGCTGGAAGAATGAGAGGGCTTTTCTCTGACATTCACTTCAAGAACCTGGCAGAGCTCCAGGATATAAAACTCACAGAAGTGTGGGACCCCACCCACGACTCTGGGCCCTCCGGAGTTTTTGTCTCTCAGACTTGAGCCTCAAGCAATTTATCATTCAGCAAATTCAGGTTTCCCTTCCCTGGCACTGGTTTCTCTGATGGTTTCTGCTCTAAGAAATTATTTTCCTCCGTACTTGCCTATGAGTCTCTTCAATGGCGGCGGGGGGGGCGCACTGGTTTGCTCTGTGACCTCACTTCTCCTTTATGAATTTAAGAAGAATTGTTGATTTTTCAGTTTGCTAGCTTTTTACTTGTTGATAGGATGAACTGGCAACTTCTATTGGACCAGAAACCTGAAGTTTCTCATAAAGTATTTTAAAAACCAAATCAGATCTTAGATTTGGGGGGTTTTCACAGCTTTGGGGATTTTATGGCCTTTTTAATCACTGCATATTTTAGTTTGTAGAGAGGATCATTAGAGCATAAATCGTATTCATTTTAAGATGTAGGTGTATTTAAAGCATTTCAGGAAGACATTATGGTCTATGTATGTGTAAAAGTGAATACTAACGGAAAAAAACTTGAGTCAAGTCATGTAAAGTCAATGATAAATTAGCTTCATTTCAGTTCCTCAGTGTACATCAATATACTTAGCTCTCTCTTACCTAAATAATTTACATTTTTTCCTTGCCTCTCAGTAGAATATTTACTCTCTGCATGGTTAACTCTTTTTGTCCTTTATGTATCAAGTTAAATACTCCCCATGGGAGTTACCATAGTGGCACAGCAGAAACGAATCCCACTGGTGTCCATGAGGATGCTGGTTCAATCCCTGGCCAGGCTCAGTGCGTCAGGGATCCAGCGTTGCCATGAGCTGTGGTGTAAGTTGCAGGCGCGGCTCTGATCTGGCATTGCTGTGGCTGTAGCATGGGCTGGCAGCTGTAGCTCTGATTCAACCCCTAGCCTGGGAACCTCCATATGCCTTGGGTGCAGCCCTAAAAAGCAAAATAAATAAATAAATACATAAATACTCCCCAGGGAAGTTTCTCTTAACCAGCTTGTGTAAAGCAGGCACCATACCTGTAACTTTCTATTGCATTATCCACTTTATTTACTTCATGGGGAATGATTATTTATTTTTCTATCTCTCCTCCTTTAACATAAGATCCAAGAAGTAAATACACTTCTTGACTTCCCACCTGCATTTTCCTGTGTCCTAAGATGCAAGAGAGAACGAAAAAGACAAGAGGGAAGGGAGATAGGTGTTTTTCTCTAAGGTAGGACATGAAAATTTGAGAACTCAGGTCAGAGACAAAATTTATGCTGACTGATGAAGACAACGGTGAAGGGTGGCAACTTTGGGAGTACTCCTGGCCTAGGTTATGGGTCTTCAACCTTGGCAGTCAGCAGTAATTGGTGCAGATGCTAGCACCATGGTCAGCTCCCAGGGCCCACATTTGAATCTGTGGCAGCAGCAGATACAGCTGAGCCTCCAGTGGCTGCGGTAGCACAGTTGATATTTGGAGGACAGCAACAACTGAGATATTCAGTGAGAAGCAGTAGAGAAAGTGCTAAAATACATGCAGTAGTCATGGAGACAACTCGCTTCTTGGAGCACTGGGTATGACACTTCCAGGAACCTCTCAAAATTATCTAGGAGGAAACTGGGGGAGGCTGGATCTCCTGAAGAATAAACAAGAACATGCAGTGCCAGAGAAATTTTACTTTGTGGACTTGTTTTTAATCTTTTCTGATTATCAAATGAGACCTAAGAAATGAGGTTTCCTTCTGAAAATAATTAATCTTATTTATTTGTACCTTTGAGGGAGAAATTAGGAGACCAAAAAGAAAAAAATAATCACCATCTATGTCTAAGGATTTCCTGTACACAGTATACAAAAATCTAAGACAGGCAATTGTTCTCTCTTTTTAGCCATAAATATTAGGGGAAAATAGATGTTTATAATAATTAAATTGTTTTTTCGAGTGCCTTGAGTTCAAAGCCAAGTTCTCCAGAATTTAAGGTGGGGTAAAATCATGAAAAATATTATTATCCCACTTTTCCAAATGTCCGTCATATCCCAACCATGCCATGTAACTTCTCCCCCAGGGGAAAGCACATACAAATACTTTCCTTGAGTGTCTTATTTCACCTGTAGCACAAAGTGAAATTTCTAGCAATCCAAACTCAATCTCGGCTATGAATGTTGTCTCCACCCTTAAACAATGAACCACTGCTGGTTACTTATGTTTTGTATGCCAGGTTTTCATACATGTGAGAATAGGGTTTCAGCTTGATCACAGAGTTTCACAAATAAATGTTGGGTAGATCCACTTTGGTGATTGCTCTTAAACTTTTATTCCTTACTTTGTGTATATACCTACAGTAAATAATGATGTGAGGAGCTTTCTTCTGCCTTACTCTAATCTATATCATATAGAAGATAATCTAGCTCATAGCAACTTTAATATAGTTAGTATAATATACCATATTTCTCTACAGATAATCACTTCAACAGTACCTTTAAGGCCTAGGATCCCATGATACTGAAATGCAATTTTTCATCTAAGTGTTTTTTTTAACAACAGCAAGAAAAAAAAAAAGAAATACAACTACACCTAGTTGTATTAAAAGTGCATACTTTCTTAGAACACCTAAGGGCTGACAAAGTCTTGAATTTTTTGGTATGTGTTTTCAGAGAACATTTATTAACAAGAAAAAAAATGTTCATGACAATTTGTTAAGTAGAAAAATATAAGTTGTAAGAGTTTGTGGTTGGATAAAATGTTTCTATTCCTTTCCCCAACAACCAAAATTCGTAAGTTGAAGCTCTAGCCCCCCAGGGTGATAGTTATGGAGTGGGGGCTTTGGGCTTTGGGGAAGTAATTAGGTTTAGGTGATGTCATGAGGGTCGGGTCCCATACTGGGATTAGTGCCTTATAAGAAGAGGAACAGGAATTCCTGATGTGGCAAAGTAGGTTAAGAATCTAACTGCAGTGGCTCAGATCAGAGTTCCCACTGTGACTCAGCAAGTTAAGAACCCAGATAGTGTCCATGAGGATTCGGATTTGATCCCTGGCCTCCCTCAGTGGATTAAGGACCCAGCATTGCCACAAGCTACAGTGTAGGTTGCAGATGTCTTGAGTCCTGTATTGCTGTGGCTGTGGTGTAGGCCAGCAGCCGCAGCTCTGATTCTGCCCCTAGCCTGGGAACTTCCACATGCCACAGATTCGGCCCTAAAAGGGGTGGTGGGGGGGAGAATCCACCTTCAGTGGCTCAGGTCACTGTGGACGTGTGAGTTCAATCCCCAGACTAATACCAGTGGGTTAAAGGAGTTAGGGTTGCAGTAGCTGTGGCGTAGGTCACAGCTACAGCTCAGATTCAATCCTTGGCCTGGGAACTTCCATATGCCGTGGGTGAAGTCTTAAAGTTAAAAACATAAAAAAGAAGAGGAAGAAAGATCAGAACTCTCACTTTCCACCATGTAAGGACACAGTCCGAGGAAGCTATGTACTAGCTAGGAAGAGCATCCCCCCCAGGAACTGAATTTGCCAACATGTTGATTTTGGACTTCCTAGCCTTCAGAACTATGAGAAACAAATGTCTGTCATTTAAGCTACCTAGCCTATGGTATTTGTTACAGCAACCCAAGCAGACTAATATAGTATGCCTATTATGTTCCCATGTTCTTCCATGGGATTAAACTGCCTTTGAATTGTAGCAATTTAATCTACTGATGCTTTGTATGATTGACTTTAAATTTTTTTACTCTAGAATGTTTTTAAAAATTAAGAAATCTATACTTTTTTAAGATTTATTCCAAAAACATATGAGCCTAGTGAATATAAAATTAGGACACTTACATTATGATGGGAAGCATCATTATCTTACCTGTACTCAATAAACCATAAAAAAATTCACTCGTGAGCCGCCCTCCTCAAATCAAAAGGTAAAAGATTAATGAAAGAAAAATAGATTTAATTATTTATGTGTACACAGGCAGTCACAAAGAAAAATGACTCAAGGAGGTGGCCTCTATTTGGTAGCTTATATACTACCTCGAAGGATAATAAAGTGTGGAGAAGAGGCCAGACAAAAAAAAAGGGGTTGGAGCTTCCTGAAGAGGGGTTAAGTTATGGGAAAGTGACTAGGAAAAGTATGATCAGCAAGATTGTTTGGTCAGGTTGATTATACAGACTCTGGAAGATAAGAATCTACAGCCATCTCAGGTAACTGTGTCCCCAGGATGAAGAGTTATTTTCCTCTTCCTGGAACAGGAGAAGGAGACATATCTACACATTTACACTTCCTTTATCAATGAAAATTTCATTTACAAAAAGGAAAATGTATGCTCTGTTTTTAGAGCTTGCCTTGTGTCTGCTGTTCCTTGATTGCCTTTAGCTCAAAACAATCATTACACCAAAGTGGCATTTTTAGCATTGTCTATTCTGGCCCCCTTCCCTGGTTAGCTGGCATGTAGGGTAAAATCCCCAAATCTTCATAGTTTCCAGTGGTTTTGTCTATTGAGATAGAATGCTGAGAGAAGGACAATGGCCCCACATTCTAAGACCAATGATATGATTACCTGGGATTCAGGAGTGAGTGTTGTCACTCATGTGTTGAATGGGGGGAGAAAATGAAGGAATAAATTTGTTTTAAGCCACCCAGTTTGTGGTGCTTTGTTATGACAGTCCAAAGAAACTAACACACAGACTCCAGTTTCCACCTAGAGCTGCCACTGGGGTTTTGGATTCATCACCTGCCTGATGTGACTATCAGATATAGATCTATGGAAAAGAAGCTATTAGCTTGGTAGTGGGCTTTTGTCAAAGCTAAACTTCTGACAGATGGAGTCACTGTGATCCTCCAGCCTGATATTCCCATTTGGGGTGGTTCAACTCAGCCTCAATGATCAACAAGGCAGGAAGTACCTATCAAGCCTCACTTGTTAAAGAGAAATGGCATTTTCAAGAATGTAGCCAAGCCTTGTTCTAGTGGAATTTCCGTTTTACATGAAAAGGTGGCAATTCTCCCCTTGGGGAAAACATTATATTCCACTTTACAGCATGAAACAAAACTGCTAGCTCCCTGGGCCCACAATTCAGAAAAGTTCCCTAAGTGCCTGGTCCTGGATCACTCATGGTATCCACTGGGGTACTAGACTGTTCAACTTCAGCCCTAACTATGAGAGCATAAAGCACTGGTGGTCATTACACTTGGTAGGCAGAAACAAAGGCTATTCTCATATCTCTGGCCAATACCCTCCTTAGTAAAATTTTAAATATATATTTTTCTCTGGATTGTAAACTGTTGCAAATGAACTAGCTATTTGGCATGCCATTTTAAACCTTGCAAACCGGCAAATTAGACACCCTTTTGGGGGATTACAGGCTATAGAAACAAACTGCAGTTGCTCTTCAAATGCCCCAGTTCATTTGTGTAAGTGTTCACAGTAAGGGCCTATTTTCTAATACCAACTACAATCAACAGTGGACCCACAGACAAGGTATTTGATGGACTTTTCACACTCCCTAGTATCCACAGGAATCTGTCGTTACTGAATATTGCAATAAACTTTTTTTTTCCCACCTCATCTGAGGCATGCTGAAGTTTCCAGGCCAGGAATCAAACACACACCACAGCACCAAGTGACAATATCAAGTCATAGCAGTGACAACACTGGATCCTTAACCTTCTGTGCCACCAGGGAACTCCTGGAATAAATTTCTAAAAAATTGACTCAAAAATGTCTCCAAGCCAGGGCAAAGGGAGGGAGTAATATGTATGGGGAGTTTGGGGTTAGTATATGCAAACTATTACATTTAGAATGGATAAGCAATGTGATTAATTATAATTATAATTCTCATATTATAATTGATTTACAATGTTGACCTAGTATGAATGGGTCACTTTGCTGTACAGCCAACACTGACACAACATTGTAAATCAACTATAATAAAAATTTTTTTGTCAGATGTCTCCAAGTCTACATCCTTTACTTGCCTCCTGATCCAAGTACCTTAAAAAGGCACATTAGCTGGTGATTTAGGCTCAGAAAGTCCCATTTGCTCTTGAGTATTTCCTGGGTAATGATCAGGATCAAAGGGATAGGGGTTATATAGACCTATTTTGAAAACTCAGGTTTCTATCCTGACCATTCTGGGGTATGATGCTTCTTTTTTGCCACTAGCAATAACCCTAGTCTGGCCTTGTTTGTGTACCTCTTTTGTGGAAGTCCAGTAGAAAGAGGACATAAGGGCTTCAAACTTTAGTTCTGATTTAGCCACTTTGATTATCTTACTAAATTAATGTGGTCATATAATGAAATGACTACTTGGTTGAATACACTGCTTGCCAAGTCCCCTTACGGTGGTCCACATGTGCCCTTTTGGCTGACGTAGTGGGTTTCTATAAGTTTTACAAAAAGTCCCTTGTGCCTCTTGAACCTGAATTTTCCAGACTAAAGGTTTGGATCTGAGCAGGTGATGACTAGAGGGGAAAATAGATGCAGTTACGGCTACTGGAAAACGATGTGGGGTTGTAGCAGACAGACATAGGGTGGACCCCCAGAATTCCCACATCTTTATGCAAATGGTGGCAGAAAGCTTAGCAAAATTGTCAACCCAATGCTAGTGGGTTGACTTACAAGCAGAACTTGTAAGTGATGAACTTGTTTGCTTAGCTGAGATTTCCAAGCAAAGAAGTAAATGTGCCACCTGGTTTCTTCCTTCTGCTTATAGTAAAAATATAAGAGAGAGAAACTGAGGGTAAACTGTTAAAACAAAATGAAGCCAGGAGTTGATGAATTTGGAAATCTTCACATGTTAAGATGGCAAAAGATGCTAAAATTCAGGCATTGCTTCTGAAATCTTGGCATAGGGGAAAAGCCAAGGATGTGACTATATAAACTTTCACTAAAACTTCAGAAAAAAACAAAAAAGTATCCATTCACACAAAAGCCCTTTGAAAAGATTACAGATGTGCCTCTTAGATCCTCTTAATCAAGTCAAGGGGCCTCCAGGAGGCTTTAGGGCACTGACCCTTATCCAGCTCAGCAGGAAGCTAAAACAGAGAAGGGATTAATTGGGAAAGATCTGTAGAGATGGATTTTGTCAAATGGAGATAACTCCATTGAAATCCAGGGGAGTCTTACAAAGTTTTCTGAGAAGTTTATTTCAAAAAAACACTGCTTCTTGGACTGAAAGGGGCAAAGAGAGTGCAGGATGAAAAGGTAGTTGTCAGATCTCCAAATTTCTGCTGGCAGGAAGGAGACAGATAAAATGATTCAGCTTTAGAAGTGTGCTACCCTCCATGAAAAAGGAAGAAAGCAGAGAGTGGAGCTGAATGACATGGAGAGTGACCCCCAGATTTTGAAAATTAATCAAGAAATGCCAAACAGTTCTCCAGCTATATTTCAGATCTGCTCAACCAGTGCAGTGTCCCTCCTTTTTGACTGCTGGAGAGGAGCTGAATGTGCCACCCCAAATACACCTCTTTGGCATCAAGAGTATGTTTTTTAAAAAAGGTTTTTTTACTAAAGTATAGTTGATTTACAATGTTGTGTCGATTTTTGCTGTATAGCAAAGCTGTTGAGCTGATTTTTTTTTTTAAGTGCTGTCACAGGAGAAACTCTGAAAACAAAGAGGAAGGTACACCCTTTACTAAAGGAAATCTACATTTACTTTTAAAATTTACATTAGAAAGGAGGCCTATACTAGGATGAGAGATATTTTCAGAGATAAGGGAGACTTACCTGCAGGGCAGAACAGTTGGAGAAGAGTCATGCCTCAGGAAGTACCTAACAGATTACAACCAGGAGTTTAGTCTGTACCTGGACCTTATTTAGATGATGTGACTCTGGACTCTGGGCATGACAAATGAATGACAACCTTCTGGCTTTGAATGTAAGTTGCCCTACAGCCAGCGTGGAGTATATAACACTAGCATCCACCTCACCTGTAAGTGTACAGGGAAATGGACAAGGAAAAACCATGCAGAACGCAGTGAAGCTTCATAGAGGACAAGGTTCTGGGTACTTAGTTTCTGAAAGCAGAATTGGGATCTAATCAGGTAACTTCCACCTCTACCAGGGCAGGTCTTCATGATGCCTTCCCACCTTTGCACCTTTAGTGTGTCTTCCCCATTCTTCCCTTCTCTGAATGTTCAGGTATTTTTTTCATGGCTATCTTGAAACTGTACAATGGATGGGGGAGTAGAGAAGGGCATGTGATTGTCTTCTAGTTAATGGGACATAGGACCATAACAGTGCAGCTGACAGCAAGATTCTAGATTTTGAGTCCAGAATAGAGGTCTTTGCTGCCTTTAAGGTTTGTCTAAGCCAAAATTTAGAAGCACTCTGAGTGCCTGAATCATCAAGTAGAAGAAAGCAAAAGCCACATAAATATATTAGTGAGAAATGTAGTTCCATTACGTTAAGTCACTGAAATTGGAGATTTATTTCTTATAGGACTAGTGTTACCCTTAGGTTAGTGATTTACATTCATTTTTAGCACCTAAAAACCTTATTTTAGATGTATTTTTCTAATCACACCCCATTAATTTTAACACTATAGATATAATCTATATCTGTTTATTTACTATATGTAAAAGTATCTGTGCTTTAGAGTAAAATTCACCCCCTTTCTGACCCAGAACCAACTTTTGTCCCCTTGGGGGCACTGTTGCCCTGTTGAGAATGCAGGCCCTATATGATCTTAAAACGTGTCAGTTTCCTGCCCATCTCTCTTACCTCAAATTTTCACCTGTCCCAGTGTACTAGTCACTTTAGCCTTCTTTCAATTCCTTGAGCATACCAAGCGCTTCTGAAACTTGACCTTTTATCCTTTTTTTTCCTTGAAAACTCTTAATTTCAGTCTTTGCATTGCTGCCTTCCTCTAATTTTTCAAAATATATATATTTTTTGGCTGAGCCCACAGTATGGGGAAGTTCCCGGGCCAGGGATCGAAACCTCCCCATAGCAGCAACCCAAGCCACCATGGTGACAACACTGGATCTTTAACCCACTGCACCACAAGGGAACTCCTAGAAAGGGATTTTTGATCTTTATGGAATGGGGGTGCCCTAGGAAGCTGAGCCCCAGGTAACAGCAACTTATCAGAAGCAAAGTAATCAAATCAGGGATTGTGTTTGGGCAGGCTCATATTGGCTTGCAAGAGCTGATTGTTATATTTTCAGAAATACTGTGAAATGATTGTTAAACTGTGTGTGTGTTTATATGAGTGTGTATAATATGAATATTATACATAATGTTTATCTGGTTATGTATCTATATAACATATGGTATATATTGTATATATGTTCATACACAGTATACCATATAACCAACAAGTGAGTTATATTAAAAACAAAGACAACAATTTGGGAGAAAAAGTTCTTCCTGCTCTATAATACAACTAGGCAGAAATACAGATAAAAGCAAAAACATTTGTATATACATGATTTGTTTTGCTGCATCTCAGGCAAGAATTCCAGCAGCTGAGATTTTATAGATGCAATGTCAGTGTAGAAATGAACTGGAAGTGATTGAGAGAGAAGACATTCACAATAAGAAATACGTAATTCATGAAGGTACAGATGGGTTTATAAAGTTCAGGGAAAATAAACAGCTTTGTTGACTTCTACAAGAAAAGAGGAAAAATCAGGGACTAATGAGAGGTAAAATGATTTAAGTAAGAGTATATACTAGAGTATGTATTTAATGAAGGGTTTGAACAATGACGCCATTTAAAGTAAATAAGTCCTTAAATAAATAACACATAGCCTATTTCTCCAAATCTCAACAGGTAGCTGCAAACTGGAAAGTAGGAAAGGGATTTCTTTTAAGTTACTTAAAAAAAAAAAAAAACAACTTTCAAGAGAAAAAATAATTTTCCTTCATTGTTTATTCCAGGTCCCCATCTCAGCTCTGTTTTTTACCAGATGATTCAAACCTATACAAGGTATATACATCATGGATGGTAGAGTGGGGTTTGCAGGCTGGATGTGGCCCCCACATCAGCCCTGAGAGACGCACAGCCCTGGGAGGGCACGGTCTCTAGATCCGATCTCTCTGGTTCCTAAAGCCAGGTTAAGAATCTATTAGTGTCTTACCTTGGGAAAACTACTTAACCTCTGATTCCTCATCTATAAAATAAAAAAATGTATGTATGTGTGACTGGGTCACTTTGCTGTACAGCAGAAATTGACAGAACATTGTAAATCAACTATACTTATATAAAACAATTAAAAAAAGAATTACAAAAAATAAAATAAATGTGGATTGTGGGATCTACCTTATAGGATTATTTTAAGGATCAAATGAGATGATACTTTCAATCTATGTCAAAGAGTGCCTGGTGCATAAGATCCATATAAAGATGTATTAAGTGAAAATAAATTGATTTGTTCTTTTTACGTTTAACAGATTTGAGAGAGTAAAAAGCACCCTATCAACTTTCCAGAAAAGAAACAATATGAAATATTTGGAAAGGTCACAGAACTTGAAATAACTCAGCGTGAAATTAAATTCATTTGTGATATGTTCCTATTTAGACAATAGTAGATGTTTTTTAAGAGAGATACTATAAAGAAGGGAAACATAATCATAACCAAACCTGATAGTACTAATACAGTTTACAATTATTTTATCCTTTCTCTTAAGTGCGACATGTATGCATAGATAGTGGCCTCAATCACATTAGCCGAACAATTTATAATCACTGTATGTAAGAGAGATCAAATATTAGCAAAAACAAAAACAAAAAATGAGGATGCTTACGTATTTGTTTGATCCTCTTTATAACAAACATACAAATACTGTTAATATCTTTGTGTATGTGTATATTTTTAAGTTATCTCACATTTTGACAAAATATGGAGACAAATATAGAGAGCACTGCAAAATTACAAGCATTTGGGAGTTAAAATAATTTCTGAAAAGTGTTCGTATTATGTTACAATTGTTTGGCATCAACACTAAACTATACTCAGTACAAAAAAAGATTTAATCATAGCTTAAAACAATATCTTCATTAAAGTACCATTAATGAGCAACTGCTAAGGAAGTATTTCATTCTGAAAACAAGTTCTAGTTTCCAATTTAAATGCATTAAAATTAGCATTTAAATGTATCCTATGAACATGTATCAGGCTGAGTTATTATTCAATAGGATCATTGTTGTGGTGATTATTATGTGCCATTTAGTGAACATTCACTGGTATTTGGAGCCTTGCTAAATACAGTGTGTTTAATTCTGTGGATTTGTGATGACTTTTTTCCTAAAGGAACACAAAATACATCATAACATCTCCCTTAAAGCATGGCACATAGTGTTAACAACTTAAAGGAATCTAATGTGGTTGTTTTTTTAATTTTTATTTCTTAACAATTCTGTCTATTCATTGGAATTTAAGGACTCAGGAAAATTCAGTATTTTTAAATTATAGCTAATTGGCTGGTTGGTGTGCTTTTTTTCTTGTGAATGTTATGGGTTTCATTTTGAGACTGTATCTTTTTAAAAAAACTGATTTTTTTTTTTTTTTTTAATGGCCGCACCTGTGGCATATGGCAGTTCCTAGGGCCAGGGATCAAACCCAAGCGACTGCTGTGGCTTATACCTCAGCCACAGCAATGCAAAATCCTTTAACCCACTGTGCTGGGCTGCGGATCAAACCCATACCTCCTCAGCAACCCAAGCTGTTGCAGTCAAATTTTTAACCCACTGTGCTACAGCAGGAGCTCCAAAACCTGAATTTTCTTTTTTTTTTCTTTTTTTTCTTTTCTTTTTTTTTTTTTTACTGCCGCACCTACAGCATATGGAAGTTCTCTGGGCTGGGGTCCAATCAGAACTGCATCTGCCAGCCTTCACCATAGCCTGGCAACACTGGATCCAAGTAGCATCTGCAAGCTAAGCTGCAACTGTGGCAGTACCAGATCATTAACCCACTGAGCAAGGCCAGGGATCCAAACTGCATCCTCACTGACAGTCACTATGTCAGGTTCTTAACCCATTGAGCCACAATGGGAACTCCTGAAATATTTTTAATATTCTTATTTTTATATACTTATTTGGTGTCCTCTGTATATACTGAAATTTCTGTTTTCATCTGATACATATTATTTATACTTATTTATATTTTAATTCAAATATACTTTATTGATTTTGAAAAAAAACTATAATTATTATATGCTGATAAAAATACTGTTGAATACCATAATTGGAACATTATTTTACATGTCCAAAATTGCCTTTTATTTTCATTAGATTGCAAAATATTTTGGTTGGTGATCTTTCAGTGCTTTCCTTGGCTATCAATGCAATGAGGTTTAGACAAAACCTCATTGAAAGGCTGAAACAACCACATTCAACCACTTCCCTTGTTTCTGTGAAAGTTTATAAAAAACAAATTGAGAAATAAACAGAGTCATCACAAATTTAATGTCACTTGAACACCAAACACTGTTTAATATTAAACACTCCAGTTGGACAGTATGTTAACTGGACATTTCTTCAAAGTGAGGAACTTCGCTAACGTCAAGTCATTTCATTGGAAAAAGCTCTTCCAAAGGTTTTGTTTAAAAAAGGAATATTTCTAAATCTGGCTATAATGAATCTTCTCAGTGAAACAGTGATCACATGGTTTATGAATAAAATACTTTGTGTTATGAGATATTAAACTAAAAACCCACAAATTCAACAAATAGCAATTCAATGAACTGTTGAATTGTGTTAAGACTTGGTCATCTGATAAGTAAAAATCATTTATAAGTACACTTCTTCTTTATATATTAAAATAAATAACACAAAAGTATAATAAAGGGTATTATATATTTAATAGCTATTTCGCTATTTCCTACTACAAATTCATGTTGAATGATTTCCTATTACAAATTCATGTTGAATTCCATCCTCAGACAATAAACTGATAGTAAACTGTTTGCCAAAAGCTTTAGTGCAAATTTAAACACTAATAATTTTATTTCTTTTTAATTTTTTTTGGCTATGCCCGTGGCATACAGAAGATCCCAGGCTTAGGATCAAACCCATACCATAGCTATAACCAGAGCCACAGCAGTGACAATGCCAGATCTTTAACCCACTGAGCCATGAGGGAACTCCAAACACTGATAACTTTATAAATGTTAATACTGTAATTTACCAAAAAAGAAATGTTAATACTATAATTTACCAAAAAAATAAACTTATATTTCATTAACACATAATCAGCTTTGTAAATTTACATATAAATATTTATTTCTAACAATTGCCATCTTTGAACAAGGGAACTGAAAAAATTAAGGTTAAGAACAGACTCTTCAAAATTTACAAAATGAAATACATAAAAATAAACAAAAGGTAATTAAATTTTAAGTGCTTTGTGTGTAATTTGCAGAATTTATACTTCAGAAGATACGAAAGCTGAAAATAGCATAATTTGGGGGGATGGTATTTACATGTCTAAAATATATATGTGTGTAAATATATTTTCTGTAAATAAAGCTTCTACCTGAAAATGCATCAAACTCCATGAAACTGGCCGTATCATCAGGATACTTCTTAAATACCAGCTAGATAACTCCAACATATATTTTAGTTGAATTTTTTACTAAGAGAATTGAAGACTCACATACAATTGTAGAAAAATAAATGAGAAGATTCCATGTGTACCTTACCAAAGCCTCAGTCAGCAATGCCCCCCCCGCCATCCCATGGTAACATTTCACAAAAGTGTAATATAATACACAATCAGGATGCTGACTTCAATACAATCTACCCATATCATTCAGATTTCTCTAGTTTTGCTTGCCTGTACCAGTGCGTGTGTGTGTGCATGTGCTTACACATGCATGCATGTTTTTAGTCCCATACAGTTTTATCACAAGTGTAGGTTCTTATATTCACACTACAGTCAAACTCCTTAACAATGACAGAATCACAAACATCTTTTTTTTCTTTTTTTGGTCTTTTTAGGGCCACATCCATGGCATATGGAGGTTCTCAGGCTAAGGGTGGAATAGGAGCTGTAGCCAGCTGGGTAGCATTTTCTGTCCTCTCTTACCAACTGGTGTTCTTTATAAGGACCCTTCTGACTAGAATGGGCTCACCCAGGTAATCCAGGCTGGTCTTCCTATATCAAGACTCTTAAACACACCCACCATCCTTTTTGCAATATAAATTGACATTCACAGGATCCATGGATTAGAACGTGGACATCTTCAGAGAGACATTATTCAGTTTATCTTTATTGTAATAGAGCTTTCTTTCCTTCATTTATATAGTGTGCTGCAAAATGCCCTAGCAGTACATGAAAAAGCTGCAGACATTCAATTTTTATTTAGTGTCTTTTTTTGGGCCCTCACCTGCAGCATATGGAAGTTCTCAGGCTAGGGGTCAAATCAGAGCCGTAGCCACCGGTCTACACCACAGCCACAGCAACACAGGATCCAAGCCACATCTGCGACCTACACCACAGCTCATGGCAATGCCAGATCCTTAACCCACTGAGTGAGGCCAGGGATCAAGCCCGCAGCCTCATGGTTCCTAGTCGGATTCATTTCCACTGAGCCATGACAGTACTCCTATTTAGTGTCCTTTAACAAAAGCAAATGGTCTTTCTCCCTGTATATCCTGACTTCCAAAAGACGATTCATTTTTTGAGAAGCAAATTACTTCAATTTTTCATACTGAAATGTATTAGCTTCCCCTTTGTTCCTAATTTTTGATTGGGGTAGGTAGTAAAGAAAGCAGAATGGAGAATGTGTGGGTGTATGTGTCTGGGTGTGTGTGTAAAGATCACACTCACGTTTAGCAACCACAGGGGATACCTTTGTGGCATAAAATAATCTGTGCATCTTCATTAATGCCTCCTTCTGTGCCAAGTTGAAGGCATTCAACAACTCTAGAGCAAGCCATTTTAGGATGTGAGCAGGAAATACACACATACACCTTCAGTGACATATTAAAAAAATAATGTTTTTGATGTAATTCCTTGTGTTCAGATTCTAAATGATTGCTAGCACTTCAGGTTCATGAAACTGCAATTTTGCCATTTAGGCCATGCTATACATTGAATGTTTGTGCTCCTTCCAACCCATATGTGTAAATCTTAACCCCCAGGGTGATGGTGTAAGGAGGTAGAGGCTTTAGGAGATGACTAGGTCATGAGGGTGGGGCCCTCATGAATGGGATTAGTGCCCTTATAAAGAGACACAGGAATGCTCCCTTGCCCCTTCCACCATGTGAGGCACAGAAAGAGACAGCTCCCTGTGAAGCAGGAATTTGGTTCTCACAGACACTAGATTTGCCAGCACTTTGATCTTGGAGTTTCCAGCCTCCAGAACTGAGAGGTAAATATTCATTGTATTTACTGTATTTTT
Organism: Phacochoerus africanus; assembly: GCF_016906955.1. Lineage (NCBI taxonomy): Eukaryota > Metazoa > Chordata > Mammalia > Artiodactyla > Suidae > Phacochoerus > Phacochoerus africanus. The sequence continues at coordinate 15,453,543 of NC_062558.1, read as the reverse complement.
TTTTAATAGCCTCAGCTAAGACAAGAGGTAAAAATAATTAAGTGGACTACAGTATGAGATAGCACTTAAAATTTCATTACTATACTGTTTCGTCTTATGTCTGCTCTGAACAGAGTGGTGTGCATCTCTTTTTGATTCCTTTTACATATGCAAATATCAAGATCAAATACCAAGTTTAAAGAAAGTGAAAGACTGCATAATCTATTGTTCCTACTTAACATAAAAAATGATAGACTTGGTTCTTTTTGTAGGGCACTCAAATATATTTTATACATAGTCTTTATAAACAAATCTGAAGAGATCAAATAATTTTTTAATATTAAAATTTCAAGAATAAAATTATATTAATCGCTTTCTTTAGAAGTCCTTCTGATTTGAGATTGCTTTTGCTCATCAGGTGTTCAAGTAGTCAGTTCATGGGTGAGGTACCCATTTTATGCCAAATGAGACACCCATTTTTCTTGTCCCTGTCATGATTGTTCATTCTCCACACTTAGGTCATTACTGAAGCTCCTTATTTTCTGGATCCACTTAGAGGATTATCATTTTTTCTCCCCTAGAATTTTTCCACAGGGTGCTGTTTGATATTCATTCTTTTTTCTTCAATTTCTATAATCAATAATTTAGATTGACCTCAGTGTATGTAGATCCTCATGGCTACCGTCATAGCCTACATAGATTTAGTTATAGTTCAGTATCAGTGGACTTTCTCAAAACACTGACTAAAATCAAAGGATTTGACAACTCATTTCTAAGTTGTCTATAGTCATCACATATAAATATATTAAAAAATGTAATAAGTGATGTTACCACTTGGCTTTTGGGGACTGGCTGATGGAAATACTGCATTTCTGGTCAAGTGAAGCATTTACAGGGATGTAAAAATTATCTAAGTTTTTGTTTGCTGATGTGGCATTTCTCAGAATTGATTCCATTTTGGGCCTAGGAAGTTATTTTAACAGACACAAGTACCAAATTAATTATTGAAGGCTGCTTAATGCACAATTTTGTTTTTGTAATTTAATTCTAGTGCTTTGGTTGATTTATTTTGATTATCACAGTTGCAAAACTGTAGAGTTTATTTCATAATATTGCCTTATAAGCTTGTATAATGTTATTTTCTCATAAAATAGAAGTAGAGAAAAACATATTTCCTATTGATGGAACATTTATTTAGAATTATATAAGATTTTCAAAAACTTATTTTAAAGTAAATGCTTTAGGCTAAGTATATTTTCTTGACATATGATAAAACTCAGCTTATTCAAAGTATGTTCAAGAAATTATTCTTCATTTAAAATTCTTATAGATTAGGAAGATGGTTCTAACAGAAAAACTCTTTTGAATTAGACCTTGTAAATAATTACTACTGGTGACAAAAGTAAAATGACAAACCTTGAAATGTTTTACATTTCTCAACACTTTGTAAGCTCATCTTATTAATTCAAAAGTTTCTTTGCTTACACATTAAAATTATTCTAAATGACATGTTATTACTCTGTAATACTTCACCAATTATTGAACAGCTACATAAATAAAGGTAAGAAAATTTTAAAGGTAGATTATAATGTGTCAAAAGATGCTACTCTTTTATATTATCATTATTTTGTCTTTTTAGGGCCACACCCATGGCATCTGGAAGTTCCCTGGCAAGGAGTCAAATTGAAGTTCCCGACCTATGCCACAGCCACAGCAACACCAGATCCAAGCTATGTCTGCAACCCACACCACAGCTCACAGCAATGCCAGATCCTTAACTCACCGAGTGAGGCCAGGGATCAAACCCACGTTAGAAAGCTAGATGGGTTTGTTACCATTGAGCCATGATGGGAAAGCTAGATGGGTTTGTTACCATTGAGCCATGATGGGAAAGCTAGATGGGTTTGTTACCATTGAGTCATGATGGGAACTCCTCTTTTATATTATATACTATAATTACTTAACTTCTTTACAAAAATCTTTAACTTTTATAATTCTTTCTTTTATAACTACAAATGAAAAATCCTTTCTATAATATCTACTACAGTTTTCATGGTAGCAAAATTGATATATGTACTGGGACCCTCTATTATTATGTTAGTTATTCTTTTACCATGTTTTGTGACTTCAAAGAGCTACCCAAATTTCTTTTTGCCTTCTTCTTTTGTTGTTATTGTTGTTGTTTGGCTGCACCTGTGGCATGTAGAAGTTCCCAGGCCAGGGATCAAACCCTTACCACAGCAGTGACTTGGGCCACTGCACTGACAACACGGGATCCTGAATCTGCTGTGCCACAAGGGAACTCTGCGACCCTCAATTATAAGGTCCAAAATATTTTTATCTCAACATGTGTTCTTAACTTTAAATTTATACTTTGAGAATTATGACTATATATATGTATAATAATTGCCAACATGTTGACTTAATCACAAGTAACGAGTCAAGTTGGTACTGTCAAGTCATGTTGGGGCTTATTCTTTTATACTCCCACTATTCCGTGGGGTCGAGGCCCTGTTCTGTTACCTAGAAGCTATGGGCTTTCTTTTTTAGCTATCCACGTGGAGCTGGAGTTGTCAACATAGGAAAAAAGGAAAAGTTGTTGCATTAGGTGATCCATGATCACTATACAGAAAGTATTTCTTTAGAAAACCTACACTTTAAGATAATCCACATAGGGCTGCCCTGCCTGGACTCTCTGATTGACCATAAGGGTCTACAAAAAAGCCTTAGACACCATATTTTGATTGATCTTCAACAGTAAACATACTCAGGACTTGGCAGTTCCCTGACAGTGACCAAGCTTTTCTATTTCTGAGACCACCTGGGCCAGGGCAGAGCCTTTTGTTACTGCTACATGCAACCTTCCTCTGAGTTCTACTTTCAACACCTCCTCCACTTGAAGGTCTCTCTTTCTAATCCTCCAAATGTTTTGAAAGTAAAAAAGTCTGAATAGTAATTCATGCTGGTAAGAAAGTAAACAATCTTACTTTCCCGTAAAGTAGAATATGAGTTGACCTGTGAGAAATGACCTTGTTAAATACTAAACATTATGAATTAGCTGGTGAAAGTAAGATGAGAAGAGAGAGAATATGTTAAATTGGGCCACAGGAATTAATTGTTGAAGGGGCTACTAAATAAAGATGTAACCCTTCCCATTCTTTCTGTGATGATCTTGGACATTTATGCTTTTTTTTTTTTCTTGAAGGATTTGAATGTTTGAGTGTTTAGGATGACTTTCAGCTACAGGAGGAAGAGAATGGGCTTTTTCTTCTTTTTTTCTTTTTTTTTTTAATAATTTTTTTTATTTTCCCACTGTACAGCAAGGGGGTCAGGTTATCCTTACATGTATACATTACACTTTTTTTCTTTTTTTTTTCCTTCAGTCAAGATAATGGTAACTGATTACTGATGCATTAACTGCATTGTGACAAGAACAACAAAAATTTTTTTTTGTCTTTTTGGGGCCACACCCACAGCATATGGAGGTTCCCAGGATAGGGGTCAATTTGGAGCCACAGCTGCCAGCCTACACAACAGCCACGGCAACACGGGATCTGAGCCACGTCTGTGACCTATACCACAGCTCACAGCAACTCCAGATCCTTAACCCACTGAGCAAGGCCAGGGATCAAACCCACATCTTCATGGATACTAGTCAGGTTTGTTACCACTGAGCCATGACAGGAACTCCCAAAAATGTATTTTTATGGAGGTTTTTATTCATTCCACATGTAGTTTAGACATTTGTGAACTTTTAATAAGAAATTTAATACAATATGTTTAATCCGGAATTTAAGTGAGGATTTTTTGTCTTTTGTCTTTTTTGTTGTTGTTGTTGTTGTTGTTGCTATTTCTTGGGCCGCTCCCATGGCATATGGAGGTTCCCAGGCTAGGGGTTGAATCGGAGCTGTAGCCACCGGCCTACGCCAGAGCCATAGCAACGCGGGATCCGAGCCGCGTCTGCAACCTACACCACAGCTCACGGCAACACCGGATCGTTAACCCACTGAGCAAGGGCAGGGACCGAACCCGAAACCTCATGGTTCCTAGTCGGATTCGTTAACCACTGTGCCACGACGGGAACTCCAGGATTTATTTTAATTTAGTTGGATAACATACCATATGCAGTTAAATAAACCATACTGCTCATTATACTCAATATTACTCCTCCGGGTCAAACATTATAACAGGGAAGGGACTTTGTATAAACTCTATCTTTCAACATTATACAGTATTAACTAAAGCATTTGTCCTCTTAAACATTCCCCAGCCTCACAAAACAACACTGCACACGGTTTGATAATTTAATAAAAACGTCTCTCTCTCACACACACACACACACTTTCTGTGTCTCCCTGACTTTTTAGATAGGCTTGTGGGCTAGTCAAGTTAGAAAAGTAAAAAGACAGTGTAGTTCACCTGAGGACTTCTTGCACTTTGACTTATTTAAGGAAAGGGAAATATAAACCTATTTCAGTTACTGTGTTTAATTTCAGAATAAAGTATAAATAAACACAGATAGCTATGCAGAGATTGACATATAGACCAAGGGATATCTATACATAGATACAAATGTATATATAAATAAAATCTACTGGTAGAATCAGTGGGAATGTTTCTCAGGGTCTTGCCAATGATTTTAATCTGAAATGACATATTCCTCTTTGATATTAACATGAATTATTTAGGTTGCATTTTTGGTCAAACTCTGAGTTTTATAGTGTTATTAATTTTAAAAGTTGATTTGTTATACGGTCTTATAGTCTCATAAATAGAGCCACTGTTGACAAATTACCCACAACCAAATATGGAATGTAGAATTAAAGTATAAAATTATTAATGCTGGTTCTATCTAAACAAATTCATCACTTTTGAAATTAGTGTTATGAGTTATATAATTAATTAAAATAGCAAGTTTATTTATAACCATTTTGTTCATAAAAATTGATTGTACTAATCATGCAAGAATGAAAATAGGAGCTTAGGATTTAGCATTATTTTCTAATTTAATACATGATTTATTATAATCTCCTCACTGTTCTATACCCCTAGTAGTCAGCTGACTTTCCAAAGAAAATGGCTTTAAGACAGAATATTGGAAAATACTTTAGAGTCGACCAAAATGGTGGGAAAATTGTATAAAATCCAGCTGCTGGGTTCTGTTTTTTTGTGCTTTTGTTTTGGTTTTTGCTGCACTAGCAGCATGCAGAAATTCCCAGGCCAGGGACTGAACCCTTGCCACAGTTGTAACTAGAACCACAACAGTGACCACACTAGATCCTTAACCCGCTGAGCCACAAGGGGATTCCCAGCTGCTGGTTTCTAATGCCATCTCAGAGCTGTGGAGAAATGGTGTTTCTCCCTTCCTGGCAATAAGAAAAACCTTGACAAATGCAAATTAATAATTTTTCCGATTAGATAATAAAAATTGAAATGGAAAGAATTTAAAATAATGTCAGAAATGTGAGAAGCACTTTAAGGGAGAAGGAGAATACAGCAATTTGCTCACTTGACACATAAGATGCTGAGTGGCACATAAGTTGGTAACAAGAATCAACCAGATTTTAACTAACCGCTCAAGTCTGAGAGTAGGTGAGCCTAAAAGGGACATGGGCAAATTAAGTCTAATTTGCAAGCTTTCCCTCCAGGAACCCCACAAGTACTCAGAGGGAAGAGTGGAGAAAATCCTAAGGAAGTTTCCCTCCAGGTGGTACCTGGGAGTGAAAGCAAATACTGAAAACCAAATATCCAGTACTCAATATCTGCCCTGATTCATCTTCCCTATTTGCCCTATGGGAACGAAGCCTGAATACTCAAAGTCCTTAAAAGCTGATGCCTGGGGCACAAATGGGAACCAACTGTAATTATGAGAGAAATAGAGAGATAAAACCCCTACCCTTTTGTGAAGTGTGAACTCATACTAAGCCCAGCAGTCCCTCTGGAGCAGAAGCAGGGTAATTTGTGAAGTTCTCACGTCTGGGACCAGCTGTTTACGGTACCTGCCTAGGACTGCAGCTTAAGGAGAACTTCAGAGAAGGGACCTTGTGGAACCCACCGCTCCCCACCCCACCATCAACCTAGCATCCAACCACCAAACTCACAAGATCTGAGTACAAATAACAGTGGAATATAGCTGAGAGAGAGGCAAGAGAGAGATCCTTTCTGGTGAACAGCACAGAGTGAAGAATAAAATGTCAAATTTCACATAGAAAAAATGTAAAGCTATTTAATACAGTTTTGACAGCAAAACTATATTAAATCCTGCTTAGTATAAAGTCAGGAGACTGTATCTGAAAAACCTTTTTTAGAGACTCTTCCTTAATTCCTCAGTTGTACTCATTTTGAACAGAAAGGGTATTGAAAGTTCTATATTTAGTTTTCTGAGATACATCCACACTATTTTCCATATTGGTTGTACCAATTTACATTCCCACTAAAAGTACAGGAGGGTTCCCTAGCTACACCCTCCAGCATTTGTTATTTGTAGACTTAATTAATGATGGCCATTCTGACTGGTGTGAGGTGGTACCTCATTGTAGGTTTGATTTGCATTTCTCTAATAATTAGTGATGTTGAGAATTTTTTCATGTGCCTGTTGCCATCCATATGTCTTCTTTAGATAAATGTCTATTCAGGTCTTCTGCTCATTTTTTCAAGTGGGTTGTCTGCTTTTTTTGCTGTTGAGTTGTATGAGTTGTTTGTATATTTTAGAGATGAAGCCCTTGTTGGTTGCATTATTTGAAACTATTTTCTCCCATTCCATAGGTTGTCTTTTTGTTTTTTTTTTTATGGTTTTGATATGCAAAAACATAACATTGATTAGATCCCATTGGTTTATTTTTGCTTACATTTCTATTGCCTTGGGAGACTGACCTAAGAAAACATTTGTACAGCTGATGTCAGAGAATGTTTTGCCTATGTTCTCTTCTAGGAGTTTTATGGTGCCTTGTCTTATGTTTAAGTCTTTAAGACATTTTGAGTTTATTTTTGTGCATGGTGTGAGGGTGTGTCCCAGTTTCATTGATTTACATGCAGCTGTCCAGTTTTCCCAGCACCAGCTGCTGAAGAGACTATTTACCATTTTATATCCTTGCCTCCTTTGTGGAAGATTATTTGACCATAAGCATCTGGGTTTATTTCAGGGTTCTCTACTCCGTTCCATTGCTCTGTATGTCTGCTTTGGTACCAATACCACACTTTCTTGATTACTCTGGCTTTATAATATTGTCTGAAGTCTGGGAGAGTTATGCCTCCTGCTTGGATTTTTTTCCCCTCAGGACTGCTTTGACAATTCTGGGTCTTTTATGGTTCCATATAAATTTTTGGATTGTTTGTTCTAGTTCTGTGAAAAATGTCATGAGTAATTTGATAGGGATTGCATTAAATCTACAGATTGCTTTGGGTAGTACGGCCATTTTAATATTAATTCTTTCAGTTCAGGAGCGTGGAATACCTTTCCATTTCTTTGAATTCTCTTTAATTTCCTTGAATTAATGTTTTATAGTTCTCAGCCTATAAGTCTTTCACCTCCTTGGTCAGGTTTATTCCTAGGTATTTAATTTTGGGGGGTGTAATTTTAAAAAGGTATTTTATTTTTGTACTCCTTTTCTAATAATTCATTGTTAGTAAACAGAAATGCAACCAATTTCTGAATGTTAATCTTGTATCCTGCTACTTTGCCAAATTCTGGCAATCCCACCCATGGGCATATAAATGGACAAAACTTTCACTGAAAAAGATACACGAACTCCTATATTCATTGCAGCACTACTCACAACATCCAAGCCATGGAAACAAACTAAATATCCATTAGATGAATGGATTAAGAAGATGTGGTATATATACACAATAGAATACTATTCAGTCATAAAAAAGAACAAAATAATGCCATTTGCAGCAACATGGATGGAACTAGAGATTTTCATACTAAGTGAAGTAAGTCAGAAAAAGAAAGACAATACAATATAATATCACATATATGCAGAATCTAAAATATGGCACAACTGAACCTATCTACAGAACAGAAACGAATCATGGATATAGAGAAGAGATTGTGGTTGCCAAGGGAGAGGGAGAAGGAGTGGGAGTTTGGAGTTAGTAGATGAAAGCTTTTGCATTTGGAGTAAATAAGCAATGAGGTCCTGCTGTATAGCACAAGGAACTATATCTAATCACTTGTGATGAAACATGATGAAAGCTAATATGAGGAAAAGAATGTATACATATGTGTGCGTATGTGCGTGTGCGTGTGTGTGTGTGTGTGTGTGAATAACTGGGACACTTTGCTGTACAGCAGAAATTGATAGAACATTATAAGTTAACTATTTAAAAAAAGGGTATTGGAAAAATAGTGGCACTTTTTTTTAAGCTAAGAATTAAAAGGATAAAAAAAATAAAGTGAGGCAATTAATGAAGTTTCTCCAAGGAGGAATCAAGTGACCAATTTTCCTTTATTTCACAAGGTTTATAAGGGCCAATTTCTCTAAGTATTAAAGAAAAATACTGCAAATGTTTTATTGATAGCTTGTGACATCTGTCATAGTTCCTGAAACTCTTATCCAGACTCTCACTGGGAACCAACAGCTATCAGATACAAAGCTAACTCCATGACCTTCCAGCACTTTGCCTGTCCCAGCCTGTCACCCTCAGACCTTTAAGAGAGAAACATTCTTTCTTCCTTTGTGACATCACATCCACTAACTAAATGGGGTAGTGTGGGGGATTTACTATAAAATAGATGCTCTCCTGATGGCCTATTCCTGGACATTCCTGAGGACTCCTTGATCATAATCAGGTCATAGATTTAAACACTGATTTACCTGTATTATTAATACAAGTTAAAGATCTAAAGAATAATTATATTCCCAGGCAAATACTATGCTGATTTTCCAATATTATTTGGGCCAAACCTATCAGACTGAACTCTCCAAATATCTATCCTGGCTTGCACCACACCCTCTAAAACCAGAACCAAAGGAAGTACTAAAATCAATGAGAAAAAATCTAACAGAAAAAAAGGCATTAACCCTTATATTATTCTTCATGATACTTCTATCCTCTAAGTTAAAAAAGAAAAAAAAATCCAAGTTTTTAAATTTGTTAAAAATCTCACAAGTATAAATCTAATAATTTCCTACTTCCTTCAGAACCAAAACCCAAGTATTTCTTTATCCTGGTGCATATTTTATAGCTATGAATGTTACCTCTTTATTCACACATAAGAGATTTGCACAAGTCCTCAGTGTTCCGACTTAACTTTATGGGATCATCACAGATCAGCATTGTGCAACTGTTTTCACATTAGTCCAGTATCAAAGTCCTTCTCATCTAAAACTGATTGCCAGAGTTGCCAACTCGGTAGAGGCTCCTGCTAACATGATTTCTTTTAGAGTCTGTCTTAAACAATGGTCCCTGATGTTGCCAAACTTTGCTGCCCATTGAAAATATCCAATATTTACCAGTAAGAAGGCTTATTTCCTATAAAGTCATATTACTTACTGCATTTCCATTTATCATTGTAATAGTTTAAATTCTACTTCTCTTCTTCCATTGGAGAAGTGAAGTTCATGACCCCCTAACTGCTTTTTTTTTCATATCTGATAGACTGATCAAAACATTCCTAATAATTTTATTAGAACATGTCTAAAATTTTAGATTTAATCTTGTTTATAGGTCATATCTTAATAAGGGAACCATAAAATGTCAGGCAGGATACATTATAACAGATATCAACTCATCATTAGAATATGGCTCCTTTCCAGAGGCAAAAGTCAGCCCAGATGACAGAACTGGTTGTGATCCCAGTAGCCTCCTGGACAAATAAAAAGAATAAAGTGGGAGTTCCTGTCGTGGCGCAGTGGTTAACAAATCCGACTAGGAACCATGAGGTTGCAGCTTCGATCCCTGCCCTTGCTCAGTGGGTTAACGATCCGGCACTAACGATCCGGCGCGTGAGCTGTGGTGTAGGTCGCAGATGCGGCTCGGATCCCGCGTTGCTGTGGCTCTGGCGTAGGCTGGCAGCTACAGCTCCAATTCGACCCCTAGCCTGGGAACCTCCATATGCCTCGGGAGTGGCCCAAGAAATGGCAAAAAGACAAAATAAAATAAAAATTAAAATAAAATAAAAAGAATAAAGTTTTTACACATACACTAGTAGTAGAAATACTTTGGAGATCATCTACTTTTTCTGAAAGCCTAAGAGAAAATAAAAGTACTTAAGTAAAAGCCCTGATTTTGATTGGTCAGCGTATTAGGGGCATTTTCATAGCTCTATTTTTTTTTTTTAAGGAGTTGGCTATTTTCAAGACAGAAGCCCATTCAAAGAGAGATATCCAAGCAAGAGGAGATGACTTGTTGATCACTGTGCCAAAAGGCTGTCCCCACAAGGATCCCAAACCTCACAACACTAAAAGAAACCACATCGTTGGAGAAGTTCGAAGAGAATGTTATGAAATGTTATACAATGCCAGTCAACCTCTGGTCCAGAGTAAGAAAAGGGCATTTATTACATGGAAATAACTCCTTCATACTTAGAGTGGCTGCTTATGGCCTTAGATAAAATCTTGAAAATTTTTACATGATATTTATTACCCACATATCTAGGACAAACTGACCACTCCACTCAATCAGTATTAGTGAAGGAACAAATTTCATTGCTGTTGTTGATGAGTTGTACCCCAAATTTAAAATACTACTTGACAAACCCATGAGGGCTTTTTGATCAAAAACAAATCACTGGGTGCTTTCCAATAATGATAGCGAGTTGGGAGTACAAAAGCCTACTGGCTGTTATCCTAAAACTGAACAGGGGAGTTTCCATTATGGCTCAGTGGTTAACAAACCCAACTAGGATCCATGAGGATGCGGATCTGATCCCTGGCCTTGCTCAGTGGGTTAAGGATCTGGCATCTGAGCTGCGATGTAGGTCGCAAATGCGGCTCAGATCTGATGTTGCTATGGCTCTGGCATAGGCTGGCAGCTACAGCTCTGATTCGACCCTAGCCTGGGAATCTCCACATGCATCGGGTACAGCCCGAAAAAGACAAAAAAAAAAAAAGACAAAAACTGGATAGGGATGTGTTCTCTTGTTACACTGATGGCTGCCTTAATGGTAGTGGCTGAGGACATCACCTAGCATCCCTTTTGCCCCATCAATTTCCACTCTCAGAAAGAGTTAATTAAATGAATCCAAGAATGAGATAATCTGGACCTTGATTTTAGAATCCCAATCCTAACTACCTAAAGGAGAATTCAGGATTTTTCTTCTCTGCTCAAGCTCTGCTAACAAACCAGAAAAAGGGTGAAATCTACATGCAATGATTCAAAACTAGCCAAGGGCAACTAAACAGTGCCATTAACTCCTGGCATTAGTTCAGAATAGTCACTTCATATATAACACTGGTTTGGGGAGGTGAAAATATGTGGTTCTAGGAGAAAAACACCATGCTTACAGTCCTCCAAATCTCTCTGGCACTTTTTCTTTCTTTTTAGGGCCACACCTTTTGGCATATGGAAGTTCCCAGATTAGGGTAGAATCAGAGCTGCACGTGCAGGCCTATGTCACAGCCACAGCAATACCAGATCCAAGCTAAATCTGCAACCTACACTGCAGCTTATGGCAAGGCAGGATCCTTAACCCACTGAGCGAGGCCGGGTTTCAAACACACATCCTCAGAGAGACAGTGTTGAGTTCTTAACCTGCTGAGCCACAACAGGAACTCCCTCTCTGGCATTTTTAATATTACTAAAATAATCTGAATGAATGAACTCCAGCAATAAAGTACAGACAGTTCCCAACTTGTATTGGTTTGACTTAATGATTTTTTGACTTTACAATCATGAGATAGTGAGAAAGCCTGTAGAATGCCAAAATAAGCAGAGGACTGTATTTGTATTTTGAGTTTTGATCTTTTTTCAATATTCAATCTGACCCTCTCTTGGAATGCTGGGCCGCGGCAGCCACAGCTTCCAGCCAAACACGTAATCACAAGGGCAAAGGAACTGAAACCTACTAACAAGTCTGTACCCAGATAACCTTCCTGTTTTTCACTCTCAATGAAGTATTCACTAAATTATATAAGATAGTCAACACTTTTTGTGTTAGATGACTTTGCTCAACTATAGGCTAATGTGTGTGTTCCAAGCATGTTTTAGGTAGGCTGGGCTAAGCTAAGATGTTGGGTATGTTAAGTGTATTAAGTGCATTTTGGACATGACAGTTTCAACTCACAAGAAGTTTATCAGGACATAGCCCACTATAAGTCAAGGAAGATCTTTAATTCCTTTTAAGACAAGATTTATATATGAGAATGCTATGGAAGGAAGACTATTTTTTTTAACAGTAGGGGTTATTACAAAGGTACATATATAGCATACCTTAAAATGAAATTGTGAAGAATGAGGTTAAAATAAGGCTTAAAAAGTGAAGAGCATATTTGATAATGTGATATCATTTGCAAACATAGAATATTTAACCCCTAGAAGCTGCTTTAAGGAGAAATGGTTAATGGTCCTCAAAATTCACTTTTACATGGTATTATATTGTTATACCCTCAACTGTAATACCTTTTTAATATTAATATATAAAAGAAAAAATGCTATATGGTACTTTTCCAGAGTACTAAAAGATATATACAGAGTGACACCAAAAAAGAGTTATACAAACTATTATTTATTATGATAATTACACACATGTTCCTATAGGAGTAGCTGTTGTGTTTTTAGTAATTATTTATTAGAAACTAATGTAAGCCATTGAGCAACCAAGGCTTTCCCCAACTGTACCTTTGACTTATTTCCTTGCCTCAAATCTCCTAGACCCAGCACACACTTTGTTTTTGGCCATACTTGCAGCATGTGGAGATTCTGGGGCCAGGGTTCAAACCCAAGCCACAGTAGAGACAATACCAGATCCTTAATCTGCTAGACCACCAGGGAACTCCCCAGCACACACTTTGCACTGTCATTCAAATAATTTAAATTTTCTATTCTTGACTTTTTTTAATTAAGGAAAAATTTAATTGAGGTATAGTCAACATAAAACATATTAATTTCGGGTATACAAAATAATCTAATCCTACAAAATGATCACTATAATAAATCTGGTTAACATTTGTCACCATATACAGTTGCAAATTTTTTTCTTGTGATAAGAGCTTTTAAGACCTACTCTCAGCAGTTTTCAAATACGCAATATGGTATTATTAACTATAGTAGCCATGGTATATATTGCATCCCCATGATTTATTCATTTTTGTAACTGGAAGTTTGTACCTTTTGACCTACTTCACCCGTTTCATCTACCCCTCTCTCTCTCTCTGTCTTTGGCAAGCATCAATCAGTTGTCTTTATTTATGGGCTTACTTTTTTCCTTGAATTTTCATTTTTCTGTATTTGTTTCCTTGTCTTTGACTCTTCAGAGTTTTAATGAGACATTTCCTTTGAGACATTTTGGGCTTTTACATGTGGCTGCCCATTTCTTTCTTCAGATGTGGGGAAATTTTCAGCCATTATCTTTTTGAATAAGTTATCTAGTCCTTTCTCTTACTTCTTCTTCTAGGATTTCTATCATGTGTACATTGTTCATTCTGTTTGTGTCCAATAAGTATCTTGCTTTCTTCATTCTTTTCCATTCTGCTTTTTTCTCCTTTGACTGAGTAATTGTCAATGATCTATATTTGAGTTGACTGACCCTTTCTTCTGCTTGATCTAGTCTGATGACATTCTGGATTTAATTGGTGTCAAGGGGCTGTATTCAAATCTGGAGATGTGAGAAACAGAGGGCAACAGGCTGTGTCTTCTTATGTCATTTGGTGGATGAGTGGGAGATATCAGGCTTTATGAATGATACAGCTATGTTTAATGTAGGGTTTCCACTCCCTGCCCTAGCGTTGAACTAAGGTTGGGTCAAATTGTTGGGATTTTGCTGTTGCCTCTGAAAGCAGATCAGTTAGATACCTAGATCTTGAATAAAGGTCAGGCTGGCCTTCCAGAGCTTTTCTTTTTTTCTTTCTTTTTTTTTTTTTTGGTCTTATTTTGTCTTTTTTGCTATTTCTTTGGGCCGCTCCCGCGGCACATGGAGGTTCCCAGGCTAGGGGTCGAATCTGAGCTGTAGCCGCTGGCCTACGCCAGAGCCACAGCAACTTGGGATCTGAGCCGCGTCTGCAACCTACACCACAGCTCACGGCAACGCCAGATCCTTAACCCACTGAGCGAGGCCAGGGACGGAACCCACAACCTCATGGTTCCTAGTTGGGTTCATTAACCACTGAGCCACGACAGGAACTCCCCAGGGCTTTTCTATTGCCATTGTAGGTAGATTGGACCCTACAAGTACACTGATTGTGGAGTGTGTTTTGGGTTGGTCTACCAGTCTTTGAAGTTGCCACTTGCATGAATCAGTATACATGTGTCTTGGCCCAAGAGCAGGTACTAAACCACCTCACCGATTCTCTATTGAGCTTTTCTATTCCCTGTCATTTGGCCAGAGAGAGCAAACTATTATTAGGGGTGGTGTTTGTTTACCTTGCTGGTGGTTCTGTGTTAAAGACCTCTCCAGCACCCAATTTGGGATATATATGAGCAATTAAAAGAAAACCAAGGGAAATCATCTTTGTGCAATCCTCAAGTCTAGTGGTCTCTAGCCAGTCTGTCTTTTGCTTTCAGGGGTATTTTTGTTGTTGTTGTTTTCTACTTAAATTATATCCAGAGTATTTAGCGTATTTAGAGAAAATAACTGGGGAAAACTGAAGACTCAATTTTGTTGAGTATACGCTTTGTTGCAAAAACAAAATCTGCCACAGTTGTTGAATAATGTTCTACATTAAAATGTAATCAAATGTAAATACCTTTTGAGTAACACTCCAAGGAACAATAAAAATCAAGCTGACCATTATTTACTACATAAAGAATTAAGCTAGGCATTATAGGAGATAGTAACATTTGTGAAAGACACAGATAATGTGCTTGAGTACTTTTAATCTGACAAGTCCAGTGAGGAGAATAATGTAAGGAATATAAAACTATATAAACATTCTGCTCTATGAGGTAATGGTAAGTACCATAAAACAGATTTTAAAATAACAGGACTCGGAGTTCCTACTGTGGCTCAGCAGAAACGAATCTGACTAGCATCCATGAAGACGCAGGTTTGATCCCTGGCCTTGCTCAGTGGGTTAAGGATCCAGCATTGCCGTGAGCTGTGTAGGTCACAGACACGACTTGGATTCTGCATTGCTGTGGCTGTGGCATAGGCCAGCGGCTACAGCTCCGATTGGACCCCTAGCCTGGGAAGCTCCCTATGCTGCAGATGCAGCCCTAAAAAGACAAAAAAATAAAAATTAAAAATTAAAAAAATAAAAAATAAATAAAAAAGATCATTGTAAAACATAAGGATGATCAATGAATAAAAAAATTTAAATAAACAAATAAAATAAAATAACAGGACTGTGTTGTTGTTAATATGTCTCTTAGGCAACTGAGTAATTTATGACTTGAGGTTGAAAAAAACAGATATTATTACTTATACCAATTTAACATATATAAATTAGGACAACTGCAGCAATCTAAGACATGGTTATATTACCCTTAAGATCTTTTTAAAACAATTGTGGAAATGTTCACACATAAGCATATATTTAGAGAATAGTATCAATTAATTCTCAATTGCCCATTATCCAGGTTCAATAACTCTAAATCTGTGGCCAGTTTTCATTTTTCTTTACACCCACAAAGCCCCTCTCCCTTATTAATTTTAAGAATAAATTCTGTGCAGTTTCTACAGTTATCCATTGAACAAAACACTAATCACTTTTATTGTATGTCTCTCTCTTTCTCCCTATCCAGGCCTTTGCTAACCACCCCCATCCATGTTTTGTATTTTGTTTTACTTATAGGGCTGATGCTCTAATGGTTCATCTCTGCCAGAAGACAAATACTTAATGATTAGCCCTGCACACTAACCATCTCAGAATAAGAAGCCAGACCATCTGCGATTCCTAGCCCTGCCTGCCTTCTTTTCTGGACCATTTCCATAATGGTAGCTTCAAAAATGACTGTGATTAAAGCCCTATTTTACATGAGGATCATACCCCTGCTACATTGGCTTGGGGTGTTTCCACCTTTTTCAGGACACATTTGGGCTGTGCAACCCCACTATCAAAGTCCCCCAGAAGTGGTGATTCCCTTGAGGGTAACTGGCACTGGCAGAAGCATGCAGCCACCAGGCTGGCTCTCTTACAGTCTTCATTTGGGGGGCCAGAGACATGTTTTCCACATGCAGGTCAAGAAGCATTTGCTGCCCAGACACCTCCCAGTGTTTACCTACACAGACCAGGGTGCTCTCCTGGAAGACAAGCCTTTTGTCCAAAATGACTGCTATTACCACGGTTATGTGGAAGGTGACCCAGAATCCCTTGTTGCCCTCAGTACCTGTTTTGGTGGCTTTCGAGGATTGTTACAGATAAATTATGTTGTTTATGAAATTAAGCCCATGATTTTTTCTACTGAATTTGAACATCTGTTATATAAAGTGGACAGTGAGGAGACTCAATTCCCAACCATGAAATCTGGCTTTATGCAAGAGGAGATTGTACACCAATTTGAGTTTCAAGAGACTGGTAATTTTACTCTGAAACAAAGTCATATTAAGGGCTGGTGGATCCATAGTATCATTGTTGAAGTTGGAGCAGTGGTGGACAATACTCTATATAATCATTTTAAACAGAATATCTCAAGGTTACAGGAGGATCTATTTCTTATTGTAAATATAGTGGATTCCATTTATCAGGAACTGGGTGTTAAGGTGTTATTGTTTGGTATGGAGATCTGGAATAAAAGAAACCATGTTGAACTGGGATCTGAAACTAGAACTCTGACAGATTTTTGCATCTGGAAGACTGGTAACATTGATGCCCGCATGGCACATGATACTATACATCTTTTTATAAATAAGACAATAAGAGGAATAACTGGTTTAGGCTATGTTAAAGGAATGTGTAAACCAAAGTACAGTTGTGCAATTGTTACTTTTGCAGACAGAACCGTGCCCATTATTGGAATTGCAATGGCTCATCATTTAGGTCATAATTTGGGTATGCATCATGACAGTGAATACTGTATGTGTTCAGTAGGTTATTACAGATGTATAATGCATTATGATAACCCACAAATAGTCCAATTTAGCAATTGCAGTTTTTCTCAATTTTGGGACTATTCTGTACATGAGGCACAATGTTTGCGGTACACTGTATACCAAAAGGATATATTTTCAAGGAAACGCTGTGGAAATGGTATTGTTGAAGAAGGCGAACAGTGTGACTGTGGATCTTTTCAGAATTGTTCAAAAGATGCCTGTTGTCTGACAAACTGCACCCTGAGTTTTGGGTCTGCTTGTGCTTTTGGGCTTTGTTGCAAGGACTGCCAGTTCTTACCATCAGGAGAAAAGTGTAGAAAGGAGATCAATGCATGTGATCTTCCCGAATGGTGCAATGGGACATCCCATATGTGCCCAGATGATGTATATGTAGAGGATGGAATTCCCTGTAATAACAGTGCCTACTGCTATGAAAAGAGATGTAATGACCGCAATACACAGTGCAGGCAGATTTTTGGCCAACAGGCAAAAAATGCACAAAACATTTGCTACAAACAAGTAAATACTCAAGGTGATCGTTTTGGTAACTGTGGAGTTGAAGGCTCTTCATATCTAAAATGCAATATGTCAAATATCCTGTGTGGGAGAATTCAGTGCGATAACGTGACAGAAATTCCCCTTCTGAGAGAGCATTCTACTGTGCATGGGACTCGCTTCAAGGACGTCACCTGCTGGGGTACAGACTACCATATTGGGATGACCATACCTGATATTGGTGAAGTGAAAGATGGTACTGAGTGTGGCCAAGAACATGTCTGCATCCAAAGGAAGTGTGTCCATCTCTCTCTCTTGGACAGTAATTGTTCACCTACGTTCTGTAACATGAGGGGGATCTGTAACAATAAACATCATTGCCATTGCAACTATAAGTGGGACCCTCCCAACTGCCTAATAAGAGGCGATGGCGGTAGTGTTGACAGCGGCCCACCCCCTAGAAGAACGAGGATAAAGAAGATTTACCTCTTAATACCATTTCTTATTTTGCTGTTACTTCTACTATGCTGTCTTCTTTTGCTTTGTATGAGGAAAAAACCTAAAGGACAAAAGCAAAAAAGTCAGCCTCAACCTGAAAAATCCAAAGCAAAAAACTGAGACTCAACATGGGAAACAAAAACAATTAGTAACAAAAAATATATCTGAATAGATATGCATTAAAAAATGTAACTCCTACAATGTCTTTACTTCTTTATTTTAAACAACTAGAAATTTTATTTTTCTTGAAATTTATTTCTTCATATTTTCTAGGAAAAAAAATGGCATATGGGTGGTTGTACCAGCTTTTAAGTTACTGCTTTTCAGCTCCAAAATCCCTTGCCATTTTGTACCCTGCATTATAGGAACCACATTTCTGCTGCATTAGCCCTCTTTCTACAGGGATCTTCAGAAGGATGAAGGAGAGGGAATTTGGAAATCTGGGAGATCCATTTGTTTCCTGTATGTCAGTATTACTTCAATAACAGATTTTATACTAGCAATTATAGTTAGTTTCAATATCCTTTGACCTCATTGTCAGTCTAAGAGATACCAGCATAGCTATCTGGATCTTTGATCTCTCTCCATGTCTCAAACCCTCTGCACCAGTTTAGCAATACCTACTGTGAGAGTTTTGAGTCTCATTTTTGAGACCATGGTACTAGCCCTACAGTTCTATAGATTCAAGTAACCCAACCTTTTCCCTTTGCTTTTCAGTTCCATGAATGAAATCACCTTCTTGTAATTAGTATTTTCTGGTTACTAACCGGTTACTAGTACAATGCCTCCCTTAACTTGCTGTGTTCTTTAGTAGCTATTTACTCAATTCTTTTATATTTAATTCTATTCTCCTAAAATCATTGTTTTTTTATAACTTAATTCTGACTGTTACAGAATTGGTATAATGAAAAAAGTAGGGATGCAGAAACATCAAATTTTTGTTTACTTGAGATTTTTTTTTTTGGCTTTTGTCTTTTTAGGGCCACACCCATGGCATACAGAGGTTCCCAGGCTAGGAGTCGAATCAGAGCTATAGCTGCCGGCCACAGCTGCAGCCACAGCAACAGCAACACTAGATCCGAGCCGCATATGTGACCCACACCACAGCTCACAGCAACGCTGGATCCTCAACCCACTGAGCGAGGCCAAGGATCAAACCCGAAACCTCTTGGTTCTTAGATTCATCTCCACTGTGCCATGATGGGAACTCCCCAAGTTTTTCTTTATCATTGACCTTAACCACCTTAGGAAAATTATTGAAATTTACTGCAAATTTCCAACAAACTAAGAAAATACAGAGTGATAATAACAGTTGTCTCTAAATTTCTGGGTTTCTTTGGTTATAAAATGAGATTTAAAAAAAGATACGTTCAATTTTAGGTAGGTCTTGGTAGACAGGCATTTTTCTGAAAACAACAGCTATACAATGCTAAATACATTTCTTAAAATTGTATTTTAAAAATCTCAGAGAACTGTGGAGGCAATGAAGATTAAAAGACTTAAAGTTTACAAGGAAGGGAAAATAATTTGAATTGTCAGTACTTTCCCCTCCCTGGAATAAAAATGTTTATTCCCTTAACATGATGATTCTGAATATAAATTAATGATCAAGCTTGGCCTGCCCAGTTAGATTTATTTCTTTATAGAAGAAAGAGAAACCTGAAAAATTCTTAGTGTGTAGAACAGGCTAGATTGATAAATTAGGCACTTAAGCTCATCATATTCAAAAATCAGTTTTTCCCACTCCACTTTTTCTGAATTTCAGTACATTTGCTGGAAAATAGGTTGAAGTCTTTTTGTGTGTGTGTCTTTTTTTAAGGCTGCACCCACAGCATATGGAAGTTGCCAGGTTAGGGGTCAAATCAGAGCTGCAGCTGCTGGCCTATGGCACAGCCACAGCCACACCAGATCCGAGCCATGTCTGAGCTACACCGTAGCTCGTGCAACACAGGATCCTTAAACCTGTGTCCTCAAGGATACTAGTCAGGTTTGTTACCCATGGGCCACAACAGGAACTCCAAGGTTGAAGTCTTTAAAGATAGAGATACCTACAATCTACTGTAGTTAGGAAGCAAATAGCTAGTAGAAGGGAGTTTGCCTCAAGGACACATGATGGCTTCCCTTTAAAATACTGGCCTGATTTTGATAAAGTTGGAATACAGGCTAGAGAATTTAGTTTTGAAGATCTGACTATCAGAACATAGTCACACATTGCTTTCAAAGCTGGGAAAATAGAGTCATATGGGCTCCCAGTAGAAAGTCCAGTAAAGCATAAGTGACTTATTAAAACAACACTATTTCTGACTGAACTTAATTCCTTAATGTATTAAAGTTATTAGTCACTCAGCCAGTCTTCCAAAAAGAGGAAAGAACTACTACGGTTCCTTATATAGAACATCTAGAATATAATAAAACACTATCACACATATCAAAAAGACAAAATTATGGCCAATAATAAAGGGAAAACAACAACAATAAAGATAGTAAAAGAGAAGATAGAAGTCAGGTAAAAGAGGATCCAAAAGAATGGAAAAGATGACAATGAACAACAACAACAAAAATCCATATGACTAATATGTTACAGTTGCTGGAAGAAAAATGAACAGACCATGTGAAAGAAGGCAGATTCACTGCACCAGAAAATTGGCATTTATGCAAACTTGTCAAATACATATTCTAGAGCAGAATAATAAAATACCTAAATTCAAAAAATCAGTGAACAGTTTGAATTACAGTTCATTGTATAATTAACTAAATTAACTATAAGTAAAGTTAGTAAAAAAAAAAACTCAATGACTGACACACATAGGGAAAAAACATTAAAATAGAGAAGTGATATGTGAACCATAATAAATCTGAAATCATTAAGAGAGTACCATTTGAGAAGATAATTGAAGTAATGTAAAACAAATGGCTGAGAATTTCCCCAAAGTATCCCACTGCTTCAAGAAAATCAATGAATTTCAAGGAGAGTAAACACACAGAAATACACACTTAACCATATCATAGTAAAACTGTTGAGGAGAAACCAGAGACACTGAGGAATCTTTAGAGTAGCCAGAGATAAGGTATCCATATCTTAAAAGAAATGATAATAAAAATATATAGTTGACCTCAATAAAATGAGTGAATGCATAAGACATTGAAATCACATATTTACTCAATAAATTGCAGTTGCCAAACTAGAATTTTTTAGTTTGTGAAAATAGCATACAATAATGAAGAAGAAGAGGGGGACAGGATTAAGATGGCAGAATAGAAGGACTGGAGCTCAACTTCTCGCCTAAAAACAACAAAATTCACAACTAAAGGCTGAGCACTCTTCACCCAAATGGACTGGAAACCTTAAAAAAGATATCCTACTCCAAAAGAAAAAGAGGAGGACACATCAAGAGGTAGGAGGGGCGATTTCACGATATAAACAACCCCATACCTCCTGGGTGGGAAGCTCCACAGACTGGAAACTAACTGGTTCACAGAGACTCACCTACAGGAGTGAGAGCTCTGAGCCACACATCAAACTCTCACGTGTGGGGATCTGGCATGGGGAGAAAGAGCCCCAGAGCATCTGGAATTGAAGGCCAGTGGGGCTTGTGTGCAGGAACTTCACGGGACTGGGGAAAACAGAGACCACATTCTTAAAAGGCACACACAGACTTTCACGTGCACTGGGGCCCAGGGTAAAGCAAAGACTCCATGGGAATCTGGGTCAAACCTGACTGCAGTTCTTGGAAGACATCCTGGGAAAATAGGGGTGAACGTGGCTTGTTGTGAGGGAAGGACATTGAAACCAAAGCTCTCGGGAATATCCAGCAGCCTTGCCTTTCTCTGGAGGTGGCCACTTTGGCAAAATCTGGTCCCACCCGTCAGTCAGCTGCTGAGAAGCCCCAGAGCAAACAACAATCCAAGTGGGATAACAGCCCTGTCCCTCAGTAAACAGGCTAGTAAAGACCCCTCAGGCACACAGCTGCCTCTAATCCCATCCAGAGACTAAGCCCCACCCAACAGAGGGATTAGAATCAGCTCCACCTACCAGGGGGCAGGCATCAGTCCCTCCCATCAGGAAGCCTACAGCAAGCCCCCCATACTGAGTTCAGCCACAGGGGGGCAGACATCAGAAGTAAGAGAGGCTACAACTCTATTATCTGTAAGAAGGTCACCACACCAAAAACCTATCAAAATGAACAGACAAAGAACTATAACTCAGATGATGGAGAAAGGAAAAAACCCAGAAAAACAGCTAAACAAGGAGGAGCTTCTTGGCCTCCAGGAAAAAGACTTTATGATGCTGAAGGTGATGCAAGACATTGGAAATAAACTGGAGGCAAAGATGGATACCTTACAGGAAACACTGACCAAAGAGATACAAGATATCAAACTGAAACAAGAAGAGATATGAAATACAAAAACTGAAATAAAAAATTCGCTAGAGGCAGCTAACAGCAGAATACAGGAGGCAGCAGAACAAATAAGTGAGATGGACAGATTAGTGGAAATTATGGATGCAGAACAGAAAAGAGAAAAAAAGACTGAAAAGAAATGAAGAGAGTCTCAGAGAACTCTGGGACAACATTAAATGCACCAACATCCACATTATAGGGGTGCCAGAAGGAGAAGAGAGAGAGGAGGAGACAGAAAAATATTCCAAGAGATAATAGCTAAAAAATTCCCTAACATGGGGAAGGAATCACTCACTCAAATCCAGGAAGCACAATGAGTTCAATATAAAACAAACCCAAGGAGGAACACCCCGAGACACATATTAATCAAACTGACCAAAATTAAAGACAAAGAGAAAAATCTTGAAAGCAGCTAGGGAAAAGAAATAAATCATACAAGGGAACCCCAATAAGGTTATCAGCAGATTTTTCAGCAGAAACTCTGCAGGCCAGAAGGGAGTGGCATGATACACTTATCGTGATGAAAGGAAAAATCCTCCAACCAAGATTACTCTACCCA
Organism: Phacochoerus africanus; assembly: GCF_016906955.1. Lineage (NCBI taxonomy): Eukaryota > Metazoa > Chordata > Mammalia > Artiodactyla > Suidae > Phacochoerus > Phacochoerus africanus. The sequence continues at coordinate 15,430,481 of NC_062558.1, read as the reverse complement.
ACAAGGCTCTCATTCAGATTTGAAGGAGAAAACCATCACAGATAAGCAAAAGCTGAGAGAATTCAGCAACACTAAACCAGCCTTACAACAAATACTAAAGGAACTTCTATAGGCAGAAAAGAACAAGAGAAGGAAAGAAAAAAGAGCAACAAAAACAAATCCAAAGTAATTAATAAAACGGCAATAAGAACATACATATCAATAATTACCTTAAATGTTAATGGACTAAACACCCCAACCAAAAGACAGAGACTGGCTGAATGGATACAAAAACAAGACCCATATATATGCTGTCTTCAAGAGACCCACTTCACTTCTAGGGACACATACAAATTGAAAGTGAGAGGATGGAAGAAAATATTTCACGCAAACGGGGATCAAAAGAAAGCTGAAATAGCAATACACATATCAGACAAAATAGACTTTAAAATGAAGAATATTTTCAGGGACAAAGAAGGACATTACATAATGATCAAAGGATCAATCCAAGAAGAAGATATAACAATTTTAAATATCTATGCACCCAACATAGGTTCACCACAATATATAAGGCAACTGCTAACAACCTTGAAAGGAGAAACCAACAATAACACAATCATAGTGGGGGACTTTAACACCCCACTTATAGCAATGGACAGATCAACTAGACAGAAAATCAACAAGGAAACACAGGCCCTGAATGAAGCATTAAACCAGGTGGACTAAATAGATATTTATAGGACATTTCATCCAAAAGCAACAGAATACACATTCTTCTCAAGTGCACATGGAACATTCTCTAAGATGGATCACATCCTGGGCTACAAGTCCAACCTCAGTAACTTTAAGAAAATTGAAATCATATCAAGCATCTTTTCTGACCACAATGCTATACGACTGGAAATCAACAACAAGAAAAAAACTGTAAAAAACACAAACACGTGGAGACTCAACAACATGCTGCGAAACAACCAATGGCTCACTGAAGAAATCAAAGAGGAAATTAAAAAAATACCTAGAAGCAAATGACAATGAAGATACAACACTCCAAAACCTATGGGATGCAGCAAAAGCTGTTCTAAGAGCAAAGTTTATAGCAAGACAAGCCCACCTCAGGAAACAAGAAAAAGCCCAAATAAACAAGCTAACTTTACATCTAAAGCAGCTCAAGAGAGAAGAACAGACAAGACCTAATGATAGTAGAAGGAAGGAAATCATAAAGATCAGAGCAGAAATCAATGAAATAGAAACAAAGAAAACCACAAAAAAGATCAATGAAATGAAAAGCTGGTTCTTTGAAAAGACTGACAAAATTGATAAACCCCTAGCCAGACTTATCAAGCAAAAAAGAGAGAGGACTCAAATCAATAAAATTATAAATGAAAAAGGAGAAGTAACAATGGACACCACAGAAATACAAAGGATCATAAGAGATGACTATATGCAACTATATGCCAATAAAATGGAAATCCTAGAAGAAATGGACAAATTCTTAGAAAAGTACACTCTTCCAAGACCAAACCAAGATGAAATAGAAAAGATGAATGGACCAATCATAAGAACTGAAATTGAAACTGTGATTAAAAAACTTCCAACGAACAAAAGTCCAGGACCAGATGGCTTCACAGGCAAACTCTATCCAACATCTAGAGAAGAGCTCACACCTCTCCTTCGGAAACTATTTCAAAAAATTGCAGAGGAAGGGATACTCCCAAACTCATTCTATGAGGCCACCATCACCCTGGTACCAAAACCAGACAAAGACACTACAAAAAAGAAAGCTACAGGCCAATTTCACTGATGAACATTGATGCAAAAATCCTCAACAAAATCCTAGCAAACCACATCCAACAATACATTAAAAGGATTGTACATCATCATCAAGTGGGATTTATCCCAGGGATGCAAGGGTTCTTCGATATCCGCAAATCCATCAGTGTGATACACCACATTAACAAACTGAAGAATAAAAACCATAAGACCCTCTCAATAGATGCGGGAAAAGCCTTTGGCAAAATCCAACACCCATTTCTGATAAAAAACCCTTCAGAAAGGGGGTATAATGGGAACCTACCTCAACATGATAAAGGCCATATGTGACAAAAGCACAGCAAACATCATTCTCAATGGTGAAAAGCTGAAAGAATTCCTACTGAGATCAGGAACAAGACAAGGATGTCCACTCTTGCCACTACTCTTCAATTCAACATAGTTCTGGAAGTCCTAGCCACAGCAATCAGAGAAGTAAAAGAAATAAAAGGAATCCAAATTGTAAAGGAAGAAGTAAAACTATCCCTATTTGCAGATGACATGATACTATACCTAAAGAATCCTAAAGACTCTACCAGAAAACTGTTAGAGCTCATCCACGAATTTGGCAAAGTCGCAGGATACAAAATCAATCAATACACAGAAATCAATGGCATATCTATACACTAACAATGAAAGAGCAGAAAGAGAAATTAGGGAAGCAATCCCATCTACCATCACATCCAAAAGAATAAAATACTTAGGAGAAAACCTACCTAAAGAGACAAAAGACCTGTCCTCCAAAAACCATAAGACACTGATGAAAGAAATCAAAGATGACACAGATAGATGGAAAGAAATACCATGCTCTTGGATTGGAACAGTCAATATTATCAAAATGACTATACTACCCAAGGCAATCTACAGATTCAATGCAGTCCCTATCAAATTACCAAGGACATTTTTCACAGAACTCAAATAAAATATTTTTAAGTTTTTTTGGAAGCACAAAAGACCCAGAATAGCCAAAGACATCCTGAAAAAGAAAAATGGAGCTGGAGGAATCAGGCTCCTGGACTTCAGACTATACTACAAAGCAACAGTCATCAAAACCGTATGGTACTGGCACAAAGACAGAAATATAGATCAGTGGAACAGGATAGAAAGCCCAGAATTAAACCCATGCACCTACAGTCAACTAATCTATGACAAAGGAGGCAAGAATATACAAATGGAGAATGGACAGCTTGTTCAATAAGTGGTGCTGGGGAAGCTGGACATCCACATGGAAAAGAATAAAATTAGAACACTGCCTAACACCATACACAAAAATAAACTCCAAATGGATTAAAGACCTAGATATAAGACTGGACACTATCAAACTCCTAGAGGAAAACATAGGCCAAACACTCTCTGACATAAACAACAGCAACATCTCAGATCCACCTATCAGAGTATTGACAATAAAAAGAAAAATAAACAAATGGGACCTACTCAAACTTCAAAGTTTCTGCACAGCAAAGGAAACCCTAAACAACACAAAAAGACAATCTACACAATGGGAGAAAATCTTTGCAAATGAATCGACTGACAAGGGATTAATCTCCAAAATTTATAAACAACTTCGGCAGCTCCATACCAAAAAAACAAACAACCCCATCCAAAAATGGGCAGAAGATCTAAACAGACAGTTCTCCAAAGAAGACATACAGATGGCCAAGAAACACATGAAAGGATGTTCAACATCACTCATTATTAGAGAGATGAAAATCAAAACCACTCTGAGGTACCACCTTACACAAGCCAGAATGGCCATCATCCAAAAGTCTACAAACAGTAAGTGCTGGAGAGGGTGTGGAGAAATAGGAACCCTAGTAGACTGTTGATGGGATCGTAAATTGGTGCAACCACTGTGGAAAGCAGTATGGAGATGCCTCAGAAAACTAAACATAGAACTACCATTTGATCCAACAATCCCACTCCTGGGCATCTATCCAGAGAAAACCACGACTCGCAAAGACACATGTACTCCAATGTTCACTGCAGCACTATTTACAATAGCCAAGACATGGAAACAACCTAAATGTCCATCGACAGAGGAGTGGATCCAGAAGATGTGGAACATATACTCAGTGGAATATTACTCAGCCATCAAAAAGAACGAAATACCAGCATTTTTTGCAACATGGATGGACCCAGAAACTACCATGCTAAGTGAAGTCAGCCATACAATGAGACACCAACATCAAATGCTTTCACTGACGTGTGGAGTCTGAAAAAAGGACAGACTGAACTTCTTTGCAGAACAGAGACTGACTCACAGACATTAAAAACTTATGGTCTCTGGAGGAGACAGTTTGGGGGGTGGGGGGATGTGCCTGGGCTGTGGGATGGAAATCCTGTGAAATTAGATTGTTATGATCATTATACAACTACAGATGTGATAAATTCATTTGAGTAATAAAAAAAAAATAATGAAAAAGAACAAAACTTACCTTTGCAAACAAATGGCTGCCAGCAGGTCAGCACTCAAAGAAATACCAACATTTTTTTTTTTCAGTCAGGAGAAAACATTTTGCTAGAAAAAAGAATGTGCAGGTGGGTATGAAGTACACAAGAAACAGTAAATATGTGGGTAAAATCATTTCAATTAATGAAAAATAATATTAATATGCACTGTAAATGCATGTAGAACAAAATGCAAATACATTCATCACAAAAACTTGGAGGTATGCAAATAGGCGTAAAAGATCTGACCCTTTAGCAGTATTGGGAAGAGGTAAAGTAATGATAATGGATTTTATTATATAATGTTGCTGTGTATATTGCAATCTCTAATGTAATCATTGAAATAATAATGTTATTATACATACAAAATTTATTGAAGATACAAAAGGAATTATAAATGATATTTGTTTCTACAAATACAGGCAAATGAGGAGAAAACAAGCATAATGCAGACATATGAAAATTTTTTAAAATTCTGGTAGCTATAAGATCTACCTAAAATGAGAGTTCCCATCGTGGCACAGTGGTTAACAAGTCCGACTAGGAACCATGAGGTTGCGGGTTCGGTCCCTGCCCTTGCTCAGTGGGTTAACGATCCGGCATTGCCGTGAGCTGTGGTGTAGGTTGCAGATGCGGCTCGTATCCAGCGTTGCTTTGGCTCTGGCGTAGGCTGGTGGCTGCAGCTCCGATTCTACCCCTAGCCTGGGAACCTCCATGTGCTGCGGGAGCTGCCGAAGAAATAGCAAAAGAGACAAAAAATAAATAAATAAAAAAAAGATCTACGTAAAATGGATTACACTGATGAAGTAGAAGACTGACACATTTCAGGGTGAATAAAGTACAAAATCTAGCATTACGCAGTTGTTCATTAGAAACAATCTAAAAGTAAAGACAAAGAGTGTAAAAACTTTTTTTCATAAATATATTAACCAAATTAAGTTAGTGTAATCATTTTAATATCTGATGACAAAGACTTTAAGGCACAAAAGAAGAATATTTTGTAATCATAAAAGGCAAATCATTAAGTAGATATGATAATCTTAAATATGTATGTACCCACTAATATAATTTCTAATAAAGAGGGAAAAATACAGAAACAGAAAAATCTATAATCACAATGAGGGGCACTTTTAGCCCACTTCTCTCAATACTAACAGAAAGAGTAGATAATAAATCTTGTAGGATAAGGAGATTTTCAATACATAATTAACAAACTTAGTATAATAGATATATAAAGAGAAGGAATAAACCCAAAAGTGGCTAAATTCACTCTGGTTCATCTGCATATAGACTATTAGCAAGGTCTACCTTATTATGGGGCCGAAGAGAAAGCCCCAACAAATTTCACATGGTTTTAATTAAGAAAAGTGTTTTCTCTAAACCTTCCAAAATTAAGCTAGAAGGTAACAGCATTAAAGATAACTAGAAAAACTCCATTGCCTTGATAAAGTCTCGACTGATTCTACATCTGACACCAACTAAGATTCTGTACCCAACTTCAGTGTGTGTGTCTGTGTTCCCCACAACACCAAGCAATTCTTCTACACTAGCTGGGTGATATATGATTCAACTCAATTTTAATACTACCTGGAGATAGCACCAGATTCCAGAGGTTAAGGGCTCAGTCCTAAAGGACAGCTCCCTCCTCCCTCAGATACCAATCACAAGTCCAGGCTGTCTACTGATATACTTCTGACCCACAAGTTATTGATTGGCAGTCCCAATTACCCCTCTCTGCGGGCTCAATTAATTGGTCAGAATGACTCATAGAACTCAGATTAACATTTAACTTACTAAATTACCAGCTTATTATAAAAGGCAATAACTCAAGAACAATGAGACGAAAGAAATGCACAAGGCAAGATATGTGGTAAGGCTGTGCGTGGAGTTTCCATGCCTTCTCCATGTGCTCCTCTCCTTGCATTTCAACATGTTCACCAATCTAGAAGCTCTTCAAACTTCACCACTTTGGAGTTGTATGGAGGCTTCACTATTTAGACATAATTCATTAAATTTTTGCCATTGGTGACTGAACTCAATCTGCAGTCCCTCTTCCCTCCACAGAGGTAGAGGGCAATGGAGATGAAATTTTTCTATGCTAAAGAAAATCATGGACTTGGAGAAAAGACTTGTGGCTGCCTGATGGGAGGGGGAGGGAGTGGGAGGAATGGGGAGCTTGGGCTTATCAGACACAACTTAGCATAGATTTACAAGGAGGTCCTGCTGAATAGCATTGAGAACTTTGTCTAGATACTCATGTTGCAACAGAACAAAGGGTGGGAAAAAAATGTAATTGTAATGTATACACGTAAGGAAAACTTGATCCCCTTGCAGTACAGTGGGAAAATAAAATAAAATAAATTAATTCAGTAAAAAAATAAATAAATTTTGTCAATTACTTAAAAAAAAATTTCTATGCTCTAATCACATGGTTTACTTCACTGGCAGCCAGCATTCTTCCCTAGGTGGTATTGCCTACAATCTGCTGTCTACAAGAGACTCACCTTAGGGCAAAGGACACACATAGATTCGAAGTGAGGGGATGGGAAAAGATATTTCATCCCAATGGACAAGACAGGAAAGCAGAAGATGCAATACTCATATCAGACAAAATAGACTTTAAAAGGAAGGACATAAAGAAAGACAAAGAAGGACACTTTTTTTTAGTTTAACTTTACTTATATTTCATTTTTTAATGTATTTTTTATTGTTATTTCCCCCAACACACATTTTCTTCCCACTGTACAGCATGGGGATCCAGTTACACATACATATATACATAATTTTTTCTCCATTGTTGTGCTGCATTGTAAGTATCTAGACATAGTTTTCATTGCTACACAGCAGGATCTCATTGTAAATGCATTCCAAAGGCAACAGTCTGCATCTATTAACCCCAGACTCCCAGTCCATCCCACTCCCTCCCCCTCCCCCTAGGCAACCACAAGTCTGTTCTCCAAGTCCATGAGTTATTTTCCATGGAAAGGTTCATTCGTGCCATATATTAGCTTCCAGATATAAGTGATATCATATGGTATCTCTCTTTCTCTTTCTGACTTACTTCACTCAGTATGAGAGTCTCTAGTTCCATCCACGTTGCTGCAAATGGCATTATGCCATTCTTTTTTATGGCTGAGTAGTATTCCATTGTGTATATATCCAACATCTTCCTAATCCAATCGTCTGTTGATGGACATTTGGGTTGTTTCCATGTCTTGGCTATTGTGAATAGTGTTGCAGTGAACATGTGGGTGCATGTGTCTTTTTTAAGGAAAGTTTTGTCCGGATATATGCCCAAGAGTGGGATTGCTAGGTCATATGGTAGTTCTATGTATAGATTTCTAAGGTACCTCCATACTGTTTTCCATAGTGGTTGTAGCAATTTACATTCCCACCAACAGTCCAGGAGGGTTCCCTTTCTCCACACCCTCTCCAGAATTTGTTAGTTGTGGACTTATTATTAATGATGGCCATTCTGACAGGTAAGAGGTGGTATCTCATGGTAGTTTTGAATGGCATTTCTCTAATAATCAGGGATGTTGAGCATTTTTTTCATGTTTGTTAGCCATCTGTATATCTTTTTTTGGAGAAATGTCTTTTGCTTATTTTTTCCATTGGGTTGTTGGCTTCTTTGCTTTGCTGTTGAGTTGTATAAGTTGCTTGTATATTTTGGGATTAAGCCCTTGTCAGTTGCATCATTTGAAACTATTTTCTCCCATTCTGAAAGTTGTCTTTTTCTTGTTTTTATGGTTTCCTTTGCTGTGCAAAAGCTTTGTCAGTTGATTAGGTCCCATTGGTTTATTTTTGCTTTTATTTCTACTACTTTGGGAGACTGACCTGAGAAAACATTTGCAAGGCTGATGTCAGAGAATGTTTAGACTGCGTTCTCTTCCAGGAGTTTGACGGTGTCTTGTCTTACATTTAAGTCTTTAAGCCAACTTGAGTTTATTTTCGTGCATGGTGTGAGGGTGTGTTTCGTTGATTTGCATGCAGCTGTCCAGGTTTCCCAGCAATACTTGCTAAAAAGACTTGTCTTTTTCCCATTTTATGTTCTTGCCTCCTTTGTCAAAGATTAATTGACCATCAGTGTCTGGGTTTATTTCTGTGTTCTCTGTTCTGTTCCATTGGTCTGTATGTCTGTTTTGGTACCAGTACACACTGTCTTGATGACTGTGCCTTTGTAATATTGCCTGAAGTCTGGGAGAGTTATGCCTCCTGCTTGGTTTTTTGTTCCTCAGAATTGCTTTGGTGATTCTGGGTTTTTTTGTGGTTCCATATGAATTTTTGGATTGTTTGTTCTAGTTCTGAGAAAAATGTCATGGGTATTTGATAGGGATTGCATTGAATCTGCAGGTTGCTCTGGGTAGCATGGCCATTTTTACACTATTAACTTTTGCAACCCAGGAGCATGGAATATCTTTCCATTTCTTTGATTCCTCTTTAACTTCCTTGATTAATGTTTTATAGTTCTCAGCCCATAAGTCTTTCACCTCCTTGGTCAGGTCTATTCCAAGGTATTTGATTTTTTTGAGGGGCAATTTTAAAAGGTATTTTATTTTTTGTTTCTTTTCTAATATTTCATTGTTAGTATACAGAAATGCAACTGATTCCTGAATGTTAATCTTATATCCTGCTACTTTGCTGAAATTATTGATCAGTTCAAGTAGTTTTTGGGTTGAGTCCTTAGGGATTTCTCTATATAGTACCATGTCATCTGCATACAGTGACAATTTTACCCCTTCTTTTCCTATCTTTTTATTTCTTTTGTTTGTTTGATTGCTGTGGCTAGGACTTCCAATACTATGTTGAACAGCAGTGGTGAGAGTGGGCATCCTTGTCTTGTTCCAGATTTTAGTGGGAGGGCTTTCAGCTTTTCTCCATTGAGTATTATATTTGCTGTGGGTTTGTCATAAATGGCTTTGGTTATGTTAAGGTATGTTCCCTCTTTACCCACTTTGGTGAGAGTTTTGATCATAAATGGATGTTGGACTCTGTCGAATGCTTTTTCTGAATCTTTTGAGATGATCATGTGGTTTTTGACTTATCTTCTGCTAATGTGGTGTATGATGTTGATTGATTTGTGTATGTTGGACCATCCTTATACACCTGGGATGAATCCCACCTGGTCGTGGTGTATGATCTTTTTGACATGTTGTTGGATTCGGTTGGCTAAAATTTGTTTGGAATTTTTGCGTCTATATTCATCAAAGACATTGGCCTATAGTTTTCTTTTTTGATGGTATCTTTGTCTGGTTTTGGAATTAGGGTGATGGTGGTGTCATAGAATGTCTTTAAAAGTGTTCTTTCTTTTTTAACCTCTTGGAAAAGTTTAAGGAGGGTGGGTATAAGTTCCTCTCTGTATGTTTGGTAGACTTCACCTGTGAAGCCATCTGGTCCTGGACTTTTATTTGTAGGGAGTATTTTTATGACATATTCAATTTCATTTTTAGCAATCGGTCTGTTCCGCCGGTCTATTTCTTCTTGGTTCAGTTTTGGCAGGCTCTAAGTCTCTACAGAATTGTCCATTTCTTCTAGGTTATCAAATTTGTTGGCATATAATTGTTCATAGTATTCGTGCACGGGTTTTTGTATTTCTGTAGTATCCATTGTGATTTCTCTATTTTCATTTATTTTGTTTATTTGGGCTTTTTCTCTCCTCTCCTTGCTGAGTCTGGCTAGAAATTTGTCCATTTTGTTTACCTTTTCAAAGAGCCAGCTCTTGGTTTTATTGATTTTTTTCCTATTGTTTTTTGAATCTCTATTTTATTGATCTCCTCTTTGGTCTTTATGATTTCCTTCCTTCTGCTGACTTTAGGTTTTGTTTGTTCTTCTTTTTCTAATTCATTTAGGTGGTGGGTTAAGTTGTCAATTTGAGAGCTTCCTTCTTTTTTGAGGAGAGGCTGTATCGCTATGAACCTCCCTCTGAGCACTGCTTTTGTGGCATCCCATAGATTTTGAGAGGTTCTGTCTTCATTATCATTTGTCTCGAGGTATTTTTAAATTTCCTTCTTGATTTCCTCTTTGACCCACTGGTTTTTTAGTAGCATGTTGTTTAGTCTCCATGTAGTAAGTTTTTTTCTCATTTTTTTTCCCCTGTGGTTGATTTCTTGTTTCATGCCATTGTGGTCAGAGAAGATACTTGAAGTAATTCCTATACTCTTAAATTTGTTAAGGTTAGCTTTGTGTCCCAGTATGTGATCGATCCTTGAGAATGTTGCATGGGCACTTGAGAAGAATGTGTATTCTGAGTTTTTTGGATGTAATGCCCTGAAAATGTCAATTAGGTCTGAATTTTCTATTGTTTCCTTTAGGAGCTTTGTTGTTTTATTGGTTTTCTGTCTAGAGGATCTGTCCAGTGATGTGAGTGGTGTGTTAAAGTCTCCTCCTATGATTGTATTTCCATCAGTTCCTCCTTTTATGTCTGTTAGCATTTGTTGTATGTATCTGGGTGCTTCTATATTAGGGGCATATATATTGACAACCATAATATCCTCTTCTTGAATGGATCCTTTTACCATTAAATAGTGTCCTTCTTTGTCTGTCTTTATGGCCTTCATTTTAGTCTATTCTGTCTGATATAAGTATTACAACTCCTGCTTTCCTGTCTTTTCCATTGGCATGAAATATCTTTTCCCACTCCCTCACTTTCAATCTATATGTGTCCTTTGCCCTACGGTGAGTTTCGTGTAGGCAGCAGATTGAAGGTTTTTGCTTTTTTATCCAATCATACACTCCATGTCTTTTGATTGGAGCATTCAGTCCACTGACGTTTAAGGCGATAAATGACAGATGTTTATTTATTGCCATTTTAAACCTTGTTTTCCAGTTGATTCTATGATTCTACATTCTTCCTTTCTTTTTTTGGTTGGATGGTCTCCAATTATTTTCTGCTTGAGTACTTTTCATTTTTTTGTGAATGTAATGTTTGGGTTTGATTTGTGCTTGCCCTGTTTTTTAAGTATGTTAACCCCTTCCTATTATTGTGTGTTTTAGCCTGATAGTCCTGTAGGTTCAAACACTTCACTACCATAATAAAATTTTTAAAAAGAAAAAAGAATCTATTTCTTTACTTCCCTTTCCCACGTTTTATGATTTTGATGTCTTTTTTTATTTTATTTTATCTTAAACATCTTCATGATTAGATCTGTATGCTGGCTTATTTGAGAGACTGCTCTCTGATCGTGGTTACCTCCATCCTAGTTCTTCCTCTTTTTTTTTTTTTTGATTTAGAGACGCCCTTTCAGTGTTTCTTTTAGAATGGGTTTTGTATTGCTGTATTCTTTTAGCTTTTTTTGTTGGAGAAATATTTTATTCCCCTCTATTCTAAATGATATTCTTGCTGGATAGTGTATTCTAGATTGCATATTTTTTTTTCCTTTCAGTGTTTTAAATATATCTTGCTACTCCCTCCTGGCCTGTAGAGGTTCTGTAGAGAAATTAGCTGATAGCTTTATGGGGGTTTCCTTATATGTGACACTTTGCTTTTCTCTTGGTGCCTTTAGGATCCTCTCTTTATCATTAACTTCTGCCATTTTTATTATAGTATGTCTTGGTGTGGGTCTCTTTGGATTCAACCTGTTTGGGGCCTTCTGTGCTTCCTGTGTCTTGAAATCAGTATACTTTAAATTTGGAAAGTTGAAGGACACTATTTAATGGTAAAAGGATCCATTCAAGAAGAGGATATTACAGTTGTCAATATATATGCCCCTAATATAAAAGCACCCAGATACATACAACAAATGCTAACAGACATAAAAGGAGGAACTGATGGAAATGCAATCATAGGAGGAGACTTTAACACACCACTCACATCACTGGACAGATCCTCTAGACAGAAAACCAATAAAACAACAAAGCTCTGATGAGACCCCTAGCCTGGGAACCTCCATATGCCACGGGTGCCGCCCTAAAAATACAAAAGACAAAAAAAAGAAAGAAAGAAAAGAAAATTGTCTGAACACTGTAAATCAGGTATAATGGAAAAAATAAAAATCATTATAAATGAAAAAAAAACAAAAGGTCACCTCATTAACATAACAAAGGACAACTTTATTTTCCTTATCACTTAAAAAATTCCAAGGGTTTTAGCAGCTCTGACAGAAATAAGGATGAGCTCAAATATATATGTCTTATTATAAGTCACAATATCACAAGTGGAAATAAATATATATATATATATTTATAAATCTATAGGTCAAGGAGGAATCAAAATAGAAATTAAGAAATAATTTGAATTGAAAAAGAAGTAACTACAATATATGTAAATCATAGTATTCAACTAAAACCATTTTAAGGAAAGTGTATACTCTTATATACCTATGTCAAAAAAAAAAAAAGGAAAAGACTTAAGATGCATTGATTAACTTTACATGCATGAAATTAGAAAAATAAGGAGACATTAGATCTAAGGCAATTAGAAAGTCATAATAAAACTAGGAGAAGGAATCAATGAAATTAAAACAAATGCACATATAGAAAATGAGCAAACAGAAAGTTTGACTCATTGAATGAATTTTTAAAATATCATGACTCAAAGTTCCTGCTGTGGATCAAGGGGATTGACCATGTCTCCGGAGTGCTAGGATGCAGCTTGGCACAATGGGTTAAGGGTCCAGCGTTGCCACAGTTGCTGCGTAGGTCACAACTAAGGCTCAGATCTGACCCCTGGGCTGGGAACTCCATATGCTGCAGGGTGGTCAAAAAAAATATATATATATAAAATAAAATATCATGACTTATAAATAGAGAAGACACAGGTTACCACAAGCATAAATAGAAAGGAAGCATCAGAGATGGGCATGTATAATGAAAAAATATGAACAGTTTTTCACCAGTAAATTTGACAATTTGAATAAACAAACAAGTTTATTGAATAAGTCAAATTATCCAGTCAACATTAGAAATAAATATATTAAGAAGCTTGAATCAGTGTTGAAAAGAATTGGCCAGTCCCATATAACTTTTTCAGCAAAATTTCCAAAAACATAAGAAATATATACCATTAATTTCACAAGAACTTTTAAAAAAAGGAATAGCTCAAAACTCTATGAGTCTTGGGACAATTTAATTCTCAAACTTGACAGGGGCATTACACCTCCAAAATTTTCAAATCAATTTATTTTATGAGAGTATATATTGTAATAAATAAATAAACATAAACTTTAATTAAATAGAGTTGAGAGACCAGAAGGAAGAGTTCTCACACCCCGAATAACAGCAGAACCCAACAGGAAGAAGAGAGGCCTTTCTTCTTTCCTGGCGGCAACTCAGCCAGTGAAAAGCCATGGACTCTTTGTTTAGTACCACAAATTACATCCAACTTCCTTTTCCTGTCTACAAGAGTTCTTTCCTATTGTGTGGGGGCTTGCAGATGGTTCACCATGGTTGCAGACTCTAAGTTGCATTTCTTTGCTGAACTCAAGTAAACTCAATTTAGCTAGAGAAATAATTGGCAGTCTATGTGTTTCAGGTCAACAATATACTTAAAATGTTTATAAAGAAAATAAATTTTAACATGTTTTGTAAATAATAATGCATCCTCATGATCAAATGGCTTATATTTTAAGTATTTTTAGTTAGCAGAAGAACAATCTGTAATTTTCATTAACAGAGTACCTGATAAAATTATATCTCAACAGATGCAAAAATTATTTCATCAAAGCCTGAATTTATTAATAAAATTCCTTGGTCTACATAGAATAGAGAGGGATTTTCTTAATATAATTAAGCCTGCTTGGAAAAAAAAAAATGACCTAAAAGGCCACGTAGGAAACATCACACACAACAGTGAACTATATGAGACTTTCTAAGGATATTGATGAAAAGACAAAAATAGCATCCCATCATACTTCTTAGAAATGTGTTGCTGGATGTGCTAAACAGAATAAAATGAGAAATAAAAGCAATAAATGATATTAGAATAAGGATGGAAGAAATAAAACTGTTGTTACTTACAAGTGCTATTATACCTAGAAAATATTAATGATTAGAATAATTAAGTTAATGGAGCAAGGTTGCTGATTACATGGTCAGTATTCCATGCTCATTTTGTAACTACCAGTAATAAGCAGATAAAATAAAATTAAAAATTCATTTCATTTATATTAGTTTCAAACATTACATTTCAAAATATATAAATCATTGTTATACACTGAAAATTTATTATATATCAAGTATATACCAATTTTAAAAAGAAACCAGCTCAGAATTTGCAAACAGTATAAAGCAGGTGGGAAAGACTTGGGTTGACAAGGACCTCAATCGCAAAAGTAAATGGCTTAGGTCTACAGCCTACTACTAAGATTGCTAACAAATCTGTATCAGAGGAAATACATTTGGTAAGTAGAGGTAATTCACTAGGTCTTGATCTTTCTCATGGTGCTTGGATTCCCGGGCCCTGGTGAAAGTGAATGCAAGGTCAAACCAAAATGTTCTGAAAATAGCCCCTCATCTTCTAACTCAAACATTGACTCACCCCTCTCTAATTCAAACACTGACAAGATCAGACAGTTCAGTTCTTTGCAAGAGGTCAGGGGTTGTGCTAACTATAGGTGAACTCAATCTAAATAAAGCTTTAGCCCAACAACAGCTCAAGTTGTGAAGGATTCTGAATGTTCAGTGCCTCACTTGTTTCCATTGTTCTTTTTTTTCACACAATGCCCAGAATAAAATAAAAAGTTATGAAACATATCAATTCCTTCTGCCTCCTGACCCTCAGTGCATCCCTATGTGGCCTCCTGTGGCATGGAATATCTCTTCCTATTGGGAATTTCTCTTAACTGGAGTAGCGGCCAAGATGGTGGAGTAGGAAGACCCTAAACTCATCTCCTCCTATGGACATATCAAAATTACAAATATTTTCAGAGTAACAGTTGATGAGGAACACCAGAAGACTAGCAGAAAAAGTAAAAATTCTACAAGTAAAAATACAAAGAAGGAACCACAATGAGAAAGGTAAGAGGGTCAGAGACATTGTATAATCAAGACGCATACATACCTCTGGGTAGGCAACCCATAAATGGGAGGATAATTACAATTGCCAAGTTCTTCCCAAGAAATAAAGGTCTAAGTTCCCCATCAGCCTCCCCAGCCCAGGGAAGCTGCACTGGGAAGATAAGCCTCCAGAATGTTTGGCTTTGAAGGCCAGTAAGGCTTACATTTAGGAGAGTCAGATGACTGTAAGAAATAGACTGCTTTCTTAAAGGGTGTAGACAAAATTTCATATGCTCCAAGACTTGGTAAAAAGTAATAATTTGAAAGGAGCCAGGTCAGACCCACTTGCTAATCTTGGAGAACCTCTTGGAGAGGCAGGAGGTAACTGGGATTCCCCCTGGGGATACAGACACTTATAGTAGCCATTTTTAGTTTATCCTACCACAAGAACAGTGGTATTAGCAAGCAACATTATGGAATACTCTCTCTAGCTTATTAGAACCAGAAATTGACCCCACCCACCAGCAGACCAACACCATTTCCAGGAGCCCCTGGCACTACAGCCATAGAACACAGGACCCAGCTTTACCCACCAGAAGGCCAAGACTAACCCTGGGGCCCAGGCTTAACCACCTGTCAGCACCATCTCTTGGACCCCCAGGGCCTTGACCCCACCTACCAGTAGGATAACACAGACCAGAAGGCAGATACCAGCTCTAGATTACCACAGCCCTGTAACTAACGGTGTCAAGACAGCAAACTGGCACCACCCCAGGATGCCTTAGGCCCTGATCCTACCCACCAACAGACTGACACTAGCTCTGGAACACCTTGGAACCCTCAGCCACCCACCCCATGATCTGGCCCCATTCAGCATCAGGTCAACACAGCCCTAGGACCTGGCCTTGTAGCCAGCCACCCCTGGACTTGGATCTATCCAGAAGTGGGACTGCATTAGCCATTGGACTCCTGGGGCTCTGCAGCAAGGAACTTCATGACCTGGCCCTGTTGCATTTACTCTTGTTTCTAGGAATAATTGTTCCTGGGAATAAATGTGTCAAACTTGTTAAGAGTTAACATTAGGCAGCATTAACTCCTGGCCAAAAAGAGAGTTAAATCTACTATGTATGGCCAACTGAATCCAAGTCCCCTCAAAAGTAAAGTATATTTTTTAAAACCAATAATATCAGTGTCATTTTTGAGTGCCTACTATACACCAGGTACTCTATAACAAGAGTCTTGTGAAGTAGGAATAGTATCTGGCATATTGGCACGACTCAATAAATACTACCTAGTTAAAAAAAAAAAAAAAGAGTGTGGTCAGCAGAGAAGAGTGTCTTATTAGGAATATTCAGGACTTCCAACAACATGAATAAATCAAACATAGGAGGGACATAATCCAGCAAAGGATCAACAAACAGACATGCTCTGGCACTGGTGGGTGCCGTTTTTAAATTTTACCATCTACCTTGCTAGCTCTGCTCAGCCTACTCTAGTGTTCCTCTGCAAACTTGCCTGCCCTGACCAGCACCTATCCAAAGTAGTCACTACCTTGACACATCCAGTGACCAAACTGGCTCCTGTCCACCACATAGGGTGGATGGGCACAGCTGGAACAGACAACCCCTCCAAAGAAACTTGCTCTGCCACACACAGAAATCAGCGTAGGTCAGTCAAATGCCCCTCCAAAGCAGCATTACCCTGCCACACCTGGAGGTAACCTTGCCTGAGACTGAGTTCCCCTAGAGTGGTTCCCATCCCAACCAGGGCACCCAAATAAAAAATACCTTAGACAAATAGAAATGGAAACTAAAGTTCCAAAATCTATGAGACACAGCAAAAGTGGTTCTAAGAGGAAAGTTTATAGCAATACAGACCTAACTCAAAAAAATAAGAAAAATCTCAAGTAAACAATCTAAAAGTATTAGAAAGAGAAAAACAAAACCCAAAGTCAGTAGAAGGAAGGAAATAGTAAAGACTAAAGCAGAAATAAAAGAAGTAGATATGTAAAAAATAGACAATATAAGAACTAAGAACTGTTCTTTGTTTATCTGAAAAGACAAACAAAATTGACAAATCTGTAGCCAGACTCAATAAGAAAAAAAGAGAAAGGGCTCAAATAAATAAAATCAGAAATGAAAGAAGAAAAGTTAAAACTGACACCACAGAAACATAGTCAAAGACTGATGAGACTGCTGCAAACAATTATATAAGAACAAATTGGAAAGCCTAGAGGAAGTGGGCAAATTCCTAGAAACACACAAAATTCCAAAACTGAATCAGTAAAAAGTAGAAAATCTGGATAGGCCAAATAATAGTAACAAAAATGAATCAATAATCCAAACAATCCCAACAAACGAAAGTCCAGGACCAGTTAACTTCACAGGAGGTGAATTCGACCAAACATTTTAATGAGAGTTAATCTACATTTCTTAAACTATTCCAAAAAAAAACTGAAAAGAAAGAAAAACTGTCAAGCTCTTTTTATAAGGCTAGCATTATTCTGATACCAAAACCAAAGACAGTACCATATATCTCCAATATCTTTGATGATATTGAGGCAAAATTACTCAACCAAATACTAGCAAACAAAATTCAACAATACACTGAAGGAATCACACACCAAGAGTAAAGTGGAATTTATTCCAAGATGTAAATATGGTTCAACAACTGTAAATCAATCAATGTGATATACCAGCTTAATAATAAAAAAAAAGGTTAAAACTCATATGTTCATCTTAATAGATTCAGAAAAAGCATCTGATAAAATCTGGCACCAATTTATGATAACTCTCAAAAAAGTGGGCAGAGAAGGAACGTACCTCAAAATATTAAAGGCCACTTATGACAAAGAGACAGCTAACATTACACTCAACAATGAAAAGCTAAAAGCTTTTCCTCTAAGATCCAGAACAAGACAAGGATGCTCACTCTCACTTCTTTTATTCAACATAGTATTGGAAGTTCTATCCAGAGAAACTAGGCAAGACAAAGAAAAGATATCCAACTTGCAGAGGAAGACGTGAAACTGTTACTGTTTCCAAATAACATGATACTACACATAGGAAACCTTAAAGATTCCACCAAAAAACTATTAGAACTAATAAATGAGTTCAGTAAATTTGCAGAATATGAAATTAAGATAAATATGTTGCATTTCTATACACTAA
The DNA here is from genome assembly GCF_016906955.1 of Phacochoerus africanus. Classification (NCBI taxonomy): domain Eukaryota; kingdom Metazoa; phylum Chordata; class Mammalia; order Artiodactyla; family Suidae; genus Phacochoerus; species Phacochoerus africanus. The sequence goes on along the minus strand of NC_062558.1, from coordinate 15,412,143 downwards.
CAGTGAACTACCAGAAAGAGAAATTAAAACAATCCCATTTAAAATCACATCGAAATGAATAAAATACAGGAGTGATGTCAGTATCTTGGTGGCATGAGATGTTCCCTTTGTCTCTGCCTTCCTATCTACAGTAAAACATCCATAACTCAACAAAAGGTACCTCTGCCCAACATACCAGTTTATGAGAAAATCCTGTACATCTGTATATCTAAAGGTGAGTGGACTGGACCACACAGAGGAGTTAGAAACATGGAACAATGGAGGTGGTGCCTGTAATCCCAGACCCCAGCAAGGGGTGGCTGAGCCTGCAGCCCCACAGATCTGCATAGCTTTAGAGGAGGCAGCACATACCACACTGACCCTAGAGCCACAGTGGTCCTGCAGCCACAGGGAACTTGACACTAGTGACAGTGGGGTCTGCGACTTTGTTCCTCCAGCTGCGGAGGTGCAGGTGCCTCCACTCCCTCCTGCTTACCATGGCAGAGCCTGTGAACCTGACAACCCTGGTCATGGCCAAGATACCCACAACACTCTCCCTCACCCTCTCCTTCTCCTCTTTCAGTGGCAGGGCCTGTGATCAAGGAGACCCCAGACATCATGGAAACACCCACCATCTTGGTGCCCCAGGCAGTGACACCAGTGACAGCAGTAGCAGTGAGGTACCAGTGACCCTGGTGGCATAAGCAGCAACAAAGAGGGTACTGTGAAACATGTCTGATGAATGTGGTAGAGGATAAAAAATACCAATTCTAAAATAAAACCAGAGGCAGCACATGTAATAGAAATAAAAGCTTGTGCTATAGCACCACCTACTGGAAAACAGAAAAAGCACACTATTACTAATCTGTTGAATCAGGAGAATCAAGTTTAAAAAAAAAAAAAAAAAGATTTATATAAAGAACATTGCTCACAGAGTTCTGGTCATAACGAACCCAACTAGTATCCATGAGGACTCGGGTTTGATCCCTGGCCTCACTCACTGGGCTAAGAATCCAACATTGCCATGAGCTGTGATGTAAGTTGCAGATGTGGCTCGGATCTCACATTGCTATGGCTGTGGCGTAGGCCAGTGGTTGCAGCTCCAATTCAACCCCTGGCCTGGGAACTGCCATATGTCATGGGTGTGGCCCTAAAAAGACAAAGAAAGAAAGAGAGAGGGAAGAAGGAAGGAAAGAAAGAAGGAAGGGGGGAAGGGAGGGAAGGAGAGAGAAAGAAAGAAAGAACAAGCAAAAAAAAAAAAAAAAAAAAAAACCAAAACAAAAAACAATGGAGTTCTCATCATGGCACAGTGGAAGTGAATCCAACTAGGAACCATGAGGTTGCGGGTTTGATCCCTGGCCTCGCTCAGTGGGTTAAGGATCTGACGTTGCTGTTGAGCTGTGGTGCAGGTTGCAGATGCAGCTCAGATCTGGTGTTGCTGTGGCTGTGACCTAGTCCAGTAGCTGTAGCTCTGATTCGACCCCTAGCCTGGGAACCTCCATATGCCAAGGGTGCGGCCTAAAAAGCAAAAAACAACAACCACAACAACAACAAAGAAAGAACACTATTCACTATTTTAAATGGTGGCAGAAGAACAACTCGTCAAACACCAGACCTGCCCTACAGGGATAAATAACTATTGAAAGGAGCTCTTCTAACTGAAATGAAAAGGCAAAACTACACAAAACTTTGAGTAAGGTGATAAATAGACAGAATTAGAAAATCACAACCCTGTATCAGAATACATTATTAAACATTTATAGCATGAAGGCTAAGGGCTACAGACAGTAAAAATAACTACAGTTGTTTCAATTTGGTAACAAACGATATAAAAAGGGATAATTTGAGACAACAAAATCACAAAAAGGTGAAGTCAAAAAGGATGGAACACATATAGGCAAATGAAGATTAGGACAATTATCTATGAAAGGTTTTTTTTGTTTGTTTGTTTTTTGCTTTTTAGGGCCACACCAGCAGTATATGGAGGTTTCCAGACTAGGGGTCTAATTGGAGCTACAGCTGCCAGCCTAGGTCACAGCCACAGCAATGTCAGATCCGAGCCACATCTGCAACCTACACCACAGCTCACACCAATGCCTGATCCTTAATACACTGAGCAAGGCCAGGGATCGAACCCACAACCTCATGGTTCCTAGTTGGATTTGATTCCACTGGGCCACAATGGGAACTCCCCAAAATGTTTAATACAAACTTCATGGTAACCATAATATATAAATCTAGAGCAGAAACCAAAAAATGCAGGAAAAAAAAAAAAAAGACAACACTGAAAAAACATCATAGAAAAGCACCAAACTAAAATGGTAGAAACACAATAGGAAAAAAATGGAGATATAGTGCAACCAGAAAACAAAGCTAAATTAGCAGTTCTAAACTTTCATTTATCAACTGAACTGAATTCACCAATGGAAAGACAAGAGTGGCTGAAAAACAAGACTCAACTATATGCTGTCTGGAGGATACTTCAGCTCTAAAGAAACCATAGGCTCAAAGTGGACAGGTGGAAGACAATATTCCAAGCAAATGGCAGCCAAAAGAAAGTGAGTATAGCCATATTCATATCTGACAAAATAGATTTCAAGCCAATAAAGGTAACAAGAAATGAAGATGGACATGATATAATGATAAAGGGGAAAAGTTGTAAAAGTTATTAATATGTGCACTTAACACAGGAGCTACAAAATATATGGAGTAGTTATTAACATAAAGGGGAAGACCTAAAGGGAAAAACTGACAGCACCACAATAAGAGTAGGGCATTTTAATACTCCAATTACATCAATGGATAGATCTTCCAGGCAGAAAGTCAACAAGAAAACAGCAGCCTTAAATGAAACATTAGCCCCGATGCACATAAAGATTTCCACTGAACATTCCACCCAAATACAATACATATTCTTCTCAAGTGCACATAGAACTTTCTCAAGGATAGACCATATATTGGGACACAAAATAAGTCCTGATACATTTTAAAAGACTGAAATCATATCAAGCATATTTTCCAATCACAATGAAATCAAATTCAAGAAGAAAGCTGGAAAAATCACAAACATACAGATACTGAACAACATGCTACTGAACAATTATTGGGTTAATGAAGAAATCAAACAAAAAAAACTTTAAATACCTGAAGACAAATGAAAATAAAAAATTCAATATAGCAAAATCCATGGAATTAAAAAAAAGCAGTACTGAGAGAGAAGTTTATAGCAAAAAAAATAAAGAAACAAGAAAAATTTCAAATAAACAGGCCAATCTTACACCTAAAGAAACTAGAAAAAGAATAAATGAAACCCAAAGTTAGCAGAATAATAAAGTTCAGAGAGGAAATAAATAGACACTAAATGACAACAGAAAAGATCAATGAAACTAAGAGTTGACTCATTGAAAAAATAAACAAAATTGACAAAACTTTGGCTACTCACTAAGAAAAAAAGACAGAAGGCTCTAATAAGTTAAATTAGAAAAAAAGAAGAAAAATAGCAACAAATTCCACAGTAATATGAAGTATTATAAAAGAATATTAAGAACAGCTATAAGCCAACAGATTAGAAGACCTGAAAAAATCCTTAGTATCATGCAACCTTCCAAGACTGAATCATAAAGAGGTAGAAAATCTAGGAAGTGACCTAGTGGGTTAAGGCTCTGGCATTTTCACTGCTGTGGCTCAGGTCACTGCTGTGGCACAAGTTTGATCCCTGGCTTGGGAACTTCCACATGCTGCAGATGTGGCAAAACAAAACAAAACAAAACCTGAAATAAATGTTGCAACATTCATTTTTAAAAAGAGAGAGAGAGAAAATCTATAGACTAATAACTAGTAAGGAGACTGAAAGTAATTTTAAAAAAACTCTCAACAAACAAAAGTCTAGGATGAGACAGCTTCACAGATGAATTCTGTCAAACACTTACAGAAGATTTAATCCTATTCTTTTCAAACTCTTCCAAAAAATTATACAGGAAGAAATACTTCTTAATTCATTTTACAAGGCTAACATTATCCTCACAGTAAAACCAGACAAGTACAATACAAAACAAAAGAACTCAGGCCAATAACTCTGATGAACAGATGCAAAAGTCTGTAAGAAAATATTAGCCATCCAAATATAATATAGGAAAAGGATCACAAATCATGATCAAGTGGTATATTTTCCAGAACAACCCAACATCCATAAAATAGTCAACATGATATATACCACATTAACAAAATGAAAGATAAGTATCATATGATCATCTCAATGGATGAAGAAGAAAATCTGGAGTTCCTGTAGTGGCTCAGTGGTTAATGAATCTGACTAGGAACCATGAAGTTGCAGGTTCAATCTCTGGCCTTCCTCAATGGGTTAAGGATCCGGCATTGCCATGAGCTGTGGTGTAGGTTGCAGACATGACTTGGATCCCACATTGCTGTGGCTCTGGCATAGGCCAGTGACTATAGCTCCGATTGGACCCCTAGCCTGGGAACCTCCATATGCTGCAGGGGCAGCCCTAAAAAGACAAAAAAAAAATTTAATAAATAAATAAATAAAAGAAAAAAATCTGAGAAGATTCAACCCCATTTATGATTTTAAAAAGCTCAATAAAAATGGTTTTAGAAGGAACACATTGCAGCATAATAAAGGCCATACATGGCAAGCCCAGAGGAAACTTCACACTCTATGAAAAACTCAAAATCTTCCCTCAGATCAGAAACATAACAAGTATACTCACCTTTGCTACTCTTATTCAACATAGTACTAGATGTCCCAGCCAGATGAACTAGGAAAGAAATGAAATACATAGTATCCCGAGTTCCTGTCGTGGTTTGGTGGTTAATTAATCCTACTAGGAACCATGAAGTTACGGGTTCAATCCCTGGCCTCAATCAGTGGGTTAAGGACCCCGCATTGCTGTGGCTCTGGCATGGGCTGGCAGCTACAGCTCCAATTCGACTCCTAGCCTGGGAACCTCCATATGCTGCAGGTGTGGCCCTAGAAAAGACAAAAAGAAAAAGAAAGAAATACAGAGTATCCAAGTTGAAAAAGAAGAGGTGAAATTGTCACTACTTGCACTGATGGCATAATTTTATATATAGAAAACCCTAAACACACCATTTAAAAAAATTGCAGGGTACAAAATCAATATATAAAATTTTTTTGTTTTTATAAACTAATAATGAAATACCAGAAAGGGAAAACAATTCCATTTACAATCACAACAAAAAAGAATAAATAGCTAGGAATAAATTAAACCAAGGATGTGAAAGACCTGTATACTGAAAACTATGAAAGAAACTGAAGATACAAATTAATGGAAAGATATTCATGGATTATAAGAATTAACACTATCAAAATGCCCATATTACCTAAAGCAATATGTATATTGTGTATCTGTAGACTGAATGAAATCTCTATCAAAATTCCCAGTGACATTTTTCAGAAATAGGACAAAAAAAACCCTAAAATTTATATGGAAAAACCAAAGACTTCAAATAGCCAAAGCAGTTCTGAGAAATAAGAACAAAGCTGGAGGAAACACACTCCCTTATTTCAAATTATATAATAATCCTATAGCAATCAAAACAGCACAATATTGGCAAAGAAAGGGACACATACATCAATGGAACAAAATTGAGAGCCCAGAAATAAACATACACACACACACACACACACACACATATATATGTATATGTATGTGTGTGTGTGTGTGTGTGTGTGTGTATAAACAATTCATGACAAAAGAGAAAAATTCATACAATGGAGAAGGAACAGTTTCTTCAATGAATGGGGTTGAGAAAACTGGGCAGCAACACGCAAAAGAATCAAACTAGACCACTATCTCATACCACACACACAAGAAAATAACACAAAATGAATTAAAGACTTGAACGTAAGACCTGAAACCATAAAACTCCTAGAAGAAAACATAGCGGTATGCTTGTTGGAACTGGTTGTAACAATATTTTTCAGGATATGTCTCCTTGAACAAGGGAAATCAGGGGGAAAAAAGCAGGAGTGCTATTTAAAACTAAAAAGCTTTTGCATAGCAAAGGAAGTCATCAACAATATGAACAGAAAACCTATCAAATGGAGAAGATATTTTCAAACCATATATCTGATAAGGGGTTAATATCCAAAATATATAAAACTCATGTAACTCAACAACATCAAAAAAGCAAATAATCCAATTAACAAATAGGCAGAGGAACTAAATATACATTTTTCCAAAGAAGACATACAGATAGGGCGATAAGCTCATGAAAAGATGTTTGACATCACTAATTATCAGGAAAATGAAATCAAAACCACAATGAATATTATCTCAGTCTCATTAGAATGGCTGTTACCAAAAGGACAAGAAATACCATGAGCTGGCAAAGGTGTGGAGAAAAGGGAACCCCCATTCACTGTTGGTGGGAATGTAAATTGGTACAGCCACCACAGAAAACATGTAGAGTCCTCAAAATATTAAAAATGGAACTACCAGGAGTTCCCGTTGTGGCGCAGTGGTTAACAAATCCGACTAGGAACCATGAGGTTGCGGGTTCCGTCCCTGCCCTTGCTCAGTGGGTTAACGATCCAGCGTTGCAGTGAGCTGTGGTGTAGGTTGCAGACGCGGCTCGGATCCCGCGTTGCTGTGGCTCTGGCATAGGCCGGTGGCTGCAGCTCCGATTAGACCCCTAGCCTGGGAACCTCCATATGCCGCGGGAGCAGCCCAAGAAATAGCAACAACAACAACAACAACAACAACAAAAATGGAACTACCATATGATCCAGCTATTACACTTCTGGAGTTTATCTGAGAGTATGAATACAAAAGATATATGCACCCACTATGTTCAGCATTATTTACAGAGGTCAAGATATGGAAACAACCTAAGTGTCCATGACAGATGAATGAACCAAAAGATGTACTTTGTATACACAATGGATTATTACTCAGCCATACAAGGATGAAATCTTATCATTTGCTACATCATTGGTGGCCCCGCCCACTAATGCTCTAACATGAGCTCTGGGACTCCTGGGCCCTGCAGCCAGACCCAAGGACCCAGTTCTGCCTGGCAGTGGCCCAGCCTAACCTTAGGACTTAGCTTTACCTACTGGAGTGGAGGCACCATCCCTAGATCTCCTGCACTCCAACTCCACTAATGAAAGAGCCAACACTACCTTGAAGGTCCCTAGAGGTTCCACAGATAGTTGCCTTGTGATCCAGCCCTACCAACTAGTACCTGACAGCCTCTGCAGAAGGCAGAACCTTGCAACCAGCCAAGCCAGGGTCCAAACAAACCTACCAGACTTCCCACAGTAGTCAGCTCACAACAAGATAGGGACCCATGAGCTCACATATGGAGGCACCTTTGAGCATATAGCTCAGGTGATGTGAGGGAGGTGTGCTGGGATACACAGGATATCTAAAAAAGGCCATTTCTCCAAGATAGGGAAATGTAACCAATGTACCAGATATGGAGAAATAAAAATAGCAAGTTAGGCAAAATGAGGTGACAGAGATGCAAGTTCCAAAGAAAACAGATGAAACCTCAGAAGAACTAAGTGAAGTGGAGATATGCAATCTCTGCATTTCTCTAATGATTAACAATGTTGAGAATATTTTCATGTGCCTGTTGGGCATCTGTATGTCTTCTTTGGAGAAATGTCTGTTCAGGTCTTCTGCCCATTTTTTAATCAGGTTGGATTTTTGGGGTTTTTTTTTTTTTTGATGTTGAGTTGTATGAACTGTTTATATATTTTGGATTTCAACCCCTTATCAGTCCTATCATTAGCAAATATTTTTTTCCATTCAGTAGGTTGTCTTTTTGCACCTGTGCTGTGCAAAAGCTTAGACTTAAAGTTGGACTTAAAGGTTGAAGTTGAATTAGGTTCCATTTGTTTATTTATGCCTTTTTTTTTTCTTGCTTTAGGAGACAGAACAAAAAAATATTGCTAAGATTTATGTCAAGAGTGTTCTGCCTGTGCCTTCTAGGATTTTTGTGGTTTCTGCTCTTACATTTAGGTCTTTAATCCATTTTGAGTTTATTTTTGTACATGGTATGATAAGATGTTCTAATTTCATTGTTTTACATGTAGCTGTCCAGTTTTCCCAACATCATTAACTGAAAAGACTATCTTTTCTCCATTATATATTCTTTCCTACTTTGCTGTGGATTAACTGGCCATTAGTGTGTGGGTTTGTTTCTGGGCTTTCAATCCTGTTCCATTTACCTATGTGTCTGTTTTTGTGCCAGTAGCATACTGGTTTGATAACTGTAGCTTTATAGTATTGTCTGAAATCAGGAGCATGATTCCTGTTTTTCTTTCTCAGGACTGTTTTGGCTATTCAAGGTCTTTTGTGTTTTTATACAAATTTTGAAATTATTTGCTCTAATTTTGTGACAAATGGCCTATTTTGATATGTATTTTCATTGAATCTGTAGAGTCATATGGTTATGTTAGCAATGTTAATTCTTCCAATCCATGAATATGCTGTATCATTCCTTCTGTTTGTGTTGTCTTAAGTTTCTTTTATCAATGTCTTAGAGTTTTCTGAGTAAAGGTCTTTTATCTCTTAGGTAGATTTATTCCAAGTATTGCATTCTTTTTGATGTAGGTGTAAATGGAATCATTTCCTTAATTTCTCTTTCTGAACTTTCGTTGTCAGTGTATAATAATACAAAATATTTCTGTGTGAAATTTTTATCCTGCAACTTTACCAAATTCATTGATGAGTTTTAATAGTTTTCAAGTGACATCTTTAGTATTTTCTAAGTATAGTATCATATCATCTGCAAAGAGTGAGTTTTACTTCTTTTCCAATATTTCTTCTTTTTCTTTTATTTCTTTCTCGTCTGATTGCTGTGGCTAGGACTTCCAGTACTGTCGAATAAATGTGGCAAGAGTGGGCATCCTTGTCTTGTTTCTGATCTCAGAGAAAATGCCTTCAGCTTTTCACTGTTGAATATGATGTTAGCTATGGGTTTGTCATAAATATTGAGATATGTTCCCTCTACGACTATTTTCTGGACAGTTGTTGTTTTTTTTTTTTTTAATCATAAATGGATGCTGAAGGTATTTTATTCCTTTTGATGCAATTCTAAGTGGGAATCCTTTAATTTCTCCTTGTGATTGTTTGTTACTACTCTTTGGAAACAACAGATTTCTGGATATTAAGTAGTACCCTGTGACTTTACTGAATTCTTTTATTAGTTCCAACAGATTTTTGGTCATGTATTTAAGGATTTCTAGATATGTCATCTGCAGATTATAACAGTTTTACTTCTTTCTTTGCAATTCATGTCTTTTTTTCTTGCCTAATTGCTATGGTTAGAACTTCCAAAACTATTTTTAATAAAAATGGTAAAGGTGGGCATACTGTTGAGTATGATGTTACCTAGAGGGCTTATCCTATACGTTTTATTTCCATTTTCATTTGTCTCAAGATATTTTTTTAATTTCTCATTTTATTTTGCACTGTTTACTGGCATGTCATTTTATTTCCATATGCAACTACTTTATTTTTTTTTAATTATACTTGATTTGGAGTTCCCATCGTGGCTCAGCGGTTAATGAACCCAACTAGCATCCATGAGGACAATGGTTTGATCCCTGGCCTCACTCAGTGGGTTAAGGATCTGGTGTTGCCATGAGCTGAGGTGTAGGTTGAAGACGTGGCTTGGATCCTGCATTGCTATGGCTATAAGGTAGGTCAGCGGCTACAGCTCTGATTAGACCCATAGCTTGGGAACTTCCATATGCCGTGGGTACAGCCCTAAAAAGAAAAAAAAAGAGGTAAATTATACTTGATTTCTAGTTTTATACCACTGTGGTCAGAAGGATGCTTGCTATGAATTCAATCTTCTTAAATCTGTGAAGAGTGCATTTGTGGCTTAACATATGATCGATCCTAGAGAATATTCTATGTGAGAATTTGAGAGAAATGTGTATTCTCTTCCTTTATGTCCTTTATGTATCTATTATGTTCATTTGGTCTAACATGTCATTTAAGGTCAATGTTTCTTTTTTGATTTTCTTTCTTGATAATTTTGCCACTGATATAAGTGGGGTACTAGTTTTTTACCAGAGCTTTATTTTGGTTTCCACTTGCATGGAATGTTTCTTCATTCCTTTACTTTCAGTTTCTGTGTGTCCTTACTTTTGATGGGAGTCTCTTGTACACAACATATAGATGAGTCTTATTTTTTTTAACTGACTTAGCCACTCTGTCTTTTGGTTTGATAACTTATGATAAGTATGTACTCATTACCATTCTATCCATTGTTTTCTGGCTATTTAATAGTTTCTCTGTTCCTTCCTTCTCTTGGTCTCTTTCTTGTGGTATGATGATTTTAACTGGTACACTTAGATTTCATTCCTTCATCTTTGTATATCAACTATAGGTTTTTGCTTTGTGGTTACCATGAAATATATATAAACAACTTATATTTATAACTATTTTATGCTGGTAACAACAAGTTTGAATGCATTCATAACTCTACATTTTTATGTTTCCCTTGACATTTTACTTATTTATTTATTTTGGTTTTTTCTAGGGCCGCACCCGCGGCATATGGAGGTTCCCAGGCTAGAGATCTAATCAGAGCTGTAGCCTCCAGCCTATGCCACAACCACAGCAACACCAGATCCGAGCTGCGTTTGCGACCTACACCACAGCTCACAGCAATGCCAGATCCTTAACCCACTGAGCGAGGCCAGGGGTCAAACACGCAACCTCATGGTTCCTACTTGGATTCGTTAACCACTGAGCCACGACAGGAACTCCCATTTTATGTTTTTGATGTCCAAGTTTACATCTTTTTATCTTGTATATCCTTTAATTTCTGAAGTTACAGATATTTTTATTACTTTTGTCTTTTAATCTTCATACCAACTTAATTAATCATTAATCCATACCTTTACTATTTATTTACCTCCACCATTGGGATTTATACTTTCATTTTTTTCTTTTTAGAGCCCTTTCAGCTTAAAAAGCTCCTCAATATTTTTTTGTAAGCTGGATTAGTGGTGAGGAATTTAAGCTTTGCTTGTCTGGAAGACCCTCCTTCAATTCTGAATGATAACTCTGCTGGGTACAGTAGTCTTTTTTAGAATTATTTTTAAACTTTGAATATGTCATGCCACTCCCTCTGGCCTGCAAAGTTTCTGCTGAAAAATCTGTTTATGACTTTTCTGAGTTTCCTTGTATGTAACAAATTGTTTATCTCTTGCAATATTTAAGGATTTCTCTGTGTATATAACTTTTGACATTTTAATCATAATATGTCTTGGTATGCATCTTTTTGGGTTCATCTTATCTGGAACCATTTGGGCTTCCTGGACCTGGATGTCTGTTTCCTTCCCCTTGTTATGGAAGTTTTCAGTAATCATTACTTCAAATAAATTTCATTCCCATTTTCCTTTCTCTTCTTCCTTCTGGGACTCCTATAATGCCAATTTTGGTCCAGTTGATGTTGTCCCATAAGTCCCTTAAGCTATCTTTCTTAATTTTTTTTTCTTTTTGTTGCGTTGATTAAATAGTTCCTCTCCTCTTTATGTTCACTGATCCTTTCTTCCTCTTCATCTGGTCTTCTGTTGAACACCTCCAGGATAAGCACATAGGGATCTATCATAGAAAGGTTTGCAATGTATTTCAGTATGCACCTTGCAAAGTACCCCATGAGTGGCAGCCTGCCAAAGACTGTCTTTCTGATTCTTATAATCCCATGCAACTTAGAAATGCAAGGCACCTGGCCATTGATTCAGTCAATCAATGGGTATCCCCTAGGTGGCCATCATAAAAACCAGGATGCTAGATGTAAAATCCAGGAAACCAAACACATATAAGTGGTTCATCAAAGAGATTCGGTGTTCTGGAATGCATTAGAGAGAGCACAAAGAGAATGCTCACCCTTCAAGGTCTTAGGAATGGTTTATAGTAATCCCTTAGGTGTGTTTCTATTTGAAAGCCATTCCTCTGTCTGAAATTATGATAGAAAGCTAACAGGCCTCTTGCTCAGAAAGACTAAGCTCTTGGGTTTGCTGCCTCTTGCTGTGCCCTAAGGTTGACAGCTGTTAAAGAACTCTTTTTCCATTGGTCACAGTCCTATAAAATCCCAGAAGTATACTACAGAACTACACATTCATAGTTAGTTGAATCTACATGTGGAACCACAGATACAGAGGGATGACCATAAACATACACCAATTTGAGTGTACACAGGGTTGGTGCCCCAACTCGTGTATTTCTGAGAGTCTGCTCTACTCAATTTTGTACAATTCTGATCTCTACATACTCAACAAACAAAGACACAACTGACAGAATAATTTAGCTCAAACTTAAGTATAATGTGGAGAAAACTTTAGTCAAAATTTTTTTGCATAACCAATACTGTCTTAGGTGCAATTTTTATAACTCAAGTGAAAGTGAGTAGAGCAAGCCTCTGAGTTCCTAACACAAGAGCCACTTTAACAATAAAAAATGAATTTTTACAGTTGTTTCGATGATTCAAAATTCTTCAACTTTGTTACATTTTCTAATTGATGTAAGAAGAAAAATTCTCAAAGGGTAATGTGTTTAATCTTCTCTCACCCCTCACAAAGTATCATTGTTTTTTTCCTACCTGGAGAATATCTTGAATACTCTTTGAAGATTAAAAAGAACTTCATTTATATTCAAAATACTTAAAGGTGTATGTAAAATATTCTCAAATAGATACTTCAATATCCACTTCATATCATAATTCTGGGAGGATTAAAAAAAATGCCTAACAATGTTTTAACCCTCATATTATCCAAATTTTTTTCTCCAAAGAAAATATACAGATGGTCAACAAGCACATGAAAAAATGCTCAACATCACTGATCATTAGAGAAATGAAAATCAAAACTACCATGAGATACTACCTCACACCAGTCAGAATGGCTACCATTAATAAGTCCACAAATAACAAATGCTGGAGGGGGTGTGGAGAAAAGGGAACTCTCCTGCACTGTTGGTGGGAATGTAAGCTGGTACAATCACTATGGAAAACAGTATGGAGGTACCTTAGAAAACTATACATAGAACTACCATATGACCCAGCAATCTCACTCTTGGGAACATATCTGGACAAAACTTTCCTTGAAAAAGACACATGCACCCGCATGCTTCTTGCGGCACTATTCACAATAGCCAAGACATGGAAACAATTCAAATGTCCACTGACAGATGACTGGATTAGGAAGATGTGGTACATAAACACAATGGAATACTACTCAGCCATAACAAAGAACAAGATAATGCCATTTGCAGCAACATGGATGGAACTAGAGACTCTCACACTAAATGAAGTCAGAAAGAGAAAGACAAATATCATATGATATCACTTATATCTGGAATCTAATATACAGCACAAGTAAACCTTTCCACAGAAAAGAAACTCATGGACTTGAAGAATATAGACTTGTGGTTTCCAAGAGGGAGGGGGGGAGAGTAGGGTAGATTGGGAACTTGGGGTTAATTGATGCAAATTATTGCCTGTTGAATGGATAAGCAATGAGGTCCTGCTGTGTAGCACTGGGAACTATGTCTAGTCACTTATGATGGAGCATAATGATGTGAGAAAATAGAACATGTACATGTATATATAACTGGGTAACCATGCTGTACAGTAGGAAAAAAAAAACTGTATTGGGAAATAACAATTAAAAATAAATTAATTAAAAAAATAAATATAGGACTTTATGATAAAAAAAACATTATTCAAATTTTTTAAAAAATTCTCATCACTCATGGCCTAGAGGTCTATTATTTATCAGCAATAAAAATAGCATTCATGAGTACTACTAATCTATAAATATCCATAAGTTCATTTATCATATGAAATTCTTACAAAAATACCCACTTTCCTCATTTGACTCTTCTCATGACAGACTCCACCTTGGTATATTCTGATCTTGTCAGACCCTGTCAGAAAACTAATGTATTTTCATAGTCATATACCCAAGGAGATTTTATTTACAAAAAATACATACATTACTGGATATAAGTCTCTATTTTACATAAATAGGAGATTGAGTATATATATTGAAGGACACATCTAAAATGTCATTCTTCCATGACAGATGAATGGATTAAGAAGATGTGGTATATATACACAATGGAATACTACTCAGCCATAAAAAAGAATGAAATAATGCCATTTGCAGCAGCATGGATGGAACCAGAGATTCCCATACTAATTGAAGTAAGTCAGAAAGAGAAAGACAAGTACCATATGATATCACCTATATCTGGAATCTAATATACAGCACAAATGAACCTTTCCACAGAAAAGAAACTCATAGATATGGAGAATAGAGTTGTGGTTGCCAAGGGGGAGGGGGAAAGAGTGGGATAGATTGAGAATCTGGACTTAATAGATGCAAACTATTGCCTTTGGAATGGATAAGCAATGAGATCCTGCTGTATAGCACTGGGAACTATTTCTAGTCACTTATGATGGAGCATGATGGAGGATAATGTGAGAAAAAGAATGTACATATGTATGTGTGACTGGGTCACTATGCTGCACAGTAGAAAATTGACAGCACACTGTAAACCAGCTATAATGGAAAAAAAATAAAATTCTTTTTAAAAAATTAAAAAATAAAATAAAATGTCATTCTTAGAACTGTGCCTTAAATTATCATTCTATATTGACTTAAGCATGAACACTATTTAAATTACCATATATACACTACTCAATTCATACCTCATGTAATTTGTTTTCAATGATAAAACTTGGACATCCAATCCCATTGGAGAGCTGATGCAGAGGCACACTAACTAGATGATCTGAGAAGACTGCTTCATCCTGAAACTCAAGCAATCAAGGACTATTGTTGCCTGATGTATACCAGCTGCAAACAAGATCTTTCACTTCATTCTGTCTCTTTTAAAATCACTCCCTTTTCAGTAAATTTTTCATGGAGTGAATGCTTTCGTCCCCCCAAATTTATTTGTTTGTGTCCTCAATCCCATCAAGAAGTGGAGTTCTGGGAAGTAAATAGCATTAGATAAAGTCCTGAGGGTACAGCTGCCTTGTTGGGATTAGCGCCCTTACTAGAAGGAAAAGAGATACCAGAGCTTCCTATCTCCACCAAGTGAAGGCAGAGGCAGAATGTAGCCCTCCTTTGGCAAGAAGAGTACCCTCAACAAGAGTCAAATCTCCTGGAATCTTGATCTTGGATTTCCCAGTCTCCAGAATTGTGAGAAATAAAAGTCTGTTGTTTAAATCACCCATTCTATGGCAACATGTTATATACAGCATCCCAAGCTAAAATGAATTTAGTTTTTTTCCTCCTAACTTGCCTCTAATAATCACAATGTTTCTCACTTCATCCCATCTGTTCAAATTATTATCTACTTATCATTAACTCCTAGAATAGTATCAGTCTCAAAATCTTGGCATGCTTTCAGGAGACACTAAGTCCTTAAAAAATTGTTCGATGGCTATCAACCCAGGTCCTCAATGAAACCCAAGAGATATCATAAAATAGAAAGTCATGAAGCCAATAAAATAAATGAGGATTCAGTTATCCCATGACAACATACATACCATTTCATAATTGTTTAACTTCTCCCAAATCAATTTTTCCTCCACAATCAGACTGATTAAATGCAAATAAGTTATTTCTAAGGTTACCATTCTCAAACATTTTTATGTCTTCAATATGAGCCTCCCAAAATAAACTTCTTTGCTTCCTGGCTTTTCAATGAATAGGTGTTTTATAGATGAACAGATGTTTTTCCAAGGGCTGAAAATATCCCCCATCAGATGATCATAATTTATTGGGAGTTAAATGTGGTAACATATTTTATCTATGCATTAGAGATTTTACACTGCTCCAAGGTTTCTAAACTAGGATATGTGATAATTTCTGTGACTATGGTCTATATAGATAAAACAACTTAAAATTGAAACCCAATAGACAAATATAAACTCATTGGCCAAAATAAGATCTAAATGATAAGATAGTTCTCGACTATTTACTGATTAGCTAACACAAAATTCATACAACAACTCTCTTAGGCCGTTTAGGCTGTCTTGAGTTGTTGTAATAATATACCAGAGAATTGGTGGCTTATAGACAGTGGAAACTTATTGATCACAATTCTGGGGGCTGGAAGTCAGTGATCAAGATGCCAGGATAGTTGAGGTAGTGCCCTCTTCCAGGCCCCAGACTTCTTATATACTCAAATGGCAGAAGGACTTCTACAGAGATCTCATTTATCAGAACACTAATCCTATTAATGAGGGTCCACCTCTAAGGCATAATAGCCTCCCAAAGTGCCCCCCTGCTATTATCTCATCTTTGTGGGCAAGGATTTCAATAAACAAACTTGAGAGAACAAAAACACTCAGACCATTGGAACAAGTAACACATATTTTATGCGAGAATTAAACATCTTTAAAAGATGAAACAGTCAATTATCAATACTGAAAGAAAGGTATTTAGTTAACTAAAGTTGATCAAGCAATTCCTTATTCTATTTATGACCACCATATAGAAAATTTGTATGGTAAAAAAAAAACTGGGAGGCCACACCCACAAGATATGGAAATTCCCAGACCAGGGATCAAAACCAAGCCACAGTTGCAACATATGCCACAGCTGCAGCAATGCTGGACCCTTAACCTGCTGCACCACAGTGGGAACTCCAATACAACATTTTTGTAACAAATATGGACTGACATTTTCCTACATTTATTTCTTGTCCCCTATCTAATAACAAGGTAATTAAAAGTCACTAGCCAACCATTAAATTAAGCCAAAGAGATCATGATGAATTGAACAGAATTCACTAAAATTCATACATTGAAATAAAACTGCTGGTACCTCAAAAACTGTTATTTTGAAATTGTATCATTGCAGAGCAATTAGGATGAAGTCACACCGGAATAAGGAGCGTCCCCAATTTAATATGACCAGTATCCTAATTAAAGAATCAATTTTGGACCAGGACAGAGCATTATATGAAAACCAAATCATGTGGCAAGGAATTACCAGAACCTAGGAGAGAAGCCTAGAATAAATCCTTTTCTTAGTGCCTTTAGAAAGTGTAAAGCCCTGTAGACACTGATACTAGACTTCTGCGCTCCATAACTGTTAGGCAATAACTTTCTGTTAAATCACTCATTTTGCAGTACTTTGTTACTGCTCTAGAAAACAAAGAGAGAGGTGAACAAAGTCATATACAAATTTAGTCCTTTAAAAAAGTAGCTGTGATGAAAGAGAGAAAGTGAAAATTTTCTAATGTTGGAAATGGAGCAGATACGACTTTCCTAAGGTGGAAAGGCAATGAAGAGCCACCAGCAGACACCAAACCGGCAGACAAAACCAACCTCCTCTCTGTTCCATGCATAAACTCTCAAAGATAATAAATAATTCATCTTACTTCCTTGGTTTAGCCCGGTAAACTTGCTAATTACTGTTAACTTATATAAATTTTTAAATGCCAGCTAGTCAACTTACCCATTAAACTTATTGCCATAATGTTTTTTACTCAACTCTTTCTTCTTCTAAATTCAGCTTGCCTTTTTTTAACAATTTTTCCATAATAGATGAATTGTTTTTACGTGCAAACATGAAATGTCTCTAAGTTATCCACTGACCTACAAAGAAATTTACTGATGATTATTGATGTCTGCATTCCTTTAAAAATATTTTTTGAAGGGTCAAACTTTCTTTTTGAACACAAGGTCCTCTATAAGTATTCCACATTATGGCTCAATACTGAGAAAATAATGTGGAACTAGGGCAACATTATGATCAATATTATTGAAACAAAGTACTTATACTGTATGTTGGAAGCTTAGGGGTTGAGGATAAGGAATAGAGCCATATTTTTCATATTGAAGAATAATTAGAATTAAGGTTTGATGGAGATGGTGAAGCCACAGTGAGGAGAGACTTTAGCCAGTTGTCATGGTCTGTAGAACTAGGAGAATCTTGTTGCTAAGCAGCTAAATCTAGAATTTAATCAAATGAGAAGCAACACAGAAAGGGACTTTGATTTCTCTTTGTCATGTGAGGTCTGGAATAAAAATTCTGTTCATAGAAATGGGCAGTACAAATTCTATGAATATGGCTAGAGCTAGAAAGGACCATGGGAGCTACTAATTCATCTGGTAAGTCATTCAAAAATTTAACTGGGAGTTTTCATTGTGGCTCAATGGTTAACGAATCCACTAGGAACCATGAGGTTGCAGGTTTGATCCCTGGCTGCAAGCTGTGGTGTAGGTCACAGATGCAGCTTGGATCCCACATTGCTGTAGCTCCGGTGTAGGCCCCTAGCCTGGGAACCTCCATATGCCACAAGTGCGGCCCTAGAAAAGACAAAAAAAAAATTAACTATAAAGGACAGAAGCACTAGCATTGGTGTACATCTGAACACACACACACACGTGTTTCTACCAAATATTCAGATCTTGAGAAGGAACTACGACATTTAATATTTCATATTCTACTCTAGTTTACTTGGTAAAGAGCCATAAAATTATGTTATTCATATTCTGTAAAAGAGTGAATTAACCTAAAAATAAGTGAAAAGGACATGGTAATTAGGGTACAGATTGACGACTTTGATGAAACTGTGGGGAGGTAAAAAGAATTTATAAAAGATAATGTATAACAGTCTACTTGGAAGTCTCATAGCACGTCCTAAATGATGTTATATTCTCTCAGGAGGTGTAGCCTCTGCAGTCACTGTACAAAACAATGTAATGGGGTAAAAGCAGTATTTCTTGAATATTCTTTGGAGTTTGTTTTCCTATTATCTGCTTGCAAGCTGAGATCTTAGAAGTAAATTCTGATACTAGCATACTGTTTAAGTTCACTCTCAACAGTACCCTATTACTCATAAATAATTCTTTATTTTTATCACAACAATTCATAACAATTGCTAAATATATATCAAGAGAGACATGGAGAGTAAATCAGCATACTGGGATTATATGCACGTTTTAGAGGTATTAGCTTCAAAAATTTCATTTAGTGACCTTGATTTTTGCTTGCGGGCTCTTAACATTTTGTGAACTATGCCTCCCATTTAGTACTAGAAACATACCCAAGTATCCTAGGAACTCAGGTCACTTTAATGGTGATGATGAAATTTGGCCCGAAATGGGTCTCTGATCAAATAATTTGCAACAATAAAGCCAAGACAAAGAAAAAGACCAGATCCTAGATTAAATACCACAAAATGGAGAATTCTTGGAATTACAGTTGAAACTAACATTTCTGAAATTTATTTATTTATTTATTTATTTTGTCTTTTTGTCTTTTAGGGCCACACCTGCAGCACTTGGAAGTTCCCAGGCTAAGGGTCCATTTGGAGCTGTAGCTGCCAGCCTACGCCACAGCCACAGCAATGTGGGATCTGAGCCATGCCTGCTACCCTCACCACAGCAATGCCAGATCCTTAACCCGCTGAGCAAGGCCAGGGATCAAACCTGCATTCTCATGGACGCTAGTCAGGCTCATTAACCGCTGAGCCACGATGGGAACTCAAACATTTTTGAAATTTAATAGTAACAATTTGAGAAAACAAAGATAATGTAGTTTTCAACTGAGGGCCCGATGTATTAATGAAGTAATTTGGAAGTGGAAAGCTAAGGAAATTGTGGACAACAAAGATCAAATCATTATAAGCACAGTGTTGAAATAAAATATTTGCTCAAGATTTCATTCTTTAAAGTATCGGGCTATGTCATTCCAATTTGTAGTTTCCACCTTTTACACATTCCTCTAAAAGTGTTTCCCAACACTGCTGGGAAAATAAAAATAAATACTTTTATTTTCCCAGCAGTGCTGGCAGTTTGTTGTAGGACTGGGGAAAGCAAACAAAAAGGATAAATCTAGTTTGAGCTGAGGATTTCAGGTGACAGTGGTTGAACTAATGGAGTCTAGAGCTAGGCTGTGAAGATGGATGGACCGAACCTAAAATGTGGGGGAAATTATAGAATGAATATTTAATTCCCTTATTAATTTGAAGAGAAAATTATTAATAATTATGATTAATTTTATATATGTATGCATGAAAACTGTCATGGGTGCTAATAAAAGAGAGTTCACGGACAGCGGTGAATGGCTAAAAGTTGTTGAAAATAACTGTAAAGGCAAAATAAAATGAGTGTTGTATGGGTTGTCCACATGCTTGCTTATAAGAAGATATGGCTAAAATTACTGGGATAGAATTTGTTCCAGAAAAATAGATTTGCAGTTTCCTTGGTCCCTGCCTGGCCAGAGCAAAGCATTGAAACGGTGGGCGTTTTACAAATTTATTGAAGCGAAATGAAGTACATTCTCAGTGCACTGGAGGGGGTTAAAAAGAGGGCCTAGCTCACTTTACAATTGTTTTTATTTTTATTTATTTTTATTTTTTTGTCTTTTTGTTGTTGCTATTTCTTGGGCCGCTCCCACGGCATATGGAGGTTCCCAGGCCAGGGGTTGAATCGGAGCTGCAGCCACCAGCCTATGCCAGAGTCACAGCAACGCGGGATCTGAGCCGCGTCTGCAACCTACACCACAGCTCACTGCAACGCCGGATCGTTAACCCACTGAGCAAGGGCAGGGACCGAACCCACAACCTCATGGTTCCTAGTCGGATTCGTTAACCACTGCGCCACAACGGGAACTCCACTTTACAATTGTTTTTATATCCCCATGCTGCAGACCTGAGTGCAAACCTGATTTCTCCCGCTCCAGCCCCCTATGCCATTAGTAAGGGCTCAGTGTTGCCTGATCTCTGTATGGAGCATATTTGATCTTCTGATTGGTTTCAGGCTGAATGCCTTATTTGCATGCAGAATGTGTTATATAGAGGCAGCATGAGGAATGAGCAACATTCCTTCCCTAGCAGGGAATGAGCAGCCCAGGTTGCTCAAGGTGGGTCAAGGGGCATTACAATGAGACATGGCCAGAGGCTTTGGGGTTTAATCTCCTTGAAGGGGACTTGAGGTCTGTAACAACTGGTGGAGAGTAAATTAGTAAATCAGATGCCCAAATTTTTAGGTTTTGGTAGGACTGACTGGAAGTTCATGAAAGAGTAGGAAAGATAAATAATGATGTAATGAAGAGTTCCTCTTGTGGCTCAGTGGTTAAAGAATCTGACTAGGATCCATGAGGATGCAGGTGCAATCCCTGGCCTCACTCAGTGGGTTAAGGATCCCGTGTTGCTGGGGCTATGGCGTAGGCCAGCAGCTATAGCTCTGATTACACTCCTAGCCTGGGAACCTCCATATGCCACAGGTGCGGCCCTAAAAAGAAAAAATAATAATAAAAGAATAAAGACTAAACTCTGCAAAAAAAATAAAAATAAAAATAAAATAATGGTGTAATGAGATGGCTACTTGTTCAGTGGATTGAAAGTGGTTTAGGTAATCCAAGCAAACTGTAACCAGAGGTCTAGTCTGCATGGCATATGGGGGAAATTTTTCCTCTCTACTGGGCTTCATGCTGCTGACAGATAGGTTTAACAGAATTAAGTAGGAATAAGGATAAAAGTGTGAGTAAATCTTTCCTTTCCATGAAAGTAAGAATCCAAAAGGGACAGAAAATGGATTCCAGAAAAAAGGTCAAAGTATGTAGAACCAAGAGGGTTTTTTTCCCTAAAAGGAGCAGAAATTGGTACATGGTCCAGGAGATGATAGGTCCCGAATTAGGCGATTTTCATTTTGTATGACCTACTATGGAATCTGCATTCGCTCAGTGTGTTGTACATCTCTCATAGCTGACTTCACTTTCTTCAGTTTTTTCAACTTGTCCGGAGGTTCTTGATGTCATTACTTTAAGCACTGTCAGTACTTTAATGATTTGATGCAGACTGTTGATATTCAGTAGATAAATAAAAATAGGCATTTTATACATAAAATGTTGAATGCAATTTTAAAAATACCCAATGTTTAATTTTGCCCATCACTCTGTCCAAATTTGTAGTCAGAAGCATCAAATTATTTAAGTTTTACTCCTTTATGTTTCCTAAGTGTGCAGAACAATGTCTGCACATTATGTAGTTTATTAATACATTATTCAAGGAAGAATGTAAAGTATCAGTGTTGACAGGCACTGTGTTAGCACCAGATTTCTCATTTTCACAAATGTGTGATGATACATTTCTACTAATCTCATAAAATTTTTATAAATGTATTTTCACATAGGATAATGTTCTTTTTAAGAAGTATGTACAAGGGAAGGTTGAACTTCGGAGTTGGTTGCCTTGTAATCCTAAAAATAAGGGAACTTAGATGTTTTTGCCCTTGTAGGAAGATAATACCTTCTCCAACATTTTCCTCCCTCTTTTTATGATTGATTGAATTTCATTGCATTTCTGCATTTATTCTGCCTTCAGTATATAGTTGTCCCTTGTTATCCATGGGGATTGGTCCAAATATCTCCCACAAATACCAAAATCCACAGATGCTCACGACCCTTACGTAAAATGGTATAGTATTTGCATATAAGCTACTATGCAGTCCTTTATACTTCAAATCATCTCCAGATTACTTGCAATAATTAAAACAAAGTAAATGCTATATAGAGTCTAAAATAGAATGTAAATGTTATGTAAACATTTGCCCATGTGCTGCTAGCTAAAGCTTTGCTTTTCAGAGCTCTCTGGAATTTTTTTCTACATATTTTTGGTCCACAGTTTAATCGAGAGAAGTGGAAATTATAGATACAGAGGGCCACTGTACTCCCATTTCTAACTTTTACTTTGCCATCTCATTTGATTTCCTTCAATTTCATATTTCCAGAGGATTTGAAAATGTTCTTTCTAAGAGTATAATCAAATATAAACATATTTGAACAACATCCACCATAACCCATGGTCTTCATATCTCAAGTAAAAAATTGCCTATTGTTGTGTGAACATACTAATATATGTATAAGCCAATTGATACTTCACCCTTACAGTCGAACAGAATTAAAAAGGGAAAACAGAAAGAAAGTAGGACATGCAATTAGTTAAATGAATGAGAGAAAATAACAATATATGTGAATATTTTTATATATCTCTCCCAAATAATGTGATGAAATAATTTATCATTAGAAACTGAGAAGAATCACTATAAAATGATAAATATACCAAATCAATATACATAAATAAAACAGGACATATGTTCCCCTTTCCATTAAGACCCTTTTGTTTTATATAATTATATGGAAATGTCCACATACTTTTATATATTTAGAGAACACTACGACTGAACCACCATGTGTCTTTCATCTAGGTTCAACAAGTGTCAACCTATGCCAACCGCTGTTCTTTTGGACACCCAGTATCCCTCTGCTGACTCACTATTACTTAAGACCAAATGCACTGCAGTATGCTGAGCCATGTCTTTAGCCAAACATCATCCATTTTAACCCATACCTTTCTCTTTTCCCTCTGTCTTGGTTTGCTCCTAATAATCAACCCTGTCTCTGGTCTTCTTTTTGTCTTAGTGCTACAGCTCTGGTAGTGTGATTCTGTCAGAAAACAGATTAAAGGTCAGTGCTGCATAAAGCCAGTTCAGAAGGACAAGATGCAGCAGTGATGCAACCTGCCCTGCATACTCTTGCTCTCACCAATGGCTCCAGATCGTGAGGCCCTGGAGCATGTGAGGATCTCTCTCCTGCTATTCTGGGTGGGGGTGCTTCTGATATTTTCTGGGTCATCCTATGTGGGGCACTCCCAACACCATGGTCCTCCAGAAGTAGTCATACCCTTGAGGTTAAGAGGCACTGGCAGAGAAGTGAAGCTGCCAAGCTGGCTCTCTTACAGCCTGCATTTTGGAGGCCAGAGACATGTTCTCCACATGAAGGCCAACAAGCTTTTGTTCTCTACACACCTCCCAGTGTTCACCTACACAAAACGGAGTGTTCTCCTGGAGGACCACCCTTTTGTCCAAAATGACTGCTACTATCAGGGTTATGTGGAAGGGGTATCAGAATCCCTGGCTGCCCTCAGCACATATCTGAGGGGCTTTCCAGGAATATTTAAGATAAATAATATTGTTTATGAAATCAAGCCCAAAAGGCCTTCTACCTCATTTGAGCATCTGCTATATAAGATGGACAAAGAGGAGACAGAATTTCCACTCAGGAGATGTGGATTAACAGAGGAAGAAATAACACGACAACTAAAGTTTCAAGAGAGTGCTGCTAACCATACTTTGATGCAAAGTGGGTATGAAAGCTGGTGGACCCACAGACGTTTTCTTGAATTGGCAGTGATTATAGACCACAATCAATATCTTCATCAACAAAGTAATACCTCAAATGTGCAGAATGAAGCACTGTTGCCAATGAAATAGGTGGCTTCTTAGCTTTACTGGATATTAATGTGGTTTTGACTGGAATTGAGATCTGGTCTGAACAAATCCTCTTCCCAACAGGTGACATAGCTGTACTCTTGGATGAATTTTGCAAATGGAAGAAAAATAGTTTTAATACCCACTTGCCCCATGATATTGCACATGTTTTTGTCAAGGAGAATTTTGGTCCCCATCTTGGCTTAGCCTATGTTGGAACGGTAGGTGATCAACATTATAATTGTGGAGTTGATAGTTTTCTGGGTGATAATTTGCATGATTTTGGATATATTGTGTCACATGAGATTGGTCATAATTTGGGTATGTTACATGATGACAACAATTGTAAATGTGGGAGTGAAAGGTGCATAATGTTTCGAAGGAAAGCCTCTGCAATTCTGATTTAGCAACTGCAGTTATGCTGTATATTGGAACACTGTTACAAAAAAAAAGTTGTTTGCACATTACACCAAATCCAGAGAATATCTTTAAGTATACAAGCTGTGGACACAATGTGGTAGAAGGAGGAGAAGAGTGTGACTGTGGTTCCTCGTTTAAGTGTGCAAAGGATCCCTGTTGTCAACCAGGCTGCACTCTGAGACCAGGGGCTGTTTGTACTTTTGGCCTCTGTTGCAAAAACTGTGACTTGCTGCCAGCAGGCTCCATGTGTACAAAAGAGAAAAATGAATGGGATCTTCCAGAATGGTGCAATGGGACATCACATCAATGCCCAGAAGATGTGTATATGCAGGATGGGACTTCCTGCACAGGTAGAAGCTACTGCTAGGAAAAGAGATGCAATAACTGCAATGAACAGTGTGGGAAAATCTTTGGCGAAGAAGCCAAGAGTGCAAATCAGATTTGCTACAGGGCAGTGAACACCCAAAGAGACGTTTTGGTAACTGTGGTCTCAAGGCTACTAAATATGTACAATGTAACATCTCAGATATCCTCTGTGGGAGGCTTCAGTGTGAGAATGTGACAGAAATTCCCCTCCTGAGAGATCATTCTACTGTGCATTGGACTCACTTCAATGGAGTCACCTGCTGGGGTACAGACCACCATTTGGGGATGACCATACCTGATACTGGTGCAGTGAAAGATAGTACCAAGTGTGGTGCAGGGCATGTCTGCATCCAAAGGAAGTGTGTTATTATGCCCAATTTTCAAAATGCTTGTTCACCTGAGACATGCAATATGAATGGAGTCTGCAACAACAGATATCACTGTCACTGCAACTCCAAGTGGGACCCACCCAAATGCCTGCTAAAAGGCAGTGGAGGTACTGTTGATAGTGGCCCACCAGCTGGCAGAAAGGAAAATGTGCTAGGCAAGAGTTATCTGCTGCTATTTTGCTTGGCCCCTTTTTTTGTTTCAGTATTATGTCTGTTACTTTGTTTCTTTATGGGACACAAAAGATCAGCTAAGCAAGAAAAAAAGGAGAATGTTGTGACTTCATCTCACAGAGAAGGGCAAAACGTTGAGCCATTACATAAAAAAGTAAAAAGCGCGTTGTGATTTCACATAAGGCAAAAAGGAGTCATCATAAAAAGAAAGTCAACGTTTATGATTTCAAAAAGGAAACCCAGTACCTATGAAATTTCCCATGTTTTAAATTTTCATTTCCTGAAAGTAGACATGTTACAGCATGTGAAACAGATCATTGACAGAAAACCCTAGAGATATTTCATTATTCTGGACGATAAATATCACCCATTAAACAATTAAACATGCTAATTCATAGGATACCTTTACTTTCCATTATTTTAAGCAATTTCATGGTAAATTTTTCATAAACGCAGCCTCTGTGTTTCCTGAGCAAAGGTACAGCTCATGACAAGTGTTTGGGTATGTGTATGTATATGCATGTGTACTTTTACTTTTCCATCTCTCAATTCCAAACATCCTTCCCCTTTGTACTATGTGAGACAGAGAATGGGAACATAAAAATTGCATTTCTTCCTTGCCAGCTCCATTATTATTAGTTTCTGCCAAAAGGAAAAATTAGAGGGAGATAGGTCATCTGGGAAATTTTTTTATTGCTGTTCATGTCAGAGTTGGGTCATTAACAGCTCTCACCCTGACAAGAAAATGTGAGTCTGCATATTATTACCATATATATATATGTACATATATATACACACACACATACATACACATATATTTGTCTATATACATATCTGCCTAATAAATTCATATGTATTATAATTCTGTATTACATAATTTTTTAAGTAACTCCTCTAATGGACATTACTTTTTAGCCTCTGAGATATTGGCACAGCTACCAAGCAACTACTCAGTTCTGAGTCCCAGGTCCTTGGGTCCTCCACCAAATCCCTGAGTCCTAAACTGAATCCTAGATCCATGGACCTATTCAAAACCTGTAGGTTTACTAAAGCCATTTCTTCCCTTTGAGCCCCAGTCAGAGGGCTCAAATCTTCTTCTTCAGAGGGCTCCATCTTCTTCTTCACGACTCATGGTTATCCCCATGCTGTGTGTTGGTCTCTTGTGACTGAATTCTGACTGTCACAGTATTTATCTTGGTATAATGGAGAGCACAGAAAGGAGTCTGACATTAGAAGGCTTGAAGTTTTCACACCACTGCCCTTACCATCTTGGGAACATGATTTATACTCAGAATTCCTTTAAAATCTGAAAAGGGAGGAACGTTGCATGTAACACTCAAATCCTTCATAATTTTTACTCATAAAATGAAGAAAGAACACACATAATTCTTTTCGGGATATATAAGTCATAGCAACCATCTGTCCTCTGGAAAAAAACCTAGACAACCCCATTAATATTTTAAGTATCAAATTTAAGGATATCAGAGAACTGAGGCCAAAATACAGATAGAGTAAAAGAATTAAAATTTCAGTCATCAAAAGAATTTTTAAAAGTGTGGACACTTGACAGCTACTCTGTTCCCTGAGCACTTGATGATTCTGTATTTGATTTAAGCATTAGGTTTGGCCCAATGAAAGGACCGCTCCTAAGGGAAGAAATCCCCAATGCTCTTAGTTACTACACAGGTCTAGATTCACAAGTTAGACATTGAGCGGACCATAAATCATAATCATTTTTCCCCATGAGAGATTTGCTTAATTTGAGAGCTTTGTTGTATGCTGGTGAGCTAGTGAAATTTATCAAAATCATGTTATATTTTGGACATAAGACATAGTTAAAGGAGTCTTCTCTCAAGCACTTGAACCTTCTCCCTGTAATAGACTTACCTGATATTTACACTGCATGTGGCAAGAGGTTGGAGAGCTGTATTGTGAACCTTTAGGTGATAGGGATTAATCCCCCACCATCATTCAGAGTTAAGAAGACAGAGTCACATAAACTTCACAACTGAAAGTTGCAATATGAAAAATATTTTCAAAGGAGAATTTATTTAAGATTTACTAAAATCTCACTCAACATGACCCAACAAAATCCATTACTGGACTTAAGTAATCAGATCTTCAGCTTATCTTCCTAATGGGGAAAAGAAAGAAACTATCCAGAAAAGCTGCTTGTAGCTTCTACTATGTTTTATATACAATTACCTGGGTCCAATAAAATGGTACTATATATGCTTAGAGTCACTTATGACCTCTGAGTAAGAGAAGGAAAAAAAAAGAATAAAAGAAGACAAAACTATAAGTAATTTCAAAATGATTCAGACAGTGGTGAAAGAGTACATTTTTAAAAAAACTATGTTACTTCTTAAATTAGAAGTAAAATATACGAAATTTAAGAAAGTTGTAGAATATTTTCAGTGAGTGTGAATATAGAAAAGTATCAAATGGAAATTTTAGAACTAAAAAGTACAATATAGGACAAGAATTCAATAGATAGTTTGAACAGCAATTTGCAGTTCTCTGATGGCACTCACTACACCACAGCTCACACCCCATCCATGCAGAGAGACCATTTAGTCACTGCCAGCCCTACAGTATATTTCCACAATAAGGAGGAAGAAGCAGAGGCTTGGGACAATTATCAGTAATGAGAGACAAAGGGTAATTTCCCCTGAGGCAGAGCAATGAGAGATCTGCCCCAGCTACCATCAAATTTCCCGCAAGCACCTTGCCACACAATCTAGCTCAAACCAGCAAATGCTTTGCTTCCACTCAATGCATGTCACAGTAGCACCAGATCTGAGACACTCAGGACCAGGGAAAATACTCAACCATGGGACACACAAGTGACCTGGTTCTGGGGCAGAACCTGGGGAAGACATTGTTTGCACTCATTCAAGCAGCACAGCAGAAGCCACCCAGATCTCTGACGGCGGCTGCTCCATCACAGGTAACCTCACAATTCATGCTGAGAGTTTACACAGACTCCTGAGAGCTTTGAAGAGGAGTTCTACAACAGTTCTGGGGAGGCAGAGGCAGAGGCAGAGGGTAGTTATTGGCTGTGAGAGACAAGGGGGACTTACAACTATAGCTTTTATCTGAGCAGAGCCACAGGCACATACACAGCACACTGGGCCTCTATCTGTTCCATCTGTTCATGGGCCCTACTTGCTTCATCACCCTCCTCTTCATGAGCAAAGTTCCTGGGATAGAGAGAGAGAGGGAAAACACCCATGTTTAATGGGAACAGAGCTAGACTGAGTGTGACCCTCAGGGCTTCTGCTCCTGCAACTCAGGATCAGCCACCCATATTCAACAGGGTGATGATGGCCACTAAGCAGAGAGGAAGTCCCACCTCACATGCAGCACTGGCTCTAGCCCCTCCATATCTACTGCCACCACCTTCCAAGGTTTTAGTAGCCAACATGTCCTCAGGAAAGACACGACTTGTATCTACATCAGCTCCAGGCCTTTCACCAAAATCACTGGGCACACACAGTCTGTTGTATAGGGAAGTTCACACACAAAAACACCCCTTCATGACCCCATGTTTCACCTAAATTATTAAAGGCAGAGAAAGTTAGAAAAACAAAAAATCAGAGAAACTAAACTGAAAGAATTTAAAAAAAAAACTGAAAAAAATAACAAAACAGAAATAAAGTTTATCAAAGAATTCAAAACATTGGCAATAAAAATGTTGACTGAATTAAAAGAAAGAATTGCTCTAAGCAGTGACTATTTTAACAAGGAACAAGAAAATATTAAAAAGATCCAATCAGAAATGAGTAAGTTGAGGAAATTTTTTAAAAACAGTATAAGGATTGAAGAGCAGACTGAGTGATAGAGAAGAAAACATAAGTGACCTCGAAGATAGAATAACAGAAATTACTAAATCAGAACAGAAAAACAATTTTTTCAAAAAAATTTAAGATATCTTTGTCATAATATTAAGCAATCTAATATTCACATTATAAGGATTCTAGAAGGAGGAGAGAGAAGGGGGTGAAAAATATACCTGAGAAAATTATGGCTGAAAACTTCCTAAACCTGAAGAAGGAAACATCCAGGTACAGGAAGCAAAGATGTAACCAAACATAATGAACTCAAAAAGACCCACACCAAGAAATATCATAATTAAAATGGCAAATTTTAGGAGTTCCCCTTGTGGCACATCAGAAATGAATCCAACTAGGAACCATGAGGTTTCTGGTTCAATCTCTGGCCTCACCCAGGGGGTTAAGGATCCAGTGTTGCCATGAGCTGTGGTGTAGGCCACAAATGTGGCTTGGGTCCCACGTTGCTATAGCTGTAGTGTAGGCCAGCAGCTACAGCTCTGATTCGACCCATAGCCTGGGAACTTCCATATTCCACAAGAGAGGCCCTAAAAAGCAAAAAAAAAAAAAAAAAAATTTAAAGGCAGCAATGGAAAAACAATGTGTCACATAAAGAGAACTCTGATAATGCTATCAACTGAATTCTCTGTAGAAAACTTGCAGGCTGGAAGGGAGTGGTATAATATATTAAAGCACTGAAAGGGAAAAACCTGCAACCTAGGACACTCTACCCAGCAAGACTATCATTCAGAATTGAAGCAGAGAGAAAGAATTTCTCAGAGACAGAAAACTAAAAGAGTTCATCAAAATTAAACATATTCTAAAAGAAATGGTAAAGGGTAGTCTCTGTGTAGAAAAGAAGTTAAGAATCTATAGGAAAGAGAAAATCCCACTAGGAAAGGCAAATATATAATAAAGATTGAGGATCAACCACTTAAATACACCATATTAAAGATTTAAAAACACACAAAAAATGTTAAAGTGATAAATAAACAGTCAAGAAATAAACATAAAGATGGAAAACATGACATCAAAACAAAATGCAGGGGAGGGGAATAAAGATGTAGCTCTTTAAAATGTGTTTGAACTTAGAGAACAATCAGCTTAAAACAAGTATATATAATTATACATCAACATATATGGACCCCATGGTAAGCACAAATCAAAAACCTACAATAGATATGCAAAAACTGAATAGAAAGGAACACAAGCACAATACTAAAGAAAATCATCCAACCACAAAGGAAGAAACAAAAAAGAAATGAACAGAGAAGAACTACAAAGACAACTAGAAAAAAGTAATAAAATGGAAATAAGTACATACCTCTCAATAATTACTTTTTTATTATAGCATAGTTGATTGACTATGTCATACTAGTTTCAAGTGTACAACATATAGATTCAATATTTTTGCAGCATTTTTTTAGATTATACTCCCTTGTAAGTTATTACAAGATGACTATAATGCCCTATGATACAAAAAATATCCTTTTTATCTATTTTATATATAGTAGTTTGTATCTCTTAACCAAACACCCCTAATTTGACCCTCCTCATTTCCCTCTCCCCTTTGATAAAAACTAGTTTGTTTCCTATAACTGAATCTGTTTCTCTTTTGCATATATGTTCATTTGTGTTATTTTTTAGATCCCATACATAAGTAATATCACACAGTATTTGTCTGTCTGATTTATTTCACTAAGCGTAGTATTCTTGAGTCCATCTATGTTGCTTCAAATGCCAGAATTTCATTCTTTCTTATGACTAAATAATATTCCACTATACATACATATGCCACTTCTTTATCCATTTGTCTGTTGATGGGCACTTGGGTTGTTTTCTTGTCTTATTTATTGTAAACAGTGTTGCTATGAACATAGGGCACATGTATCAAGTAAGTGTTTTTGTTTTTTGCAGATATATATATCCAGGTGTGGAAGTGGTGAATCATATGGTAGTTCTAGGTTTTTGAGGAATCTCTATACTGTATTCCATGGGGTGCAACAACTTACAATCCCACCAATAGTGTCCAAAGGTTCCTTTTTTCCATGCCGTTGCCAGCATTTCTTTTCTGTGTTGTTTTGATGATAGCTATTTTGACAGGTATGAGGTAAAATCTCATTGTGGTTTTGATTTCCATTTCTCTAATAATTAGCAATGTTGGGCATCTTCTCTGTGCCTGTTAGCCATCCATATATCTTCTTTGTAAAAATGTCTATTCAGTCCTTTTGACCAGCTTTTAATCAAGTTCTTTGATTTGTTGACCTGTATGTGTTCTTTGTATATATTAGATATTAATCCCTTATTGGATATATCATTTGAAAATATCTTCTCTCATTTAGTAGGCAGCGTTTTCATTTTGTTGATAGGCTCCTTTGCTGTAAAAAAGTGGGACAGACATCCAAGGGGAGATGGACCAGGACTTTAGTTCAAACAGGGCAAGCCAATCAAGAATAACCTGGCAGATGCTAGGGCAGGCATCTCTCCATCAAGTCTGAGAGTAAAGCAGCACCCACATTCTCCTCAGGAGTTGAGTCTAAGCTTCTCCATCCTTCCTCTCTGTCCCAGTGGTTCTCCACCTACCAAGGGGGTCTGTCTCCTATGCATAAGACCCCAGGACTGGGATGCTCAGTCTGAGGCTCAATATGCTCATACCCAGGGAAGGTGTTTACACCATGCAATCTCTCTTTCCCTCCAATTCCACTCCCAGGGCCCCAAGTCCTGTCACTACTGCTTTTCCTCTCATCCTATATAATTATGTGTATATCTCTCCCACAGCCTTGGTGATACAGGAGTTCTTCTGCCATTTTTCAACTAGTTTCAGTGAGAGCTGTTTCACATATAGATGTATTTTATATGTACTAAATCATATTCAGTGTTGAGAAACTAAAAGCATTCCCTCTAAGATACAAAACAAGACAAGGATGCCTCTCACACCACTTTTATTCAACATAAAATTAGAAGAGGTAGCCACAGCAATCAGACAAGTAAAGGAAATGAAATGAATCCAAATTGAAAAGGAAGAAGGAAAACTGTCACAGTTTGCAGATGACAGGATACTATACATGGAAACTCCTAGAGATACTACCAAAAAGCTACTAGAGCTCTTCAATGAATTCAGAAAATACGCAGATTATAAAATTAATAAATAGAAATCTGCTGCATTTCTATACACTAACAATGAACTATCAAAAAGAGATAGGTTAAAAAAATCCCATTTACAATAATATCCAAAGGAATAAAACACCTAGGAACAAACTTACCTAAGGAGGTAAAAGGCCTGTACTCAGAAAACTATAAGACACTGATGAAAGAAATCAAAGGCAACAGAAACAGGTAGAAAGGATATTATACTCATGGATTGAAAGAATTAATATAATTAAAAACTACCACACTGCCACAGGCAATCTACAAGTTGAATGCAATCTCTATCAAAAAGGCAATTCCCTTCTTCACAGAATTAGAACAAGTAATCCTAAAATTTACATGGAAGTACAAACGACCTTGAATACCTACAAAACTGAGAAAGAACAGAGTTGGACGAATCATGCAACCTAACTTTATGATTAATCTTACAAAGCTACGTTAATCAAAATAGTATCATACCAACACAAAAGCAGACATATCTATGAATGGGACAGAATGGACAGCACAGAAAACTGAACATACACTTATGGTCAACTAATTTATTATGAAGGAGACAATAATATACAATAAAAATAGACGGTCTCTTCAATAAACGGTGCTGAGAAAACTGGGCAGTGACATGTAAAAAAATGAAATTAGAACATTCTCTAGCACCACACACAAAAATAAACTCAAAATGGATTAAAGACCTAAATGTGAGGTCAGGAGGTCCCACTGAGGTTCAGTGGGTTAAGAACCCGACATAGTATCCTTGAGGATGGAGGTTCAATCCCTGGCCCCACTCGGTGGGTTAAGGATCTGGCATTGCTGCAAGTTGCAGCATAGGCTGCAGATGTGGCTCAGATCTGGCATTACTGTGGCTGTGGCAAAGGCTGGTAGCTGCAGCTCCAATTCAACCCCTGGCCTGGGAATTTCCATATGCAAGTCCCTAAAAAAGAAAAAAAAAAAGTGAGGCTGGATACAATAAAACTCCTAGAGAAAAACACAGGCAGGACACTGATATATATCACAGCAGTATCTTTTTGATCTAACTCCTAGTGTAATGAAAACAAGAACAAACAAATGGGACCTAATTAAACTTAAAAAGCTTTTACCACAGCAAAGGAAACCACTGACAAAATGAAAAGAAAACCTATAGAATGGGGAAAAAATATGCAAACATTATGACCGATAATAGGTTAATAACCAAAATACATAAACAGCTCATACAACTCAAAATCCAAAAACACAACAGCCTGATTAAAAAATGGACAGAATGGGAGTTCCCATCGTGGCTCAGCAGTTAGCAAACCCAACTAGCATCCATGAGGACAAGGGTTCAATCCCTGGCCTCTTTCAGTGGGTTAAGGATCCGGCGTTGCTGTGAGCTGTGGTGTAGATCGCAGAAACGGCTCAGATTCCGTGCCTGGGAACCTCCATGTGCCACGGGTGCAGCCTTAAAAGACAGACAAACAAACAAAAAAGGACAGCAGACTTGAATAGACATTATTCCATAGAGTACATACATATAGCAACTAGGCACATGAAAAGATACTCAGCATCACCAATCATCAGAGAAATACAAATCAAAACTACAATATCACCCCATACCTATCAGAATGGCTACCATCAAAAAGACTTCAAATAACTACTGTTGGTGAGGATGTGGAAAAAAGACATCATTGTAAATTGGATTGTAAATCGTAATTGTTAATTGTAAAGTGGGAATGTAAATTGGTGGGCCACTGTGGAAAAGAGTATGGAGGTTCCTTAAAAAATAAAACTAGGAGTACCATATGGTCCATCAATTCATTTCTTGGCATATATCCAAAGAAAACCAAAACACTAAATCATAAAAAAATCATAAACATATATGCATCCAATGTTCATAGAAGCATCATTTAAAATAAACAAGATACAAATGCAACCTAAGTGTCCATCAACAGATGAATGGCTAAAGAAAATATGGTGTATATATACAATGGAATACTACTCAGCCATAAATAAGAATGAAATTGTGCTTATTTGGAACAACATTGTTGGACTTGGAAGGTATTATGCTTAGTGAAATAAGTCAGAGAGAGAAAGACAAATACTATATGTTATCACTTATATATGGAATCTAAAAAATAAGACAAACTAGTGAATATAACAAAAAACAGACTCACAGATATAGAGAGCAAACTAGTAGTTAATAGTTGGAGAGGGAGGAGTTCACGTTGTTGCTCAGTGGTAACAAATCTGACTAGTATCCATGAGGATTCAGGTTTCCCTGGCCTCGCTCAGTGGGTTAAGGATCTGGTGTTGCCATGAGCTATGGTATAGGCTGCAGACACAGCTTGGATCCCGCACTGTTATGGCTGTGACAAGGGCAGCAGCTGCAGTTCTGATTCAAGCCCTAGACTGGGAACATTCTCTAGGATAGGTAGCACATCTGGCCACAAAACAAGTCTCAACAAAATTAACAGGATAAAAATTCTATCAAGCCTTTTTTCTGACAAAAATGGATTGAAACAAGAAATGTTACACAAAGAAAAATCGAAAGAGAGCAGACATTAAACGAATGCTACTACAAAACCAATGGGACAATGAATAAATCAAGGAAGAAATGATAAAATACTTAAAGATAAATGAAAATGGAAACCCAACACTAAAATCACAGGATGAGGAGTTCCCATTGTGGCTCAGCAGTTAACGATTCCAACTAGCATCCGTGAGGACATGGGTTCAATCCCTGGCCTCGCTCACTGGGTTAAGGATCTGGGGTTGCTGTGAGCTGTGGCATAGGTCACAGACTCGGCTTGGATCCCACGTTGCTGTGGCCCTGGTGTAGGCTGGCAGCTACAGCTCCGATTGGACCCCTACCTTGGGAACCTCCACATGCTGCAGGTGCGGCCCTAAAAGACAAAAAAAAATAAATTAATTAAAAAATATAATCAAGGGATTGAGGTAAAAGCAGTCCTAACAGGGATTTTTTTTTTCTAACAGGGATGTTTATAGCAACACAAGCCTTCCCACAGAAACATGAAAAATCTGAAATAAACAACATTACTTAACACCTAAAAAAAGTAGTAGACAAAGAACAAACAAAGCCCAGTCAGCAGAAGAAAGGAAATAACAAAGATAAGAGAGGAAATAAGTAAAATGGAGATTAAAAAAAAAAAAAAGATAGAAAAGATCAATGAAACCAAGAGCTGGTTTTTTGAAAAGATAAACCAAACTTGACAAATCTTTAGCCAAGCTTACCAATAAGAAAAGAGAGAGGAACCAAATAAAACTGAATAATAAATGAAAGAGGATAAATAACAACCAATACCACATAAATATGAAAAAATCATGAGTATACAGTTCATACACCTCAATATCAAAAAATAAACAACCAATCAAAAAATGGCCAGAAACATGAATAGACATTTTCCCAAAGAAGACATATAAATGGCTAACAGACACATGAAAAGATGCTTGACATCACTAATTATTAGGAAAATATAAATCAAAAGAAAAATGGGTTATCAACTCATACAAGTCAGAATAGCTATCGTCAAAATTCTAGTTATCAAATTTTGGAGAGGCAGTGGAGAAAAGGGAATCCCTGTACACTGTTGGTGGGAATGTAAATTCATGTAGCATCTATGGAAAACATGGAGTTTCCTCCAAAAAGCTGAAAATAAAACTACCATATGATCCACCAATTCACTCCTGGGTGTATATGCAGAAAAAAGGAAAACACTAATTTGAAAAATAATACACACACCCCAATGTTTACAGCAGAAATATTTACAATAGCCAACAAATGGAAGAACCAAAGTGTCTATCTAGAGACAAATGGATAAAGAAGATACAGTATATATACATAAAATAGAATACTACTCAGCTTTATAAAAAGAATGAAATTCTGCCATTTGCAGCAAGTTGGATGGACCTTGAAATGATTATGCTAGTGAAATAAGTCGGAGAGAGAAAGACAAATACTACAAATGCTCTAATGTATCACATATATGAAATCTCAAAAATAATAAATGTATATGCAAGACAGAAATAGACTCACAGATATAAAAAACAAACTAGTGGTTACCAAAGGAGAGAGGAAGGGAAAGAGGGACAAATTAAAAGAAGGGGATTAAGAAATACAAAAGACTGTGTATAAAATAGATAGGCAACAAGGATATATTATATAGCATAGGTAATTATAGTCATTACATTCTAATAACTTATAATGAGTATATCTGCAAAAATATTAAATCACTATGCTGTACACCTGAAACACATATAACAGTTCATCAACTATCTTTCAATAGAACTATCCAGCTCAATCCAGCCTAAATTGCTCACCTGCAGAAACATAAGCTAAATACATACTTATTCCTTTAAGTCAAAAAAAAAAAAAAAATCCAGATAGTGGAGCAAGACTAAATTTAAAAAATAAGTATGATCAACACAACATTGTAATACAACTATAGTTCAATAAAATAAAAAATAAATATAACTAGTCAACACATTTTAAATTAGAAGAAAAGCATACAAAATGTAAAAAAAAAAAAAAAAAAGGAGACTATCCTTAGTGAGTTGGAATACCAAAATGTCACATGGATATTTTTTATCTAAAATGTACAATATATGATAAGAATTCAGTGGATGGTTTGAATAGTAATTTGTCCATGAAATTAATTATTTATCTGTAAATCAGGCCAATGGGAAAATCCCACACTGATATACCTGGAAAAATGAAAGCAGAAAATAAGAACTCAAGAAATGCATGGAATAGGAGTTCCCATCGTGGCTCAGTGGTTAACGAACCTGACTAGCATCTCTGAGGATGTGAGTTCGATCCCTGGACTTGCTCAGTGGGTTAGAATCTGGTGTTGCCGTGAGCTGTGGTGTAAGTCACAGACACAGCTCAGATCTGCCGTTGCTGTGGCTCTGGCGTAGGCCTGTGGCTACAGCTCCAATTCTATCATTAGCCTGGGAACCTCCATATGCCATGGGCGCAGCCCTAAAAAGACAAAAAGACAAAAAAAAAAAAGAAAAAGAAATACACGGAATATATCAACAGATCTAACATCTCTAATACTGAGGACCTAGAGAACGTGAACGAGAGAAATGAACAGGAAAAACATTCAAGAGATGTTTGCTGGCAACTGTTTTATGAGGGAGGAGAAAGATAGCAATCTATCACTTCAGAGTTGGTGACATTACCTAGAGGTATGGTCAGTTTTTCTGGCTCTTATTTCTTCTGCTTCTGAGATTCTTAATAATCTCTTCATGTTTTCTGATTCTTTCTTCTGCCTGATGAAATCTTCTGCAGGTCTTCTTTACTGATGTTTAAATTTTCGTTTGTTGTAGTTTTCAGCTCATGGTTTTTTAAATATTTATGTATTTGTTTATATATTTAAGATTGTGTGTCTGTATTGATAGACATAGTGACTTTTTGTACAGATATGATTTGGTCAGGGTTGTGATAATCCTGATAATCCTCTTCAGCCAGTGAGGCTTCTATCTTTTGTTGGTAATTTCTTCTTCTTCTTCTTCTTCTTCTTTTTTTTTTTTTTTTTGGTCTTTTTAGGGCTGCACCTGTGGCATATGGAGGTTCCCAGGTTAGAGATCAAATTGGAGCTGTTGCCACTGGCCTACACCACAGCCATAGCAACAGCAGAACTGAGTCGTGTCTGCAACCTACAGCACAGCTCACAGTAATGTGGGATCCTTAACCCACTGAGAGAGGCCAGGGATCAAACCCATGTCCTCATGAGTGCTAGTCAGATTCATTTCTGCTGAGTCATAATGGAAACTCCTTGTTGGTAAATTTGATTTTAGCTTGGGAACGTTTCAAATCTGCAGCATCTCATACTCTGATTGCAGTAGAGTGTTTGAACCTTAGCATATGTAAGGCCTTTTAGATAACGTTGTGATGAGTGTGGATCCTGGGAGACTTGCTGCCTCTTTTGCAGGTCTCTTTGTTTACCTCTTGTTTGGTCTATCATTTTTCTTCTTGCTATGAGATTCATGGAGTTTGTAGCCCACTTTTACACACTTGCCTCCAAAACCTCCATTATTTTCAACAATGCCCTTATTCATGTACATTTCAATTTTGTGTACAGATAAAGTCAGTCTTCTGTGACAGAGCTCTCCCTGGGACCTGGCTCTCCCCTGGCAGTACATCTGGCCACTCCATAGGAGTTGCAGGTGTAGACAGCATATGTGTCAAATGGCATCCCCTTACTACACGTTGATGTGAGATAGAATGGTAAACCATGCTCATCTTAGCTTGTGTCTCCTGGCATAGAACACTGGCTTTACAAGTGAAATGGGTCAAGGAAAACTGAGGATCAGTGTCCTAGGACTGAACAAAACTCTCACCCTTTGAATGACAGCGGGGTGATTAAAATTATTCATGCCCATATAATATGTAAATTCCAAATAGGAAAAGGAATAGCAAAGTCTGAGGTATAGTCTTGCTCAAGTGAAACCACAGTACTAGACTGGGAGCTTAGGACTGAATGAATTCCTTCTGTTAACCAGATCTGTGCTGAATAGAGGAAATGAAACTGACCTGGGGGAAGGGATTATATTATAGATTAAATGCCATAGTTTTTCCTGCATCTACACAATTAAGCAGACAGGATTGAATAAATGTTTCTGCAGTTTCTTCACGGCTTTAGATCAATTTCCAGAGATTTTAATTTTTTAAATTTTCATAAATTAAGTGGCTATTGCATTAAGGAGAGGGTCTTACCCTACATCTTTACGCAATCACTCCAGAATTCCCACTCACCTGACAGTTTAAAGAGGAAAAAGCTACTAGATATCTAGACCCATTATAAAGCTATAGGAATTACAATAATAGATGAGGATGAGTGAAATGATGAGGCACAATGCATTTTCAATATCTAGTGTTGGTCATTGATATCTACGTGGAAATGATGCATCTTTACCTCTACCTTACATTGTACATGAAAGTCAATACCAGATGGATTTAAGTTCTCAGTGTCAAAGGAAAATCAAACTATCAAATGCATAGAGAGAAAGGACCACAGAGTAGGCAACTTTACTTGAAATATAACAAAATTGAAAGTATAAACCTTACTTCTAAATAGAACAGTAAAAATAAATGTGCCAGCTCTTCGATATTTCCTCCCATTCAATAGATGGTATTTTCACTTTGTCACTGGTTTCATTTGCTGTGCAAAAGTTTTATGTTTAATTAGGTCCCATTTCTCAATTTTTTTTAATTTGCTTTAGGAGACAGATCCAATAAAAAATATTGCTACAATTTATGTTAATGAATAGTCTGCCTCTGCTTTCCTCTAGGAATGTTATGATTTCTAGTCTTACATTTAGGTCTTTAATCCCTTTTTATTTTATTTTTGAATATGGTATGAGGAAATGCTCTGATTTCATTCTTTTATATATAGCTGTTCAGTTTTCCCAGCACCACTTATTAAAGAGACTGTCTTTTTTCCACTGCATTCTCTTGCCTCTTCTCTCACAGAATAACTGACTTATAAGA
The DNA here is from genome assembly GCF_016906955.1 of Phacochoerus africanus. Classification (NCBI taxonomy): domain Eukaryota; kingdom Metazoa; phylum Chordata; class Mammalia; order Artiodactyla; family Suidae; genus Phacochoerus; species Phacochoerus africanus. The sequence continues at coordinate 15,372,046 of NC_062558.1, read as the reverse complement.
AGGGGTCATTTATGGGCTCCTTTTCTGTTCAATTGATCTATGTGTCTGTCTTGGTGCCAGTACCATACTATTTTGATTGCTGTAGCTTTGTAGTAGAGATGAAATCAGAAAGCAGGATACCTCCAGTTTTGTTATCCTTTCTCAGGATTGTTTTGGCTACTTGGGGTCTTTTCTGTTCCCATACAAATTTTAGAATTATTTGTACTAGTTCTGTGGAAAATACCATTTGTATTTTGATAGGCATTTCACTGAATCTGCAGATTGCTTTTTGGTGTATTGTCATTTTAACAATATTAATTCTTCCAATCCATGACAGTGGGGCAACTTTCCATTTCTGTTCTTTTCAATTTCTTTCATCAGTATCTTATAGTTTTCAGAGTACAGGTCTTTTGTCTCTTTAAGTGCATTTATTCCTAGGTATTTTCTTCTTTTTGATACAATCACAAATGGGACTGTTTCCTAATTACTCTATCTGAAAGTTTGTTCCTGGTGTACAGATATGCAACAGATTCCTGAATCCAAATTCTGTATCCTGTAGCTTTTCTGAATTTATTCACTGGGGTGGCATCTTTAGGATTTCCTATTTATAGTATCATGTCTTCTTTAAACAGTGACAGTTTTACATCTTCCTTTCCAATTTGGATTCCTTTTATTTCTTTTTATTTTCCAATTGCTGTGGTTAGGGCTTCTAATACCATGGGAATAAAAGTGGTGAGAGTGAGCACCCTTGTCTTATTCCTGATCTTAAAGGAAATTTTTCAGCTTTTCACAATTGAGTATGATATTAGCCATGGGATTGTCACATTTGGCCTTTTACATAGTGGTTGTACCAATTTACATTCCCATCAATAGTGTAAAGGGTTCCCTTTTGTCCACACCCTCTCCAGCAGCTACTGTTTGTAGACATTTTGGACCAGTGTGAGGTGGTACCTCACTGTAGTTTTGATTTGCACTTCTGTGGTAATCAGCGATACCAAGCATCTTTTCATGTGTTTTTTTTGGCCATTGGGCTATCTTCTTTGAAGATATGTCTATGTAGATATTCTGTCCATTTTTTTTTGTCTTTTTGCTATTTCTTTGGGCCGCTCCCACGGCATATGGAGGTTCCCAGGCTAGGAGTTGAATCGGAGCTGTAGCCACCGGCCTACGCCAGAGCCACAGCAACTCAGGATCCGAGCCGCGTCTGCGACCTACACCACAGCTCACGGCAACGCCGGATCGTTAACCCACTGAGCAAGGGCAGGGACCGAACCCGCAACCTCACGGTTCCTAGTCGGATTCGTTAACCACTGAGCCACGACGGGAACTCCTCTGTCCATTTTTTGATAGGGTTGTTTGTTTTTTGACACTGAGCTGCATACGTTGTTCATATATTTTCAGAGATTAATCCCTTGTCAGTCACTTCATTTGCAGAGATTTTCTTCCATTCTATGGGTTGTCTTTTCACTTTATGATTTCCTTTGCTATGCAAAAGCTTTTAAGTTTAATTTGGTCCCATTTGTTTACTTTTGTTTCTGTTTTGCTTATCCTAGGAGGTGGATCCAAAAAGATATTGCTACAATTTATGTCAAGGAGTCTTCCACATCTGTTTTCCTGCAGGAGTTTTATAGTATACAGTTTTACATTAAGGTTTTTAAACCATTTTGAGTTTATTTTTGTGTGTGATATTAAAGAGTGTTTTACTTTTATTCTTTACATGGAGCTGTCCAGTTTTACCAGCACAGCTGATTGAAGAGACTGTCTTTTATCCACTGTATATTCTTGCTCCCTTAGTCAGAAATTAGATGACCCTAGGTATGTGGGTTTATTTCTGGGCTTTCCATCCTATTCCATTGATCTATATTTCTGTTTTTGTGACAATACTCTGCTGTTTTGAAGACTGGAGCTTTGTAATATATTCTGAAGTCAGGAAGCCTGATTGCTCCAGTTCCACTTTTCTTCCTCAGGATTGCTTTGGCTATTCATGGCCTTTTGTATTTCCACACAAATTTTAAAATTTTTTGTCCTAGTTTTGTGAAAAATGCCATTGGTAAATTGAAAGGGATAGCATGGATTGCCTTGGGTAGTAGAGTCATTTAGACAACATTGATTCTTCCAATCTAAGAGAATGGCATATCTATCTGTTTATCTTCAGTTTCTTTCATCAGTGTCTATAGTTTTCAAAATACAGGTCTTTTGCCTCCTTGGGTAGCTTTATTTCTAGGTGTTTTACTCTTTTTGGAACAATGGTAAATAGGATTGTTTCCTGAATTTCTCTTTCTGATCTTTTGTTGTTAGTGCATAGAAATGCTAGAGATTTCTGTATATTAATCTTGTATCCTCAACTTTACTGAATTCACTGATGAGATCTAGCAGTTTTCTGATCTCATCTTTAGGGGTTTTTATGTACAATATCATGTCATCTGCAAAGAGCAACAGGTTTTTTTCTTCTTTTCCAATTTTGATTCCTTTTATTTATTTTTCTTCTCTGATTGTGGTGGAGAGGACTTCTAAAACCATGTTGAATAAAAGTGGGGAGAGTGGTATCTTTATGCATCTCTGAGCAGCTACAGTTACCCACTGCTGAGAAATCCACTGATAGCCTAAAGAAGTTCATTTCTATTTTGCAGTCTGCACACCTCTGCCCCTACCCAGCAAAATCAAAGAATTCTTTGATTTTGATACTTTGATTTGGTACTTTCATTACAATGTACCTTAAAAAAAGTCTTTTTCATTAAAATAATAGTGTGATCTATTAGCTTCTTGGACATAGATCTCCAATTATATCCAGGTATAGGAAGATTTCAGCAATTACTATTTGAACTAAATTTTCTATCCTCTTCTCTCTTCACCTTCCTGAATCAATATTATTTAGACATTTTTTCTCTCACTTGAGTCCCACAGATAATGCAGGCTTTCTTCACTCATTTTTATTCTTTACACTTTGTTCTCTTGGAACTGTTATTTGAAAGTTCCTATTCTCTAACCCACTTATTCTATCTTCCTTTTTCTCTATTCTACCACAGTGCTCTGCATTCCATCTCATTCACTGAATTCCTCAGTTTCTGAATTTGTTTGGCTCTTTATTAGCATTTTTTTCTTTTTTAATTTTATTTTTTGGTAAAGAACTCATTCCGTTCATTTACATTTTCCTAATTCCATTGAACTGTCTAAGTTTCTTATAACTCACTGAGTTTCCTCAATATATAGTTGTTTTTGATTTTTTAACAGCTACATTTCAGTATCCCATGTTTTGGGCTCAGTTGTTGGAGATTTATTGACATTGTTGGTGTTGGCACATTTCCTTTCGTTATTAAATTTCTTGTTCTAACATCCACACCCAAATGAACATACAAGGAGACTGCCATACAGTGTGGTGAATGAGGGCTCAGTACCTGGAGCTTTAGGGATGCCCATACCATTTTCCACATTCTACATGAACCTTTCAACCTTCTCTGTGGGGTAGTTTGCCACTGGCGCTGCCAGGCACCTTAGCCCATTTCAATGTCACCCTGAGGAGAAAAAGGTGGCTCAGGCTGAGTTCCTCCTTCTCCACTGAGTCCAAACTAATCCTTATCCCACTTCTATGATGTGTAAGAATCTTCTCTCAGACTGAATTTCTACAAATTTTCTCTCATCTGTTGTGTTTCTCATCATTATGTTTTTGTCACAGTCAGTAATTTCTGGGGTTTTTTTTCCCTTGACCAATGTGAGTGGAGACATGGAAGGTTTGCCAATCTCATGGATAAGCAATCCATACCAAGATCTTGGATGTTTACTGCATGATGCAATAAAAAGCAAGAGTCTTCCTGGGTCCAGAGTGAGGAGGAACTTTAGCCAGTTGCCATGGTCTTTAGAATGGAAAAGTCTTATTGCTAAGCAGTTTAATCTGGAGCTTAATCAACTAAGAGATAAAAGGCAAGAAATTTTTATTGCCCTTTGCCAGGTAATGTTTCAAATAAAAACATCTTTATTCTTAGACATAAGAATAAACTATCATAAAGCTATAGCAATAAAATATCATGGGAATTATTAATTCTACCTCTGGTAAGTCAAGAATTTAATTTTGAAGGGGAGAAGTACTAGAATTTGCATACATGAAGACATATACCCAGCAATCAAATACAGTATGATTCTCTGCCAAATGATCAGAACTAAAGGAGGATCTATGTCCTTTATTCTGCTGTTATGTCCTATTCTGCTCTATTTTACGTTTTTTAATGGGTTGTTACTCATAGCTTGGAAAACACTAAATTAGGCTATAAATAAGAGAGAGAGAGAAGGTGATAATTAAAATACAGAGACAGCTGAATTTGATGAAGCTGTGGGGGGATGAAAGGAATTTATAAAAGTTTGATATATGGCAGTCTGTATCTAAGTTACTGTACTATTATGGCACCATATCACATTATTACTGAAAATGTTACATTCCGTCCAGATGTTATCCTGAGAGTCAGTGTATAAATTAATATTATAAGGACAAATGTAGTCAGCCTCAAATATTCTTGGAGTTAATTTTCCTATTGCATGCTCTCAAGCTGAGGTCTTAAAAATAAATCTGACCAATTTAAATTGGTTCATTTCACTTTTTTGGTTCATTTCACTCTTAATAATTCTTGTCACAATACATACTATATAATAATTACCAAATACATATCAAGACATCAAGAACAAATCATGACAATAAGATTTTACTCAAAATTTAGAAGTAGAAATTATGAGGATTTTTATTCACAAATTAGACACTGGTGTCCGCAAAGATTTCATTTAGGGATATTCTGTTCTTATGGAGTCTTAGCATTTTGTGAAATACCCTCCTCTTTGGTACTAGAAAAGTACACAAATATCTGAGGATCTCAAGTCACTTTAATTATGAAGATACTGTTCAGCCTAAAACAAGCCCCCAACCAATTATCTGCAACAATCAATAAAGGACAAAAATATCTAATTTTGTATTAAACATGCACAAAGAAAACTTGGCTTTATGATTTAAAGAACCATTAGTTAAACTTAATAACTACTTGTGAAATAAAGACAGTAGATTTCTCAGCTGACAGTCTATATGTTAATGAGAAAATACAGATGTCATAATAGTTATTTATAACTATAAACTTAATAAACAATGTGGGCAACAAAGCTCGATGTACTAAAAACATGTTGGAGTAAATATCAGTTCATGATTTCATTTTGTAGACTGAAGTATACCAGGTACCTCAACTACCAATTTGCAGTTCACCTTTTACTCATTAATTAGTATAAATGTACACTGTGATTCATTTCCCCAGCAGTTTTCATAGGTTTTTATAGGAGTGAGAAAGTAAGGAAAAATGATTGAACTACTTGGGTTGAGGCTCTTAGCCAACAGCGATGGAAGTGATGTAGCCTAGAACTAGTGATGTAGGCTAGAGATAAAAGATAAAATAAAGGGAACTCAAAAAGGGGGAAACAATAAAAATTATTCTCGTCCTTTATAAATTTTAGGAGTTCTGATTAAGAATAAAGTAGCCTGTTGAGAGTCCAGAAACCAGGCACAGACTACTGGCCCTACCCATTGCCTCCCTCACCCTGAAAACACACTGAGCATCCCTGGGATAGCAGCCTGCTCACAACAAAGAAAGAGAGAGCAAATAATCAAACTCCTACACCAAAAATAAAGAGTAACTCCCACAAAAAAAAAAAAATACAAAGAGGTGTTCTTGCTCAGAAGTAGCCTTACAAGACTACAGTTTGGCTTCCCCAAATGCGCAGAAAAAGAAAAGCATAAAAAAGCTCAGAAACCATTCCCTGCTAAAAGAACAGGAGAATTCACCTAAAGCAGTCAACAATGAAACAGACCTCTGCAGTCTGACAGACAATGAGTTCAAAAGGGAGACAGTGAAAATACTGAATATCTAGGAATTAACAGAAGACACAAACAGTAATGCAGATTCCCTTAGAAAGGAACTATAAAATTTAAGAAGGAGTCAAGAAAAGCTAGAAAACTCATTTTCAGGGATGCAAACTGAGCTAAAGGCAATAAAGACCAGAATGAATAATGCAGAGGAACGAATTAGCAACATGGAAGATAGAATAATGAAAATCACCCAATCAGGACAGCAGACAGAAAATCAAATGAATAAACATGAAAGCAATATCAGAGATCTATGGGATAATATAAAGTGGGCCAATATATGCATAATACGAATTCCAGAAGAAGAAAAATAAAAGAGGCTTGAAAATATATTTGAAGAAATTATGTATGAAAATTTTCCAAATCTAAAGGAAACTGCTATCAAGATACAGTAAACACAAAAGGCCCCAAACAAGTCGAACCCAAACAGGCCCACACCAAGACATATTATAATAAAAATGGCAAAAGTTAAAGAGAGGATCCTAAGGGCAGCAAGAAAAAACAAAGCATTAATTATAAGGGAACCCCCATAAGGCAATCAGCTGATTTCTCTACAGAAACACTACAGGCCAGAAGGGAGTGGCAAGATATATTTAAAGTGCTGAAAGGAAAAAAAATTTGCAACCTAGAATACTCTATCCAGTAAGAATATCATTTAAAACAGAAGGGGAAATAAAGAATTTCTCCAACAAACAAAAGCTAAAAGAGTACTAAACCCTTTCTGAAAGAAATTCTAAAACGGCTTCTCTTAAAAAAAAAAAAAAAAAGGTGAGAAGAAATAGAATGGAGGAAACCACAATGGGTTTCAAAATAAATAAATAAGACATCAAAATCTTACAATATGGAGAGGGAAAATAAGAAAATATAGATTCTTTTTTTAAATTTTTTAAAAAAATTTTAAATGATGTGTTTGAGCCCATATGGCTATCGCTAAAGCAAGAAGATATAGGAAGGAGTTAACATGCTTAAAAAACAGGGCAATCACAAATCAAAAACCAAACATCACATTCACAAAAACTGAAAAGAAAAGTACTCAAGCATAAAATAAATGGAAATCATTCAACCAAAAAAAAAAAAGGGAAGGAAGAAAAGGGAAACAAAGAATCAACTGTAAAACAAGGTCTAAAATGGCAGTAATTATTTATCAATAATCACCTTAAATATCAATAGACTGAGTGCTCCAATCAAAAGACACAGAGTGGCAGACTGGATAAAAAAGCAAAAACCTACAATCTGCTGCCTTCAAGAGACTCATCTTAGGGCAAAGGACACATATAGATTCAAAGTGAAAAGATGGGAAAAGATACTTCATGCCAATGGACCAGACAGAAAAACAGGAGTTGCAACACTCATATCAGACAAAATACATTTTAAAAGGAAGGCCATAAATAAAGACAAAGAAGGACACTATTTAATGGTAAAAGGATTCATTCAAGAAGAGGACATTACAATCGTATATATATATATATATATATATATATATATATATATATATATTCCCCTAATATAGGAGCACCCAGATACCCACGAGAAATACTAACAGACATAAAAGGAGAAGTTGATGGAAATACAATCATAGGAGGAGACTTTAACACACCACTCACATCAATGGACAGATCCTCTAGACAGAAAATCAATAAGGCAACTGAGATCTTAAATGACACAATAGAAAAGATAGACCTAATCAAAATTTTCAGGACATTACATCCAAAAAAATTCAGAATATACCTTATTCTCAAGTGCACATGGAACATTCTCGATCACATACTGGAGCACAAAGCTAACCTCAACAGATTTAAGAGTATAGGAATTATTTCAAGTAACATCTCTGACCACAATGGCATGAAACTAGAAATCAACCATGGGAAAAGAAATGAAAAAAACACACCTCATGGAGACTAAACAACATGCTACTAAAAAACAAATGGGGGGAGTTCCCGTCATGGCTGAGTGGTTAAGGAATCTGACTAGGAACCATGATGTTGTGGGTTTGGTCCCTGGCCTTGCTCAGTGGGTTAAGGATCCAGCGTGTCCGTGAGCTGTGGTGTAGGTCACAGATGTGGCTCGGATCCTGGGTTGCTGTGGTGCTGGCGTAGGCCGGAGGCTGCAGCTCCGATTAGAACCCCTGTCCTGGGAACCTCCATATGCCATGGGAGCAGCCCTAGAAAAGATAAAAAGTAAAAATGAAAAACAAATGGGTCAATGAGAAAATCAAGAAAGAAATTTGCAAATACCTTGAGACAAATGATAATGAAGACAGAACCACACCAAATTTATGGGAGCCACAAAAGCAGTGCTCAGAGGGAAGTTCATAGCGATACAGCCTCTCCTCAAAAAAGAAGGAAGCTCTCAAATTGACAACTTAACCCACCACCTAAATGAATTAGAAAAAGAAGAACAAACAAAACCTAAAGTCAGCAGAAGGAAGGAAATCATAAAGACCAAAGAGGAGATCAATAAAATAGAGATTCAAAAAACAATAGGAAAAAAATCAATAAAACCAAGAGCTGGCTCTTTGAAAAGGTAAACAAAATGGACAAATTTCTAGCCAGACTCAGCAAGGAGAGGAGAGAAAAAGCCCAAATAAACAAAATAAATGAAAATAGAGAAATCACAATGGATACTACAGAAATACAAAAACCCGTGCACGAATACTATGAACAATTATATGCCAACAAATTTGATAACCTAGAAGAAATGGACAATTCTGTAGAGACTTAGAGCCTGCCAAAACTGAACCAAGAAGAAATAGACCGGCGGAACAGACCGATTGCTAAAAATGAAATTGAATATGTCATAAAAATACTCCCTACAAATAAAAGTCCAGGACCAGATGGCTTCACAGGTGAAGTCTACCAAACATACAGAGAGGAACTTATACCCACCCTCCTTAAACTTTTCCAAGAGGTTAAAAAAGAAAGAACACTTTTAAAGACATTCTATGACACCACCATCACCCTAATTCCAAAACCAGACAAAGATACCATCAAAAAGAAAACTATAGGCCAATGTCTTTGATGAATATAGACGCAAAAATTCCAAACAAATTTTAGCCAACCGAATCCAACAACATGTCAAAAAGATCATACACCACGACCAGGTGGGATTCATCCCAGGTGTATAAGGATGGTCCAACATACACAAATCAATCAACATCATACACCACATTAGCAGAAGATAAGTCAAAAACCACATGATCATCTCAAAAGATTCAGAAAAAGCATTCGACAGAGTCCAACATCCATTTATGATCAAAACTCTCACCAAAGTGGGTAAAGAGGGAACATACCTTAACATAACCAAAGCCATTTATGACAAACCCACAGCAAATATAATACTCAATGGAGAAAAGCTGAAAGCCCTCCCACTAAAATCTGGAACAAGACAAGGATGCCCACTCTCACCACTGCTGTTCAACATAGTATTGGAAGTCCTAGCCACAGCAATCAAACAAACAAAAGAAATAAAAAGATAGGAAAAGAAGGGGTAAAATTGTCACTGTATGCAGATGACATGGTACTATATAGAGAAATCCCTAAGGACTCAACCCAAAAACTACTTGAACTGATCAATAATTTCAGCAAAGTAGCAGGATATAAGATTAACATTCAGGAATCAGTTGCATTTCTGTATACTAACAATGAAATATTAGAAAAGAAACAAAAAATAAAATACCTTTTAAAATTGCCCCTCAAAAAAATCAAATACCTTGGAATAGACCTGACCAAGGAGGTGAAAGACTTATGGGCTGAGAACTATAAAACATTAATCAAGGAAGTTAAAGAGGAATCAAAGAAATGGAAAGATATTCCATGCTCCTGGGTTGCAAAAGTTAATAGTGTAAAAATGGCCATGCTACCCAGAGCAACCTGCAGATTCAATGCAATCCCTATCAAATTACCCATGACATTTTTCTCAGAACTAGAACAAACAATCCAAAAATTCATATGGAACCACAAAAAAACCCAGAATCACCAAAGCAATTCTGAGGAACAAAAACCAAGCAGGAGGCATAACTCTCCCAGACTTCAGGCAATATTACAAAGGCACAGTCATCAAGACAGTGTGTACTGGTACCAAAACAGACATACAGACCAATGGAACAGAACAGAGAACACAGAAATAAACCCAGACACTGATGGTCAATTAATCTTTGACAAAGGAGGCAAGAACATAAAATGGGAAAAAGACAAGTCTTTTTAGCAAGTATTGCTGGGAAACCTGGACAGCTGCATGCAAATCAACGAAACACACCCTCACACCATGCACGAAAATAAACTCAAGTTGGCTTAAAGACTTAAATGTAAGACAAGACACCGTCAAACTCCTGGAAGAGAACGCAGTCTAAACATTCTCTGACATCAGCCTTGCAAATGTTTTCTCAGGTCAGTCTCCCAAAGTAGTAGAAATAAAAGCAAAAATAAACCAATGGGACCTAATCAAACTGACAAGCTTTTGCACAGCAAAGGAAACCATAAAAACAAGAAAAAGACAACTTTCAGAATGGGAGAAAATAGTTTCAAATGATGCAACTGACAAGGGCTTAATCCCAAAATATACAAGCAACTTATACAACTCAACAGCAAAGCAAAGAAGCCAACAACCCAATGGAAAAAATAAGCAAAAGACATTTCTCCAAAAAAAGATATACAGATGGCTAACAAACATGAAAAAAATGCTCAACATCCCTGATTATTAGAGAAATGCCATTCAAAACTACCATGAGATACCACCTCTTACCTGTCAGAATGGCCATCATTAATAATAAGTCCACAACTAACAAATTCTGGAGAGGGTGTGGAGAAAGGGAACCCTCCTGGACTGTTGGTGGGAATGTAAATTGCTACAACCACTATGGAAAACAGTATGGAGGTACCTTAGAAATCTATACATAGAACTACCATATGACCTAGCAATCCCACTCTTGGGCATATATCCGGACAAAACTTTCCTTAAAAAAGACACATGCACCCACATGTTCACTGCAACACTATTCACAATAGCCAAGACATGGAAACAACCCAAATGTCCATCAACAGACGATTGGATTAGGAAGATGTTGGATATATACACAATGGAATACTACTCAGCCATAAAAAAGAATGGCATAATGCCATTTGCAGCAACGTGGATGGAACTAGAGACTCTCATACTGAGTGAAGTAAGTCAGAAAGAGAAAGTCACACACCATATGATGTCACATATCTGGAATCTAATACATGGCACAAAGGAACCTTTCCACAGAAAAGAAAATCATGAACTTGGAGAAGAGACTTGTGGTTGCCAAGGGGGAAGGGGAGGGAGTGGGATGGACTGGGAGTCTGGGGTTAACAAATGCAGACTGTTGCCTTTGGAATGGATGGGCAATGAGATCCTGCTGTATAGCACTGGGAACTATATCTAATTACTTCTGATGTACCTATACATGTGTGCATACCAGGTCAACATGCTGTACAGTAGAAAATTGACAGAACACTGTAGACCATCTATAATGAAAAAATTTTAATTTAAAAAATTAAAATTTTAAAAAAGAAGGGGTTAATGATTTAATACGTAAGAGTTACGTCATGGCCAAAGATGAATGGCTAACCACTGTTGAAAATGAGCCCTAAAATTAAACTAGATATTGTTCACTCACTCCATAAACTCAGAAGGTGGGTAAGATTATTGCTAGATAATCCATTAGTAAATCAAATGCCCAATTTTTGAGGTTTGTGTAGTATTGATTTGAGAATTGGTTTAAGAGTAAGAAAGTAGGAGTTCCCATCATGGCTCAGTGGTTAACCCGACTAGTATCCATGAGGATGAGGGTTCAATCCCTGCCTGGCCTTCCTCAGTGGGTTAAAAATCCAGCATTGCCATGAGCTGTGGTATAGGTCACAGATGTGGCTGGGATCCTGCATTGCTGTGGCTGTGGCCTAGGCTGGCAGCTACAGCTACAATTCGACCCCTAGCCTGAGAACCCTCCATGTGCCCCAGGTGTGCCCTAAAAAAAGACCAAAAAAAAAAGTAACATAAATAGTGGTCTAAAGAAATGGCTAACTGATTATAGTTTTGGAAGTGGCTTTAGTAACCAAAGCAAGTTATAACCAGACGCTCCACATACCATAGTCTGCATAGTATATGGAGATCCTGAGAATGGAAGTCTTCCTCTCTGCTGGGCCAGACACTGTCAACTTAACCAGCTGACTTGCACATTTAGTAGAATTAAATAAGAATAAGAAGCATACCATGAAGAATTGTGGGTATACAGGACATTGTTCTTGCTTTAATGAAATGACAGTTCCATAAATGACAGAAAAATGCTTCCAGAAAAAAGGAAGTCAAGAAACATTACTTTTTTAAAAAAAGATTTTAAGCAGAACTCACTAAAACAGGGTCTAGTAGATGATAAGTTCCTAATCAGGCATATTTCATTTTTATAATACCTAGGAAGGGAAGTAAATTTGATCACTGTATTAGAATCCTCATAGCAGACTTAATTTTCTGTGATTTTTCAACTAGGCCAAGGGTTCTCACTTGAAACAATCTCACTACTTTAATAATCTGATAAAGACAGTGGATATTTTGCTAGATAAATAAATGTAAGCATTTTATATATAAAAATACTGAAGGCAATTAAAAAATCCCTACTGTGTATTTTACCCCAACCACTCTGTCCAAATTAGACCTCTAAACAACTGAATTACCTTGTCTTGCATATTCACTTCCCAAATGTATAGTATCATGTTGGCACATAATGTGTTTTTCAAAAGTTTTATTCAAACAAAAAAAAAGCAGAAATCAGTACTGCCAGCCAGTCATGGTTCTAGATTTCATGCTAACAAATATCTGATAACACATTTATATTATTGAGAAATTTTCGTGTGTGTGTGTGTGTTTCATTTATGAAATAAATACATAAGGTTAAGGTTGACCTGAGGAACTAGTCACCTAGCAATCCTATAAATGTGGGCACTTTGATGTCTTTGCCACTCTGAGATAATACTACTTTCCTCAAAGCTTTCCACCATTCTTTTAGGATTCACTGCTCTCCTTTGCATTTCGGAAGGATCTTTATTTTGTCTTCAGTACATTCCCAACTGTAACTGTTAGTCTTTCAGCTACACTGATTTTCTTCCATTGTATATGGCCAGAGGTTTTTAAATGTTGTTCTTCTTAAGAGCATAATAAAATGTAAATACTTCTGAGTATCATCCATCAACAACCCAATATAGGCCCCTTCCAAAACCACCTTGGTCTACTGACTACTGAACTGAGTACCATTACAGTAGATTCTCAGAGGTGTGAAAGACAGTGATGTTTGACCCCCACAATTTCACAGGTTTACATCAAGACTAGTGCAGGGGAGTCAAGATAAGTAATAACTTGTCAAGTAGAAGTATATTATATGGACAATGAGAAAAAATATATGTGAATAATATTTACATCTCTCCTGAATAATGTGATTAAATCTTCATTTGTAAGTAAAAGGAAGACCTACATTTTGTTATTTATAAACAATCCAGATGTGTAATACAAGACTCCTTTATCAGAATATGACAAATGTTCATCTTTCTATTAAGACACTTTGTTTTACATATTTATTGTGGAAATGTTTGCACATACGTATAGAGAATGCTATCATGAACCACTATGTGTCCTTCATCTAGGTTCAACAAGTGTCATCCTAGGCCAATACTGTTCCTTTGGACAATCACATTCTCCCTCTGTCTCACTGTTACTTAATAGTGAATGCAACGCAAGACATTAAACTATTTCTTAAGCCAAACACTTACCTATTTTAATCCAGAACCTCTTTCTGCTCTACCTTGGTTTGCTCAAATTCCCACCTCTATCTCTATTTTTTCTTTTAGTGCTGCTGCTTCAATGGCGTGACTCTGCCAGAGAATAGATTAAAGGTCAGTGCTGAACTCAACCAGATCAGAGGAAGAAGACAAAACAGTGATGTATTTTTGTTCTCCCCTATTTTTTTTTACCAATGGCTAATTATGATGGGTCCATAATAGCTGTGGGTGACTTCCTGGTGTATATGAAGATCCCCCTCCTGCTGCTCTGGCTGAAAGTATTTCTCTTCCTTCCTGGATGGTCCCAGATTGGACACTCCCAAAGACATGGTCCCCCAGAAGTGGTTATACCCTTGAAGGTAACAAACACTGGCAGGGATGTGAAGTCTCATGGCTGGCTCTCTTACAGACTGTACTTTGGGGGCAAGATATATGTTATTCACATAAAGGTCAAGAAGCATTTTTTGTCCAAAAACCTCCCAGTGTTCACCTACACAGATCAGGGTGCTCTCCTGGAGGACCACCCTTTTATTCAGAACGACTGTTATTATCATGGTTATGTGGAGGGGGACCCAGAATCTCTGGTTTCCCTCAATACCTGTTTAGGGGGTTTTCAAGGAATGTTACAGACAAATGACACTGTTTATAAAGTTGAGCCCAAAAGGCTTTCTACAACATTTGAACATCTAGTATATAAGATGGACAATGAAGAAACAGAATTTCCACCCATGAGCTGTGGATTAACAGATGAAGAAATAGAACAACAAGTGACATTTCAGGAGAGTGTTAATTCTACTTTGATGCAAAGTGGATATGAAGGCTGGTGGACCCACAGGCGTTTTCTTGAAGTGGCAGTGGTCGTAGACCACACTCGCTATCTTCATCACCAAAGGAATACCTCACTTGTACAGAATGAAGTATGCTTTATTTTCCATGGAATAAGTGACTTATTAAAATCATTGGATATTGATGTGTTTTTAATGGGAATAGAGGTATGGACTGAAGAAAGCTATGTTTCATTACACAGCATAGGAGATGGCCTGAATGGATTTTGCAAATGGAAGAGAAGGGGCTTTAATACTCGTTTGCCCCATGATGTTGCACATATTTTTGTGAAAAAGAATTTTGGTACCAATGTTGGCTTAGCCTTTGTTGGAACAGTATGTAAAACTCATACAAACTGTGGAATTGATAGTTTTCTGAATGGCGACATAACTGATTCAGCATATATTGTGTCACACGAGATTGGTCATAATTTGGGTATGGGGCATGATGATACCAAAACCTGTGGATGTGGAAGAAGCAAATGCATAATGTTTCCATATAAAGCAACAACAACTAAATTCAGCAACTGCAGTTATGTGAACTACTGGAACCGTATTGCCCAAAAACCTTGTGTGTACACTTCACCAGATCCACAGAAAGTCTTCATGATTAAAGGCTGTGGGAACAGAGTGGTTGATGAAGGAGAGCAGTGTGACTGTGGTTCCAGATATATGTGTGAAAAGGACCCCTGCTGTCAGTCAGACTGCACTCTGACAGCTGGGGCTGACTGTGCTTTTGGACTTTGCTGTGAGGAATGCTCATTCATGCCAGCAGGCTCCATGTGTAGAAAAGAGGAAAATGAATGTGATCTTCCAGAATGGTGCAATGGGACATCACATCAGTGTCCAGAAGATGTGTATATGCAGGATGGGACCTCCTGCACAGGTGGCGGCTACTGCTATGAAAAGAGATGCAATAACCACAATGAACAGTGTAGGAAAATCTTTGGCAAACAGGCCAGGAGTGCAGATCAGAGTTGTTACAGGGAAATGAATACCCGAGGAGACCGTTTTGGTAACTGCGGTCTCAAGGCTACTAAATACGTACAATGTAACATCTCAGATATCCTCTGTGGGAGGCTTCAGTGTGAGAATGTGACAGAAATTCCCCTCCTGAGAGATCATTCTACTGTGCACTGGACTCACTTCAATGGAGTCACCTGCTGGGGTACAGACCACCATTTGGGGATGACCTTACCTGATGTTGGTGAAGTGAAGGATGGCACAGAGTGTGGTGCAGGACATGTCTGCATCCAAAGGAAGTGTGTCCATATGTCCCTCTGGGAAAGTGCTTGTTCACCTGAGACATGCAATATGAGTGGGGTCTGCAACAACCGACATCACTGCCACTGCAACTCTGAATGGGCCCCACCCAAATGCCTGCTAAAAGGCAGTGGAGGTAGTGTTGATAGTGGCCCACCCCCTGGCAAAAATGAAAAGGTAGAAAGAAAGAGTAACCTGTTACCACTTTGGTTGATTCTATTTTTTGTTTTACTAGTAAGTCTGTTACTTTTAATTTTTATGAGAAGAACTTAAAAAGGTGATAAGGCAGAGAAGATTGTTCCGACCTAAGACAGAAGAGAAGAATATTAAGACTTCACTGGAAGATCAAACGCAGAGTATTACAACTATGCCTAAGGAAGAAACGCAAAATACACCAGCTAACTAATCAAATGAGAAAGAAAACCAACAATTCCAATTTCAAAAGAAAATAGCAAAGCCTGATGATCTTCCCCATGTATTAAGTTTTACTCTCCTCGCAGTACAAATGTTAACAGCATGTGTCCTAGATTACTGACAGAAAATCTCAACTTTTTTATCACTGGGGACCATAAACAGCCATTAAACAACAAAATATACTAATCCCTAGCCTATTTCTACTTCCCATCATTTTAAGCAGTTTTAGTGGTTAATTTTCATGAGATTATTATCTTTGTGTTTCTTGAGCAAAGACACAGTTTCTGGATGGCGTGTGTGTGTGTGTGTGTGTGTGTGTGTGTGTGTGTGTGTGTGTGTGTTTCTTTTTACAGCCACACCTGCAGCATATGGAAGTTTTCAGCCTAGGGGTCCAATCAGAGCTACACTTGCAGCCTATACAACAGCCACAGCAATGCCAGATCTGAGCCATGTCTGCAACCTATGACGCAGCTTTTGGCAACACCAGATCCTTAACCCACTGACCAAGGCCAGGGACCAAACTCACATTTTCACAGAGACTATGTCAGGTTCTTAACCTGTTGAGCTACAATGGGAACTACTTTTGTGTGTTTTGATTTGCTGTTTCTCAAGCCCAAACATCCTTCCCCCTTTGAACTCTGCCTTGTCCCACAAGGAATGGGAGCCTACAAATGGCAATTCCTATTTGCTGTTTCGCTCCCTATTACTTTCTCCCATTGGGGGGAACTAGAAGGAGATGAAACATGAGGAATCATTTGATTGGTGTTCATGTCGGTGTTGCCTCATTAACAGCTTTTACCTTGGCATCAACGCTAAATTTCTGCTGTATGTATATATTTGGTTACATCCAGAAGCAACGATACTATCAGCCTCAGGTATACTGGCACTGCTACCAAGCATCTTACCCTCACGGTTTTGAGTCCCACATCTGAATCTTCACCAAACCCCTGAGGTCCCACAACCAGACTGGTTAAACCCTCTCCTCAGGGATCAGATACTAGCTTCAAGGGACCTACTGCAAAGGTGTAGGTTCCAATACCACCACCTCTTCCCTTGGATTTCTAGTCCTAGAAACCATAGTTATGTCTTCAGTTGTTAACTTGTCATTATCTAGGTGTTGTGGTTTCTCTTTTTGTGACTGAACTCTAATAGATACAGCACTTATTCTGATATAATGGAGAACACGAGGAAGAGCCTGACATCAGAGTGTTTTCAATTTTTCACACATTGCTATGTCCCCATCTTGGGGACATGATTTACACTTAGATAGAATTCCATAAAAACTTGAAAAGAGAGGAAAATAATAATCGCCACTCAACTCTTTTGTAACTTTACCTATAAAACAGGATAAAGATAAAATTTAAAAGACAGCTACAATTCTATGTAGGATATATAAATCCTGGTTGTCAATGTTTCTACTAAGGGAAAAAAAAACTTACACAATCCAATTATATTTTAAGAACTATATTTTAACACATCAGGAAGCTAAGGAAGCAAAGCAGAGTAGATAAATTAAAACTTCAGGCTGGGAAAATAATATTTCAGAATTGAAAGTTCAAAACATTGAGTCTTGCCAGTCATTTCTTCCATTGAACACTTCATGATGCTGTATGTGAACTGAGCCTTAGGTTTGGTCCAGTTGAGAGGACTGTCCTGAAGGAAGAAATCCCCAATTCTTTTAGTTACTACACAGGTCTAGGGTCATAAATTAGACATTGAGGGGCCTCTAATCCCAATAATTTTTTCCCCAAGTCACATTTGCAAAATTGGAGAGCTTCACTGCATGCTAGTGAGCTAGTCTGAAATACTGCAAAATCACGCTATATTCTGGACAGAAGACATGGTAAAAGGAGTCTTTTCTCAAGCATGTGATCCATCTCTATGATATACTTATCTGGTATTCACACTGCATGTGGCAAGAGGTTGGAGAGCTGTGTTATAGACCTCTAGGTGATAGAGATTAACCCCCACCATCTTTCAGAGCTGAGAAAATAAATGGACATAAAAGTCACAATTGAAAGTCTAGCAGGCTCAGCCTGAGCAATATAAGAAAAGAAGAATTTGTCCAAGATTCACTAAAAACCCACTCACTTCTGACCAAGCACAATTCATGACTGGACTTAGGTATCAGCTCTTCAGTCTGTCTTCCTCACAGAGGAAAGAAAACACTCTCTAGAGCAGTGACTTGCAGCTACGTTTCATACACATTGAAACATTACCTGAAGATGGTAAAACATTACCATATATGACAAAAATCAAAATTTATAAACAATTACTCAGAAAAAAGGAAGGAAATAAAAGGAGAAACTATAAGTAGTGACAAGAAGATCCAGACAGTGGAGAAAGAGTACATGAAAAAAATACCTGTGATTAATAAATTTTAAAACAGATGAAAAATATACAAATATAAGAACAAACTTTGAATATCCTCAGTGAGATGGAATCTACACAAGAATTTCAAATGCAAACTTCAAAACTAAAATGTACAATATACAATAAGAATTCAGTGTATGGTTTGGACATATTCCATTACAGAATTACTTAACTGGAAGACAAGTCAATGGGAAAATCCTATACTAAGGTACACAGAAAAACAAAAGCAAAAAAAAAATGTGGCTAAGAAATATATGGAATATATTAAAAGTTCTAATATTCCTAGAGATCTAGAGAAGTCAAAAAGAGGGAGGTGAATAGAAATAATATTCAACTGCTTCTGGATGGAAATGTTTTTTAAAGAGAGGAAAGATATCACCCTACTACCTCAGAGTGGGTTCTTTAACTTCCATAGGCATAGTCAATTCTTTTTCTTGTTTCTTTTCTTCAGATTGTGAGACTCTTCATCATTTACCTTCAAATAAATTATTCTGGTTCTTCTGCCTGCTGAAATCTGCTGACATGCTCTACCATTTTTTTAAATTTTGATTATTAACTTTTTCAGTTCAAGATCTTCCATTTGGTCTTCTTATATATTCATTTTTTTTAAATTATATGCCTTTACTGATATTCAGAATGGTCTTTTATCAGCTAGTATTTGGTCAAAATGTACTTGCTCCCCTTGAGCCAATGAGGCTTCTACCCTTTTTTAACGAATTTCACAGTGGACTGAGAATGTTTCAAGTCTGCAGAATACCATACTCTGATTGATACTGAGTTATTCCTAATGCATGTGAAGAGCCTTCTAGAATGCTTATGAGTGTGATCCCAGGAGGCCTTTTTTTTTTTTTTTTTTGGCTCTCTTTTTCCCTAGTCTCTTTGTTAAACTTCTAGGAACTGCGATGTTTGCTGCTATTAGGTTCATGAAATTGGCAGCCCACTCTCAATTGCTTGGCACCAAAATCTCCACTTTGGAACTATAACCTTGTTCATGAATTTCTCCATTCTGTGTACCAAAGTCAGACTCCACAAGCAGAATGCTACCTATGACCTGGCTCATCCCTGGCAGAATGTCTGTGCTACTACAAAGGAGCTGTAGGTATAGATAATACATGTCCTTAACAGAGCAACTTCCCCACTCCACAAAGTGATGTGAGAGGAAGATGGCAGACTGCAGTCTTCTTAGCTTGCACCTCCTGGCATAGAGCAGCTGGTGGACAAGCCAAGTGCATCAAAGAAAACTGGAGACTTACTATTGCAGGACTGTTTTTCCTGAGACATAACTCCCATCCCCTGAGTCAAATTTGGGTGATTAAAATCATACATGCTCACATAAAATATAAATTCCAAAACAGGAAGCCATGGGAGGAACAGGTGAAAGATCTGTCCCTACGTGGGTGAAACCCTAGCATCAGACTAGGAATTCAGGGTTGAATGAACCTTCTGTATTAGCCATTGTCTGTCCAGAATAAAGAAAGTGACAGATGGGGTGGAGGGGATCGCATTATAGGTCAAACGCCACAGTTACCTTCAGCTTTTACCAATATTTAGAAGAATTGTTTGGATAAATGTCTATCCACTTTTTGTATGGCCTAAGATCAATTTCCAGAGACAATGATTTTTTTCTTCATCAGTTAAATGACCATTGCACCAAGGAGAGGTCTCATCTAGATCTTCAAACAATCACTTTACAATTCCCACTTAGCTCACAATTGAAGAAGAGAAAAACAGTAGCAGATATTGAAGCCAAACAAACATTTCAACAGTTTCTGTTTATCAGTGATATCCATGAGGAAACAATGTATCTTTATGTCTATTTCACACTGCAGTGGACCCTCAAGCAATTTCTTAAACTGGTAGTGGTGGTAGATCAATTGATATGTTATCGCAACTCTTCAAGTATGCCCTGCAAACAATGACATAGGTAATCTTTTAAAAATGCTGGATGGGAGTTCCCGACGTGGCGCAGTGGTTAACGAATCCAACTAGGAACCACGAAGTTGCGGGTTAGATCCCTGGCCTTGCTCAGTGGGTTAACGATCCGGCGTTGCCGTGAGCTGTGGTGTAGGTCGCAGACGCGGCTCGGATCCTGAGTTGCTGTGGCTCTGGCGTAGGCTGGTGGCTACAGCTCTGATTAGACCCCTAGCCTGGGAACCTCCACATGCCACCCCAAGAAATGGCGAAAAGACAAAAAAAAAAAATGCTGGATGATTTTGTGATTTTAACTGGAATTGAGATCTGGACTGGGAAAAAAAACCAATTCCAACATACACCAAATGATATCTCCTGGGGGAATTCTTGCCGTTTGAAAAAAAGTCAGTGGATCTGGAAGGTATTATTAAAAGAGCAATAAAATCAGGCAGAAAACGAGAAATACCATGTAAATCTCTTCTGGGTATAGAGTTCTATTACTGAATTTTAAAAAAAAAAGAAAAAAGGGGACACAACCTTCTGATAGTATAAAACAAACATCAAAACATTAAAAAAATTCTTATCATCAACATGAACATAGATAAAAAACAAATGTAACCCTTGGTGAGGTCTTACCAAACACTGTGCTCTATGTGGAGCCACTTATTAAAATCTTTTCATTTAATCTTCACTATTGGAAGGCAATTTGGTTTCACCATTTGCATGGAGAGACCTAAGGTCTTAAAAGGTTTTTCACTCCTTCCTAAGTCATGTATTTACTTAGGTAAGAGCATTAAAATACCTGATTCCAAACCCTAAGCATTTATTCACTGTCTATCACTTTTTTAAATAAAGAACTGTAACACTGGCTTAAAAAAATCTAAGCTTAAAAAAAAAAGTAAAACTATGGGAAATTAGAAGAAAAAAATAATAAAAAAGCAAATACTAATGAAATAGATGCTAAATAAACAGAAAAGAGATAATCAATAGGATGGAAATATATTCCTTTAAAAAAACACAATAGGCAAACCTCCAGATATATGGATGAAAAAGAGATAAAACCACCAGTAAAAACATTAGTAGTGAAGAAATGTAATATTGCTATATATACAGCATAGCAGATCTTTAAAACATGATAAATAAATGCTATGAAAAAACAACCAAGAAACTTACATGTAATGTGTCATTTTAGGTAAAAATATAAAAGAATAGTATCAATTTGTAAAGATAAAAATTAATTGACAAAATGAAATTCATATTAGATGTATTATTTTCCCTACATTTTCTGCAAAGAAAGCAGTTCCCAAAGGTAAAGTGGTGAGTATAAAATGTTAAGGAACAGATCTCAGCTATTAATAAACATGAAGAAATTATTTTATCAAATAAAACTAGAGAAAAAGATATTCAAATAACATATGGGTCTGATAAAAATTTGGATAAGACCAATACAAGAAAGAAAGATATTTCACTTATAGAGATCAATACAAAAATCACAATAAATACATCAAATTCAGCAAAAATAAGGAAATAACATTTTCATAAGTAGAAAAGGAAAAATAACATTTTCATAAAGTAGGGTTTATTTCGAAAGGCAAGGGTAGCTTAAAACCAGAAATACCATAAAGCATAATTTTTTTACTGGGTTTTAGGAAACAAAACATATTCATTCCAATAGACACAGAGAAAGAATTAAGTAACACTTAAGCTCTATTGACAATAAAAAGAATTTCTTAGCCAAGCAGGAATAAAAGGAAACTTTCCTAACCTGATAATAAATACCACTGAGAAGCTGATAATTGAATATTCTTTAAAATAAATTTTTTAGACATATTCATGATGAAATCAGGAATAATCAACATTGCTCTATATCACCACTTATGTTAACTTTTTATTTAAGGACCTAGACAAACTAAATAAATTGAGTAGTAAAAACTATGGAAAAGAAAAACAAATATTAAAAACTGCCATTAAGTGTAGCTTATATGAATTTCTACATAAAAACTCAAATTCTAAAAGCTAAATTTAGAAAATACAAAATGTGTTAAATAAAGAATTCTTACAAATCATTATAAATGACAATCATAAATTGGTTTCTCGGAGTTCCCATTGTGGCTCAGCGGTTAGCAAACCCAACTAGCATCCATGAGTACACAGGTTTGATCCCTGGCCTCGCTCAGTGCATTAAGGATCTGGCACTGCCGTGAGCTGTGGTGTAAGTCGAAGACACAGCTAGGATCTGTTGTTGCTCTGGCTGTGGTATAGGCCAGCAGCTACGGCTCCAATTGGACCCCTAGCTTGGGAACATCCATATGCCACAGGTGTGGACCTAAAAAGACAAAAAAAAAGAAAAAGGAAAAAAAAAGAAGAAAAGAAAAAGAAATTGCCACACGGATGGAACTAGAGAATCTCATACTGAGTGAAATGAGCCAGAAAGACAAAGACAAATACCATATGATATCACTCATAACTGGAATCTAATATCCAGCACAAATGAACATCTCCTCAGAAAAGAAAATCATGGACTTGGAGAAGAGACTTGTGGCTGCCTGATGGGAGGGGGAGGGAGTGGGAGGGATCGGGAGCTTGGGCTTATCAGACACAATTTAGAATAGATTTACAAGGAGATCCTGCTGAGTAGCATTGAGAACTTTGTCTAGATACTCATGTTGCAACAGAAGAAAGGGTGGGGGAAAAAATGTAATTGTAATGTATACATGTAAGGATAACCTGACCTCCTTGCTGTACAGTGGGAAAATTAAAAAAATTATAAAAAAAATAAATTAATTAATTAACCCAATGATTTCTGGGTTCACATGATCTGGGAAATATTTAGTATTAAATTAATATTTGGAATTAAAATTAATTTGTTGGTTTAATTACTACAGACATGTCATTAGAGTCATCAGCATTAAGTATATTTGTACCCATCTTTGCTAAAAGTCAAATAAGATCTTATTATCTCTGTTATTTGTCAGCAAGAAAATAACTTGGTATGAATTTTTATAAGCAATTTAAATAAATGAGGTAAGAATTTTGTAAAAAAAAAAAAGAAATTGCCAATAATCTGTACAGTATTTTGCCACCTATATACAATTTAAAATATGCAGAACAAGTCTATATAGTTTCTGGATACATAACAGTGTATCAGGAATGGTAGCACTCCAAATCACTATCAAAGTCTTAGTACCAGTTACTTTTAAAAAGGCAGAACACAAGTGTGATTCAGTGAAGTAGGGTAAGGTCAGGTAAGGTGCTCTGGAAATTCAGCCATCTCTAACTTATATTTGTTTTTAAAAACATGAAGCAATGTGGGAAAATGTAAAATTTTAATGGAAATGTATGAGATGAATGTTTTACATAAAATCTCCATATTCATTTTCTGATAAGTTGAAATGTTGCTCTTTTGTTTTGTTTTGCTTTGCTTTGCTTTTTAGGGCCGCACCTGCGGTATATGGAGGTTCCCAGGCTAGAGGTCCAATCAGATCTATAGATGCCGGCCTACATCATAGCCACATCAGATCTGAGTCGCATCTGCGACCTACACCACTGCCTGTGGCAACGCCAGATCCTTAACCCACTGAGCCAGGCCAGGGATGGAACCTGCAACCTCATGGTTCCTAGCTGGATTCATTTCCACCGCGCCACCACAGGAACTCCCGAAATGTTTCATAATTTTTTTAAAAGAGTATTCTACTGGCGTTTCAAGTAATTATTTGACCATGGTCAGAAGGCACTGTGATTTTAAAACAATTCATTTGCCATCAATCCTGCCTCAGTTGTGAAATTACAGAAACTTCTCTAATACATTAAAAGAGAATATTTAGTACTGGGGAAGTTACAAAATTTCCAGAAAGGTATGGAGAAAGCGATTCTAAGCGCGAGTCTGAAGTGACTCGCACACTACTTTTCTGTCACAATCATGAAGCTGGGTGTATTAGGCAGAATTCTGAGAAACAGTACCAACGGGAGATACGATATAAGTGAACCAGAAAGAAGAGACCATTATCTAGAGACAGAGACACTGACGAGTGGAGTACTTGAACTCTTTTGAGGGAGGCCTACCTTCAGGGTGGAACACAAGCAGCGACTCCTCTCAGCCCTCGGCCTGCCAGTTTCCCCCGGAAGTTAAGCATCTCGCTCCCGCAGGCTCCCGCTCGCAGATGGCAAAGTGCGGGACTGATCACGTGGGTACGGGGGCTGAGAAGGCCCCAAATCTGCGATGCGCAAACTGGGAAAAGGAAGGGGGAGCAAGAGAGCCTCTCTGGTAGGTGTAACTTCCAGTTGGGAGCCCAGCCGGCTTGAGAACCGAGAAGAGCTGATCATTTCAGTTCCCCTTTGTAATTAGGATTCCCACAAAAACAAAATTCAAGGAGTTCTCCTGTGGTGCAGCGGGTTCATGATCCGGAGTGTCACTGCTATGGCTCAGGTTGGATCCCTGGCATGCTGTGCCGCGGGCGCAGCAAAAACAACCAGAAAACAAACCCTCAAATATCCTGTCTGCCATTGTCTGTATCTGATTAACGTCCGTTCCTTTTCCGAGTCATTCATAATCTCACCTTGATAGCCTGTGTTCTAAGTACTAAATTAAAAAGTTCACCATCACCAATTCGCGGTATCTCAAAGTAGGAAAGAAAGGAGGAAAATAGGACAATGCTGCTTAATTTATTAATTTATTATATGTACAAGTATCATATACCCTGGGGAGATATGTATATGGATGAAAGAAATTCTTCCATTTCCATCTCTTGGTCCATGTTCTCTTTGCCCTCAACTCTCTGTTGGCTAAGACTTGCACATCATGGGGTGACTCACTCAGAATTTTTTTAAAAGCCAGTCAGTATAATTTATTAATTTTATTACATATTTGTCCTACATATCTTTTTATTACTCTGTGTGATAAAATGGGAACCTCATGTAAAGCACTTGTACTGAACACTGAGGTATGATGGTTAAAAGAAAAACCACTGCTGTGACTGAGCTGCAAGTTGCACTAGCTACTTCTTTTATAGAATTCAATTTTTGCTTGGAAGAACAATCAACAAACAATGGTTATTTGGTCCTAATTATCTGGCAAGATATTTTCTCTAAAAAATCAACACAGCCTATCACTTCAAGGACAGCAATTGACAGTAATTTTTGTTAATGATAATATTTGAGCCCTCAAATAAATATTAAAATTTTGGAGGCACTCCCATTATGGCTCAGTGGGTTACCAACTGGAGTAATATCCATGAGGATGCAGGTTAGATCTCTGGCCTCTCTCAGTGGGTTAAGGATCCAAGTTTCGGACAGCCGTGGTTCAGGTCACAGACAAGTCTTGGATCTGGTGCTGCTGTGGCTGTGGCGTGGCTGGCAGCTGCAGATCTGATTCAGCCTCTAATCTGGCAACTTCCATATGCTGCAGGTGTGTTCCTAAAACAAACAAAAAAAACCTGAAAATTTGGAACCACCAGTTTCTAACACAATGTCTTTCCTGATGAGATTAGATGAAACTGAAGAATGTGATTGTTTTTATTCTTTTATGAAGAGTATCAAAGGTGGAAGTTCATCATATAGTGAAACATTTCCCAAAATGGGAAAATATTCTTCCAAAATGTAAGTAAGATATGCCAATAAATTTTAATGTAACAGGATTAAATGGTTATTTATATGCTTTCAGGGTGTGCAACTAACACTTAAGAAACTTGAGTTTTGTAGAAGTACCTGAGAAGAATATCTATAATTATCAAAAAAAATTAAGACAATCCTCATTTTTTCCAAATGCATATTTCAGTGAAGCTGGATTTTGTTCATATACTTTAAACAATAAATCATATGGCAATATATTAAATTCAACAGCAGATACAAGAATTCATACAATCTCTCTTCTGTTCAACCAGACATTTAAAATGCCACTTGGCATATGGAGGTTCCCAGGCTAGGGGTTGAATCAGAGCTGCAGCTTCCAGCCTACACCACAGCCAAAACAACGTCAGATCTGAGCCATGTTTGCAACCTACACTAAGCAAAGCCAGGGATCGAACCCACATGCTCATCAATACTAGTTGGGTCCTTAGCCTGCTAAGCCACAACAGGAACTCCCTATTATTGTCATTTTAAATTAACTAATAAATATTTTTAATTCCTTAGTTTTAATTTTAATACATTAAATAACAATATATAAAGCCCAGTGTTCTATAAGAATTGATTTTTATATTATTTTTCAATATAACCTAAGAAATCTATTAGGATTAAATTCAGCTATAATTAATAGTGAGCTGAAAATGGTGGCTGAAACAAGATAGAAATTAAATTTCTCTCTACATGGAGTACATAAGCAATTGAGACTTAATATAAAGGCTCCAGAGTAGTTTAAGGCTAGCCATAGCAGGCCAAGCTTATGCTATAGAACTTATTATGATCCGATATGGAATACCAACTATTATTTCTTTTCCAAGAAACAGCTTGAAAAAGGGGGGAGAAAAACACCACACACACACACACACACACACACACACACACACACACACACACACACACACACACACACCAGCTACCTTTGAAGAAAGTCAACCAAAAACTTCCACAGGTCGCTTCCTCTTCTGCATCATTACTAGAATCTAGTTACATAGCCAGGCATAAGTGACTGCTTGGATGCTGGAGAATGTAGAGTTCATAAAAGGTTGAACATACAACCTTGATATTCTGGGAGTTAGTAATGGTATAAGAGAAAAGGTTTCAACCTGCAGGTTAAAACCATGTTCTTTCCCAAATTCCTAATTTGCTACATGATCTTTTTCAAATTACTTAAACATTTTGAGCATTGCTTTTTTTATGTTTGTAATGGGGCTAATAATAGTACCTACCTACTGGTATCATCAGTATGATAATACTGTAATGAGCTTAGAAAATTGTATAGCACATTTTATTCAGTATTCAAGTATTGTTATACCTGAATATATGCAAGCTTTGTTATAATTACATGCAAATAACACGTTTTAAGAATTTTAAATAGGCTGATGTTCTGGGAGCTCTGCAGGATAATCGGGATGACTAAAATCCATGATAATCCTTACATAGTTTTTCTTATTGAAAAGCCTGTTAAACACATCTAATGAACTTAAGAAAGAGAAAAACCTCCAGTTATGACTTAGACAGGACTTTGAGGAACAGACATACCAACCTAGTAGAGTTTTTGCTATGGACTGCAAGATCTAAAAAATCTTTGTCAAGTCTTACAAAAAAATTTAATATAGTTTGTAATTGTCATTTAAAATAAAGCAAATATATTCAAAACTATTCTAAGATGATGGAATGAATAGGGCATCAGCATCCTAGATCTGGGAGTTTTATCTTCTTAAACTGTTAATCTATAACCTATTCATGCCAAGAGAGGAAACAGGAGAGCTACCAGAGTACTGCAGGTTGAGAGCATCTGAAGCTCTATTGATAAGTTTTTGAATACAGATTAGCAGGCATATATAGTTTAACCATGTATGGTTAAACATAATGAGTTGAATAAGTTATTTCTGTTAAGTTTCAGTCAGAAAACAAACTCTTGGAATAAAGCGTTCAAAATAAACTTGATGAAGAAAGTTTTTTCCAGCTTTATTAAGGTATAATTGATAAGAAAAAAGTATCTATATTTAAGGAGTACAACGTGATTATCTGACATATGTACACTGTGAAATGCTTACCACAATCAAATTAATTAACACATCCATTACCACACATAATTATCTTTATGTATGTGTGTGTGGAGAGAACATTTAAGATCTACTCTTAGAAGATTTCAAGTATACAATACAGTATTATTAACAAAAGTCACCAAATCACTATGCTGTACATCAAATCGCCAGAGCTAATCTTATAACTAAATGTTTGTACTGTCTGAGCAATAACTCCCATTTCCCCCCACCTTCAAGCCCTTAGCAACTTTCTGCTTCTGTGAGTTCAATTTTTTTAGACTCCAGATATAAACCGTATCATATAGTATTTTTCTTTCTGTGTCTTTCTTACTTCACTTACTATAATGTCCTCTGGTTCATTCATGTTATTGCAAATGACAGGATGTATTAATTCTGAATAAAATTTCATTGTGTGTCTATGTGTATAATCATATCATCTTTATCAATTTATCTGTCTGATTGTGATAGTACATTATGAGTAGGATTTAGATAAAAAGAGAAAAATTCACCCCAGAAAATAAATATTATCAAAATCATAAGAGTAGATAATGTGTAAAATTTGTCCCTAGAGAAAATTTGAGTTGTGGAATAATTTGAAATGATAGATACATAGATAGACCTTCAAACTGTAGAAATCACTGTGCTATATAGCAGAAATTGACAGAACATTGTAAATCAACTATACTTCAATAAAAAATAATTTTTTAAAGAATTCTGTTACAACTATATGAGCAAGCAAGTTGCATGGCATAAGCCATATTTTCAGTGTATCATTCTAAAGCAATATGAAGCAGGAAATGGAGGATTGTTTTAAGGCTATGAGGACAAAGAATAGCAAAATATGGTATCGACATGATCAGAAGTTAAGAGAACATAAATTTCAGGGTAATTGCTACTGTCAGAAAATGTTGGAGACTCCATCCCTTGGTAGTAACAAAGTTTTCCCTGTCATTTGATTGTTCTATCAGTGTATTCGAGGGAATATATCATTAGTTTTAAAACCACTCTTGGGGGTAATATTATTTCTTTCTGTATTGATTTTTTAACACAGGTTGTCAGCTTGGACCACCAAATCTAGAGTGGAGATCAGAAATCTGTGTTAAATCTCAGATAATATTGGTTGAGTTTTTTTGTTTTGCTGCTTTTTAATCCTAGCCAGATATGGAACTGGCCTGATTAAATCATTCTGAAGTGTTCTTCCCACTTGTAAATTTAATTTTAGTAAAAATATCATGGCACTCTAAAAATTATCAATCGAAAGATACAATATTTTTCAACTTATTTTCAAAAATGTATTTGCTGTCTCCTAAAGCATAAATCATTAGTGTCAAAATACCAAAACACAGATCTTTGTAACTGGGCTCATAGATGTATAAGTCAACGACTGATTATGAATTTAGTTGAAATATCATAACATAAAACCTATTTGCACATATGTCCTAGGAACACATCAGATTCTCTATCAACTGGCTACTATTCCTCTGTAAGAAATTATATAACTTGAAGTTTCTTCCCACATTATATATATTTAAATAATATATTTTGATTTGAGATTTAGCTTCTACTGAGAGGGCTAACATTTCTTCACTTCAGTCTCATTTATTGATAAAAACCACCTGAAACATGATCTGTATAGTATTTTAACATTGTCATGTTCCATTAATGTTATAATTAATTTAAAGATAGACTTTAGTAAATCCGTAAAGTATTTTTATCTGATCAGCCTTTTATAATTCATTTCGTATAGGCTCAGTTTAACGAAATAATCTAATACTCAACAGTGTACAAATAGGCTAAACTGCATATAAATGAAAGACAAGATCACTTTTTAAATTGAAACTTGAAAAAAATATATTTCATGAGAATATATTTCATGAGAATATCATCAGCAGCATAATATGAAAAATCCTCAACTCGCTAGTATGACTTTGTTCAATTAATTTTTTTTTTTTTTGGCTGCACCTGCAGCATGTTGAACTTCCCAGGCTAGGCATCCAACCTGTGCTGCATCTGCAACCTATGCCACAGCTGTGGCAACACTGGACCCCTAACCTGCTGTACCACATGGGAACTTTCTTTTATTATTATTGGAGTATAGTTGACTTACAATGTTGTATTAGTTTCAGGTGTACAGTGAAGTGATTCAGTTAAATATATAAATATATCCTTTTTTCCCATATAGGTTATTACGAATTATTGAATAGATTTTCCTGTGTTATTATACAGTAGGTTCTTGTTAATCATCTATTGTATATAGTAGTGTGAATATGAGAACATTTGTTAATTAGAGCCCAAGATACCAGACAGTGAATTACAGTTCAACAATAGACCACTGGAGACACTGAAATAGTGAAGTTTAGTACCCACGGGTTCCCAAGGAGAAACAAGGCAAGCCTTAAAATGCCACAGGGGGAGGTTAGGGCAGATAGCCAGGCAGGACCTGGGGCACATGTCTTTTTTATTGTCTGTTTGGAGGGTGGTTCGGAGCTCCTAGGCTAAGGCTGGTCTGGTGAATTCAAACCAAAAAGAGCAGGGTTTGGGGAAGCGCCACAAGGGTCTTACCTAAGGGGAACAGAAAGAGAAAGCCCTGGGAGGTGGGGGAGGCTGTTGATGACAAAGGCTATTGGGGAAATCAGGTTAAGAACTTGCTCTGTGACTTCTCAGGCTGTTATCCATGGTGTAGGCTTGTGTGCACTTGTCAGTTTAAGGCCCCCTCAGGCCACTTGGGCAAACAAAGTAGATGCTGAAGTGGCAACATTACAGAGAAGCCTAGTAGATTCACTAACTACTGTTGTTAGACTCCAATGTTAAGAGAGCTGAGCAGCAATTTCATGAGATCATTTTAGTATCTTGTTCAAGCAATATTATGAACATTGGCATTCAGTGAGATGAGCTGGTCTTCTGACAGGACACCTCTCAATAATGCTTAACTTGACACGTATCAGTGGAGTGAACATAATAATGATGTCCCCTATCATTTGCAAATGACTTTACAAAGGACTTTTTAATGCATTACCTTCCATAATAAGCTGAAATTAAGAAACATTTAAAGGGCTCATTGAAATTTTATTCAATAATATTGGTTAATGGACAATGTAAATTACAGAACCAAGATAAGACATGGAAATCAGACTTTTAATATGTAACATTTTATATAGGAAGGTGAGAAAATGTTAGACAAGCAGATGTGTTGGCTTTTTCTTTTTCTTTATTTTTTTTTTTTTTTTTTGGTCAAGATCCTTTACATACATGGCTACAAATAGTGACCATTGAGCTATCTTTGAACATAAAATCTGATATTGGTAGAGGCAGAAACTAAACACAAAGTTCTTTTTGCAGATTAAAATATTATAACTGATGAAAATACAAATTTCTAACTGTTATTAAATATCAACCAAGTTCATTTCCTTAAGAGTCAGCAATGTCAGAGATTGCAGATACTAAATGCTTCACGCTCTGTAATAAAATTTTTAATTTTCCCTTGAGCCACTCCATCTATAAAGATAGTCTTCCATGTTCTAAACTTAGTTTGAACAAATCAGGCTATAAATGATGCCAAGCAAAGGAAAAGTCGTCAAAAAAAATCCCTAAGTTTTTAATTAGCATGTTGGCTTACTAACTTAAGAACACACCAAGTAACCTATTGAACTTCATTACACACAAAACTCATTTAAAGAATCACTTCTGTAAGCTACTTGCTCAAGCTTATCCTAATTTTATGTCTGTACACATTGGTGATTGAAGAATAAGTCTTAAATAGCTTCAGATAGTAATGATCATAACATTATCAGTCCCTAGGGTGGGGGTGATTTATAATATTCAAATAACTAGGATCCCATTTCCTAGAGGTTTTTCCTCTAGAGTAAAGAGCAATTTTCAAACAGCTCACACAGCTTATGGCACAAACTACTTAATTCAAACTTAGCAAGCCAATCTGAGCCAGTCCTAAGATAGCCTGGTCCCAGAGAAGCTGGGTCAAATGCTTTTTTTTAGCTAGTCTCAAGAGGACAGCCCTTTGAAAGGGATAGGCCGAAGGCTGAAAAACTGGCATGGTTTCATCTGAAGCAACACCTTCCTTAAGAAATTGGATCAAAGGCATTTTCAGCCAGCTTCGGTTGAAACAGTCTGACCTCAAGTGCCAAACTAGTGCTTGCATACAGGCCTTAATCAGACAAACCTTTAAACGGATCCTGAATAAAGCCTGAGAGCTTCAAAAGTAAAGAGTCTGTGAGCTCTCAGGTCCAAAAGAAAGATATACCTTCAAATTCCAGGATGGCAAGGAAAGCAGTGAGCAACATCGGGCTCAATTTAGGGTACTGCACCTGTTTGTTCACTGGCAGGCCTTTTCTCTGGTCCCCATAAGGGTCACCAAAATGTTTATCTGAAAAAAACAGACTGCCAGATATTTCCCCCCAACAAAGACGGGGTTACTGGAGATCAGCAGAGACTTGCAATTTAGGGTGTGAGATCATGGTAAACCACATGCAAGTCTCCACACAGCAAGGGAAGGAGAGCACTATCATAGGGAGGAAAAGGAAATTGGAAGGGCTATGGTTAACAAAGAGCCAATGGCTTTTCATTGAGTGTTTGGCAGAAAAGTCTCTTCTCATTGGGCTCTGCTATGTTTCAGAGCATGAGAGCTCCGTTTTAGTCTCCCAATTCTGTTTAATTGAGGTTTCTGTTTATTCATTTTTTATAGACCTTTAAACCTAGAATCTCAAAAGTCCACATGCAATAGGTTATCAGACATGTTGCAGGACAGAAGAAGATCTGATATATAACCTCAGCTCTACATAGTATCTCACAGTGCAGCAAAGGACAGGCCTTCTATCGCTCTGATCTTTCACTCTCTCTACAATAAAATGGTTAATGGGAGAAAAGACTTGTGGCTGCTGGGGGGAGGGAGAGGGAGTGGGAAGGATTGGGAGCTTGGGGTTAAGGGATGCAAACTATTGCTTTTGGAATGGATTAACAATGAAATCCTGCTGTGTAGCACTGAGAACTATGTCTAGATCTTACAATGGAGTACGACAATGGGAGAAAAAATTATGTATACATGTATGTGTAACTGGGTCCCCATGCTGTACAGTGGGGAAAAAAAAGTGTGTTGGGGGAAATAATAAAAAATAAATTAATTTTTAAAAAAAGAACATTCATCCTCATGGATATTAGTTGGGTTCATGTCTGCTAAGCCACAATGGGAACTGCTGGCTTTTCTACGTGTTAAAAAAATCCACTGCCCATGAAGTGGATGTGCACTTTGACACAGTGCCAGTATTTTATCCACCATTGTCCAGTCTCCACTTGTACAAACCCACTCCCACCAAAGTCCTAGCCTGCAAGCCCTGCTAAAAAGCTTATGAATTTCCTGTCTGCATCACATACCCTTGCTCTTTAGAATCGAGGCTCATCATTGCCTATGGTCTTGTCTGCATGGGAATCATGGTAGCACCCTTACACAACAAAACAGAAACACAAATGAAAAAAAAAATTCTTTGAATCTTATTTTCACATTGGGAATTTAGATCAGCTTATCATGATGCAAATGGTATGAATGAGTATTCGTGTTTTGTGTGGTGAGAAGAGAGGACTCAGAAAATTCGTCAAAGGAGGTGAGGGGTGAAAACCTAATAGGACTGCAACAAAATTTCTTGGGAGGCAAGATTCACTCTCTGCTGTAGCACCACTACAATTCCTACTGATGTTAGGGTGTTGGAGAAGGAAAGAGAGGTTTAAAGGACTGTTCCACATTGAAAAAAAGACTTGTGTGGACGCTTCAGAAGCTTCTTGCCTGTTGCAAAGAAAAATGGACTCAAAAGAGGGTGAGAAGCTGAGGTGAGAGTATTTCATACAATACCATGGTGAGCTTTGTATCAAGAAACTCTTGATGGGGGATTGAAAAAATAAACAACTTGGGAATATTAACTAAAAAAAATGGTTAATGACCTTTCATGACACTATCTTTTGTTGGCCTTCAGAACGACATAATATGTAATGGGATATGGTAAGTAGGTGTGCCTAACTGTTATAAAATGGCTGAAAAGGGACAAGTTAGGTTAAAAAAAAAGTCATCTTTAAAGTTTCTATCTTTGGTCCCCAAATTTTAGTGAAGAAGAGCCCAATATACTATGAGGTTCTATCAAGATTCTTGCCTCATAACAGGCCACAGCTTGCCCCACATGGTCCTGCTATCTGGCTATGGGTAACTAGATCAAAATCCAAGGTAAACCCAAATAAAGTGGATCCTCTGGATGTGAAACAATGAAACACATGGAGATTTTCATAGACAATCAAGAAGCACAGGAGCAGAAAGGCACAGAAATTGTAAACAGAAGCCAGCAGCATTCCAAGAGTCAATAGGAAAATTAAATGAATTCTGTGACATCAGAGACTATGCTGGGTTTCCACTCAAATTTTAGTATTTGCCAAACAACCTTTGTTTCTATCCCAGCACTGTTATAATAGGAAAGAAAACGCATGAGAGACAGGATTCAAAAAAGCAACAAAGCAAAATAAAATGGGTTCATTTCAAAAGAAACTTTTTGATTGCCAGTGCACTCACTTCAGAGATTAGAGCTCTCATCTTTAGTGACAATGGGTTCACTGGAATAACAGAGACTAATTCCTTTACAGTGCTTTAGTGCTGGACTGAAATTTCACAAGTATACTCAAATCATGCATTTTCACCCAAACAAGTTGGGCTTCATAGTTTCAAATTAATTCTTTCATTGGAATTTTTCCATCTCCAGTGATTCCCATTCCAGCAAATATGGGGGACTTGTACAATGTGAAACTTTTTCAATTGACCTAAAATACTAAAATACTGAGGACTCATTTCTCAGATTCCAAGTTCCCCTTGATACTAGAAAAAATATATATAAGCTTACAGGCTCATAGTATGCTGGAATTTTAAATTTGTTTCTTTTCCAGAGCTAATCCTTAAGAAATAATTACATTCTGTAGCACTTTGTTTTCTCTTTCTTGACAAAATCTCTTATCAAGGACACTGGCATCCACTGAAGATGTTTACAAATAACCGTGGTGTTTAAGTACTTCCATTGCTTAAATATGAAACTATCTTAACACACTTTTATTGGAAGAGCACAGACATTGCTCAGTCTTTAATTCTTCTCCTTCCCTACAATCTGTCTGAAAGACCTGACTTTCAATGCAAGAAGTCAGTCTAATCAAAACAATTGGGCATCTGTTGCAGATGGGTAATGCTGCCTAGTAAAGAGTACACAAAGCAAAAGGCATTATGGAATGTAACACATCACCAAAGATGACAGTTAGGAAGAACTGTGATATTCATTTTTAATCATGCCCATAAACTTAAACTTAGAAATGCTCTGGTTTGTGACAACAAAGAGAAGTCCCTCAGATCAAATATTTCTCTCATATGTCCATGTATATCAAGGATATCTCATCATTATCAGATATCAAAATTTTCTGTTCTCATTTGCTATCATCCAGAAAATCTGAGGTCAACTTAGCATTTATAAAATATAGAAATATGGAAAGTCTCTTGCTGCAGTATACTATTTTTTAATAAAGCATGACTTCAATAAGAAAACAGTATTGTTTAAATCCCACATAATAACTTTGTATCCTTAGATCTTTCTCAATAGTTACAAAAGGTAGAAAGGAAGAATACTTACAAAACAATTCCACCCATTAGTTTAATAGGTCAAAGATAGAATTTACCTCCTAATCAAATCAGAAAGGGATTTTTTTTCAAAATATAATCAACAGGTTCTCTTGTTTTCATACTTTTACTACAGATTTGCTTTTTTTTTTTTTTTTGTCTTTTTAGGGCCATACCCGTGGCACATGGAGGTTCCCAGGCCAGGGGTCCAATAGGAGCCACAGCAACACCAGATCCTAGCCACGTCTGCAACCTACACCACAGTTCATGGCAACACCGGATCCTCAGCCCACTGAGAGGCCAGGGATTGAACCTGAAACCTCATGGTTCCTAGTTGGATTTGTTTCCACTGTGCCACAACAGGAACTCCCAGATTTGCATTTTATAATTCCTGTCCCACTTTATAATTTCTGCCTGAATTATTTAAAATAAGTAAATTATTTTAATGCTGTATTGAAGTAAATTTGGTTGGATATTTTAGTCATATAACTAATTGTTAAACATATGAAGTTATACAATTCTTACATATCTCTCTAGAACATAAATAGAAGCTACTACTTGCAAAATCTCCATCTCTGAGATTCTCACTTTCATGCTGAATACCTTAGGTCTTTTGAGGTTTCACTATAAACTTACAAATTGGGAGTTCCCTTCATGGCGCAGTGGTTAACGAATCCGACTAGGAACCATGAGGTTGCGGGTTCGATCCCTGCCCTTGCTCAGTGGGTTAACGATCCAGCGTTGCCGTGAGCTGTGGTGTAGGTTGCAGACGCGGCTCGGATCCTGCTTGCTGTGGCTCTGGCATAGGCTGGTGGCTACAGCTCTGATTAGACCCCTAGCCTGGGAACCTCCATATGCTGCCGGAGCGGCCCAAGAAATGCCAAAAAGACAAATAAATAAATAAACTTACAAATTGAAATGACAAAGCAATAAGCCACAATGGAACTTATACATCATTTTCTGTTCAGATATATATTTACATCCTTCTAGCAATGACTAATCAATGAATATATGAATGAACAAACTAGATGAATACAAGTTTCCCACCGCTGTATACTATGTGATGTTCTAGACACAGTAAAGAAAGTATTCACCCAAAGATTATCTTATTTTGAATTTTGCCATTTTCAGTTTTGGAGATAAGTTCTTTGCCATTCTTGTATAAATGCAGTTTTGACTTTATAAAGATAAACAAAATATTTCAGAAATAAATTACATTTACTTGTAGCTGTTTCATGCTACAAGAATAGCTCTAATTATTTCTTCTCTGGTAGTTAAAAATTCTTTCAACAGCTGGCTAAGAAAAATCAATTTCATCTTGATTTCAATTTTTCACCTTGGTATCCCTTTATGGGTCACAGTTCAAAAGAATGTGCTTATAATGAAGAAAAACCATGCCAGTGTCTAGATTTATTCTTTCAGTTGATAGTTAATTAAATAAAACAAAGTCAACATTCATATGTTTTCATAGTAAGGAAGAAACATATAATCAGAAAGCAGCCCCAGAGGAGAAAGCATGATCCTGTACACATCAATGTCAGATCTGCACTATTTAATTGTTTAATGTCTGACAAATAGACACTTCTGAACTTAAGCGGATCTGTAAAGAAAGTCAGGATGGACTCTATCTTGTCAAAAAACCCTCCTGGTTTAATATTCTGTATATTTTAAGTCAGAAAATTGAAGAGCAAAAAACCAATTTGAACTCTGAAAACATGTCCTATGAAATGAGCCTGAACACCAGCCTGATCCAGTGCAGATGATTCAATTTACATAATGCGGAAGGGAAACCCCTTGATAACTCTGCAGGTATGGTCACACATTGTTTATTTACATATAGATCAAGGGTTTCCTGCTATACTTTGAAGAGATGGAAATAGGCAAGAGTGCTAGTTACGAAATCCCGTAAGAACCTTCTATAAATTTTTCCTGATTCAACACATAGTGAGATACATAGCTAATGTAAAATAAATTTGTATCTTCGATGTGAAGTGTGTGTTTAGCAATGCCTAGATAAGTAACTTAGGTGTCTTGGCTGTAAGTCTACATACTAACTTTAAAGTCTTTCTCCTGACTTCCTGATCTCAGAGAAAAGATTTTGAGCTTTCGATGTCGTGGGGGTTTTTTGTTTTTGTTTTTATTTTTTGTTTTGGTCTCACCCACAGCAACCCAGGGTCAGAGATCCAACTCAAGCCACAGCAGTGACAATGCCAGATCCTTAACTCACTGAGCCACCAGGGAACTCTGAGA
Organism: Phacochoerus africanus; assembly: GCF_016906955.1. Taxonomy (NCBI): domain Eukaryota; kingdom Metazoa; phylum Chordata; class Mammalia; order Artiodactyla; family Suidae; genus Phacochoerus; species Phacochoerus africanus. Next base: position 15,334,043 of record NC_062558.1, on the reverse strand, counting down.
TATAGGTTTTCTGTTTTGTTTTGGGGTGTTTTTTTTGTTTTTTGTTTTTTTTTTTTTTGGCCGCACCTGCAACATGTGGAAATTCCAAGGCCAGGGGTCAAACCCATGCCACAGCATCGACCCAAACTGCTGCAGAGACAATGCCAGATCCTTAACCTGCTGCACCACAAGAGAACCCCAATGTGTTTTTAAAGCATAGCTTCCTGAGAAAGAGCCCTCCTTCTAATACACCCTGATCTTGCTCCAAGACTTCAGAATGTCAACCTGAAACAAATAATTCTGAGCTGTCCACTAAAAATCACCACTCTTCTTCTGCAATGTAGAGTCATGTCTGCAAAGTGCCTGCTCAGCCCGTCTATATTTCCCAGCTCCTCTTTCTGAGGAATTGTACTGTGGCCACATAACTAATTCTAGCCAGTGGACTGTGAAGGGAAGTTATATGTTACACCTCAGCTAACATGGTTAAAGGAACATTCGCCTTGTCCGCCTTCTTTTCCTATTTGCCAGCTGAGAGCAAAGGACTCCAATGTCCCAGGAGGTGGCAAAATCATGAGAGAAAGAAGCTGGCTCTAGAAGCCCTTCTTATATCTAATATTAATTAAAGAATTTAAAAACCAGCTCTCTCTATATATATTTATTCCATATTATATATATATACACATATATTTACTCCATGTTACACCTTGATACACACACACACACACATATATATATTTACTCCTTATTATACCTATGGTTGTCTGCATTGCTTAATTTGTTCTGTTCAGTGGTAAGCCATGACACTTTGGACAGGAATAAAAACAACTGAAAAATTCACGCTCCATTTCTGTTAAGGTTACCCTTTTGGCAGCCAGTTTTCTCCCTCTTTTCAGTTTAATTATTTCCCTGATTCTCAGAGCATAGTGGGAGGTATTCCCAGTAGAGTAGTTCTTGCTGAAACAATTCTACAGTATCACTAGAAAAATTTCTGGTGAGGAGTGGGTGGGAGATCATTGTTTATCAAAACGTGTACTTATTTTTTTAACTTATTCTCACATCTCAAGACAAAATACAAGTATTACATAAACAAGCACTGCAGAAATTGTTTGTTTAAATTCTGGCATATAGAGTTAAGAAACTTCAGGGGCACTTTCCCAGTCGTTTCCACAGCAAAATCAACCAAAAAAAAAAAAATCTCAGTTTATTTATTTATTTATTTATTTATTGCTTTTTAGGGCCGTACCTGCAGCATATGGAAAATCCCAGGCTAGGGGTCAAATCAGAGCTACAGCTGCTGGCCTAAGCCACAGCCACAGCAACACAGGATCGGAGCTGCATTTTCAACCTATACCACAGCTCATGGCAACACTGGATCGTTAACCCACTGAGAGAGGCCAGGTACCGAACATGCATCCTCATGGATACTAGTCAGGTGTGTTTCAACTGAGCCACAAAGGGAACTCCCCTGAAAATCTCAGTTTTAAAGTGCTTTCTTTCAGTTACATCTCATTAACCAGCTTAATGGCAAGAAGTTAGGCCTTTCACCCTTTGACAACACTGCATGGCACAGATGCTGCTTTCAGATGGAAAGCACAGCTGTCCATTATCATTAACATTTCATCCAAATGCACAGAGATATAAACTGTGGGAAAGACTTTTACAAAGTTATAAAAGAAGCTGCTTCTTTTTTCTCCCCAGCTCTAGGATACATGAAGTTTCAACCTTAGTGGCTTCAAAATAATTATAGCTTTTTATTGTGAGGATTTTCTTATAAGCCAAAAAAGGATCAGATGAAATTTCAAGAATATGCAAAAACCATTCCCCATAAGGATACTTTAGGAACTGATTTGCATTTGTGTTTAGTGATTTCACTTTCAAGAGTGCTTCAACTGAAGTCACCTCAGATGTCCAAGCAGAATACAAAATTCAAAAGCATAAATTTACTTGAAGTTCTAGCTAGGATACCGCCAAAGAAAACAATCCTAAACTTAAATGCACCAGTAAACACCATTAGATTGAATGGGTCACCTTGCTTAACAATTTCAAAGCACTATTGCGTGAAATTACTATTTTGCGTTCAGAAGCACAGGCCCCTTCTGAAAATATATGGTGATATTTAAATATTGTATTAGAAGAAATATATAGGAATAATGTTTGATGGGCCACTGGATTTACTATATTCACTGCATAACTAACCTATAAATTCTGCTCCCTCTACAAAGTGTGTTTCCTTTATTTTCTTCTGCCTTATCAACGGTAGATTTTGTACCAAAGCCTCTGATATTTATCTGTGAATATTGAGACCCACTTGGTTCCTTCCATGGCAGTATTTCAGTGGCCACACTTTAGATCCACTTATCAACTCCACCTCATATTCTGGGGGAAGACCTCTTGGCTAGTCTGGGAAATGTCAAGGAAGGCATAGCATAAATAGGCTCTGAATATTCCGCCCACCTAGACTTATACCGCCTAGTGTTGGCATCTTTACGGTTGTGTGTGAGCAAGCCACCGCTTTTTCTACCAGATTTTCCCAGAGCATCTCCGCCCTACCCATTCTGTTTTTGAATCCTGTCTTTCAGAATCAGTGACACAGTCTGACTGGGCCTAGGGTGCTGTCATTTAAACTCCAGTTTCTATACGTGGGGCTTTGCTCCATAAGACCAAAATTTCTTAAACAGTGATGGGGACTCAAACATAATCTCCCTGGACTTTAGGTGGCTGAGGCTCAGCAACCTACCTGAGAACATGAGAAAAAGTCAGGAGACTTTCAGAGAGCTCGGCTCTTACAGCCCTGATCCCGAGAACCCGCACCTCCACCCAAACATCTTGTGTGTGTCTGCTGTTAACAGCCAGCTGTAATTAACAGAGTCTGAGAACATCTTGCTTTGTTCTGAGAACTGACATTTTTCCCTTCTGATCATCAGAGCAAAGCACTTAACCTCTTGCTCTGGCTGCCAAGAGTCTTAGGCCAGCTTTTACAGTTTGTCATCGCAATCGTGGTCCCCTTTATCATTGTTTCAGATGTTCTCTAATGCCCTCTTAACTGTTGTCCTCCTCCTATTTCTGTCTCTCTGAAAACTCTATCAACTTATTTGAAAAGAGAAGACATATGGATTTAATTTTAAATGGGTTTAATTGCAGCTCTTTGTAAAAATTATATAAAACCCCCCAGATAGGTAACGTGATCCTTTTTATGGTTAATCTTCTCATTGTTCTGGATATTGGATGTCATTAATCATTAAACTAAAGAAACATTTTAAATGCATTCGCTTCTCTAGGAGGTGGGCTAATGTCAGGGACAGGGAAGTAAACAATTCAGTTATGGACCCCTTACTCACACCATTTATAGGATCAAGGACAACTTACAAATAATGCGTTTAGCAATTTTTATCAGTTAGAACAATCAAGTGAATATTGAAACCAAGATCTCAGGCAAAGTTACTTTAAATTGATACTGACTATTAAATACTTAAAAAATAAAAATGAAAGCTTTTTTCTTTTTCTGAAAAAATCAGACGGTAGAGCGCCCACTTTTATTATGATTTCTTCTATCTTAATTTCAATTTTGGTCTCATGAATGCTAATGATCTGGGGTTAGATTCCATGAACTAATGTCTTTATTAATATTCAATGCCATATTATTCAAAAATAAAAATTGGAAACTGTGCTTACTGAAAGCATTTTAAGAGAATTATCTGAGCTGGTGATCTACACAGGGACAGCATTCCCTGTGTATCTTGTTACTTGAAATGTACCTTGAAGTAGGAAGATTATACCTAAAAGGGATAATTTGCTCTCCAGGCTAATAAAATGCTCTCATTTGAAAAGAGGGCAGTAAATATAAACTGAATGAATGCACAAATAAAAATGCAGAGTATTAAAAACAATGCAGTTAATCCAGAATCCAAATAAACAGATAATACAAAGATCCAGAAGTTGTGTCTTAACACTGTATAATGGTGATGTTGTCTGCACACAGCAGAATACTCAGGCTTCTTTGGATATATAAAACAAAGATAAAATTGGGCTCAGGAGTTCCCATTGTGGCTCAGCGGTAAGGACACAACGTTGTCTCTGTGAGGATGCAGATTTGATCCCCAGCCTCACCCAGTAAGGTAAGCTGCAGCAGAGCTTGCAGAAACGGCTCAGATCCTGTGTCACTTACAGCTGCAGCTGCAGCTCTGATTCAACCTTAGCCCAGGAACTTCCATATGCTGCTGGTGAAACCCTAAAAAAATAAAATAAAAAGAAGCTGGTTCCTAGTCGGATTCATTTCTGCTACACCACGATGGGAACTCCTGTAATAAGCTGTTCTTAGAAAGTTTCAAAAGTCTACTTTTTGAAAGTTGGTAACTGATGTAATACTTTTCAGTAAACCAGAATATCAGTTCTGTAAGCTATCTCATCTCTTTTTTTTCAAATTTACAATATTTTCCTAAACATATCCAACAATATTTACCTAAACATATCCAAGAAAATCACTGTTTTCTTTTTAATATTAGGCTTCTTTTTAATGGTAGTGAACACAGTCATTTCTAAACAGAGGAGGTAGATTAGGCAAATGTTCTACCTTCAAGGTAGATTAGGCAAATGTTCCACCACAGCTGCTTCTTAGAAAGAAGCACATTATCTGGCCTTTTGGCCACCTCTGCATTGTGTTCAGTAGAAAGAGCATCTGCTCAGTTATTTCTAGATTGTTGAGGAAAGTACTTACACAAGTTTGGAGATGAACAAAGCTTCTTTTGCTCTCTCTCTCAATTGGTGGTAAGCTAGCAGCCCTCAATATTGTGATGCTTGAATAGGAAATTGCAGTGCATATTGAACTGGGCGCAGGGGGAATGTCCTATTCCTAGGAACAGACAGAATATGCAAAACATCCCGTTTAGTGTGGTGTGGTGAAAAGATCATAGGGGACTTCCCTTGTGATACAGTAGGTTAAGGATCCAGCATTGTCACTGCAGCAGCTCTGTTCACTGTCATGGCGTGGGTTCGATCCTTGGCCTGGGAACTTAACAGGTGCTGCAGGCATGGCCAACAACAACAAACAAACACCCCCAAAAGAACAAAACAAAACAAACGAAAAAAGCATAGGGCCTAAGCTGTAAAGATGATTAAGTTTGTTTTTAGGGCCTTCTCTGTTACAGAAAATTATGTGCTTATCCATCAAACAGAAGGTCTCACCCACATTACAAAAACTAACAGAAAAATGAGATGTGATAAAGAGGTAAGGAAAGATCTGAAAAATGCTAACTCCTCTATAAATACTGACTGACCACAGGGACCCCAAGGAATCTCATCCTTCACACAAGGATGGCTTAGAAAATCAACATTTTCCAAATGAGATTTCTCTCTTCCTCCCTTCCTCCCCCAGATCAATCCTTAAATTGATTTGCCTTGAAGGTTGACACACATTCAGCATCTGACTCCTTTCTCTCTGAGTTTCACAAACTCTCCCTTGTTTTTTCACCTACCACTAATATATTCCCGATACTATAATGACCCAAATAATGCCCATTTAGTCAGAATGCTGTAGATGCTGACTGCAATTCAGTTCCAATATTTCTTAAGAGTTGAATCACTTTCTTTTATCAATATGAGAATTCTTTAGCATATAAGAATATTCAGCTTCCAATCACTTACTGCCTTATTATGCCTAAATGAATGGTTGTCAACGAGGTTTTCTTTTTTAGTGACAGTTAAGATTTTATAAGATAGATGGTCTCTTAGACTAAAATGCTTGAAGACATCTATCTTTTTCCTAAATAATTGGCAGTTCATCATTTTTTAAGCAAAATCATAATAGATACAGTCAGAGAGTTGACATGGAGACTTCCTGCCTGGGTTAATGCTAATTAGTTTTCATATCTGAATATTAAGGAATGGGGTTCTCAGGGATTGTATTTGCCCAAACACAAAAACACAAATAATTGTTACTAATATTGCTTCATTTAAACATTTTCACTCATTATCTCTTATTTTTCATTTTAACAGGTTTTATGGAATATATCTCAAAGCCTCAAAGCCTCACTTAGAAGGGTAGTCATGTAGAGATATCCAGAAAGCAGCCATCTAACTGTTAACCTTGGAAGAAGCGACCTTGGGCTTTTCAGGGAACTGAGACCACTGCTTACTGGGTCAAGGTCTCCTATTAAAAGCAGACTAGGCGTTCCCTTTGTGGCTCAGTGGTAATGAACACAACTAGTGTGCCTGAGGATGCCAGTTTGATCCCTGGCCTCACTCAGTGGGTTAAGGATCCAGTGTTGCCATGAGGGGTGGTATAGGTCGCAGATGCAACTTAGATCCCAGGCTACCATGGCTGTGGCATAGGCCAACAGCTGCAGCTCCAGTTCAACCCCTAGCCTGGGAACTTCCATATGCTACACATGAGGCCCTAAAAAGCAAAAAAAAAAAAAAAAAAAAAAAGCAAACTAACATCCCACTTCCTCCCCACTCCCCCTTGGCAACCACAAGTCTATTCTCTATGGCCACTGAATCTGTTCCTGTTCTGTAGATAGGTTTATTTCTGCCATATTTTAGATTCCACATACATGTGATTTATGTATTTATGTGTATATGGTATTTGTCTTTCTCTGACTTTGTATAAGAATCTCTAGTTGCCCAGTATTGCTGCAAGTGTCACCATGCTGTACAGCAGAAATTGACGCAACACTGGAAATCTACTTTACTTAAATAAAAATAAAATTAAATTAAAAAAAAAAAAAGACTGATGGATTCCCAAAGGAGTTCCTCTACTGTTCAATTTTTTTCTGTCACTGCCTCTCCCACCCGAGAATCATGCTCCCCTCTCCTGACTGTTAGGATGACGTCTTTAAATGCTGCCAGTGGAATCAGCAGTTCCTGGGAGCATCTCTTTACCAGACACCATATTGGGACAGGAGGTAAGAAAAAGAAAAGGAACTGGTATATGAAAAATGGTCCCCTTCACAAAAGATTAAATTCAGACATAACCTGGAACATAAAGATTTTAGTTTATTCAAACTGACAGAACTTCTGCTGCAGCATTTTTAGTACACTAATAACTGGCCAAATTATCTTTATGAAAAACAAAGGAGCATTTCCACTTAGATAAGTCAAATCTGCTGTGTTTGTGAAATTTCCAGATAGTTAATCATGCCTAGATTTAGCTATGGTCTTTTAAATACTATATGCACAATAACATAAAATTAGCAGAAAGGGACTAATCCAGCCAGCAAATTCATGAACTCTAACCAGATGCTGCACTTTGTTATTTATTTATTTATTTGTTTGTTTGTTTATTTTTGTCTTTTTGCTATTTCATGGGCTGCTCCCGTGGCATATGGAGGTTCCCAGGCTAGGGGTCTAATCGGAGCTGTAGCCACCAGCCTGCGCCAGAGCCACAGCAAAGCGGGATCTGAGCCGCGTCTGCAACCTACCACAGCTCACGGCAACGCTGGATCATTAACCCACTGAGCAAGGGCAGGGCTCAAACCCGCACCTCGTAGTTCCTAGTCGGATTTGTTAACCACTGTGCCACGACGGGAACTCCTGAACTTTGGCATTAGAAAATGCTTTGAAGAAAACTAGGACAGAAATACTGAACCAGGAAATAATATTTTGTGAAAGGTTAAGTATGGAATAAAATCCATGCTGGATTGCTTAAACCCAAACCATTTGTATTAGTACAATATTCATATTAGTATTCATTCAGGCAAAAGATTGTTTTGTCTAAACTATCAGCTGTTCTGCACTGAAGTGTGGCCATACATAAAATCATTATTTAAGCTTCCAAAACATTGTTTCTCCCTGTTGCATCAAGTTAACAAATGCACCTGATCATCTGTGCACAGGCTTGAACATCCCTACCTTCAAATGTGATAAGTATCATCTACCCCATCAAGGCAAAGTATGCCTTACCTCTAATTTGAAATACATTTAATAAAATGTACTTTTATAATTCCAAGCTTCATATTATATCATATTAACCAAAAAAAAAATAGGAAAAGGAAATGACCTTTTCAAGTGATTTATGGTAAAGAAAACATGCCCTTTTTAACCTATTGGAAACTATAAATACAGAAAACACATGCAATTTCATACCCTTTCAACAGGGTTATGAAATTGGGTGTGGCTGGGTCAAGCTGCACCTTTCTTCATAGCTTATTTGTGTTAGCAGGTGAGGAATGGACAGTTCTTGAAGAGTGAAGAGTAATAGTGAAGAGAACAAAATATATTTTTAAAGCTATTGAGGACAATGCAACAGGACAAATAAAGGAAATAGGTTACACAGAAGACAAAAAATTTTTTTTTTTCATTTTAGGGCCGCACCCATGGCATATGGAAGTCCCCAGGCTAGAGGTCAAATCAGAGCCACACCTGCCAGTCTACACCACAGCCACAGCAACGCTGTATATAAGCCACACCTGCGACCTGCACGACAGTTTTCAGCAATGCCAGATCCTTAACCCACTGAGAGAGGCCGGGAATCAAACCCATATCCTCATGGACATCATGTCGGGTTCTCAACCTGCTGAACCACAATGGGAACTCCTTTATTTATTTATTTATTTATTTATTTATTTATTTAGGAAGACAAACTTCATCAAATTTCTTGGTTATCACCTATAAATAACTCTATCCATCTTACATAAATCAAAGGCCAATCTGAAATACCCTTCTCCTACCATATGTTGTCAAGTACATTCAAACAGAAAGTAGATAACACCATAAAACTCCTGTTGTACTCTCTACCTGTATAATCTAAGCAGCACATGTTATGCAGAAGATGTGTAAGGAAGATGCTATGACTGAATGCAGAGGCAACCACTGGGCTTGGTACCCAAGTCCTTACTATGGAGAAAGTGGTTTTATCTACCTGTTTGGTTTTGCATTCATGTAAAGGTTTCATGTGGCTAGAAATTTTTAATTTTTTTAAGTTATTAGTAAAGACTTCTAGATTCCCTATCACAGTACATTTCATGGTGACATACTGACATTCACTAATCCCGTGTTTTTAAAATTTCCTTTGTGCCCCGTTTTCTAAGGGTGTAGGGAAGCACAGGTTATCACAGTTAAGAAGGTAGGCAGATTAATGCACTAAAATAATAAAAGGCTTCAATATTTGGTTACAGATTTTCAATCTCAGAATCCCTCGAAGACATTGTTCCTCCTTTTATTGTCAACAAGTCATTTTATTTTCCACATTATTCTATAAACTCTTGTAAACCAAACAAGGTTTTAAAAATATTCTGAGGTTCAGTTATTATTTCCCAATTCCAAGGTATGAAATGAAGTTCTAGGTTGAGAATCACGAATTTAATAACTTCAGCGAATGCCATCCAGGAAAAAAAATTAAAAGTGTGTATTACATCCTGAAAGCCAAGCAGGGCCTCTCAATGCTCTGGTTCGATAAAGGCAAGTTCAATTTCCAAAATCCAAGTTAGTTATGCCTGGTTTCATGCCAAACCTCTTAATCTTCCCAATGATCAGTAGGGATTTTTTTGTTGCTAAATAGGGAAGGAATGAGACACTGAATTGATACAAATCCTTCCCGCACTTCAAAAAATAGCTAAAAGCAAATAATATCAATGATTAAGTGGGCCAGTGACGCTATTTTTGATTGTGAAGGCCTATGAATAAACACTATTCTGCAAACATTTTCTCTCTATTGAGGAAGAAAATTGAATGTCTGTTTGCTGAAGTTAAAGCAATCTGAAATTCAATTTGTAGGCTATGGATCAGATTTAGTAGCACGTACCACAAACATCTTTAGACTAGGATAAAGATTTATTTTGGTGTACATCCAGCTAACTCATTTTTGTTCCCTTTGCAAATTGCAGTTTTGTATTGATTTTCTGAGGATAACTAGGATGCAAAAATTAGTGTTTATTCGGGTAGTGAATTGACTCTCACTCTGAAATAAATGGCCTGCTCTTCTTGTTAAAAATCTTCACAAATCTACATAATAAAATATGTTGACAGGTCATTGCATGGGTGGTAGATCCCCTGTGAAGTCTCAGAATTGAAAAAAAAAATGTGACTTCTCTCAAAATAAGTACTCAAATTATTAAAGTTCAAAACAGATATGCATTTGAATACGATTTTAAAACCAGGAATAAAGAGATGAGTTTGTGTCTTGTTTTCCATTAGAAATGGCCATCTCTCTTTTAAATAAAAAATCAAACCGAGACACCAAAGACTTATTCAATGATAGACTTAGGTATTTTAATTTAGTGGTTTTTGTTGTTGCTGTTTGCTTTAGTGTGGGCAATTAAAACCTGCTGGCAGGAGAGGTCAGAAGAGAGAGTCAGTGTCACCGGGAGAGATGGAAGACTAAACAAAAGCTAACATAGTGGTCCCTAGCACCAGAGGCTTACAGGAGAGACAAAGGAGAGAAAGAGAAAGGCAAAGCAACATCCCTGAGGATGACTCAAATCAAAACCTCTAGGTTTCTGCTCTACGAGAACTGTACTAGCTGAAGGACAAAGAGAAGGAAGCCAAACACCCTTTACTGGTGACCCAGAGACAAGGCTGAGTGTATAAAGAAGCACATCAGGCAAAGCCAAGGGCTTTTACTATAACCTGACTCTTACCTACCGGCTGCTGCAATCTTGGACATGTTGCTCAAACTCTCCGAGCCTCAATGGCCTGATTTGTAAAAGGGGTATATCAAAGTATAAAGTTAGCCATCTGTGGCATGCCCACAGCCTTGTTAATGGGATTGAATTAGAAAGTGGAAAAAGAGCTAGCCAATCTTGCCTATTATTAATAACATCAGCAGTTAGGCGCTCCTCTCTTTTCCCTCTTTGTTGGTGAGAAGCTTCTTCTATTTCCTTTGGTGTCTGTTTGTCAAGTTATACCCCTCACACATGTGATAATCTCACATTAATAATATTCACTTTCTCTCTATTTTATTTTTTACTTTTGGAGGCCCGCACCTATAGCATATGGAAGTTCCCAGGCTAGGGGTCGAATTGGAGCTGCAGCTGCCGGCCTACACCATAGTCAGATCCAAGCTGCATCTGCATCCTACACTGCAGCTTGCAGCAACATCAGATCCTGAACCCACTGAGCAAGGCCAGGGATCAAACCCACATCCTCACAGACACTATTTCAGGTTCTTAATACACTGAGTCACAATGGGAACTCCACTTTCTCTCCATTTTAGCCACCCATACTCACAACACACAGTCTTTCTAAAACTGTAGTCATAACTATTGGCCACACAGTCACCCAGATGTTTGCTTTCAGTAGGTATTTCTGTGCTTGTCCCAAACCGAGTGAATCTAAATCTCTGTGGGTGAGACAGAAATATGTTTTCCTAACAAATCCTGAGATTATCTCAAAATGCAGTCTGGAAACCATATTTCAGTCTCCCACCCTTCCCTCTTCACTGTCCTTTGACCTGTCTGACATCATCTGACCTCATCACCGATCCTTTCTTCCATTGGAATAATTATTCATTCTATATGTATCTTTTTCACCTTTTTTTGGGAATTCCAGCACAGAGACTGTGCTTCACCCTTTTTATAACCATCTCATGAGGAATCCAGCTCCTGGCCAGAATAACAATGTGTGATTTTTCAGGCCTGAACATGGGCGGTTACAGAGGCTTTCCTGACAGCCCTCACAGGGGAGAAGTGCCCTTCCCACCCCACACCTGGATGCAAGTACAGCCCCCACTGCAGGCTCTGGAAGGGGTGCACGCCTCCATGGCCACCCTTGCTCTTCTGTAAATCTGCATTCCTAGCCCAGTGCCTTCGTCTGACGGCCTCTTTATTGGGGGGCCATCCACAGAGGCCATGCTTAGGCACCTCTTACAGGAGAAGGTGGGGACACTTGAAAACACAACTCTCTCTTCTGGCTGAGGGCTCAGTATTGCACTCTCTCTCCCCTCTCCTTTCCCGGGGTTAAGTAAACCTCCGGGAAAAAAAAACCAAAAAACAAAAACAAACAAACAAAAAAAAACCTCTGGAACCTTACATTTGAGGCTCCCTCAGCCATGAAGATAATCCCCCCCCCTTTTTTTTTTGGCTCTTTAGGGCTGCACTTGCAGCATATGGACGTTCCCAGGCTAGGGGTTGAATTGGAGCTGCAGCTGCTGACCTACACCACAGCCACAGCAATGCCAGATCCTTAACCCACTGAGTGAGGCCAGGGATCAAACCCGTGTCCTCATGGATACTAGTCGGGTTTGTTACCACTGAACCACAATGGGAACTCCTGAGATAATCCTTCCTTTTGTGCTGAGCCACCTGCTCTAACCCAGGGACCCTCAAATGTGGGGAAAAAGGAGCAGGTGGGAGTTGGGGCTTTCTCCAGGTTGGCCTCTTGCTTACACTATCAGGGTAAATGATGAAAGGATTGACTCTTCCTTTCATGTTTCGTTTCATTTTTAGTCGGCTGCTCCGAGACCTGCCAGCTCACCTCTCTCTCCAGCTCAGCTGAGCTCCTGATATCGCCATGTTCCAGCTCTTCTGCTTCTCTTCAAGCCAAATTGGCTATTTAGTGTTAGAGAACATCTGGAGAAAACAAAACTTTAAAGAAAAATTAAGCCTGGTGGAACCCAACTGTTTTCCTTCCTAGAGCCCACACGGGGCTACTGACAGCAGCAGGAAAATCACACCACTGTCTGGACCTTTGAAACTATAACTTGATAATCGCCAACCTCAACCAGGCCCTCAACATCCTACTGCTTCCTCCTTAGTCCTGCTATTTCAGCCACTCAGCACCTGATTTATATTCTCCACCACATCCAACTTCTGACCTCATTGTTTCCCCCGTGGTCCCAGAATATTCTTTGATTCATAGCTGATAAAGAGAATAGGAACCAAAGGACAAAAACTTCCTCAACTTCCTGTCACTGATCTTAAAACCCATCTTTCAGGCTTTTTCTTGTTTACAATGAAGTCTCCCTTCTATTTTCGACAGCTAATACCTTTATCTGTGCTCTACTCATTATTTTCCACTTTCTTAAGGACTTTATTATATTGATTTTCCTCCCTCTTTCCTGTATGGATGAACCTCTTGCACTCTGCAGGCTGCTTCACACTGACCTGTAAATATCCTCAAATTTCCTCCCACTTTGAAATAAAAACAAAAAATGAGCAGTCCCACATCTCCCCCTAGCTAGAAGTAATGCTTAACTATTTGGAAATTCTAGCCCATAGATAGCTCTACTTTCTTGCTATTCTTTTTCTTTTTATGTCTGCACCTGCGGCACATGGAAGTTCCTAGGCTAGGGCTTGAATGGGAGCTGCAGCTGAGGCCACAGCCAAAGCAACATTGGATCCAAGCTGCATCTGCAACCCACACCACGGCTTGCAGCAATGCTGGATCCTTAACCCACTGAGTGAGGCCACAGGTCGAATCTGCATCCTCAAAGAGACAACATCAGATCCTTAACCTACTGAGCCACAAAGGGAACTCCTACTTTCTTGCTATTTAATACTGGAAATGTGGCTGGTCAACTGAGAAAGTGATTTTTTAAAATACTATTTAGTTTTGATTAACTTCGGTGTTACTTTCAATAGGCATAATTGGCTAGTGGCTATCATATTGGACAGGCAGACCCAGATTAACACTGAAACTTAAATTTAAAAACTTATCCTGACAAAATAACTAGAATGAAAATAACATCTCAATATAAACAGAAGTTATGTTTTCTTAACTTAGTTATTATTTGAAACAGACATAAAAGAAGAAATTGACAGTGACACAATAATAGTGGGGGACTTTAACACCCCACTTACATCAATGGACCAATCACCCAGACAGAAAATCAATAAGGAAATATAGGCCTTAAATAACATATTAGACCAAATAGACTTAACTAATACATATAGAGCATTCCACCCCAAGGCAGAAGAATACAAATTCTTTTCAAGTGCACATGGAACATTCTCCAGGACAGATCACATGCTAAGCCACAAAAGAAGAAGCCTTGGTAATTTCAGAAACCTAAAATCATCGGAAGCATCTTTTCTGACCATAGCCCTATGAGACTAGAAATCAACTACAAGAAACACTGCAAAATACACAATCATGTGGGAGATGAACAATATGCTACTCAACAACCAATGGATCACTGGAGAAATCAAAGAGGAAATAAAAAATACCTAAGGGCAAATGAAAACAAAAACATGGCAATCCAAAACCTATGGGACACAGCAAAAGCAGGTCTAAAAGGAGAGTTTATAGTGATACAAGCCTACCTCAGGAAACAAGAAATATCTCAAAACCTAACTTTACACCTAAAGCAACTTAGAGAAAAAAAGAACAAACAAAACTCAAAAGTGAGTAGAAGGAAATAAATCCTAAAGGTCAGAACAGAAATAAATGACTTAAAAAAGCAATGAAGTTCAATGAGACTAAAAGCTGGTTATTTGAAAAGATAAACAAAATTGATAAACCTTTAGCCAGACTCATCAAGGGAAAAAAAAAAAAAAGGAGAGGGCTCAAATCAATAAAATCAGAAATGTAAAAGGAGAAGTTATAACCAACACTACAGAAATACAACGGATCATAAGAGACAACTATGAACAACTGCATGCCCCCCAAATGGCCAATCTGGAAGAAATGGGCCAGTTCTTAGAAAGGTACATCTCCAAAGTCTGAACCAAGGAACAAATAGAAAATATGTACGGTACCAATTACCAGTACTGAAACTGAATCATTAATTTAAACTCCTAACAAACAAAAACCCTGGACCAGATGGCTTCACTAGTGAATTCTACCAACACTTAGAGAAGAGTTAACACCTATCCTTCTGAAACTATTCCAGTTTAATTCTTTTTTTTTTTTTTTTTTTTTGGTAATTCTTGCCCACCTCCCAACTCTTGTGTAAAAATTTATACTGATAATAACTCTAGTATTTGTTGAATGACCCTGAGACTAGCAATGGCTATGTGATATTAGCAATCAGCATGAAATAATTCTTTAAAACTAATAATCAGATATCTTACTAGGAAAATGGAGCACACATTGCACGAGCAAAGCCGATGCTGGGCTATTCATGAACGTGGGAAGGACAGTAATCCTGAGAAGAGTTGCCAAGATGCACTCAGCAGAGCAAATAGTAACAAACTACATGTAAGTGTTTTACCACCATCAGACATGGAGGCCGTCAGGTGAGCAACATAAAAAGCTCACTGAGTTCAGGGGTGTAACACAGTAACCAAGGGAGAACTAACTTCTGTATAGAAAACAAGGCAGAAAAATCCAGTCCCACTGTGTACATGAACTGGTCCTTTTTATGTTCCTTCCACGTAAGTTCTCTCCCAGAGCTATAAAGTAGGATGTGGTGGCTCAAGTAGCTGAGAATTTTTCAGCACACCAGCTGCTCCTTAACATTCTTCTAAGAAATCTGAGGATAACGTTAACTTTAAAGTCCACAATTCCCTTGTGCCCAACAGCCAACGGTGCAGAGTTTTATTGTCAGAGCCTGTGGGAGAATCCATAACGTGTGGAAAAAGCAATATATGTTGACTACAAATTGACAGCAATCAAAGTTACAGCTTGTAGAGATCAAAGGAAAGAATCAGATTTGGTTTGGGATTTTTTTTTTTTTTTCAGAAAGCTAGTTCCAGAACAAAACTAAAGAACATGGCATGTTCTCTTTTTAAATAAAAGATAAGGAAAAGTTCCAGGGAGATTAAATGCATGAGCTGAGTTGACCACTTGAGACCACAACAGTGAGGAGCCTTTTGTGTTTTCCAGGTTAACATGCTTTCTGTTACATCATACTTCTCCAAGCCTAATACCTGTTTTATATATTATCATTAAGGAATTATAGAACAGACTATTGTCTTCTATCCTCATTACCATGACTGTGGTAAACACAGGTTGAGCAAAAATATTAAAGAAAATATTGCTAACTGCCTAGAGGCTAGATGCTGGATTATGCATTTGGAAGTAGAATGGGTGCGAAGAGCATTAAATCATTAGATGACAGCTTTCACCTTATTTTGGCAATGAGAAATTGATAGGTAAGGGGTAAATAACAATCAAGGAGATAAAGGGAAAACCCTAAGTGACCATTTTCTATAGCCCCCTCAATTGAAATCCAGAGAGGACAGGGAGTTCCGTTGTAGCTCAGCAGTAATGAACCTAACTAGTATCCATGAGGATGCAGATACTTAGAGTTTGGGGACTACCTTTGCTGTTGTCATTTCTTGTCATTGTTATTTTATCTTTAAAAAATCTTACCCTAATGGGGCAAGTAAATGTTGTCTTTTTAAACCAATCCACTGACATCAAAAGAGGATGCAGATACTTAGAGTTTGGGGACTACCTTTGCTGTTGTCATTTCTTGTCATTGTTATTTTATCTTTAAAAAATCTTACCCTAATGGGGCAAGTAAATGTTGTCTTTTTAAACCAATCCACTGACATCAAAAGAGGACAACTTCCCAATGGATGAAACACAGTTAATCATTCATAGTTACTCAATCACAAGTTAATTTTCAATCAATGAGCTCATTTTCTGGGGTCTTTCATTTTTTAATTTCAGAGAAGAATGGAAACATGCAGCTATTTTAAAATATGCACATAGGCACTTGAAATAAACTCACACTCACACATCTCAGATTTTGGGGGGGGGAATGTAAACATTTTAGAAAGCCAAGTTTAATTTTCCAAACATGCTTTTCCTAAGATATTCCTAAATTCAAAACAATGCCTGCATTTCTGTACACTAACAATGAAGGATAAGAAAGAGAAATTAAGGAAAAGAAAGGAAGGAAGGAGGAAAACTGGGCAGAATATCAAAATAGACATTTCTCCAAAGAAGACATACAGATGGCAGAAATGCACATGAAAAGATGCTAAACATTGCTCATTATTAGAGAAATGAAAATCAATACTATACTGAGGCATCACCTCACACCAGTCAAAATGACCATCACTAAAAAGTCTATAAACAATAAATGCTGAAGAGTGTGTGGAGAGAAACAGGCCCTCCTACACCATTGGTGGGAATGTAAATTGGTATGCCACTGTGGAGAACAGTATGGAAGTTTCTTTAAAAACTAAAAATATAACTATATAATCCAGAAATCCCACTCCTGGGCATCAAATTATGCAAAAAAACATAACTTGAAAAGTTATATGTACCCCCATTGTTCACTGCAGCACTATTTACAATAGCCAAGATATGGAAGCAAACTAAATATCCACTGACAGAGGAATGGATTAAGATGTGGTACATATATACAATGGAATGTTACTCAGTCATAAAAAGAATGAAATAATGCCATTTGCAGCAACATGGATATACCTATAGATTATCATATTAAGTGAAGAAAGTCAAAGACAAATATATGATATCACTTGACGATGAATCTAAAAAAAGACACAAATCAACTTGTTTGCAAGGTAGAAACAGATTCACAGACTTCAAAAACAAACTTATGGTTACCAAAGAGTGGTAGTGGGAGGGATAAATCAGGAGTTTAGTATTAAAATATACATACTACCATATATAAAGGAGATAACCAACAGGGACCTACTGTATAGCACAGGGAACTCTACTCAATATTCTATAATAGTCTATATGGGAATAGAATCTGAAAAATAATAGATTTATGTATATGTATAACTGAATCACTTGGTTATAACCTAAAACTAACACATTTTAAATCATCTATATTCAATATAAAAAAGCTTAGACACAATATATGATATACAATATGAAAAAATAAACGATATTTAACAAAAAAATAAAAGAAAATGTTAAAGTTAACCTACAACAGTTTCTGAATATAGTTCTTTGTAAGAGATTCATGAAAACAGAAGTATAAGTGTATCGTTCAAATGACTGATGTTCTGCACCAAATAATTTTAGCTCAGTGAATTATATCTTATTAACAATCTATGCCTTTCTCAAAATGGAAGAAAATACCAGCAGCAATTATTTAGGGATTTATTGCCATGTTTCTTTTATAACTAAGTGTCTTCAAATTCACCCAAACCCAACTCACTCAAGCAGACAACCGCAGAAATTCACCACTTCCCCTTGACTCTTCTTGAGCTCACTATCCTTCTTTCTCAGTCTGCTGCAGCCATATATGTTCCTTGTTTCCAGACTGCACCTTTCCTGCCTTTCACTCAGGATCAGTCCAGACTGTGTGGAGCAGGTACAGGGAGGAAAAAGAAGAGTAAGGTTTCAGAGCTGCTGCTTTCCACTTCTCACACCTAGTTCATTTCTCCAGATAGCTCAAAATACTCATCCCATAGACCTTCTCCTATTATTTAACTCAAAATCCTCACCATGGCCTCACAAACCACAGCCTAGCTGTAAAAACTCTTTAGTCTTGGTCGCCTCCCTATGCTGCAACTTTTTTTGACTCATTCCCCCTCCTCCTAAAGCATTTATTGCTCTGCCTGCCAACACCTTAAACCATGGACTTGAAGAGTTTGGGGACTACCTTTGCTGTTGTCATTTCTTGTCATTGTTATTTTATCTTTAAAAAATAATGATTTTTCAGTTAAATGTCATTGAACAACAAACTATTTTTAACATTCACTCCTTCAAAAAAGTCATTGAAATGACAAGGGTTTTTATAAAAGTAGAATTAAGTCCAGACCAACACTGGAAGACCTGGAAAGCAGCAATGCAGTTACAACAATACTGCAAGGTTAGAATCAATTAGAGCTGAGAAAGAAGTGGGTCAAGGGCAGTCCAGTGGGCAGATAGAGAAGACTTTCATCAGCTACACTCCTCTTGCCCAAAGCCACACTCCCAGGGGATGACTTGTTCCATCCCATACAATAGGGAGAAAAACTCTCTTGAGTGGAGTTGCTGCTATAAAAGACTAATAAGTTGGGCTTTGCGGAAAAATGGCTGAGAGGCTAGAAAACCTATGACAAATAAGAAATGCGAGGATCCCTGCATGCCCTAGAGAAAGCCTTCCCTCTTCATAACAACACCTCAAAATCAATAAGATTTATGCTGAATAAAAACAGAGAGGTAACAGGTATGAAAAAAGAACTTTACCAAAAAGTTGCCAATAAAAATAAGAGGGATACTTCAACAAGTAAACAAGGACATAATATTGCTATTACTACTATTTGGTTTCAATGTACCTATAGAATTTATTAGTGCCACATACACTATAAGCCTATTATATGCACAAATTCATGTAATTATCACAACAATCTAGGTTTTGTCCTCGTTTTATAGACAAGGAAAATGAGGTCTAGAATATTATCATACCTTCATCACTTGTTTTATAGCAAATACATGAAAGAGTCACAGTTTGAGCCACAGTTTTGCTCGTCTCTAGCATACTTGTTTTTCATGAATAAGTCACTTCTACATTAGTATCTGAAACTCATCAGTTTCTAGACCCTAGAAGCTTATACAAGTAAACAAGTCTCTTGCTAAATCTCATTTTGAAAAAAAAATCTCTGCTAGCTAGCAAGAATTCTCATATTTGACCCAAGTCAGTGCCTGATCCTGAGCTTTATAAATCCCCTTCAGTGACTCTCCTAATGGGGGCTCTGAAACCCAGCTTCAGGAACTGAAGGCAACTACTGTACTTGACAGTATATGTATGTCTTGATTTCTGAATAGGGTTTGATATTTTATTTTCCAGGTTATCTTAGTCTGCTCAGGCTGTCATAACAAAATGCCATAGACTGGGTAGCTTAAACAATAGAAATTTATTTTCTCAAGGTTCTGGAGGCTGCTAAGTCCAAGATCAAAGCGTTGACCAGAGAAGTTCCTGGTGAGAACTGTCTTGCTGGTTGAGGACAGCCACCCCCTTACTGTGTCCTCAATGGCTGCGAGAAGAAGCTCTGGCGTCTCTTCCCTCTTATAAGGACACCAATCCTAGCGGATTAGGGACCTACCCTAATGACTTCATTTAAATTTATCTCCTCCTTACAAGCCCTTTCTCCAAATATAGTCACATTGCCATTAGGGCTTCAACATATGCCTTTGGGGGAGATACCTTTAGTCCATAACACAGAACCTATACAAACTGGAGGAGGAGAACAGAAAACCTCAAGGATAGGTATTAGTGTTAGCAATAGCTTGGCTGACACTCCTGAGTTTGAAGAAACACAATAAGGGTCAGTATCATGGCCATGACTGTGATGCAAATTTGACTCTGCTTCCTTGTCTTCCAATACTACTCAGCCATAACAAAGAACAAAATAATGTGATTTGCAGAAACACGAATAGAACCAGAGACTCTCATACTAAGTAAGTCAGAAAGAGAAATACAAATACCATACGGTATCACTTATATCTGGAAATCTAATATATGGCACAAATGAACCTATCTACAGAAAAGAAACAAACTCATGGATACAGAGAATAGACCTGTGGTTGTCAAGGGAAAGGGGGATGGAGTGAGATGGATGGGGAGTTTGGGGTTAGTAGATGCAAACTATTGGATTTGGAGTAGATAAACAATGAGATCCTGCTGTACAGCACAGGGAACTATATCCAATCACTTGTGATGGAACATGATGGAGGAAAATGTGAGAAAAAGAATGTGTGTGTGTGTGTGTGTGTGTGTGTCACTTTGCTATACAGCAGAATTTGATAGAACATTTTAAATCAACTGTAATTTTTTTTTTAATTTTTTGAAATTTCAAGATAGGAGTTCCCACTGTGATGTAGTAGGTTAAGGATCAAGCATTGCTTCATCTGTGGGCTCAGATTCGGTCCCTGGCTTAGGAACTTCCATATGCCAAGGGTGCAGCCATTAAAAAAAAAAAAAATCAAGACAGAATATACTGAAAATGTTCATTTCTTTGAGATTCATCGGAGTTCTTTGTTTTCTCCTATTTTCACTTTCCCAAATAAATGTAAACTCTTAGATCACAAGAAATCACTTTTTTTAAAGAAATCATTGTTGTTAGAAATTTCCTAGAATTTTCTGACATTTTTTTTGGACAATTAGTGATCCAATACACATAATTATTTTTATACAAAAAGACTCTAAAATTTGCCCAAAAGATTGAATTTAAGCAGTCGATACATAATTTTTTATCAATTTGTTAACTTGCTTACAAAATAATGGGATGTTTTACTAAATTCACCTAGTTGTGTGTTCTTTTGTTTTTGTTTTGTAATTTGCTTACTTGTTTAACCACTATGTATGTTTGCAGGCATAAAAAAAAACAGAAAAATCAAAAAGGGGAGAATAAAATCCATTTTACATGCTCTACGATTTTTCTAAAGGCTCTAAAGGATTTGAGTATAAGAGAGAAAAATTGTATTTGTATTGCTTGGAAGTAACTGCAATGGCAAATTTAAGCAAGACAAGTCACTCCCTGGCTCTTCTCATTATGTGAAAGCAAAAGAAATTGAAAAAAAAAAAAAGATCTATCTCATGGAGAAGGGTTTTTTTCTCCTCATTATTTTAACAAGAAATATAATTTTCTTATGGTGACTGTGGGAGCGTGACCATGTGTTACCTACCACTTCTCATTATATTTTAGCCTAATAGGAACAGAGATAATTTCAGCCGTGCTACTGGGTGATTGTAAATGCACTTATTATCTGTGTCTCCTCTGACTTAGCGGGAGTACAGTCTTAGTTTGTTTGTCAGCAGGAATAAATGTTGTTTGTGCTTATGGACTGAGAATTCTAGATCCTGCTATAATTAAAAATGAGTTGTAGCAAAGATTAAATAGTGTGTCCTCCAAATTAATAAATTCATAAAACTTTAATAGCAGCCTATGTAAAGTACATTAGTATTTTAACTTCAGAATTATAGATGTGGACACTTGATTGATTGCAACTATAATTTTACTTTCCATGTTATTTGCCTAGTAACTTACTATAAAATGATCATTTAAAATAATTTTGAGGCTTTTTGAATTATAAAAATCTCTTAGAATGCACATCACTCTTACATATTGAAACGGGAGCCAACTTGTTACCATATGTATTTAAAGTACTTCCTTCAGTGTCTTCCTAACACTGGAAGATAATATTCCTTACTGATCTTCATTTGTTTTCAACTTAGAGTAGAAGTCCAAGTTCTTCAGCGGATCCATGCCTTTCTAGAACTTTAGTAAATTTCAGACTCAATCCGAAATTTCAGTCCTGTGATCGGCTGTGGTCATTACCACATCTTCAGCCCAAAGCACAGTGTCCAGCATACAAAAAATATTTAATGAATGAATGAACTTCATAGTCTTTCTCCTCTGAATTTACTCAGCATTAACCAACATTAACAAAAACATCAGGGAAATTTTAAGCAGCATGAGAGCAATCTGGGGCCACCAAATGCTGAAGAGTTTAAACGGAAGCTCAGGTGGTCAGGATGAACCCTAACGAAGACAAATCCTCAGCAAACTCAGGGACACAGATAACAACAGATACACAAACTTTAAAAGGAAAGATGCATTTCAGTCATTGTGCTTTTAAATGAAAAAGCATTTCCACAAGCAGGTAGTCACTGTTTTAGCTTCATAATGAAGCAATATTTCCTTTTTTTTTTTTTTTTTTTTTTCCTTTTTAGGCAGCCTCCATCTCATATGGAATTCCCAGGCCAGGGATCAAATCCTAGCTCTCCACAGAGACAAACTGGATCATTAACCCATCGTGTCACAGCAGGAACTCCAATATTTCTAAATTTTTACCCAGAGCATTCTTCTTGCTCTTTACCTGCTCATTGGCCAAAACATATTTTCCCCTCAATGAAAACACTTACAGTGTAGTGTTCATCCAAGAAACCAGTCCCAGCTAGTCTCCTACTTTGTAAGGACTATTTCACTGGGTTTGTTTTAATCTATCTGGACAGTATATGTATTATTGCAAAGGAATAGGGAGAGAGGCCACCCAAAATGAAAACCAAGTCATGTGGAAGTTTCAGCTTCCTCTACAAACAACAAGCCCTTTAACTCCCCACTGCCTTGGCTTTGGACTCAGTCATCTCCTGTCTATATTTATGTTTGGTTTATTGCTCTGTTTCCCAGTTCACTCATTGCCCAGTCACTTGATTTATGCCTCAAAGACTCAAGTCCATTTAGATGAGTGAAACGAAGGCCCACAAATCTGCTGAGTCCCTCTTGTGTATTTTCCATTTCAGTTATTGTACGTGTCAGCTCCGACTGGTTCTTTTTCATATTTTCTCCTTGTTGACATTCTCACTGTGTTCCTCCACTGGTCTCCCAAGTTCAGTGAGCATCTTCATGATCATTGCTTTTAACTTTTTGGATAATTACTTTTCTCCATTTTATTAAGTTTTTTTTTTCTGGGGTTTTCTTGTTCTTTCTTTAGCACAAATTCCTTTGTCGTCTCCTTTTGTTTGACTTTCTGTTCATTTCTGTAAATTAGGCAGTACAGTTGCCTCTCCCAGTCTTGAAGGCATGGCCTTGTGTAGGTGCAACCTGACGCAGACTGTGCCTGCCCAGTGGCTTTGGCAAAAGGGCTGGAGCTGGACACGGGCCAGTATTTTTCCTGGGGGACGCCAGGGGCTGCCACCTTGGAGGGGCTGGAGCTGGAGCCAGGTGTGGCTGGGGCATGCTAGGGTGGCCTTGGCAGGCTGGCTAGAATGCGAGGTTCTTTTCCATCTGCTGCCTCAGTGCTGGGACTCAGAGCAAGTGAGTCTGTGCATGAACTCATAAGAATAGAATCTCAATTTCCTATAGCCCTCTGGCTCTCCCCCTAGTCCCAGTGGCTTTCAAAGCCAATTATGGGGCCTCGTCTTTCCAACACTATTTCCCAAGGAGTACTCACGTGGGGCTTGAACTCCTCGCTCCTCAGAGGAGACCTCCAAGTTTGTAGTATCACCTTCTGCTGTGAGTAATAACTGTGCCGGGGTGTGGATCCTGATGAGATCAGGTCTCCACTCACCTACCCATCTAAATGTTCTTTCTTTATATCCTTAATTGCAGGAGTTCCCATCGTGGCGCAGTGGTAAACGAATCTGACTAGGAACCGTGAGGTTGCGGGTTCGGTCCCTGCCCTTGCTCAGTGCGTTGATGATCCGGCGTTGCCATTACCTGTGGTGTAGGCTGCAGACGCGGCTCGGATCCCACGCTGCTGTGGCTCTGGCGTAGGCCGGTGGCTACAGCTCCGATTCAACCCCTAGCCTGGGAACCTCCATATGCCACGGGAGCGGCCCAAGAAATAGCAAAAAGACAAAAAAAAATATATATATATATCCTTAATTGCAGAAGAGCTGCTATGCTAGTTTTCAGGTCATTCTCAGAGTTGTTTTCTATGTAGTCATAGGTTTGGTGTGTCTGTAAGAGGAGGTAAGCTCAGGATTTTCCTGCTCTGCCATCCTGATTCCACCTCTCTTAGGAAATACTTCTCATTAAAGCCATTCAAGTTCAAAGGTTTAAATTTCAAACGAGAGAATAAAAAATCTTGTCAAGGCATTGCTACTTAGATTATAGAACTGTGCAGTCTAAACACCAACACCAAGTCAGCCATTTGGGGACTAGGTGGACATCCTATATGTCCCAGTCATAATACACCTCTACTCATATGCCTTTTCACTGAACTTTAACATTTATAACAAGGAGCAGCTTCTAACATACACATCAAAAAAAAAATCTATAGCAGGCAAAGAGTTCAGTCCTATAAATTTTATTCTCAGAATGTAGGGTCAGGCCCTACAGTATATGAAAATAAGTTCAGGGAGTTACCATTGTGGCTCAGGGTGGTTAAAAACCCAACACAGAGTCCATGAGGATGCAGATTCATTCCCTGGCCTTGCTCAGTGGGTTAAGGATCCGTCATTGCCGTGAACTGTGGTGTAGGTCACAGACGCAGCTCGGATCTGGCTTTGCTGTGGCTGCAGGGTAGGCCGGCAGCTACAGCTCTGATTCAACCCCTAGCATGGGAACCTCCATATGTCACAGGTGCAGCCATAACATAACATAAAATAAAAGTATGGAGATATTTAATCCTCACCATAACCCTATGATGGATATTTTTATCATCTATTCTTTATAGTTGGGGACACAGAGAGAAGGCGAGGATAGTAAATGAGCCCAGGACTTGGGAACCTATACTCAAATCCAGGCACTATGACAGCAGAATCTGTCATCTCAACCACTACACTAAGAGGCAAGAGAACGCCTTTCCAACCACATTAGACTGCAGAGGAATGAAGTTCAAAACTGTCACAACAATTAAAAATCACCTGTTATTATGTAACCTTATTTACACAAAAGCTAATAAAGCACAGAGTTGTCATATGATACAGGACATTACCTAATTTACAATGGTACATCAAGATCAGGGCACACAAAATGTGAAGAGATCTGGCTTGCATTCCATAGACAATTCCTTGTTGTTGGGTTTTTTTAATCAGTAATAACAACACTCCACTAAAGAAAACCCAGGATCCTGCAAGTGACTCCCATGCCATCCTCATCACTAAGTACACAAGGAATCCTCATGAACACAAGAGACCAGGGATTAAAGCCCAAGCCACAGGCAGGGCTTTGTCTACGCTGTACCCTTTGTCTATAGAGTAGACAAAGGTTTCTGAAATTATCTGGGAGATAACTCTGCCCCTAAAGACAAATAACCAATATGATTACTAAGATACCTTCCCTTAGAGACTCTGAATGTGAGGTATTTTAAAAATAAAAGTAGCTACTTGGTATGCATGTGAAAGACAAGTTATTAGTTTCCTATTGCTGTTGTAACAAAAAATAAGAGTAAGTTGGAGTTCCCATTGTGGCTCAGCAGGTTAGGAACCCAACATAGTGTTCATGAGGATATAGGTTCAATCTCTGGCTTCACTAGTGGGTTAAAGATCCAGTGTTGCCAAAACCTGTGGCGTAGGTTGAAGGTGCGGCTTGGATCCAGTGTTTCCATGGCTGTAGTATAGGCCTGCAACTGCAGCTCCAATTCAGCCCCTAGCACAGGAACTTCCACATGCCACAGGTGTGGCCTTACAGAGAAAAAAAAAAATAGAATAAGCAAATAAACAGAAACCAAATCCGTCTATGTCCTAAAGAACAGCAAAACTAATCAAATAAACTCTACCCAGGAGATATCACTCAGCTGGCTATGAAACAACAGGTTTTCCCAAGGTCTCCAAATAAATAAGTTCAATGAAAAATAAATCCTGTACAAAAAGAAAGGCTCTCCACATACACGGCCCCTCCTTTCCATCAAATTATTGCTCTCATGAGAACTCCTGAGAATAAAATCTGGAGCTATTAAGGAATGGGTTGAGTCGCAACAGGATGAAGGAAGAAGGCTATTAATGTGGAGCAAGTTGGCAGAGCTGACCCCAGAGAGCTCTTCCTCTCTGACAACCTTCCTGCTCCAAGACTGTCCCCTGCTGATGCTGATGAAGAAAATTCTATTACTTTTTTTTAAAGTTCTATTACATTTTTTAAAGTTCTTCTTGTAGATACAACCCAAGAAGGCTCCTGTTTCCTTGCTAGAGTCAAATGTGTACATTAGTTTCAGAAACACAACATGTATTTCCACAAGCACAGTGTTAATTTACCTCTTATAGCTGATCTTGGGAGGGTTTCAGGCCTCTCACGCTAACCATCATATCTATGTTTGACATTGAGAGTTGTCCTCACTAAAATTGAATAGCAAAAAGTAAGTAAACCATTTCCATTTCTTCCCAATTGCATTAACATTCTTTTGCAAGCAAGTTGAAGAATCAAACTAATTTTAGTCACTCAGCACTGCAAGCCAACTCCTCCAGGCCTTCCCCTCAACTTCACACAATTTCACTGATTCTTCTTGGGCTGGTGGTGAACAACTTCCTCTTTCAAGGGAGTTTCTCATAGCAGAGCTTTTGGAAGTCCTTACCCATTGCACAGACCTCACCTTCTCATTAACATCAACATTTGGGAAAGAGGGGCAGCCTCTGGCTATGGGATAGCAATGCATAGCCTGCCCTTACTTCTCTCGAAGAAGCAGACCATGCTGATCCGTCAGTCTAGCTTAGTCTCTGTGGCTCCTTCCTTTAATGACCCTTTGGATAGTTTCCTCACAAGGTAGTTTTCCTGTCCTACAGTAATGACTTCATCTATCCAAGTGTGAACTCCAGTGGGGGATCAGGTTAAAGTCCCTCAAAGCTCCTTAAATGCTTGCAAATTAGGATATGTGTTGGGGCCTCTGTATTTGCATTTTTGAACTTTCCATAGCAGCTAAATATTTCTTCAGGCCATAGTCATGAAGCTCATCCTCCCATCACATTCTGCTGTCTTCTAGGAGGGCTGTTGATTAAATCCTTAGGTTTACACAGACCAGCAAATCAAACCTGCAAAGACTGGAATGTTCCTAGTGAACTCTTGTGAAAATGACAAATTCGAGGTCAGAAACTGTGTATAAAAACAAAATGAAAAAAACAAAATGATCATTCCTTCTGATTCAGCCGCATTGAGTTTGGCAATTACCAATTCTGAACCAAGCCTGACCCCTCTAGTTCTCAACATCATAAAAATAACCCTTTAGCAGGAGGTACATTTTAGTCTAAAAATGATGCCATAATCAAGAGAAAGCTAGGAAACCAAAAGGCCAACAAGAGTTCACAAATCTCAATTAGGTCCACAAGTTGTGATGGCAGCTCAAACCAGTCTAAAAGCACCCATAAAATTCAGCATATAAAGAGCTTTTTCAGTTTTTGTACTCTCCTCCTGTGTTTATATGAACTTTGTATAAATAATAAACTTGATATAACTATTTTCTTTTCTTTTTAGGGCTATACCTGTGACATTGGAAGCTCCTGGCTAGGTATAGAATTGGAGCTGCAGCTGCTGGCCTACAGCTATAGCAATACTAGATCTGAACCACATCTGTGACCTAAGCTGAAGCTTTTGGCAACACCGGATTCTTAACCCTTGAGAAAGGCCAGGGATTGAACCCACAACCTCATGGATACTAGTTGTGTTCTTAACCAGCTGAGCCACAATGGGAATTCCAAATATAACTTGATATAAATAATAATTCCATCTATTATAATATCACCCTAACCTGGTGATACTGTGGCCAAAGGTACTATATTTTTCTAAACTTTTTTTTCTTTTTTGACTGCCCTGCAGCATATGGAGTCCCAGGCCAGGGATCAGATCAGAACTGCAGTTGCAACCTAAGCCACAGCTATGGCAACACTGGATCCTTAACTCACCATGCCAGGTGTGGGATTGAACCTGTGTCCCAGTGCTCACAAGATGCTGCCAATCCCAATGCACCTCAGCAGGAACACCTCTAAACATTTTCATATGGTTAATTCCTGTGTATTTAGATCTTTCACCATTGTTTTAATTGATTTTAATGAACCTAACTATGTTTTCCTTCCTTTGATTGAATTTATTTTTTTATTTTTGTCTTTTGTCTTTTGAGGGCTGCACTGGGGCATATGGAGGTTCCCAGACTAAGAGTCCAATTGGAGCTGTAGCCGCTGGCCTATGCCACAGCCACAGCAATGCCAAATCCGAGCCCCATCTGCAACATATACCACAGCTCACGGCAACGCCAGATCCTTAACCACTGAGCGAGGCCAGGGATCAAACCCACAACCTCATGGTTCCTAGTCGGATTCGTTTCCATTGTGCCACGATGGGACCTCCTGATTGAATTTACTGAACATCTATTATTACATACCAGGCACTGGGGCTGTCATAATGAAAATCAGACATTGCAACAGCCCTCAATATTTTCTACCGTCTAACAAAGAACACTGATAAGTAGCAGGCAATTGTTGATAATTGCTGTGATCGAGGACATGGTGACAGAGGGCATGACTGCACACAGAATGACACCTTTGGTGCCTAACCTGAACTTGTTGCATTAGCAGACCTTTGTGGAAAGGAGTGATGCTTCTGCTTTCCGTGTCCCTGGATCCTTCCACAACTTGTCCCTCTCACAAGTATTTTGATGACATGAGTCAGGGTGCACGTGCAGTGACTGCCAGCGTGTTGGGAAACATGAGTCATCCTCTGCCCTTAACAATCCACCCCACCCAGTTCGCTAGGGAGAACACTTTTTCCTGCTTAAGTGATGTGATGGTTAATTTGGGGTGTCCACTTGACTGAGTTATGAAGCACCCAGACACGTGGCCAAACATTATTCTGTACGTGAAAGGGAACCCTAATACATGTGGCTCTGATGAAAAGGGATGAAATGGTGTCTTCTTTCCTGCATCTGAGGCAGTCTGTACCTTCTGAAGAATGTAAGCTGTATTATGATGATATTTCCATTCCTTGCCCCTACTCGCATCGATCAGTACTTTTTTTTCTTTTAATATGTAATTTTATTAAGCAAAATATACCCACTATGCTATTTGCTTACTTTTGAGTCAAGGAAATTGTGGACCCAAAATGAGAGCAAGTAGATGGGTCTTTGTTTTTGATCACTCAGCGTTTGTCTTATTTATTTTCAAAGGGACATCATAAACCAAAATATCCTAATTTTTGTTTGGGGCAGCTATGATCAGAAGGATAGTCAGGAGCAAGATCAGAAATACTAAAAATCATTTGTGACATAAGGATAATTATATGAGACAGAATTATGCCCCATATGTAAATATTTGATAATAAGTATGTAGCAATATCCACTGTTGCTAAAAAAAAAAAAAAAAAAAAGATCTAGAAAAAAATTATCATTCTTAGAAAATGCAGTTAGGAAGTTCCCACTGTGACTCAGCAGTAATGAACCTGACTAGTATCCATGAGGATACAGGTAGGGTCCCTGGCCTTGCTCGGTGGGTTGAGGATCAGTGTTGCTTTGAGCAGATCACAGACATGGCTCAGATCTGGTGTTGCTATGGCTGTGGTGAAGGCCAGCAGCTGCAGCTCCGATTTGACCTCTAGCCTGGGAACTTCCAAGGGTGTGGCCCTAAAAAGCAAAAAAAAAAAAAAAAAAAGAAAAAAAGAAAGAAAATGCAATTATATTTTAACATTAAGTTTTTACTTTTTTAACTTTTAAAGGATTTCAGCTCCATTTCATTTGTTCTGTTTCCAAGTAAATAATAATACTAGCCTTTTTTAGTCATTGAATTTTATAAAACATAAAGTAAAATAAAGGAACATTCCTTGAAGGAATGAAGACAACTAGCTTTTACTATTTCCAATCTTTACAATTCCTAGACATGAAACAGATTCTAGCAAACCAATGGAAAGCCTTCATCTACATTACCTTTCTCTTACAGGAGAAAGCTTTGACAATGTTTATCCTTCCAGGGGAGATTTTTTTCCAAGAAAAAATATGTATGCTTGAGAAACATCATTTTGACCATATTTCATCCACCAAATTTAAGTAACTTTTGATTATTCCACTTCTAAAATACAACCTACTTCTATGCTTTTGCTGCCCCTACTAAATGGAAACCATCTAATACCAAAAGAGTATGGTAAAGAGATTAGGAACATGCATGTGTTAATTCTAATTTAATTCTCCATGCCTACACCATTCATTAATTCATAAATCCTGGATTTACTTGTGGCCTTAGTATGAAAAATAAAAATTCATCTTATGAAGAAAAGACATAAGCAAGAGGCATTAACTTTTTTTAAAAAAATCTTTACCTTATAGTATAAATTCTGATGAATTTTCATTCTAGATATTCACTGAACCGGAGTAAATATCTGCATACTGAATTGAGGCAGCACTGAAAAAATGGTTGAGGTATTTTTCTTTCTTTCCAAGAACTTTAAAAATTTTTGCATTCCAGTGATAACTTTTTCACATATGCAATTGTCACTATCACTGCCAAATTGTATTAATGGTCAAACCATAATTATAAAACTGAAAATGAAAGGCAAAAAAGCCAGCATGTATTATTTTAACAGTACTTTCAGAGCCCCTCTCCGGAACCAAAATACCAAATTCAGAATGCATCCTCACCTTGAAAAAAGAATAAATGAAATAACATGGATGAAATTCAGGAAATGAAAGTGCAAATGGACTTTGAGCTTAGCAGTCAGATGTTTGTTTATAAGGTTATGTTCAGTGATCCAGAAAAGTCTGGCTAGAAGCTAATCCCTGGGCTGCACTCACCTCACCTCATCCTTTCTAGAAGCAGCTCGATAGAGTAAAAATTGTATGCCTTTTGCAGAAGCAGAGAGCTGTGTAAAGCAGCAAAGCAGAGTCTTGCCTGTAGGAATGACAAATCAAAGCAATTGCACTGCTTCTAGTCATCTTGGGAGACCCCACAGCACCAGAGACAAGGTATCTCTTCTCAGTACTAACTCAGAGGCATTCCTTTGCAAGAAAGAGAGCGTTCGTTTTGTGCTTTAAGGAGAGCTGCTATTAATAATACCCATAAGTACACTAAGACAACCTCCATTTTTATCCAGCCAAGAGTATGAAACCAGCTTCCCATTTCTCCAAACATCCATTAGCAAAACTATGTTTACTCTAACCCTTTTTTACCACCAGTTTTTCATTTTCCATTTCAGTCTGTCCTCAATACTCATTTGCCAACTGTCCACTTATCTAACATTTTGAAGGATTAGGTGAGTTTTTTTAGATTCCATACTCTCTGAGGTTATAACAGTTACAAGCAATACTAATTGAGTTATTTGTCTTGGCGCTGGGTAGTATCTGGTACTGGGCGATGCAAAGAGAGAGGGACTCATACCTCATGTTGTCTAAATATTTGTCACTTATTTTTCAAAAATCTTGTTGCTTGCTTACCTACAAGGCCTTATTTTCAAGAATATGAGTTTAAAGCAGAGCTGTTTCCAACCAGGTGGCAAGTCTAGGTTAATAATATCATCCCTGTACAAACGGCAGACACAGGAAGAGCAGGATAGATGGTAGTTATTACATGTCATCACTCACATGGTTGGAATTCCTGAGGGGAAAAACAAACATGTAACACAGAGAGAGATGGAATATATCATTCTTTAAAATGCTTTGTACTTCCAAAAAAGGAAGGGAGAGAGAGAGAAGAAAGAGAGAATGGAGAAACAAAAAACAACTTATTGATAATAAACATGGCATGATCTGGCATAGGGATCAGATCTTACATGTTTTTCTTTTATTTTTTTTTTTTGTCTTTTTTGCTATTTCTTGGGCCGCTCCTGCGGCATATGGAGGTTCCCAGGCTAGGGGTCAAATCGGAGCCGTAGCCACCGGCCTGCGCCAGAGCCACAGCAACTCGGGATCCCAGCCGCGTCTGCAACCTACACCACAGCTCACAGCAATGCCGGATTGTTAACCCACTGAGCAAGGGCAGGGACCGAACCCGCAACCTCATGGTTCCCAGTCGGATTCGTTGACCACTGCGCCACAACAGGAACTCCTCTTACATGTTTTTCTATGCGCACAGGTATGGAAGTACTTACAAAGAAATTTTCTAATCATAGTTACTGTATGATGATTGAGAAAACTAAAGGAAATTGATTTTGTGAGAAACAAAGATTAATCTGGACCCTGCAGTAGAATAATTGAATTCTGTCCTTAATGATAATTTATAGAAATTATCCCTCATCTTCAATATTGATAAATATGAATTTTAAAACTCTAGCTAGGCTCAAATTCCAAGTAAACAGCACTATGTCATCTTGATAACCAAAATGGTTAATGTACCGTCTGAAAGCAACATGGAGAGTAGTGAAAAGTAAAACCTAACTTGATCTTAGAAACGTCTGAAGATATTCTCTCCAAAATACCGATGCGAATATATGGGTTACATATTTTTGACCAGGGATTTCCTAAGCAGTACCATCCCCGAGCTGCTGCACACAAGGGTAATGTTTAACAAGGTTGTACTAAAAATTAGCACAGTGTGAGAAGGGGTACAGGGAAGAGACATTTAAATTTAGCTCTGAGTGACAAAAGGGAGCCAGTCATGCCAGATCCCAGGGAAGAGCATTTCAGGCATGAGGGAAATTTCTGGAATTGTAGTAAAGTTCCAGGTCTTGATGGAGGCTTGGGTTAATGCATTTGTCAAAACTCAGAGATTCTTCTTATTTTTCCCTGTTGGTGTGACTGATAAATGACTGAGTATTGGTTCATTCATGTCTGTCTTTCCAACTACAATGTAAACCCCATGCGAACAGGGACCTTAACTGGTTTCTTTACCACTGTATTTCCAGCAACTAGCACAAGCCATTCAGTTTTTCCTGCACCACTTATTGAAGAGATTGTCTTTTCACCATTGTACATTCTTTCCTCATTTGTAGTAGATGAAATGACAATAGGTATGGGGGTTTACGTTTGGGCAATCTGTCCTGTTCCATTGATCTATGTCTGTCTTTGTGCCAGTACCATACTGTTTCAATGACTATAATTTGTAGTATAGTCTGAAGTCAGGAAGCCTGATTCCTCCAGCTCCGTTTTTCTTTCTCAGGATTGCTTTGGCTATTTGGAGTCTTTTGTGTTTCCAGACAAATTTTAAAATGTTTTGATATAGTTCTGTGAAAAATACCATTGGTAATTTGATAGATATTGCAGTGTATCTGTAGATTACCTTGGTATGTATATTCATTTTGACATTATTGATTCTTCCAATCCAAGACCATGGTGTAGCTTTCTACCTGTTTGAGTCACTTTTGATTTCTTTCATGAGCATCTTAGAGTTTTCAGAGGGCAGGTCTTTTGCCTCCATGGGCAGCTTTATTCCTAGGTATTTTATTCTTCTTGGTGCAATGGCAAATTGGATTGTTTCCTTAATTTCTCTTTCTGATCTTTCATTGTTAGTGTACAGAAATGCAAAAGATTTCTGTATATTAATTTTGAATACTGATACTTTACTGAATTCCCTGATGAACTCTAGTAATTTTCTGGTAGCACCTTTAGGATTTTCTATGTATCGTATCACATCATCTGCCAACAATGACAGTTTTACTTTCTCTTTCCCACTTTGGATTCCTTTTATTTCTTTTTATTCTCTGATAGCTATGGCTAGGACTTCTAAAACTATGTTGAATAACAGTAGCAAGAGTGGACAGTCATGTCTTCTTCTCTATCTTAGAGGAAATGCTTCCAGCTTTTCACCATCACATATGATGTTAGCTCTGGGTTTATAATATACCATCTTTATTATGTTGAGGTAGGTTCCCTCTATGCCAACTTTCTGGAGAGCATTAAGTATAAATGGATGTTGAATTTTGTCAAAAGCCTTTCCTGCATCTATTTAGATAATCATATGGTTTTTATTCTTTTTTTCTTTTTTTTGTCTTTTTGCTATTTCTTTGGGCCACTCCCGTGGCATATGGAGGTTCCCAGGCTAGGGATCCAGTCGGAGCTGTAGCCACCGGCCTACGCCAGAGCCACAGCAACGCGGGATCTGAGCCGCATCTGCAACCTACACCACAGCTTACAGCAACGCCGGATCGTTAACCCACTGAGCAAGGGCAGGGACCGAACCCGCAACCTCATGGTTCCTAGTCGGATTCGTTAACCACTGCGCCACGACGGGAACTCCTGGTTTTTATTCTTCAATTTGTTAATATGGTGTATCACACTGATTAACTTGTAGATACTGAAAAATCCTTGCATCCTTGAGATAAATCCTACTGAAACATAATTCTATTCAGCTCTCTTAGTGAAAGACATCTTTTTTTAAAAATAACACTCCCCATAATTTTATAGAAAATTATGTAGAATATATAATTGACATAATTAATACTTCTCAAACTGGTTTTTTTAATTCAATGATCAAAGTGTTTTGAGATCCTAGCTAGCATATTCCAGGACTAAAGGTTACATAACTTCATTTTGTTCTAAACAGTTTTCTATAAGAAACTTCCTAAAACTGATGAGTTCTCAGACCAAAATATTTTGAGACCCCCTCAGAGGTCATGAAGTGTCCAGGGAGCATGAAAAGCTTATGTTTACTTGGAATGCATATATATCAAAAAGAAAAATGAACTATGTCAACATCATATCAAATAAGAATAAAGAATATTCAGGAGTTCCCATTACAGCTCATCAGTTAATGAACCCAATTAGTATCCGTGAGGATGCGGGTTCAATCCCTGTCCTTGCTCAGTGGGTTAAGGATCTGGCATTGTTGTGAGCTGTGGTATAGGTCACAGATGTGACTCAGATCCTGAGTTGCTGTGGCTGTGGTATAGACCAGCAGCTGTAGCTCCAATTCAAACCCTATCCTGGGAACCTCCATATCCTGCAGCTGCAGCCCTAAAAAGACATTAAAAAAAAAGAGTAAGGAATATTCAGTGCTATTTCAAAACACTAAAAAGCATAGTTACATTCATTACAGTTTTAAATTTAAGAGATTTGCCTATCATAAGTTACCCAAAAAAATGGTGTTCTCAAATTATAGAAATTTCATAGAAATTATCCAATCTATTCTAGTTATTATCCATTTTATGGGTTAAAAATATGTATATGACTTACATCAAGGGGACTGCACAGACTTAGTCAAAATAATCAATGCTATGTGTCAAATGAAGAGGTAAATAAAAGAAATTGCCCAGTTATATCAGTGATGCATTGAAGCCACCTGGCATCTACTCAGGAGAGCAGATTGTACATCTCTTTCTTCAATTCTGTGTTTAGTATCATTAAACTGGTAGCTTGAAATCAAAACTGGCAAATGTTACAAAAGCCCAATAAGTACATTAAAAGTTTCTCAACATCACTAATCAGGAAAATTAAAATCAAAGCCACAATGAGATATCACCTCACACCTGTTAGAATGGCTATATCAAAAAGCCAGGAGATAACAAGCGCTTGCAAGGATGTGAAAAAAAGGGAACCCTGTGCACTATTGGTGGGAATGTAATTTGGTGAGAAAAACAGTATGGAGGTTTCTCAAAAAATTAAAAACAGAACTACCATATGATATATCAATTCCACTCCTGGGTATATATCCAAAATAAATGAAGTCACTATCTTGAAGAGACTTCTGCACCTCCATGTTCATTGTATCATTATTCACAATAGTCAAGACATGGAAACAAACTACATGTTCATCAACAGATGAACAGATAAAAGCAAACGTGGCAGATATGGATAAAATGGAATGTTTTTCAGCAATATAAAAAAGGAAATCCTGCCATTTGCAACAACATGGACAAAACATTGAGGGCATTATGCTATGGGAAATAAGTCAGATGGAGAAGGACAAAAACTGTATGATTTTACTTACATGTGAAACCTAAAAAGTCCAAACTGAAAGGAACAGAACATACAGATAGTTGTCAGAGGTGAGAGGTAAGGAGAGAGAGAAATGGGATGATCTAAAGATACAATCTTCTGATTATAAGATGAAAACGCTCTGGGGATGTAATATACAACATAGTGATTACAGTTAACAATACTGAATTGTACAGCGGAAATCTGGTAAGAAAATAGATCTCTTTTGGGGAGGGGGGCACACCTGCAGCATATGGAAGTTCCCAGGCTAGGGGTTGAATTGGAGCTGCAGCTGCAGGCCTACACCACAGCCATAGCAACGTGGGATCCAAGCCAAGTCTGCGACCTACATCACAGCTCACAGCACCGCTAGATCCTTAACCCACTGAGCAAGGCCAGGGATGGAACCCGCGTCCTCATGGATACTAGTCTGGTTCGTTACCACTGAGCCACAGTGAGAACTCCAGAGAATAGATCTTAAAAGTTCTCATAATACGCACATAAAATTAACTACATGAGGTGATGGATTGTGTTATCTAAACTTGTGGTAATCAGTTCACAATATATACCTATATCAAATCATTACATGTACACCTTAAATGTATACAATGGTACATGTCAGTTACATGTCAATAAAGCTAGAAATAAAGAGAGTCAAAAATTATATAGGGAGTTCCCATTCATGGCTCAGAGGTAATGAACCCGACTAGTATTCATGAGGATGCAGTTTCAATCCCTGGCCTTGCTCAGTGGGTTAAGGATCCAGCATTGCCATGATCTGTGGTGTAGATCATGACATGGCTCGGATCCTGCTTTGCTGTGGCTGTGGTGTAGGCCAGAAGCTACAGCTCTGATTCGACTCCTGGCCTGGGAACCTACATATGCCGTGGGCGTGGCCCTAAAAAGAAAAAAAAATTACATAAACTTCAGGTCTCTCAAAACTGGGATTCACCCTTTCAATGACCATAAAACCTTTAATGTTAATCACATTCCCTACTCATGCTTTTGTTGTCATGTATTTTGTATATTTTAATTCAAAAAATAGTGTTTACAAAATCCCACGAAGCATTCAAGGAAAATACAAAATAGTGACATGATTCATTTTTAGACTGGAAAACTCCCAATTGAAAAATGGCCAATTCTTCCCAAGTTGATTCAATTCAATTCCAATGAAAGAGATTCAGCTCAATTCCAATGAAACAATTTCAATATAATTCCAATAACAATTTAACTGACAAATTTAGGAGCTTGGATGGGTTCAGGAGTAAGGTAATAGTGTAAAAGTGAAAAATGACCAATATAATACTTAAAGCTGAAGAACACATTGCAGGTAACTGCTTTCCTCTCAATATCAAAACATTGCGAGTCTGTGTTAATTAACCATCAATTAATTGCTGCTATAAAGATAGTACATAGATCAATGGAATCAAGTAAGAAGACCAGAGTTTGAGTTCCCGTTGTGGCTCAGTGGTTAACGAATCCAACTACGTGAACCATGAGGATTCAGGTTCGATCCCTGGCGTTGCTCAGTGGATTAAGGATCCAGCGTTGCTGTGAGCTGTGGTGTAGGTCGCAGATGTGGCTCAGATCCTGCATTGCTATGGCTGTGGCATAGGCCAGCAGCTGTAGCTCTGATTTGACCCCTAGCCTGGGAACCTCCATGTGCCATGGAGGCAGCCCTAGAAAAGACAAAAAGACAAAAAAAAAAAAAAAGAAGAAGAAGAAGACCAGAGTTATGTCAGATTGTTAGACTGGATCAGTGATGAAAGGATAAGAATTCAATAACTGTTGCTTGAACACTGGGCTATCCATGTAGGAGAAATTATCCCTTACATCACCTTTTTTTTTTTTTAACAACATCACCTATGGCATACGGAAGCTCCGGGGCTAGGAGTGGAATCGGAGCTGCAGTTGCCAGTCTATGCAACACTGGATCCGAGCCACATCTGTGACCTATGCCACAGCTGGCAGCAACGCCAGATCCCTAACCCACTGAGCAAGGCCAGGGATCAAACCCACATCTTCACAGACACTATGTCAGGTTCCCAACCTGCTGAGCCACAGCAGGAACTCCTAATATCACCATTTAAAAAAATCAAATCCAGAAATGTCCCTAATCTCATTATATACAAAAACAAACTCCAGGGGCATTAATTTAAAAATAAAGATAAATATAATCTTAGAAGAAAATTAGGAGATTATGACATCAAGGCAGAGAAGAGAAACTTAAAACATAGCACAAACTACAAAGCTAAATACTAATAAGCTTAATGCATTAGAATTCTGTTAATGAGGAGACATCCTAAAGACAGTGAAGAGATAAGCTACCTTTTGATAGAAGATATTTTAAAAGTACCCAATAAAATGGGCAAAATGGCATTTTTTTTATTTTTAACAAATAAGGAACCAAAAAT
Source organism: Phacochoerus africanus (assembly GCF_016906955.1). Classification (NCBI taxonomy): domain Eukaryota; kingdom Metazoa; phylum Chordata; class Mammalia; order Artiodactyla; family Suidae; genus Phacochoerus; species Phacochoerus africanus. Next base: position 15,295,668 of record NC_062558.1, on the reverse strand, counting down.
GTTCACAACAAAAAATTAAAGACTGGAAGAAATCAAGTCCCAGTGAGATCTGGAACAACAGGAGCTCTATTTCTCAACTGGTATAAGTATACATATGCTTAAGCTTTTTGGAGAACACATGGCATTACCTAATACTACTGAACATATACGCACCCCACAGTTCTCCTGACTCTACCCATGGGGTTCTAGTCATCCCTGCATATAAGTCTCTCTCAGCTATTTTCGAGGTAATACTTTCATTAATCTCACTCAGACAACAGCTCAGACCACAGAGCCTCAGGGTCCACGTCATGGACTGCAGTTGAGTTGACTTAAGGGAAACTAGGATTAATGCTGCCATTTTACATTGATATTCTAAACGGTTTACTTACTCTCCTTTGGAGCACTTAAATGCCTCACACTTAGACTGTTTCTGTGTTCACAATGTGTGAGATTTAAAGAAAGGAAAAATCAGCACTAATGAGCAGTAGAAACATAAAAAGAACATAGTATTTCTAAGGAGGCAGATGAAGAACGTTCTAAAATCAGAAATAAGCAGAAAACTGGTTTACTGATGTGGGCAGATGTCAGTGAAATGTGTTACATCTGTGAATTCACTGAGACAGGTGGATTATTATCTGCATGGAATAATTTTTAGCTTCTTTAGATTTCATTGTCCCATAAACAGCTTTTGTTAAGTGTCTCAGTATAGGCTGGGAGGGGGGAAATCAAATAACTAACTAGTTTATATTTTTATGTAAGTACTTTAATACTATAAGAGTTAGCATTTCCTCAGTATCAAGATTTTTGTCTCAAAAATACTGATTCTTCTTATTCTTCTTATCTGGTTCCAGATACTGGAAATCAATTTTTTAAGAAGTAGATAATGAGGAAAGAGAGAAAACCCGAAATTTCTGACCGCCTTAACATCTGATAGTTCCAAGTTCAGAATAAACGAATTTCTGTGTCAATTTCAGTATCTGATGTCCTCCAAAGCCCTTCCCTTCTCCCTAACTCTTTTGCCCTCTTTTGTTGAATTTCAAGAGTACAGAGTCAAAAATAATAAGGGCTCTAATTCATTTCTTTCTTTCCCTGACCATTCACAACCAATTTCTCACAAGATACTACCTAAATATCTCTAGAGATTGTCTTTTTTAAGTCCCAACATTCACAAGCCATTGCCAGAGCAGTTTAAACAGGCTGTGAATTCATTTGCCTGCATCTGGTTTTGTTCTTGTCAAGTTCACGCAAAACAACACCACCCAACTGATCTTTCCAACACGGAAACAATGTTGATATTCCCAAGATCACACTGTGGCGCTTTTCATGATCTATACAGTACAGAGTGGGCCAGCTTTATCATCACAGCCTTCCTATGACCCCTGGTCATATGTTCAGCCTCATCTCAAGCTATTCTGTGCCTCAAGATTTACACATCTGTCGCTCCATAAACTTCACTCCCTTCTCCTGATCACCGTCCTTCACATTTTTCCAAAGGCATCCAGATACCTCTCTACTAGGAAGATTTTTCTGCCTAAGCCATCTCTCCAAACTGCCCTCAATGACATATATATATGGTATATATTTAAAAATTAGGTTTCTTAAATGTAACTAGTATTTTCCCCCAAGGTAGCTTCATTTTTCTTTTTCCTTATTTTGGCATTAACATTATGGAGGTTTATTATTTTTATTTTTGGATAATAATAAAAATTAAATTTTCATAGGTCAAACTCAGGTATTTTATTTTTGGAATTCTTGGTTTCATAGCATAATAAAAAACACTTTATTGGAGTTCCCTTGTGGCACAGCAGGTTAAGGATCTGGTGCTATCATGGCTGCAGCTTGGGCATAGGTTCGATCCCTGGTTTGGGAACTTCCATATGCCAAGTATATGGCCAAAAAAAAAAGCTTTCTTATTAAAAATACTAATATATATTCTTCTCAGACTTACATGATTTGAATTTTTATATGTTGAATGTACTCTGGTGTGAGGAATTAAGTCCAGATACAACTTCCTTTTCTTTCCCATGATTTTAGTGTCATGACATATTTTACTAGCAGGCTGTGTTCACTGTTCTCTATTCTGTGTTATTCTCTTTCTCCTCAACCTCCATGGCTAGTTGCTTATTTCTATTCTTCAGATAAACTTTAGAATAATTTTGTGAAGTTTCTTCCTTTCTGGTTTTTTTTTTTTTTTTTTTTTTAGGACCAAAAGTGCAGCATATGGAAGTTCCCAGGCTAGGGGTCATATTAGAGTTGCAGCTGAGGCCTATACCACAGCCACAGCAACATGGGATGCCAGCTGCATCTGTGACCTGTACCATAGCTCATAACAACACTGGATCCTTAACCCACTGAGTGAAGCCAGGGATTGAACTTTCATCCTCATGGATACTAGTTGGGTTCATTACCACTGAGCCACAAGAAGAACTCCAATTTTGTGAAGTTTCATTCCTCAATCTGAAAAAAAAAAAAAAAAGGTCTTGGTCTTTTTATTGGATTTACAGCTCATCTATAGATCCTTTTAAGGAAAATTCATAAATTTAAAATAAGGAGTTTACAAGAAAGAGGTGGTTTCTCCAACGTGTTCAAGTCTTCTTTTAAGCAGCTCAGCTTACTTCAAAAGTTTTTATTTGCATATGGGGTCTATGTAGTGCTTATTACACTAAATGTAGGCATATTTTTGTTCATATGTATAATGTGAATATAATGTTTACTTCCCTTCATTCCAGTAATACTTTCATTTTGATATACTGTTGATACAATTAGCTATGTTAATTATCTTTGTGTTTCTCTGTTTTTTTAGTGAAGTCTCTTGGAATTTAAAGTGTTCTGTCATATAACTTGCTGATAATTGTATTTTTCCTGTGGGTTTCCATTATTTGTATCACTTATTTCATTCTCTTTTCTAAGTGTATATATAATATATATATCAAAGAGAGAACTAAGTAATTTTTGGAATAGAAGCAAAATTTAGAATTAGCTTCTGAACAGCACTGTTTATCTGCAGCAGTCTCAGATGCTAAACTGAGGTTTCTGTTCATCCTTTCTCTGGTCATCAGCACCTTTATCAGTTCTTAAATTTTCCTACTCCCTTTGTTTTTGCTTTCTCCAGCCTCTGAATTCTGAAACAAAAACTTCTTCTCCCTTTTTTTTTTGCCTTTTTTTTTTTAGCACCACACCTGAGGCATATGGAGGTTCTCAAGCTAGGGGTCGAATCAGAGATGTAGCTGCTGGCCGACACCACAGCCACAGCAACACAGGATCTGAGCTGAGTCTGCGACCTACACCACAGCTCATGGCAATGCTGGATCCTTAACCTACTGAGAGAGGCCAGGGATCGAACCTGCATCCTCATGGATGCTAGTCAGATTCATTTCCAATGAGCCACAATGGGAACTCCTGAAACAGGAACTTTGAAATTTACCAAGGTTTGATTTATAGCCCAGGATGTGATCAATCTTAGAGAATGTTCCATGTGCACTTGAGAAGAATGTGTATTCTTCTGCTTTGGATGGACTGTCCTATAAATACCTATTAAGTCCATCTGGTCTAATACTTCATTCAGGGCCTGCGTTTCCTTATTGATTTCATGTCTGGATGATCTATCCATTGCTGTAAATGGGGTGTTAAAGTCCCCCACTATTATTTGTTATTGTCAATTTGTCCTTTTAAGGTTGTTAGCAGTTGCCTTATATATTGTGGTGAACCTAGGTTGCATGCATAGATATTTAAAATTGTTATATCTTCTTCTTGGATTGATCCTTTGATCATTATGTAGTGACCTTCCTTGTCCCTTAAAACATTCCTTATTTTAAAGTCTACTTTTTCTGTTATGAGTATCGCTACTCCAGCTTTCTATTGATTACCGTTTGCATGGAATATTTTCATCCATCCTCTCACTTTCAATTTGTATGTCCCTAGAAGTGAAATCGGTCTCTTGAAGACAGTATATATGTGGGTCTTGTTTTTGTATCCATTCAGCCAGTCTATGTCTTTTGGTTGGGGCATTTAGTCCATTAACATTTAAGGTAATTATTGATATTTATGTTCTTATTACCATTTTACTAATTGCTTTGGATTTGTTTCTGTTGCTCTTTTTTCTTCCCTTCTGCCCTTGTTCTCTCCTCTTGTGGTTTGATGACTATCAATAGTGTTGTATTTGAATTAATTTTTATTATTTGTTTGTGTATCAATTGTAGATTTTTGGATTGCAGTTATTCTGAAGTTTTGATATAAGAGTCTATATATGATTGCTTTAAGTTGTTGGTCTCTTAATTGCAAGTGTATCTCCAGTGTCCTGCATTTGTACCCTCCTCTTCTCATGATTTCTGATTTTGCTGGCATAATTGTGCATGGATGATTTCGTATCTTTACTCTATATATACCTTTACTGGTGAGCCTTGTCATTTGCAGTATTTTTGTTTCTGGTTGTGGACATCCTGGTCTACAAATCAAACCTTGGTAACTTTAAGAAAATTGAATCATATCAAGCATCTTTTCTGACCACAATGTTATATGCCTGGAAATCAACAACAAGAAAAAACTGCAAAAACACAAACATGTGGAGACCAAACCACATGCTACTAGACAACCAATGGATCACTGAATAAATTAAAGAGGAAATTAAAAAATACCTAGAAGCAAATGACAACAAAGACACAACATTCCAAAACCTATAGGATGCAGCAAAAGTCATTCTAAGAGGAAAGTTTATAGCAATACAAGCCCACCTCAGGAAACAAGAAAAAGCCCAAATAAACAAGCTAACTTTACATCTAAAGCAGCTCAAGAGAGAAGAACAGACAAGACCTAAAGTTAGTAGAAGGAAAGAAATCACAAAGATCAGAGCAGAAATCAATGAAATAGAAACAAAGAAAACCATAGAAAAGATCAAAGAAACAAAAAGCTGGTTCTTTGAAAAGATCGACAAAATTAATAAACATTTAGCCAGACTTAACAAGAAAAAAATAGAGAGGACTCAAAAATAAAATTTTGAAAAAGGAGAAGTAAAAACGGACATCACAGAAATACAAAAGATCGTAAGAGACTACTATATGCAACTATATGCTAATAAAATGGAAATCCTAGAAGAAATGGACAAATTCTTACAAAAGTACAATCTTCCAAGACTAAACCAAGATGAAATAGAAAAGATGAAAGGACCAATCACAAGTACTGAAATTGAAAATGTGATTTAAAAACTTCCAACGAACATAAGACCTAAACCAGATGGCTTCAGAGGTGAATTCTATCCAACCTTTAGAGAAGAGCTAACACCTATACTTCTGAAACTATTCCAAAAAATTGCAGAGGAAGAGACACTCCCAAACTCATTCAACGAGGCCACCATCATCCTGATACCAAAACCAGACAAAGATACCACAAAAAAAGAAAACTATAGGCCAATTTCACTGATGAACATCGATGCAAAAATCCTCAACAAAATACTAGTGAACCGAATCCAACAATACACTAAAAGGATTATACCTCATGATCAAGTGGGATTTATCCCAGGGATGCAAGGATTCTTCAATATCCTCAAATCAATCAGTGTGATATACCACATTAACAAACTGAAGAATAAAAACCATATGATCCTCTCAATAGATGCAGAAAAAGCCTTTGACAAAATCCAACACCCATTTCTGATTTAAAAAAAAAAAAAAACCTTCAGAAAGTGGGCATAGAGGGAACCTACCTCAACACCATAAAGGCCATATATAACAAACCCATAGCAAACATCATTCTCAATGGTGAAAAGCTGAAAGAATTCCCACTGAGATCAGGAACAAGACAAGGATGTCCACTCTTACCACTACTATTCAACATAGTTTTGGACGTCCTGACCACAGCAATCAGAGAAGTAAAAGAAATAAAAGGAGGAGTTCCCGTCGTGGTGCAGTGGTTAACGAATGCGACTAGGAACCATGAGGTTGCAGGTTTGATCCCTGGCCTTGCTCAGTGGGTTAACGATCCAGCGTTGCAGTGAGCTGTGGTGTAGGTCGCAGACGTGGCTTGGATCCCCACGTTGCTGTGGCTCTGCCATAGGCTGGTGGCTACAGCTCTGATTAGACCCCTAGCCTGGGAACCTCCATATGCTGCAGGAGCAGCCCAAGAAATAGCAAAAAAGACAAAAAAAAAAAGAAAAGAAAGAAAGAAAGAAAAGGAATCCAAACTGGAAAGGAAGAAGTAAAACTATCCCTATTTGCAGATGACATGATACTATACCTAGAGAATCCTAAAGACTCTACCAGAAAACTGTTAGAATTCATCCATGAATTTGGCAAAGTCGCAGGATACAAAATTAATACAAAGAAATCGACGGCATTTCTGTATACTAACAATGAAAGATCAGAAAGAAAAATTAGGGAAGCAATCCCGTTTACCATTGCATCCAAAAGAATAAAATACTTAGGAGAAAACCTACCTAAAGAGACAAAAGACCTGTCCTCCAAAAACCATAAGACACTGATGAAAGAAATCAAAGATGACACAGATAGATGGAAAGAAATACCATGCTCTTGGATTGGAACAGTCAATATTATCAAAATGACTATACTACCCAAGGCAATCTACAGATTCAATGCAGTCCCTATCAAATTACCAAGGACATTTTTCACAGAACTCGAATAAAATATTTTAAAGTTTGTTTGGAAGCACAAAAGACCCAGAATAGCCAAAGACATCCTGAAGAGGAAAAATGGAGCTGGAGGAATCAGGCTCCCGGACTTCAGACTATACTACAAAGTAACAGTCATCAAAACCATATGGTACTGGCACAAAGACAGAAATATAGATCAGTGGAACAGGATAGAAAGCCCAGAATTAAACCCATGCACCTACAGTCAACTAATCTATGACAAAGGAGGCAAGAATATACAATGGAGAAAAGACAGCTTGTTCAATAAGTGGTGCTGGGGAAACTGGACATCCACATGGAAAAGAATGAAATTAGAACACTCCCTAACACCATACACAAAAATAAACTCCAAATGGATTAAAGACCTAGATATAAGACCAGACACTATAAAACTCTTAAAGGAAAACATAGGCCAAACCCTCTCTGACATAAACGACAGCAACATCTTCTCAGATCCACCTCTTAGAGTATTGACAGTAAAGACAAAAATAAACAAATGGGACCTAATTAAACTTCAAAGTTTCTGCACAGCAAAGGAAACCCTAAACAAAATGAAAAGACAACCCACAGAATAGGAGAAAATATTTTCAAATGAATTGACTGACAAGGGATTAATCTCCAAATTTTATAAATACCTCCTGCAGCTCAATTACAAAAAAACAAACAACTCCATCAAAAAATGGGCAGAAGATCTAAACAGACAGTTCTCCAAAGAAGACATACAGATGGCCTGGAAACACATGAAAGGATGTTCAACATCACTCATTATTAGAGAAATGCAAATCAAAACCACTCTGAGGTACCACCTTACACCAGCCAGAATGGCCATCGCCAAAAAGTCTACACACAATAAGTGCTGGAGAGGGTGTGGAGAAATAGGAACCCTATTACACTGTTGGTGGGAATGTAAATTGGTGCAACCACTGTGGAAAAAAGTGTGGCGATTCCTCACAAAACTAAACATAGAACTACCATTTGATCCATTCCTGGGCATCTATCCAGAGAAAACCATGACTTGAAAAGACACATGTACTCATTGTAGCACTCTTTTCAGTAGCCAAGACATGGAAACAACCTAAATGTCCATCGACAGAGGAGTGGATCCAGAAGATGTGGTACATATACGCAATGGAATATTACTCAGCCACAAAAAGGAATGAAATACCGGCATTTTTAACAACATGGAATGGACCTAGGAATTATCATGCTAAGTCAGTCAGACAATGCGACCCCAACATCAAATGCTTTCACTGACATGTGCAATCTGAAAAAAGGACAGACTGAACTTCTTTGCAGAACAGATACTGACTCACAGAAATTGAAAAACTTATGGTCTCCGGAGGAGACAGTTTGGGGGGTGGGGGAATGCGCTGGGGGGATGGAAATACTTAAAACTGGATTGTGATCATTGCACAGCTATAGACGTAATAAATTCATTGAGTAATAAAAAAAAAAAGAATTTTACCAGGCCTCTCTCTTTTTCTTCCTTTTCAGAGAAAAATAAATGTTATAAACTCTTAAATACTCTGACCCAAGTTAAGTGCTTTTTGCCTGTAGTGGTGGACCATAGTGTACATTTTGCATTTGTCCCTGCCCTGCTGACTTACTGCCACCCCTTTTGCCCCATCCTGGATTCTTCCTTCTAGAGCTCTGTTATCTGCAGGAGTTTTTGGAAATGTGTCCACTCACAGTTTCTCCTACTATACTGTTTCAGAAGGAACTGAATCAGTGATTCACAGGAAATTCTGTCTATAGATGACAATTTTCGAAGTTTCTGGAAAGAACTTACATGCTTTCTTTGGTATTCTACTGCTCCTACATTTTTTTCTTTTTTCTCTTTTCCAACTTATTGAATCTTAGGGAAGAATGCTTATTGATTGTTTTATGCAACTCTATTTCCCCAGAGAATAAGGTTTTTGTTTGGGAACTATAGCTGGCTCTAAGAGAAAGGCTGTTGAAAGGCTACTTCCGTAAGCCAAGTGAGAGCGATGAGGGAGCAGATGAGAAGAGGCTGCACTGCATGAGGGCTCATAGGACTAAAAACATCAAAATAAGTGCATTTCTGGTTCAGATACCATACACTAAATACATGTCATATGTTGCACAAAGTGCTATTATTGATTTTACATGAAAATCCTGTGAAGTAGTTTTAATAGTACATATAATTCTAAGACGGTGACTCTAATCCCCCCAAAACATAATGAATTAATTCGTGTCCTCATAGCTTCATAAATACATAGTAATGTAAGCCCAGGCCTCCAAATGCATGACTTGAACCTTATTATTGGTACATCATTTTCTTCAATTAATTGTTTTGGTAGTCATCTTTTCTAAGCACTGAAAATGAAAAGCATTTTATTGCATCAGATTTTCTTTTGTTCCTACTGGTACTCTGTGGACCCAAAGCAAGGCATGAGACATTCAATAATTTCGAAACTATATAGCCAAGACATGGTTTCCTAGCAACTGACAATGCCTAAAAGCCTCTTTCCTCTGTTTCAAAAATATTTACAGTCTACACATATTTTCTCTCATAGTTTACCTTTTTTTACATTTACTTTTCAAAAAATGCTGTTTTAAAAATTCAGTTGTTATTCAAGGTTCAAAACCTTTAAGCCTGAAGATCATTAAATCTTCATATGGGCTCACAGAATGTACCAAAATATTTGAAAATTCACATCTAAGAATCAAATATTTCATGGTTGAGGCTGACATATGTGTGAATTTCCCATGTCAAGAATCTCAAAGCAGTACTAAGAGCTGCTATTAGAACAAGCAACATCAGCAAACTCTAAGGGATGATTCTTTTGGTTCCTAAAATGAAACAGAGATACAGTAGCAGGGCCGCTTAGTAGCCAGGCTGCTGAGAGAAAGGGATAAAAAAATATAAAGTGTACACTTGTGACTTCTGAGAAACCAAAATGAGGACTTAGGGGAACAGCTGACCCAAATCAGAAATGGATAGCAACAACCAGAACACAAAAGAGCTGGGAAGAGAGATTTCAGGGTCATCCCAATTTAGGTTCCAATCAAGGTTCTGCCAGTTATTAACAGGGCTGTCTTTCTGAAAATTATGATAATGCTGGGTTTCAATTTTCTTACCTATAAAATGGCCACTAATTGTTCTTTTAGACTGCTCAGCATCAAAGTCTCCCAAAAATGGATAAAATTCTTCACCATGTGAACTGTGATGGGAGACAGAGCCCGCCTCTCACTGCAGAAGCTTAAAATGCCAGATACCCTCTGCCACCTTTGATGCTACAACAGGTACCTGTTCTGGACTAAAGACCTCAGACCATTATCTCAGGGAGTAGAGGCAATTACAACAAAGTCTTGGTCCTCCGGCAGCAGTGGCAATGTTTCAAGGACTCAGAAGGCAACAGTACCCAGAGCCTCAACCATGCAATTTGCAAGAGCTATTGTGTGGTGGTGGTTGCGACCATTTTCTCACTGGACCAGTTATCTGGTATTATTGTAGAATTTGAGGCTACATAAAGCCTTATTCCTACATCTATATCCTCCAAAACTGGGTTTCTAGGCATCTGGGAAATTCTGTTAGCTCTCCAACATCATTTTCTTTTGTTGTTGTTTTTTATTTTTTCCTAAATCAAAGTCTACTGTCAGGCACTATCACTAATGATTCAAAACGGTCTTTTATGTAGCACCATTGTGAATACTGAATAAGATAATGCAGGCTATATAAACACCACAGGAACTGTAAAGAAGCATGTGCTCAAAAAATATTAAGGCTATTATCAATTAATATGACATTACTCCTTGGCCACTTAAGTGCTATTTTCCAGGAGATAAAAATATTTCTCATGCGTTAGACTTTTTCGCCCCCCACTCTTCTGAAGGTTTATAGCTAAACAGAAAAGCCACAGTTAAAAAAAAAAATCAAGGTGAAGTATTAAGAAAATGAACACTAGAAGCAGATGGAGTTTAATTCAAATCTTCTTTTTTTACATTCTTCAGCAAAAGCTTTTAATCTCTATGAATCGTAGTTTGCCATCTGTTAACTGTGTATAAATAATTCCTAATTTTAAGGTTGTGGTGAGAGTGATAAAAGTATACTCAAGATATTTAACCTGTTACCAAATTTGGATAATGAAACTAATAAATGGTAGCTTCTGTTGTTGCAGGAATTTTCTTTTCCTTCATTTAATGTATGCAATACTCTCACACACCTTGCATAACAAGCCAGGAGCTGCAAGGGTTTCTGCTAGATATTAGTCTCTTCAAATAGCTTTCATTTGAATGTTCATATAAACCAGAAAGCTTACTATGTCATAAGATACACTAGGATACTGCAGAGAATTTTATAGTACATCTATTTTTAAATTATAAAAAACTTGGAAATAAAGCAAATGGTTGCCAGTCATTTCCATATCATATGAGGCATTTGTTTGACAGAGTAACCCAGGGGTTATTTAATTATATAGATGTCACCTATGTGTGTTTGTGTTGTAAATGATTTGAGTAGAGCTCAGATACGATGAAGTTACATGTTATCTTGCATTTTTCTGTTCAACCAAAAAGGTAATCTCAAAGGGTACCATTGTATTGCCATATAGGGCACTAACCAGTTTGTACATATTAGCTACAACAAGCCTTTGAATGACTACGTAAATCTCCATTCTTGACAACTTAGAATGTTTTACCGTTCTACTGACGCTTCATCAAATAATGAGCTGAATAAAATCTTTGGCATGTGTTCATTCTTTATTTGCATGAGAGTCATGATTTTAAATTTTTGAAAAAAATGTTTTAGTATGCTTTAATGTATCTTAGAAAACACTATATTTTAGCAAACCTTGAATTTCACAATGTCAGACCATACTAAAAACAGCACCTATTTATGCTATCCAGGTGTTTAAAAACGTGTCAAGTAAACACTGTGGTGATAAGACTTGAGGCTGATTCTTATTATAGCTAGACTATTTCATTAACGAGTAGCAAAAATGGATCCCAGGATGAATCCCCTAACCACTAGTGTGCTGTGAGATTTGGGTAACTAAATTAACCATTGAAATGAAAGGATTAGACTAGAAAATATCTAATCCCTCTTCTATCTAAAACCATATTTTAAATATGATTGCTATTAAGTAGCATTTTGGATTACTATCTTAAATTTTGATGTATTTTTTTTTCTTTTTATGCCTGCACCTGCAGTATATGGAAGTTCCCAGCCTAGGGGTCAAATGGGAGCCACAGACACCGACCTATGCCACCACCACAGCAACACCAGATCCTTAATCCACTGAGCAAAGTCAAGGATCGAACCTGCATCCTCACGGAGACAACATCAGGTCCTTAACCTACTGAGCCACGACGGGAACGCCTTTGATGTATTTTCAATGAATGAAATGATAAATGAGCTAAATAAACTAAGAAACATGTAAAGATTAGAGAGAGAAATTTGCAGGAATTCCTAAATTTTACCCACTTAGAAAAGAAATTTTGCTTAAGGAGAAATTCAGGAAAATATGAAACATATTCAATAAAAATGCATATATTGACTCTTGGGCTATGTTTTTCCCCATGCCCAGGAATTAAAAACCTTAAACCTTCATCGCTTGATTATCTGGCCTGGCAAAGATGATTCTGATGATGTTATGGGAAGAGATCATCTTTTTTACGTCTCCACTCACCTGATGTGTTCCCTCTCAAAGACTGCATTTCCTCACAAGTACCCTGAGTTCTTATCTAATCAGTCATTCAACAAAATTTATGTAAAAGGATTACTATGGCATGATGTCATAAGCTAAAAACAGACCAGGGTAAGATGTGATTTTGCCCTCAAAGATCTGGAGTTTACTGAGGGAAAAGAGACACATGACTCATATGAATAAAATGCAACACATCGATCGAGTTCCCATCCTGGCTCAGTGCTTAACAAATCCGACTACGAACCATTAAGTTGCGGGTTCGATCCCTGGCCTCGCTCAGTGGGTTAAGGATCCGGCATTGCTGTGAGCTGTGGTATAGGTCGAAGACACGGCTCTGATCTTGCATAGCTGTGGCTCTGGCATAGGCCAGCAGCTACAGCTCTGATTAGACCCCTAGCCTGGGAACTTCCATATGCCACAGGTGTGGCCCTAGAAAAGACAAAAAAAAAAATTAAAATTAAAAAAAATAATAAAATAAAATGCAACACATGTGATGGAAAGGATAAAAGTAGAGAAAAGGGATCTGGAAAAACTCCAGAATGCTCTCCAAAGGAGGCAATCCTTCAACGGAAATGTGAGGAAGAATGATAGTAATAATGAGGGGAAAAGAGAGGAGCACGCCCGTCAGAAGAAATACCAAGGATAATGACAGAGAGTGAAACAGCATTATTTATACCTTTGGGGAAACTGCTAGTATTTCTTTCCAGCTGAATCAGAGATAACTGTGGCAACAGCAGAAAGTCAGTCCAAGGAGTTTCCACTGTGGCTCAGCAGATTAAGAATCCAACTAGTACCATGAGGATGTGGGTTCGATCCCTGCACTCCCTCAGTGGGTTAAGGATCCAGCACTACTGCAAGCTGTGGCATAGGTTACAGATTTGGCTCAGATCCAGTGTTGCTGTGGCTGTAGTGTAGGCCTCAGCTGCAGCTCCAATTCAACCCCTAACCTGAGAAGTTCCATATGCTACAGGTGCAGCAGTAAAAAGCAGAAGGAAGGAAGGGAGGAAAAGGAAGGAAAGAAAGAGGGAGGGAAGAAGAAAGGAAGGAAGGAAAGAAAGAACAAGAAAGAAAGTCAATTCAAGAAATAAGGGATTCCTGTCATGGCACAGCAGAAACGAATCCGACTAGGAACCATGAGGTTGTGTGTTCGATCCCTGGCCTCACTCAGTGAGTTAAGGATCCAGCATTGCCGTGAGCTGTGGTGTAGGTTGCAGACGCATTGCTGTGGCTCTGGCGTAGGGGGCAGTTATAGCTCCTATTCAACCCCTAGCCTGGGTGGGTCCTAAAAAATCAAAAAAATAAAAAAAATAAAATAAAATAAAGAAATAAGAAGGAAGAGATCATGAGGAGCTTAAGTGAGAAATGTGGTTACTTTTAAATGTGTCTGATATAAATGAACATCATGAAGAGCTTTAAAGAGGAAAGTGATATGATCTGGTTGCCACTTAGAAAGTTGACTATAGAGAGGTGTGGTCAGATAGAAGAGCAGCAAGATTCTGAACTCACCTCCTCCCACAGGGACATCAAGATTAAAACTGTGCACAGCTAACTGTGAGAACAATCTAAAGACCAGCAGAAATAATTTCCACACGTAAAGACAGAAAGAAGGAACCACAAGGAGACGGAGAGGAGGGGTGGAGAGGGGACCCGCCAGGACCCTGGGGCAAAAGCCCACAAACAGGAGAACAGCCTGATAACTGTCCATGTTCTCCATCAACATCAGGCTCCCCAGCATAAAATATCACGAGAAATACTTCAGATGTTTTTAATTTTAATTGTGTCTACTCTACTCATATGGCAGCAGAATCATATATTAGTTTTCCATTTCTTGTAATTCTTCAAGGAATGTTATTCCAGATTACTCTCAAGTTCAAAGGAATATATTCTTAGAATTCTTCCCATGCCAGGACATGTATGACTAGGTAACTCTTCTCACTTCTCCTAGATTCCTTCCACAGTAACTACTGAACAGGGTTGTAGATTCAAAACCAAACTGTTCTAGGAGTTCACACTGTGGCTCCGCGGGTTAAGAACCCGACTAGAATCCAGGAGGAGGATGTGGGTTTGATCCCTGACCTCGATCAGTGGGTGAAGGATCCAGTATTGCCGCAAGCCGAGGCATAGGTCACAGACGTGGCTCAGATCCAGCATTACTGTAGCTGTGACACAGGCTGACAGCTGCAGCGCAGGTTCAGCCCCTAGCCTGGGAACTTCCATGTGCCACAGGTGCAGCCCTAAAAAAAATTAAAATTAAATATAAATAAATAAAATTTTGAAAAACCAAACTGTTCTATTCTTGTTCATATATTTTAGTTGCTTCTGCTTTTCTTCTTCCAGAAGGCTGAAAGCAGTTTCTGAACATCTGTGACTTTAACAAATGACTGTGGAAAAAAATAAGTGGGCATAACAAAGTGGTAGATTTATAAATGTGTTGATGAAGTTGTTCAAAAACTGGCTATTGATCTACTTTTACATTTTCATTTGCCATCTGACACAATTAAAACAATCACTCTGGATTTTTCTGTAGCTGTAGCTCATCTGCTCACTGTCAGAGCAGGATGCTGTTTACGTCTGGCTCTAGCCCAGGGCAGTGCTCGGAAGGCAAGGCTTCTCTTTGGAGCCTCAGGCTGCCATGCGTTTGGCCCCTCCTGGGTCTAGAAACACAGGCCTTAGGACTGTCCAAGTACTACAAGTTGCAGAAGTGAATCTACTTTTGGAGAAAGGCTTGACTTATTTGGTTTGTCACCTAGATTCCCTTAAAATAAACTGACAGCAGAGGCATCACATTAACTTCATTAGCCCAGACCGACCTTTTCTTTCTTTGACATTTCCTGCTAAGGAATGTGCTTCTAAATTCTTTCTTGCTATTATTATTAACACTGTTTTACTCCAGTGTTTATTTTGCCTGTATGCAGAAAGGTCAGAAGAGGAGAAGGTGGAAAGATATAACGTTGCACTTTACACTCAGTACGCTCAGCATTGCCTTGGTTTTTGTTTGTCTGTGTTTTTCTTTGGTGGGGGGGGCAGGCCTGCAGCACGTAGAAATTCCGGGGCCAGGGATCGAATTCCAGCCCATGGCAGTGACTTGAGCCACAGCAGTGACAACACCAGATCCTTAACCCATTGCACCACGAGAGAACGCCAGCATTGCCTTTTACTGTTTGCTCATTTTTATTTCCTTTCTACTTCATATTCACATTTTTCCTTCCACTCATCACTGTATTAACCAGCTGTCTCCAGCCATGTTTTCTCAATGCCTCATATTCTCTTGAGAAGAAACTTAACTCATTTTTTAATGAAAAATTTGCCTGAAAAAATATCAACAATCTCACTCACTCCATAAGACAACATTTTCAGAGCTCGTGTCCCTGGACTTATAGCTACAGTGTCACCTGAATGCTATTAGAACCTGCTAGTGTAAAACCACAAAGATATATGAATAGTGAGTGTTCCAGTCCAAATGGTTTCTGAGCTCCTATTTGTGATTTTCCACCAGGCTATTTTATATCTTATGTTTGATGGAATAAAATTCACATTTTATGGCAAGATGAGAAAAATTTAAACAAAACTTTTTTTTTGCCCATTCAGGCCTCCTCCTTCCCCGTCACTGTATCTTGTGCATCCATTTAATCAGACACCTTAGGAGATAACTTTACTTCTTAGTCTCACCAAGGCGCACAACTCCATTGGCGATAACCTTTCTTCTTACTCTTATAAGGGGGCTAAGGACCCACTACTGCTTTGTATGTGTGGGGCTGGATTGTGTAAACTGTCAACAATACATCACTTAATGTACAGCCCTCTGTCTCAAAAACTTACATTAACGGTGCTTTCACCTCTAATGGGTAGAACAGTTCTCAGAGCTTTCTGAGAGGCTATTCTCAGGTTATAATCCTCAGTCTGGCTCAAATAACATTTCTCATTTCTTTTTCAGCTGATTAATTTTTTTGTCTATAAATCAACTATAATGAAAAAAGTTTTAAAGAAAAAATAAAATAAATAGAGGTTAAGAAATGAAAAAAAATTTCTTCGTAGACATAATCTACACATAAGATTGTACTAATGTACTCATGTACTAATGTGTACTTAAAAAAACACATTTTTAAATACATAATGTGCCAATACATACTTGAAGAGAACATACTTATAAATACATAAAGGCTATTATTGAGTGTTAGGAATTAAACTGAGCAGGACCCTGTGGGGCTCCTGGGCACAAGCCTTTCTATGTCTCCCATTTTTTATTTTTAGGGAATAAGCTTCAGCCCCTATGACCTTCCCTGAGTTCCAAAAGGCACGTTCAAACAATTGCTAATCAGGGAAAGTGTAGGTCTCAGGCTGGCTTGGATCTGGCATTGCTGTGCCTGTAGTGTAGGCCAGCAGCTGTAGCTCCAGTTTACCCCTAGCCTAGGAACTTCCATATGCCACAGGTATGGCCCTAAAAAGCAAAAAAAAAAAAAGAATAAAAAAGAATAAATTTATGTAACCATATAATTCCAAAAACTTAGCCTTTGTGAAATAAAAAATGAAAGGTAAAATGGTAAGCAACCATTATGGATGAAAATAAGTAATATGTAAAAAGAAAAACAACCTGGATACAGAATGGGATGGTGATATGTCAATCAAACTGTCATAGCAGGAGTTCCTGCTGTGTGGCACAATGGAATAGGCATTCTCTGCAGTGCCAGGACACAGGTTCGATCCCTGTGAGTGAGTTAAAGATCCAGCTTTGCTGCCAGTTGTAGGGTATAGGTCAAAACTGTGGCTTAGATCTGATGCCTGGCCAGGCCATATGCCATGATGTGGCCAAAAAAGAACCAGAGATTCCCATACTAATTGAAATAAGTCAGAAAGAGAAAGACAAATACCATATGATATCATTTATATCTAGAATCTAATATATGGCACAAATAAACCTTTCCACAGAAAAGAAACTCATGGACTTGGAGAACAAACTTGTGGTTGCCAAGGGGGAGGGGGAGGGAGTGGGATAGACTGGGAATCCAGGGTTAACAGATGCAAACTATTGCCTTTGGAATGGATAAGCAATGAGATCCTGCTGTATAGCACTGGGAAATATATTGAGTCACTTGTGATGGTACATGATGGAGGATAATGTGAGAAAAAGAACGTATATATGTATGCGTGACTGGGTCACTTTGCTGTACAGGAGAAAACTGACAGAATACTGTAAACCAACTATAATGGAAAAAATAAAAATCGTTTAAAAATAATAATAATAAAAGAAAATAAACTCATGGCAGAATTCAAATTAGCATTAAATTTTTTTAAAGCTTTGCCTATATTTGAGTGAATGTGAACTTAAAAACAGCAGATTAGCCAACAAAATATAGACAAAAGAAAAATAAGAATGTGATTACTGTAAATAACACTTAACAAATATAGCCAAAGCTGTACTCAGAGAGAAATTCATATCCACAATAGTTCATGTAAAAAGGAACAATATTAAGGACTTGACCAAATTTCAATTTTAAAAAAATGAAAAATAACTATATAAACCTAGAGCAAAGAATTAAAAGGAAGGAAATAAAGCTGTCAAGAACTGGGAGGTAGGGGTGCAATTAGAATAAATTAGAATTCAGGAGTTCCCGTCGTGGCGCAGTGGTTAACGAATCCGACTAGGAAGCATGAGGTTGCGGGTTCGGTCCCTGCCCTCGCTCAGTGGGTTAACGATCCGGCGTTGCCGTGAGCTGTGGTGTAGGTTGCAGACGCGGCTTGGATCCCGCGTTGCTGTGGCTCTGGCGTAGGCCAGTGGCTACAGCTCCGATTCAACCCCTAGCCTGGGAACCTCCATATGCCGGGGGAGCGGCCCAAGAAATAACAACAACTGTAACAACAACAACAAAAAAAGACAAAAAAAAAAGAATAAATTAGAATTCAGTGTAACAAGAAAAGTACATTATGTCTTTGAAATTCAGTAGAAATATCCTACTAAAAGATACAAAAGTAGACTTGAACAAGAAATTCTTAAATGACACTATGTACCAGACAATAGTCCATCTATAAATATTACATTATTTAATTCTCACTTCTGCCCAAGGAGGTAGATACTTTTATTATTCTGGCTTTAATAGATGAAAAAACTGAGGTGCAGAGAAGCTAAGTAACTTCCTCCAGATCACAAAGACAGGAAGTAGTAACACCACATTTGCACCTGAGTAGGTGGCTCCTGGCTCATGGCTCTGGGCTCTTAGTATCATGCTATGAAACTGTATTGGTGAAATGAATCAATAAAGTAATTTCAAACAGCTATTGATATATGTTTTCGAACTTGGAAAAGTAATTGCAAATTATATTGTAAGAATATTCAAGAACATTTCGATTTGGAAGAATTAGTAGAGGTAGATTAGAATACATTATTAGTAATGTTTGCCTACAGCTAGGCTATATAAATCATTATAACATAATAGAAAGTAACAAAATTAACCTTATCAGAAATATGTTCAATGATGAGATTTCAATCAGTGATAAAATCATAATTTAGCAAATGGAAAAATGTCTATTAGAAAATATTCCTGGAGTTCCCACTGTGGCTCAGTGGGCTAAAAACCTGACATAGTGTCTTTGAGGATGTGGTTCAATCCTTGGTCTCACTCAGTGGGTTAAGGGCCCACTGTTGCTACAATTTGTGGCATAGGTCACAAATGCAACTTGGATCCAGTGTTGCTGTGGCTGTGGTTTAGGCTTTCAGGTGTAGCTCTGTTTCAAACCCTAGCCCAGGAACTTCCATATGCCACAGGTATGGCCCTATAAAGAAAAAAAAAGAAAATATTCTTATATCTACAGTGAATTACAAAAAGACTGATTAGTCATTTTTTTTAATGAAAGAACTGAAAAATAAATACATTGACATGTACCTAATCTTGAATTGGGTATTTTCCACATGTAAAAAATGAGAAATATATCACTTAATATATTTAAATTTAAAAAATTATGAGTCAACATGGCAGAAATCATAAAAATCATGAAAAAATAATCTGAAAACTGAATATATGCTTAAAATAGATAAAAGAAAATATTTATTAGAGTACTCTACCAAATCAGTTAAAGAACACAGCTGCATCCATGGCATATGGAAGTTTCCAGGCCAGGGATCAAATCCAAGCTGGAGCTGCAACCTATGCCACAGCTGCAGCAATGCCAGATCCTTAACCCACTGCACTGAGCAGGGGATCTAACTGCTGCCTCCCCAGAGACAAGCCAGATCATTAACCCACTGTGTCACATGGGAACTCCCAAATAAAAAGATTTTAGACCCAAACTTAAAACATAAAAGATAATTATAACAAAGTTACCCCTCAGAAAAGGTACACAAATAACTATTGAATATGCACTCAAATAATGAAATGATATCGAAGAAACACAAACCAAACAGAGTACTACTTACATGCTATCAAACTATCAATGTTTTAAAAACTTGTAAAAATAATTCCATGTGGAGTGTCTGTCGTGGCTCAGCAGTAACAAACCCACCCAACTAGTATCCATGAGGATGCCGGTTCAATCCCTGGCCTCACTCAGCGGGCCAAGGATCCGTTGTTGCTGTGAGCTGCAGTGTAGGTCGCAGAAGTGGCTCAGATCCAGTGTTGCTATAGCTGTGGTGTAGGCTGGCAGCTATAGCTCCGATTTGACCCCTAGCCTGGGAATCTCCAAGTGCCGCGGGTGCAGCCCTAAAAAGAAAAAAAAAAAAATTGTTCCATGAAATAGACATTCTTGTGTACTGTCGGTGACAATAAAAACGGTACAACTTTCACTGAATATAATCTGACAGAAAATAATTAATGTATGAAAGCATTCACAATCACTTGAAGAATTCTACACTAAGAATTTTTTTAATTTGGTGTATAATGTAGCAGTAGTGACATAATTTCTAAGCTTGTATTCCTACAACAGGTGGTCTTCTACTATCTAGCCATCTATATCTATCTCTTATCTATCTATCATCTATCTATCCATCTGCACACATACACACCCACAAATGTGCACACACACATATACCCAGTATTTGAGATTAAATGCATCATCAAGAAAGAAAATCAACAGAGATTAAATGCATGTAGAAAGGAAAGTGCAGAAAGGAAAGCTGTAGCCATGCAAAAGCTTACTCCTAAAGGGAATAGAGTGAAAGAGTTTCTGCCTCTAGCAAGCACAAGTGCATACTGCATAATTTATTGTACATTTCCTTCCAATTTTACATAACAGCTTGCATTGTTCAGGCATCAGTGTTAGCTATATCAGTTTGATTGCTTTTTTATGGCAGAGAATTACAGTGCTGCAAAGGTCCATTATTTTTTATATCACATTTAATAAGCAATTCATTTTAGGGTTTTTGAACCAGAGGAAATGAAAACTTTTATCTCCTGCAGATGGGTATTCCTGGTGGCTCCTATATTTGAAGGAAAATGAAGCCTGGATACCTTGCTTACTCAGTTGATTTTAGCAAGTGCTTTATGTCACTGGACCATGCTTTCAGATGCTTGCCAGAAAATCTTACTGAAATCTAAATGCTTGGAGAAGCTGAGAAGAATATTACAAAGTATGGAATGGTAATATAAGACATACCAAATGAGCAAGTCCTTCCCTATGTAGAACTTCTTTTATTATGTTTGCATTGAGCTCATATCTCCTGCCAAAAAGGGACATGATGAACCTGCGCGGGATAAACTGTTAACAGTGGACAGAATATAAAAGAAGGATAGTAAAGAAAGACTAGTGCAGGACTGTAGGTATTGCCATGTGACCCTGCATTTCAACTCAAAAGAAAATAGCATCCAAAGGATGCTGTGAGCTCCTGAGCTAATTTGTAGTGGAAATTTGTGATGTTAAGGACTTCACGAAGAAGGAAGGAGGTGTCTCAAGGGTGTTATTTGCTCCTGTTTATCATTACGGGGTGTTTCCTTTCCTGCCTTGATCCATTTTAGCTGGTCAGTGAAGGATGGAGTGGCTTTTCACAATTTCAGTCTGTTCTTGGTTAATCTACTTAATTAGATTAATAAGGGGTTGAAATGGATGATTCAAGAAATCATTAACCTGAGTAGATACTTATTGCTCTTCAAATGTTATCTATATTTTGAAAAATAGTTCTAGAATGCTAAAATAGCTTTTAAATAGCATTACAGGAAAACAATTGTGAAGAAATGAATAAATCGGAATGAGCACAGGTAGAATCACTGGTCATTTCTTAACAAAGTAGGGTAATGTCTCATAAAGACATGTTTTCCTCATCTCCAGAAATTATTTATTCAAGATATGCTGCCTATTTCACATGATTGATAGATGTTACTATCCAATGTCTAGAAATTGAACATCTCTTCTAGCTTTACACAACAAAGCAACATTTGTCTCAATCAATTCTCCTAAAGAGAAACATGAACAGAAATACCAGTTTTATGAAAAGGTCTTTCTCCATTTGGTCTGTGAAAGGTTTGCTATTAAGGTTCAAAGTTAAATTACTTTTAAGTCCTTATATTCCATAAATTCTATAAATTTTATTTTCTTAGCAATGTCACTTTATCAACATCCTTTAGGGTGGTCCAAATTCATGTATAAGATCAAGCAGTGTTTCCCAAGCTTGTCAAAACCAAAAGAGTAACCTACCTATATTTGTTTCTCAGGGCTGACATAACAAATGTCACAAATGGAGTGGCTTAAAACAAAAGAAATCTACTGGGAATGGAACAGTTTTCAAAGGCCAAATATAAGAATAAAAATAATAGAAACTACTAGAATCCAAAGACCCACGGATTGAGTAAAATTCAGTATTATTTTGAACATCTTGTTTGATCCATTTCCTAGAATAATGACCATAAAAGCACAAATAAACCAATGGGACCTAATTAACCTCAAAAGCTTTTGCACAGTTAAGGAAACCATTAAAAAACAAAAAGACAACTCACGGAATGGGAGAAAATCTTTGCAAACAGTGCAACAGACAAGGGCCTAATTTCCAAAATACGCAAACAACTCATACAACTCAACAACAAAAAAGCAAACAATCCAAATGAAACATGGACAGAAGACCTAAATAGACATTTCTCAAAAGAAGACATAAAGATGGCCAACAGGCACATGATTATTAGCAGAATGCAAATTGAAACTACAGCGAGGTACCACCTCACACCAGTTAGAATGGCCATCACTAACAAGTCAACAAATAACAAATGCCAGAAAGGCTGTGGAGAAAAGGGAACCCTCCTTCTCTGTTCGTGAGACTGTAAATTGGTACAACCAATATGGAAAACAGAATGGAAGCACCTCAAAAACCTAAATATAGGAGTTCCTGTCTTAGCTCAGTGGTTAACGAATCTCACTAGAAACCAGGAGGTTGTGGGTTCGATCCCTGGCCTTGCTCAGTGGGTTAAGGATCCAGTGTTGCCATGAGCTGTGGTGTAGGTCGCAGACGCAGCTTGGATCCCACGTTGCTGTGGCTCTGGCGTAGGCTGGCGGCTACAGCGGCTACAGCTCCGATTAGACTCCTAGCCTAGGAACCTCCACATGCCATGGAAGCGCCCCAAGAAATGGCAAAAAGACAAAAAAAAATCCAAATATAGAACCACCATATGATCCAGCAATCCTACTCCTCAGCACATATCCAGACGAAACATTCATTCAAAAAGATATATTCAAAAAGAATCATCACAGCACTATTTACAATAGCCAAGACATGGAAACAACCTAAATGCCCATCGACAGATGAATGGATTAAGAAAAAGTGGTACATATACACAATGGAATACTACTCAGCCATAAAAAAGACAAAGTAATGCCATATGCGGCATCATGGATAGAATTAGAGATAATCATACTAAGTGAAGTATGCCAGAAAGAAAAAAGACAAATACCATATGATATCACTTATTTGCGGAATCTAAAATATGGCACAGATGGAGTTCCCCTCGTGGCTCAGTGGTTAACAAACCCGACCAGCATCCATGAGGACACAGGTTTGATCCCTGGCCTCACTCAGTGGGTTAAGGATCCCACATTACTGTGAGATGATGTGGCTCAGATCCTGCGTTGCTGTGGCTGTGGTGTAGACTGGCAGCTACAGCTCCGATTGCACCCCTGGCCTGGGAACCTCCATGTGCCACAGGTGCAGCCCTAGAAAAACAAAAAGACAAGAAACAAAATAAGATAAAATAAAATAAATAAAATAAAATAAATAAAAAATATGGCACAGATAATCCTGTCTACAAAACAGAAACAGATCATGGTCAAGGAGAGCAGACTTGTGGTTCCCAGAAGGGAAGGAGTGGAATGGACAGGGGATTTGGGGTTTGGAGATGCAAATGATTGTATTTGGAATGGATGGGCAATGGGGCCCTACTGTACAGCACAGGGAACTGTGTCTGATTGGGTCACTTTGAGGTACAACAGAAATTGAAGAAACACTGTAAATCAACTATACCTCAATAAAAAAATTAAAAATAAAAATTTAGTACTGTTTTTAAACTGATCCTGATTATCACTTTTAGTAAAATCTTCACAAACCATTTAACCTGGCTTTTTTCATGAATTCATGATGTAAACTCCTTCATACATAATATGTAACTACCATTCCACTTGTAATGCACTGCAAATCTATCACATTGTTTTTTCTTTTTATGGTTGCACCTGCAGCATATGCAAGTTCCAGGGCTAAGTATCAAATTGGAGCCGCAGCTGAGAACTACACCATGGTCACAGCAACACCAGATCTGAGCCACATCTGTGACTATATTGCAGCTTGCGGCAATGCCGGATCCTTAACCCACTGAGAGAGGCCAGGGATCAAACTTGCATCCTCACAGACACTATGTTAGGTTCTTAACCCACTGAGCCACAACAGGAACTCCTATCAATTTTTTAAACACGCAAAATAATGTTAAAAAAGAAATCTTGTAAAAAATTTTAAAGTAATCCAAGAAAATAATGTTTTATATTTTGTTTACATCTAACTTAACATTTATTGGCAATAGATAATATCAACTATGGAAAAAGACAGGATTTATTATTTGAACATCAGATTTTAAATTCTCACTGACATTTACTAGCAATATATATATACTCAGTTGAATCAAACTCTGTGAGGCTTGATGTTTTTATCCACAAACTAAAAATATTCTTTTGCACCCCAAAGAAATAAGTCATAATAAAATATACTGTAAGATATGAAGTATTTATAGACTTTAGTTTTCATGCAGGCTGTGTGATGGCCATTCTATTTCTCTAAACCATAAACTCTGTGAATGGATGTTATCAACTATGTACAACACCCAATCTATGAGATTTATGATACACACTTGATAGGAACTGATACATCTTCTGTTGAAAGTTGAAAGCAGTGAAGAGTAATGTATATTTGAAGTCCAAAATGCTATTCTTCTCAAAGTTGTACTCTCTTGAGCTACAACTAAAAATGGATTTTCCTATTTAACAGATATGTCAAGAAAACGAAATGTTTAAAGCAATGCATGACAAATAATAAAACACCAGTAGGCAAAATAAGCCACTCTTGGTTATTAAGTCACTTATTCTCAGGAGTTCTTTTGTGGTGCAGTGAGTTAAGGATATGGTATTGTCACTGCAGTAGCTTGGGTCACTGCTGTGACAAAGGTTCAGTCCTTGGCCTGGGAACTTCCATATGCGACAGACGTGGCAAAAACAGAAAAAGAGTTTCTTATTCTGGTGAAAAAAATTGTTTTATATTTATATCTCAGATTATTGATTCTGTGCCACGCTCCACTTCCTTACTCATTTTATCTCACACAGAAATATACAATCCTGATAAAAACACTAATGTCATCGAATGTTATCTTTTGTTATCCCATTTATGTAGAAAGACAGGTGGACAATATATTAAACTGGCAACTTCTTTTGTAAGAGAGCATATTATTTTGTTATTTTCTTTTATTGACAAATAAATGGAAAAAGAAATAACTAGAGAGCTTTTTACATTTCTCTTTCCCCTTCTCCACTTCCTCTCTTATCTACTGTAGCTCTCTCCAACACCACCTTGCAGTCCTTAAAAGAAAAGGCAAATAATCAACATTGCAATGGCAAGGGCTTTCTTTAAGAGTTATGTTCAATAGGAGTTCCCAGTATGGCTCAGCAGGTAAGGACCCAACAATTCTCTGTGAGGAGGCAGATTTAATCCCTGGCCTTGTTCAGTGAGTTAAGATTCAGCATTGTTACAAGCTGCAGTGTAGGTCACAGATGCAGTTCAAATCTGGTATTGTTGTGGCTGAGGCATAGGCCTCATATGTAGCTCTCATTAGACCACTAGCCTGGGAACTTCCATGTGCCACAGGAAAAGCCATAAAAGTAAAAAAAAAAAAAAGAAAGAAAGAAGGAAAGAAGGGAGGGATGAAGGAAGGAAGGTAGGAAGGAGAATTATGTCCAGCAAGAGTTAAAGCAAAATAAATTCTTCCAAGTGAACAACCAGCCAAATAATTACCAGCTTTGTAAGTATTTGCTTCAATTCTGTAAGCAATGGTCTTTGTTGGATTAGAATTGAATCCTAATTCTAACATTCACTGTCTCTGTGACCACCTATTTTTAATTAATTTACTGGATACTCTACTAAGTTCTTTGAACCCGTTATCTTATTTTTCATATGATTCCACTGAGAAGAAAACTGAGACTCAGAGAAAAAGTCACTTGCCCAGCCTGTTACAGTGGTTAAGAAGCATGAGATTGTAGAACATAACCCTGTCAGTTTTTAGTAGCACTAGTTAAGTATAGGAAGTTGAGCAACTTATTAAACATTTCTTGCCCAATTTCATCTTCTACATAATAAGGACAATTGTAACATCTATCTCATAAAACTGTCAGGGTTATTAAGTGAGAGGAGTCTATGTAAACACACTTAGCAGAGTCTCAATCATATAATAAGCATATCATAGGACCTCCCTCAAACATATCACTCACAGAATATAAATTCTTTAATTTTTTTTTGTCTTTTTTGTCTTTTTGTTGTTGTTGTTGTTGTTGTTGCTATCTCTTGGGCCGCTCCTGCGGCATACGGAGGTTCCCAGGCTAGGGGTCCAATCGGAGCTGTAGCCACGGGCCTACGCCAGAGCCACAGCAACGCGGGATCCGAGCCGCGTCTGCAACCTACACCACAGCTCACGGCAATGCCAGATCGTTAACCCACTGAGCAAGGGCAGGGACCGAACCCGCAACCTCATGGTTCCTAGTCGGATTCGTTAACCACTGCGCCACGACGGGAACTCCAGAATATAAATTCTTAAAGTTACAAATCATCTATAATAGAAATGTCCATTATTAATTTCCACTGTTCTTGTTTAGAAGCAAAAGTGAATTTTAACATGGTTAAGGAGAGAAGTTCTATTCTAAATTGTAGCATCTACAAGTCCTTTTCCTATGAACTAATAACTTGACCTTCAAAACCACTGGTTATGCAGTCTGGAAAGAGAAAAGAATTCCAGGGAATTTTTCTTTTACAAAACTAAGGTAACATTTTAAAGTATTTTCTCATTAAGATTTTCTCCTTACATGGAAACAACCCAAATGTCCATCAACAGATGACTGGGTTTGGAAGATGTGGTATATATACACAATGGAATACTACTCAGCCATAAAAAAGAATGACATAATGCCATTTGCAGCAACACAGACGGAACTAGAGAATCTCATACTGAGTGAAATGAGCCAGAAAGACAAAGACAAATACCATATGATATCACTTAGAACTGGAATCTAATATCCAGCACAAATGAACATCTCCTCAGAAAAGAAAATCATGGACTTGGAAAATAGACTTGTGCTGCCTGATGGGAGAGGGAGGGAGTGGGAGGGATCGGGAGCTTGGGGTTATCAGACACAACTTAGAATAGATTTACAAGGAGATCCTGCTGAGTAGCATTGAGAACTATGTCTAGATACCCATGTTGCAACAGAACAAAGGGTGGGGGAAAAAATGTATACATGTAAGGATAACTTGATACTCTTGCTGTACAGTGGGAAAATAAAATTTAAAAAAAAAGATTTTCTCCTTAAGTACTAGAGAAATCATGAAGCCTAGAAGATAAAGACAGAGTGCTAGGCCAGAAACCCAAACTTAAGTTCCAATCTATATCATTCCAATGTGCTAGATGATCATCATTAAATAAATATGTCATTCTTACCACAGTTTCAAGAAATAGTCTCCTTACATTGATATAAATTAGCTCATTTAATCAGGGCAGTAATCTATGAAGTTAGGTATTACAGTCATCCCCACCCCCCTTATCTGTGGTTTTAGTTTCACGGTTTCAGTTACCTGCAGTCAACCATGATCCAAAAATACTAAATGGAAAATTCCAGAAATAAATAATTCGTTAAGTTCTAAATTTCACGCTATTCTGAGTCGCATGATAAAATTTCGCTGCCCTGCTCTGTCCTACAGGGCGTGAATCATCTTTGTCTAGCACATCCCACTCGTTCGTAGCCGGTTCAGTTATCAGATAGACTGTCCTGGTGTCACAGTGGTTGTGTTCGAGTGACCCTTATTTTACTCAATTACGGCCCCAAAATGCAAGAGCAGTGATGCTGGCAATCTGGATGTGCCAGAGAGAAGCCATAAAGTGCTTCCTTCAAGTGAAAAAGTGAAAATTCTTGACTTAAGGAAAGAAAAAAAATCATATGCTGAGATTGCAAAGATCAACAGTAACAACAAATCTTCTACCTATGAAATCGTGAAGAAGGAAAAAGAACTTCGCGCTAGTTTTGCTGTCACATCTCAAATGTATAGGAAGAAACACTGTTCCCATAGAGCATAGTGCTATCTGCAGGTTCAGGCACCCAGTGGGGGTCTTGGAACATAACCACTGCACATACATGGGGCTCCGGGATTTTTATTTCCAGTTAGCAGATGAGAGAACTGAGGCTGAAAAGATTAAGAAATTTATTCAGGGTCACACATCTAATGAGTGACAGAGCTCCACAGATGGAGTACTCCTGGGAAGTTAAGAAACCACCTGGGCTTCTGTTCTCAACTGTGAGTAAAGCGGTTTAAGATGACATAGAAGGTGGAATCTTTAAATCACACTCCATGAATCACATCTCTGACCCAGAGTCATCTTTTATTAATGATTCAGTGGGTAGCAGTGGTTGTGAGACACAGGCAGATGTGGAAACCTCTGGAATTGCTAAAGCAGCTGCCCAGATCTTTTCTTGATGCATTAGAACACACTCTGGCCCATATTTTATTAAATCCGGCCCCTCGGTGAGCCAAACAAGCATCACTTGTACAATGAAAGTTCCTTTCATCATGAAATAGCTCTATTTTATCATCTCGTAATTACACAGCTCATGCTGACATTTTCCGGTGGATCATGACTCATAAATCCATAGACTCCTGGTTGTTTACCGTAGGCACGCCAGACAGACTGTGCACACCTGCTAAAAGCATTCTGTAAATAAGAACTGTCCTTTCTCTTTCCAGAAGGAAACAGCACTAGGAGTCATGTTTGCAAGGTGATGTGGTCAGGTCACTTCTTAGGTGAAACCCTGGTTAGAAGAACTGGGTGCTGACCATCTGCTAAATCTTTTCCCCCAGAGCTGAACTACATTATTTCCAAACTATCTTTCAAATCGATTGTTGTATTATTTCCAAGGTAATTATGTTATAACCCACACCCCTCTCACTTAACATATTAAATTTTCATTACCATTTAAAATAATTTAGTAGGTTCAAGGGATAACCATGGCAAAAACACTGTTGCTAGAATTTAATCCTTCAGTACAGACTTTTAAATGTTAAATATTTTTAAGGAGTTCATGAGATAGTTGCCATAGAATTACTCAATAAAGCAATGTCAGCAGAAAAAATGTAATATTACTTACTAAATTAAAAATTAAGTATTTTATGTTCATAAAATCACCCAAAAGCAGCACCTGTAACCTGCAGATTTAGGAAAACAAAGGAAAGCAAGAAGAAACAAAAGATAGTGGAATAAATGTATGGAAAAATGAAAAAATAGCAGATCCTTTCTAAAAATGATGTAATAAAGCGTATCAAAATTTTTCCCAAAAAAAATGTAATAATTCAATAAGCGAGTTTAAAAGCTGCATAAGTGTTCGAGTTTTTTTCTCCACTTTCCTGTAACTGAGATCCAGTAATAGCTGTAAAGAACTCATAGTTCATCATATTAGAGTAATAATACATTATCTTTGAAAACCAAGGCCAAGAATTACCCATATATTTTAAGCTATATATTGATTTTTCAAAACAGTATATGTAGTTCAAAACACCTCAAAATTACAATACTCCTTAAGAAATGTGGGGGAGGAGTTCCCGTCGTGGCGCAGTGGTTAACGAATCCGACTAGGAACCATGAGGTTGCGGGTTCGGTCCCTGCCCTTGCTCAGTGGGTTAACGATCCGGCGTTGCCCTGAGCTGTGGTGTAGGTTGCAGACGCAGCTCAGATCCCGCGTTGCTGTGGCTCTGGCGTAGGCCGGTGGCTACAGCTCCAATTAGACCCCTAGCCTGGGAACGTCCATATGCCGCGGGAGTGGCCCAAAGAAATAGCAAAAAAAAAAAAAGAAAAAAGAAAAAAAGAAATGTGGGGGAATATTACATTTAATTCTGTACTATGTTAGAAAATGTTGATAGCTTAAAATGATTTATACATATGTTTTCACTATGAAAACATAATAATAACATCTCCCATAAATAAACTAATGATCTTTCTTTCCAGTTTCTATACTAATTTGCATTTGCTACTTGTTTATTCAATTTATCATTCTCAGACAAGTGACAGCTGGCACTAAAGTTTTAAGAAAAATATTGGTTGTAAGTACATAATCGGTGGTAAACATGCTTATTGATGTTAAGCTTAAAATACTACCCAAAATAAAATGGAAATATATCATAATATTATATGAAAGATTACCTAAGGAAAGTAGAAGGAATGAAATAATATAAGCAAAAGTAAAAATTTTTTAAAATAGGAAAGTAGTTCCTGAAGTGGCTTAGTAGGTTAAGAACCCACCTACCATCCACGAGGATGCAGGTTTGATTCCTGGCCTCGGTCGTTGGGTTAAAGGATCCGGTGTTGCTGTAAGCTGTGGCGTAGGCTGCGGACAGGGCACAGATCTGACATCGCTGTGGTTGTGGTGTAGGCTGGCAACTTCAGTTCCAATTCAACCCCTCACCTGGGGAACCTCACATGCCATGGGTGCAGCCCTAACAAGAATAATAAATAAATAGGAAAAAACTGACAAATGTAATGTCAAATAGATCCTGGCACTGGTGTGTATGTGTGTGTGTGTGTGCACATCACATACTAATGCATATATATTCAAACGCAGCCATATTAATGACATATATTTTCCCCAATCATTGTTTTATAATTAGCTTTCAATTTTTAAAACTTATATACAGATTTTTCCTTTGTGAGTTATTTAAACTTACAATTTCTTTTCTCATCTAGTTGTCTGAGAAATATTGACTTTATTTCTTTATGATTTTAGAGTTTTGGCGTTTTGTTTGTTTGTTTGTCTGTCTTTTTAGGGCCACACCTGCAGCATATGGAAGTTCCCAGGCTAGGGGTCAAATTGGAACTGCAACTGCCAGCCTTCACCACAGCCATATCAACGCCGGATCTAAGCCACAATTGCAACCTAAACCACAATGCACAGGCAACACTGGATCCTTAACCCACTGAGTGAGGCCAGGGATCGAACCCTCATCCTCATGGATACTAGTTGTGTTTGCTATCATTTGTTATCACCAAGCCATGACAAAAACTCCAAGATTTTTATTTTTTATATTTAAGGTGTTAATCCATCTTGACAAAAGAAAGTAATGAGAACAAATCCAGAGGTAGTTTAAAATATAAGGGTCATTTACTTTATAGTCACATCTCAATCACATAAATACGTTAGTTTAACCCTCCATTGCCAACACTGATGTGGTTGACCTTAATTTATCCAGGCACAATTGGCAGGCAAATGTACTGGAAAGTTCTTTAGCTGGAGCCAGAAAGACCTGTGCTTTAATCATGTCTGGTCTTTAATCAACGTGTGGCCTCCGTTTTAATCTACAAGGTCAAGAAGAGCACCTCTATCATAGATTTACTTTTAGAATTAGGTTTTATTTTAGCTAAAGCACATGGAGTAAGACTTGACATTTAGTATCACTGCAATGAGCCATGGCTACTTCGCATTACAAAATGTAGAGCAAGCATCAGGCACTGCTGTTGTGCAACTGGCTTTTATAAAAGTGAGATACTGGAAGTTCACTGGAAAAATATTCTTGTCTTGCACACATTTCCCCTTTTTATTGCCTAAGAAATAAATGGTTGTTACGCAGTGCGTTGTTTAATTTTATGTGGCAACCTGACTGGGCCACAGAGTACCCAGACATTTGGTCCAACATTATTTTAGGTATTTCTGGGAGAGTGTTTTTGGATGAGATTAACATCTTAATCAGTAGGCCAATTAAAGCTGATGATCCTCCCTATGAGGGTGGGCCTTGTCCAATCAGGTGAAGGTCTGAATGCAATATAAAAGATGACCATCTTCCAAGTTAGAGAGAATTCTTCCTGCCTGATTACCTTCAAACTCGGGCTGAAACATCACTCTTCTGGGGTCTCAAGTCAGCCAGCCCTTGGACAAGAACCACAACATTGGCTTTCCTGGTGCTCAGGACTTTGGACTTGGACTGGAGCTTAAACCATCTGCTTTCCTGGGCCTCCTGTTTGCCAACTTGGAATCTGTCCTCTTCCATAACTATGTAAGCCAATTTTGTTTAATATATATCTTTCTATACATATACACATCCTACTGGTTCTGCTTCTCTAGGATACACTAAATAATACGGTAAAGTGAAAATTAAGTCCTGTCGACTGGATTTTTGTAAAATCCACTTGCACTGAGATTCCTCGTTTACTCACTAGAACTGATTTGTGTCCACTCTTGTTTTCCCAAGAAGCCTAACTTCTTTAATTTCACATATACTCTGATAATAAGATTACCCTTACAATCATGGTATAACCTTAGTGAGTCTGTTATTAAGGATAACTCATTTATCCTTAGCCCCTTTTTCACTGCATTTCTGTGCCATTATATGCTAAGTAGCAATTGAATATATCATATTCATATAAACATCAGCTTCCATGTGTGTTTTTTTAACTTGGTAGTATTTTTTTTAAAACCCATGTTTATAGGAGTTCCCATCGTGGCACAGTGTTTAACAAATCTGACTAGGAACCATGAGATTTCAGGTTCGGTCCCTGGCCTTGCTCAGTGGGTTAAGGATCTGGAGTTGCTGTGAGCTGTGGTGTAGGTTGCAGACGCGGCTTGGATCCCACGTTGCCATGGTTCTGGCATAGGCTGGCGGCTATAGCTTCGATTCGGCCCCTAGCCTGGGAACCTCCATATGCCACGAGAGCGGCGCTAGAAAAGGCAAAACACACACATACACAAAAACCATATTTATAAAGTAGACATGATTATAGCCTTTAAAGATAGAAATGAAATGGGACTCACAGTTAGGTTATTCTTCCTTGAATACAAGAAAAAGAAGACAAAGCAGTGCCTACTGTGATTCGAAGAATTACTGAAGCACTATACTGCTATCAACAATTAGCAAAGCCTTCCACTCCCACCCTGCAAAAACACACATCATCATATAAACTTTGATCCAAAACTTCAAACCCAATAGTCAGCATTTTCTTCAAGTACTGTAAAATAGGACTTCCCTCTATCATTAAATGACTCCTTATCCTTCATAAATTAAGTGAATTTGATTTTTATAGAATAAGTGTATTTAGAATTATTTTATTTTAGAAGTTATAAAAGTAAACAAGTGACTTATGCCACCCAAGGAAATAACAGGTTATTTATGGAGATCCCACTGTGGAGCAGTGGGTTAAGAATCCATTCTGTGGCTCAGGTTGCTACAGAGGCATGGGTTTGATTCCCAGCCCTGCACAGTGGAACAAAGATCCAATGTTGCTGTAGCTGCAGCGAAGTCACAGCTGCAGCTCGGATTCAATCCCTGGCCCTGGGAAATTTCATATGCCATGGGTGCAGCCATAAAAAAAAAATGGCTATCTTTCACTTTAACTAGTCAATTCTATATTATGCAGAGGCAGGAAAGGCAAACTTTGCCTCTGATGGGTTAGTTGACACCATTACATGATTTTTTAAAGATAATATATCAGTACATTTTAAATATATAAAGGTTATTTTAAAATTCATTTTATCACATTTTTATAATTTAAAGTTATGAATATATTCTTGACTTCTTATTCCCACATGTTCTTTTACTCCTAGAGATACAAGTATCATAGTGAAATTTTTTCTAACGGCTAAAACTCTTGCGTAATATTCTATTTCCTGTGAAAAAGGATTACAGTATATAAATGCCATCTGTTAAAAGGCAATTTCAAACACTGGAAGTATTATCTTAACTGGAGGCCACCACCTGAGTTTAAAGAATAAGAATTTTTCAATCATTTAATAATATTAAATATCATATCTTCAATTCCAATCATTTTAAACTTTATATCAAAATCCATCTCTTGGGAGTTCCCGTCCTGGCTCAGTGGTTGACGAACCCAACTAGCACCCATGAGGACGTGGGTTTGATCCCTGGCCTCATTCAGTGGGTTAGAGATCCGGCATTGCGGTGAGTTGTAGTGTAGGTCGCAGATGCGGCTCGGATCCCGCACTGCTGTGACTGTGGTGTAGTCCAGAGGCTACAGCTCCAACTGGACCCCTAGCCTGGGAACCTCCATATGCCATGGGTGCAGCCTCCAAAAGACCAAAAAAAAAAAATCCATTTCTTCAGTGTTTGATATCAGATATAAATGTGCAAATGGCTGTTTTTCAACATCTTGCCAGTCTCCAAAGCATATTTTACCCTTTTGGGGTCTCTATGTCCATAACACATGGTTGTTAACAGAATCAGAACCCCAGGTCTGTATTCCACACAGTACCAAATCTGCAAAACAAACCATTCCAGCACATAAACTCCACTGATGACCTATCTAACCCCGACAGCAATGATTTTGACGCGGCAGAAATGAAGACAGCTATGGCCGTGTGCCCTTTAGAAGCCGTCAAAATTGTTCAACATCAAGAGAAAAAAAAAAAAAAAAAAACAGAAATCGTCACAATGAAAATGCTTATTTCAATGTAAATATACACTACAATAACCAAATACACAAATAACTGACTTTGTTTTGTGTACACAGAAGGGTAGGCAGTCTTTAGAAAACATAAAGAATTGGTAGTGATAACTGCAGAACATCAGAATCAGTGAGATAAAGGAAAATAAGTAAATAAATAAATAATGCTAAACCAGCTTCCTTAGCAACTAACCAATGACACTAAAATGAAAAGGATTTTTCCTGTCTGTTCTGAACTATCTGCTGCTACAGAAGTTGCTTTTACAGGCTCACACAGCGTAGTATCTGTTTTAAGGTTTTTTCATTACCTCAATGTCCAAGAGTCATGGGATTCTGTCAACATGTAAAAGTCATTTAAATACAAATGTTTTTCTATCCATTATTTAGAATAAGTCTTTAAGAACCATAAACAAAAACACAAAAACCAGAGAATTTCATTGGATTTTTAACACTGTATTGAAATCCATAATTTCTTTTTGTATTCTTTATTGTATGGAATTGTGAGACTACAAAAAAAAAAATCAATGGTGAGAATGTCTGGAATTACATTTGTATGAGAAATGTGGTGGGAAGATGACTTTGCAATAACGATAAAAATAAAACATCTTGGCAACAAAGCAAGGAGCCAGAATTTGTTTGGAGATGCAGTGAGAGAAGTTCCTCCATGATAAGTGGGGGCTAACAAGGGACACCCAGAAGGACGTTCAACCCCAACGCAGCAGCCAATGATACATTTCTGTAGAAAATATGTCACATAAAATCAAATCAAATCTAGGGATCCAATTAGATGCAGAGAACATGGATACAGAATAGCGTGTATGAAAAGGACTAAAAGATTGAGTGTTTTGATGCTGAATGAAACATGGAGTTCAGAGGCACAACATCATCTGGATTTGGATTTGCTGTATAGCTTTTGCTTAGCATCCTTATCTTAATGGATACAACTAGATACACATGATTTCATTTTAAAAACCATTTTGTAGTTAAGTATCTGTTAACAGCTCATATAAGAGCATTATTTGTTCAACTACCAAATTTATAATTTTATTGTGTATATGATTTGATAAACAATGAAGGTTAAAAGTGTTCCCCACACTTTAAGCAACCTGGAACCTTGTTAAAAATAAGGGTTTCCAGGAGTTCCCATCGTGGCGCAGTGGTTGACGAATCCGACTAGGAACCATGAGGCTGCGGGTTCGATCCCTGGCCTTGCTCAGTGGGTTAAGGATCCGGTGTTGCCATGAGCTGGGAACCTCCATTTGCCACGGGAGCGGCCCAAGAAATAGCAAAAAGACAATAAATAAATAAATAAAGCAAAGGTTCCAGAGCCCTCTACAATTGGATTAAGTGAGCTCCTTGAGAAGCAGTAACATCACCAGCTGTTTTTTTTGTTTGTTTGTTTGTTTGTTTTGTCTTTTGTTGTTGTTGTTATTGTTGTTGTTGTTGCTATTTCTTGGGCCGCTCCCGCGGCATATGGAGGTTCCCAGGCTAGGGGTTGAATCGGAGCTGTAGCCACACCAGAGCCACAGCAAGGCGGGATCCAAGCCGCGTCTGCAACCTACACCACAGCTCACGGCAACGCCGGATCGTTAACCCACTGAGCAAGGGCAGGGACCGAACCCGCAACCTCATGGTTCCTAGTCGGATTCGTTAACCACTGCGCCATGACGGGAACTCCCAATCACCAGCTGTTTTTAACCCTTTAGCATCCCTCAGCATAGAACACAATGATGCACTTACTGTCACCGTGCATACAGGATTTCATGTTGTACTTCTCATTTATTACCTTATGTAGACCTTTGTGTATTTGTACACAATGCTTGACTATTTTTTAAATCTTAGGAGAAGAAAAAGGAGCTGTAAGGGTGGCTTTTCTGTGAGGCAAAATCCAGCACAAGTGGATGAAGCTGACGATTATGGCAGGTGCAGTTTCCCAGGTATAATCACTGATTAGGGTTAAAAAAAAATTCTGTTTCTGAGATATAAAATAATAGGGATTTGTCGATACTGAATTACTGAACAAATGTTTAAAACTTGCGCCTTGATCTTAGGAATGAGGGACTTATTATTCTAATAACTCTTTATCTCTCATTCCTTTATCTGGAAGAGCATTTGCATTTTTCTATTCAGTGTACACTTTTACCCCCCAAAACAGATAAACTGCAAAAGTCCTGGGCAGGGACTCTGCTCAGAAAATAGACCATGGTCTGTGGGCAAGGGAAAAACCTTAAACTCCAGTTACACTGCCACCTTCTATAAAACCAAAGAGAGGTTTCCAGCTCTGGTGAATTCTAAGAACCAGAGAAAACATAAAAGCTTCGAATTTTGCCAAAAGAGTGAGCAAGAAGAGTATCGCTGTACAGTGGGAAAATAAAAAAATAAAAAAAAAACAATTGTGCTAACATGAAGACAGATAAAATCTCAGTTAATAACAACACTAACGGAACACTCTTCCCCTCGAAGGTAACTGGCAAAGACTTAAGAAGGTGTCTGCGGGGAAGGAGGAGGAAAGGACAGAAGCAGAAGAGTTTCAAATGGCAGTAAAGGGACACAGTCCCCACTGGCCGCTTCAGGACTTCAGCAGAAAGTCACAAAAGCCTCTGGGAGTTCCCCACTCCCCATCAGGACCATGGGCACCCCAATACCCCGAATGCTAAACCCACACCTCACCCCACTCTGCAGCCAGATCCTCAAGCTCGCTCTTGAGTGCCGCAGTGACAGCAGGTCCAGTGATTTAGACTGCTTACAGAAATGCAAACCAGCACAAACTGGAACTTTAGCACCACCTTCTGGCAAACCAAAAGAGGTTTTCAGAGGTTTCCAACAGCCAGCCTAGTGAGCTGTAAGAGAAAACATAAAGAGAATTCTCCCACAAGAGGGAGCAAGAAGTATGATCAGGCCTGCCCATAAAAATCCTAGAAAACCTCAGACACAGCAGCACCAATGAATAGTTCCCATCTCGAGACAACCAGTAAATCTTAAAAATAATCAAGGAAATATGCTGTCACCAAAAAGAAAGTAATAATTCTCCAACACCCGTAGCTCAAACCTGTGGAATACTGTGATCTAGATGATAAAAAATTGAAAATAGCTGATCTGAGAAAACACTAAAAGAAAAGATATCTGCATCCCCAGGTTCATGGTGTAACTGAGCAGGACCCTATGTGGTCTTCCTGGGACAGACCCTCCCAAGTCCTCCACCTGACCCTTGTTTGCAGAAAATCTTTATTCTCCCAGGCTTCCCCTGAGTTGCGAAAGGCCGGCTCAAGAGTTAATGATTGGGAAAATGTGAACACATAGTAACAAAAAATAGCGGTTGGGCCAGGAGAACTGGTAATTTTAAACCATAGATCAGCCAGTAGGACAGTCACAGAATCTTGAGTTCCTCTCTGAAAGACACAGACAACAGTATCTGATGTACATTTCTGAGTTGTTTTTCAGCTACTAGAACCTTCACCAGATAGAAGAAGCTAACTGCATGATGACCACGAGCATGTAGCCACCAGACCAGCTGGAGTCTAAGAGTTAATGATACCTAGCCCTGTGACATCACCTGAAACCTCACCATCAACCAAAGAGAGAATGGTGCATGAGCTGACCATGCACCCTGTGACTCACTCCCTCACTTTTCCTTTAAAAACTTTTCCCTGAAATCCATCAGAGAGTTCAGGTCTGTTGAATATTAGCTGCCCATACTCCTTGCTTGGCCTTGCAATAAACACGGCACTTTCTTTCAGCACAACCAGGGTCAATAAATTGGCTTTACTGCACACAGACAAGCAGACCCAAGTTTTGTTCAACCACAAAAGCAACATTATTTACAATGTCCAAGACCTGAAAACAGCCTAAGTGTCCATAAACAGATGAATGGATAAAGAAGCTACGTGTCTGTGTGTGTGTATGCAATAGAATATTATTCAGTCACAAAAAAAAAAAGGAAATCTTTCCATTTGCAAAAACATGGATGAAACTTGGGGGTATTATACAAAGCGAAAAAAAAATCAGACAAAGAAAGACAAATACTATACAATTTCACTTGTATATGGAATCTAAAAAACAATGACCATACACACAAACACACACCCACACCCACACACACACACACACACACACACTCACCAAACTCATAGAAAAAAAGATCAGATTTATGGTTACCAGGGGCAAGGGGTTAGGGGGCAGGGAATTTGAGAAAGGTGGTCGAAAGTTACAAATTTTCAGTCACAAGATAAATAATACTAAGGGTGTAATGTACATTATGATGACTATAGTTAATACTGCTGCATGATATACATGAGAACTATTAAGAGAGTAAATCCTAAGAGTATGCATCATAAGGGAATATTTTTTTCTTTCTTTGCTTTCTCTTTTTATTACATCTATATGAGATGATGGATGTTAACCAAATTTAGCAGTTATAATTTCACAATATATGTTAAGTCAAGCCATTATGCTGTACATCTTAAATGTATACATTGACGCATGTCACTTATATCTTAATAAAACTTGAGAAAAACTTAAAAAATAGATACTTTGAAAAATCTCAACAAGCTACAAGAAAATTCAGAAAGATAGTTGAATTATATCAGGAAATAATATAAAACCAAAAGGAGCTCTTTACCAATAAAGCATAGATCATAAAAAGAACCAAACAAATTCTGGAGCTGAAGAATTCATAAAGGAAATGAAGATGTGAATAGCATTTCTATAATCAACAAGACCAGACAGAAGATAGAATAAGTGAATTAGAGGATAGGAATTCTGAAATAACACAGGCAGAAAAAAAATAATAAAAAAGAGTGAAAAAAGCATGTTAGATATATGGGATTCTAACAAAAGTATAAATATCAGGATGATCTGGATTCAATATGGAGCAAGAGGGAAAATGGAGCATAAAGTTTATTTAAAGATACAGTATCTGAAAACTTCCCAAACCTAGGGAAAGACTCGGACATCTGAGTTCACAAAAGTAACAGATCATTCCATTTTCTCAATGGGAAAATACCTTTTCCAAGACATATTATAATGAAACTATCAAAAAATCTAAGAAAGAAAAATCCTAAAGTGCCAGGGGGCAGGGGAGTATAACCTACAAAGGAGTTACCTTTAGGCTATCTGTCATTTTCTGTGCAGAAACCCTAGAGGCCAGGGGAGTGGTGATATACTTAAAGTACTGAAATATAAAATTTTCCAACCACGTCTCTAAAATACACAAACAACTTACACAACTCAACAGCAAAAAAGCCAACAACCCAATGGAAAAAATGGGCAAAAGACCTGAATAGACAATTCTCCAAAGATAGACAGATGGCCAACAAGCACATGAAAAAATGCTCAACATCACTGATTATTAGAGAAATGCCATTCAAAACTACCACAAGATACCACCTCACACCACTCAGAATGACCATCATTAATAATAAGTCCACGAATAACAAATGCTGGAGAGGATGTGGAGAAAAGGGAACCCTCCTGCACTGTTGGTGGGAATGTAAGCTGGTACAACCACTATGAAAAACAGTATGGGAGTACCTTAGAAATCTATACATAGAACTACCATATGACCTACAATCCCAATCTTGGGCATATATCCAGACAAAACTTTCCTTGAAAAAGACACATGCAACCCGAATGCTCATTGCAGCACTATTCACAATAGCCAAGACATGGAAACAACCCAAATGTCCATTGATAGATGAAAGGATTAAGAAGATGTGGTATATATACACAATGGAATACTACTCGGCTATAAAAAAGAACGAAATAGTGCCATTTGCAGCAACATGGATGGAACTAGAGACTCTCATTCTAAGTGGAGTAAGTCAGAAAGAGAAAGACAAAGACCACATGATATCACTTATATCTGGAATCCAATATACGGTACAAATGAATCTTTCCACTGAAAAGAAAATCATGGACATGGAGAACAGACTCACGGTTGCCAAGAGGGAGGGGGAGAGAATGGGATGGATTGGGAATTTGGGATTAATAGATGCAAACTACTGCCTTTGGAATGGATTAGCAATGAGATCCTGCTGTGTAGCACTGGGAACTATGTCTCACTTATGATAGAGCATGATAATGTGAGAAAAAGTATACAGGTATGTGTAACGGGTCACCTTGCTATACAACAGAAAATTGACAGAACACTGTAAACCAGCTATGATAGAAAAATAAAAATCATTATAAATGAGAAAAAAATTAAAAATAAATAAATAAATAAATAAATAATTTAAATAAATAAATAAATTGATTTTCTAATGTTGGCCCATCCTATCCTTCTCAGATAAACACTGCTTGGTCATGATGTATTATTATTTTACTTTGAAGTTAAATTCAACTTGATAATTTATGTAGCATTTGTATCTATATTCATAGGTTGGACTGGCTACTTTTATCTTCTGCTGTCTGAGATAAGTAGCTTCTAAGATAACCCTCAATTATTTCTGCTCCTAGGTTCAAAGTCATGTGCAATGATCCTTTAAGTGGTAGAATAATGTATTATATTTATTACCATCTTAATAATTTAATAGGTTTTCCAATTTTAAAACAAAGATATATTTTTTAGAAACCAGTAAAGAATAAAATATACATGTGGTATATAGGTATCTATGTACATATTTATGTGTATATATATGTTTTTATGCAGAGAAAAAGTTATGAGCGATTTAGCAAAAGGGTATTCAGTAGAAAGATGAGAGATACAGAAACCTATAGGGTAAGAAGTGAATGGAAAGATCTAGAAACAAGAGTCCTCATTGTGGTTCAGTGATAACAAACCCAACTAGTATCCATGGGTTTGATCCCTGGCCCCACTAAGTGGGTTAAGGATATGGTGTTTTTTTGTGGTTGTTTGTTGTTGTTGTTGTTTTGTTTTTTTGTCTTTTTGCCTTGTAGGGCTGCACTGGGTGGCATATGGAGGTTTCCAGGCTAGGGGTCAAATCGGAACTGTAGCCGCCAGCCTATACCACAGCCACAGCAATGCAGGATCTGAGCTGTGTCTGCAACCTACACCACAGCTCATGGCAATGACGGATCCTTAACCCACTGAGCAAGGCCAGGGATTGAACCCTCATCCTCATAGATGCTAGTTGGGTTGTTTAACCACTGAGCCACGACAGGAACTCCAAGGATCCAGTGTTGCCATGAGCTGTGATGTAGGTCACAGACGCAGCTCGGATCTGGTGTTGCTGTGGCTATAGTGTAAACTGGCAGCTACAGCTCCAATTCGACTCCTAGCCTGGGAACCTCTATATGCTGCAGGTGCAGCCCTAAAAAGCAAAAAAACAAAACAAAACAAAAAATATAGAAATAAAGATCATATTATTTTCCTGAGAGGAAAGGGGCCAAAGTTAGGGTCTTACAGAAAAAGTAAACTAAAGACAGGAAGGTAATTTTACTTTTGGTTTACTTTCCTCTCCTCAAGCATAGAACTTGAGGATATTTATAGACTGGAGGTAAGGAAACAATACATTTAGAAAGATTGCAGCAACAAGAAAAAATAAGAAGTGACTAATGTCGCAAAGACACCAAAGCTATCAATACTACTGAGCACAGGGAAGGAAGATGAACAATGACCACCCAGTTATAAATATCTGAGTACCTCCTGCCTTTCTGGAAAGCTAAGTTCAATAACAGAACCCAATAACACTTAAGTCTAATTTATTATCTCATGGTAAATTAACTCCTTTCTCCTTCTGCTGTGACAATCTGTACTTTGATAGCTTGATAACCATCTGATTTTCTTCTCTGTGTTCCTTTAAGAAAAGGCCTTTGTCCAAGTGCTTTATCTTCCTCTACCGAGGCCTTGAGCAATCTGGTGACAAGCCCCCTCTCAACACTCACCTGGTACCCAACCCACCCCCTAATGCAATGAACCTTCCTCTGACCTTTCCCTTCCTTTGAAGTCTCTGACCACCAGCCCATGGATCACGCAGTGTTCTTGGGCTTCCTGGGCAACCTTCCAAGCCCATCTCCTGGCTTCAAATCTATCTGGACAGGAAACAAATTTTAGAGAAAATGTCAAAGCGTCATTGAAGATTCAGCCCTCAGTGTTCCATAAGGGAACTCCGATGTTTCATGCTCATAAATGTGATTGCTCTGCAATGTAAACTAAACTTCCAAAGCTCTTCCTCATGATCAAGAAGTCAAGAATTCCAAGACACATGGAAAAATCTGAATTCTAGAAAAATCTAAGTCATGGATTCTCTGTCAGAGGTGCTAGAGATTCCAGGCCAGTTGGGTTTAAAAATGGAGGAGTTATCAATAACCAGCACACTTCCCAATGACCCAGAGATCCCCCTGTGAGTTTTTAAGGGCACTGGGAGAGGCTTGTTCTAAGGTGCCACTGCCTCAGCAACTTCAGAGGAGAAAAAACCTGAACCCAAGCTTAGGGAAAGTCACCCTCAGAGCTTTCCATCCCCTCACTGGCCCTTAGGCTAAGGCTTGTGAAGTTTGCCTCTTCCTGGACCTCAGTCCCCCATCCCTTCACTAAGCCTCCAACCCTGATTTAGCTCAGGGTGTCATTTTCAAAGCCTCACTAGCCAGGAAGGACCTGCTCAAATAATATAACTAATAATTTTCCATGAGGAGTGGAAGGAGTACCTTGAGGAAGCCATGGCAGAAAGGAGCATCCTTCTTGGTACTGATAAAAGTTGCTTAACCCAGAGTAAGACCATCTAAGACATTATGAAGACCAAATAAGACAATGAATGTGAATGCACTTTGCAGTTCCTAAAATTGGTATTCCTACTCATGTCTTCTTTTTGCAGTTTGTTGTTTTTTGTTTGTTTATTGGGGGGGTTGGGGGAGGGGTCAGCCACCCGCATGGCACATGGAAGTTCCTGGGCCAGGGATCGAATCCATGCCACAGTGGGGACCAAAGCCACAGCAGTGACAATGCCAGGTCCTTAACCCCCTGAACCATCAGGGAACTCCTTACTTATGTCTTCTTTAAGCATTCTCTAGGTCACCCAAACTACTCCCATGGTCTCTGCATTCACTCCCTTGGTGTCTAACAAGGTAACTGTGCCACTTTGTCAGACATGTGCTCAGGTTGCACTGACACTGTCTTTTCTGTATTATTTGCTTTTCCAAGCATATTTAGGGCCCAATCTTCCTTTTTTGGTCTCCCTCATGCTGCATATGACTGCAATGCGTAAACAATGTGTGTTCACTAAGATTTTAGATATAAAAAAAGAGTTGATCTCATTCAACTGGTTGAACAAAGAGGCAATCAGACAAAAGCTCTTCTGTATCTCACTAGTTTGTATATAGCTTCAAATACAGTTTCATTGTTTAAGTCTACTAACATACGTTCCCCAAAACCATAATTAAAAAAGGTATATTGTTATGTTGAGTGCTTCTCTTCCTAGTATTGCGGAAATAAAGTGAATCCTTTCACTCTGTAGATGTTGCCTCAACCTTGACGTTTCCTCCAGGATAATGATTTTCCAACAGCATTTTGTGTCCTGTCTTCACTGTGGCTGCTCTTTCTCTGGAAGTGCTCTGCATCCTACTGTCTTTGCCCACTGCCCCCCACTGCCAACACTAGACAAATGTACTCTGAATGATTGGTGCTCATTGCATGATGTCTCCTGATATGAAGGCTCACTAGAACACAGAAATGTTCTTGCCAGTGAAAGGTTCAATAATCATACGGCAACTCACTTCTTGAGTACTGAACGTAGAAAGAGGTCCTCTTCATCCCAGCTAGAGTCTCTCCAACCAACTTAACCATGAGGGTCTTGCTTTCCATCCTTGGGGTCCTCATCTTGTTATCCATTGTTTCTCCAGGTAAGAGGGGAGCCTTCCATTCCAGAGTTATGAAAATATAAATGGAAGAGCAAACAAGGTCTTCCAAGAGTTTGAAAATAAATTAGATGAGGGTGGATTGTTCTACACCACGAAGAAGGTGAGAGGAGTGGAGAGTTAATGGTGGAACCATAAGGTGTTGCCTTCCAGGGATTTAACCTTCCATAAACGCTACCTTGAGGATTATGATTGATCTAAAGAAGGTGGAAGGATGTTTACAGAACACAGAAAGTTGGGAGAACTGGAAAAACAGAAAGTGAATGGTGATAAGGAGGGCCAGAGTGAAGAGAAGGCTGCTCCCCATAATCTGTGGGTCACAGAACCCTCTGATCCCTGATCTAGGCAAGGGCTTATGTGGAAATTA
The DNA here is from genome assembly GCF_016906955.1 of Phacochoerus africanus. Classification (NCBI taxonomy): domain Eukaryota; kingdom Metazoa; phylum Chordata; class Mammalia; order Artiodactyla; family Suidae; genus Phacochoerus; species Phacochoerus africanus. The sequence goes on along the minus strand of NC_062558.1, from coordinate 15,251,061 downwards.
CTTCATATATGGTGGGGGTTAAGATTCCATTTCCCCACTTAACCAAATAACCAATGAAACAGGCGTATTTATTGAATAATAAATCTGACCCTCCCAAATTAACTTTAAAATCCACCAAAACTATGTAAGATAAATATATATTAATCTTGTGCTTATCACTGGGATTTTTAGTATTCTCTATCGACATCTTTTCTGACGCAGGACTCCCTTAGACCACATTTTAATACTAGGAATTCAAGATTTCCCTCATTGTTCTTGGTTTTTTTCAGTCAAGATAAAATTCACTCTTTTAAAGTGTACCATTTTAGGGAGTTCCTGGCAGCTCAGTGGGTTAAGGATCTGGCATTGTCACTACTGTGGCTCTGGCTACAGATGTGGCGCAGGTTTGATCCCCGGCCTGGGAACTTCTGCATGCCGCAGGAGCAGCCAAAAAATAATAATAATAAAGTGTACCATTTCAGTGTTTTCTGTATATTACTAAAGCTACTATCCAACTCTAGAACATTCCGTCGCCCCCAAAAGAATCTCCACATTCATTAGGAGTCACTTCCCATCCTCCGCTTACCTCAGACCCTGGCAACTGTTAATCAGCTTTCTTTCTCTATCAATTTACCTATTCTGAACATTTAAAATAATTACACAACATGTGACCCTCTGTGTCTGTTTTCACAAGATTTTTCAAAGTTCATGCATGTTATAGCATGCATCAATACTCAATCCCTTTTTAGTAGATCAACAGTATTCTATTAAATGGATAAACTACCTTTTATTCATCCAGTCATTAGTTTATGGACGTTTCAATTGTTTCTAGTTTGGAGCTATTATAAAAAATGTTTCCCTGAATATTTTCATCCAAGTTTTTGTGTGGATACATTTTCAAGTATCTTGGGTATATGCCAAGGAATAGAACTGCTGTGTTTTATGGTTACACTATGTTTACATTTCTGAGGAACTGCCAAACTATTTTCCACAGCTTCATCCTTCATTTTACAATCCCACCAGCAGTGCATGAGGGTCCCCATTTCTCCATATTCACTAACACCTGCTATTGTCTGTCTCTTTTATTACAGTCTTCCTAGTTGGTGTAAAGTGATATTCTGTTGTAGTTTTAATTTGTATTTTAATTTGCAACATTAATGGTGTTCAGCATTTTTAAGTGTATATTGACCATTTGTATATTTTTATTTTGTTTTTTTATTATTGGGTTCCTAGTTCTTTATATATTCTGGACACTATGCCTTTAAACAGATATAGGTCTGCAAATATTCTCTCCCCCCCCCCCTTTTTCTTTGGCTGTGCCTGAAGCATGTGTAAGTTTCCAGGCCAGGGGCCACAGCAGCAACCTGAGCCCCTGCAGTGACAATGCCAGATCCTTAACTTTCTGTACCACAAGAGAACTTCCTCCCCCATTGTTTGAGTTGTTTCTTTTTTTAAAAAAAAATATTTTACTGGACATAGCTGTACCAGTAAATATGTTTTCAAGTTCAAGTTAGAAACAATTCAGATTCAATTATCTCTGTGAGCAGATGTCATGATTTTATATGCAGAAACCCTAAGATGCCACCAAAAAACTTTGCAGTAAAAAAAAAAAAAATTAAGTTACAGAATACAAAATCAGTAAGTGAAAACCAGTTGCATTTCTATTTACTAACAACAAACTATTCAAAAAAGAAATTATGAAACCAATTCCACTTACAGTAGAAGCAAAAGAATAAAATACCTGGAGTTCCTGTCGTGACTCAGCAGTAATGAACCCAACTAGTATCCATGAGATAGGTTCGATCCCTGGCCTTGCTTAATGGGTTAAGGACCCGACATTGCTGTGACCTGTGCTGTAGGACACAGATGAGGCTCAGATCCAGCATTGCTGTGGCTGTGGTGAAGGCTGACAGCTACAGCTCTGATTTGACCCCTAGCCTGGGAACTTCCACAGGCACAGGTGTGGCCCTAAAAAGGCAAAGCAAAAAAAAAAAAAAAAAGAATGAAATACTTAAGAATACAACTTAACCAATGAGGTGAAAGATTAGTACACTGAAAACTATGAAATACTGATGAAAGAAATTAAAGACATAAATTAATGGAAGGATATCTCCTGTTCATCAATTGCAAGAATTGTTAAAATGCTCATAGTACTCAAAGCAATAAAATCCCTATGAAAATCTCAATGTCATTTTTTTGGGGGCCAATCCCATGGTATACGGAAGTTCCCCGCCAGGGATCAAACCCATGCCATTGTTTACAGAATTAGAAAAAAAATCCTACAACAGTTTTTTAAAAATTTTACACAAAGATTTTAGAAAATTTTTTAAAGAAAGGAAAGAGAGAAGAAAGAGTGAGTCCTAAAATTCAGATGGAGCCACAAAAGCCCCTGAATAGCAAAAAAACAAAGCTGGCAGCATCACAGTTCATAACTTCCAAATATATAATTTTAAAAGTATGGTACTGACATAAAAACAGATATGTTAACAATGGAAGAGAATAGAGAGCCCAGAAGTAAGGTCCCACACACAGAGTGAACTGATATTCAATAAAAGTGCCAAGACTACACAATGGAGAAAGGACAGTCTCTTCTACAAATTTTGTTAGGAAAACTGGATAGCCACATGCAAAAGAGTACATTTATAGAGAAAAATCAATTCAAAAAATATTAAAGATTTAAACATGAAACTAAAATTTCTAAAAGAACACATGGAGGACGAGCTTCATGACACTGGTCTTTGCAATGATTCCTTATGCACCAAGCACAAGCAACAAGGGCAAAACCAAACAAGTGGATCTACATCAAACTAAAAAGCTTCTGCACAACAAATGGAACAATCAACAGAGCGAAGAGATTATCTATGGAATCATAGAAAATATGTGCAAATCCTATCCCCAATAAGGGTTTGCAAGTTTCCTGCAAAATACAGAAGGAACTCACACGACTTAATAGCCAAAAATAATAATAAACCAACTAAAAATGGGCAAAACAGAATTCCCATTGTGGCTCAGTCGTTAACAAACCTGACTAGGATCCATAAGGACGTGGGTTCGATCCCTGGCCTTGCTCAGTGGGTTAAGGATCCAACGTTGCCGTAAGCTGTGGTGTAGGTCACAGACATGGCTAGGATCTGGCATTGCTGTGGCTGTGGCGTAGGCCAGCAGCTGTAGCTCCAATTCGACCCCTAGCTGGGAACATTCATATGCCATGGGTGCAGCCCTAAAAAGACAAAAGACCAAAAAAGATGGCAAAGGACCTAAATAAATGTTTTTCCAAAGAAGATATGCAAATATCCAAAAAGAATACACAAAAGGTGGGTTTTGTTGTTCACTACAGCATTATTCATTCACATCATCCAAGATATGGTAACAACCTAATTGTCTGTCAATGGATAAATGGGTAAAGAAGTTGTGATATACACATGCGTGCACATATGTAGATGTCTGTGTATGTGTATGTGCATATATACACACATATATATACATATGTGCATATATACACACATATATACATATGTGCATATATACATATGTGCATATAGACACATATATATACATATGTGCATATATACATATATATATATAACTCAGCCTTAAAAAAATGGAAATGATTCCATTTGCAATGATACGGACAAACCTGAAGGACATTATGCTAAGTCAAGTAAGCGAGACACGGAAAGAACAGTACTGTATGATCTCATTTATACGTGGGATGTAAAAAAGCAAAACTCAAAGAAGTGGATAGTATAATGATTGTCGCCAGAGGATGGGTGTGGGGGGATGGAAAGATGTTGGTCAAAGGGTATAAACTTTCAGTTATAAAATGAACAAGTTCTAGAGACTTAATGCACAGCATGGTGACTACAGTTAATAATTAATAATATTGTACTATATACTTGAAAGTTACTAAGAGAGTAGATCTCAAGGGATATTACCACACAAAAAAAGATGATAACCATGTGAAGCGTTGGATATGTTAACTATCTCATGGTGGTGGTGAATTCAATATATACTGTCAAAACATCACACTGTATGCCATAAATGTATACAGTTTTTATTAGTCATTCCTCAATAAAAGTGAAACACACACACATAAGAAGACAATGTGATATATATGTAAAATGAATTCAGCCTTTAAAAAGAAGGAAATCATGACATCTTGACATGGATGGACCTCAAGGATATATGCTAAATGAAATGTCAGACACAGAAAACAAATACGTGTGATCTCACTTATATGGGGAATCCAAAAAAGTCAAACTTGGAGTTCCCGTCGTGGCTCAGTGGTTAACGAATCCGACTAGGAACCATGAGGTTGCGGGTTCGATTCCCTGGCCTTGCCCAGTGGGTTAAGGATCAGGTGTTGCTGTGAGCTGTGGTGTAGGCTGCAGACACAGCTCAGATCCCGCATTGCTGTGGCTCTGGTGTAGGCCGGTGGTTATAGCTCCGATTCGACCCCTAGCCTGGGAACCTCCATATGCCACTAGAGCAGCCCAAGAAATGGCAAAAAGCCAAAAAGAAAAAAAAAAAAGTCAAATTCACAGTAACAGAGAGTAGAACAGCGGTTACCTGGGGCTGACAGGTGGGGGAAATGGGGAGTTGTTGGTCAGAGAGTACAAAGTTTCATTTAGGCAAAATAGATAAGTTTTGAAGTTGTGCTATACATAGGACCTACAGCTAACAAGATTGAACTGTACACTTAAAATTTTCTGAGCCTAGGTTCTATGCTAAGTATTCTTACCACAAGTAATAAAACAATAATAACAACAACAACAATAAAGGAGGTGAGAGGAAATTTTCATATGTGATGAATGGTGATGGTTTCACAGGTGTGTACCTGCCACCAAACGTATTAAGTTGTATACATACAACTAAACAATGAAAAAGCCATATAACTATACAGTATCACCAATATATAACCCCCATTGTATTAATGAATCTAGCTATTGGGCATCAGTAGCTGTTTTTCATCTCCAAAAGAGAGACAAGCAGACATTATGGGCATCCTGATACTACACACACACCCCTCACCAACTACAGCACAGCTAGCTAAAGGAATCAAATATGGGTCTTGAAACGCCTCTGAATCCAGCAGTCAATTTACTGAAAATACAGAGGACACAGGAATATGCCAATTTCTTGAAGAGTAGGCAATCAGAAAAATATAAACTGAGGGGACCACTACAGGTTAAACACCCAAGTTCCTCAACATAAAAACTGTAAGAAAGGATTTGGGAAGGATCTGAAGATTTAGAGAGAATATCAAAAACTGTAATGAGGAGTTCCCATTGAGGCTTAGCGGTTTAAGAACCTGACATAGTATCCATGAGGATGCGATTCAATCCCTAGCTTCACTCAGCAGGTTAAGGATCCAGCATTGCCTCAAGCTGTGGTGTAAGTCACAGATGCAGCTCCAACTCAACCCCTGGCCTGAGAACTTCCATAAGCTACACGTGTGGCTGTAAAAAGAAAAAAAAAAAAAAGCAAATGAGAAAAAAAAATACCTAAACTATGGTGTCTAGGGATAAAATCCAGGAAATAAACCAATTTTTTTAAGTACAGAAATGGAAATGGTTACTATAAATGTAGGACAGGTCTCCTTGGGGGGAAGAGATGGAAGGAAACACCCACCTATGAGAGAGCAAGAACTGGAAACCAAATTGAAAGATTATGGTTTATGAGATCCTGTCCAGATCTCAGAAATTCCCAGCTATGCGCTTAAACACACTAGAAAGTTGGACCCAACTCCCCTGTCCCCTTCTCATGCTCAATGGATCATTTTTTTTTCACCAAGACAGTAAAAGCAACAGGTGATCACATCCCCATACTCCACCACCCTACACATTCACCAATACTATCTCACTCGCCATCTCTTCACACTCTGATGATGTAAGGCTAACCCCTTACATCACTGGTACGCTGGTACGCTAAATCCCATCCCAATGCACTCCTCAGGGACCTCACTTCTGAACTGAAATATTCTTTCCTGAATCATGAATCCCCCACCCCTAAAAAGATCATTAATTTTAATCAGAAATACATTTTGACTGTTCTTAAAAAATGATAATGCTGTTCCTGTTCAGCTCCTGCCTCACTTTGCTACTCTATAGAAGAAACCCTTGTACAACTATAAATATAATAAAATTCATTAAATTAGAAAAAAGAAGAAACCCTGTTTGTCTTCTTTTCAACATGTCCACTTTTCTCTCCTGCATCCTTTTTTGTTTTTGTTTGTTTGTTTGCTGGCTTTTTTAGGGCGGCACTTGTAGCATATGGAAGTTCCCAGGCTTGGGGTCAAATCAGAGCTGCACTGCCAGTCTACACCAGAGCAACTCGGGATCCCCGACTCACTGAGCGAGGCCAGGGATCAAACCCATATCTTCACGGATACTAGTTGGATTTGTTTCCTCTGCCTCACAATGGGAACTCCCTCTGGGTAACTTCTTTATTGCTGTTGTTTTAATATGTTACAAAACACTTGAGATATTAAAATATATAAGCAAGTAATACAATATAATGTTTCTCTTTCCAAAGCCAGAAGTTACTTTCTTTATAAAGGATGTCCTGGAGGACGCCAAAACTGCAAAATGAAGTGCGACAATGACGAATATGCAATTAAATACTGTGAAGACTGGACCATCTGCTGCAAATTAAAGCAAACTGAGTTTAAGGAAAAAAGGAGAGTTTCCGCCATAGCTCAGCGGGAACAAATCTGACTAGCATCCATGAGGACGCAGGTTCGATCCCTGGCCTGGCTCAGTGGGTCAAAGATCCGGTATTGCCGTGAGCTGTGGTGTAGGTCGCAGACCGGTTCGGATCCTGTGTTGCTGTGGCTGTGGCATAGGCCAGCAGCTACAGCTCTGATTAGACCCCTAGCCTGGGAACCTCCATATGCCACAGGTGAAGCCCTAAAAAGACAAAAAAAAAATATTTTAAAAAATAAATAAATAAATGAAACAAAAAAGAAAAAAAAAAAGGAAGTGGTGAAAAGTCTAACTCTCTCTTCTTCAGGTTCCAGGAAAGGAAATTTAAAATGTTTAAAACTTTCTTGGCTGTACAAGAAAAATTAACACGATGGATAAAGGAAACTCTGATAATTATATGGGTAGATGGTCAGGTTAAAGTAAATATTTCATAAGGCTTATACTCTGTTTTCATGTGTGTACTTTTCCACAACTTTCCTCAGCTTATGTACACAACCAAACTGCTATTTCAACTATAGTGCCATATCTCCACCCACCTCTTACTAACTGACCTTGGGTAAGTTCTTGAGTCTTTCTCTGTTCTCAGTTTGCTTATCTACATAATGGGATAACTCCAGTACCTACGTCACGGTGTCAGGAGGATTATAGGAGTTGCTATATGTAAAGTTCTTAAACAATAGCTGACCCCAGTATAAGCTCCACATGTATGAATTACAATTTTGTGAAATCAGAGAATGTGATCTTCTCTACAACTCTTGTGAATTTACTGAATCATTCTTTGTGGTCTAAGACAAAGCTGGTATTTGTTAAAATGCAGTTTTGTAAATAAGGTATATTTTCTATTTATGAGAGATACAGTCTTAAATAAAAGCCATATCTTTATGCAACACTATCATATTCTAGTAATCTAGGACTGGGACACTGATGTGAGGGCTAAGAAGGAAGAACAGATTGAGGGTGGATGTCAGAAGTAAGACTGATAGAATGCAATAAACATCAGTGTGGAAGATGACACTGATATTTTAAAGCTGGACAAGAGAGGGTTAAACACAACTCACCAACTAGAGAGCGTAGAGAGGGCAAGGAGAGAAAGCAGATGGAAGGAGGGTCAATAAAGAAATATTTTGGCATAAAGGAGTTTGAATCATGTAAGGGGTATGAATATTAGCCCACTAGGCACATTTGCAAAAGTATAACTTTTTTTCTTTTTTTTTTTTTTCCTTTTTAGGGTCACACACATGGCATATGGAAGTTCCCAGGCTAGGGGTCAAACTGCAGCTACAGCTGCCGGCCTACACCACAGCCACAGCAATGCAGGATCTGAGCCATGTCTGTGACCCACACCACAGCTCATGGCAACGCCAGATCCTCAACCCACTGAGTGAGGCCAGGGATCGAACCCGAAATCTCATGGTTACTAGTCGGATTCGTTTCTGCTGTACCATAATGGGAACCCCTAACTTTTATTTTGTAAATGAACTTACTTCCTATTATAAACCTCATTCTACCCAGTCGCAGAAACTCAGTCAATTCAGAGTCACTTCTCTTTTTCTCCAGGTTATTTGTAAGTTCCAGAGGAGTCAGATAGAGGTGAGGCATCTGGGAGAGCATTTATGTTAACATTAGCAGGACCTCCTCTTTCTTACTTAGTCTTACTCACTAGTCAAGGTACGACTGCTGAGTTTACTCTTATTTTTAATCAAATTCTTAAAGCTCTCTGGGGGAGGCTTATTCTTTAGTGAACGGTGTGATTCTGCCACTCAGGCATCATTCCAGGTTGCTGGAAATTCAGGTGGGACAATCGATGACTTCACCACTTCCAGGCTGACCTCAGCCCACAGGGATTCTGCCACTGGACTCCTCCCACAATGGAGACCCTGTATGAGGGAAGGGGACCAAACAGATTCGCCCTCACATATTTCAAAGGAGCAACCCTGCCAAAACCTTGATCTCAGACTTCTAGCCTACAGAACTCTCAGCCATCCAGTTTAGAGTACTTTATTATGGCAGCTTTAGGAAATTAATACTCCAAGCTTCTTGAAATTAAGAAATGCATACTTAGATAATTCTTTTTTTTTTTTTTCTTTTTATGGCAGCACCATATGGCATAATGAAGTTCTCAGGCTAGGGGTTGAATCAGAGCTACAGCTGCCAGCCTACACCACAGTCACAGCAACGCCAGATCCAAGCTACATTTTCAAACTACACATCCACTGTGGCAATGCCAGATCCTTAACCAACTGAAAGAGGCCAGAGATTAAACCTGCATCCTCGCAGAGATTATGTTGGGTTCTTAAGCCACTGAGCCACAGCAAGAACTCCCCTAAAACTCTTTTTAAAATCAAATCCTTTAATTAGAAACATTCCCACAAGTAAATTCCAAGCCTAGATTAACATCTTGGTAAGTGAGATCTATAAGGAAAAATATCACTTGTATACATTTCTTCAAGATAAAAGGAAAAGAGGGAAGATGTGCCTTCTCGTTCCTAAAGCTACAATAAACTTGACGCCAAAATCTGGAGGACATGGGAAAGAAAATGTCAGGCCATTACACTCATAAATACACTGGCAAAAATGTCCAACACAACAATAAGTTGATCCAGCAATATATACAAAGTATCTTCGTGGGCTTATTCCAGGATTATTAAGATTTGGTGACCAAAAAGGTAACATGGAAGAACCCAGATTCTGTTCCCCAGCAATTAAGCATAATTAGATGGCTATCCATGAAGAAAATCAGCTCAGGGAGAGTTCTGGAGAACAAGAAATTTTAGCAACACAGTGAAACAAACAAACAAGAAATCTGAGAATAACCACACAAGAAGACAGACTGAAGCTTAATCCCCAATGTGATAGTGTTTGGAGGCGGGGCCTTGGAAAAATGATTAGGACCTGAAAGTGTAGCCTTAATGAGTGGGATTAGTGTCTTCATAAAGGAGACCCCAGAGAGCTCCCTTCACCCATTGCATCATGTGAGGACACAGGACAGAGGGCTGTAAATAAGCCAGGAAGCGGCTCCCACCATACACTGAATCTGCTCATGCCTTGTGCTTGGGTTTCCCGGTCTCCAAAACTGTGAGAAATAAAGCATTTGTGGTTTATAAGCCACCCACTCCATGGTATTTTTGTTAGAGCAGCACAAACAGAAGAAAGCAAAACTTGGGACCAAGAAGTGGGGGGTTCTGCTCTAACGAATAATTTAAAATGTAGAAGCAGTATTGAATTTGAGTAACGTGTAGACAGAAGAGCTTTGTTGTGTGTACCAGAGAACAGAACTCTGCAGAGAACAGAACTTTGAAGGAGATTCTAATGAGAGCTCAGAAAGGGAGGGGGGAATCCTCAATCTTCTTAGAGAATACCTACATAATGAATAGAATGTCTTTATAAATATGGACAGAAAAGACCATTCAGATGATACCTCAGCCAGAAATAACAGACATATTATTGGAAAAAGGAGGAAAGGTGATTCTTGTGATAAGTGGCAACAAATGGGGCTGAATCGTGTCCGTGTCCAAGTGTACTGCAGAAAGCAGAACTTGAAAGTGATGAAACTGGATCACTGGATCACTGAAGTAAAATTTAAGCAAAATGTTGAAGATGAGCTTGGCTCCTCCTGACTACTTAGAGTAAAATGCCAGAAGAAAGAAATGACAGCCCATGATGGAAGATAGTATAAAAAAGAATGTGTGTATATATATATATATATATATATATATATATATGTATGTGTGTGTATACATATGTATATATATATATTATATATATATATGTATATATGTGTGTGTGTGTATATACATATATATATGTGTGTATATATATATATATATATATATATATATATATATATGACTGGATCACTTTTGCTGTACAGCAGAAATTGAAGGAACATTGTAAATCAACTACAATTTAATTTAAAAAAAAGAAAGAAATTACAAACCAACAGAATTGATTATAGAAGGGAAATCAAACTTGGAGATTTTGAAAGTTCTCAGTCTAACCATATTATAAAAAAGAGGAGTTCCCACTATGGTACAGTGGGTTAGGATCCATTTGCATTATGGCTCAGATTCCATCCCTGGCCCAGGAACTTCCATGTGCTGTGAGTGCAGCAAAAAAAAAAAAAAAAAAAGAGAGAGAGAGAGAAAGTAGTCAGCAGAGAACACTCAGGGTGTGGTTTGCTTATCTAGAAAACTATAAAGAAAAGCAAGGAAATCATTCCTAGTGGCGAAGGGGAACAGGGTTGTAATTGGGAAAGTATTTCTGCAACACTTTTTTGGGGCCACACCCATAGTAGGCCGGGGATTGCATCCTTACCACAGCAGTCGCCAGGATCACAGCAGTGTCAATACCAAATCTTTAACTTGCTGAGCCGTCAGGGAACTCCAACAACATTTTTTAATTTAAAAAAAAAATGGTGGAAACCTGTATTTCATATAATAGAGAATATGACAGTGTTTCTATACAATTTTAAATGGTGCTGTTAAAAAAAAAAAAAAGAAAACACTTAAGGACAAGAAAATACGTTCAAAATACACCACTAAGTGAAATGTAACAAAATGTGTCCTTTGGGATAATTCCAGTCTTTTAAAGACAGCTCTTTCAATTTTCCATAATCCTTTTTAATGGTTTGACCTAATTAGATACCCTTTGAAGCATTAAAAAAAGGAGTTAGGTCAGTTTTGTCACCAAAAATAGAAGCACGCAAATGGCATATTAATGATTCATATCAACTTCAGGATAAGAATAATCTCCAAAAAAGGTAGGAAGAAAAAGGCATAAAAAATGAAGCTTAACTGTATCTGCAATGATTTGTTTATTTTTTAAAGACATTTCTTAACTTTTTACTTTTCTACACATTTTTTAAATTTTATGAAATAAATAAAACTTAAAAACAGAGGTATACAAACACTAGAAGAAAGTAAAATAGAGGAGAACATTATATCATTCAGATTTCAGATTAAAGTGGGACATCTTAAATTAGAAAGAAAACCCAGATGTCTTAAAGGGCATTGCTGGAAGACATGACCACGTTAAAAATTAAAACTCTGCTTGACAAAACTCACAAAAAATTAAGAGAAAGGAATTCCAGGAGAAAAATGGGTAAAAGATATAAAGAACCAATTCAGCAATAAAAGACATACAAATAGCCAATAAGCATTACCCAAAAAAAAAAAATCTACAATGTTACTACGCAATCACAGAAACACAAACTCTACCACAGATGACTTTTTTTAATGCACAGATGATTTTTTTTTTAATTCTTATTTTGGCAAGATTTTTCTCAAAGGACATTATCCACTTCAGGTGGACTTACAGAGAAATAGGTACTCTCAAATCTCATTAATGAGACTATAAACAGCTAAAATCCCCTTAGAAATAATCCAACCGGGACTAATAAAATCTAAAATGCACGTCCTGTTATAGAATAATCCCGATAAGAATCTATCTCATGGGAAGAAGAGCACAGTACACTAAAATATCATGTGCAAGAAACTTTACTGCAATGTCATTTATAATGGAAAAAAATCTAGAAACTATGTGTAATCAGACCATGATTGGCACGCCTATGCCATTAAAATTATCCATATATTTAAAAGAATGTATTTTAATTGGCCTGAAAAAGTGTCCATGATAAATTATTAAGTTAAAAAATAGCAAATTACAGGAGTTCTCTTGCGGCACTGTGGTAAGGATCCGGTGTTGTCACTGAAGTGGCTCAGGTCATTGCTGGGCTGTGGGTTCGAACTTCCACAGGGGAACTTCCACATGCTACTGGCACAGCCAAAAAACCCCAGCAAATTATAGAGTATGATTTTATTACTGGAAATAATAAATCACAGATATATGAAAATATATATGATTTCTTATTATACATATATGATAATGCAGAAGTAACAAACGGATACTCATCAAATTGTTAGCAAACACATCAAAAAGGTTGGTACCTCACAAGGAAAGGATCACAGGTGAAGAGGCAATTATTAATATTTTCTTTGTATATCTGTTTTTTTCCACATGTTACAATAAGTGAAAATTATATGCATAATAAAAAACGATCAAAACATGGTTATAATTACTAGAACTCTGTAAGGAAAAAATTAGAAATTTCAAGATAAAGGTTGTTTAAGATATATGTCAACTGTCACAGAATGAACATAAATTTCTCATATAAATTTAAATATATTTCTCTGTCTCTTGGCCAGAAACATCATGTGAGGAAAAATGAATAAGCAAAGTTTAAAAAAAAAAAAAAACCTGTTGTTCTACATTTTTCTGTTCTCTCTTCCTCCTTAAAATCTGGGGGAAAAAGGCTGCCAAATGGGCAGATTTTATGCGCCCAGATCAATGCTTCTCTTAGAGTCAAAAATGTAACTACCCATCACTTGCTTCCCGCAGTGGTCCAATGGAGCCGAGCATCCCCAGGCTACTGGTGAGCCACTGTTCAATGTATGTACCAAGAGAAGAGACTCCTTTCTGTTATGTGACCCCCGAGGGGGTGAGCTGTGGGTCTCTGGCATAGTAAATGGCAATGGTGCACCTACTGTCTCCAAAGTTAATTTTCCTTTTTTGGCCTCACCCACGGCATGCAGAAGTTCCCAGGCCAGGGAGCGGACCCACACCACAGCTGTGACCTGAGACATAGCAGTGACAATGCCTGGTCCTTAATCCACTGAGCCACCTGGAAACTCCCAAAGCTAACTTTTTTAGGGAGAATTTGAAGAATACTCCTATTTCATCTGATCATTTCCAGGAATACTTTCCTATAAACAGTCCAGCAGTTTCTTATTCCAATTTAGCCTTATTTGTAATTTACCATTCAGTAACACCTTTACCTTGTTCTCTCTGCAGAAGCATTGCCATTTTAAGGGAAGCCATCCAACTATACCTCTAAATCCATCTTAACACCTCTGCCTGGTTCTTGACTAGGTGTTTTACTCCTCCATGGCCTTTATTCTGAGATTATCAGTGAGGCATTTCTCATGTCCTGCTGCCCTACTTTAAAAAAAAAAAATCAAACCCTCATAAAAGTCAATATTTTCTTTTTTTGTTTTTGTCTTTTTTAGGACCCCACCCACAGCATATGGAGGCTCCCCTGCTAGGAGTCAAATCAGAGCTGTAGCCACTGGCCTATGCTACAGCCATAGCCATGCAAGATCCGAGCCACATCTGCAATCTACACCACAGCTCACGGCAGTGTCAAATCCTTAACCCACTGAGTGAAGCCAGGGATTGAACCTGTGTCCTCATGGATGCTAGTCTGATTCGTTTCCACTGAGCCATGATGGGAACTCTAAAATTCAATATTTTCAAAAACATTTTATTAAATTGATGTCATCCTTCTCTGAGGACAGAATATAAATCATTAGTACCATGATAGGGTTAAGGAGAGCCAAAGGATACCCTATATAAGCACAGCGCTTGCTCCAAGAAGTGGATGATGTAGAAGGGAAGGCATAGAGGTAACCAGATAATTACGCCCCAGATCATAAAGCATTGCTGGTACATCAAACATCATTAAATTAAACAACAGGACTCCCGCCTGCCTACAATGAACTAACTCACCAATGATCTTACTCTTTTAAAATTAATTAGGTCTACTATTTAAAACACAACTGAAAAATTCATGGTTCAAAATAAATATTCATTCAACTAGATATGTGATGCTTAACATTTTGTGGGACACAGACCACTTTGACAATACTTATAAATTACTTATTAGTGAAAAAATAAGAAATTTATGAAAACCCTACCAAGCAGTAAAACATTTTCCATTGTTTTGTGACTTCCTAAGAACTCATGAACTCAGAGTAAACATCAACATTCTGTTTCACAGGAATCCATTATTCTGGTACCAGTCAAATCACATAAAAGCATTATAATAAAGTAACATTACTTGAGGACCCCCCCCCCATGGGAAAGTCCTTACAAATTATAACTGAGCATCATGCCCTTGACTTTAATTTGGAACTATTAAAAAGAACAATATCTACATATGGATTAAAAGTGGACTTTAAAAATTATGATAAAAGACATCCAATATTTTGATCAAGATCTCTTATAAAAATTAGCAACCTAACTTCCTCTCCAAATTCAAATATTTCAATGAGGTTTAAAATTAAGAGTGTTAAGAATCACTGAGTGGAAAAGTTGAAAAGGAAAAAGCTGTAGCCCCAGAGTCAAGCAGTTGACTACAAAATTCCAAAGGTGAAGCAGTTCTACGTGTTTTCAAAGTGCATGGTATGGTAAAGTGGAGGTGAGCATCACAGGAGGTGAGAGAGTCAATAAATGAAGAGGGTAGGGTACCTGATGGTTTTTTTATGGATGCTGAAGTCACTTAAGATGTTAGGGAAGGGAGATCCCATTGTGGCTCAGAAGGTTAAGGACCTGATGTTGTCTCCATGAGGATGCAGGTTGGATCCCTAGCCTTGTTCAGTGGGTTAAGGATCTAGTGTCATCACTGTAGTGGCTTGGGCTGCTGCTGTGCTGCAGGTTTGATCCCTGTGCCAGGGATATTCCACATGCTGTGGGTACAGAAAAAAAAAAAGATGCTGGGAAAACAAGAGCATCAGGGACTTTGTTAACCACAAAATGAGAATGGGATTGGGAGATCCACCTGGGACAGAGAATCCAAGCATTAGTGCACAGATAGGAAAATGGAAGGGTTTACACTGTAGATGATATGAATGAGACTTGTGTCCACAATTCTGTAATGGCAACATGGTAACTGAGAAAAGTCCCAACAGAATCCTGGCATATGGGGACACCTAGACATCTGAGAAGTTCACTGTAGTCCAAACTGATTGTACTTCTCAGAAAACCAAGCCTCTGGTGGACTAGGAACCGCTGGTCTCTCTTAGGAAGCGCAGGTTACGTCAGTTAAGCATTCAGAGTGGCTCAATTTCAAGGATGCTCACACTCAGTTTACAACAAAGTTTGTTAGCCTTTTCTCAGCCCTGACATTAGCCAAAAGAGGCTGAGGGAGTGAGAAGTTTGAATCTGCCCAGCCAGGCAGAGTGATGTCAAAGAATATGCAACGGAGCCAAGATCTGGGCTAATGAATGAATGCACACGTACATGTAGGCATGGATGAATGAGCAGATGGAGCCTCTGCTCCTGGAGAATTCCTAAAGAGATCTGGCAGCTCTGACTCTGCTCCAGGAAGCCTGCCTCAATCTAACTGAAGGAAATGATCTAACCTGACGGCTAACCCAGTTTTCCAAATGACTAGTGGGCTAATGTGAGGTGGAATCTGGTGCTCACTGGGTTCTGAAACACCAGCCCTACAAAGAGAATGGGTTGAGACTTGCTCCTGCTTATGTACCCAATGATTTTTCGGTGCCCACATTCAAGTTCAGATGCCCCCAGTATGGATGGAGAAGTACTTTCTTCTTATAGTTATTAAAACCCTGTTTAGCACCTAAATTCAAGCTTGGGTAAACACATCACTGGACTAATGCCCAAATGCAGTGGGATAATCAAAGAAGAAAACTCACATAAGAGAATTCCCAGGAGCGGCCAAGGGAAGTAGGAGGCACAGATCTTCAGGACTCTGACCACTCCTGACCACTCCCATCCCACTCAACTGGGCAACCCAGTTGGGATCATTGGGAACATAACTCTCTGTACGGTTTTTCCCCACAGTAGCTGGGGTCGGCGTGAATTCACAAGACAGATCTCACTTTTACCCAAAGAGTTTCTCATCAGCACAGGCCCTGCATGATTGCACCAGACCCCTTATCAGGTTAAAAGTTCTAGTTTCTACTTTTCTAGGAGTCGGTCACCATGATGATCTGGACAAACCTATGCAGAAAAAGATTCAACCAGTTCAGCCGACCACTGCGGTGTAATTCTTTCCCTCACTGGCCATTTCTTTGCTGGTGTTTTGGTCCCTCCTTCATTTTCTGAGTAGTCTTGTTCTCTCTCTCCTCTCCTTTATGAACAACTTCTTATCTCAGAAAAGGACTTTGATCTTTAATCTTTAATTAAAAAATTTAATCTTATACTGCTCAGAACTGCTGTGTGCCATTTTAATTTGCTTAGGCTGCTATAACAAAATACCATAAGCAAGGTGACTTATGAACAAAAGACATTTGTTTCCCACAGTTCTGGAGGCCAAGAAGTCCAAGATCATGGCACCAACATATTCAATGTGTGGTGAGGCCTCTTTTCTCACTGTAACTTCTTCACGTGGTAGGAGAGTTTGTAAAAGATCTCTGGAGCCTCTTCTATAAGGACACTAATTCCATTCCACCGGGGTCTTCATTCACAGCCTAATCCCCTCCCAAAGGCTCCACCTCCTAACACCAGCACCCTGGAGGTAGAATTCCAATATATGAATGGGGGGGGAGGGGTAACACAAACATTCAGTCTATGGCAAGTTTGTGTTACCTGGTGGAAGGACTTCTTATAAATATTTTAAGCCTGTCCTGTAAGTACAAAAAAAGGAAATTTCTTCCATCTCCTGCACATGCACGTGTTCAGGTGTGTGCTAGTGTACAAAAGGTCAATGGGGTAGGTGTCTTTTGTTGACTTTCTGAAGCACAATGATTTTGTGGTTTCATACCCTAGATTCCATCATCAGCCCTTACATCCTACTTTCTCTTCCCAACAAACCCTGATATATATTTGGAGAACCATGTGGTTCCAGAGAATCTTACAGTTATAATTAGTAGGGAGGCATATAATCTATGTTAGGCCAATAACTGTATCCCCTTTCTTTACCTACATTGAATGGTACCAATTGTGGGACATAAACCAAGCTGATAAAATCAGAGAAAATCTCACATTTTCCAGGAATGTTGGACAAGACGCATCTCTTGATTATTGACTGTCTAATCTGTTTAAACCTACCTACTGGTTTCTTAAGTTATTTATCAACTCTTATAAATTGTTTTCTAGATGTTTCATAATTCCCTTGTTCCTTTCTTCACTTACTGCCTTCCTTTGTGAATTGATGATTTTCTATGGTGGTATGCTTTCATTTGCTTTTTGTTTTTTGTTTTGGGGGGTTGTTTTGTTTTGTTGCTTCTGTTAGGACCACACCCACAGCATATTGAGGTTCCCAGGCTAGGGGTTGAATCGGAGCTATAGCTGCTGGCCACAGCCCCTCTGCCACAGCAACACCAGATCAGAGCCACATCTGCAACCTACAACACAGCTCATGGCAGTAGAGGATCCTTAACTCACTGAGCAAGGCCAGGGATCAAACCCATATCCTCATGGATACTAGTCAGATTCATTTCCACTGTGCCACAACAGGAACTCCTGATTTACTTGTTTTTCAATCTTTTGTGAAACTACTGTTGGTTTTTGCTTTGTGATTACAGTGGGGCTTACATAAAACATTTACATATATAAAAAACATATACATGTTCAAAAGAGTATGTTTTATGCTAACAAAGACATCTTAAATTGCATACAAAAACTCTACCCTTTATTCCCTCCTTTTATGTCTCTGATTTCACAAGTTCTTGTTTTTTTATTGTCTATCTATTAACAAATTATTGGAGCTATAGCTATATTTAATACTCTTGTTTAACCTGTATAGTAGAGGTAAGAGTTTAACACTACTATATTACAGGAGCAGAGTATTCTGAATCTGACTACATACTTGCCTTCATCCATATGTTATATATATAGAACTTATACATAGACTATATATTTGCCTTCATCCATATGTTATACATATAGAACTTATATAAAAAACATGAAACATATATGTTTTCAGGTTACTAATTAGCACCAGTACATTTCTGCTTCAACAACTTCTTTCAGCTTTTCTTTTAAAGCAGGTCTAGAGATAATGACCTCACTCAGGTTTATCCTTCCACTTCTGAAAGACAACTTTGCCAGATACTGTATTCTTGGCTGCCTTTTTTTCCCTTTCAGAACCATGAATATATCATCCCATGTTCTCTCCTGTAAAGGTCTGCTGAGAAAACCCACTCTTAGCTGTATAGGAACTCCCATATAGGAGTTTCTCTTCTCTTATTGATTTTTCACCATCTCGTTGGGAGTCCCCTGGTGGCCCACCAGATTAAGGATCTGGCATTGTCATTGCTGTGGTGCAGGTTCAATTGCTGGCCTGGGAACTTTTGCATGCTAGGGGTGTGGCCAAAAGAAAGAAAGAAAGAAAAAGATTGTCTCTCTGATTTTCAAAAATTTTATTATAATGTGTCTTAGAGAAGATCTCTTTGAATTGATTTGGTTTGGCTATATGAGCTTTATGAACTTGAATGGTGAAATCTCTCATCAGATTTGAGACATTCTCAACCATTTATTTATTTATTTATTTAATAGTACGGTTGATTTACAATGTTGTATTAGTTTCTGGTGTACAGTCATTATCTCTTTAACCAATCCTTCTGCCACCTTATACCTTTCTCATCCTTCTAAAACTCCAATAATTCACAAGCTGTTTCTTTTAATGGTAACCCACGGATCACACAGGCTTTTCTCACTCTTTTTTATTCTTTTTTTCTTGGTTCTCTGTCTGGATAAAGTCGAAGTCTCTGTCTTCTAATTCACAGATTCTTTCTTCCATTTGATCCACTCTGCTGTTGATGCTCTCTTGCATTTTTTTGACAGGTTGGCCCTTTTTTCTATTGTATTTTCATGTCATTCTTTTTAACAGCTCCAGAATTATCTGGGATTTTTTTTTAATGATTTCTGTCTCTGTTAAACTTTTCTTTTTTCATGTATTGGTTCCTGATTTTGCTGAACTGTCCTCTCTTCTGTGCTTTCTGTACCTCACTGGCATTCCTCAAAATATATTTAGAATTAGCTTCAGTAAATCATAGAACTCCATGTCTTTGGGATCTGTTACTGGAAAATTATTGGGATCCTTTCATGATGCCATGTTTTCTTGATTTTTCATGTTCTAAAGTTTTGCATTGCTGTCTTTGCATTTGGAGTACCAGTCACCTCCTCCAATCCTTACTAATTACCTTCAGGAGGAATATACTTTCCATTAGCCCTGCTAGGAATTTTGAGGTTTCTTCAGACCTTCTATGGACACTCCTGCACCATGTTTCTTTCTCCCTCCTGTAGCAGAATTCTTAAGCTTCTGTGCCTTCTTGATCCTGCAATATACCAGGTCAGGTGTTTACGGGCCCCCTTTTGCTTTCTCAACAGTGTCACTAAGGCTCAAGTTTAAGGTCTCTTTTGACTTGCAGATTCAGGCTGGCTTTCTACACATGCTCAATATCCATCTTCCAAAGCTTGCTCTTGCCACTGCCACTGGGAACATGCACCAGGAACTAGCTACAGGGTTGAGGGTTAAGAGGTGCAGGTGAGGTGCATGAAGTGCTAGGGGTGCCTATTGAATGGTTGGGAGTGTCCACAGATGACATATCCTCAGTGGTTCATGGATAAGCTTCCTGATGGAGTCTGCACTGCAGTTAGCAACATCTGAATCCCTTTAATGCCCTCCAAGAGTCCTATAACCACTCTCCCACCCTCCTTCCTCCCCCTGATCATGCAGCTCATAAGTAAGTATGCTTCCTAGGGTGGAGAGTGTGGGAGAGAAATGGGTTACTCTGGCAGAACCCTGCATAGCTATGGAAGTCAGGTGCTCACTCACACCTTCTCACTTTCCCCTTCAGGAGAACCAAACAAATCAACATTCAAAAATCAATTTCATTTCTATATACTAACAAGTTATCTGAAAAAGAACATAAAAAAGTCTCATTTACAATAGCATCAAATGAGTAAAATACTTAGAAATATATTTAAACAAATAAGTAGAAAAGATCATTACTGACTATAGAGCATTAATGAAAAACTGAAGAGATATAAATAAATCAAAAGAAATCCTGTGTTCATGGATTTGAAGAATTAATATTGTTAAAAAGCCCATGCTACCCAAAGCGATATACAGAATCAATGGAATCGCTAATAAAATTCCAATGGCATTTTTTATAGAAATAGAAAAAAATCCTAAAAATTTTAGCAAACCACAAAATACTCTGACTAGTCAAAGCTTTCTTGAGAAAGAACAAAGATGGAGGTATCACACTTCTGACTTCAAACAATATTAAACTGCTATAGTAATCAAAATCATACAAAACTAGCATAAAAATAGACATATACCAAGGGAATAGAATGAAAAGCCCTGGTTATGCCCACACACATTTGGTCAACTAATTTTATTTTATTTTATTTTATTTTATTGCTTTTTAGGGCTGCACCTGTGGGAAGTTCCCAGGCTAGGGGTCAAATTGGAGCTGCAGCTGCAGACTACACCACAGCCACAGCAATGCTGGATCTTTAACCCACTGAGCGTGGCCAGGGATTGAACCCACATCCTCATGGAGACTAATTGGGTTCATAACCCCTCAGCCACAAAGGGAACTCCCTGGTCAACTAATATTTGACAAGGTTGCCAAGAACATACAATGAAAAACTTATAGTGTATTTAATAAATGGTGCTGGGAAACTGGATATCCAAAAGCAAAAGAATGAACCTGGACCCTTATCTTAGACCATACGTAATAATTAACTCAAAATGGATTAAGGACTTAAATGTAAGATCTGGAAGCATAAGACTCCCAGAATAAAACATGAGGAAAAAGCTCCACGACATTGGTTTTGGCAATGATTATTTTAGTATGACATCAAAAGCACAGGCAACAAAAACAAAAATAAATAAGTGGGACTACAACAAACTAAAGAATTTCTGTAGAGCAAACTATGAATTAAGTGAAAAAGCAACCTACAAAGTGGGAGAAATGTTTGCAAATCATATATCTGATAGGGGATTAATACCCAAAATATACAAGGATCTCATACAACGCAACAGAAAATAACAAACAAATTAAAAATAGGCAAAGGACCTGAATAGGCATGTTTTCACAGAAGACATACAAATGGCCAAAAGGTAGTTAAAGAGTTCCTCAACATCACTAGTCATCAGAGAAATACAAATTAAAATCCAATGCAGTATAGTCTCACACCTGTGGATGTAGATGAAAGGGACTCTTTGAGCATCGTGGTTAGGAATATAAACTGGTACAGCCACTAAGGGAAACAGTATGGAGGTTCCTCAAAAAGACAAAATTGGAAATTCCATGTGATTCAGCAATTCCATTTCTCAGTATATATGCAAAGGAAATTAAACATATCTCAGAGTCATCTGAACACTCATGTTCATCATTTACAACAGCCCAGATATGGAAATAACCTCAGTGACCATCAATGCTAAATGAATAGAGAAAATGTGCTACCTATACATAATGGACTGTTATTCATCCACATAAAGGAAGGAAATAATATCTTCTCTGACAAGATAGGTAATCCTGGAGGACATCATGCTAAATGAAGAAAAGTCAACATGGACAAATACTGTACAACCTCACCTAGATGTGAAATATCAAAAAATCTAAGCTCATAAAGCCAGAAGGTAAAAGGGTGGTTGCCAGGGGTCTGGAAGGATGTTGGAGGATATGGAGGTATGTTGGTCAAAGGTGACAAAACTATGATCATAGAAGAAAATAAGTTCTGAGAATCAATGGACAGCATGGTAACTCTAGTTAATAATACCACATTAAACATTTAAAATTTGCTGAAAATCTTAAATATTCTGCCCACATATCACAAAATGATAATTACTGACATGAGTTATGCTAATTAGCTTGATTGTGGTAATCATTTCACAATGCATATGTACTTCAAATCATCACATTTTACTCCTTAAACACATATAATTTTTATTTGTTCATTATACCTCAATAAAACTTGGGAGGAAAAAGTCATGAAGAATTCTAGGGGGGGAACATATATGTTCATTATCTTGAATTGTTTCATATTCAAGCATATACATGTCAAAACTTATAAAACTTTAGCATTTGCAGGTATTTGTCATTTATATCTCAATAAAGATGCTTTTTTAAAAATGCTTTTAAAAATACTGACAGCCATTTTCAAATGACCTTGATAAAATACCATACAGCTTTTTAAAATACCATTTACAAAGAGTTTATAATAACACAGAAAATACTTACAGTATATCATGTTACAAAAGCAGGATACATACATAAGCAATTCAGTTTATAACTATGCAAGATAAAATATTAAACAATAAACTAGACTTAAATAAAACTTTCTTGAGAAACACACAGGTTGCCTCTGAAAGGTGGGGCTCAAGTATAACTTTTTCTTTTTTCTTTTTTTTTAATGGCTGCACCTGCAGCATACAGAAGTGCCCAGGCTAGGGAGTGGCAGGTGCTGGCCTACGCCACGCAACACTGGATCTGAGCCACATCTGCAGCCTACACTGCAGTTTACAGCAACGCCAGATACTTAAGCCACTGAGCAACGCCAGGGATCAAACCCACATCTTCATGGAGGCTATGTCAGGTTCTCAACTCACCAAGCCACAATGGGAATTCCAATTTCCTTGTAATTCTTAATATTTTATAAATTTTCCAAAATTGGATTTAATTTCTGTTGTAACATAAAAGCCAAACAAAATAAATCTCATTTATTTTAAAAAGAAAAAGCAGGAGTTCCCATTGTAGCTCAGCAGGTTAAGAACCCTACTAGTATCCATGAGGATATGGGTTCAATCCTTGGCCTTGCTCAGTGGTTAAGGATCAGGTGTTGCCACAAGCTGTGGCATAAGTTACAGATGTGGCTCAGCTCTGGTGTTGTGGCTGTGGTGTAGGCCAGCTGCTCCAGCTTTTATTCAACCCCTAGGCTAGGAACTTCCATATGCCACACATGCAGCCCTAAAAAGAAAACAAAGAAAAAGAAAAAGCATATAGTTCCCAGGTCTCCGTTAGAACTCTTGGGAAACCCAGGTCGGGGAGCAGTGCCTTTGACAATAGGAAAAGCTGTCAAACAGGAATGGGCTGCCTGGTTTTTCCTCAGATAAGCATGGCCAACGCAGCTGCCTCAGGCAAGGTCAGTGCAGCACATGCACATGGAGCAGATCACACCACAGACCTGACAGGGCTGTACAGGATGTGTGCTCACCTTCTCTCTGCTCTCTGACCGCTTGCATCAGCCTTGCCACCAGCCTCCTCAACAGACACTACCAGCCATGAAGCCTCTCTTCCTTGTGTTTGTGTCTCTCTTCTTTTGGGATCCAGTGCTGGCAGGTAAAAGAGGAATATTCCTGGGAGCAGAGAGTGTGTGTGTGTGTGTGTGTGTGTGTGTGTGTGTGTGTGTGTGTGTGTGTGTGTCGGAGGAGGGGGGTCATTTGTCTAGCAGAGCAACTGCACTAAGCAAACCTCTGAATGTCTTCCCACCATGAACCCTTTAATTTTCGAAGCAGGAAAAGCATCAACCATCTTTGATGTCAGCAAGACCTGAGCTTAAATCTTGGCTCTCTAGCTTGCCAGCTGCACAGCTTTAGGCAAAAATCTGAGCTTCTCTGAACCTTATTTTTTTTTTCATTTACAAAATGTACATAATAATAATAATAATACTAACTTCAGAGTCTTGTAAGGATTAAATGGGATAATGTATAGGGTATGCTTATATATAACATGTATAGTACCTGACTTGTGAGAACTATCATCATATTTTCACTATGTTTTTATGTACTGAAATCTCTTATAGTTAATTCATTATTTGATTCCTTAGGTACACAGAGAAACAGATTTGGAACTGCCTGTTCCAGGAGAATTAATACAAGAAATGTCTGATTAGATGAGACAGCAGTTAGAGAGACGTGAAGGAAAACGCTGGCATCACACTCTAGCTTGACCATATCTGTTACTGACCTTGGAAATCTCATCATGAATATTCGCTATCTCAGAATGAGTTCATACCCATATGTCGTAGGGTCCTACTTAATTTCTCATCTTCTCTTAAGCCTTCTCTAGGCAGATGAACCAGATTTTCAGATCATGTGACTCATGTGACTCTGGAAGCTATTGATGGGACTATTCCACTAAGGTTCATGCAGTGCATTCAGACCTCCAGCCACATAGAGTCTACAATATTCCCTTTAGTGGCTTAGACATTCCCAGAGCTCGTCACTTCCAAAGGAATTTTTTCTTTCTTTATATAGACCATTACGTGTTTCATATCTAGACCATTACTCTCTATCTTCTTAGGCTTCCATCTTGCTGGCTCAGTCACCCTTACCCCTTCTTTTTTCCAAGAGGACAATTATCCTCCAGGACATGATGGATAGGGTGTAAAATTTCTACAGATGGTCAAATTTTAGAACTCTTTTCCTTTTAACACCCTCTTACATGAAAATAAACCTTCATATTCAGATGAGTCTATGGAGTTACATGTCCACA
The DNA here is from genome assembly GCF_016906955.1 of Phacochoerus africanus. Classification (NCBI taxonomy): domain Eukaryota; kingdom Metazoa; phylum Chordata; class Mammalia; order Artiodactyla; family Suidae; genus Phacochoerus; species Phacochoerus africanus. The sequence goes on along the minus strand of NC_062558.1, from coordinate 15,226,124 downwards.
AAACTATAAGCCCATCTCAAGTACCCTGGGCTCCAAGAAACCATCTCATCTTCAGAACTGATTTCATCCTCCTCTGAACTCACAACACCACTCCATGTTGCACACACCTCACTGGACTCATGTTTTCTTCTCTCTCACAGGTATTTTGTGTTTCTTTTTTTCTCTAGACTGAAAATTCTTTGAGATTAAGGTCTATATCATCCTCACATCTGTACCTGAATGGTACCTAGATCTGTAAAAACTGGTTGGGGAGTGAATAAATCATTAAATAATGAGTTAATGACTACACACATGGGTAACTCGATTGTTTAGAGTTTATTATCTGACCAAATTGGGCAGAGTTCCAAGTAATTAACTGCCTTAGCACAGAGTGCCACAACAAAATATCACAGATGGCTGGCTTAAACAAAATTTATTTTCTCACAGCTCTGGAGGCTGGAAAGTCCAAGATCAACTGAAGGCCAGTTCAGTTTCGGATGAGGGCTCCCTTCCCAGCTTGTAGACAGCCATCTTCTTTGTCTGCCACCATGAAGGCCATCAATCCTATTGGATTAGGGCCCACTCTTATAAGCTCATTTAACGTTAATTACTTTGAAAGGCCCTATCTCCAAGTTCAGTCACACTGGGGGTGTTTCAACATGTGAACTGGAGAGGAGGCAATTCAATACACAGCACAACTTAATTTTTTTTTTCAATCACAGAATCAATCACTATGACCGAGTCTCTTGGAGTCCAATTTGACAAAAAGAGAAGGAGCAGTCCCTTCGATAGTCCAAAAAGGCCTAGAATAAATTATCTTTTCATTCATTTTCTTTCCAGGCTTGAATCCATTATCATCAGAACTTCACAAGACATGTTATAAAAATGGTACCTGCCGATTTGAGTGCTATGGAAGTGAAATGTTAGTTGCCTACTGCCTGTTTCAGCTGGAGTGCTGTATCAAAGGAAACCCTGACCCCTGACATGAGAAACCAATTAATGCCAATTAATCTGAAAGTCCTTGACACGCCCTCTCACAGCCAGGGAATTTAAACTAAACCTTGACGCTGTGATGTGCCCACAGCCACTGGTCTTTAGCATTTTTATATAATCCATCAGAACATCATAATCTTATAATCTCAGATTTGCAAAGCTAGGCTGCAGCCTTCCTAAAGACCAGCAAGGTTCTCATGAAAACTATTTAGAATACGTTTTCTCACTTCAAATGGATATTCATGCTCCTTCAGTGTGTATTTTTCTCTTCACTCATAAAAAGATTGTATTATTTAAAAAGGCTTCAAATTACAGAAATATCTTTTTACACCTAAGCTTTACCCTACCATCCCTTCAGTTCCCCATCCACCTTTTCTTTGAACCTCCCATCTGTACAGGAACAGATCTGCCCAAGCCCCCTGATGACCTCATATAGCTCTCACATGGACCACACGGGCAAGACTTAACTGCAGGTTGGCACAAGTTTTGACTGAGTATGACCCTGAAGTTCTTCTTGAAACACAAGGATAAAAGCCATGTTGTGATGGGGTGGCATAAGGCAGGTTCTTACCCACCAGCCTGGTTTCAGAGAGTGAAATCAAAGGACTTTCCACCTCAGCCCCTTCAGGGTTCAGCCATCAGACCAGATGGCTATGGCTTAGAGTTGTCCTCTCAAGCAGCTGAATGACTCACCACCCCTGCTACCCATCATCTGGGCCCTCTCGTTGAGTCCCATCCTGTGGGACTAGGAGCTAACACACCTGCTGGTCTTGCTTTGCTGTGTATACAAGTAATAAACTATCTAAATCCATTTGGATTCATTGTGTTCTTTGTCAGCCAACCTTGCAAAAGTGGACAGGCAAAGCAGGCAACTTCTGCTGGGGTTTTGGCTGTCCTACTGACTATTGCAATGCTGTTGAATATCTGCCTAACGTCTCTGGCTCTACAGCATCGGCCTACATACGATGCATGGGTGAGTTCTAAATGTGCTACTCAGGATGAGGGTGGTGGAGGGTGGTGGATTCTGGTTGCCTGACGAGCAATTTTCTTCAGCCTCAGTGCTAAATACAGCTTGGACCCTGTCATGATGTCGAGAGGGTGGGGCTCTAGCTGCAAACAGCCAATAGCTGATCTGGCACAAGGCTGAGGAAACAGTGGCTAAGTCTTTGCCTGAAATGACAGTACTGCTCTTCCAGCCACTCACTGAAACTGGGGAAAGATGAAAACAGAACAGTTGTTGAGAAGGAATGAGGGGCCGTAAGTGGTTTCACCTTCTCCGACACTGTTCAACCTTTGATAAAATCCAGTGTGGGTGTCTTTAGGGAAGAAGATACTAAAAAAAAAAAAAAAAAAAAAAGAACAAGGAGGAGAAGGAGGGAGAGGGGTAGGGGGAGGAGAGAGAGAGAGAGAGAGGGAGAGAGAGAGAAACCTATGCGCCCCCTGCTGGAAGAATCAGAAACTCTCTGGAATCTGGTGCAAGAATCTGGTCAAGAAACTTCCCTCCACGTAAGACAGATAAGCCAACACCACACTGCCTATCCCTTACTATTTCACAAACCCAAACCTCTATATTCGTATAACCCATCAGGAAATTACTCTGTTATTAACAATGGTCACTTCAAACTGCCTTATTCCCTTGACATAAAGTGTACATATCACATGAGACCCCTCTTGATGTGGTGCATATATACAACGAGATATTACTCAGCCATAAGAAAGAATGAAATCTTGTCATTTGAGACAACATGGGCGGACCTAGAAGGTATTATGCTAAGTGAAATTATCTAAGAAAGACAAATACTATATGATCTCACCTCTACTGGAAATCTAAGAAACAAAGCAAATGAACAAACCTAACAAAACAGAAACAGAATCATAGATTCAGAGAACAAACAGGTGGTTGCCAGGGGGAGGAAGGCAGGGTGTGGGGGGAGAGTAATAAATGAGGGAGATTAATAGTAACCAACTTCTTGTTATTGAAAATAATTTTTTTTGTCTTTTGTCTTTTGTCCTTTTAGGGCCATACCCATGGCATATGGAGGTTCCTGGGCTAGGGGTCTAATCAGAGCTGTTGCCACCAGCCTCCGCCACAGCCACAGCAATGCCAAATTCAAGCCGTGTCTGCAACCTACACCACAGCTCATGGCAACCCCAGATCTTTAACCCACTGAGCGAGGCCAGGGATCGAACCAGCAACCTCATGGTTCCTAGTTGGATTTACTTCCACTGCGCCACAATGGGAACTTCCAAAAATAATTTTTGAATTTAGAAAAAAATGATTTTTAGGTTTTAAAATGTTTTCAAATGCATTCAAACCAAGAATATAACTCTGGCAGTTACTGCTTTTTCATGTAACACTAAGAATAAACCTATAATAGCCAAAAAGAAAAAAAAATGGTTGTGTCAACCCTTACATGAGTTCTCCCTGCCACGATGAGATGATTCTTATGGAAAAAGAGAAGACTGTTCCTAAGCCAGAAAGGGAGGTTGCACAGAGGAAAAAGATATCCCAGAAGAAACTGAAGAAACAAAGAATTATGGCCCGGTAATAAATTTCACAAAAATAAATGTAAAAAAATAAATACATAAATAAAATTGACACTTGAGATGTCTATAATTTGTAGCAGAAATTTTGAGGAGCCTCAAGAGCAAGAAAATGCTCTCTCTTTAAAGGGAAACTCATTTTTACTTAAAACTGACTTAAATAGGCAATGGAATCAATATCTCTTGATTAGCCAAGGAGCTGATCCACTAGATTCAGAGATCACAGCAAGAACCATAGAGATAGGTTTTAACCCTGCCCTCCTTCTCCTTTTGCTCAGTTTATCCAGAGTCAAGAGAGGCTAGAGCAAGACACTCCACTGCTTTCTCCAGTGCTCTAAATGACTCACTCCCCCACTAGCTTACAGGGAGCAGAAGCCAGGGAGATAGACAGCCTCATCTCCCACCCTTCTCGGATCCCACAGGACAGTAGGACAACCTGTATGGTTTGAGCTTGTCCTTTAATCAGCTATAACATAAAAAGGATCATGTAGCCTAATTTGCATTGCCCTGACTATTAGTGATGTTGAGTATTTTTTCATGTGCTTGTCTATTTCAGAAAAATATATATTCAGATGCTCTGCTCATTTTTTAAATCAGATTGTTTGGGTTTTTATTTTAAATTGTATGAGTTTTTAAACTATTACTGAAATATGGTTGATATACAATATTATATTAGTCTCAAGTGTACTAAATAATGATTTGAAATTTTCATACACTATAGAATGATCACAAGTCTAGTAACCATCTGGCCCCATAATGAAGTTATTACAATATTACTGATCATGTTCCTTTTGCTTTATATTACACTCATCTTGTTTAATATATAACTGCAGGTTTCCATCTGTTAATTCCCTTCATCTATTTTACTCACTCCCACAGCATTCTCCCTTCTGACAACAACCTGTATATTCTCAGTATCTGAGAGTCTGTTTTCATTGCGGTTTGTTTGTTTGTTTCGTAATTTAGATTCCATATTAAGTGATTTCATGCAGTGTTTGCCCTTCTCTATCTGGTTTATTTTACTTTCCACAGTCCTCAACAGATCCACCTATGTTGTCTTTATTTATTTTTTTTCACAGCCTCACTCAAGGCAAATGGAAATTCCCAGGCTAGGGATTAAATCTGAGCTGCAGCTATGACTAGTGCTGCACTGTGATATGTGCCATAGCTGCAAACTGTGCCACAGCTGTGACCTGTGCCACAGGTGCAGCAATGCTGGAACCTTAACCCACTGCAATGGGGATCAAACCTGCACCTCCTCAGCGACCTGCGCTGCTGCAGTTGGAGCCTTAACCCACTGCACCACAGCAAGAACTTCCTGTGTTGTCTTTTTTATGACTAATATTCTATTGTGTGTGTGTATAAAACACATATTGTCTTTATCCATTTGTCTATCAACAGACACCTAGGTTGCTTCCATATCTTGAATATTATAAATAACACTGCAGTAAATATTGGAGTGCACCATCATGGTGCAGCGGAAACAAATCTGACTAGGAACCATGAGGTGGCAGGTTTGATCCCTGGCCTCACTCAGTGGGTTAAGGATCTGGCATTGCCATGAGCTGTGGTGTAGGTCTCAGAGGCGGCTTGGATCTGGCGTTGCTGTGGCTGTGGTGTAGGCCAGCAGCTGTAGCTCTGATTCAACCCCTAGCCTGGGAACCTCCATATGCCACAGGTGTGGCCCTGAAAAGACAAGAGACAAAAAAAAAAAAAAAATTGTAGTGCAAATATCTTTTTGAATTAGTACTTTTGTTTTCTTCAGGTAAATACCCAGTGTGCAATTGTTGGGTCACGTGGTAGTTCCATTTTTAATCCTTTTTTTTAAACGGATGCACCGGAGGCACATGGAAGTTCTCAGGCCAGGGAGTCAAATGAAAGCTGCAGCCTACACTGCAGCCACAGCAACACCAGATCCAAGCTGCATTTGCAACCTGTGCCACAGCTTGTGGCAACGCCAGATCTTTGACTCCCCAGGTGAGGCCAGGAATTGAACCCGCATCCTCACAGAGACAACATCAGGTCCTTACCCTTAACATCAGGCACAATGGAAACTTCCATTTTTAATTCTTTGAGGAACCCCCATACTATTTTCCACAGCAGCTACTCAGCACATGAGGGTTCCCTTTTCTCCACATCCCTTACCAACTCTTGTCATTTATTGCCTTCTTTGTATGAGTTCTTTATATATTCTGGATATTAAGCTCTTATCAGATCATTTGCAAAGATATCATTTGCAAACATCATCTCCCATTCAGTAGACTGCCTTCTTGTTTTGTTGCTGGTTTTCTTTACTGTGCAAAAGCTTTTTAGTCTGACGGAGTCCAACTTGTTTATTTTTGTTCTTACAGCTCTTGTCTGAGGACACAGATCCAAAAAAAAAAAATTACTGCTAAGACTGTTGTCAAATAGTTGACTGTGTTTGCCTCTAGGAGTTTTATACTTAAGTCTTTAACTCACTCCATTTTCATATATGATATAAGAAAGTAGTCCCATTTCATTCTTTTGCAAGTAGATACGCAGTTTTCCCAACACCATTTATTAAAAATACTATCTGTTCCCCATTCTATATTTGTTCCTCCTAGTCAAATTAATTGGCCATATAAGTGTGCATTTATTTCTATTCTGTTCCACTGATGTATGTGTTTTTGTGCCAGGATCACACTGTTTCAACTACCATAGCTCTGTAATATAATTTGAAGTCAGAGAGCATGATACCTCCAGTTTTGTTCTTCCTTCTCGAGTTTGATTTGGATATTTGGGGTCTTGGTGGTTCCATATAAATTTTAGGAGTATTTGTTCCTGTTCTGTGAAAAACACTATTTGGTATTTTGATAAGAATTGATTGAATATGTATGTTTTCTGGGTAGTATAATCATTTTAACAATAATCCTTCCAATCAATGAGCATGGTGTATCTTTCCTTTTATTTGTGTCATTTTAATTTCTTTCAACAATGTATCATAGTTTTCATAGTACAGCTCTTTCATCTCCTTGGTTAAATTTACTCCTAGCTATTTCTTCTTTTTTTTTGTCTTTTTGCTATTTCTTGGGCCGCTCCCACGGCATATGGAGGTTCCCAGGCTAGGGGTCCAATCGGAGCTGTAGCCACCGGCCTATGCCAGAGCCACAGCAACTCAGGATCCGAGCCGCGTCTGCAACCTACACCACAGCTCATGGCAATGCCGGATCGTTAACCCACTGAGCAAGGGCAGGGATCGAACCCACAACCCACGGTTCTTAGTCGGATTCGTTAACCACTGCGCCACGACGGGAACTCCTATTTTATTATTTTTGAAGCAATTGTAAATGGGATTGTTTTCATAATTTCTCTCTGATAGTTGTTAGTGTATAGAAATGCAAGACACTTATGCATATTAGTTTGGTATGCTGCAACTTTACTAAATTCATTTATTAGTCTAATTGTTTGTGGTGGAGTCTTTAGGGTTTCCTGTATATAGTATCATGCCATCTGCAAATAGTGACAGATTACTTCTTCCTTTAAAGTTTGGGTTCTTTTATTTCTTTTTCTCATATAATTGCTGTGGCTAGGACTTCCAATACCAGGTTGAATAAAAGCAGTGAGCATGGCATCCTTGTCTTATTTCTAATCTTAGTGGAAAAGCTTCCAGCTTTTCACCAAGTATGATGTTAGCTGTGGGTTTGTCATATATGGCCTTATTATGCTGGGGTATGTTTACTCTATTCCCACTTTGTTGAGTGTTTTATCATTAATTGATGTTGAATTTTGTCAAATGCTTTTCTTCACCTATTGAGATAACCATATGATTTTTATCCTTCCTTTAGTTAAGGTGGTATATCAAATGAATTGATTTGCAAATGTTGAACAACCCTTGCATCCCTGGAATAAATCCCACTTGATTGTGGCGTGTGGTCCTTTTAATCTATTGTTCAGTTTTGTTTACTAATATTCTGTTGAGGATCTTTGCATCTATGTTCATCAAGAATATTTACCTGGGAGTTCCTGTCATGGCTCAGTGGTTAACGACCCCGACTAGGAACCATGAGGTTGAGGGTTCAATCCCTGGCCTTGCTCAAGGGGTTAAGGATCCAGCGTTGCAGTGAGCTGTGGTATAGGTTGCAGATGCGGCTCAGATCCCACATTGCTGTGGCTCTGGTGTAGGCCAGCAGCTACAGCTCCGATTGGACCCCTAGCCTGGGAACCTCCATATGCTGCAGGAGCGGCCCAAGAAATGGCAAAAAGACCAAAAAAAAAAAAAAGAATATTTACCTGTAATTTTTTTTTGTTGTGTGGTACCTTTGTCCAGTTTTGGTATCAGAGTAATGCTGGCCTGGTAGAATTAGCTTCAAGACTTACCTCCTCTTCAATTTTTTGTAATAGTTTGAGAAGGATAGGTAGTAACTTTTTTTTTTTGAGGAGGAGGAAGCAGAAGCATCTTGCTTTTTTATTCAAGTATAAATGATTTAGAGTTTTATATTCAGGTGTACAACATTAGCGATTCAGTATTTTTATAGATTATACTCCATTTACACTTACTATGAAATAATAGCTGTATTTCCCTGTGCTGTACAATGTATCTTTGTTGCTTATTTATTTAATACATAGTAGTTTGTGTCTTTTAATCCCATACCCCTCTTTCACCCTCCCCCCTTCCCACTCCCCACTAGCAACCACTAGTTTGTTCTCTATATCTGTCAGTCTGTTTCCATTTTATTATATACATTCATTTGGGGATTTTTTATAGATTGTATATATAAATGATAACATAGAAAAAACTGGTACAGCCACTATAGAAAACAGTATAGATGTTCCTCAAAAAAATAAATAAATAAAACTATGATATGATCCAGTAATTCCATCACTGGATATATATATCTCTGAAGAAAATTAAAACTCTAATTTAAACAGATACATGTACCCCAATGTTCATGACAGTGTTATTTACAATAGCCATGATACAGAAGTAATCTAAGTGTGGAGTTCCCGTCGTGGCGCAGTGGTTGGCGAATCCGACTAGGAACCATGAGGTTGAGGGTTCGGTCCCTGCCCTTGCTCAGTGGGTTAACGATCCGGCGTTGCGCTGAGCTGTGGTGTAGGTTGCAGATGCGGCTCGGATCCTGCATTGCTGTGACTCTGGCATAGGCCGGTGGCTACAGCTCCGATTCAACCCCTAGCCTGGGAACCTCCATATGCCGTGGGAGCAGCCCAAGAAATAGCAACAACAACAACAAAAAAAAAAAAAAAAGAAGTAATCTAAGTGTCTGCCAACAGATAAATGGATAAAGGGGTGTGTGTGTGTATGTGTGTGTGTGTGTGTGTGTGTGTGTGTGTGTGTGTGTGTGTGTGTGTGTACAGTGGACTATTACTCAGCCATTACAAACAGAATGAAATTCTGTCATTTGCAAGAACAGGGGTGAACCTAAACAGTATTATGCTCAGTGAAATAAGTCAGAGAATTATTCTTCTTTAAGTGTTTTGCATAAGTCACCTGGTCCTGGACTGTTTGTTGAGAAGTTTTTCATTACTGATTCAATTTCATTACTAGTAATCAATCTGTTCAGATTTTCTATTTCTTCCTGATTCAGTCTTGGAAGATTGTATGTTTCTAGAAATACATCCATTTCTTCTAAGTTTTCCAATTTGTTAACATATAATTGTTTACAGTAGTCTCTTATGATCCTTTGTATTTCTGTGGTATCAGTTGCAAAAGCTCCTCTTTCAATTTTTTGTTTATTTGAATCCTCTCTCTTTTCTTCTTGGTACATCTAGCTAAGTTTGCCAAATTTCTAGTTTCATAGCACTGTTGTTGGAAGAGGCTTGATATGATTTCCATCTTCTGAAATTTACTATAACTTGATTTTTGACCTAAGATCTCTCTTGGGGAATATTCTATGTGTACCTGATAATGTGTTTTCTGTTTTTCTGGATGGAATGTTCTGTATATCTGTCAAATGCATCTTGCATAATGTCTTGTTTAAGGTCAATGTTTCCTTAATGATTTTCTGTCTGGATGATGTATTCATTAAAGTGAGATTCCTTTTTTTTTTTCTTTTTAGGGCCTCACATACAGCATATAGAAGTTCCCAGGATAGGAGTCAAATTGGAACCACAGATGCAGGCCTACACCAAAGCTTGCAGCAATCCCAGATCCTTAGCCTGCTGAGTAAGGTCAGGGATTGAACCCATATCCTCACAGACACTATGTCAGGTTCTTACCCCCTGAGCCACAAGAGGAACACCTAAGTGGGGTATTAAAATCCCCTACTATTATTGTATTCTTATCTATTTCTCTCTTCAAATCTGTTAGTATTTGCTAAATGTAAATTATGGGCTCCAATGTTGTGTGCATATATATTTACCATTGTTATATCTTCTTTATTAACTTACTGCTCTATCATTATATATCATCTTTGCTTCCTTTTACTGTTTTTGGCTTAAAGTCTATTTTGTCTGATATAAGTATAGCTACTTCCGATTTCTGTTGGTTTCCATTTCAATGGAATATCCACTTCCATACTGTCTCTTTGAGTCTATGTATGACATTAAAGCTGAAGTGAGTCTCTTGAAGGTTTGGTCTTGATATCCATTTTCTCCATCCAGCCACTCTGTCATTTTGATTGGAGATCTAATCCAGTTCCATGTAGAGTAATTATTGATATGGAAGGGCTTACTAATGCCACCTTAATAATCGCTTTCTGGCTGTTTTGTAGTTCCACTATCCTTTTTTTCCTCTCTTGCTACCCACCCTTGTGAACTGGTGAGTTCTGGTGGTGGGCCTTGATTCTCTTATCTTTTGTGAATTTACTATGGGTTTTTGCTTTATGGGTGGTTACCATGAGGCTTACATAAAACACCTTATAAATGTAAGTCCATTTTACACTGACAGCATCTTAATTTTGATCACATACAAAAATTCCACCCTTTTATTCGCCCTCTTTTATGTTTGTGATGTCACAATTTACCTTTTTCATATTGTATAGTCATTAAAATTATAGTAACTATAGATGTTTTTAATATACTTTACACTGAAGTTGAGTGATTAACGCACCATCATAACAGAGAATTAGAGTTTTCTAAATCTAACTGTATACTTACCTTTACTTGTCTGATGAATATTTTTGTATATTTCCATGTAACTAATTAGCATGTTTTCATTTCTCTTTGAAGTACTCCCTTAGTGTGTCTTGTAAGGCAGGTCTAGTGGCAAAGAATTCCTTCAGATTTTGTTTTCTGAGAACTTTTTATTTCTCCTTCATATCTAATGGATAATTTTGCTGGAAAGAGTAAGCCTGGCAACATTTATCTTTTAGCACTTTAAATATATCACACCACTTACTCTTAACCTATAAAGTTTCTGCTTACAAATTCACGGAGAGCCAAGTGGATATTCTTTTGTTTATTACAATTTTATTTTTATTGTTGCTTTTAGGATTCTCTATTTGCTTTGATTTTTGCCAGTTTCATTAGAATGTGTCTTGCAGATCATTTTGAATGGACATAATGGGGTAACATATTAGCCTCATGAACTTGGATGTTAAGTCTCTCCCAGGCTTGGGAATTTCTCAACTATTATATCTTTTTTTTACAACCACACCTACAGCATATGGAAGTTCCCAGGCTAGGGGTCTAATTGGAGCCGGAGCTCCAGGCTCACACCACAGCCATGGCAACACCAGATCCGAGCTGCATCTGCAACCTACACCGCAGCTTGTGGCAACACTGGATCCTTACCCACTGACCAAGGCCAGGGATCAAACCCACATTCTCACAGACACTATGTTAGGTTCTTAACCTGCTTAGCCATAATAGGAACTCTGTCAACTATTATAACTATTATATCTCTATAAACTTTCTGCCCCTTCTCCCTCTTTTCTCCTTCTGAAATGTAATGATTCCAATGTTCATTCTCCTGACAGTATTCTATAAATCGTGGAGGCTTTGTTCCCTCTCTTTCATTCTTTTCCTATAGTTATCCTCTGACTGGGTCATTTCAAAGTTCCAATCCTCTAACTCACAAATTCTATTTTCTCTTTGATCTATTCTACTTTTGATGCTCTCTTTTCCATTTTTTTTTTCATTTTATTCCTTTAACTATTCAGCTTCAGAATTTTCATTTGGGGTTTTTTTTAATGATTTCTATCTCTGTTAAATTTCTCATCTTGTTTCTGTATTGTTTTCTTGATTTCAATGAATTCTCTTTTTTTTTTCTTGGAGCTTGTCAAATTTCCTCAAACAGCTATTTTGAATTCTTTTTCAGGTAAATTTCTGATGCCCTTGTTTTTGGCTCACTTACTGGAGAATTATTGTGATCTTTTGTGATATCTTGTTTTCTTCATTCTTCATGTTCCTTGGGGTTTGGAGGTTGCTGATCTCACATCACAAGTAGCAGAGTCCTCCTCCAATCATTACTAGCTGCCTTCAAATGGGAGACATTTTTTGTTGGTCCTGCTTAATCTGGGGTTCTCTCTGATCTTATATGTATACACCTGTTCCATACTTCATGCACCCTCTTCTGGAAGAATCCTGAAGCTTGTATGTCTTCACTCAATTTTACAAGGCACCAGGCTGACAGCTGAAAAACTCGTTTCCCCAAAGGCAGCATTACAGATGAAGACTGCAGTTTATCCCTTGACTATAGACTTTGGCTTCTTTCCTGTGTACACTCCTTGCCTACCCAAGCTCACCATCACCACCACCTTCAGAAGTGCTTTACAAAGAGCCAGCCACAGACTGGGGGAAAATGTGGGTTTGGCATGCAGGTAATCATGAGGGAGAGCCTGCAGGTCAGGGATAGCAAATCTCAGGTGAGATATTCCCAGTGCTTCCTGCTTAAATCCAGAATGCAGTCTGCAGAAACCATGTCCCTGATATATCTCCCTTTTTCCTGGTCTCAACCCTCCCCCTAGTCATGGAGATCACCCTTTACTACCCTGGAGAGAGATGGTTTTCTTTAGCAGCATAGTGCACAGCTGGGAAAGCTGGACATTCACTGATGCTCTCCCTTCCCCCCATAGGAAATATTCCCCAGCCTCCTATCACTCTCAGAAATGCCACCTGTGGGCAAGGTAATACTGGTAAATTTTTTCTCACTCATTCCAATGCATCCATTTTTTTTTTCTTTTTTAGCTCCAGCAGAGTGCTGGAAATTCTCTTCTGTAAAACCTGGACTTCTACAAAGGCTCTCTTGTGAATGTGTCTGGTCAAGTCAGCATTCTGCTGGTGCTCTCTGACCACAGTCAATAAGGACTGAAGCTTATTATACACCCATATCAAGATCTGCTTTCTGGAGTTCCCGTCATGGCGCAGTGGTTAACGAATCCGACTAGGAACCATGAGGTTGCGGGTTCTATCCCTGCCCTTGCTCAGTGGGTTAACGATCCGGCATTGCCATGAGCTGTGGTGTAGGTTGCAGACGTGGCTTGGATCCAGTGTTGCTGTGGCTCTGGTGTAGGCCAGCAGCTACAGCTCTGATTCGACCCCTAGCCTGGGAACCTCCATATGCCGCGGGAACGGCCCAATAAATAGCAAAAAGACAAAAAAAATTTTTTTTAATTTTAAAAAAAAGATCTGCTTTCTGATACCTGATGCACAGCTCAGTGAGACTCCTACCAGGTTCCTTGAAACATGGTGTTGGATCACAATGCTATAAAACTAGAATTCAGTAATAGAAGGAAAGACGTAAATTTTACAATACATGGAAATTTAAAAACACACTTCTTAGGAGTTTCTGTTGTGGTTCAGTGGGTTAAGAATCTGACATAGTTGCCTGTGACAATGTGGGTTCAAACCCTGGCCTTGCTCAGTGGGTTAAGGATCCAGTGTTGCCACAAGCTGCAGTGTAAGTCAAAGATGCAGCTCAGATCTGGTGTCACTGTGGCTGTGGCATAGGCCTCAGCTGTAGCTTCAATTTGACACCTAGCCTGGGAACTTCCATATGCTACAGGTACAGTCCTAAAAAGAACACACACACACACACACACACACACACACACACACTTCCGAACAACCAACGAATGGTTCAAAGATAAATCACATGAAATATCTAGTAATAATTTCAAACAAATCAAAACAGAGACAGAACATACCAAAATCTATAAGATACTGTAAAAGCAGTTCTAAAAGGAAAGTTTGGCAATAGACATCTACATCAAGAAAAAAGAATCTCACATAAGCTCACTTTATAATTTAAGTAATTTTAAAGAAGAAACCAAGCTTAAAGATAGCACAAAGAAGGAAAAAAATTATCAGAGCAGAAATAATAGAGATCATGTAAACAATAGAAAGAACAAGGAAACTAAGGAGTGTTTTTTTCAAAAGATAAAACTGGCAAACTCTTAGCTAGATTAAGAAAAAAAGAGAATAATCAAATAAATAAAATCAGATGTATGAAAAATGAGACACTGCAACTGATATCACAGAAATGCAAAAGATCATAAGAAACTACTTTGGACAATTAAATGCCAACATATTGTCCTTTGTTGTTTATTCCTAGAAATTTATCCATTTCTCCTAAGAAATAAAAATTTAAAAGAAATTCTTCTAAGAAATGGATAAATTTCTAGGAACAATTTATCAAGATTAAGACATGAAAAAATAGAAAATATAAACAGAGCAATAACAAGTAAGAAGATTAAATTAGTATTCAGAATCTCCAAACAAAGAAAAGGCCAGGACCAGATGGCATCACTAGTGAATTCTACCTAAACTTTAAAAACAAATTAATGCCAATCCTTTTCAAACTCTTACAAAAAACTGAAGAAGAGAGAACCCCCCCAACTCATCTTGTGAGACCAACATTCCCCTGTATCAAAAGCACATAAGAACACTACAAAAAAATAAAACTACAAACCAATATCCCAATTATATAGACGCAGAAATTCTCAACAAAATATTAGCAAACCAAATTGAACAGCACAACACAGGATCATAAACCATGATTAAATGGACTTTATCCCCGGGGTGCAGGGATGGTTCAATAAACATAAAAAAAGGAGCTCCTCTTGTGGTTCAGTAGGTTAAGAACCCAACACAGTGTCCATGAAGATGCAGGTTCAATTCCTGGCCTTGCTCAGTGAGTTAAGGACCCAGCACTGCCACAAGCTATGGTGCAGGTCACAGATGCAGCTCAGATCTGGTGTTGCATTGGCTGTGGCACAGGCCAGCAGCCACAGCTCCTATTCCACCCCTAGCCCAGAAACTTGCATATGCCACAGGTATGGCCATAAAAATAAGAAAAAAATAAAAAATAAATATGCCAATCAATAAATGTGATAGACCACATTAACAGAACAAATGGTAAATAAAAACCAAATGATCATCTCAAGAGTTGCCAAAAAGGCATTTGACAAAGTACAACATCTTATCATGATTAAAAAAGACAATCAACAAATTGGTACAGAAGTCATGTACTTCAACATAATAAAAGCAATATAGGACAAGCCTATAGCTAACATCATACTCAATGGTAAAAGACTGAAACTTTTTCCTCTAAGATCAAAAACAAGACAAGGTGCTCCATCTCACCACTCCTGTTCCACATAGTACTGAAAGTCCTATTCAGATCAATTAGGCAAGAAAAATAAATAAGTCATCCAAATCAAAAAGGAAGAAGTAAAACCATATCTGTTTACAGAGGACATGATCTTATCTATAAAAATTCTAAGGACTCCAACAAAAATGATCAGAACTAATAAAAAAATTCAGTGAAGTTACAGGATACAAAATCAACATACAGAAAGCAGTTATTTCTGTACACTAACAATACAAATATCTGAAAAAATAAACAATTCAATTTATAATGCCATTGCAAAAAATAAAATATGTAAGAAAAAAGTTAACCAATGACATAAAAAACCTGAACACTGAAAACTATAAGACTTGAGGAAAGAAACTAAATAAGACACAAATAAATGGAAAAATATTCCATGTTCATGGATAGGAAGAATTAATATTGTTAAAATGTCCATACTACCCAAAGTAAACTATACATTTGATTTAATCACTAACAAATTCTCAATGTCATTTTCCACATAAAATGGAAAAAATTCTAAAATTTGTATGAAATCAAAAAATATCCCTGAAACCCAAAAGAAAACAAAAAGACAACTTACAGAATGGGAGAAAATAGTTCCAAACTATGCAACGGACAAGGGCTTAATCTCCAGAACATATAAGCAACTTACACAACCCAACAGCAAAAAAGCCAATCAACCAATGGAAAAAATGGGCAAAAGACCTGAAGAGACTGTTCTCCAAGGAAGATATACAGATGGCCAGCAAACACATGAAAAAATGCTCAACATCGCTGATTATAAGAGAAATGCAAATCAAAACTACCATGAGATACCACCTAACACCAGTCAGAATGGCCATCATTAATAAGTCCACAAATAACAAGTGCTGGAGGGGCTGTGGAGAAAAGGGAACCCTCCTGCACTGTTGGTGGGAATGTAAACTGGTACAGCCAGTATGGAGAACAGTTTAGAGATACCTTAGAAATATATACATAGACCTTCCATATGGCTCCACAATCCCACTCTTGGGCATATATCCAGACAAAACTCTACTTAAAAGAGACACATGCACCCGCATGTTCATTGCAGCACTATTCACAATAGCCAGGACATGGAAACAACCCAAATGTCCATCAACAGATGACTGGGTTTGGAAGATGTGGTATATATACACAATGGAATACTACTCAGCCATAAAAAAGAATGACATAATGCCATTTGCAGCAACATAGATGGAACTAGAGAATCTCCTACTGAGTGAAATGAGCCAGAAAGACAAAGACAAATACCATGTGATATCACTTATAACTGGAATCTAATATCCAGCACAAATGAACATCTCCTCAGAAAAGAAAATCATGGACTTGTAAAATAGACTTGTGGCTGCCTGATGGGAGAGGGAGGGCATGGGAGGGATCAGGAGCTTGGGGTTATCAGACACAACTTAGAATAGATTTACAAGGAGGTCCTGTTGACTAGCATTGAGAACTATGTCTAGATATTCATGTTGCAACAGAACAAAGGGTGGGGAAAAAAATGTATACATGTAAGGATAACTTGATACCCTTGCTGTACAGTGGGAAAAAATAAATTTAAAAAAAAGAAAAAAAATATCCCAAATCACCAAAGCAACCTGGAGAAAGAAGAACAGAGCTGAAGGCAGCACAACTCATGATTCCAAACTATACTACACAGCTATAGTAATCCAAATAGTATGATATTTGCATAAAAACAGACACATAGACTAATTGGACAGAATTGAAAGCCCAGAAATGAACCCTTGCATTTATGGTCAACTAATATTTGACAAGGGAGCCCATAATAATCAAAAGGGAAAGTGGGCTCTTCAGTAAACAGTACCAGGAAAACTGGATAACTACAAACAAAATGATGAAACTATACTCCTGCCTTACACCATTCACACAAGAAAAAATTAACTCAAAACAGATTACAAATATAAATGTAGAAATAAAACTTCTAGAATAAAACATAGGGGGAAGTTGCTTGATGTTGGTCTTGGTAATGATTTTTTTATACATGACACAATCAATACACAGGCAATGTAAGTAAAAATAAACAAATGAGAAGGGGAGCAGATATCAGAAGCAAGAGAGGCTACAACTCTATCGTCTGCAAAAAGGAGACCATACCGAAAACCTATAAAAATGAAAAGGCAGAGAACTATAACTCAGATAAGGGAGAAAGAAAAAACCCAGAAAAACAGCTAAGTGATCTGGAGATTATCAACCTCCATGAAAAAGGCTTTAGGCTGACAATAGTGAAGATGATTCAAAACACTGGAAATAAACTGGAGACAAAGACTGATAAATTACAAGAAACACTGAGCAAAGAAATACAAGATTTAAGGATTAATCAAGCAGAGATGCAAAATACAACAACTGAAATAAAAAATTCATTAGAAGCAACCAATAGCAGAATACAAGAGGCAGAAGAATGAATAAGCAAGGTAGAGGACAGACTAGTGGAAATCACTTATGTGGAACAGAAAATAGAAAAAAGATTGAAAAGAAATGAAGACAGTCTAAGACAACACCAGGATGATGTAAAATGCACCAACATCCATATTGTAGGGATGCCAGAAGGAGAAGAAAGAGAGAAAGGTCCAGAGAAAATTTTTGATGAGATAATAGCCCAAAGCTTCCCTAACAAGAGAAAGTAATCACTCACTCAAATCCAGAAAGTTACAAAGAGTACTATATAAAATAAACCCAAGGAGGAACACCCCAAGACACATATTAATCAAACTGACCAAAATTAAAGACAAAGAGAAAATCTTGAAAGCAGCTAGGAAAAAGAAACAAATAACATAAAAATAAACCCTAATAAGGTTATCAGCAGATTTTTCAGCAGAAACTCTGCAGGCCAGAAGGGAGTAGTATGATATACTTAAAGTGATGAAAGGAAAAATCTTCCAACCAAGATTACTCTAACCAGCAAGGCTCTCATTCAGATTTGAAGGAGAAATCAAAAGCTTTACAGACAAACAGAAGCTAAACCAGTTTTATAACCACTAAACCAACTTTATAACAAATACTAAAGGAACTTCTCTAAGTGAAAAAGAAAAGGCCACAACTAGAAACAAAAATATTACAACTGCCAAAGCTCACCAGTAAAGGTATACACATATAGTAAAGGTAGGAAATCATCCACACTCAAATATGCTACCAGAATCAGAAATCGTGAGGAGAGGAGGATACAAATGCAGGACACTGGAGATGCACTTGCAATTAAGAGACCAACAACTTACAATAATCTTGTATACATTTATACTCCTATATCAAAACTTCAGAGTAACTGCAAACCAAAAATCTACAATAGATACATACAGATAAGAAAAAGCAACTCAAATACAACACCAAAGATAGTCATCAAACCACAAGAGGAAAGAAGAAGGGAAGAAAAGACCAACAAAAATAAATCCAAAAACTTTATAAAATGGCAATGAGAATATACATATCAATAATTACCTTAAATGTTAATGGACTAAATGCCCCATCCAAAAGACATAGACTGGCTGGACGTATACAAAAACAAGATCAATATATATGCTATCTTCAAGAGACCCACATCAATTCTACGGACACATGCAAATTGAAAGTAAGAGGATGAAAGAAAATATTCCATGTAAATGGGAATCAAAAGAAAGCTGGGTAGCAATACTCATATCAGAAAAAATAGACCTTAAAATCAAGACTATTATGAGACAAAGAATAACATTACATAATAATCAAAAGATCTCTCCAAGAAGAAGATATAACAGTTTTAAGTATCTATGCACCCAATATAGGATCACCTCAATATATAAGGAAACTGCCAACAACTTTAAAAGGAGAAATGGACAATAACACAGTAATAGTGGGGACTTTAACACCCCACTTACAGCAATGGACAGATCATCCATACAGAAAATCAACAAGGAAACCCACGTCCTAAATGACACATTAGAGCAGATGGACTTAATAAATGTTTACAGAACATTTCATCCAAAAGCAGCAGAATACACCTTCTTTAAAAGTGCACATGGAACATTCTCTAGGACTGATCACATTCTGGGCCACAAATCAAGCTTCAATAACTTTAAGAAAATTGAAACCATATCAAGTATCTTTTCTGACCACAATGCTATACGCCTGGAAATCAACAACAAGAAAAAAACTGCAATAACACAAACACGTGGAGACTAAACAACATGCTACTAAACAACCAATGGATCACTGAAGAAATCAAAGAGGAAATTAAAAAACACCTAACAGCAAATGACAATGAAGATACGACACTCCAAAACCTATGGGATGCAGCAAAAGCCATTCTAAGAGGAAAGTTTATAGCAATACAAGCCCCCCTCAGGAAATAAGAAAAAGCTCAAATAAACAAGCTAACTTTATATCTAAAGCAGCTTGAGAGAGAACAGGCCAGACCTAGAGTTAGCAGAAGAGAAGAAATCATAAAGATCAGAGCAGAAATCAATGAAATAGAAACAAAGAAAACCATAGAATAGATCAGTGAAATTAAAGCTGGTTCTTGGAAAAGATCAACAAAATTGATAAACATTTAGCCAGATTCATCAAGAAAAAAAAGAGAGGACTCAAATCAATAAAATTAGAAATGAAGAAGTTACAACGGACATATAGAAATACAAAGGGTCATAAGAGACTACTACAAGCAACTACATGCCAATAAAATGGACAACATAAAAGAAATGGACAAATTCTTAGAAAAGTACAGTCTTCCAAGACCAAACCAAGATGAAATAGAAAAGATGAAAGGACCAATCACAAGTACTGAAGTTGAAAATGTGATTTAAAAACTTCCAACGAACAAAAGTCCAGGACCAGATGGCTTCACAGGCAAACTCTATCCAACATTTAGAGAAGAGCTCACACCTATCCTTCTGAAACTATTCCAAAAAATTGCAGAGGAAGGGACACTCCCAAACTCATGCTATGAGGCCACCATCATCCTGATACCAAAACCAGACAAAGACTCCACAAAAAAAGAAAAGTATAGGCCAATACCACTGATGAACATAGACACAAAAATTCTCAACAAAATACTAGCAATCCAAATCTAACAATACCTTAATAGGACCGTACATCATGATCAAATGGGATTTATCCCAGGGATGCAAGGATTATTCAATATCTGAAAATCAATCAGTGTGATATACCACATTAACAAACTGAAGAATAAAAACAATGTGATCCTCTCAATAGATGCAGAAAAAGCTTTTGACAAAATCCAACAACCATTTCTGATTTTTAAAAAAACCTCCAGAAAGTGGGCATAGACAGAACCTACCTCAACACCATAAAGGCCATATATGACAAACCCAGAGCTAACATCATTGTCAATGGTGAAAAGTTGAAAGAATTCCTGCTGAGATCAGGAACAAGACAAGGATGACTGCTCTCACCACTACTATTTGACATAGTTTTGGAAGTCCTAGCTATGGCAATCAGAGAAGAAAAAGAAATAAAAGGAATCTAAATTAGAACGGAAGAATCAAAACCATCACTCTTTGCAGATGACATAATACTATACCTAGAAAATCCTAAAGATGCAATCAGAAAACTGTTAGATCTCATCAATGAATTTTGAAAAGTCGCAGGATACAAAATTAACACACAGAAATCAACTGCATTTCTATATTTTAATGACAAAAGATCAGAAAGAGAAATTAGGGAAACAATCCCATTTACCATCACATCAAAAAGTATAAAACACTTAGGAATAAACCTACCTAAAGATACAAAAGACCTATACTCTGAAAACTATTAAGAAGCTGATGAAAGAAATCAAAGATGACACAAACAGGTGGAAAGACATATCATGCTCTTGGATTGGAAGAATCAATATTGTCATACTATTCATGGAAATATACAGATTTAATTCAATCCCTATCAAATTTCCTAGGACATTTTTACAGAATTAGAATAAGATATTTTAAAGTTTGTTTGGAAGCATAAAAGACCCAGAATAGTCAAAGCCATCCTGAAAAAGAAAAATGGAGTTGGAGGAATCAGGCTCCCCGACTTCAGACTATACTACAAAGCAACAGTCATCAAAACCACATGATACCTGCACAAAAACAGAAATATACATCAAAGAAAAGAAAAAAAAAGAAATATAGATCAGTGGAACAGGATAGAGAGCCCAGAATTAAACCCATGTACCTACAGTCAATTAATCTATGACGAAGGAGGCACGAATATACAATGGAGAAAAGACAATAAGTGGCGCTGGGAAAACTGGACAGCTACACATAAAAGAATGAAATTAGAACACTTCCTAACATTATATACAAAAATAAACTCAAAATGGATTAAAGTCCTAAATGGAATACCAGATACTATAAAACTCTTAGAGAAAAACAGACCAAACACTCTCCAACATAAATGACTGCAATATCTTCTCAGAGCCACGTCCTAGAGTAATTACAATAAAAACAAAAATAAACAAACAGGACCTAATTAAACTTAAACCCTAAACAAAATGAAAAGATAACCCTCAGAATAGGAGAAAATATTTGCAAATGAAGCAACTGACAAGGGATTAATCTCCAAAATTTATAAATACCTCCTGCAGCTCAATACCAAAAAAACAAACCCCACCAAAAAAAGAGCAGAAGATCTAAACAGACATTCTCCAAAGAAGACATACAGATGGCCAACAGGGCCAATGGGCAGAGGTCCTGAATAAACATTTTTCCAAAGAAGACACACAAATGGCCAACAGGTATATAAGATGCTCAACATCACTAATCACTAGGGAAATGCAAATCAAAATCACAGTGAGATACCACCTCATACCTGTGACAATGGCTATTATAAAAAAGATAGAAGATAAGTGTTAGCAAGGATATGGAAAAAATAAAAAACCTTGTGCACTTTTGATAGGAAGGTAAATTGGTAGTGCCACCATGAAAAACAGTATGGAGGTTCTTTCAAAAATTAAAAATACAAACTACCATATGATCCATCAATCCCACTTCTCTCCCTCCCCCCCCCTTCATATGCACATATACATGAAATGAAATCAGAATCTCAAAGTGATATCTGCACTCCAATGTTTATTGCAGCATAGTTCACAACAGTCAAGATATGGAAACAACCTAAGTGTCTGTCTACAGGCCAGTCAGTAAAGAAGATGTGGCATATGTATATAATGGGAAATTATTCAACCATGAGAAAGAGGAAAATCCTGCCATTGGCAACAGCATGGATGGACATCAAGGACATTATTCTAAGTGAAACCTGTCTGACAAAGAAAAGCATGTATTTTATGATGTCATTTACATATATGTGGAATATATATAACACAAACTCATCAAAACAGTAAAGGAGTGGTTGCTAGCAGCTGAGGAATGGGGTTATGGGGAGATGTCCATCAAGGTATACAAACTTCCAATTATAACATGGTTAAATTCTGGGGACCTACCCATGATGACTATAGATAACAATACTGTATTATATACTTGAAAGTTGCTAAGAGAATAGATATTAAATGCTCTTACCACATGCACACACACATACACACAAAACAGTAATCATGTGAGTGACAGAGATGTTAACCGATCCTACTGTGTGATTATTGTGTGATATACATGTGCTCCAAATCACCAGTTTATACAATGTTATATGTCAACAGTATCTCAGTAAAGGGGGAGGGAAAACCCTCAACAATAAGAAAAGGGACAACCCAATTACAAAATGGGCCAGAAACCTCCACAGAAGTGGAAATAGCAAATAAACACATGAAAATCTGTCTCACATCACATGTCATTGGATAACTGCAAATCAAAACACTGCACTTCTATTAGAATGGCCAAAATCCAGAATGTTGACAATAGCAAATCTGATAAGGATGTGAAATAAGAGGAATCGGAGGAATAGGAACAGAAAAGAGTTGAAAGATTTCTTTGCAAAAAGCTCACTGCAGAAATAAAAGAAGACCTAAATCAACAGATACACTATGCTGAACATTAATTGTAAGGCTTGATATTATTAAGGTTCAATTCTTTCTAAAAGACCTGTAGATTCAATGCAATCCCATCATAGTCCCAGCAGAGTTTTTGTAGAAACTGACAAATTGACTCTAAAACTGATATGAAAATGCAAACAAAGAGTGTAGAATTTTTAAATGAACAAAAAAAAAAAACAAGTTGCATAATTATCACTATATAAATTTAAGACTTTAGAGTCCCCATCATGGCACAGTGGAAACAAACCCAACTAGTATCCTTTAGGATGAGGGTTCCATCTCTGGCCTCGCTCAGTAAGTTAATGACCTAGTGTTGCTGCAAGTTGGGGCATAGGTCTCGTGTGCAGCTCAGACCCTATTTTGTTGTGGCTGATTCAACCCCCAGCCTAGGAACTTCCATATGCCATGGGTGTGACCCTAAAAAGATAAATACATAAATAAATAAATAAACAAACAAATAAATAGGAAATAGAAAGTTGGTGGCAAATATCGACTGGAAAAACACATGAAGGAACTTCCTGGATGATATAAATGTTTGATAGCTTGATAAGGTTCAGATTACACGGTTGTATATGTTTGTCAAAGCTCTCTGAACGGCACATTTAAGATCTGTGCATTGCAGTGTACATAAAATTTTTAATATAAAAAGAATCTATTGGGAGTTCCCATTGTGGCTCAGCAGTTAAAGAACCTGACTAGCATCCATGAGGACATGGGTGTGATCTCTGGCCTTGCTCGGTGGAGAAAGGATCTGGCGTTGCCATTAGCTGTGCTGTAGGTCACAGATGCAGCTTGGATCCCGTGTTGCTGTTGCTGTGGCACAGGCTGGCAGCTATGATTCGACCCCTAGCCTGGGAACTTCCATATGCCGCAAATGCAACCCTTTAAAAAAAAAAAAAAAAAACCTATTGAACTCCAATTAATGGTGTCATTCTAAATTCTTAAGGACAAGTGTACCAATGTTCGTAACTTACTTTGAAATGCATCCAAAAATTTAGATGGATTGGTTGATGTATTTTTTTATATCTATAGAAATAAGTTCTTCATGCAGAGTTGGAGGGCTGATATTGGCCTGAACCTATTAGCATAAGTTCAGATGTGTGTAGAGAAAGGGACAAAAGGGCAAAAAGTTTTGTAAAGATTCTTGAAAGGAGAGAGGGACGTCGATTCAATAGAATGGTATTTCCTTTCCTTCCATACCACATTAATATCTGCCCAAGTCCTATGCAGAAAGATATTTCAGGAAACAGCAGTAAAAAATGTTTTCAAAAGGGAATCATATGGTCATTTCAATAGATGCAGAAAAAGCATTTGATGAAATTCAACATCCATTTATGATTTAAAAAAAAAAAAAAAAACAGGAGTTCCCATCATGGCGCAGTGGTTAACGAATCCGACTAGGAACCATGAGGTTGCAGGTTCGGTCCCTGCCCTTGCTCAGTGGGTTAACGATCTGGCATTGCCGTGAGCTATGGTGTAGGTTGCAGACGTGGCTCAGATCCCACGTTGCTGTGGCTCTGGCGTAGGCTGGCAGCTACAGCTCCGATTGGACCCCTAGCCTGGGAACCTCCATATGCCACAGGAGCGGCCCAAGAAATGGCAAAAAGACCAAAAATAAATAAATTAAAATGCCTAGGAATAAACTTAGCTAAGGAGGTGAAAGACCTGAATATTGAAAACTACAAGATTTTTTTG
The DNA here is from genome assembly GCF_016906955.1 of Phacochoerus africanus. NCBI lineage: Eukaryota > Metazoa > Chordata > Mammalia > Artiodactyla > Suidae > Phacochoerus > Phacochoerus africanus. Next base: position 15,201,417 of record NC_062558.1, on the reverse strand, counting down.
GCCATGCCCACAGAATATGTCAGTTCCCCACTCAGGGATAGAATTCAGATCACAGCAGTAACCAAGCAAAATAGTGACAATGCCAGATCCTTAACCAGCTGAGCCACCAGGGAACTCCTGAAAACTACAAGATATATGAAAGAGATTTAAGAAGACACAAATAAATGGAAATATATTCTGTTCTTATGGTTTAGAAGAATTAATACTGTTAAAATGTCTATATTCTAGACCAAGAAATCCAGCCTAAAATGTATATGGAACCATAAAAGACCCTAAATAGCAACCTTGAGAGAAAAAGAACAAAGTTGGAGGCATTAAACTCCTAGGTTTTAAACTATATTACAAAGCTATAGTAACTAAAAGATTATAGTACTGACACACAAAAAAAGAAACACAGATCAATGAAACAATAGAAAGCCCAAAAATAAAGCCATACATATAAGGTGTATTAATTTATGACAACAGAGCTGAGAATGTTCACTAGGGAGAGAATGGTCTCTTCAATTAATGGTGTTGGGAAAAACAGCCACATGCAAAAGAATAATGCTAAACTGCTACCTTACCCCATACATAATAATTAACTCAAATGGATTAAAGACTTTAATGCAAGACTTGAAACCATAAAACTTAGAAGTAAACATAGGCAGTAAGTTGTTTGATATAGGTCTTGGCCATGACTTTTTGAATCTGACACCAAAAGCAAAAGCTAAAATAAACAAGTGGGACTTTTTTTTTTTTTTTTTTGCTTTTTAGTGCTGCACCTGTGGCATATGGAAGTTCCCAGGCTAGGAGCTGAATCGGAGCTACAGCTACAGACCAACACAACCACTACAGCAACAGGGGATCTGAGCAACGTCTGCAACCTACAACCACAGCTCACAGCAACACCGGATCACTGACCCACTGAGCAAGGCCAGGGATCAAACCCACATCCTCATGGATACTAGTCAGATTCGTTTCCACTGTGACACGATGGGAACCCCAGGACTTCTTTATTATAGAAAATTAAAAAGCTTTCGAACAGCAAAGGAAACCATCAACAAATGAAGAGGGAACATATACTGAATAGGAGAAAATAACTGCAAATTCTATCTGATAGGACCTAATATCCAAAACATATCAAGAACTTAGTTCCCATTGTGGTGCAGCGGAACCCAATCTGACTAGGAACCCTGAGGTTTCGGGTTCGATCCCTGGCTTCACTCAATGGGTTAAGGATACAGCATTGCCATGAGCTGTGGTGTAAGTCACAGACACGGCTTGGATGTGGTGTTGCTGTGGCTCCGGCATAGGCTGGCAGCTATAGCTCCAATTAGACCCGTAGCCTGGGAACCTCCATATGCCAGGGATGCGGCCCTAAAAAAAGGACAAAAGACGAAAAAAAAAAAAAAAGCACTTACACAACTCAAAAGCAAAAAATAAACAACACAATTTTTACATGGGCAGACCTTTCTCCAAAAAGACACATAAATGGCCTACAGCCATTATAACCTCAGCGTCATTAATCATCAAGGAAATGCAAATCAAAAACCACAAGATATCACCTCACATCTGTTAAAATGACTATTACCAAAAAGAGAATAGGGAGTTCCCATCATGGCACAGCGGAAATGAATCCCACTAGGAACCGTGAGGTTGCAGGTTCGATCCCTGGCCTCACTCAGTGGGTTAAGGATCCAGCGTTGCCGTGAGCTGTGGTGTAGGTGGCAGATGTGACTCAGATCCTGCATTGCTGTGGCTGTGGTATAGGCCGGAAGCTGTGGCTCTAATTTGACCCCTAGCCCTAAAAACCAAAAAAAAACAAAAAAACAAAAAAACAAGAGAGAGAGAATAAACAAAAAGTGCTGACAAGGATGTGGAGAAAAGGGAACCCTTGAGAACTATTAATGGGAATGTAACTTGGCACAACCACTAAGGAAAACAGTATAGAGGTTCCTGAAAAAATTAACAGTAGAACTATGCTCCAGCAATTCCACTTCTGAGCACCAGTCAGAAGAAAACAAAAACACTAATTCAAAAATATATATGTACCGCCATGTTTACTGCAGCATTATTTACAATTGCCAAGATAAAGAAACAATCTAAGTATCCACCAGTGGATTAGTGGATAAAGAAAATGTATATATGTGTGTGTGTGTGTGTGTGTGTGTGTGTGTGTGTGTATAGGTATATATATATATGGGTGTGTATGTGTGTGTATATATATATAATGAAATATTAGTTTGGCATAAAAAAGACCAAAATATTGTCATTTGTGACGATATGGAGAGACCTCCAGGGCATTATACAAAGCACAATAAGTCAGATAGAGAAAGACAAATCTTGTATAATCTCTCATATGTGCAATCTTAAAAAAAAAAAAAAAAGCAGGAGTTCCTGTCGTGGCGCAGTGGTTAACGAATCTGACTAGGAACCATGAGGTTGCAGGTTCGGTCCCTGCCCTTGCTCAGTGGGTTAACGATCTGGCGTTGCTGTGAGCTGTGGTGTAGGTCGCAGACGCGGCTCGGATCCCGCGTTGCTGTGGCTCTGGCGTAGGCCGGTGGCTGCAGCTCGGATTCAACCCCTAGCCTGGGAACCTCCATATGCCGCGGGAGTGGCCCAAGAAATAGCAAAAAAAAAAAAAAAAAAGGCAAGCTCATTTATACAGAGAACAGACTGGTGGTTGCAAGAGACTGGAGGTAGGGAGGGTAGGAGAAATGAGTGAACTGGGTTTTTTTAATTTAAATAAATTTAATTTTAAAACATATAGCTACCAAAAGAAAAAGACTCTGTGAGACCTGAGACCATGAGCAGCATTGATTTGATGCTTAGGGGATTAAAAAATATATACAAAACAGTAGTATTTACCCTATCTCAGTATGGATCATCGCACAAGTCAGACTCGGTGAAGTCTACAGGGAATGTGGTAGCTCTTTCATTTGCTCCCCAAAATACTGAGAGGCATCAGAATGAACAGGACAGCAACAACCCCAATGGTAGCTATAAAGGGAAAATCCCACCTTTCAGTCAAATTTCCAATGGCAGACTCCCAACAAGAAAAGCAGAAAAGAGCTGGCAGGGAGGTAACATGAGACACATCAAAGGTCTCTCAGCAGTAAAGGTGTGATCTGAGATAGACAAGGTAAGGAGGAAAGACCCAGCACCACTACAGGTCATCCTTCAAAGGCCTGAGGAAACTCACACAGCACAGATGGCTGTCAAGTCAGAAAAATGAAGTCCAGCCTATTGCACAAACACATATAGATGAAATATGCAAACAAGAGCAAACATGAAAAGGAGGAGGAGAAGAGGAATGGGAAGAGGGGAAGGGGAAGGAGGAAGAGAAGGAGGAGAAGAAGAAAAGGCCCTGTGTATAGGTTGAGGAAGATAAGGAAGGTGCCACCTGTACTATTTATTCTCCCCACCTAAGCAGGACACACTCAAGATGAATGTAGCTGACAGCAGAAATGATGTTAATGACACTGAAAGATGACTTGGCTGGGCAACCTTTGTCCTTTTCTTACAAGAGCTAAAAGAGTCTAGTTCCTTCTTAGGATGTAACCTGTACAGGCTGGGAACTTCACCCATGACAGCAATGTTTGTTTACAGCTCCAAGCTCTGATAATGCTCCCTTCCAGGAGTTTGTTAATTGGGAGCAAATTTATTCTTCCTCTCCCCATCAGAGTAGCAGCACCTCTTCTCTCTCATTGATTTAATTCCTCCTAAAACCTACTCAAAAAAGGAGGAGGTTGAATCATTATTAACTTGAGTGGTTTATCTTACTTAGGCTAATGAAATTTAATAATACCTAGAACTAAAACATTTTTCTGGCCTGGCCACATTAAACAGCACAAAGTTTCTGTAACTGTGCCTCATAAACTACAACATACTCCATCCTTAAACTTAAATATTTCTAATACGAATTTTGCTTTATTAATAATTTCCAATGTCCAATAATGAGTGTTCCTTAGGAGATTCCCAAGTAGAAAAAGTTAGACAATCCAACAGAAAAAATAGATGAAACCCTTGAACAGTACATCACCCAAAAAGCATATCTAAATCGCCAATAAACAAGCAAAGAGGAGCTCAGCTTCATTAGCCATCAGTGAAATGCAAATTAAATCACTTGGTACCATTACTATACACCTCCCAGACTTGGAGCAGTGAGGCAGAAGAGGCGCGCAGAAAATACTAGCTGTGGAAAAGGATGTGATACGACAAGAACTCTCAGACACACTGTGGGTGGACGTGTAAATGGTCCAGTCAATTTGGAAAACAATTTGGCAGTATCTACTGATTCTATGCATAGTTTGTAACTGGCAATGCCATTCCTGGGTATATACCACAGAAATGCTTGCATATAAGCCTCAAAAAAAAACACATCCAAGAATGTTCATCACAGCACTATTTAAAAGAGCCTCAAACTGAAAATTATACAAATGACCATCTACATTAATGTATTCAAATAAATTGTGGTCTATTCCCTAATGTAACACTGAATAAATTACAATTAGATCAAACAGTAAGAATAAATGTCATAATGGGGATTAGAAGGACTTACTGTATGATTCCATTTATATAAAGTTCAAAATCAGGCGCCAGGACTTACACTATTAGGAGTCAGGTTAGAGATTGACTTTTGTGGCACAGTGACTGGTAGTGACTGGGATAATATAACATTCTTTGTTTTCCTCTGAGTTCAGGTTATGTGGATGTGCTATATTTGCGAAATTCATTAAGATGTTCGCTTATGACCTGTACTCTTTTCTGACTGTATGGTATACTTTCAAAAAATGTTTTTAGGAAGGTTTCAATAGGTATACATTAACAAAAAGAAAACGACTCCTAAGAGATTATTCCCATGAGAGAGACAATGCAAACCTCTAAATAAAGAGAAACACAGCAGACGCGGAAACATTGATAGGTTAAAGCCATTGTTTTAATGGGATGGTACATCTTGAGAAGGTGCCCAGAGGAAGGCAGAAGAAGCCTCAGATACAACTATTTCCCAGTCAGTACAGGCATACTCGATGCGTCAATGCAGCATAGCTGATGAAGACCACAGAAAATATGAAATATTTCATTTTTTTTACATGTGGGCCTGCAAACACCTTTCATTCGCCAGCATGTATTTAATAATCTTCTGATGTAAATGTTCTGTCCACTTCTAACTGCCAACAAAAACAGAAGTAAATGCACAGTGCTTGCAGGGTCATAAAGCCATGGATAAACTGGATTGAAGGCTACAGTTGGCAACTTTTTAATGGTAAATTGGACAGGATCCAAAGACCCCAGTCATATTATGGCTGTGTTCCCCCTTTTTCTGTTGTTCTTATTTTCCAGAGACTCCACTATAAGTCATTCATCCCCATGGTTCCCACTCACATGAATCATTCATCAAGTCGGGACACGTAACGGGAACCAGCAGATTCACTTGAGACCATCTACCATGGAAAAAACATTTAGACCTCAGAGTGCACCCAGGAGGCATCCAGGGTTTAGGATGGCAGCAAGGAAGTCTGAGATCATCAAAGTGTTCCTGAAGCAGGGAAGGATCCCTGACAGAGAATTACAGAAGCCCACGGTTCTAGCCCTGCATGAACTACCTTCTGTCTAACCCTTCCCTGCTGAGGCCTCATCACAGGGTCCTTGAAAGCATCCTATGGGATAACGAGTGTGAAAGGGTCTGAAAGACATATTTAAGTCAATTGCCAGAATTTTCCTAACTTTAAGACATGAGTGCTTCTGGCAGCTGAAGGGCTGAGGAGGAGTGGTAGGGAAACAATTTAAAAGGATGAGGGTGGCCCTGAGTGCACTGAATTCTCCACTCTTGTGTGTCAAGCCTTAGCAGTCTCATCACCCAGTTGGCCCACAGAGCTTCATGGTGTGAGGATAACAAATGTGGTAGGACCAAAGGCCACTGGCAAGCAATTTGCCTTTCACATGCCCATTCATCCTGGAGCACCTCTCTGGGGACAAAGGAGGCCAGTGGAGACAGCATATGCCCAGAGACCCTGACCTCTGGAACAGCAGCAGAAATCTCAGTGCAATCCTCCATCTATCTTTTGAACGCTTCACCTTTGGCCCTTATGGGATAACTTGAGAGGAGGAAGCTCTGGAGCAAAGGGTAAAAGCTTTCTGCAGAGTTCAGCAAACTGCAAGCAAAGTTTGGGATGCTCCGCCTGAGTGGCCTAAGCAGACCCTTCTCAGTAGTATCGAGTTGCTGGTTTCTGTCCAGAGGACATAAATTCTGACCCCTCAAACTTATGTTCCATAGGACCTCATCATGCTTTAAGCTAATACTTTTGAACAATTAGCTCTGTTTGTTGATTCTGCTCATCATCCAATTTGCCTTGGTTTCTAAATGTGTGCAAAAATAATCCAGATAACTGACTTGGGAGGGCAAGTCCTAAGAGTCCTAAAGAAACATCTCCCCTCCCACCCCCAAATCTGACCCGTCCTCTAAAGGCCTCATGCTTTTACTGTGCCCCCACTTCTGCCAATACCATCCATCCAACCTTCCCCCCAAACTCCACAGATTCCCCAGACCAAAATCCAGAACCAATTTCTTCTCTAAAACTCTTATGGGCCCTTAGCACCCTATCGCCATTCCCTGGAGCCAACGACTCCATCTCTGCTCACATCCCTCTCTGTTTCCACTTCCTCCATCCAAGTCCAGCTTCCCTCTCACCCCTATAGGACCTCATACCCTCTTTCCCTTAAGGGATCATGACTTCACAGGAAGGAGATTCCATTTTACCTGGTGGAACAGAGAAGAGCAAGACAAGGACCACAAAGACCAAGAGTAAGCTCCTCATAGCTGAACCAATCAGCACAGAGACTGCTGAGAGCAGGGGACAGTCACTCTATATGTAGCCCTTGAGACATAGGGACCTTCATGAACCAGTGAACCTTTCAAGAACAAGAACATCTGCTTGCTCCACTGAGCAGTCCAATAAACTAAAGGTCCGACTTTGAACATGATGTCCCACCATTAAAATACACTTCTTGAGTGCCACTTGCAAACTGAATTCCCACTATGGGAACAGCCCTAATGGCCTGGAAGGATGTTATGTAAGCTTCTTCGCATTGTCAGTGTACATCCATTTAACAAATGCCTAGATTCGAAAGGATATATGTACCCCAATGTTCACTGCAGCACTATTTACAATAGCCAAGACATGGAAGCAACCTGAATGTCCATCAACAGAGGAATGGATAAAGAAGATGTGATACATATATATATATATAATGGAATACTACTCATCCATTAAAAAAGAATGAAATAATGCCATTTGCAGCAACATGGATAGACCTAGAAACTATCATACTAAATCAGACAGTGAAAGACAAACATCATATGATATCACCTATATGTGGAATCTTAAAAAAAAAGGATACAAATAACTTATTTGCAGAACAGAAACAGACTCACAGATTTTTAAAAACTTTTATTTACCAAAAGGGACAGGTGGAGGGGTGGAGGGGTAGATTAGGGGTTTGGGACTGGCATATACACACTGAGGTATATGGAATGATTGGGTAGCAGGGAACTGCTATAGAGCATAGAGAACTCTACCCAGTAGTCTGTGATAATCTATGTGGGAGAAGAATCTGAAAGAGAATGGATATGTCTATATGTATGGGACTGGGTCACTTTGTGGTACAGCATAAATGATCACAACCTTGTAAATTAACTATAATTAAATAAAACTTTTTTAATGTCTAGAGTGTACAGGGAACTGTAAGCCTCCCTTATATAGCTGGCAAAGTGTTTTCAATAGTTGTTTTCAGGAGTTCCTATTGTGGCTCAGTGGTTAACGAACCCGACTAGAATCCATGAGGATGTGGGATCGATCCCTGGCCTTCCTCAATGGGTTAAGGAGCCAGCATTGCCATGAGCTGTGGTGTAAGTCACAGACACAGCTTATATCTGGCATTGCTATGGCTGTGGCTTAGGCTGGCAGCTGTAGCTCCAATTCGAACCCTAGCCTGGGAACTTCCATATGCTAAGGGTGCAGCCCTAAAAAGATGGGGAAAAAAAGTTGCTTTCAATCTCACCTTGCAAAAAAGAAACCCCAGGCAGATATCATTCTCCCATTTTAAAAGTAAAGCACATGAAGCTCAGGTGGAATAAATGATTTTCCCAAATTCATACAGATCATAAATGGCAGCAACCCAACTTACATGACTCCAGCAGACAGAAGAATTAAGGTGTGTCCCAGACCAACAGAGTGCAGCTACAATCTATTTAGGGAAAACAGAGCTTCCGAAAGAGCTCGAGCAGAGCCCTGTAATCCATCCACATGAGCATCACAGCTCCCCACTGAGCACCTGCTGGGCAACGTGGGATCTACAAAGAATTCGTGGGAGAACTCTCACTTTCAGGTACTGAAGGTCAAGAGTGCTTGACTGTTTACAATGTGTTTTGAGCTTTATAGAACCTCTATCTCATATGATATAAAGAATATAGAACTCAGAATCAGACAACCTAGTTCTGATCTGGACTTTTCTGTGAGGCACCTGCTTTGGTTTTTTTCCAAACGTGAGTTCTCTGACCTAGAAAACAGGTTGTACACCACCAGTGCTGCCTATCATGGAGGCTTGTTGTGGGGCCAAATGAAGCAATTCCGGTGAAATGTCCTTTGTAAAATGTACACTTATGGGGCTGTTAGACCCATAGAAAGGAAGAAGACATTTAAAACTAGAGATGGTCAAAGTTCCCTTGTGGCACAGCAGATTAATGATCTGGCATTGTCACTGCAGTGATTTAGGTTGCTGTTGTGGTGCAGGCCCAATCCCTGGGAACTTCCACATGCCACGGCACTGGGTCGGGGGTGGGGGGAGAAACTAGTAGAGATGGTAGAGATAGGGCTCCTCACTAGAGAACGGAAGAGCCAGGACAGGAACTAGTTCTTCCATCCCTCCATCCCTCACGTTTTCACCTCAATAAAATATATCTCTAAACAGACTTACGGTTGCTAAGGGGGAGGGGGAAGGGAGTGGATGGACAGGGAGTTTGGGGTTAGAAGATGCAAACTATTACATTTAGAACAGATAAGCAGTGAGGTGCTGCTGTACAGCACAGGGAACTATATCCAGTCTCTTGGGACAGAACATAATGGAAGATAATACAAGAAAGGGAATGTGTATGTATATATGTATGTATGACTGGGTCACTTTGCTATACAGCAGAAATTGGCACAATTTGATTGTAAATCAACTATGCTTTAATAATACAAAATAAAATAAATGTATCTATCACTTCTGTGGCCTTGTGCTTTTCAACTTCAGGAAATCCACGATGTGATTGAGATCACAGATCTGTGGAAGACTCACAGAAGAGCTGCAAAGCAAACAATCAATCAATACAGAAAGAGTGGAAGACGTGAGTTTGGGGGAATGATCAAGGGAGCATGAGTGTACTAAGGCTCAGACTCCCAAGGACCGCTTTCCTACCTGGAGCCAAGGTACAGCCAGACATCCATTCTTTCACCTCATCTGGCTCTGATCTCCTCTTCTCCAGCCAACTTCCTTGGCCTCCATCCCTACTCGCTCCACTGTGCCCTCCAGAATCCCACTTCCTTTACCCTTCTATCCTCCCCACACCTTCCTCCTCCATGTTCTGATGAACTGTTGGGCTCTCCCTCTGGAGGATGCTGTTTCCTAGAAGTCTCTGGTCCCCCAGGGCTATTCTAGCATCAGCTGAAGCTCCACCTCAGAACACCATGGAACAGGCAAGTAGCATGTAACCACCCCATGCAATTTCCAGAACAATCTCAGACATGGTCAGACACCTTCCTTCCCTCACCACCTCCGACACTGAATCAGTCATCAAATCTCACCAATTCTGCCTCCAACATAGAACTCACACCATCTACTCCTCTCCACCTCCGTGACTACCATGCAATTCGAGGCATCACCATCTGTCAAGTGACTAATTAAATGCCCTTAACTGGTCTCCTACGGCATTTTTACATATTTATCGTTCATCCTTCATGTAGCCATCAAAACGACCTTTAGGAAACTGAAGTTGCACCATGCATTTGCCATGTGTAAAACCTTTCACTGTCTTCCTATTGGGCTAAAGCAGAGACAGCTTATGTAGACGATAAGCCCCCCTGATCTGGCCCCTGACTCCCAGGCCAACTCCTCCCATTTGTCCCCCCACACACTGTACTCCAACCTACTGACTTTATTTTTTTTCAAACATGCCCACCTCAAAGCTTGTACCCAGGCGAATCACACATCCTAGGAATCCGCATCACCATTCTGAAAGCTTCACCTAACATTTATTCCAACCGATGTTCTCAGCATTTTCCACAGAGTACATCTTCCTGAATGCTTCCCACCTAGATTATATTCTCCCTTGCTAATTTCTCTCAAAGGACCTTTTTTCACTGTTAGCAGACAAAATATCAGAATCCTATTTTGGTGTGTTTATGTTTTTCTTGACTTAATATTTGCTTCCTCCACCTGACCACATGCTCCATGACAGCATGAACCATGTATATCACATATACATGTCATCACACCAAACCCAAAGTTTCTTCTAGGGCATGGAATTAATTCCCTAGGGCTGCCATAATAAAGCCTCAAAGGCTTAAATGACAGAAATGTATTGTCTCACAGTTTTGGCAAGTGCCTTCAGGGCTGTTTCCTTCTGAGAGCTTTCAAGGAAGGATCTGTCCCAGCCTCTCCCCTAGCTCCTCGCAGCCCCAGGCACTCCACGGCTTGTAGATGGTGTCCTCCTTGTCTTCGCATTGTCTTCCCTCCGTAGGTGTCTGTGCCTAGGTCCAACCTTGCCCTTCTTATAAGGATTAGGGCCCACCCTAATGACTTCATTAACTCGATCATCTGCAGAGACCCTATTTCCAAATAAGATAACTCTCCTCCATACAAGAGGTTAGGACTTCAACATCATCCAGGGGGACACAATTTAACCCACAACAAACATTAACCTTTCATCTCCCTGGATAAGATCTATGACCCAGATGACATCACATCGAACAATGTTTTTTCTACAACACTAATGTTTTTTCTTTTCTTTCCTTTCCTTTTCTTTATTTCTATCACACTACACAGAAGGAAAGCCATCCACAGAACTATGTCTACTCCTGAGCTTCTGAAAGCCACTGAAGAACATCACCTGATCCTGCCAGCAGGCTGAATTTAGAAGTCAGGTCATTCCTTTCATATATCCTAGTCAATCTGGGATGCTATTTGACCTCACTGCCCACCTACTCTTAGCAGATAACTTTGCTTTCTAGTTCAGAAAAAACAGAAGTCAGAAGGTTTTAAGTCACTTACCTTTGCACTTAGTCCCTTCCTACTCACTCAGTAAGCAGGTAAACACCTAAAAGTGTATCTATACCTTTCCTCTTTTCTTCTTCAGAAGAATAAGTGGCTATTCTCCTTCCAAGTCCTATCTTTCCAGCTAGGCTCCTAGCACATTGCCATTCATCCCTTAGGTTACACTGCTTTGTCATTAACTCCCTCCTTTAAAAAAATAATCATTTAAAAAAATAATGAATTGTCATGCAATTCATTTGGGAAAGAATAATCTTTTTGAAATGATGCTAGAACAAATGGATTACCACACGCAAAAAAAAAAAAAAGTGAGCCAATCCTTATGACACATCAGATACAGAAATTAATTTGAAATGGGTCACAGACACAAATTTAATTGTTTAAACTATGAAACTTCTAGATAAAATCTTAGCAATCTGGGATACAGTCAAAATTTTCTTTTTTTTTTTTTTTTTTTGTCTTTTGACCTTTTAGGGCTGCACCCACAGCATATGGAGGTTCCCAGGCTAGGGGTCTAATCGGAGCTGCTGCTGCCGGCCTACACCAGAGCCAAAGCCACACCAGATAAGGGCTGCATCTGCAACCTATACCACAGCTCACAGCAACATTGGATCCTTTAACCCACGTGAACAAACCCGAAACCTCATGGTTCCTAGTCGGATTCGTTTCCCCTGTGCCACAACAGGAACTCCCAAAAAATTCTTAAATAGGACACAAAAGGCACAATCTATAAAATTCAAAAATAATTGATAAACCAGACTTCATCAAAATTTAAAATGCTGATTCTTCTAAAGACAGTGCTAATAAAATAAAAGCAGATTTCAAGAGGCAAGATGGAGGAAGAGTAAGAGGACACACTCACCCTCTCCCACAAACACATCAAAAAAAAAAGAATCTACATGTAAAACAACTCGCACAGGACATCAAATGAACACTGGCAGAAGAACTTAAACCTCAAAAAAGGGCGAGAAACTCTTGACATAACCGGGTAGAACAAAAGAAAAAAAGAGAGAAAAGGAATCAGGACAGGACAAGCATTCCTGAGAGGGAGCTGTGAAGGAGAAAGGCAACCCACACCCCGGGAAGCCACCTAACCTAAGGAAAGATCAGCAGAGTCAGAGGGATCTCCAAGACACCAAGGAAAGTGCAGCAGCAGGTCTGAGAACGGAAAAACAGAGTGAGAGAAGCACAGATCATCTGAACCACTGGTGCAGACACCACAGCCTGAGAACCTCGGATGAGACCTAGACTCCTGAGGTCAGTCCCTGGGAGCGGCCTTGGGTTGGCGGGGTGGAGACAGCCTAAGAGTCTAGGAAGCTGTGCTCCGCGGGCAGGGGAAGCAGTACACTAAGGGCTGGGGAGTGGAAAGCCATGGCAGAGGGAACCCCGGAGAAGGTGGGGACCCACTGGAGAGAGAAGGCGCCATTGCTGGGGAGGGGAGAGGAGAAGGGGCAGGCCACCACCATGGAAAACTCCCTGGCTCCAGTTTGCTCTGCGCTAGCCCCGCCCCATCACAGAGGGCGGAGCCTCCGGCGCAGCACCCCGCCCAGTGGGAAGTCGAGAAGCCTCGCTCTGGGCCCGGCGCCCACCTGCCAGAAGCCTGCGTGGACCCAACTCAGGAGAATCTGTGTGCTTTAGCAGCGCTCGGGCCCTGTCAGACCAGGGGAAAGCACTGCGACGCACCACATAGCTCCAGGCTGCCTCGCCCCTGGGAGAAGCCGCTATGGGTTGCAGGGATCCAGCCCATCCCAACAGGGAAAAGCCCTGTGCCACTCCGCAGAGCTCCGGGCCACCTCGCCCGCCCCGCAGAGAGCCATGCCCCGCTTTGCAGTGTTCCGGGCCACCCAGACCAGCCCTGTCAGAATTTGCAGGGTGCTTTGCACCACTCCAGGCCGCCTTAGCCCACAGGAAGCCACACTACCCAACCTAGATTGTGCCTCTCAGGCACAACCCCTCGCAACCAGAAGTCGCTTGCTAGCCCACGGTAGACCTGGTGTCTCCAGAAGTGGGAAGCCCCTTGCTAGCCCAAGGTGGACCCGACCTACAGGTGGTGGGAGCAAACCGCTGAAATTGTCCCTGACTCCAGAAGTGGGCGTGGCCTACCACAGATAGGGATATCTGAACAAAACTCACTTGCAGCCCCAACCACTTTAGAAGGCATCACAGAGAAGGACACTACAACAGAACACCACCTGATGTTGCTCTCGCTTCCCCAGGAGCACGCGCTGCAGCTGCCACTGCCAAACATTCTGGGAGGGGGCCAGATGCTTGATCCCTGTCCCTTCCTGGGAATCTGCAACTAAGAGCGCCTTGTTCAGCACATCCTGTGGGGGCTAAGCAGGACCAGGTGCTTCTTGCATGATTTACAGGTGTCAGGGACAAACCACCACAGTTATCTCTGCCTCCAGAGGTGGCAGAGGCCCCACTAGGAATTGGTGAACAGGCACCACTTGCAGCCCCATTCACCTTAAGGGCATCACAGAGGAAGGCATTGTGACCAAATCAACTATTGGTGCTCGTGCACCCTTGCAGACACACTGGTCCTGCTGCTGCCACTGCTGAATGTTCAGGGCAGTACCCATATCTCAGATCTCTGTCACTTACAGGATCCTACAACTAGGAATCTCCTATGTAGGCTAGGTAAGATGAATCACCTCATACATGGTCTACAGGTGGCAGAGCAAACCACCCCAGTTACCGCAGAAGCTAGAGATGATCATGGCCCACTCCCACTAGGGGTCCCTGAACAGGCACCACCTGTGGTTCCAATCACCTCAAAGGAGTTGCACTGCAATCAAACACAAGCCGTTATTGCTCTCGCCCCCCTGGGAACTCACACACCTTGCTGCAGCTACAGCCAAATTATCTGGTCACCTTGTAGTTCCTTCTAGAGCTCATTATCACTGCCCAGGGCCCTGCAAATAGGAGTAACCTGTGCCACCTTCCTGCAGGTCCCTGCTTCTGTTGAGAGCCCATCGAACAGGCATTGAATGCTGGCCCTACCCATTGTCTCATTCTCCCTGAAAACACACTGGGCATCCTGGGGATAACAGACTGCTCACGCCAAAGAAAGAGACAGCAAAGATTCAAACTCCCACACCAAAAAAAAAAAAATTAACCCCCCCCAAAAAATACAAAGGGGTGTTCTTGCATAGAAATAGACTTATAAGACTACAGTTTGGATTACCCAAATTCACAGGAAAAAAAACACACAAGCAAGATAAAGAAGCTCAGAAACCATTCCCAGTTAAAACAACAGGAGAACTCACCTAAAGCAGTCAACAGTGAAACAGACCTCTGCAATCTGACAGACTTTGAGTTCAAAAGGGAAATAGTGAAAACACTGAAGGAATTAAGAGAGGTTATGAACAGTAATGCAGATTCCCTCAGAAAGGAACTAGAAAATATAAGGAGGAGCCAAGAAAAACTAGAAAATTCATTTGTAGAGATACGAACTGAACTAAGGGCAATAAAGACCAGAATGAATAATGCAGAGGAAAGAATCAGTGACGTGGAAGATAGAATAATGGAAATCACCCAATCAGGACAGCAGACAGAAAACCAAATGAAGAAACATGAAAGCAGTATAAAAGACCTATGGGATAATATAAAGTGGGCCAATCTATGCCTAATAGGAATTCCAGAAGGAAAAGAGAAAGAAAAGGGGATTGAAAATATATTTGAAGAAATTATGGCTGAAAACTTTCCAAATCTAAAGGATACTGATATCAAGATACAGGAAGCACAGAGGGCCCCAAATTGAACCCAAATAGGTCCACACCAAGACATATTATAATAAAAATGGCAAAATTTAAAGATAAAGAGAGGATTCTAAAGGCAGCAAGAGAAAAGCAAAGCATTAATTACACGGGAAACCCAAAAAGGCTATCAGCTAATTTCTCTACAGACACACTACAGGCCAGGAGGGAGTAACAAGATATATTTAAAACACTGAAAGGAAAAAATTTGCAACTTAGAATACTCTATCCAGCAAGAATATCATTTAAAATAGAAGGGGAAATAAAGAATTTCTCCAACAAACAAAAGCTAAAAGAGTACAGCAATACAAAACCCATCCTAAAAGAAATACTGAAAGGGCTTCTCTAAATTAAAAAAAAAAAAAACAGAGGAAAATCAAGGATGGAGGAAACCACAATTGGAACGCAGTCACTTAAATAAGCCAGCATACTGATCTAAACATGAAGCTGTTAAAAGAAAAAGAAAAAAAAAACATCAAATTTGTACAATGTGGGAAAGGGAAGTAAGAAAAATTAGATTCTTCTTCATTTTTTTTAAGGATGTGCTTGAGCTAAAGCAAGCAGATATAGGAAGGGGTTAACATACTTTAAAAAAACAGGACAACCACAAATCAAAACTGGACATTACATTCACAAAAAGTGAAAAGAAGAGTATTCAAACATAAAATAAATGGAAATCATCCAATCAAAAAAAGAAAGAAAGAAAAGAGAAACACAGAATCAACTGGAACACAAGGTTTAAAATGGCAATAAATACATATCTATCAATAATCACCTTAAATGTCAATGGACTGAATGCTCCAATCAAAAGACACAGAGTGGCTGAGTGGATAAAAAAGCAAAAACCTTCAATCTGCTTCCTACAAGAGACTCACCTTAGGGCAAATGACACTTATATATTGAAAGTGAAGGGATGGGAAAAGATGTTTCATGCCAATGGACCAGACAGGAAAGCGGGAGTTGCAATACTCATATCACACAAAATAGACTTTAAAAGGAAGGCCATAAAGAAAGACAAAGAAGGACAGTATATAATAGTTAAAGGATCCATACAAGAAGAGGATATTACAATCGTCAATATATATGCCCCTAATATAGGAGCACCCAGATACCTACAACAAATACTAACTGACATAAAAGGAGAAATTGATGGGAATACAATCATAGTAGGAGACTTTAATACCCCACTCACATCAATGGACAGATCTTCTAGACAGAAAATAAATAAAGCCACAGAGATTCTAAAAGAAATAATAGAAAAGTTAGACTTAATTGACATTTTCAGGACATTACACCCAAAAAAATCAAAATATACCTTCTTCTCAAGTGCACATGGAACATTCCCAAGAATTGATCACATATTGGGGCACAAAGCTAGCCTCAACAAGTTTAAGAGTATAGAAATTATTTCAAGTATCTTCTCTGACCACAATGGCATGAAACTAGAAATCAACCACAGAAAAAGAAGTGAGAAAAAACCTACTACATGGAGACTAAACAACATGCTACTAAAAAAACCAGTGGGTCAATGAGGAAATCAAGAAGGAAATTAAAAATACCTTGAGACAAATGATAATGAAAACACAACCACTCAAAATCTATGGGATGCTGCAAAAGCAGTGCTCAGAGGGAAGTTCATAGCAATACAGGCCCTTCTCAAAAAAGAAGAAAAATCTCAAATCAACAACTTAACCCACCACATGAATGAATTAGAAAAAGAAGAACAAGAAAAACCTAAAGTCAGCAGAAGGAAGGAAATCATAAAGATCAAAGAAGAAATCAATAAAATAGAGATTCAAAAAACAATAGACAAAATCAATCAAACCAAGAGCTGGTTCTTTGAAAAGGTAAACAAAATAGACAAACCTCTACCTAGACTCACCAAGAAGAGGAGAGAAAAAACCCAAATAAACAAAATAAGAAATGAAAAAGGAGAAGTCACAACAGATACTACAGAAATACAAAAAACCATACCAGAATACTATCAACAATTACATGCCAATAAATTCAACAACCTAGAAGAAATGGACATCTTTCTATAGACTTGGAGCCTGCCAAAACTGAATCGAGAAGAAATAGACCAACTGAACAGACAGATCACTAGAAATGAAATTGAATATGTCATAAAAACACTCCCTACAAATAAAAGTCCAGGACCAGATGGATTCACAGGAGAATTCTACCAAACATACAAAGAGGAACTTATACCCATCCTCCTTAAACTTTTTCAAAAGGTTGAAGAAGAAGGAACACGCCCAAAGACATTCTACGCCACCATCACCCTAATTCCAAAAGCAGAAAGATACCACCAAAAAAGAAAACTATCGGCCAATATCTTTGATGAATTTAGACGCAAAAATTCTCAACAAAATTTTAGCCAACCAAATTCAACAACACATCAAAAAGATCATATACCACGACCAGGTAGGGTTCATCCCAGGTTCACAAGGATGGTTCAACATATGTAAATCAATCAACGTCATACACCACATTAACAAAAGAAAAGTCAAAAACCACATGATTATCTCAATAGATGGACAAAAAGCATTGGACAAAGTCCAACATCCATTCATGATCAAAACTCTTACCAAAGTGGTTATTAGAGGGAACATTCCTTAACATAATCAAAGCCATTTATGACAAACCCACAGCAAATACAATACTCAATAGAGAAAAGCTGAAAGCCTTTCCACTGAAATCTGGAAGAAGACAAGGATGCCCACTCTCACCGCTGTTATTCAACATAGTGTTGGAAGACCTAGCCACAGCAATCAGACAAACAAAAGAAATAAAAGGCATCCAGATAGGAAAAGAAGGGGCAAAACTGTCACTGTATGCAGATAACATGATACTATATATAGAAAACCCAAGGACTCAACCCAAAAACTTACTTGAACTGATCAACAAATTCAGCAAGGTAGCAGGATATAAGATTAACATTCAGAAATTAGTTGCATTTCTGTATACTAACAATGAAATATTAGAAAAGGAATACAAAAATACAATACCTTCTAAAATTGCACCTCAAAAAAATCAAATACCTGTGAATACACCTGACCAAGGAGGTAAAAGACTTATATGCCAAGAACTATAAAACATTAATCAAGGAAATCAAAGAAGATACAAAGAAATGGAAAGATATTCCATGCTCCTGGGTTGGAAAAATTAATATTGTAAAAATGGCCATACTACCCAAAGCAATCTACAGATTCAATGCAATCCCTATCAAATTACCTGTGATATTTTTCACAGAAGTAGAACAAACAATCCAAAAATGTATATGGAACCCCCCAAAAAAAACAGAATTGCCAAAGCAATACTGAAGAACAAAAACCAAGCAGGAGGCATCTCTCTCCCAGACTTCAGGCAATATTACAAAGCCATAGTAATCAAGACAGTATGGTACTGATATCAAAACAGATAGACAGACCAATGGAACAGAATAGAGAACCCAGAAGTAAACCCAGACACCTTTGGTCAATTAATCTTTGGCAAAGGAGGCAAGAATATAAAATGGGGAAAAGACAGTCTTTTCAGCAAGCATTGCTAGGAAACCTGGACAGCTGCATGCAGATTGATGAAACTAGAACACATCCTCACACCATGCACCAAAATAAACTCAAAATAGCTGAAAGACTTAAATATAAGACCTGACACCATTCAACTCCTGAAAGAGAACATAGGCAAAACATTCTCTGACATCAACCTTACAAATGTTTTGTCAGGTCAGTCTCCCAAAGCAGCAGAACTAAGAGCAAAAATAAACCAATGAGACCTAATCAAACTGACAGGCTTTTGCACAGCAAAGGAAACCAAAAAGACAACTTACAGAATGGGAGAAAAGAGTTTCAAATGATGCAATGGACAAGGGCCTAATCTCTAGAATATACAGGCAACTTATACAGCTCAACAGCAAAAAAGCCAACAACCCAATGGAAAGATGGGCAAAGGACCTGAATAGATATTTCTCTAAGGAAGAGATACAGATGGCCAACAAGCACTTGAAAAAATGCTCAACATCCCTGATTATTAGAGAAATGCAAATCAAAACTACCATGAGATACCACCTCACACCAGTCAAAATGGCCATCATTAATAAGTCCAAAAAAAACAAACACTGGAGGGGGTGTTGAGAAAAGGGAACCCTCCTGCACTGTTGACGAGAATGTAAGCTGGTACAACCACCATGGAGAACAATATGGAGGTACCTTAGAAATCTATACAATATGACCCAGCAACCCCACTCTTGGACATACATCTGGACAAAACTCTACTTAAAAAAGACACATACACCCTCATGTTCTTTGCAGAACTATTCACAATAGCCAAGATATGGAATCAACCCAAATGTCCACTGATAGGTGATTGGATCAGGAAAATGTGGTGTATATATACACAATGGAATACTACTCAGCCATAAAAAAGAACAAAATAATGCCATTTGCAGCAACATGGATGGAACTAGAGACTCTCATTCTGAATGAAGTAAGTCAGAAAGAGAAAGACAAATACCATATGATATCACTTATATCTGGAATCTAATATACGGCACAAATGAACATTTCCACAGAAAAGAAAATCATGGACTTGGAGAATAGACTTGTGGTTGCCAAGGGGGAAGGGGAGGGAGTGGGAGTGACTGGGAGCTTGGGGTAAATAGATGCAGAACATTGCCTTCAGGATGGATTAGCAATGGTATCCAGCTGTGTAGCACTGGGAACTCAGTCTAGTCAATAATGATGGAACACTTAATGTGAGAAAAAAGAATGTATACATGTATGTGTAACTGGGTCACCATGCTGTGCAGTAGAAAAAGTATATATATAAAGAAATAAAAAACAAAACAAAAAAAATAAAAGACAAAACAACAACAAAAATAATAAATAATAAAATAAAATAAAAGCAAACCTGACTGGAAGAAAATACTTGAAAAATATATAAATGATAAAATACTTATATCCAGAACATACATAACTACTATAACTCATTAAAAAGAAGACAACTCAATTTTTTTTTTGTCTTTTTAGGGCCATACCCACAGCATATGGAAGTTCCCAGGCTGGGGGTCCAACCAGAGATGCAGCTGCAGGCCTACACCACAGCCAAAGCAACTCAGGATCTAAGCCATGTCTGTGACCTACACTGCAGCTCACAGCAACGCTGGATCCTTTAACCCACTAAGTGAGGCAGGGATCGAACCAGCATCCTCATGGATTCTTAACCACAACAGGAAATCCCATGACTCAATTTTTTTAAATATGACAAAAGATTTGGACCAACACTCTACCTATCGAATATACAAAGTTAACAAAGAAACGTAAAAATTCCCAAAACCACTGGTGTTTAGGGAAATGCAAATTAAAAATATAGAAAGATACCATTACACACACACTTTAAGAGCTGATATTTAAAAAGACTGATGATACTGAATGTCTGCAAGGATGTAGGACTATTAGAAATCTCACACATTGCTGATGGGAATGCAAACTGGTACGGTCTCTTTGGAAAACAGTTTGGTAGTATCTTATAAAGTTAAACATACTTTTACCATATGACCTAGCAATTCACCTCTAAGGTTTACCCAATAGAAATGAAAATATTTAGATGCAAAGACATATTCCTAAATATTCCTAGCAGCTTTAAAAAAAATTACTATTTCTAAACTGGAAACCACTCAATGTTTATCATCTGACAAATGGATAAATAGATTGTGATGTATCAGAAATAAAAAGGGACAAACAATTGCTATATGCAAGAACAGAGATGAATCTCCAAAATATTGTCTTCAGTGAAGAAAAAAAAAAAAGAGAGTTGGAGTTGCTGTTGTGGCTCAGCAGAAACAAACCCAACTAGTATCCATGAGGACGAGGGTTCTCTCCACCCCTGGCCGCGCTCAATGGGTTAAGGATCTGGCGTTGTCAGGAGCTGTGGTGTAGGTCACAGACATGGCTCAGATCCCATGTTGCTGTGGCTCTGGTGCAGGCCAGCAGCTACAGCTCCAATTCAAGCCCTGGTCTGGGAACCTCCATATGCCGTGGGTGCAGCCCTAAAAAAAGCAAAAAAAAAAAAAAATAGAGTCATAAAAGTTCATTTATTTGAAATTCTAGAAAAGGAAAAAATATAGTGGTGGTAAGCAGATCAGTCTTTGGCAAAAGAGGAGGGGATTGATTGCAAGGGGGCAGGAAGGAACTTTATACCTTGTAAAATATGTATACCTCATAAAATCTGATATAAAAATAGCTTAAAAAACAAAAATAAACCTATGTGGTAAAATATATAACATATATACGAAACTCCACAAAACAAATACGGAGCTTTGCAAATTATTCTAAGGTTATCCCTATAGTAAACACCACCAAGATCATAAAACACAACTTTGCAGCCGCCCTAGAAACCCCTCCGTGTATCCCCATCCCAATCATAACCCTCCAAGTCACCACAACCCTGAGTTTTACTGAAATTCCATCCCTGAGTTTCTTTCTATTAGCCAACTGATCATTGTTACAAACTGAAATTTCATCTTGTTCATTTTTTATTTGATCTATCTTTTGGTCTCTTTTTACCTGTGCAGTCTCCCTCCTGCTCTCTTAAAATTTATCTGCTGAAGAGCCTAAGACACTTGACCTGCAGATCTACCCACAACCTAGATTTTGCTGATTGCATACTCACTCGTGATGAAGTTTAACTTCTACCTCTGTCCTCATATTCCCTGAAAATTGGCTTCTGGATCCAGAGGCTTGATCATACTCAGGTTCAATTCTTTTAGCAGAACTATAAGTCTTCTCATGTCTTTTCATCACAATCTCAGAATTCTGGTTTTGTCTCTTTTTGTACTTTTGGTAATCATTGATACCAAATGCCCAGATCCATTGTTAATTCATCGAGAGTTGAAAAGGGATGATATTCTAATTGCCAATGACATTTTTTACAGAATAATAAATAACAATTCCAAAATTCATATGGAACCACAAAAGATCCCAAAAAGTCAAAGCAATTCTGAGAAAGAACAAAGCCGGAGGCATCACACTCCTTGATCACAAACTATATTATAAAAGCTACAGCAATCAAAACAGTATGGTGTTGGCATAAAAATAGGCACACAAGCCAACAGAACAGAAATAAGAGATAAGAAATAAACCCATGCATATATGATTAACTAATATTTTACAAGAGAGCCAAGAATACTCAATGGAGAAAAGATAAGGAAATGCAAATTAAAAAAACACAATAAAATATCACTTCACACCTGTTAGAATAGCCATCATCAAAAAGATAATAGAAGGAGTTCCCATTGTGGCTCAGCGGTAACAAACCAAACTAGTATCCATGAAGACATGGGTTCAATTCCTGGCCTCACCATACAGGTTAAGGACCTGGCATTGCCCTGAGCCATGGTGTAGGCTGCAGACAAGGCTCAGATCCCACATTACTGTGGCTACGGTGCAGGTCAGCAGCTATAGCTCTGATTCTACCCCTAGCCTAGGAACTTCCATATGCCACATGAGTAGCCCTAAAAAGACAAAAAAGAAAAAAGACAATAGATAACAAATGCAGGAAAGGATGTGGAGAAAAGAGAATCTTTATACAATGGATGTAATATAAACTGCTACAGCCACTATGAAAAACAGTATGAAGGTTCCTCAAAAAATTAAAAATACAACTACCAACCCAATGTACATAGCAACATTATTTACAATGCCCAACATATGGAAGCAACCTAAGTGTCCATCGACAGATGAATGTATAAAGAAGATGTGATATATAGAGAGAGAGATCCATATACATAATGAAATATTAGTCAACCATAAAAAAAGAATGAAATTTTGCCATTTACAACAAGGATGGACCTGGAGGGTATTATGCTTAGTGAAATAAGGCAGACAGATAAAGACATATACTGTGTGATGTCACTTATGTGTGGAATCGTAAAAATACAACAAATTAGTGAATATAGCAAAAAAAGAAACATACTCTAGATATGGAGAACAAACTAGTAATTACCATTGGGGAGAAGGAAGAGGGGAAGGGCACATTAGGAGTAGCAGATTAAGAGGTTCAAACTACTGTGTATTAAAATAAATAAGCCACAACACAGGGAATACAGCCAATATTTTATAATAATATAAATGGAATATAACCTTTAAAAAATTGTAAATCACTATTTGTACATCTGAAATGTATATAATATTGTACATCAACTACGTATGAACAAAAAAAATCGCTAAAACTATTACTAAAAGATGTACTTCATAAAACAGTATATTAAGCCCAGAGAGAAGAATTAAGATGAAAAAGCCTTAACAAGGAAATTCATTATTTACATCAGAGAATATAAATAAGCAATGACTATTAAATAATAAAATGTATAAATTAGTAATTAAGAGGTATAAAAATAAGGTTAAATTAAAATACTCAACACAACATGTAAGGTGAGAAGAAAACAACTGCAGTAAAATATTCCAAGGTCTTTGTATTATTGGGAGATGATGAAGGCAATGATTAACATTAGACATTTTTTAGTCTACTTGTTCAAAATATATAATCTCTATAAGAATAAAAATAGAATGTGTAACCTCAAAAGCAAAGGAAGGATAAAACTCAATCCAAATAACAATCAATCAAATGGCAAATAAAAAGCACGAAAAATATAGAAATAAAGTATCAGTCATTGCAGCAAATATAAATGGACTATAATTATCAGTTAAAAGATAGAGGTTTGCAAATTATTTTTAAAAATCTGGCTATAACCTATTTATAAGGGTGACAATAAAACCTAAAGACAAAGAAAGAAGGAACATAATAAAAGATGAAAAAAATATGTTAAGTCTAGCAAAGACTGCTGATTGTACACCCAGTATACCTTCTCCTATTTTTCTTCAATTATCATATTGTGCCAGAGCACAAAACCAATGGGGACTTTCATTCTTTAGATGCAGCTCAGCAATCCATTCACTAATGAGCTTTATAATTTCCTGTCTCTTAGAAGCTATGAATACTGAGGCCCACAAATTATACTTGCATTGCCAGGCATAAATGCCTATGACCTTCCTGGTTTACAAAGACCAGGGCTCTGATGTGGTTATGTCTTCAACTCTGTATTTTAATGCCATAAAAGTGGGCACCTACACTAAGTTTAGAATTATTAATATTCCTGTTTCTTAGCCCTATGTAATGGTCTTTGCCTTTTTGCCCATAAACATTGGTATATTCTTTGTTCAAATTCTCTTTTTGCTAATGTTTGTATAATTTTACCAGCTTTCTATTAAATATAGTCTTCCTGTGGTGACCATTAGGATCTGGTATGATGTAAATAATGGGAAACCCCTAAATGAAAGTGACTTAAATATGATAGAATTTTATTTCTTTCTCATATAAAGCAGACCTAGGAAGAGACCGAAATGGCTGCCATATGGAGTAGCTGAAAAACATGATGTGCCCTCATAGTTCTAATGCCATCACCAAATCATGTTCAGTTTAGCCTAAGAGAAGACCATCAGCATTCCGCAGTACCCTATGATCAACAAACTGTTGAGCACAGACAGAGCCTTTCTGTCTTTAAAAGATGATAAGATACAAGGTATGGAAATGTACTCTGTCTCCAGATAAGCCTCAACATTAATATTATTTCAACTTTGAGAAGCATGTATTAAGACACAAAGCAAAGAAAATCAACATAAGACATGGGAACGTCAAACCCATTTCCATAAAAAACTATTCTCTGGCCAAGCCTTCACCAGTGTAACTGAGACCATAAAATATCCCAACTATGTCCATCCTTCAGCAGCGCATGAGGGGCTCAAGGTACCCTTGCTGTAATCCAGCTGATATAAGAAACTTTCAACCCCATGATGACTGCTTCTCACCATAAATCAATGTATCACAAGAGTTGTTTTATAAATAAATCTTCAGGGCCCAGTGTATGTGACGCTTAACCCTGAGGAATGGATATATTTTGGGAGAGTGGGAAACCAAGAGACAGACCCTGGATTATGGTAAATGCACAAGTGCAATGAGCACCCAGAGTCAGACCACTCATTCTCAGATACTGTCAATACCTCTTTCCTCAACATCTGCACAGGCTTCGCTTAGACAATATCACTTTCTTATTAATAGTTCTATAGTGGACCCTACCGGCTTGAGCAATGTTTCGGTGTAAGGCATGAGCCAACAGAGGTGTTGCCTAAAGAGCTGACTGAACGGTTGAAAAATCTTCTAACTTCCTTAACTCTATTCTTGTCCCTAAATCCATCCTGCACACAACTGCTCAATGTATTTCCAAAAGTCATGTCAGACTTTACCACTTCCTTACACTCCCTTCGGTAGTACGTCTATAACACACTCAGTCTACAGTTGTTAAAATTTCACTCGTGGCCCTAGGGAAGGGGTAAACTGGGAATTTGAGATTAACAGACATATACACTACTATAAATAAAATAGATAAACAACAAGGACCTACTGTATAGGGCAGGGAACTATATTCAGTATCCTGTAATAACCTATAGTGGAAAATAATCTGAAAAAGAATATATATATATAACTGAATCATTTTCCTGTACACCTGAAACATTGTTAAATCAACTATATTCCAATAAAAAATAAAATAAATAAAGTTTCATTCATGGCCCTTTGTAACTTGGCTCTACCTCCCTCTCCAGGCTCATCTCTAACCATACCCATGTACCAGCCATACATAAATATGTGTTCATACCTGCACACACACCATACTTTTCTATACCCCTGTACCCTGATGCTATGGATCTACTGATTTTTCTTAGGGCTCTCTTTCTTGTTCTTTTTTTTTTTTTTTTTTTTTTTTTTTGCTTTTCAGGGCCACACTTGTGGCACATGGAGATTCCCAGGCTAGGGGTCAAATCACAGCTACAGCTGCTGGCCTATGCCACAGCCACAGCAATGCAGGATCTGAGCCACACCTGCAACCTACACCACAGCTCAATGGCAATGCCAGATCCTTAACCCACTGAGCAAGGCCAGGGATAGAACCCGCAACCTCATGGTTACTAGTCAGATTCGTTTCCACTGCGCCACAACAGGAACTCCCTTTTGTACTTTCTGAAGAATTCCTACTTACCCTTAAAAAAATCGTACTCCGGAGTTATCATCTCCTTGAGGAATCTTTCCCTGCTTCAAAGCTCAATTTGGTACCCCAAGTTTCTACAGCACCCTATCCATAAAACTACTGTAGCCTTTATCCCATTATATTAAGATAATAACCTATGGCCATGTGACTGTGAGAACAAGAAATTCCTCTACTTTCTGCATTCCTGGAACCCACCACAGGGCCTGGCATGGGGTGCCACTAACGTTGGCCACTCTGAACTGAACTGAATCTCCCCCTTTTCTGGCTCTCTTGAGCTCTCTACTTCCAGGTGCCCCCATCTCCCCTCCACACCCGTAGTGATCCTGACCCTTCCACATTTGGGATCTGTGACTCACTTCTGACAGATATGTGTCTGGGTAAGGCAAGAGTGAGCTGATGATCTGCTCAGTTATAAGTAAGGCTAAATATTTGACACAAGCCAGATTCATGACCAGTTTGTAGAACTGCCTTTCTTTACAATCCCTCACACAAAGGCATGGCGATACAGATAGCCCAGTTTGGTACACCTGTGCCAAGAAACCTGAGGACAGGGAAGAGACTTAAATGCCCAAAGGAAAAAATCATGTTTGGTAGACAACCTGGCAAAAGCTAAGGAAAAAGGTAAACTAGCCCTGGAGACTTCTGGGCACTAGTCCCAGAGGCATAAGGGCATCTGATCTTGAACGAAGGCACTGAGAACATTCTTCCCTGTGTGTGGCCTGGGACCAGTTCCAAGCAAATGTCTCCTCACAGAATGTCCTAAGACTGCAAATATAATCAAATCTTGTTAAAGGCCATGAACTGATTCACCCGATTACACAGCCCCTTCCAGGCAGATGTGTCTCTTGATCACTTGGGGCAAGCAGATCCCACTTTCCCCTCTGAGATTCTCCAAATCGAGAAAGTGATTTCTTTATTATCCTCATGTCGAGGTAGCGGTTGTATGTAACCAGTTGGATTTTCCTACTTGGGTTTGGACTTGAGTTTTGCTCTGAAGTTCTCTCTTAGAGCCTATAGAGTCTAAGAGAGACTGAAATTATAATCTTAATCCTCACTCTGAGGGGACGGTTAAGAGGAACACGGGGAAAGGGTGGAGGGTTCTGGACCATGCCCTGGGACAGCCAAGATTTAGATCAGTTTTCACTGTTGTGTTCAGACCCTCCATTCCTCTAGTCTGAAGTCCCCCAGCTATCAAGAAGAGGGCAGCAATATACTGTTACCCTCTAACGTCCATGAATTCTCCTATCAGCTCCACACAGCAGAATGGGCCACGCTGCAGCCCCAACCATCCACTCCAGCTTGAAGCAAGGGTCTCCCCATCTTCTGCAGGGAAGTTCTAGGGTCTGGGATCCCTTCATCATCAATGAGAGGCCCCCACCTTGCATTGACTCTGATCTTCCTTTTGACATGCAGGCTTCCAGCTGAGGGAATGAATATAAATCACCTGGGCCACGGGAATATGTCTCAGGCCTTCCTCAAGTCTGGCATCTCCAAGGACTCTCTAGAGATGAGCTGGATTTGGGGACAGAGATCCTATAGAAGGAGGCTGGTCTAGGCAATGGTATCTTTAAACCTTGTGATCCTGTGTTCTGCTGTGAAACCCTGGGCTCCTGGTCAGAAGCTCAGGCACTATACTGCTTCTCTCCCAGGATACCAAGGACCAGAGACGTTAAGGGGTAGGAGCTCTGTGCGCCCACTGGTAACTTCTGGGATTAGTGAATAGGGGACTTTTTTTAGTTCCAAGGATTTTCACTGTCCTCTAGGAAACAGAATCTCTTCCCATCTAATTTTGGATTAAGTAGTCATCACAACATGAATATACTGCGTTCAGGCAGTCCATGAAGGCAGGTATGCACATGACACAAGGGAACAATCAAACAGCCAAGGGTGTAGCAACACAATGAGTCTGTTGTTGAAAGAGGGACAGCCTCCCTTGCGAAGCCCTGGCAAAGCAGTACCCTCAGAATACACACCTGGGAAAGATATTTCTGAGCATCCATACCTGACCCTTATCTAAAGCTTTTTCCAACAAAAAAATGTGTGTGCCTGCTAACAAGCAGATTTTCAGTTATTCCATCAGGGTCAGGGACGTGGAGGCCAAGGAGGTACTGGAGAAGGGAGGAAACTGGCAGAAACCCAAGCTCCGCAAGGCGAAAAAAGAACACAGTACACGAAGGAAGTGCCAGCTTGCCCAAATCTCTCCTAAACTTCTCCCTCTCCTCTCACAATTCTTTGACATAATATTATAGCGATAAGACCAAGTCACTTTCTACTCATTTTTTCTCTCTTCCTGATAAAAAAAGAGGAAGAAGAGGGAAAGAACGAAGAATTACCAAGAACCCACTGTCCCTGTATTTTCTGTTTGTCATCTCCCTTTATCCCCACAATAACCTTACAAAGAAGGTATATTTATTTTCATTTTATAGACTAAGAACTCCAAATTCAGAGTAATTAGGTAACTATTCCAACATCACATAACTCATAAATAGCAGAGCCCAGAGGCCAACCCAAATCCATCAGAAGCCAAAGTCTGTTCTTTCCACCATACCACATGGCCTTCCTTCACAGAGCTAGAGAAATAATTTTGGGGATTCAAAAAAAGAAACCATTCTCTCTCATTTTTTTTTCCCATTTGGAGACCGGAGTTTAAGTATGTGAGCCTGGACCCCATATACAGAATGAATCTTAAGCTTTTCCATCAAATGAGACTCAGCTTCCACATCTTTCGTGGAAGTCAAGCCCTTGCATGGCACAAACCTCATGCAAGGGTTATGGCTTTTTTACTTTTTTTGCCTTATTTATTTATTTTAACTGCTTACCTGTCTTGAAAATCTTCTCTTGTTCCTGGGTAGATCGAATACCCTATGATACATATTTCTAACATAAGGTCAACCTCTGTAGCAGACAACAAGAGCAAATAATTGCTAAGAATGTTATACTTTGCTCTCTCTGCTCCGGGTCGCCGCAGCCTTCGCCGCTTTAGGGCCTAGCAGAAGAAAAAAAGAGAAAAAAAGATATGTCTTCGCCAGAGAACCCGCGGGAAAGTCACATTTGCACACTCCCGGCCTGCCAGCCCCCACCTGGGCATCCACGGTTTCCGTCTGTCTGGTGGTGAACAGCCCGCACCAGCATTCGCGCGCCTCCGCGTACCACGTGCCTGCGCACCCGCGTGCAGCCCAGAGAAACAAGTATCCCGGAGGTCGTGGGGGCACCACTGGGTTGTCTCTTGAGGAATTTTTTGTAATTTGGAGTGGAGTCCCCGTTTTAATTTTTTCTTTTTTCCTTTTTTTTTTTTTTTTTTTTTTTTAATTGAATGCTTCTGACCAGCGTGGCTTGGAAATCACAAACTCCCGGAGGAGGGCCATATTGTCCTTGAAAGCATTTTGTTGGAAATCTAGCAGTCTTGTCTGAGCCGTCCCCAGTTCCCCCTCTCGGGTCCTCGCAACACACTTCAGCTCCTCTGAGCTGCGCGGTCGCGGGCAGAGCCACCTTTGTTCTGTATGGTCCCTCTAGAAAGTCCTCCTGGCGGGGCTCGGAGTAATGGGGGCTGGAGAGAGGGACGCTACGGCCAGCAACTGCCCCTGGCCTCCCTGTACATGGTCACTGTACTTGGACGTCACCTGTATAAGTTCAGTCCTGTAGGGCCAGTGCATCCGCACCCGGCGCGATCCGACAACTGCCGCTTCCTGGGTTCTGCCTCGGTCAACTTCCGGCTGACGCCGAGCTGGCCCCGGATACTGTGAACTTGGATGTGGTTAAGGGAAAGCCAGTCCGTATTCTGTGCTCTCAGAGGAATCCCTCTTCGGGAGAATCTGGCGTGGGAAAAGTCTTCATGACGCTGAACAAATCTATAGATAACAAGGCACTTTAGGATACTTTTCTGCTTTTGGAAACATTCTGTCCTGCAAGGTGGTATGTGATGAGAACAGCTCTAAGGGTTTATGCCCTGGTCCACTTCAGACCCAAGAGGCTGCCATCAGGGCCACTGAGAAGGTGAAGGGCGTGCTTCTTAATGACCGCAGAGTGTTTGTGCGTGGATTCAAGTCTCAAAAAGAGCAGGAAGCCAGAGCTGAGCCAAAGCCCAGGAATTCACTAAAGTTTATATCAAAAACTTTGAGGAAGAGGTGGATGATGAGAGTTTAAAAGAGCTATTCGGGCTATTCAGCCAGCTTGGTAAGACTGTGTCAAGGCGATGAGAGATCCCAGTGGGAAAGCCAAAGGCTTTTGCCTTTGTGGGTTACAAAAAAACACAAGGATGCCCATAAGGCCAAGGAAGAGATGACAGGAAAAGAAATCAGTGGGGAAGTTATTTTTGCCTGTTGGTCACAGAAGAAATCAGAAATTTGAACAGCTAAAGTGGGAGAGAATAAATTGCTGTCAAGCGGTCATTCTCTAAACTTGGATGACATCATTGATGATGAGAAGTTAAGGAAAGAGTTTTCTCCTTTTGGATCAATCACCAGTGTTAAGGTGATGCTGCAGGATGAGAGGAGCAAAGGGTTTAGCTCTGTCTGCTTCTCATCCTCTGAAGAGATAACAAAAGCAGCAACTGTGTGCCTCCGAGCCACTCATTTTAAGTCACCTGGCCTGGAGATAGGAAGAGAGACAGGCCCACCTGACCAACCAGGATATGCAGTGGGTGGCCAGGATGAGCACACTCCCTGCAAATGCCGTCTTAAATCAGTTCCAGCCTGCAGGTGGCAGCTACTCTGTGCCAGCAGTTCCACAGGCTCAGGGAAGATCTCCATGCTACACACCTAACCAGTTAGCACAGATGAGTCCTCAGCCATACTGGCAGCAAGGCTTCTAAGGAATGCCAAGTGCTATACACCAGTCTGGGCCTCAACCAGCTCTTCACCATCTGGCTCCAGCTGGGTCTGAATGCCCAGACCACTTGGTTATGAACTTTGGTGGGGCTGGTGCCACCCTGAAAGTGCTGACTGACTGCTGCCAGTCTGGAGGTGCTCCCATAGCTGTGCAGAAATTAGCCCTTGCATTGCTATTGCTGCTACTGCTCAGGCTGTTACACATTACACATACACCTCCAGTATCCACAGCCCTCACCTGACAGTCTCTGCAGGTATCTCAGCCTGAAGTTCTGCAGGGGCTAGAGCCAGTGACCGCCTCCATGCTGGTGGCAGCAACCCCCCCCCCCCCCAGAAAGAGAAACAGATGCTGGGTGAATGTTTGTTCCTGCTCATACGGAGCATGCACCCAAACCTGGCTGGGAAGGTTACGGCGATGCCGTACGTGCTGGAGTCCCCTGAGGCTCTCTGCTCCAAGGTGGATGAAGCTTGGGCAGTCCTACAGGCCCATCATGCCAAGATAGAAGCTACCCAGATAGTGGGCACTATTGCTACTGCTACCTCTCAGACAAGGACAAACCAATTCACAAGCGAAATAAACTCTCACAGAAATTGGCTTGGTTTGAAGACTTCCCATCTGGTCCTATAGATCTCAACACCAAGAACCACAAATTGCAAATTTAATAGGTCATTTTGTATCAGAAGGTCAATTATGAAACACCTAGAGTTTTTCAATGAAAAGAATATATTCTCTGGGTTCTGATATGGCCCAGGCAATGTTAACTTTTTTTCTATTGTGGATTTTGTTTTTCCCCCCAGAAATTGGTTTTATGTCATAAGTTTCTCAGTAAAAGAAAAAAAAATTCCATAAAAAAAAAAGAATGTATACTTTGGAGTCGGGTCATGTTGTCTCTCACCACAGATGTTCCAATTGCATCTTATTTCCCCAAGGCATCAGTCTCCTCAACTATAAACTATGAAGCAAAATATATCCACTACATAACAATGTATCAAGGGGAAAACTATGATTTTAGATTGAAATTGGAGGTCTCAGTCCAATGCATTATAGATTAAAAGGTGGTGTGCATGTGTATGTATGTTTGTGTGTGCACTTATATACATATGAACGTACAGATAGGCTTCCTAGCTCAGACCACTAAGAGAATCTGGAAGAAGAAAGTAATCGTACCCTAATTATAATGAGCAAATCTAGGACCCAGGTATTGGCTTCTAAATACCAACCTCCATTAAACAGAGATCCTTGGATAGACTGCTGACTTCAAGTTTTGGTGAGAGAAAGAACAAGATAAGATAAGGCCTGAAAAAATGTATCACGAAAGCAAGAAAGTACTCAAAGAATGATAAAAACATGTCAAAAGGAAATGAAGACTAGTTTGAAAGGGCTTCCACTGGCCAAATCTGGGACAATGTAAGTATCAAAATAAATAATGATATTAATGTATTAAGCCCCAATTAAACAAATTAGCAATCCGTGAGTACCCACTCATAGATATACATACATACAAAGAAAGTCTTTCTTACAAGAGAATGTCAATTAGTGAATGTAAAAAGAATAATGGAATTTTTAAAAATCAGCACTTAGTAAGCATTATACAATAATTCAGGCAAAAAAGAAGAGCAACGGATGCTTAAGCTAGTGAGTAAACATGGATGAAACCAGCATTTTACCTTGCCAGAGAGTGACTTTTACATTTCTACATGGCAAAATATCTATTAGTTACAAAAGGAAGAAACGTAACTTTATAGTGGAAAACTTGTAAAACAAAATCTTAGTAAGTTGATACAAATTTATACCACTATTGATGGGACAAATCACCTGATGGTGAGAACACAACACCTGACTGTGAGAACACAACTTAACTGTTTTTTAGATGGTGGCTAAAAAAACAATCATCATTTCGTCTAGTCCTGAAAAAAAATTCAGAAAAACCCAAACTGAGAGACATGCTACAAAATAGTTGACCAATACTCTTCAAAAATGTCAGGGCCAGAGTTCGCTGGTGGCCTAGCAGTTAAAGGATCCAACAGTGCCACTGCTGTGGCATGGGTTTGATCCCTGGCCCAGGGAACTTCTGCATGCCAAGGGTGCAGCCAAAAAAAAATAATAAATAGGTCAATCAGTACTTTTTGAACACTGTTCATGGCATTAAACTGAAATGAGAGAGTATCTACTTAGGTGAAAGACTGGATCTCACCCCATCTGAGCTTACAAACTGCTTACCAAAATAAGACCTGAATGAGGCTGCAGAAGGAGCCAAAATGAAAGGCAATATTTAATTAAGTTGCAGATTAATTGTAGCAATATAATCTCTACAGGCCCTGAAGAAGAGAAACATGAATTTATGAACTGCCTACTATGTGCTGGAAAATTGCTGGTCATTTTACATGCTTTCTTTCCTTGTATCTCCTTAAGGATAGCACTCCCAGGCCAGCAGGGTAATGTGATTCCCCCAAAGGAACACAATCGACTTCCAGCACTAAACCCCCAAATGAAAAAATTGTCTGACAAAGAATTCAAAATAATTGTTAGCTACCAGAAAACGCAGATAAACAATATCATGAAACTAGGAAAGCCATACAAGAAAAAAATGAGAATTTCAGCCAAGAGATAGAAAGTACCAAATATGAGCCAGTTTTGGAGATGAAGAATAAATGACCAAATTGAAGGACTCAGTAGACAACTTCAAGAGACTGAACCAAAGGAAGAATAGGTGAGCTCAAAGATACATCATTTGAAGTTATCCAGTCATGGGGGCCAAAGAAAAAAGAATGAAAAGAAATGAAGAAAGCCTAGGAGACTTAATGGACACCATTAAAAGAAACAATCCATGCATCATTGGAGTCCAGAAGATCAAAATAATACCAAGTATCATTTCCAATCACAATGGCAAAAATAGAAACCAATAACAGGAGGAAAGCTGGAAACTTCACAAATAAATGCCCCCGATTATAGATGCATATTAATGGAAAATTCACAAGAAAGTGATGATGGCCCAGGTCAGAGCAGTGGGTCCCTAACAGGGGAAGGAGTGGGCTGTGCTCACTTAATGGTACACTGGGCCTGTTTGTGGTGCTGGAGAACATCTGTCATCTTCGTCTGAGGGGTGACAGTGTTTGCCATATGCTCAGTCGCAAGGCTATGTTTATGGTTTCTTTATTTTCCTTTATGTGTATCAGATTTCACTTTTATTCAATAATTTCTTATAAAGGCTTACAAAATAAGAGCCGTGGCAGAGCACAGAGCAATTTTAGGATCTTATAACAATTTTGTATGATACTACAATGATGGATAGATGCTATTTTACATTTGTCAAAATCCATAGACTATAAAATATTTCAAGTGAAGCTTAAAGTATAGATTTTGTGCAATAATATATATCAATGTAAGTTCATCGTTTGTAACAAATGTACCACTCTTGTGGGGTGTTTTTCATTTTATTATTAAAATAAAAGGGGTCATTGTAAAAGGGGTTGATAAAGGGGGTGGTTGTACATGTGTGGAAATGGGAGGAACATGGGAGCTCTCTGTACTTTCCATTCAGTTTTGCTGTGAACCTAAAACTGCTCTTGAAAATGGAGTTTATAGACTCACAAACATAAAGAACAGACTTGTTGCTGTGGGGGAGGGTGGGGAGGGATGGATTGGGAGTTTGACATTAGCAGATGCAAATTATCATATATAGGATGGATAAACAACAAGGTCCTACTGTGTACCACAGGGAACTATATTTAATATCCTGTGATAAACCATAATAGAAAAGGAAAACATAATTTAATTTTTTCTTTTTTCTTTTCTTATTCAAGAACCATTGATTTACAATGTTGTGCCAATTTCTGCTGTACATCAAAGTGACTCAGTCATACAAGTATATACATTCTTTTTTTAAATATTTTTTTCCATCACGGTCTAACCCAGCAGATTGGATAGAGTTCCCTGTGCTATAATACAGTAGGACCTTATTGTCTATCCATTCTAAGTGAAATAGTTTGAGAAGGAAATAATTTTAAAACTTGAGTTTATTAATTTTTAAAAATTTTAGTTGTAAAAAAAATAATAAAAAGTAAAAACAAGAGCCATGGGAGAAAATACACTTGCCCATGGAGAAAAAGAAACAGTGAAGTTGCTGCACCTGGGAACTATCTGACCAGAGAAGAGACAGCTGAAAAAGGAGGCACGCTCTTCCAACAGGGTAAGTTATGAGGGTAGCATGGGATGTGTAGTGGAGGGGTTTTTAATGGAACATAGAGATGATAATAAGGATGACATGTGAATTCAAGGAAACTAAGATGAATAAGGCACCAACAGAGCAACACTAAGGGGAACAGAATGAAGTCCTCGGTGTTCCCCTGGCAGCTTTGCCCAACAAGACCTCGGGCAGAGGCAGGAACAAACAGCTTGCTTAGGAGAAACTCCTGCCCAAAGCATGGGATGGTGATTTGATCAGAACATCTGTGGGTGGAAAGGAAAAGGTCTGTCCTGAACATGCACTGATCTCCACACACATTTAGACCTGCTTTTCCGGAACAGTGTATACTGTGTATACTGTGTAGTGTGTATAGCGTGTAGTGTGTAGAAAATGGGAGGATCATGTCTCAAATTCCCTAATGCACAACTGAACAATTTAAAATATATGAAGGACAGGGCCAGGTATTAAGAGAACTGAATATTTGATGCCAGTATAGCCCACAGCTTGCTTCTTTCCTCTGGTCAAGCCCATTCACCAGTCTGAGCCTTGTTTTCACCATCTACAAAAGAATGTGGTCTCACCACTGGCCTGTGCTGTGTCTACAGCAGCAGATGGTCAGGCTGTGGCCTGGGCTCTGTGGGTGGGAAACATAGGTCCAGGGCTTTACTGAGGTCCCACAGGGAATCCTTGGCTCTGATCTAGCACTGACCTACATACTTCTAGTCCACTAGCCCCCGTCCCTCTCCCACTCCTGTTCCAACCTATAGCAATGCTTTCAACCACCTGCATTGCTGGGACCCAGCATAAAACTTTCCCAGTGCTTTTTTGCATTCACTAAGAAGGATTTGGGGCAGTAGAGGATCTGTAGAAGAGAAAGAAACAGAGCCATAGTGGTGGAATTTAATAAAAAATAAGGAGGAAGAGGGGGAGGAAAGAAGAAGGAAATCTATATCATTTTGGAAGCTTTATCCCATTTCAGCCTCAAAAAAACCTCTTACAATGCACTTTTTTCAAAAAAAAAAAAAAAGGAAGCTTATCAGGGGAAAAAACCCACTTATTTGAAAAGAAACATGCACCTCAATGTTCATAGCAGCCTATCTACAATAGCTAAGCTATGGAAGCAACCTAAGTGTCCATCAGAAGATGAATGGATAAAGAAGATGTGGTACATATATACACAATAGAATATTACTCAGCCATAAAAAAAAAATGGAATGTTGTGGTTTGCAGCAACATGGATGAACTTGGAAGGTTTTATGCTAAGTGAAATAAGTCAGACGGAGAAAGACAAATACTGTATTATATAATTTATATATAGAATATAAAAGAAAATACAACAAACTAGTGAATAAAACAAAAAAGAAATTTAAAAAACCCTAGGAATTCCTGCTGTGGCTCCGCAGTTTAAAGACCCAACATAGTGTCCGTGAGGATTTGGGTTCAATCCCTTGCTCAGTGCGTTAAGGATCCAGCATTGCCACTAGCTGTGGCATGCTGTGGCATAGGTCACAGATTGGCTCAGATCCCGTGATGCTGTGGCTGTGGCATAGACGTGCAGCTGCAGTTCCTATTAGACCCTTAGCCCAGGGAACGTCCATATGCTGCAGGTGGGGCTGTAAAAAAGAAAAAGAAAAACTAGTGGTTATCAGTGGAGAGAGGGAAGGGGGGGGAGATTAAGCAGTACATGTTATTAGATACAAAATAAGCTACAAAGATGCATTGTACAATATGGGGAATATAGTCAATATTTTATAATAACTATAAGTAGAGCATAACCTTTCAAAATTATGGATCATTGGGAGCTCCCCTTGTAGTTCAGTGGGTCATGAAACCAACTAGTATCCATGAGGATGCAGGTTTAATCTCTGGCCTGCCTGTGGGTCGGGAATCTGGCGTTGCCTTGAGCTGTGGTGTAGGTCACAGAAGCAGCTTGGATCCTTCATTGATATGGCTGTGGTGTAGGCTGGCAACTGCAGTTTCAATTTGACCCCTAGCCTGGGAACTTCCATATGCTACAGGTGTGGCCCTAAAAAGCAAAAAATAAAACTTTTTTAATTTAAAAAAATTGTTAATCGCTGTATTGTACACCTATAACATATATCAATTACACTTCAACTTTAAAAAATACTTTCAAAAAAGAAAGAATAGAATAGAATAGAATGGAATGGAATAGAACAGGAAGTGAAAGAAAAGAGGAAGCTAAAGCTCAGAGATGCTAAATAATTTATCCAAGGGCCTGTGACTGCAAACAGAGTGTAACCAATAAAACTATGCTCTGTTGCCAATTTACAGACTCAGGATCCTACAGTGGTAGGTCTCTCGGGTACAAGCCTGCCTCAGAGGCAAAAATAAAACCTAAGATCATGTCTCCTCAACTCCGGGTCCCCCACCATCCCTCCAAGGAGGCAGAGACCTAATGACCCTTCCCCAGAGCCTCGTTCTAGTAGTTCCACGGAAGCCTTGTTCCTCTCCAGACAACATCCACCGCTGAACACAGCACTGCTGTGGCTCTTTCTCTGAGAGGCCAGGGAAGCGTCCTAACCCTGGAACGTTTTCAGCGTCTCTGAAGACAGGACCTTTCCCCAAAGCCTCAAGTTTCCCAAATTCCAGCCAACATCTTATATTAGCCATTTGGAAAATGAAGTGCCTTGGTGAACTTTTCAGGAGAAATGTTCCCTGCAGCCTGTGAATGATGCCACACTCGAGAAGGCTGGCCCTTCTCCACTAGGTCAGAATACCTGTCTAACTCCTGGTCAGGTCAGCAGTTGGCCCCTTGACACCCTGTGTTTCTTGGAATATTGTGAGTTCTTCTTGACATCATCTCTGACCTCAATTTAAGCCTGTTTCATTTATTTATTTACTTTTTATTTTATTTTTTTTTTTTTTTAGGGCCGCATCCACGGCATAAGGAGGTTCCCAGGCTAGGGGTCCAGTCAGAGCTGTAGCTGCCGGCCCACACCACCGCCACAGCAACACCACATCCGAGCTGCGTCTGCAACCTATACCACAGCTCACAGCAACGCCAGGTACTTAACCCACATCCTCGTGGATACTCGTCAGGTTCGTTACTACTGAGCCACAACGGGAACTCCTGAGCCTGTTTTCTCATGCATCCTCTCTGGGCTCCTGAAGGTGCATAGCAGGACTCGGAAGGACAGAAGAAACTAGGGGACACTTTCCTGCCGTTTTCACATCAGTGTACATTTGAGGTCACAGGGAAAGTGCTCAGGCCTGATCATGAGGATGCTTGGTCTCTGCTCCTATCCTACCTTGACTGAGTCCCTTCTTCTCCCAGGACTTGTAGAAGAGGAAGTAGCATAGAATGGCCCAAGGGCTCTTTTTACCTTTCACCCTGAAGAAGCCTGTCTCCCCTGGGTGTCCTTCCAGTTAGAATGAGGCCAGTGTCCAGCCCCACCCAGCCTTGCCCAGCTCTATAAAGGTGCCTCCCAGACTGCCACCCCTAGGAAGTTGCAGCAGCTCTGCGCCCTCAACCATGAGGCTTCATCTCTCTTGGTTACTCTTCCTCCTGCTGATCTCACTGCCTTCAGGTAAGATGGTGGGCACAGATCTGATCACAGAAAGGAGGGTCTTCCCTGAGGAGGCACCTGAATGCCCCTCTGGGTGAAGCCCAGCAGGGGGACCCTGCGATCAGATAAATCAGCAGGCAGGGAGGACCTGTGGGTTAGAGATCATCAGCCCCTACCCTGTCACCTCCTGAAAGTCTGCCCATGCTTGAGAGAGGGATCTGGTCCAACCACACGTGTGGGTCACTGCCAGCCATCCCCATACCTGCTTCTCTTAATGTCCTCTGATGAGCCCTGGACTCGGCAGGCCTGGTCAAAACGTAGCAGCAGGTGAGAGGGCGGCACACAGAAGGAAAACCTCCAACCAAGAAGCTGTGCACCAAGAAGAGAGGACAGCCTTAGGATGTCTTCCAGCCTCTTAAAGACTGATGGTTCTTCCTCGTTTTTTTTTTTTTTTTTTTCCTTAGGGAACGGTTTGATTGAAAATGATGGGGTGGAAATTCACACCTGCACTGTGCAAGGTGGCAGGTGTTTCTTCGGCTGCAAGATAGGATGGGAATGGGTCAGCTACTGTCACAGTATATTGTCCTGTTGCATAGAAATTAAGAAAAACCCCCCACCTCAGATCTATGAAACATGACCCCCAACTCCTGGGTCCAATTAAAAGCATATGCAAATGGCTGAAAGGGCAAAATCTCTGCTCTGTGTGGAAGGATGGTCAGCGAGCTATGGGCAGCCAATGGGGGCCAGATTCCCACCAGTTTACTGGCAAGATTCTAGATGTGTGTGTGTGTGTGTGTTTTTAAGGGGCTTTGTGGCAAAATGCATCTCCTATTTTCTGCCCTCCAATCTCCAATCAGGAATTCCTACTTCCAACTCAAATCCAATTGATCAATACATGACCAACATGCCCCAGGGTATGACATCCGCTGAGCCTAATCACCAAAGCTTACCATACGCCAGTCTCACTTTTAAGTGGATTTACATGTATTCAATCACTGAATCCTCACCAAAAAAAGAAAAAAAATCTATGATTCACCCACTTTGCCAATAAAGAAACTTTTTCCAGGTCACAGAACTAGCAAGAGTTTGTTAGCACTGGATTTGAACCCAGACAGTCTTGATCTAGTGTCTACACTGGTAAGCTGTACCACCTCTCAATTGCTAAGCAAAGCAGTCCAACTGGATGAATTTTTTTTTCAATTGGAGTATAGTTGATTTACAATGCTGTGTTAGTTTTAGGTGTACAGCAAAATGGTTCAGTCCTCTCTGTGTGTGTGTGTGTGTGTGTGTGTGTGTGTGTGTGTGTGTGTGTGTGTTTTCAGAGTCTTTTCCATTATAGATTATTACAAAATATTGAATGCTATGCTATACAGTAGATTCCTGCTGTTTACCTATTTTATATATAGTAGTGTATATGTTAATCCCAAACTCCTAATTTATCCTCCCATTTCCCCTTGGGTAATCATAAATGTGTTTTCTTTGTAAGTCTGTTCCTGTTTTGTTGATCAATTCATTTTTGTCACATTTTAGTTTCCACATATATCATACAATATTTGTCTTTCTCATTCTGACTTACTTCACTTAGTATGATAATCTCTGGGTCCATCCATGTTGCTGCAAATGGCATTATTTCATTCTTTTTTAGGGCTGAATAATAGTCCATTGTGTATATGTACCACATTTCCTTTATCCATTCTCCTGTCAACGGACATTCAGGTTGCTTCCATGTCTTGGCTATTCTAAATAGTGCTGCAATGAACATTGGGGTTCGTGTATCTTTTTGAATTATGG
This sequence comes from Phacochoerus africanus, assembly GCF_016906955.1. NCBI lineage: Eukaryota > Metazoa > Chordata > Mammalia > Artiodactyla > Suidae > Phacochoerus > Phacochoerus africanus. Next base: position 15,160,941 of record NC_062558.1, on the reverse strand, counting down.
TTTTCTCCAAATATAAGCCCAGAAGTAGGATTGCTGGATCATATGGTAGTTTTATATTTAGTTTTTAAGGAACCTCCATATTGTTTTCCATAGTGGCTGCACCAATTTACATTCCCATGAAGAGTGTAGGAGTGTTCCCTTTTCTCTGCACACTCTCCAGCATTTGTTATTTGTAGACTTTTTGTTGATGGCCATTCTGACCCATTTGAGGGGATATCTCATTTAGTTTTGATTTGCATTTCTCTAATAATTTCTAGCTGGATGGATTGATTGTAGTTTGTATGGACTGTAGATTGTAGATTCTAATGAGGAATCAAAAATCCAACTAGATCCAGGAGTTCCTGCTGTGGTGCAATGAGATCGGTGGGTGTCTTGGGAGCACTGGGACACGAGTTCAATCCCTGGCTCAGCATATTTAAGGATCTGGATGTTCTCAGATCTGATCCCTGGCCTGGAGGCTCCATGTGCCTCAGAGCAGCCAAAAAAAAGGGAAAAAAAAAAAAAGAATCCAACTAGACCCAATAAAAAGTCAGTCCCTCAAAACTCTTCCTGTGACTTAAAGCTATCATGTTTCCAGTTGTTAGTTGCATCTTTGACGCTACTCATGACTTTCTGCTTTGACTTTCATGATTCAAGTCCTGAGTCCACACACCAAGCACTGTTCCTCTCACCACTGCAGTGGAAGCAACAAGCATTTCACACCCACACAAAACGTGTAGCTGATGGAGTTCCCACTGTGGCATGGTGAGTTAATGATACAGCTTGTCTCTGTGGTGTTGCCAGTTCAATCCCCAGCCTGGCCAAGTGGGTTTAAGGATCAGCTGAAGCTGTGGCTCAGATTCGATCCCGGCCCAGGAACTTCCATACGTCACAGGTGCGCCCCCAAAAATGGAAAAAAAAATTTGTAGCTATCTGTGGACAGCACTGTTCCAGAAGCCCTTCCTTACCGCCCCCCTCCAGCATCCCTGCCCAGGACAGACGTCACAGATCTTCATCAAAACTCACAAGGTATTAGGAAAAAACAACAGCAGCTGCGTTTCAGGGTTTCCCTTCTCCAAAGATGGGCCCACAGGAAATTTATCTGCTCAGACTCCTCCATGCCTCTAACCCTCAACATCCCAGCAAAAAAGAAAAACCCGAAGTCGTCAGCAGTCTGCAGGGCATCTCTAGTCCAGCTTGCCCTTCCTGTTACGCCGTGGTCTTGGGGTACCTGCATGTGCTCCCTGAAGCCCAAACCCTCAGCCAAAGAAAGGCAGAGGTGAGGCAAAGTTCACAATGCCCCATAAATGCAGTGAAATTAACACAGAAACAGAAAATGAAAAGAGAAAACTGGGTAAAGAAGGAAAAGCAAATATTCTTTCACAACCCCCTCCCACCCACCCCTAAAAAGACTAAAAATCCCTGTCATTTCCTTGTGGTTCCTAAGGCCATCCTTACACCAGCCTGGGGCAAGGCGTTACTCTAACTTGACCATGGGTGAAGGAAGCACATGATACTGTCTTTGATTTTCTCCCGTGCAGCTCAGATAAGACTGAAAAGCTCAGAGTCGTTCTTCCCGAAAGCCACATGTGAAATGAATGACTAGTGAACTGTTGCATGCAAATGCCGTCACGAATTCACCTGGGGCTCTGGGGGTGAAACTTCAAGGTAATGGCCACCTCTGCAGGGAAGCCAGAGTGGCCAGTCTGGGCACCCCCATCCCTGAGCAGCCATTGGAGAGGGTCTGTGATCGAGGGTTAGCAAAAATCAGACATCTGTCCCCAGGAATTGGACTCTGAGCGAACGGTGTCACCACCTTGGTGCCGTTGTACAGTCTGTCCTCCTGGCAGATGATTCCAGAACCGTGACCCAGTGTGGCCCTTCATGGCTCCTTTGTTTCTGGCCGTATTCCATACCTGGTCTGTGAGACCCAAATATCTTCCCTCGAAGCTTAAAAATGTCCACAGTTGCAGTTAACAATCTGGTGTTGCCGCTGCTTGGCTTGGGTTTGATCCCTGGTCCCGAGGAACTTCTGCATGCCGTGGATGCAGCCAAAATAAAAAATGTCCAGAGTTAATGTCTGTCCCTGGAAACCAATAATCTGAATGATATTGAGAACTCTGAGCTCATCATACAGAAACTTTAGGATGAAATGAGGTCATGTGTGGAATCATGTATGTAACATGCCAGCCACGGTGTCATAAATATCCTGGTACCGTGTTAGCCGGGTTCCAGAATGTAAAGGGAGGGATTGTGCTACCCTGGAGGAAAGGCAGTGAAGCCAGCAGCATCTCTGATCCACACATCATGAGGCAGGACAGGGCGGCAGCAGGAATCAGACTGGCATCCACAGGCAAAGGGAAAGCCAAGATCAGGGACAGAGTCAGACCTAGGTCCCCACCACGACCTTCCTACAAATTTCTTTGTCTAGAATCAGACATAGAGGTTTAAAGTTTTGGCTGTGTTTTAGCTGCTGGGTCTGCCATAACCCATCACCGCAAACTGGGTGGCTAAAACAACAGAAATCTATTCTCTCACTGTTTTAGAAGCTTAAAGTCCAAAACCAGGGTACCGGCAGGGCCATCTTCCTTCAGAAAGTTCTAGAGAATTATTTTCTGTCTCTTCCAAACTTCTGGTGGTCCTGGCCATCTTGATGTTGCTTGGTTGACAGCTGCATCATTTCCATCTCTGTCTATCTTCACATGTTCTTCTTATTCCTCTGTCCATTTCTGTGTGTTTTCATGTAAATTCCTTATAAGAGCACGAGTCACTGGATTTAGGACTGTCCCTAATCCAGTATGACCTCGTCACAACTAACCGCATCTCCAAAGACCCTATTTCCAAATAAGGTCATGTTCTGAAGTTTCAAGTGGACAAAATCTGGGGGAAACACTATTCAACCCACTATAGGTTCTAAATCAGGGATCTGCCTTTTCTTGGGGGAGGCAGTCCCTTCTTAACCCACCTTCTTTTATACACAGTGAGGAGGGGTGCGCCCAGGAGGGGACTTGCAGATGAATCAACCTTTGCTACATAAACTAACACTTTTCCTCTTACTGGCCATCCCCCCCCGCCGAGACCATCCAGAGAATATGCCCCCAAAAAACATAAGTCCCTGGCCTCAAGATGCTCCGAGATTATGCTCAGAGAGCTAGAGTCTTAAATAATCACAACGCAAGCTTACTGGTCTTATTATAGTAATCCATGACGTGATCTGCAGGCTTTCCTATGACACAAGAAGCTTTGCCCCCAGCTTTATTGAGGTATAATTGTCAATTTAAAATTGCATATATTTAGAAGTTCCCTTATGTCACAGAAGGTTAAGGATCGGGCGCAGTTCGATCCCTGGCCCAGGAACTTCCACATGTGGCAGGCATGGCCAAAAACAAATAAATTTTAAAAATTGTATATATTGGGAGTTCCCTTCGTGGCTCAGCAGTTAACAAACCCCACTATGATCCGTGAGGATGCAGGTTTGATCCCTGGCCTCGCTCAGTGGATTCAGGCTCTGGTGTTGCCGTGAGCTGTGGTGTAGGTCGCAGATGCGGCTCAGATCCTGTGTTGCTGTGGCTGTGGTGTAGGCCAGAGCTGTGACTCTGATTCAACCCCTAACTTGGGAACTTCAATATGCCGCAGGTGCGGCCCTTAAAAAAAAAAAAAAGTGTACATATTTAAGGGGTATAACTTAATGATTTACTGCACATGATGACGTAATCACCACAGTTAAGCTAATTCACACAACTTGTCACCTCACACAGTTATCCCGTGTGTGTGTGTATGTGTGTGTGTGTGTGTGTGTGTGTGTGTGTGTGTGTGTGGTGAAAACACCTAAAATCTATCCTCAACAAATTTCAAATGTAGGTGAAATAGAATATCATTGGCGCTGGTGAGGTGAGCTGTAGGGTATGTTGCAAAACTGGTATGTTTGTGTGGAAGCGTTGAGAAAATTATAGACAATACAGTTCATGGGGAGACAGCTGGCCCAGACGGAATGAAAGCAGAAAGTACGTCACCCGCCAAATCTGTGCTGCCATTCTCTCCATAAGTCACTTTTGGGGGGGGGTACAACTAGCTGTCAACAAATAACAATAGCAAAATTCCAAGCCTGGATCTCTTAGGCTGCATAAAAATGGTCCAGATGTTGAGCCAGCCACAGCAACGACGCCCAAAATCCAGTTTCTGCCCCCTTCAGGGTTCGCGGATGCTGCAGCTGTTTATGGCCAACTTCAGACCCCCTCATCAGCCTCTTCGTCTAGCATCTGGTTTGGGTCACGGGCTCTGATGCCATCTGGGCTCATTAATGGGAGCAGGGCCATGGACTCTTTCAAGAATGGGCCTCGGTACCAGGCAATTGGGATTTAAACCTGGATCCTTCCAGAGCCACCTCTTAGCTAGGTGAGCCTGAGCAAGTCATTTTGCCTCTGTGAGCTTCCATCTTCTCTTCCCTGGGAAGTGAGTAATAAGAGAGGAGGAAGGGAGGAAAAGGGGAGAGGAGGGGGAGGGGAAGGGGAGAGTAGAGGAAGGGGAGGGAAGTAGGAGGGGGAGGGGAAAGGAGGGGAGGGGAAGGAGGGGTGGGGGAGGGAAGGGGGAGGAGGGTGAGGGGGAATCGGAGGGGAAGGGAAAGGGGAGAGTGGGGGGATGGGGGAGTAGGAGGGGGAAAGGGAGGAGAAGAGATGAGAATAATAAGAGAAGTTACTCCCTAGGATGGCTGGGGGGGCTTGAGTCAGCTAAGAAGTGTTTAGCACGGAGCCTGGCACTCAGTAACACTGGATAATTATTAATCCACAAGGAGGCACTCCATACAGACTAGTTATTGTTGTTGCTGCTGTTAATGTTGGAGCTGGCCCATTGCCCCCTAGTTTTTGCCAAGTTCTCTCTCACTGCACCACCTCAATGGGGCCATGGGCCAGGGGAGCAGCTCCCAGACGTCCCTATGACTCAGGTTCACTAACAGCTAGAAGGACCTCTTCCTAGAGGTACCCATTGCTGGAGAAGAGAGCCTTCTGGTCCAGCTGCTGGGGAGAAGCAGCCCACAGCCCACACATCTCCCTCAGCGGTAGCCACACACCTCTACCTGCCCACTAGGAAACCATGTGCTTCATAAGCCAAGCCCTGGCCTGCCCCGCTCATGCACTAACCATCTCTGTGACCTAGACGTGTCACTTCAATTCCCTGCAACAAGAAGGATAACTGGATGCACCATGGTTCTCCCTATGGAAGAGGGGCCAGTCTAGAAAGCAGTCTGGAGACAGTAGCAGATGCTACTATTCATGACTCACTTGGAGGCACCAGAGACACACGGAGTGTCCCATGGCCAGGGTTCCACCTACCAAGGTAACAGAGGCAGTGGATGCATCCCCTCGGCAGGCATTGGGAGAGGGATGCACTGTCTGAAGACAGTTTAAAAACAATCATAAAGAGTTCCCTCTGTGGCACGATGGGATCTTCAGTGTGTCTGCAACACCAGGACACAGGTTTTATCCCTGGCCCAGCACAGTGGGTTTAAGGATCCAGCGTTGCTGCAGCAGGTCACAACTGTGGCTCAGATCTGATCCCTGACCAGGGAACTCCATATGCTGTGGGGTGGCCAAAAAGGAAAATAACCCAAACCAAAAAGAAACAACAATAAAGCTAAATAAAAGGCTATTCCTTACTATGGCCCCACACCAGCAATTCTGAACAACACCAGTAATAAATACTTCTGGGAACAGAGAGGGAGCAACATGCACTGCCACTGTCCTTGGGGTGCCATTGCCCCAGGTCCATGGCTCTGATCTCCTAGCCTGTATATTTCCTAAAATGCTCCATGTCAGCACTCACCCCGCCTCGTCTAGCATAATGTTCTCTTTCTCTCTGCCCCAGCTGTGGATGTCACTCACTGAGAGCACCTGTATCTGAGAGCCTCAACCTTGGGGCCCTGTGTTCCCCTCACCTTTGCTGTGCTCACTCCTGGTCCTGTGCCCAGGGTGGAATCCTGGCCAGCAGAAGAGAACATAGCTTGAATATTAGTTGCACCAGCTCTGGGATCTTGGCCAACTCAAGTAGCCTCTCTGAACCTCAAGTTCCTCATCTGTAAAATGGGGATTACACATATCACACAGCTTGGGAAGGTTGACCAAGATATTGCACATGAAAAAAAAGAGTCCCCTTGGAGCTCAGCAGGTTAAAGATCTGACATTGTCACTGCTGTGGCTCAGGTCACTGCTGTGATGTAGGTTTGATCCCTGGCCCAGGAATTTCCGCGTGCCCCGGGTGTGGCCAAGAGGAAAAAAAAAAAAAAGATATTGCACATGAGAGCCTTTGAAAGATTTACACAATAGCAGCCAACCAAATCTGCATGGCATTTCATCCAAGAGCTGCTTTTGTTTTGTTTTGTTTATCCATCACCATTTGTGTTATTCTGCTCAGCTCATTTTTTCTGGGTCACAGCACGTGGGTCAGAGCCTGTGAACCTCTGCTCTGAAGCCCTGTGTCCAGGGCATAGAGTTTCGGGTGTGCTCTGGCTAGTGGAGAGACACCAGCAGTTTCCCCTCGCAGATTCTAGATCCCAAAATCCCACAAACGCTGCCTGAAACCAAATCCCCTTTGTAAGTCCATCACTGACCACAGGTATGAATTCTCCTCTTCAGGAGCCACTGATTTTTTTTTTTTTTTCTTCTCTCTCTCTCTTTTTTCTTTTTGGCCATGCCTTGGCAGGCAGAAGCTTCCAGGCCAGGGATCAAACCCTCTCCACATCAGTAACAACGCCAGATCCTTAACCACTAACCCACCAGGGAATTCTAGGAGTCACTTATTCTTTTCCTCCAATGTTGTAATCTTCATTCTCCCAAAATGATACCTGTGTTATTGACTTTTTTTTTTAAATCTAAGGACACAAGCTTACATTTTCCACTTTGCCTTTGTCGTATTAGAATTGGCCTCCCACGTGAGTCTGTTGAGATCTTTCAGGATCCAGACTCTGCCACCCTATTAGGAGGCAAGAAATTCAAGAAGGAGGGGGGCGTGGTCAAGCCTGCAACTTCCCCCAGGAGGACAGGAAGCTTCAAGCCAGGCTTAGGGAACATCTGTACCCTCGGGCTCCAATCCCTGGATCCTTGCCTTCTGCTCTGAGTGTAAGTTAAGGGCAATAACGAAGAAATTACGAGGCAGAGGATGTTAGTGAATTTCCACCTTCCACTTTGGCGTCACCCTCTTTGTCCTTTACTAAACCACCTACCGCCACACTTTCAGCAAAGGTCATCCCAGAGTGTCCAAGGCCAGCTGACGCCATAAAGGGAATCTCAATATCAAATATAACACGCTTTTTCCTGAAGGGCCAGACAGTAGACGGGATCCGCTTCGCATCCACATGTTCCGAGGCACAGCTGCCCAGCTCTGCCTCTGCAGCGCTGAAGCAGCCGTGTTTCAATAAAACTTTATAAACACAGGCAGTGGGCGGGACTTGGCCGGTGAGGCTGAGTCTGCAACCTCTGCTCTGGAACACGTTCCAGCCCCTTGGCGGGAGTGGGGGCCACAGGAAGGAAGTGCCCAGAGCCAGGGAGCCGGCGCCAGAGTGTCTGCTCTCAAGGGGTTTATAATCTACACATGTTCACTACTGATGACTAAGTACACGGATGGAATCGTGTAATGGTGTCCATCAATATCACACTGTCCTTTCATTCACTCTTCAAACACCCTGTGCGCCTGCTAAGTGGCAGGCACTCCTCTAGCCTGTGAGGACTTGGAGATGGGCCCCACCCCCCACCAAGCCCCCCCACTACCAGCAGGGCTTCTACCTCAGCAGTAGGGGAGGGAGCACAGGGATGAGAGGGTAGAGGACAATGACAAAAAGAAGTGGGGTCCCCAGGTCACCCCATACACATCCCTTCTTCATCCATCAGTGTGACTTTGCACCAGTCACTGAACTCCAAACCTCAGCTTCTCCTCCTAGAGAAGCAAATGCTAACACTATGCATCCCATAAACACAGAGAAAACAAACCAACCCTTTTAAAGAGCTAGGGATTGAAAAACAGCAAAAACAGAAAGATTATTTGGGTCCAGATGGACAGCCTGAGGGGCTGGAGCTGTGAAAATCATGTCGTCTTGTAAATGCCTCTTTCTCATAAAAATTATGAGAAAGGAATTAACATTTAAATATATATATAATATTTACCTAAAGGGATGGTTACAAAGCTTAAATGAGACATTTGCAAAGCACAGAGCCCAACACATATTAGATGCTGAATAAATGATAGTTATATTGATTTTTTAAAAAACTTCCTTATAAACACTATTCCTGACCATTCTATGCAATTCTGAGTTGTTTATTCCTTCCAGAACGAAGCATTTGTTTTTTGTATTCATTCACTCATCTAACAAAAATACAATTCATGGCTACCATGTGAATAGGCATCTTTAAAAAAAGTCAGACCATTCTCTTTGAGTTTATGGCATACTAGAAGTGATAAACCAAAAGTAAATAAATAAAAAAGACAGCAAGGGAGGTTCCCACTGTGATGCAGTGGGTTAAGGCTCTGAATGCAGTGCCTGTGGTCGCTGTGGAGGCGCAGGTTAGATCCCCAGCCCTGTGCAGTGGATTAAAGGATCTAGCATTGCCACAGCTGAAGTGTAAGTTGAAGAAAAGAAGTAGGATACTTCCATTACCTCCAGAAGTTTCTTTCAAGCCACTTCTCAAACAATAACCCCATCAGAGATAACCAGTTCTCTCAATTCTACTACCATCAATTAGCTTCGTCCACAAATGAACTTCATGCAAATGGATCTATTGTTTATGCGGTCTTATGGGTCTGACTCCTTTCATTCAACACAGTGTTTATAAAATTCATCTGTTATGTTACATATCCTAAGAGTTCATTCTTTTTTGTTACTGTGCAGGTACCATCATGTATCTATATACTGATTTCTTAGTGAATACTGACAGTTTCCAAATTGTACCAATTTAACTCCCATCCGCAGGTTGCCCTAGGCCCTCACAAACACTTAGCATTGTCAGTCTTTTACATTTTCACCATTATGGTGGACATTTAGTGTCTCATTGCTATTTTAATTTGCATTTCTCTGATAAGCAAAATTTTGAGCATCTCTTCACATGTTTATTGACCACCTGGAGAACCTCAGTTGTGAAGTGCCTGTTCCAACTTTGGCCAAGCTTTTATTAGGCTTTTTTCATTTGTTTATTGATTTGTAGGACTTGTAATACATCTGAGTTGATAAATACATGGAGTTGATCTTTACTGGCTTTAAAATCGAGCTCCACAGTCCTGGTGCCATAGCTAAGCCATGAGCCCAACATTAAGTTAGTGACAAGAACTTGGGTCTCCTGACTTCCATTCCACTGTTCTTTCTGTTCCTCAGCTTATTACTGCTCCCCAGTTTATTATAACGTGTACACATGCAAACTTGATATGGGGAAGATGAGAGGAGAAGTGGGGAAAAAATGAGTGCCACAAAAATGCTATTAAATTGTTCATCTTTTAAAACAGTAAACATCTGTGTTGTTACCCTGGCCCAGGTCCTGGAGAACCTACCTGATCCCTTATCACATCTCATGATGATTAAGTAAATAGATTATCGTGACCTGTCACAGAGACCAAGTTTAAAGAGATCATGGGGCTACAGCAGAGCGTCCCTTATGGGGAAGTACTCTTTTCGGCCACCAGGTGGCAGACTCTGTCCGTTTTGCTACCTCTGCAGCCTTTACAGAGACTCAGAATCCACAGAGAGCGGACAACTGACCAGTGTCTTCTCCAAAGTCCTGCTTAACAACCAGCTACTTCCTTTCCTTTGAGGTCCTCATGATCAGCGCAGTACTGGGCATAGCATCGCCATTCGATCATAAGCAAAGTAGATGAATAAAAGCAAAGGCCCCTCTATGCTGTGATTTCTCCACAATCTTGTCTCCTTTCCAGGGGGCTGTTTGTGGAACATGAGAGTTTGCAGGAATAAGGGCACAGACAGCTTAAAGCCGTGCTCCCAGCCACACAGCAAGTGGAAGTCAGACCCCACGTAAAAATGCAAGCCAGGGACCAGAGCAATTAGTGTCCTAACCGTGGGTTGGGGGGAGGGAGCAAAGTGGGGTGAGGCTGTAATAAGGGGACACTCCTGCCCTGTGGGGGTCTGACCAAGTGCAGGCCAGTGAGGCAGCCTCATCTGAGAACACGCGCACCCCGATGCCTGCATCTGGAGAGGCCCTTTGACACCATCTCCACAGATGAGAAAACGGAGGCCCAGAGAAGGGAAGGGATTGCCCAAGAGCCACCACTGAGGCCAGAACCCAGAAAAGGCCCTAGGTCTTCTGAGAGGCAGCCCTGGGGCTCATGCTCCACACTATGTGTTGTATTTAGGGAAGGAGCTGATCAAAATGGTACTAGTTAGCATTTTGGTGATAATTTACCAATTAGCATTTTAAATCTTTTCCACCTTGCCTGTTTGGGAAAATGGACATGCCAACTTGTGCAGAACTAGAAAGAAATTGGAGTAAAATTAAAGGCAATCCAATGATGGTCCAAAAGGAACTCGAGTCATTGAAAAGCCCCTAAGAGCCTTTGAAAGTTCTCGATCAGGCTCCCTTCTGATACCCCTCCACCCCACCCTTATTCCCCAACCCAGCCTCCGCGAGAGGAACAGCCCGCAGATAAGAGTGACCGCTGCCAGGAAGGCCAGCTCCACGCTGCCAGGGAGCAGGCAGAGCCTGTTATTACCACCAGGTGGCGCAATTTGGAAAAGTCCATCTAGTATTATTGCTAAATATTTTGATTGTACTAAGGAATTTTTTTTTTTTTGCTTTTTGTTTACTTTTTGCGGTTTCAGTTGGGGTGGGTGACGACAGGGCAGAGAACCAAGGCTCTGTCTTGTTCTATTTACACGGGCCTGTCTGTTAGTAACCATGCATCAGTCTGTTCTAAGCTCCGGCTCAGGAGGCATCCACCTTGTCCCTCCTCAAGGGAGGGGTCCCACAGCATCTCCTGCCCAGTCCACCCTCGCTCCGAGACCCGTTCTCTGGGAACTCACCTCCCCGAGGTTCAGGGAGGGCCCTGTTAGGGCCGCTTTTGCCCTAGTCTCAGACCTTCCCAAGGGACATGGGGTAGAGTAACTGAATGCACTCAGCTCATGGCTCCACCGAAGAGCTTCCCTCCACCCTACCTAACACTGCATCAATCTGTACATGTTAAAATGTGTACTAGATGCTAAACTTTTTTTTTTCTTTTTACCGCTGCACCTGCGGCATATGGGAGTTTCCAGGCTAGGGGTCGAATCCGAGCTGTAGCCACCAGCCTAGGTCACAGCCACAGCAACGCCAGGTCGGAGCTGCATCTGCAACCTACACCACAGCTCAGGACAACGCAGGATCCTTAACCCACGAGCAAGGCCAGGAATCGAACCTGCATCCCCATGGACACTATGTTGGGCTCTTAACCTGCTGATCCAAAATGGGAACTCTTAAGCTTTAATTTTTAAAATATAAATGATGCCAGGAAGGGTGCCCACATCTCTCTTCATGAAACTGAATCTGAAACTCAAGCTTTGCTCATGACTAGGGAGACGGAGATGCCAGGGGCTCCCCCGGTGACAGTGGCAGATGGCAGGCGTGCCTGCAGAGCAAGGCCAAGGGCTTACAGTATGGAATGTCTTTTTGGGTTCTTTCCTTCTTCTGTAGAATGGCCCTCAGTCAAAGGCATTGCTCCCATCAGATCAAGACAAAATCTTTCTCGGTATCGGCTGGACAAATTTGTAAAGACTTACAAATGCCGGACGTTTCAATCACAACCACACTCTCATTTTCTCCCCCAGATTTGCTGACAATGCACAGACTCTCCTCACCAGCCCCCTGCCCTCCTAGGGCCCCCATTCCCCCTCCACCTCCCCCAGCGGGCACTCCCTAGATAAGACTCAGGCTTTCCAACCTGCGGCGCCAGCCTGGGGGGGGCAGACAGCCCTGCGCAGCCCCTCCACCCGCTCCCCCCAGCCCATCCCTTCCCTGGCACCAAAACAGATGACTTCATCGACAGGGCCAGCTCCTATCAGTTCGGCCTCCCTGGGACCAGAAGGGGAGGGCGCCCGGAGGCAGAGGACAGCCTGAACTCTGCTTACTTTGGCACAGCCTGGGGCTCTGTGGACTGTCAGCCACAGTCTTCAAATCAGAGCCCAGGGCTTGTTCTGAGGGTTCCTGCCGCCTGCAGCCATCAGTGCCCCTGCACGTGGCCACCACACCCAGCCCAACCTCTACCCTTCTCTGCTGCACACTTGGGCACAAAGACAGCTGCAACAAGAGATGCCACTTAGCCAGCCACAGAAAGGCAGAGGGTCTCTCTTTGTCCCTTAAAATACATGCCCACTCCTGGTCCTGAGCCCCAAGCCCCACCCCAGACCATTTATTTCCATCCCCACTGGCCATCTCAATCCAGCCCCACACAGGAGTTAGTCTCAGGCACTGTTCAAGTCCAGTGTCCACTCTCCAGCTCCAGTGCCCTGCGAGGCTGTGGACTTTGCTGCGCGGAGCTCCGGGAGGCTGTGTTCTGCCGGCCGTGTCACTGCTCTGGTGGCTTCACTGCTCCAATCACTTTCCAGTCTGGTCCAACGCTTCAAGGATCCTGATTTCTGCCCTGGCTGGTAGGGGCTCACATTGTCACTCTCAGAGGAGGCACTCCGGAGCTGGGCTGCTGGCTTCCCACAGCCCTGAGCTCTGGAACAGAGTAAGTTGCCCAGCCTCTGCAGCCCAGCTGTAAAATGAGGATGGAGCTCTCTCAGAGCTGTGTTGTAAAGATCAAATAGATTAATAAATCAGTACTCTGTGCACGGCATGCAGCCCTCAATATAGGTGGTATTTGTATCACCTGTCTGTGATCTGGCAGCCACCTTCTGCCTCACTTCCTCGGCCCCCTCATTTTGCCTGAACCACCTTCAGGTGTACAAGTGGGGGCTCTGTGACCCACCTCACTCCCCAGGAAGCCCGTGGCTCCCTCCTGCTGGATCACAGGGGCCCTCTGCTCCCAGCCTCCATCCTATTTTCCCAGACCACGACACACTGTGATTCCTGTAATTCCCTTCAGCCACCTGCTGACTTCAGGATGGAGAAGGAGACTTTGTCAAACAGGAGGGGAGAACTGCCTGGTACCCCACCCCCCGCTGCGGGGGAAGGTGCCAATGACGGAGAATATGCTGTAGGTCCCAGCAGCTCCCCGGCCCCCTCCTTCCCTTTACTCGCTCCCTCTGCCTTTCTAGAATCTCCAGGCCAATTCACTCCCTCTGACCTTTGTGCAGACTCAGTGTCCCTGTGCGGCTGAGAGTCACCTCCCAGACAAACCCTGCACGCCCCCTAGAGGTTGGAGGCAGGCAGGTCGAGGCAGGAGGGGTGTTGGACCGTAGCTCTCATCCCACATGCTACCCAGATCTCACGTTCCTACCCATCTCCCTCTATTTGTGTATTTTTGTTCTTATTTTCATTATTCTAGGAGGTGGATCTGAAAAAGATATTGCTGCAGTTTATGTCAGAGAGTGTTCTGCCTATGTTTTCTTCTGAGAGTTGTGTAGTATCTGGTCTAACATTTAGATCTTTAATCCATTTTGATTTTACTTTGTGTGTGGTGTAGGGGAGTGTTCTGATTTCATTCTTTTGCCTGTATCTGTCCAGTGTTCCACTTATTGAAGAAACTGTGTTTTCTCCATTGTCTGTTCTCACCTTCTTTGTCATAGATTAGTTGACCATAGGTGCGTGGGTTTATTTCTAGGGTTTCTGTCCTATTCCTCCATCTCCCTCTAAATACCTCTGAGAGCTTCCTCCATTTTTATGATATTTAACTTTCTCTACCCTGGATTTCCCTGGATTTAACATACCTCATCTCCCCCACGACAATTCCATCTATTGGAAGGGTAGTCTTTCTATCTCGTGCTCATGAACATTGAGAAAGGAGAGAGCCAGTGAGCTGTCCAAGATCACACAGCTTGTTCCAAAATAGGATCTGGACCTCCTGGTTCTGGTTCTGGAGAGCAGGCCTGTATTCATCCAGCGGCTCCCAGAGAGGAGGCTTGCCCCCTCCTTTAGGGACAGCTGAGCCAGGATACCCAGGGCTGGCCTCCAAATTCCCCCTCCCAGGCCTCAGAGCCCCCAGGCAGGGTGATACCTGAGAACAGCACCCACTAATGTTTACTGAGGGCCCACCACATGCTGGGCATTTATATCCCCCCCTGCCCCAGACAGTAAGACCCTCCAGGCCCAGTCTCATGTGATGCCAGTTTTCCATTGTAACGCTGGTCAACAGAACTGTCTCCTTTTGCTGGGAGTAGTGAAAACAGAAGCAGATTTTCTGGGGGGAGGAGGCTGTGAGGATGGGGATTGGGCTCCATGGTTCAAAACACTTTAAAACCATGACCCCAAAATACCCCATCTCTGCTGCCTCATCTTTCCTTCTCTTTTCCTTTCTTCATGTCTAGTTCCAACCTCTTCTTGACCCAACATCAAATCCTAGCTCCATCCTAAAGCTTCACTCCTGTTTCTTCCATTTCTGCGCTTGGTTTCCCACCGTTTGATAGGTTCTTTTCCAAGATTTCAAGATTCTGCCTTGGACTCAGGTGTCTGACTCTTTTCCATCCAGGCAGGATCTGGTTGGACTCGCCCAAATGACGGCCATCGCATGGCTGTTACTGTGGTCAGGTGGTCAATATTCAGTGAAATAAAAGCCTGAGGGTAGAGATCCTGCCATGGCGCAGTAAGTTAAGAATCCGACTGCAATGGCTTGGGTCGCTGCGAAGGTGCAGGTTTGCTTCCCAGGCCAGTGCAGTGGATCGAAGGATCCGGCCACAGCTCAGATTCAGTCCCTGGCCTGGGAACTTCCATATGCAGCAAGTGTGGCCATAAAATAAAAAAATAAAATAAATTTTAAAAAAGGTCTGAGGGTTTGGGGTCTCAGTCAGCCAGCCTGGAGAACCAAAAGTTCAGACTGTTTCTAAGGAAAAAGCCAGCCACTTCATCAACCACTGCTGGAAAGAGCAGGTTTACATGCATACCACCAGCCATAAATCTGACTTCCTGACAGGCCACCCTTCAAGTCTCCAGTTAATGTTTCTTTTTTCTTTTTTAACCACATCGCACCAAGACGCTCTCATTGGGGGCTGAGAGGGTCATAAATGTGATTTGCTCTGTACCAGCCCCACCCCCAGGATGCACACAGGGGACTGGGCAGCCCCTACCTCCTCCACTGAGGGGGTGCTGCTATATGGAGCTGGCTTGCCAAGCCCCAGTGGATGTGACCCATGGCTGGGCCCAGACTCCACAAGTCCCTTCCCAGCTGTGTCCTGGGGCAAGTCATTTACCCTTTGTGGGCTTCAGTTTCTTGTTTGTGGCTCCCTTCCGGTTGGACGACCCAAAGGTATCGTCAGGACATCAGGACAGACCCCTTCAGGTCCAGCCCGGCAAGGTCCCTGGGTTTCCGCACACAGCCTCACAGTCTCCATCCTGTCCTCTGCAGCCCTGAATGTGGGGACCCGGAGCGCAGACCCCTTTGGCCTCAGATCCACCTCGAGGGAGCCAGGAGCCCCACCCATTGAGCTGGTCTCCCATGTGTCTTCATGACTCTACTTGACAAAGAGAAGTAAGACCTCAACATGGGTTCCAAGAGCAGCTAGATTAGGGCACCAAGACCGTGGACATCTGACACAGCAGCAAGGACCACGGGACAGGGAGACATGGTCTAGGATAGTAATATAATATAATATAATATAACATGTAATGTAATCATATATATTACATATATATTGCATATAATATATTACGTGTAATATTCTATTACAATACAATTCAATACAATATTACAATTGTATGTTACAATGCAATACTGTTATATTACAATATAATGTAATATAATTATAATATAGTGCCAGAGGGATCACAGACAAGACCTCAAGGTCCTCGAGGGCAAAGGCGGGCACCATAATATTCAGGATGAGCAGAGTAGCTGGCACCCAACTGACCTGTAGAAGCCACGGCACAGGGTGGGCGGAGGGGTGTAGGGAAGGACGGCGACATTGGCAGGAGATGGAGGTCCTGTTGCTGGGCCGTCCCACTCAGAGCATCTGGGGATGGTAGAAAGAGTGAGGAAGGTTACACACCTGTGGGACATACCCCCCAAGCTTGACCACTTTGCATCCTGCCTTCCAGGCACAGTGATAACTTGGGCCCCTGTGGTTACTCTGCTTATTCTGATTTGCTGTCACAATTCCCAGTTAAAATGCTAGGCACAAGGGCGTCCGCAGCCACGTGGCCATCTCGGCCACGGCCCCTGCTCCTGCGTCCCCATCACCATCCACCCGTCCAATCTGCTCAGGGCCGCTGGCTTGGCCCAGCACCCGGGACAGTGGCAGCTTCTCTGGAGGGGCAGGAGGAGGGGCTGGAGGAGGACCTCGGAGGCGCTGTCAGGCTGGGGTGCTATTGTCCAGACCTGGGAGGCCACTTATCTGGGACGCCCACACCAGGGTATGAGATAGTTCGGTGGCACTTTTCCCACCAAGAGTCTTATCTTGACTGGAAAGAAAGCTGTGTTTGTGTGTGAGGACGTGGTGTGTGATCTTACAAACTACTGCGGATGCCTATTTGAGTGTTTTTCACTCCAGGACTTCTGACCATGTGGATTATGTTTGTGTGATTTTGAGCCTTGAATACAAAGCGTGAGTCTCTGGAGGATGTCTGTCCTTGGTCTGTGGGAAGAGAGGTAGATCCATAAAGGGAGAGGCGAGGAGGGGAACTGGTGGGAAATGGAGCCGGGAAAAACATTTAAAAGATTGAAAACAACCCGTTTTCATGAAAGGATTGATAAATAGGTCTTGTTGGAGTTTCTGCCTTGGTACACCGGGTTAAGAATCTGACTGCAGCAATTCAGATTGCTGTGGAGGTGCAGGTTTGATTCCTAGCCAAGCTAGGTGGGTTAAAGTGTCCAGCATTGCCACAGGTGTGGCTCGGATTCAATCCCTGGCCTGGGAATTTCCTTATGCCTCGGATGCAGCCAAAACAAAAAAACAAATTAAGAAGTAGTTATTGTCATCCTTTTTTTTTTTTTTTTTGGCTGCACCCTCAGCATGTGGAAGTTCCAGGGCCAAGAATCGAACCCGCACCACAGCTGTGACCTGAGCCACAGCAGTAACAATGCCAGATCCTTAACCCTCTGCACCACCAGGGAACCCTTTTTTTAATTGACATAATTAATATAGGTATTGTGTGGGTTTTAGTGTACTATATATACATAGTACACGCATATATATAATGATTGTACAAATGATTTGACATTTGCATGGATTATGAAATGATCACCACAAGAGGTCTGGTAATACTCTATCCCTACACAAGGTTATTACATTATTGAACATATTCCTTATGCTGTATATTAACGTCTCTGTGACACTTATTATACTTGAGGTTTGCTCCTTTTATTCCCCTACAGCTCATTCACACACATCCCCACCACCCTCCCTTCTGGCAACCAAATGCTTGTTTTCTGAATCTATGCGTCTTTTCATTTTGTTTTGTTTGTTTTGGTTTTTAGACTCCACATATAAGTGAGGTAATGTGGTATTTGTCTTTTTCTCTCTGACCTACTTCACTTGGCATAATACCCTCTAAATCCACCCATGTTGTTATAAATGGAAAGTTGTTGGGGTTTTTGGTTTGTTTTTTGTTTTTTGGGTTTTGTTTGTTTGTTTGGCCATGTCCAAAGCATTTGGAAGTTCCTGGGCCAGGGATCAAATCTGCCCCACAGCAGCAACCCAAGCCATTCCAGGGACAACACCAGATCCTTAACCCACTGTGCAACAAGGGAACTTCCAAGATGTTATTCTTCACAGTTGAGTGATAACCCACTGTCTATATATACACCACATCAACAGATACTGAGATTGCTTTCATATCTTGGTTATTGTAAAAAAAAAATGCTGCAATAAACATAGGGTTGCATGCATCTTTTTGAATTAACGTTTTCATTTTCTTTGGATGAATACCTAGAAGGAGAATTGCTGCTTCATACTATAGTTCTAGAAGGAGAATTGCTGCTTCATACTATAGTTCTTAACGTTTTGGAGAACCTCCATTGTGGCTGTACCAGTTTTCAAACCCACCAACAGTGCATATGGGTTCCTCGTTCTCCACATCCTCACCAACCCCTGTGATTTTTCGTCTTTTCCATGATGGCCATTCTGATAGGTGTGAGGTGATATCCCATTGTGTTTTTGTTTGTTTGTTTTTGCTTTTTAGGGCTGCACCTGTGGCACATGGAAGTTCCCAGGCTAGAGGTCGAATGGGAGCTGCAGCTGTAGCCTCACCACAGCTCACAGCAACACAGGATCCTTAACCCAATGAGCGAGGCCAGGGATTGAACTTGCATCCTCATGGACAGTAGTTGTGTTCATAACCCACTGAGCCACAACAGGAACTCCCTATCTCATTGTGGTTTTGATTTGTGTTTCCCTGATGATTAGTGATGTTGAGCATCTTCTCATGTGTCAGTTGACCATCTGTATGTCTTTGGAAAAATGTCTTTTCAGGTAATCTTCTCATTTTTTTAATTGGATTGTTTGGGGGAGTTTTGTGTCTTTGTTTTGTTTTGTTTTGGGGGGTTTTTTGTTTTGTTTTTTGGTATAGAGCTATATGAGTTCTTTGTATATTTGAATATTAACCCCTTATCAAATATATGATGTGAAAATATCTTCTCCCATTCAGTAGACTACCTTTTCTTTTGGGGAGGGGCATGCCCACAGCATGTGGAAGTTCCGGGGTCAGGGGCAAAACCTGTGCCACAGCTGCAACTTGAGCCACAGCAGTGAGAGTGCCAGATCACCAACCCACTGCACCACCAAAGAACTCCTGGACTACCTTTTCAACTCACTGATAGTTTCCTTCACAGTGTAAAATCTTTTTAGTTTGATATAGCCTCATTTGTTTATCTTTACTTTTGTTCCTTGTCTTTAGATTTCAAGCCAAAAAACATTGCTAAGACCAGCATCAAAAACCTTACTGTCTATGTTTCCTTCTAAGAGTTTTATGGTTTCAGCTGTTACATATAAGTCTTTAATCCATTTGGGGATTTTTATTTAGTGTAAGAAAGTAGCCCACTTTGATTATTTTACATTTAGCTGTCCATTTTTCCCAACACCATTCATTGAAGAGGCTGTCTTTTCCCCATTGTGTATTCTTGCCCCCTTTGTTATAAATTATTTGGTCATATAAGCATGGGTTCATTTCTGGGCTCTTTATTCCTGTCCTTTGATCCATGTCTCTGTTTTCATACCATACCCTTTTGATTGCTGTAGCTTTGTAGTATAGTTTGAAATCAGGAGGCATGATACCTACAGCATTGTTCTTTCTCAAGACTTCTTCAGCTATTTGAGGTCTTTTGTGGTTCCATATAAATTTTAGGATTATTTGTTCTAGTTCCATGAAGAATACCATTGATGTTTTGGTAGGGACTGCACAGAATCTGTAAATTGCCTTGGAGAATATAGTTGTTTTAACATTAACTCTTCCAACATATGAATATATTTTTCCTTTTTTTGTGTCATCTTCAATTTATTTTATTAATATCTTATAGGTTTCCTAGTATTGGTCTTTTACTAGCTCAGTAAATTTATTGTTAGGTATTTTATTATTTTTGATGCAATTGTAAACAGGAATTTTTTTTTAATTTCTCCTCTGATAGTTTGTTGTTAGTGTATAAAAATGCAACCAATTTCTGTATATTAATTTTATATCCTGCAACTTTACTGAATCCATTTATCAGTTCTGATAATTTTTTATTGGAGTTTTTAGGATTTTTCATGTATATAGTGTCATAACCTTCAAATAGGTAATTTCATAATTAATTTTAAAAGTAAATTGATGAAGTTCTTTTGAAGGTATGGTTGCTTTAGAAATTTTTCTCTCTTTTTTTGTGATTTTTACAATGTGTCTGGGAGTGGCTTGTTTTTAATCCTGTTTAGGACTGTGTTTGTTAAATCTAAGGCTACTCATCTTCCATTAATTCTGGGAAATTCTCAGATATTATCCCTTCAAATATTGCCTCTCCAAATAATGCATTCTTTGCATTCCCTCCTTTTGCTTTAGTTTGAATTCCCTGAGAGCAGAGCCTGAAAGAAGGATTTAGGTGTAAGTAGTTTATTCAGGAAGTGATCCCCGTGGCCAGAAATAGTGAGGTATGGAGTATGAAACAGGAAAATTCAATGAAGCTTACATTATTGAACACGTTACCACATCACTAACTGAGGCTCAATCCTGCAGAGGAGCCTGTGGAGAACATTGGAGCCTATGCATCCAGTTGTTTCAACAAAGAGCAATTCAATTGAGATGTTTATTTACTTATTCTCCTTCTCCATTGGTTCAGGGCTGCTGCTAGAAGTGTTAACACCATCGAACCTCCAGACCGTTCTTATATGTAAACTGAGTGAGCTTTTGCAGTGTTGGTGAAAGCCCAGGGTTGGAACAGAGAGACACTAGCCCATGGCTGAGAAAGCATATTGGCACTGTGAACAGAATTACCCATCACTGCTGCTCTGAATCAGCTGGACCCAGGCGACTCGCACAATGTACCACCAACATCATCTTCAGATTTATGGTGAAACTTCTCATTCCATCTTTCATTTCTCTTAACCTCACTTTTCCTGTTTTCCATCTCTTTTTTGTTCTGGGCCTCTGTTTCCTCAGATCTATATTCTCATTTGCTCATTTTCTCTTGAACCATAATCTAAACTGCTATTCTTTTGCATGTAATAAGTTTTTAAGGTTTCTAGTTCTTCTTTCACCTCTAACGTACTTATTTGTTTTCTTTTAGATTGTCCTATAATCTCTCTCTCGGGGCAGTGATCCTGTGTGCTGATTCTCTATCATGGTAGAGATTTTTCTGTTTATTATTTATAATTTATTACTATGAAATTATTTTCAGAGTTCCCGTCGTGGCGCAGCAGAAACAAATCCATCTAGAATCCATGAGATTGCAGGTTCGACTCCTGGCCTCGCTCAGTGGGTTAAGGATCTGGCATTGCCTTGAGCTCTGGTGTAGGTCACAGACATGGCTCAGATCCTGCGTTGCCGTGGCTCGGATCCTGCGTTGCTGTGACTGTGGCGTAGGCTGGCAGCTGTAGCTCTGATTCGACCCCTAGCCTGGGAACCTCCATATGCCACAGGTGCAGCCCTAAAAAGCAAAAAAAAAAACCCACAAAAACTATTTTCAGTAAGGATCACTACCCCCACCCCAATCTCCCACCATATTGTGGGAACCAATGTATTCTTGGAAGAGGATTTTTCCTCCAAGAAGTATTTTATTGATTCTGCCAGGCACTCCAGGGATATCATAAACTTGGGACTAAATTTTTTTATTGTAGTAAAATATACATAATATAAAATTTACCATTGTAACTTTTTTTTCTTTTTAGGGCCACACCCACAGCATGTGGAGGGTCCCAGGCTAGGGGTCAAATCTGAGCTGCAGCTGCCAGCGTCCACCACAGCCCTAGCAACGCCAGATCCAAGCCGTGTCTGCAACCTACACCAAAGCTCATGGCAACACCGAACCCTTAACCCACTGAGTGAGTCCAGATAGTGAACCCACATCCTCATGGATACTAGTCATATTTGCTATTGCTGAGCCACAATGGAAACTCCCCATTGTAACAATTTTTAAGTGTACAGTGTACTGGCATTAAGTATATTCACAGTGTTGCCTAACCATCACTACCATCCATCACCAGAATGTTTTCCTCATCTCAAACTGAAGTTCTGTCCCCATTAAACAATAACTCCCCATCCTCTCTTCCCTTCTGCCTCTGGTAAACACCATTCTATTAATCTGATTCTGTGTCTCTATGAATTTGACCACTCTATGTACCTTGTATAAATGGAATCACACAATATCTGCCTTTTTGTGACTGGCTTGTTTCGTTCAGCATAATGTCTTCAAGCTTCATCCATATGGTAGAATGTGTCAGAGTTTCATTCTTTGTATACCTGAAACTGATATGATGTTATATGTTGGTTATATTTCAATTTTAAAGGTAAATAAACAGAATTTCATTTCTTTTTGAGGCTGAACAATATTGCACTGTATGCAAATGCCACGTTTAGATTATTCATTCATGGATGGGCATTTGAGCTGTTGGGGCTAATTTTGAAGTGAATTTCTCAGCTGGAGTTTGGGTTATCCTGAAAGATGTTTTTCCCACTGAGAGCCCCAGGCACACAAAGTCTCCCTTACCTGTGGAAAGGGCGTTCCTAGCTCCTCTTTCACTGAGCAGGGGTCTCAAGAACAGCTGCCCTTTTTCACAGGGCTAGGGTCTCATCACCTGTCCCTATGAGGGTGTTGAAACCCAAGCCTCTAGCCAGTCAGACCCATTTCCTGCTCAGAATCCAGCCCACCCAGATTCCAGGGCCCACAGCACCAGCTTTCACACCAGTACTCTGGCTTTCAATTCCCTCTTCACCCCCAGAAACTCAGAATTTCCCTTTCTTGCTTTGAAGAAGTGGTTTTCAACTTTGGCTTATATGACAATCAGCTGGGGACTTTTAAAAATCCCAGGACACAACCCAGACCAATCACATTCAAATCTCTGGTAATGAAAAATGAATTTATTTAAATAAAAATACGCCACATATATAATTTATAAAAGGTAACTGGATATGTAAAAAATTATGAAGGTGAACTCGAACTGTCAAAATATGGTGATTCCTGTTCTGGCTCTGCTGATATTAGGCAGCTTCTGGGTTATGGTCCCAACTGTGGCAAACTGTGGTCTGTGATCCTCCCTAGGCTGCCATGTTAATAATATTGGACAATAAAGTTATGGATATAATATTGACAGTCAATTTTAACTACCTCCTTCGACCTCCTACGTGAGCTCTTCTGTGCAAAGCCCAGATTTGGTGCCATTAGCCTTCTGATATTTCGCATCGCATCTCCTGTGGGAAATGGATCATTCTTCATCAACATCAGAAAAGTGAGTCTGTCCAGCATCAAACAAGCAAATGCACATATCATCTTCATCCTGTCACCTCTCCTGAAGTGCACCATTCTGTAGGTCTTTAGTAACTAGGCAGTTGCTCACATCAACTCTGGTAAACCTGTTAATGATAATCACAGCAGCCAGCAAATACGAACCAGTTTTGCTACTTAAGCTGCCCTGCTTCCTTCAGAGTCAAAAAAACCAGACCCCAAATTTTACATTCTTATTTTTTATGGTTCTTACATAGATGTAATTGCACAATACATTGACTATACAACTACATACTATAATACCTAAAATATATGCTACATAATAAATATAATAGTAATTATCGTTATTAAACTGTCTTCAACAAGGAGATAAATGCAGAAAAGCACTCCAATATTACCACCTCCAAAATTTAATAGATGTTGGTACTTTGTCATATTGGCTTCAGATTTCTTTAAAGGGAAAAACAAATTATTGATAGAGCTAAAACCCTTAACCACACTCTCCATCTCTACCCTCAGCAGAAGTAACTTCTGTCTTGAAGTTACGCTTGTAATTTGCAAGCATATTTTACACTTTGTCTACGTGTGCATATATTCATAAATAACATGAATTGCATGCGTTTAAATTTGTTACATATTCAATTGTACTGGAACGAAGGGGCAACTGGTTGCCCGGCTCACATGCAGCGCCCGCACAGTCCGGTAGATGTCGCTAGCGTTCCAGTCATGGGCATCCGGTTTCTCCACTCTTGGTAACCTGCTTGGGATTTCCTTCTGCCGAAGCTGAAGCTTCCTTTTGCAGTTGGAGACCGTCTACAGGCAAGATACCGGAGGTGCAGCACCGTAAGCAATGATACCTCGAATTATTTCTTTCAGTTATTTTCCTAGAGGGAAGGCCCGGGAGGCTTGTGATGCGGAGAAAGCGTTCGGCCGTGCCGACCTCGACAGGCAGGCTGGGTCCCTGGGCCTCAGCGGCCCTCTGAGAATTGGGGTAACATTGCTGCATGCCGCTCAGGGGCTCCTGTCCTTCGATGGAGGCTCCTTGGGGACTGCTCTGGGTATAGGAAGGAAAGGTTCCCTAATCCTGGAACAGGGGAACTGGCCAGGTGCACGCCTGGGAGGGGATGAGCCCTGAGGTCCTCCCGGCCCTAACCCACCTCCTCCCCTCCCAGGTGCGGTGTGGCAACCCCGGAAGAGACTCGCAGGGCGCTGTGACCATCTCCCATCCCGATTACACAGGTGTCATGTTATTTTATCTTTGAGGTGGTTGTGGCTTAAGTCCCAGGAAGGCTTGGTGAGATGGAGCCGCCTCGGAGCTGATTCAGTGTCGGAGAGCACAGAATTTGAGCAACTGACCTGGGCTTTTCCTGAAACCACCGTTCGGATTAAACCTGTCCCCCCACCCCCACCCCCCACCTTCATCCCACCCCCCCATCCACATTGGGGCCCTGAAAGCACGTCTACCTTCCCCACACTCTAAACGCTGCCAACAGATACAGCAAATTTGATGAAACAAGAAAAAGTCCAGGGAAGGAAGTACTGCCAGTTTGGTATTTTTCCCGGAGTTACTGTGGCCAGGGTCTTCCCAGCATACGCGTTTGTCCTAATAACTGTTTGTCCTGGAGGCAGGGCTCGGACCCGGGATAGGGCCGGAGCCCCCGGAGGCTCCTCCCCGCCGCCCCTCCCTGACCTGCTCTCTCTCGGCCCGGGGCCCTGGAGGAGGCCTGCCCAGGCCGTGGGAGTCTGGCTACCATTATCCGGCCCTTATCTGGGCCCACTTAGTTCAATGACTAGGAGCCGACCTGGGGGTCACGCCTGTCTCCAGAGAGCCGGTGCTATCTCGGTGACCTGCAGAAACCCTGGCGTGAGCTCATGTTTTCTGACGACAGAGAGGACCCCGCCGGATCGCCGCCCTGCACCCCCACCGCCAGCGTCTGGCGGGAGCCGGGTGCAGGCTCCACCGCTCCTCACTGAAATAGCAACGTTGATAAGTGCGGCGGACAAAAGCATTGATGAATTTCCATTGAGGAAAGTGCCTCCTCCCACCCTCCCCTCTGTGATCACGAGGTCTCCACCCCACCTTGGAGGGACGTTGGGGCTCACAGGCCCGGGCTTTCTCAGACACGGCCTCAAAATCGTCACTACCCCCACCTCCGCCACCTGGAAGTCGTGCTGTGGCCACAAACCCCTAGAAAAGCCTGTATCCAAGAATTCGTGCCAAAATGTACTGGCTCCTCATTTAGGAAAAGGCTGTAAGGATAGAAGCCTTGTTTTTACTCAACTGTACGTTCCAAAATCTGACAGGGGGGGCTGCTCAGTATAAAGGGACTGGGTTTGATTGGACCCGGTTGGGCTGGAAGATCGCAGAACTAGGAAGCAGGCTGCAAACCATCCACCACCCCTTCCCCCCACTCCCTGGGAGGGCGCCTTGGGCAGGTTAGTTTCTTTCTGTCCTGTCTACATGGAACTGATTTATATCCTCTGGAAACCTTTGTTAACAGGAGCATTTAGCATATTCACATCTAATGTGATTAACACAATATTTGAGTTTACATCTATCACTTCTTTTGTGGTTTTTCTTTTGTCTTAGCAGCTCTGGGTTTCTCTCTCTCTCTCTCTCTCTCTCTCTCTCTCTCTCTCTCTCTCTCTCTCTCTCTCTCTCTCTCTCTCTCTCTCTCTCTCTCGTGTGTGTGTGTGTGTGTGTGTGTGTGTGTGTGTGTGTGTGTCTTTTTAGGGCCGCACCTATGGCATATGGAGGTTCTCAGGCCAAGGGTTAATCAGAGCTGTAGCTGACAGCCTGAGGCACAGCCACAGAATGCCAGATCTGAGCCACATCTGCGACCTACACTACAGCTCACAGCAATGCCAGATCCTCAACCCAATGAGTGAGGTCAGAGATCGAACCTGCAACCTCATGGTTCCTAGTCGGATTCGTTAACCACTGAGCCATGACAGGAACTCCCTGTTTTTCTCTCTTTTCTTGACCTCAGTTGGCTTGATTAATTTTATCATTCTTTCTTCCCCCCCGCCACCTTCGACTAATAAGCCCTGTTTTTATCATGATTACCCTAGAAATCACAGCAGGCAGAGTTAACTTTTTTCTACCACTGCATTCAGTGGCTTGACGTGCGATCTCACTTCTCCCATCAGGGACTGAACCTGGGCCATGGTGGAGAAAGCACGAATCCTAGCCACTAGACCACCAGGGAACTCCACAGAGTTAGCTTCTTATCAAAGTCTAAAGCTGAACCCTATGTTTATCTCCATCACAGACAATATAACTATATATAACACTTTAATTCCACTTACCCCCCCCAAGCTGGTATGCTCTTATTATATATGTCTTTTTTTTTTTTTTCAGGTTTCCTTTTGAGGTCCACAAATTATTTCTTTGGGCGGGGGCACACCTGTGGCATATGGAAGTTCCCAGTCCAGGGGTCAAATCAGAGCTGCAGCTGCCAGCCTACACCACAGCCACAGCAACTCAGGATCTGAGCTGCATCTGCAACCTACATCACAGCTCACAGCAACGCCAGATCCTTAACCCACTAACTGAGGCCAGGGATCAAACCTGATTCCTCATGAGTACTAGTCAGTTTTGTTACCTCTGAGCCACAACGGGAATTTCTTTGTTGTTTTATACAGTGTGTGTTCATTTTGTTTATGTACATATCCACTCACTTGCTTGGGTATTTGTTCTTGCAGCTCAGTCCTTCCATCTGAGGTTGGTTCACTGTCTGCCTATAGAATTCCTTACATGGGTTTAATATTCAAAAATTCCTCTGGTCTTACTTATCTGAAGATGTTTTCATTTTTGCTCTGATTCCTTTAAAAATTGCCCTGTACAGGAGTTCCCGTCATGGCTCAGTGGTTAATGAATCCGACTAGGAACCATGAGGTTGCAGGTTCGATCCCTGGCCTCGCTCAGTGGGTTAAGGATCTGACGTTGCCATGAGCTGTGGTGTAGGTCACAGACATGGCCCAAATCCTGCGTTGCTGTGGCTATGGAGTAGGCCGGTGGCTACAGCTCCAATTAGACCCATAGCTGGGAACCTCCATATGCCTTGGGAGGGGCCCTAGAATAGGCAAAAAGACCAAAAATAAATAAATAAATAAATAATTTAAAAAAAAATAAAAATTGCCCTGTACAGAATTCTAGATTGGCAGGTATTTTCTTTCAGCACTTTGAAAATATTTTATTACCTTCTGTATTCTATTATTACTGCTGTGTTCACCTCTTATTTTTTCTCCCTCTGGCAACTTAGGAGTCTTTGTCTTTGGTTTTTGGCAGTTTTACTAAGATGCATCTAGGGTGGATATATGTTTTATTTATTCACCTAGGGATTTGAACAAGTCAAGTCACCCCTCTGAGCCTCAGTCCATCTGTGATGGACATGGCGCCCTTGTCCTGCCTCCTGCCCACCTCCCAAGTCAAGGACCTCCTGCTACATTTGAGCTCTTTGTCTCTAAAGCAAGGGCTAAAGCAAGGGCTGGGGAAGGGCTCCCCCAGCTGCCTGGCTCCTCCCTGCCAATCAGGCAGCAGACACCACCCTCCTGGGCCTCCAGACACTGCATGGAAAATGCCGGCCAAGTCCAAGTCCTGTCCTCATTTTCAGCCCAACAAGGGTCCCCCTCATGGTGCCTCCTCCACCATTAGAAATACAGAACTATCCCAGGAGCCTCTTTCGGGGTTCACTTCCCACCCGATCACTTGCTAAACTAAGACTCTGAACAGTTACCGCAGGGCTGGCCCGGTGCTGGTCCTCCACCAAGAGAGGTCAGCTCTTGGACCAGCAGTAATCAGGGCAACCAAACAAAGGGCAGGGGCTCTGAAGCACAGGGTAGAGTGCCCCCCCTCACCAGCCAGGACCTGCACAGTACCCAAGATGAGCAGCACTGCCAGCCTGGGAGGGTGGGAAGGGCCCCCAGAGGCAAGGGGGTGGGGGAATGGAAGGTGCTCAGAGAAGTGACAGCAAAGCTAAGACGACACCAGCTGAAAATCTGAGATCCAGGCTCCTTGCTGGCTCAAAATCTCAGGACCGGTCCCTCCCCACCCCCCAAAGAGGCTTTCTTTTTCCTTTTCCTCTTATCTGCATAAATGCACGTTCCCCTCAGCTGAGACCAGGTCAGGCCTCTGACCTCTGAGTCTTTCCTTCCTCAGCCCCGGCGGCCCCTCTCTCAGCCCCACATCTGCGGCCACATCTGACACCCGGCTGTCCCTGAGGACGGGCAGACATGTGGGGAGACCTTCGGGAGATCACGGGTGCCAGATGGGAGAGGAAAACAGGAAAGTGGAGGTGATAAGGAGAGGGCCTCCAGGGAACTGGGGGAAAAAAACTTAAAAACAGGTTTGGGGAAATCCTGGCCTGAGGAGGCGCAGTCCCGGGTCACCAGGATGAGGGCAGAGCTGGCCCCTTCATTTCTTCAATATGGCTCTTCTGGAAGGTCTCTTAGGTTTTGTACAAACACAAATCTGGCACCTCCCTTTGGGCCTGGGTGTCTTTTCCTGATCATGTCAAGCACGTGCCCACCTCAGGGCCTTTGCATTTGCTTTTTCTTCTGTCTGGAACGCTCTTCCACAGATGTTCACATCACCTCTTCCCATCTTCCTCAGGTCTTCAGTAAAATGTCATCCTCATGATGCTTTTCTGACCATCTCATCTAAAACTGCACTGGGAGTTCCCATGTGGCTCAGCAGGTTAAGGACCTGGCATTGTCACCAAAGTGGTTTGGGTTGCTGCTAAGGTGCAGGTCCGATCCCTGGCCCAGGAACTTCCACGTGCTGTGGGCATAGCCAAAAATTTAAAATAAAATAATAAAATAAAATTGCAGTGATACCCCCAACCCCCCCCCCCCACACACACACACATACAAGTCCCTATCCTCACTTCCCAGGACAGCCCCTAACATCTGTAGAGCCTGGAGCAAGAGCAAAATGGTGGGCCCCCAAATATAGCCCCTTCTTCCTCCTCCCACCCTGACTTCTCCCCAGCACCTCAAGAACCTCACCACACACATGAGCATCCCAGCTGTGTCCCCAGCAAGTGGCCACCTCCTGATCACACCATGGCCTTGGGGCACACATACCTGTGTCCCATTCTGCCCACTAAGGTCAGACCCCAGGGAAATCCATGCAAGCCCTGGACGTGGACTCTGCTGTTTGGGCAGGAACTTTTGAGATTCTGGGTAACGAGCGTGCGGTCTAAAAAGGGAGTTCAGGATCCCAGGGTGCATCCCCTTGGCCTGGCAAACTCCTCATGCTGGAGGAGGCCAGGGCAGGTTCCTACGATGTGGGACTTAGGGCAGGGTCCCTCTTGCCCTGTCTAGGGGTAGGACTGTCCCTGTCCCTTCCTTGCTTTTCTTTTTTTTCCCTCCACCTGATATAGTATGTGTTTCACTTATTTATTTGGCTTATCATCT
Source organism: Phacochoerus africanus (assembly GCF_016906955.1). Taxonomy (NCBI): domain Eukaryota; kingdom Metazoa; phylum Chordata; class Mammalia; order Artiodactyla; family Suidae; genus Phacochoerus; species Phacochoerus africanus. Next base: position 15,131,583 of record NC_062558.1, on the reverse strand, counting down.
GGTTTCCCCCCAGTAAAATGTAAGCCCCAAAAAAGGTAGGAATCTGTTCTGATCACTGTTCCATTCTCTGTACTTATTACATTATCTGTCACATACTAGGTGTTCAGTAAATACTTGTTGAATAAATAATGAGTAGGTGTTGAGATACCAGGATAGAAGCCAGGCTGGGTGGGGGTGTCTTTATAAAGCTTCGCTGCTCTATCGAGGGCTTTTGGCATAAAGGGTGGTATGATGCATAGTGCCAAACTCCTTCTTTCTGAGGCTACAAACTCTAGTGAGGAAATTATGGGTTTTGCTCTTTTAGAGGATAGCTTAAAAGATGCAGTGGCCAAAAAAAAAAAAAAAAAAAGCAGAGACTTGGAGTTCCCTGGTATCGTAGTGGTTAAGGATTAACCATAGTCACTGCTCTGGCTCAGGTTACTGCTGCAGCTTGGGTTTGATCCCTGGCCCGGGAACTTCTGCATGCCATGGGTGCAGCCCCCCCCCCAAAAGATGCAATGGCCTCTTTTAATTACATGCATGATACTTACTTCAGAATATACATACTCAGTGTATGTGTTTTGTGACAAAGACTCTCTCCTTGACTGAACTTTATAATCAGGCTTCTCGGAGTCCTCCTCCCACCCAGGTCCCCACCTTGGCCCCCTCCCTGTCTTTAGACTGCCTGACCCAGTTTAGCAAGAATCCCCCCACCCTTGATGACAGATCACCTGAATATCTGATCAAGCTCCTCAGGCCCCATCCTTGCTAAGTCCTTGTCCTGCCCTTTAGCAAGAACCTGGCTAGATCACTTCAGGAAGAATATGCCCCCCCACCACCACCCCTTGATGTCTCCTCTTAGTAATTTCCATCCACTGACTCCACCCCGCTCCTTGTCTAGAAATCCTCACTCATCCTTGTTCTCCTAGGAGTTGAGACCAGTCTCTCTCCTGCTGCCACCCACAGTCGACCCCTTTGCAATAGTCTTCCATAGAGGCTTTCTTGCCATTTTTTTTTCATTGCTTAAATTTAAGTATAGTTGATTTACAATGTTGTGTTAGTTTTTCTTACCATTTTAACAAGTGTCAGAAGAATTTCTCTTTTAGGTGGGAATACAAAAATCTGTCAGATGGGGTCATCAGCCTCAAGGAGTTCTGCTCAAGTGGGGAAATCATATGCATAAACCAACAGTCAAATACAAGATAATAATTATGGGAATAAAAGAATGGGAGTTCCCGTCGTGGCGCAGTGGTTAACGAATCCGACTAGGAACCATGAGGTTGCGGGTTCGGTCCCTGCCCTTGCTCAGTGGGTTAACGATCCGGCGTTGCCGTGAGCTGTGGCGTAGGTCGCAGACGCGGCTCGGATCCCGAGTTGCTGTGGCTCTGGCGTAGGCCGGTGGCTACAGCTCCGATTTGACCCCTAGCCTGGGAACCTCCATATGCCGCAGGAGCGGCCCAAGAAATAGCTAAAAAGACAAAAAAAAAAAAAAAAAAGAATGGTTAAGGTGTCAGAGACACCTAGTGGAGATAGCAGTTAACATTGCCTGTAGGAATCATAGTCTTTCAGATGAGAGTGACAGACTGGGCTTTGAAGGGTGAGTAGGAGTTCATGCTTTCTGGAATCTCAATAACTAGTTTCAAAAGCATAACTTTTTCCCAGAAGCATAACTTTTGCATGATGGTTCATTTATACGATCTTATGTTTGTAAAGCACATGTACTTTCACAGGAAAAAAATAAAGATTAATAGTAGTTATATCAGGGTAGTAGTTTAGTGGGTGGTCTTTTTCTTTAAATGTTTTGTATAAAAGGGCACACGTATTACCCTTCTAATTAGAAAAACATTAGGATAATTAACAAACTGTGTCCACACGTCCAACAGGAGCTTTTGGCCCGGAGCTCGGGCGGCAGGAGCTCCTGTTAAATGTCAGGAAGGCCCAGGGAGCAGGCAGAGCCTGTGTGAATGTGCGGGTTTCAGGCCAGGTGAGGCTGAGGGAGCCGCCTTCAGGGGGACATGCTGATGGGAAATCACGGAAATGTTTTGGGGGGGGGGGGGCAGCGAGCCCACCTGCCTGGGCAGCGAGCAGTTAGAGGTGAGGCTGGAGAAAGCCGAGCCAGCAGAGCTTGGAGGGTGCAAGCCAATGCAGGAGGCTCTGTTTCCAAGCGTGAGGCCTCTCCCGCCCCATGTTTCCTAGGGCAAGACTCTCACACCAGGCTCAGCTGCGTCTGGATCCCTCCGCTGCGCGCCTTGGATCAATTTTGGATCAATCGGCCACATCAGCTGGGTGCCCAAAAAACAGAGGCGGTGAATCAAAAAGAGGAAGGAGTTCCCAAGGCGCCCCCGTGCTTGTGACAGGCACGGACTGGCGGGTCCCACGACAGACCTCACTTCCTGATGGGAGAGGGAGAAAAACTGAAGTCACGAAAGCAGAAGCAACAGATGTGGCTCCAGCTGGCTGGCATGTGTACCGCCGTCCGTCCTCCACGAAGAGAAGACCCCTCCCTGCCTGGGGTGGTTTCCACCCTACCTTACAATCCCCACCAAATCGCGGCTCTCCTCACCGGCTCCGCACCCAAATCATCCCTCCCTTAATCCCCCCGCTGTCCCGTATGAGCCGCTGGGTGGCGCTGTCGGCACTAACGGAGGCCGCCCGGAGCTCCGCGGCTGCTGGAAGGGCGGGCAGGCCTGGGGTTAGACGTGGATCCGGGAGCATCGCTGCATCGAGCATCTCTACAAGACCGAGGCTAGCGGTGACTTCGAAGTATCACCTACAGTCTGAATTAGAAACAAATACAAACCCAGGGCGCCAGTTCTTGGCTTGATTCAGGGTGAGGCTCCAGAAGAGGGTCCATCCAATCTGCCTAAAATGAGAGAGCAGGCAGGACTGCGGCCCATTTGAGAGTTTCGGGGAAACTGGTCCCTGCAGATTATAAGATTTACTCAGGTGTCTTTGGTTCCAAAGTCCAGTAAGTACTATTGTTTCTCCTTTTGTTGTTTATTCTGTGAACAGTGTTATGTTTGTACAATAAATCAAAATGGTAAGGAGGGATCCACAGGGAAAAGGGAAGATTAGATAGACCCAAAGCAGGTAAACTCCACTAGGTCACAGCCAGGTGATGTGGAGGCTGCCTGGGAATGACTCCACCCAGATCTCTCTGGGCTGGAGAAGGAGTCCTGCCTCCATCACTCCCCACCTGTCAGAACCTCAGTGAGTTTCCCTGTAAAATGGGCACACTGACCAATGCCCTGCTCGTCTGAGAGGGAAGACAGATCCCAGGCAAGGATGTACTTTTAACATTGTTATATGCTCACTCAGCGTAAAGAATTATTAATATCTCTTAATGGCTTGAATAAACGTCATGAAAGAAGGTATCTGGATGGCCAGTAAACACATGATAAGATGATTAACATCGACAGTCATCAGTCATTAAAACCACGATGAGACACTACTGCCCACCCACTGGAATATTACACTAAAGAAGGACCACACTAAGTGCTGGTGAGGATGTGGAGAACCTGGAACTCTCACACTGCTGGTGGGAGTGTAAAAAGGTACAGCCACTTCGAAAAACAGTTTGATGGTTTCTTTAAAAATTCAACATACACCTAATGTGACCACACCATTCAGCTTTTAGGTATTTACTCAAGAAAAATTATAATATTCATTCACACAAAGACTCGCACTCAAATGTTCATAGCAGCTTTCTTTACAATAGCCAAGAAATGGAACCAGACCAAACTTCCACCATGATGAGGGAATAAATCAAATTATGATCTATTCAATGGAATAGTACTCGGCAATAAAAAAAGAGTGAACATGTACCTACATAAGCAAATCGCCAAATAAGAAGCCAGATAAAAAGGAGCCCATACTATACAATCCTGTTATATAACATTCTAGAAAATGTAGTTGAGTCTGTAGTTAGATCAAGATCAGTAGTTGCCTGGGGGTGGGGATAGAGAGAAAGCAGAGGGCGAGATTACGAAGGGGGACAAGAAAACTTTGGGGAGAAGGTGGATGTTTTCATTGTTTTGATAAATGTGATGGTTTCGTGGTACATAGTCATAGGTCAAAACATCAAAGAGTATATGTTAAATATATGCAGTTTATTGTATGTCAATTATACCTCAATAAAACTGTTAAAATTGTTTGATTTTTTAAAGGGAACAAACTTTTTTTTTTTTTTTGCTTTTTAGGGCTGTACCTGCAGCATATGGAAATTCCTGGGCTAGGGGTCGAATTGGAGCTGCAGCCGCCGGCCTATGCCACAGCCCCAGCAATGCCAGATCCAAGCTGAGTCTATGACCTATACCACAGCTCACAGCAGAATCCTTAACCCGCTGAGTGAGGCCAGGGATCAAACCCTGGTCCTCATGGATGTTAGGTTCATTACCACTGAGCCACAGTGGGAACTCCTAAGGAGGAAACCATTGCTACACGTAATAAGATGGATGGGCAGGAGTTTCTGTTTGGCTCAGTGGTAATGAACCTGACTAGTATCCATGAGGACCAGGGTTCCATCCCTGGCCTCGCTCAGTGGGTTAAGGATCCCACATTGCCATGAGCTGTGGTGTAACTAGGATCTGGCATTGCTGTGGTGTAGCTGGTGGCTATAGCTCCAATTTGACCCCTAGCCCGGGAACTTTTATATGCTGCAGGTACAGCCCTAAAAATACAATCAATCAATAGAGAGTGAGAAAGCCTGGGTGTGGGACATTTTGATCATTCTGTTAGTCTGTCAGCAAGTTTCTTGACCTTCTAAGATGGATAAAACACAGAACTGATAAAAGAGTTTAAAAAAAATAGGCGATTTTCAAAATCATTATGTTCAATGAAAGGAGCCAGACATAAAAAAGAATGCACCTTGTGATTCCATTAATATAAAATTCTTAACCTGTTATGGAAAATAATCTATAAAAGAATAGTTAGATACTGTAAAACTGAACCACTTTGCTGTATACCTGAAACTAACACAACATTGCAAATCAACTATATTTCGATAAAAATTTTTTTGAAAAACCAAAAAAATGAAACTCAACATTGGAAACTACTACTCAGTAACAAATAGCTTATCAGTGGTTGCCTGTGGTTACAAAGGGGCATAAGGAAAGTCTGAGGGTGATGGAAGTATTAGATATCTTTGTAATGGTGATGGTTTCATTGATGTAGGCATATATCAAAACTCATCAGCCTTATTACTGATACGGAGGGTGTTCTAGTGGTTCATATAGAAGATCAAACCAGCCACAATATTCCCTTAAGCCAAAGCCTAATCCAGAGCAAGACCTTCACTCTCTTCAATTCTATGAAGGCTGAGGTGAGGAAGCTGCAGAAGAAAAATTTGAAGCAAGAGGTTGGTGCATGAGGTTTAAGGTAAGAAGCCATCTCCATAACAACCAAGTGCCAGGTGAAGCAGCAAGTGCTGATGTAGAAGCTTCAGTAAGTTACCCAGCAGATCTAGCTAAAATAATTCATGAAGGTGGGATTGCAATAGGGAAGAACCTTTGTATTCTATTACAAGCAAATCACTAAAGGGATGTTGCCTATAAGCCTAAATTATACATAATGGCCCACCTCTGGGAACCCTGCCTCCCAGGTAGTGAAGGTTAAGCTAAAAGACCTTTGCTCACCCCACGAAACATCCTAACCAGGCCCACCTGGGAGTGGCTGCAGGAGAAAGAGGTTAACACCCATTTCCACAGTCTGGCCGGAACTGGAACCAGGACTTCACCCCATGCCCCTTTTAGCCTTTTAGTATGAAAGAAGCCTGAGCTCTAACTCGGGAAGATGGCTGTCTGGAATGCTGACCTACCATCTCGTTGGTCTGCTGGCTTTCCAAAAAAAGGCGCCATTCCTTGCCCCAACAACTCCTCTGTTTATTGGCCTGTTGTGCAACAAGTATGCACTTACACTTGGTAACAAATTTTGGTGAAGCCACTAGGAGCCTGGCTGCTTGTGGCCAGCGAGCCCTGGATTGGTATTTTGGGGTAAGGCCCTGGCGGCTGCGGGGACCACTTGTCTTGAGGCTCTTCCCTTCAAAATCCCCTGAAGTGGCACCAGCTGTCCCAGGGCATGGCAGTTGGAAGGAGGAGTCGACACCAGCCAACAGATGGGCTCCATGCAGACGGGTAAGTCGCTTCGGTGTGTACAGCTGGAAATGTTATTCCTTTCTGTTTGGGGTGGGGCTTTTTTTATCCTCCTCCGGAATTAGCCGGTTTTCTTGTATTTGAGTGAGGAAATAATTGCTGGACTTTTACCCTATTTGTGAACTGATTCATTTGTTTCTTTGGTTGTTAGCATTTGTGTGTGACATTTGTATTTTGTCTGTCTTGTATTTCTGTCTTTTAAAAACTGGGAAATGTTTCAACTATCCCTAAAAAAAGCCCTCCAGGTGCATTTTGGATAAGTGATCTGTTTACAGCTATGAACCCCTGGGTGAGAGAAAGATGATATTTTATTGTAATGATGTGTGGCCACAGTACCTGTTAGGATCTGCCCAAGGGGTTTATCCGGGGTTACCTCGGGATCCTGTGCACCAGGTATTGTCACCTTTGATGTGTTATTTACATTGTTTACAATCTCCTGAGTCATTGGCCTGGCCAAGGAATCACATTGCATGGGGTTGAGTGGATGGTTCTTGTGACATGTAAAACCCCGAGTCTAAACTTGAGGGTTTATTTAGGGTTCTCTGTTTGTTCTTTTGGTTTTTCATTTCATTTCGTTTCGATATCATTTCTCCATTTACAGACCGATGTCAAATGGAGAAGAGAAACAACAACAACAAAAACATGTCTGTTCCAGTTCAAAAGTGGGGCATTCCCAGGGAGAAAAGAAAGGTTCCATTTAGTTCTTAAAATCACCATAAGCTCCATCCCAGAATTCAGCCCAGTTGGTTGATGCCAAGGCAAAAAGGTATCTTTTCAATGGTCAGGGATGATCAACTGCTATTTATGGTTTTATGGTGGCCTTTGAATGGCTCTATAGCTGCTCTGTGAAGAAGTGGGTAAGAATGATGAAATCCTCTGTGTGCAAGCCTTTGTGCTAGTACAGCAGGGTAGGGAAAAGTCATACAGTTGTCACCTTGTAGTAAAAGAAACCCAAGGGAAAATCTGTCGGTAGGTTAAGGACCGACATTGTCTCTGTGAGGATGTGGGTTCAATCCCTGGTCTCACTCAATGGGTTAAGGATTTGGCATTGCCACAAGCTGCAGCATAGGTCACGGGTGCAGCTCAGATCTGGTGTTGCTGTGACTGTGGTGTAGACTTGAGCTGCAGCTTCAATTCAACCCCTGGCCTGGGAACTTCCATATGCTGTAGGTGCCAGTGCAAAAAGAAGGAGGAGAAGGAGGAAAGGAAATGTCATATAGGAAGAAAAGATGGGGGATGGGGGTGAGTCTATGTCACTCCAACTTCTGACCAAGGTGGCTGTCCCAGCTGCTCCAGCCACCGTGCCAATATATCCACACCTTCCACCGCCTCCTGTTCCTATCCAGCCCCAGTTCCAACACTGGGGCTCAGGAAGTGGCGAGACTGGTTCCCCCTCCTGATAGGGATCAACTAGAAAATCCTGTGTTAGTTCCTGGGGCACAGGGGCCTGGTCTGGTATCACCACCTGAGACCTGACAAGGCACCTAGTTTGCCACTCTCTGCACAGGGCAATTTCCCTTAAGTCATTATCCTCGCTATGGGGCCTACATGCAGCTCGAGCTCAAACTCAGTAACAGCTACACTAAACAGACTTCCAGTGTAGATCAAACAGCCTTACACTGGAAGAAGATGCCATCTGGGACTTTCATAGCTAGAAAGAAGTCAATGCCTGACTTCAAGCTTTCAAAAGACAGGGACTAATGCAGCTAGTGACTTTAAATTGAAGTCAATGAACATTTACCATCCCAAAGTCCCAGGGCCCTAAAGAATTATGCTAAATCTACTCTACCTGTACTCTATAAATGGAACAACAAAGCCTGGATGACAGCACCTCTGTTTACAGTATTGTTTACCAAATATTTTAAGCCCACTGTTGAGGCCTACTATTTGGAAGAAATGATTCTCTTCAAAATGTTACTGCTCATTGACAATGCACGTGGTCACCCATCATCTGATGGCGACAATGAGATTAATGTGTTCATGCCTGCTACCGCACCACTCATTCTGTAGCTCAGGGATCAAGGAGTTCTTTTGATTTTCTTTTTTCTTTTTTTTTTTTAATTGTAGTTGATTTACAATGTTTTGTCAATTTCTGCTGTACAGCAAGGTGACCCAGTTTTATACACACACACACACACACACACACACATACACACACACATATATACCTATTCTTTTTCTCACAATATCCTCTGTCATGTTCCATCACAAGTGATTGGATGTAGTTCCCTGTGCTATACAGCAGGATCTCCATTGTTTATCTACTCCGAATGCTCTATTTTGCATCTCCTAACCCCAAACTCCCAGTCCATCCCACTCCCTCCCCTTCCCCCTTGGCAACCACAAGTCTGTTCGCCATATCCATGAGTTTCTTTCTTTTTTATAGATAGCTTCATTTGTGCCATATATTGGGTGCCAGATTTAAGTGATATGTTATTTGTCTTTCTCTTCTGACTTACTTCACTTAGTATGAGAGTCTCTAGTTCCATCCATGTTGCTGCAAATTGCATTATTTTGTTCTTTTTTATGGCTGAAGAAGTATTCCATTGGGTAGTTTACCACATCTTAATCCATTCATCTGTCGATGGACATTTAGGTTGTTTCCATATCTTGGCTATTGTGAATACTGCTGCAATGAACATAGGGGCACATGTATATTTTTCAATCCCAGGAGTGGGATTGCTGGGTCATATGGCAGTTTTATGAGGTATCTCCATACTGTTTTTCAAAGTGGTTGTACCAATTTACATTCTCACCAATAGTGTAGGAGGGTTCCCTTTTCTCCACACCTTCTCTCTCATTTGTTATTTGTAGACTTATTAATGATAGTCATTCTGACCAGTGTTAGATGGTGCCTCATTGTAGTTTTGATTTGCATCTCTCTAATAATTAGTGATGTTGAGCATCTTTTCATGTGCTTGTTGGCCACCTCTATGTCTTCTTTGGAGAAATATCTATTCAGGTCTTCTGCCCATTTTTCAATTAGGTTGTTTTCTTTTTTTTTTTTTTTTTTTTTTGTCTTTTTAGGGCTGCTCCCGTGGCATATGGAGGTTCCCAGGCTAGGGGTCTAATCAGAGCTGTAGCTGCTGGCCTACACCACAACCACATCAACAGCAATGCCAGATCCAAGCCTCGTCTGAGACCTACACTGCAGCTCATGGCAACGCCGGTTCCTTGACCCACTGAGCGAGGCCAGGGATTGAACCTGCCACCTCATGGTTCCTAGTTGGATTCATTTCTGCTGCGCCATGACAGGAATTCCTGGGGTGTTTGTTTTTTGCTGTTGAGTTGTATAAGTTGTTTGTATATTTTGAAGATTAAGCCCTGCATTGTTTGAAACTATCTTCTCCCATTCTGTAAGTTGTCTTTTTGGTGTTTTTTTTTTTTTTTTTTTTTTTTAATGGTTTCCTTTGCTGTGCAAAATCTTGTAACTTTGATTAGGTCCCATTGGTTTATTTTTGTTTTTATTTCTATTGCCTTAGGAGACTGACCTAAGAAAAACATTTGGACAGTTGATGTCAGAGATTGTTTTGCCCATGTTCATTTCTAGGAGTTTCATGGTGTCTTATCTTATGTTTAAGTCTTTTTAGTTTATTTTTGTGCATGGTGTGAGGGTGTTTCATTAATTTACATGCAGCTGTCCAGTTTTGCCGGCACCAGCTGCTGAAGAGACTGTCTTTTCCACATTTTATATCTTTGCCTCCTTTGTTGAAAATTAATTGACCATAGGTGTCTGGGTTTATTTCTGCTTTCTCTATTCTGTTCCATTGGTGTGTATGTCTGTTTTTGTAACAGTACTACACTTTCTAGATTGCTGTAGCTTTGTAATACTGTCCGAAGTCTGGGAGAGTTATGCCTGCTGTGTGTTTTTTGTTCCTCAGAATTGCTTTGGCAATTCTGGGTCTTTTCTGGTTTCATACAAATTTTTGGATAGTTTGTTCTAGTTCTGTGAAAAATGTCGTGCATAATTTAATAGGGATTGCATTGAATCTGTAGATTGCTTTGGGTAGTATGGCCCTTTTAACAGTATTAATTCTTCCAATTGAGCATGGAATATCTTTCCATTTCTTTGAATCCTCTTTAATTTCCTTAATTAATGTTTTATAGTTCTCAGCATATAAGTCTTTCACCTCGGTCAGGTTTCTTCCTAGGTATTTAATTTTGGAGGGTGTAATTTTAAAAGGTAGTATATTTTTTGGAGTTCCCGTCGTGGCTCAGTGGTTAACGAATCCGACTAGGAACCATGAGGTTGCGGGTTCAATCCCTGGCCTCGCTCAGTGGGTTAAGGATCCGGTGTTGCTGTGAGCTGTGGTGTAGGTTGCAGACTCGGCTCGGATCGTGCGTTGCTGTGGCTCTGGCGTAGGCCGGTGGCTACAGCTCCAATTCGACCCCTAGCCTGGGAACCTCCATATGCCGAGGGATCGGCCCAAGTAGTGTATTTTTTATATTCCTTTTCTAATATTTCATTGTTAGTACATAGAAATGCAACCAATTTCTAAATGTTAATCTTGTATCTTGCTGCTTTGCAGAGTTCATTGATCAGTTCAAGTAAGTTTTTGTGTGGAGTCCTTAGCTTTTTTCTATACATAGTATCATGTCATCTGCATACAGTGACACTTTTACCTCTTCTCTTCCAATTTGGATACCTTTTACTTCTTTTGTTTGTCTGATTGCTGTGGCTAGGATTTCCAATACCATGTTGAATAAAAGTGGTCAGAATGGGCATCCTTGTCTTGTTCGAGATTTTAGTGGGAAGGCGTTCACCTTTTCTCCATTGAGTATTATATTGGCTGTGGATTTGTCATAAATGGCTTTTATTATGTTGAGGTATGTTCCCTCTATACCTACTTTGGTAAGAGTTTTTGTCATGAATGGATGTTGGATTTTGTCAGATGCTTTTTCTTCATCTATTAATGTGGCTTTTGACTTTTATTAATATGGCGTATGATATTGATTGATTTCCATATGTTGAGCCATCCTCCTGAACTTGGAATGAATCCCAATTAATCGTGATGTGTGTTCTTTTTTAAATGTTGTTGGATTTGGTTGGCTAAAATTTTGTTGAAAATTTTTGCATCTATATTCATCAATGATTTGGTCTATAATTTTCATTTTTGGTGGTATCTATCTGGTTTTGATATTAGGGTGATGGTGGCTTCAAGAATGTCTTTGGGAGTGTTCCTTCTTCTTCAACCTTTTGGGAAAGTTTAAGGAGAATGGGTATAAGTTCTTTGTGCGTTTGGTAGAATTTGCCTGTGAAGCCGTGTGGTCCTGGACTTTTGTTTGTAGGGAGTGTTTTTATTACATATTCAATTTCATTTCTAGTGTTTGGTCTGCTTAATGGATCTATTTCTTCTTAATTCAGTTTTGGAGGGCTGTAGGTCTCTAGGAAGTTGTCCATTTCTTCTAGGTTGTCAAATTTGTTGGCATATAATTGGGTTTTGTTTTTTTTTTTTTGTATTTCTGCATTATCCATTGAGATTTCTCCTTTTTCATTTCTTATTTTGTTTATTTGGGTTTTGTCTCTCCTCTTCTTGGTGATTCTGGCCAGAGGTTTGTCAATTTTGTTTACCCTTTCAAAGAACCAGATCTTGGTTTTATTGATTTGATTTGATTTGATTGATTGATTGATTGTCTTTTTGCCTCTTCTTGAGCTGCTCCAGTAGCATATGTAGGTTCCCAGGCTAGGGGTCTAATCGGAGCTGTAGCTGCCTGCCACAGCCACAGCCACAGCAATGTCAGATCCGAGCCACGTCTGCGACCTACACCACAGCTCATGGCAACGCCAGATCCTTAACCCACTGAGCAAGGCCAGGGATCGAACTCACAACCTCATGGTTCCTAGTTGGATTCGTTAACCACTGTGCCACATCGGGAACTCCTCTGTTGTTTTTTTGAATCTCTATTTTATCGACTTCCTCTCCAATCTTTATGATTTCCTTCCTTCTGCTGACTTTAGGTTTTGTTTGTTCTTCTTTTTCTAATTCCTTTAGGTAATAGGTTAAATTGTTGATTTGAGATTTTCCTTTTTTGAGGAAAGCCTGTGTTGCTACGAATTTCCCTCTAAGAACTGCTTTTGTAGCAACCCATAAATTTTGAATGGTTGTTTTTTCCTTTTGATTTTCAAGTCTAATTATTTGAGAAATACATTTCATAAGACTATAGCTGTCATAGGTAGTGATTCCTCTGATGGATCTGGGCAAATAATTGAAAACTTTCTGGAAAGGAATCCCCATTCTAGATGCCATTAAGAACATACATGACTCATAGGAAGAGGTCCAAGTATGAACATTAACCAGCATGTGGAAGGACTTAATTTCAGCCCTCATGGATGATGTTGAGGGGTTGAAGACTTCAGTGGAAGAAGTCACTGCAGATGTAGTAGAAACAGCAAGAGAACTAGAATTAGAAGTGGAGCCCAAAGACGTGACTGAACTGCTGCTATCTCATAGTAAAAGTCTAATGCATGAGGAGGTGCTTCTTATGGATAGATCTTTCTTATGGATGAGCAAAGAAAGTGGTTTCTTGAGATGAAATCTACTCCTGGGGAAGATGCTCTGAGGATTTTTGAAAAAACAACAAAGATTCAGAATATGACATAAATTTAGCTGATAAAGCAGCAGTAGGGTTTGAGAGGACTAACTCCAATTTTGAAAGAAGGTCTGCTTTGAGAAAAATGGTGTCAAACAGCATCATATGGTTCATGAAAGGAAGAGTCAATCAATGTGGCAGACTTTGTCATTGTCTTATTTTTAGGAAATTGCCACAACCACTCCAGCCTTCAGCAACCACCATGCTGATCAGTCACCAGTCATCAACACACAGGCAAGACCCGCCACAACAAAAAGATTATACTTGCTGAAGGCTCAGAAGGTGGTTAGCATTTTTCAGCAAGTATTTTTTAGTTAAAGTACATTGTTTTAGACCTTGTGCCATTGCACACTTAACAGACTGCAGCATAGTATATAAACACAATTTTCATATGTACTGGGAAACCAAAAAATTTTTGTGACTTGCTTTATTGGGATACTCAGTTTATGGTGATAGTCTGGAACTCTGAACCCACAGTCTCCCTGAAATATGCCTGTACTAAGTTTGGGGGTAATCAGTTGCTCAGCAAAAGAGAACTAGTGGAGGTAGCGATGGGCAAAAGCACTAAAACTGAGACCAAAAGCTGAGTTTTAGATCCTGCTCTATGTCGATGTGTCATTTTACACTTTGAACCTGTGATTTTCCTCATCATTTCAGGGTCTATAACAAGAAATATCTTAGCTTGGGCAGCCTAAGCAACCAATATTTATTTCTTATATTTCTGGAGGTTGGAAACCCAAGATCAAGGTGCCAGGAGATCAAATTCTGGTGGGAGCTGCCTTCTCGCTATGACCTGACATGCTGGAGGGAGCACTGATCTTTATCCAATGAGGACACTAATCGCACCCCAGTCTCAACTTCATATAAATTTCTCAACTTCATATAAACTTATCTCCCTCACACCCTTCATCCACTGGGGATTATGACTTTAACACATATTCATTGAGGCAGGGGGAGACAGTTATCTTGTCTTTTTTTTTTTTAAATAGCATGAAGGAGTTCCCATTGTAGCTCAGTGGTTTAAGAACCCAACTAGTACCCATGAGGATATGGGTTTGATCCCTGGCCTCGCTCAGTGGATTAAGGATCCAGTGTTGCTGTGAGCTGTGGTGTAGGTCACAGATGCGGCTCGGATTCTGCGTTGCTGTGGCCGTGACATAGGCTTCACAAAGTCGCAGCTCTTTGGTAATAGATAACGTGTGCGCCTGACCTCAGCAGTTGGGAAAAGCCTTCCTCCCCCTCCGCATCCTGTCCACACAAGAGTAATAACTCCTGGGGTGCCCCAGTTTGACCCTGCTTAGAGGAAGCTACCATGCAGATTGACTTGAGACAGGCCCTTACCAGCTAATAACAGCACTTGTGTGATGCTCTAGCTTTCAAAGCCTCTCCAGATACACTCCCATTAGATTCCTGCAGCAACCCTGGAGGCAGGCACTTCAAGTCCATTCCACAGAGGAGATGATCCATCGCTACCTGGGACAATGGGATGGGAAAGTGTGGTTGCAGAATATGCTGGCATTGGAGCTCCCATTGTGGCTCAGCAGTAACAAACCAACTAGTATCCATGACGACGTGGGTCCAAATCCTGGCCCAGCTCAATCAGTGGGTTAAGGATCTAGTGTTGCCATGAGCTGTGGTGTAGTTCGCAGACACAGCTTGGATCTGGCGTTGCTGTGGCTGTGGCCAACAGCTGCAGCTCTGATTCGATCCCTAGCCTGGGAACTTCCACATGCCAAGGATGTGGCCCTAAAAAGACCAAAAAAAAAAAAAAAAAAGATGCCGGTATTTATTGTCTCTTCCCTGAAACTTGCCCTGCACTGGGTACTTTGTATATGTTTTTTCCTTTAAACAAACTTGCAAGGAAAGTGGTATTTTCATACTATTTCAATTTTTCTTACAGGGCCATATGGAGGTTCCCAGGCGAGGGATCGAATCAGAGCTGCAGCTGCCGGCCAGGGTTGCTATGGGAGTCTAATGGGAGTGTAGCTGGAGAGGCTCTGTAAGCTAGAGCATCACACGAGTGCTGTTAGTGGGTAAGGCCTGTCTCAGGACAGTCTGCATGGTGGCTTCATCTAAGCAGGGTCAAACTGGGGCACCCCAGGAGTTATTGCTCTTGTGTGGACAGGATGCAGAGAGGGAGGAAGGCTTTTCCCAACTGCTGAGGTCAGGCACACATGTTATCTATTACCAAAGAGCTGGGGCTTTGTAAAGCTCAAACTCCAAAGGAGACAGGCATGTGACTCCATGGTCAGGAGACTCTGAGGTCACTGAGTGGGCCAGAGATGCAGAGAGGAAGCAAAATTGCCAAAAATGGAAGATCCTTCCTAACTGCTTCTGGAGAAACCAGCTGAGTTTTGCTGCCATGTGGGATCTGCTGGGCTCTGCCCTTCCCCGCCTTCATCCTCCCCCAGGTCCTTCTGAAATAGGAGCTGGCCTGGTAGGGGCTTAGATCACATAAGCAAGGAACCCTTTGAACCATGCCCTGGCAGCAAAGAGAAAAGAAAACCACAACTTGGTCAAATTTCACAAGTTCCTATTTGTGAAATTTTTGCTTTCTGAAAAATTTTTTCAGAACCTGGATTTCTTTTTTTCCCTCCTTTATTCCTTGATTGGACAATACCTGGATAAAATCATGAATGAATACATTTTAAAAGCAGGCTTTACATCTGTGAAAATGAATGAAGCATCGCTATAGAAATCAATATGGATGAATATTAGGTGTATAACATTGAATCAAAAACATGTTGGAGTTCCCTGGTGGCCTAGCGGTTAAGGATCTGCTATTTTCACTATTGCGGCTCAGGTTGCTGCTATGGTACAAGTTCGATTCCTGGCCTGGGAACATCCCCAAGCCAAGGGCTCAGCCAAAGGGGGAAAAAAAGGTAGAATTAGGAATTTCCACCGTGGCAGAGTGAATTAATGATACAGTATGACCTCTGTGGCGGTGCAAGTTCAATCCTTGGTCTGGGAACTTCCATATGCCAAGACTGTGGCAGGAAAAAAAAAGTAGACCCAAAAAATTACCATTTACAGATTCGTAATTCACAACAAAACTATTTTTTAAAAGGTGAAATAGTGATAAAGGTTCAATTTTGAATATTTGTTTCCTCTGGGAGGGAGGGAGGGGGTAGATGGGGGAAAGTATACAGGTGGTGCACTTTCATGGCTAATACTGTTATTTCTAAGGTGGGTAGTGGGGTCACAAACATTCATTTCATTATCATATTCCATAACCTTCAGGTTTTTCACATTCTTCCCTAAAATCTGAATTATCTTTATGCAATTTTCCTGTAATGGTTTCCATAGATGTGAATGTGAGCACATAGAGAGAAAGTTCCCTTGGGCGCAGTGGGTTAGGGATCTGGTGTTGCCGAAGCTGTGGCACAAGTGCAACCATGGCACAGGTTCCATCTCATGCTGGGAACTTCCACACGCCACAGGGTGTGGCCAAAACACACACACACACACACACACACACACACAAAAGAATTTTGAGGAGTTCCATGGTGGCTCAGTGGGTTGAGGATCTGGCTTTGTCACCACTGTGGCTCAGGTTGCTGCTATGGTGTTGGTTCGATCCCTATTCCTGGAGCTTCTATATGCTGTGGGCTTGGGGGAAAAAAAAAAGTGTTTTGGAAAATTAAAAGGGAGAAAATCCTCCATGGTCCTACCATTCTGCTTCTATCTCAGTTTTCCCTCTGCAGTGGGTTCTCCTTCTTCCTGAGTCATAATCTCACTTCCATGATCAGTACCTACTTCTGGTTTCTTTCTTAGTGTTACATTATAAACAGTTTTCCAAATTATCCAAAATCTTCAGAATCATCCTTTTTCATGGCTGCATAGTAGAATATCCATACTTCATGAAAATTCCAAGAATCCCAATGACGTCTGTATAGTATACCACGTTTAAAAGAAAATAAATACGCTGTTACATTAGTCTCCTAGAGCTGCCCTATGAAATTACTACAAACTGGACATAATAGAAATTTATTCTCTCAGTCTGGGAGACCAGAAGTCTGAAATCAAGGTGTCAGCAGGACCATGTTCCCATCAAAGAATCTTGGAAAGAATCCCTCCTTGACTTTCTCCCAGCTGCTGGTGATTCCTGGCAGCCCTTGATTCCTCGGCCTTAGCTGATCACTTCAATCCCTGTGCCATCTTCCTGTCTCCTTCTCCCTATGTCTCTATGTGTCCTCCTCTTCTTATAAAGTCACCAGTCATTGGGTTTGGGGCCCAGCCTAATCTGGTGGTATCTCAACCTAACTATAACAGCAAAAACCCTCACACTCTGAGGTTCTGGATGAACGTGAATTTGGGGAGACAGTTTGACCCACTCCAGCTGCTCTCTTCAAAAATCTGAAATGCCATACTCTAGCTTTTTATCCTCCTCTTCTCATGGTTGCACCTGCAGCATATGGATGTCCCCTAGTTAGGGGGTGAATCAGAGCTGCAGTTGCGGCCTATGCTACAGCCACACTGGATCGTTAACCCACTGAGCCAGGCCAGGGATCAAACCTGCATCCTCACAGAGACAAATCCTTAACCCACTGAGCCACAATAGGAATTTCCAAACCCTGACTTTTTAACAAGGCGTCAATGGGCTGCCACAAGCCTACCAACCACAGCGTGGGCTGTGGGCCCTTACTCATATTAGAAAGTTTGCATGGAAAGTTTCATATTGTAGAAGTTTGGAAATTTGTCCAAACTTCTCATTTCCTCAGTAAAGAGTTTGAGGGTCCATGAGAGGTGATTTATCCCAGGATACTCAAGTTTCCAGGTACAGTCTAGGAATCTTCCTCAGGCCAATGCTAACTAGACCTAAGATATAAACTCTAGGCTATATCTCAAGTAGCTCTTTCAGGACTGTGTTATTTATCTCCTACTGAGTGACAAATTAGCACACAATACCTTAAACACATGTTATCACAGTTTCTATGGGTCAGGAACCTAGACACAGCCTTGCTGTCCTCTGTCGGGGTCTCTCTCCAGGCTGAACTTGGCCAGAGTCAAGGTCCTATTTGAAGGTTCAGCTCAGGGAGGCTCCACATCCAAACTCACTCACATGGTTGTTGGCAGGATTCAGTTCCTTAGGGCTGTTGGACTGAGGGCCTTAGTTCCTCACTGGCCTCCGTTTTTTCCTTTGTGGGCCTCCCCTCAGCCTGAGTGACTTAAGCAATAAAAAAATTATTTCCTCGCAGTTCTGGAGCCCGAAAGCCTGAGATCAAGGTGCCAGAAATGTTGATTTCTTCTGAAGCCCCTCCTTGGCTTACCAATGGTCACTAAATTAGATTCCTGGACCCAATTCTTTTTTTTTTTTTTTTTGTCTTTGTTGTTGTTGTTGCTATTTCTTGGGCCGCTCCCGCGGCATATGGAGGTTCCAAGGCTAGGGGTTGAATCGGAGCTGTAGCCACCGGCCTACGCCAGAGCCACAGCAACGCGGGATCCGAGCCGCGTCTTCAACCTACACCACAGCTCACGGCAACGCCGGATCGTTAACCTACTGAGCAAGGGCAGGGACCGAACCCGCAACCTCATGGTTCCTAGTTGGATTCGTTAACCACTGCGCCACGACGGGAACTCCCTGGACCCAATTCTAACATAGGGCAGAGTCCCCCACAGCAACAAACAACCCGCAGGGTGGCCTACAATTCAGTTCACTTCTGACCCTGTCTGCACAGAGATAGCATCAGATTCCACAGGTAAAGACTGCCCCTCCCCCCTGCCCCCACCGCAGACACAATTAATTTGCTGGAGTGGCTCACAGAACTTAGAGAAACATTTCCCTCACTAGATCACCTGCTTATTACGAAAGGATGTGACTCAGGGACAGCCCGGCAGAGGAGAGGCTGAGGGCCGACAAGATATGTGGGAAGAGATGAGGCGCTTCCAGGCCCTCCCCAGGCACCGCTCTCCCCAAATCTGCATGTGTTTGCCTACTCAGAAGCTCCCCCAAAGCACATCCCTTCAGGTCTTTAAGGAGACCTCCTTACTTAGGCACAGCTGATCAAGTCACTGGCCATTGGGGACTGACTCAGCTTCCGGCCCTTCTCCCTTCCTGGAGGTCGGGGGGGGTAGGACGGAAAGTTCCACCCCTCTAGTCACTTGGTTGGTCCCCCTGGCAACCAACCCCCATTATCAGGTGGGATCCAAAAGTCACCTCATGAACATTTGTCACTCTCAGCACTCAGGAAATTCCAAGGGTTTGGTGAGCTGTGAAGTAGGACCTGTGGACAGAGACCAAATAAACATAGAAATATATTTTGGCAATCTGGTGGACCCAATATATATATATATATTTATTAATCACAATATCCCAGCCTCCTCCTCACTGTGTCCTCACATGGTCTCTTCCCTCTGGGTGCCTGCGCCTGGTCTCTGCATTTCCTCTCGGATTGGAAATGAGGGTCCACCCTAAAGGCCTCGTTTGAATTCAGTCACCTCTTTAAAGACTTGATCTCCAAATACAGGCACACTCTGAGATATTAGGGGTTAAGGCTTCAACATACGAATTTGGAAACGGACACAATGCAGCCCATAATGGGGACCTGCCTCCGTTTCCGCAGCCCTCACCGCCCTTGGCTCTCACCTTCCGACCCGCATCCCGGGTCTGTCTGACAGTATCAGTGCACCAGCAGCCTCAGAGCTCAGAGGAGACTCCTCCCCAGGACAGAGTCCAGAGCCCGGGGCGGTGGCGGGGGTGGGGGGGTGGTTGCTGTCTCTGTCCTGCTGTGGCCTCGGTCTCCTTTACTCTGGAGACCAAACCCAGCATCTGAGCACACAGGGGACACCCCTGGACAGCTGTTTATCTTCACCCACAAATTCCCACTCAGAGCCACCTCCACTCACACCCCGGCCCTCCCCAAACTGCTCCTCAATCCCCCGTCCTCAACACTGCCCCCAGCCCCACTCTACTCCCTGGCACACCAGGGCCCCTCACTCGGCAGCTGTGTGGACAGAGCAGATCCTCCATCTGGAATGTGTCCTTCTCGGGACTCCCTGAGGACACAGTCTCCTGATGGGCCTCTTTCCCCAGCTCTTCCTCCTGCTCCTCCTCTTTATCTCCAGGGAAGTACCTCACGGCCTGATGACTGGTGAGGGCACCGCTGCGTCCACACTGACTCATACCAAGGATCAAATGACCCAGCCTTGCCGTGAGGACAAAGATGTGCTCATCAAGTAATCATGATAGATGTGCGTATACCCGAATCATTTTGCTGTGCGCCTGAAATGACAGTTAACCGCACTTCAATATTTGGTTGGTTGGTTGGTTGGTTGGTTGGTTGGTTGGTTGGTTTTGGCCATGCCCATCCCATGAGGAAGTTCCCACGCCAGGGATCAAACCCATGTCACAGCACGGACCATGCCGGATCCTTAAATGCCAGGCCACCAGGGAATTCCTCAGCTTTAAAAAAAATGGTTAAAAAATTTTTTTAATTAAAAAGTAAAAATGAAAAATTAGGGAACCAAAGCAGGGTGGATGGTGTCCTTGTAAGAGAAAAATCTTTTGGGTTCCAGAGGTGCTGCCTGGCTAGACGGCCTTCAAAACTGCAGTTTGCAGAGTTCCCGTCGTGGCGCAGGGGAAACGAATCCGACTAGGAACCATGAGGTTGCGGGTTCGATCCCTGGCCTCACTCAGTGTGTTGAGGATCCGGTGTTGCCATGAGCTGTGGTGTAGGTTGCAGACGCGGCTCAGATCCCGCATTGCTGTGGCTGTGGTGTAGGCTGGCTGCTGTAGCTCCAATTCAACCCCTAGCCTGCGAACCTCCATATCCTGTGGGAGAGGCCTTAAAAGGACAAAAGACCAAAAATACCAACAACAACCAAAAAGCCCCTGAAGTTTTCTGCCCAAACAAATGTCTGCCAAGACAAAGTCTGGCGATGGTTTTCTTTCTCTGTGAGGGGGATGAGGACTACTCAGTTCTATGGCAGGAATCTTCCAGAACCGAATAGAAGTTGTGACTTTCTTTCAGGCTTACGTGCTCTATTTCTCCCTGCTCCTCACCTCTCTCTTAGGTTCTCCCCGACACTCACTCTAAGTAGTAGTTACCACTTGTCACAGTTCCAGAACTGTATCTTTCTTATAATAGAGAAATAGTTGTCTGTGCCAAAATGGGAAAAGGAACTCAGAGCCGCCAACTCAGGGAGGCCTCGGATGGACTCTGACATGACAAAGACCGTGTGTGAAATGCGAAAGTGGGCCCCCAAAGCCATTGTGTACCAATGCGCCATTCGCCTCCTCATGTCTATGCATGGTGCCCCCTAGGGTTGTGCAGTGAACAATCTGCACAGCTGTTCAGTGCATTCTGGAGGCACAGAAAAGATACAGATGTGGCAGGCAGTCGATGACCCCAAATGGGGCTGGGGGAGTGCCCTAAGGCTGACTAAGGGGTCCTTTCAGCTTTACTGGAAAAAAGAGGAGCACTGAGGAAGGCTTGGGATCCCTTGTGACGGCAAAGCGCAGAAGAAAATGAAGGCGTTTAACTCCTCTCTCCTTTCATCATCCCCAAAGTGTGTGACCCTCTAAGGGAGGGGGCAGAGCAAACGTCAGGAGGCCTCTGATGTTCAGGGCTAGCAATGCGTGCCCTTGTCCCTAAGAGTGGCTGGAAGCTGGGGCTGCCGAGAACTCTGGACTTGGGAGGGAACCCAGCAAGACTGGTCTCCCTGGTCAGGCCTCACCTCTGTGCTTTCTGTCATTCTGGACACTAAGAGACAGAGACCAAATGGTTTTGCGTTCCCTTTAGCTCTTCACCTCCTGGCCCTTCCTGGGCCACAGGGTGAACCTGGATTGGGGCCTGGACCTGCAGCCAGGCTCTGGCAGAGCCACCAGACAGCAGCTCCGAGCCCCTTGGTCCTTCCCCCCGGGGCATGTGTCCTGGGCTGTAACAGTCCAACTGACATGTTAAAAAGCCAGTGTTCTTTGCAGCCCAGAGAAGCTTCTGCCAGAGATCCTGCTGGTGGGTGGCACAGCTTTCTCCTATTCTGCTGGCGTGTTTGCTGGGAAAGGGGGACACAAACCATGGAGGGTGGGCAGGGCCAGACAGGGAGTTAATTCAGAGGAAGACTCAGGAGGAGCCAGGCCAGAAATGGGGTCCTGGGAGGGACAGAGATGACAAGGGCACTTACCCCAAGTGACCGCAAGGCAGTAGCTCCAGCAGCTCAGGGGAGAGCTGGCCCCTCCTTGCCTCAGATTGACAAGCACTTCAGGGAAAAGATGCTTTTATTCTTAGCTTGGAACTCAGGTGGAAAGGGATGAGCATTTGCTGAGGCCACTGCCGAGACAGACTCCAAAGGCGTGGCTGTGAAAGAGCAGATGTGAAAATTCTCCAAAACAGAAGAGCGTCCTGGGTTCTTTATTACCCAGGCTCTACCCCCAGACCTCCAGCCCACATTTCTCAGGAATGCCTTGTGCTCTGTCCCTCCTCCCAAAGACTTGTTCGTGCTCTTCCCTCACCTGGAAGGGTCTGGGGCCTGTTCTCCGCAGTCACCTCCTCCTGTTGAAACTCTACTGTCCCTAGAGGAATGGAAATAAAAACAAAAATTAACAAAGGGAACCTAATCAAACCTAAAAGCCTTTGCACAGCAAAGGAAACCATAACCAAATAAAAAGATGGCCTATGGACTTGGAGAAATAATCTGCACATGATGAGACTGACAAGGGCTTCATCTCCCAAATACACAAACAGCCCATACAGCTCAATATCAAAAAAACAAACAGCCCAACTGAAAAAAGGGGCAGAAGACCTAAATAGACATTTCTCCAAAGAAGACATATGGATGGCCAACAGACACATGAAAAGATGCTCAGCATCACTAGTTATTAGAGAAATGCAAATCAAAACTGCAATGAGGTACTACCTCACACCAATCAGAATAGCCATCATTAATAAGTCTACAAATAATAAATGTTGGAGAGGGTACGAAGAAAAGAGAACCCTCCTACACTGCTGGTGAGAATATATAAGTTTGTCACAGCCACTATGGAGAACAGTAGGGAGATTCCTCAGAAAACTAAGGATAGAGTTACCATATGATCCAGCAATCCCCCCTCCTGGGCATATATCTAGACGAAAACTCTTAAGATACCCGCACACTGATGTTCATAGTCACACTATTCACAGTACTAAAGACATGGAAACAACCCAAATGTCCATTAACAGAGGAGTGGATAAAGAAACTGGGATGGGGACACACACACACACACACACACTGGAATACTACTCAGCCATAAAAAAGAATGAAATAATGCCATTGGCAGCAACATGAATAGACCTAGAGATTATCATACTAAGTGGAATACGCCAGAGAAAGACAAATATGATTATCACTTATATGTGGAATCTGAAAAAAAGATATGAATGAACTTATTTACAAAACAAATAGACCCTCAGATATAGAAAACAAACTTATGGTTACCAAAGGGGAAAGGTGGTGGGTAGGTAAATTAGGAGTTTGGGAATAACATATACACACGACTATATATAAAAGAGATAACCGGAGTTCCCATCGTGGCTCAGTGGTTAACAAATCCGGCTAGGAACCATGAGGTTGCTGGTTCGATCCCTGGCCATGTTCAGTGGGTTAAGGATCCGGTGTTGCTGTGGCTGTGGTGTAGGCCAGCAGCTACAGCTCGGATTAGACCCCTAGCCTGGAAGCCTCCATACGCCATACGTACGGCCCTAGAAATGACAAAAAGACAAAAAAAGAAAAGAAAAGAAAACCAACAAGAACCTATTGTATGGCCCAGGGAACTAGACTCAATATTTTGTAATAACCTGTAAGGGAAAAGAACCTGGACAATAATGTTATATACACATACACACACACACACGTATGATGGAATCAATGTGCCATACATCTGAAACACGACATTGTAAATCAACTACAAAAAAAAATGTAAAAACAAAAGAAACTTTCAAAGTCTAACTCAGTGGTCTTTTTGGTAAAGCCTTCCTGGATCCTCCGAGTCAGAACCCCAGTCATACTCTTTCTCCCCTCTTCTGCCTGATGCAGCGTATAGACGTGTATGTGTGTATAGTGTATATGTTTGTGAGGGGGGTGTGTGCATATGTTTATGTGGGGTATGTATGCGGGTGTATATTTCTGTGTTTGTGTGAGTTGTATGTGTGGCATGTGAGTTTGTGGGGGGTGTCTTGGGGGTGTATGTGTTTCTGTGTTGTGTGTGTGTGTGGTGTGTGTACATGTATGTGTATGTCTCTGCAGGGTGTGTGTGTGGTGTGTGAGTTTATGGAGGGTGTGGGGGGGGTGTGTATGTGGGGGGGGGTGTATGTCTGTGGATCCTGTGTACAGATGTGTGCATATATAATGTGTGTGAGTTTGTGGGGTGTGTGTTTGGGTATATGTGTATGTCTGTGTGGGTTGTGTGTGTTGTGTATGTGTGTCTGAGGTGTGTGTATGTGTGTGTGGTGTGCATATGTCTCTGTGGGTTGTGTGTACTTGTGTGTGTTGATGTGCAGCTCATCCAGTTCCCCAGCACAAAACCACCAGCTGGTTGGGCTGGGCCTGGGGCTCCCTCTGCTTCCTGCCACCTGGTCCCCAGCACCCAGCTTGAGGGGTGCCCTCAGGTGGCTCTGGTTATGGCTTGCTGAATTGCAGCCAGATGAGTTGAGTCCGCTTCCGGGCTTTAGTGCTGACCTTGGACAGACTAGCTCCCTGCCCTGCCTCAGTTCCCTAATTTGTTAGAAGGTCTTGCAGGGTTGATATAAACACTGAATGACCCTGTGCACTGAAAGTGTGTGTTGACTATTGTTAATATTTACTTGTTATGTATGTATAGCATACATTTGAAAATCTGGGAGTTCCCTGGTGGTGCAGTGGGCTAAGGATCTGCTGTAGCTCGGGTTCAGTCCCTGGCCTGGGAACTTCCACATGCCATGGGCACAACCAAAAATTTTTTAAAAAAATATATTTTTGAGGGAGTTCCCATTGTGGCACAGTGGAAACGAATCCGACTAGGAACCATGAGATTGCGGGTTCAATCCTTGGCCTCGCTCAGTGGGTTAGGGATCTTGCACTGCCATGAACTGTGGTATAGGTCACAGATGCAGCTTGGATCTGGCATTGGTGTGGCTGTGGTGTAGGCCAGCAGCTGCAGCTCTGATTTGACCCCTAGCCTGGGAACCCCCATATGCCAAGGGTGCAACCCTTAAAAAAGCAAAAATATATATATATTTTTTTTTTTTTGAGAATTCCAAAATCCTCTTCATCTTGAACCCGGAGATAAAAATTTGCTTTAATGACTGCAACTGAGCAAAAGAGACTGGCCTGTCCTTGGGTTCACAGGGACTTGGGACTATTCCAGAAAGACAGAGGTATTCCTGTCATCCTCTTTGCGGCTCAAACCAGAGGTCAGGCTTTTAGAAATCCATAAAATATTTAAGGCAGGACTTTTGTGATATGAGACTTTCCATAGCTGACCAACATTATTATAAATAAATGAATACTGTAATCCATAACAATAAAGGGGATGAGAGACATGTAACTCCATTATGTTGCCCTCATCCCAACCCCAAACCTAATGCAGAGAAAGGAGAGGTCCGGTGACATAATGAAGAGTCTGAATATTAGAAGTTTGAGAAAAGAAGATTCTTGCCTTTAGAAAAGCTGTCCGTGACCCCACTGCTTCTGGAGAAATGGCACTTCAGTCTTGGGGGGGAGGGGGGGCTGCCCCTCTCCCTTCCCCTCTCCCTCCCCCCGCCCCAGGCAGGGTCTGGTTTGGATCCCCTCTGGAGGCCTTGCTCTTTGCAAGATGGTAGGATAGCAAATGGTAAAAAGCCTGGCCAGAGTAATGTCAGGTCTGAGAATTGGATCCCATGTGTGAGCTGATGGCATTGAGGCCATTTGGCCCAAATCAAAGCAGGTGGCAGCCTCACCTGAACAGAAAGTGACATTTGAACCTGACAGGTGAGGCTGGGGCCAGAGATCTAACTCTGGACCAGGAAATTCAGGAGTCAGGGAGGCCTCGCTCTCATGGTAGCAAGCATCCTAGCACCTGATTGCTCAGGCACAAAGCCAGTGACCATGAGTCTAGGTCTGAATTACGTATGCAAATCACTACTGTTGGAGTTCCCTGGTGACTCAATGGGTTAAGGGTCTGGGGTTGTCACTGCTGTGGCTCGGGTTGCTGCTTTGGTGCGGGTTCAATCCATGGCCCAGGAACTTCTGTATGCCTCAAGTGCAGCAAAAAAGAAAAAGAAAAAAAAAGAAAAAGAAATTGCTACTGCTTTGTAACCTCTGGGAGTGAGTGTACGAGCTACTGTAGAAGGTTGACCTCCAGGAGAGCAGAGAGCCTGTAACCCCAACCTCCAGGACGCTACCAGGCACTTACAAGGCCCTCAAACACGTTTAGGGGCCTTTCAATTTTAAGATTACTTGGACTCTTTCCTTGACTGTAAAAATAATAATGCTACTGAGAGAGTTCTTCTCCCCGCAAAAGGCTCCACTTATGTGGATACAGAAATATCCACTGAACTTCCTTTCTTCATTTATGCATTGAAGAGCCCATCACAAAAGGTACAAGAGGTGGGTTGTGACCACAGCATGTTTTGACCTGGGGAGCAGCACATTGTCCACATATTTAGAACCAGGAACAATTTCTCATAATTGACAATCGTGACAATTTTCTCATAATACTAGCCCAAGGGAAGTTCCGGAACTGACTGTTTGCAAAGCTTTGCTGAGCAGACTTTTCACGTTTCCTGTCTTCCTGTCACTAATTAGCTCTTACTATTAAGCTCTGTGAAAAAAACACTGCTATTGCCCCCTTTGTAATAATCAACTCCTGAACCATGGGAGTATCCCAGATTT
Organism: Phacochoerus africanus; assembly: GCF_016906955.1. Taxonomy (NCBI): domain Eukaryota; kingdom Metazoa; phylum Chordata; class Mammalia; order Artiodactyla; family Suidae; genus Phacochoerus; species Phacochoerus africanus. Next base: position 15,105,040 of record NC_062558.1, on the reverse strand, counting down.
AGGAGCAGGGAGGAAGAGGTTGGGGAAGAATCGGCAGGGTCTGAGAACCACGAGGGTCTATGGGGCCATGACTTGGCCAGAAGCTCAGCGAGTGTCATGGGCTCAAAGGTGTCCCCCAGCGTTCCTATGTGGGAGCCCTAATCCCCAGCACCTGCAGAAGTAACTGTGTTTGGAGACCAAGACTTTGCAGATGTGGTTAAGTCAAAATGAGGCCGGGCCCCCAGTCCAATCTGACCTGTGCTCTTATAAGAAGGTGAGATTTGAACACAAAGGCACCAGCAGTACTCAAGCCCAGAAGAGAGACCACCTGTGCGCAGAGATAGCTGCCAACTGCAAGCCGAGGACAGAGGCCTCAGAAGACACCAACCTTGGAGTTCCCTTCGTGGCTCGCTGTTAACAAACCCAACTAGGATCCATGGGGATTCGGGTTCAATCCCTGGCCTCGCTCAGTGAGTTAAGGATCCGGCGTTGCCGTGAGCTGTGGTGTAAGTTGCAGACGCGGCTTGGATCCCGCGTTGCTGTGGCTGTGGTGTAGGCCGGTGGCTACAATTCCAACTGGACCCCTAGCCTGGGAACCTCCATATACTGCGGGAGCAGCCCTAAAAAGACAAAAAAGAAGAAGAAAAAGACATCAACCCTGATGGCACCTTAGTCTCAGACCACCAGGACATAAACTTCCGCTGCTCAAGCCTCCCAGTCTTTGTCACAGTGGCCTGAAGCAGACTAAAGCATCTGGATGTTTCATTTCACCCTTATGGTCACTCCAATTATGTTGTGGAAGACATCAGGTTCATGGACGTCAGCTAATTTGTTCCAGTTTTCACAGTAATAGCACCCCCAGGATTTGATATCAGGTTTGTAGGTGGCAAAACCCATGTTCTTTCCATCATACCAAGATACCTAGAGAACTAATGTTTTATTGAACATACTCCAGGAGTTCCCATCATGACACAGTGGTTATCGAACCCAGCTAGTATCCATGAGGATGCAAGTTCGATCCCAGGCCTCACTCGGTGGGTTAAGGATCCGGCATCGCTGTGAGCTGTAGTGCAGGTTGCAGACACAGCTCGGATCCCAAGTGCTTTCGTTGTGGCATAGGCTGGCAGCTGTAGCTCTGATTCAACCCCTAGCCTGGGAACCTCCATATGCCATGGGCATGGTCCTAAAAAAGACAAAAGACAAAAAAAAAAGAAAATACTCCAGTACTGGACCCATCCATGCAGTTCCAATGAGAGGGACTCCTTGCTAATTCTGCAGGGAGGCTGGGTGCTGCCTTACTCGGCCACTACCCACAGCAGAGATGAGCTGACGGCAAGTGGATAGGGAGCGTGCCATGGAGCCCTCGATGGTGTCCTGTCAGGGGCCTCCTGTGCACTCTCTGAAAGAGACACTCCCCTACACCCTGACCCCAGCAGCTGTCCTCGTGGACATCAGAGTGGGGCCCTTACTCAGCGATCCTGATGGTGAGTCCCATCACCCTGCATAGCCACCTGCCCCCATCACCACACCCTACATAGCCACCTGACATTTGTTACTTTTCATCTTGACATCCGTTGGCAAGGCAACTACTCTCCCTGTATCTCGGATAACACGGAAGAGGAAATGGAGGCTTAGGAAAGCCTGGTGACAGACATAGAGAATAGACTTGAGGTTGTCCAGGGGGAGGGAGGAGGGAGTGGGATGGATGGGGAGTTTGAGGTTAGTAGATGCAAACTGTCACATTTAGAATGGATAAGCAGTGAGGTCCTACTGCACAGCACAGGGAACTAACTATATCCAATCTCCGGGGATCGGCCGTGATGGAAGATAACATATAAAAAAAGAATGTGTATTTATGACTGAGTCACTTTGCTATATGGCAGAAATTGGCACAACAATTGCAAATCAACTATACTTCCATTTTTTTAAAAACAATTTTAAAGAAAAGAAAGAAAAACCTAATGACTTGACCCACCAACCAACAAGGCCTGGAGCCTGAATTCCAGCTTCCTAAGCTCCGTCTACATGGCCTGGCCTCGCACCGAGTGAGGTCAGAGGATATGCCTGCGCAGCTCACCAGTGCTGCTCTGAGGACCCCTGGGAAGAGCCCCACCCCACTGCAGAAGCCTCTTCAGTGCAAGGGCCATCACAGGAGCCAGGAGCCTCCAGGGATGGCAGCCTCATCATCCACCTCATTAAAACAGGAGCCCAGCCAGGAAGGGATCAAAGGCTCCACAGAGAGCTCATTTCTGCAGAGCCATCGCCCTGATTTCTAGCATCCTGTTTTTCTTAGTCCCACACTCCAGCCGGAGGCCAGGGGGTTGGGGAAGCAGCCAGCATAACACTAATCACAGTATGACCTTGGCGTTTGTTAATACCGGCCCTAGAAACACTAGCATGATGATCTTATCAGGCAACCCCTGCATTGTGTTTGTTGGCACCTGTACCAACCAGTCATGTCAGTCAGGTGGGGCCTGGAAGGACTGGCAGCGTGGGCGGTGGGTTCAGATCCACGGTGCTTCATTCAGAACTTCTGCTCTGTCAGTTTTGTCCAGACAAGCTACATGGCCCTATTATTTCTCATCCTCCTCAACACCCTGCTAAGGGGTTTGGCCCCATCATCTCTGAAGATCCTTAAAGCACCAGTGCTTTTATTTTGATTTTTATTTATTTATTTTTGGGCCGCACCCACAGCATGCAGACATTCCCAGGCCAGGGATCAAATCCCCATCATAGCAGCAGCCCAAGCCACAGCAGTGACAACGCTGGATCCTTAACCCAGGGAACTCCCAAAACAACAGTGTTTTTAGATTCCACTCACTAGATTTCATCTCTAACCCAGAGTGGCTGAACACACTTCTCCAGAGAAACAATTGAAACAATCATATATATGTATGAACGAAAGAGGAAGAGAGAGATTTATCCTAGGAATTGGCTCACGTGGTTACGGAAGCCAGGAAGTCTCACAGTCTGCCATCTGCAAGCTGGAAAACCAGGAGATCCTGTGATCTGATTCAGTCCAGGTCCAAAGGCCCGGGAACCAGGGGCTCTGATGTATGAGGGCAGAAGACAGTGGTCCAGCTCGAAAAAGAATTTGCTCTTCCCTTGCCTTCTGTTCCATTTGGCCCCCAGGGCACTGGACAACATCAACCCACACTGGTGAGGGTGATCTTTATTCTCCTAAATCAAAGGGTCATCTCTTCCAGAAGCATCCTCACAGACACACCCAGAAATGATGTTTTCCCAACTGTCTGGGCTCCCCTTAGGACAGTCAAGTTTACATAAAATGAACCCGCATGCTCCTAGATGAGAATCAAAGTCAAACCTTATAATTCACATTTTGCCTCTTCCTCGGTCATTCAACTGATGTGCACGAAGTGAGCCGCGTTTTGGAACACCTTCAGAAAACCCCTGGAAGAGAGGAGCAAGGTAGCACTTGATCACCTGGTTTACCAAGCCCCTGGAAGGCCTGTAGCCTCCACCTCAGTACCATGAGTGTTGGTGTTTTCCATTGACTGGGCTGACGAATGAACACCTGTCTCACCTAGCTCCCGTGGTGGTCCTGCTCTCACCCCCTTAGTTCAGCTGAGCAAGGATGGAGCTTCCAAAAGGAACTTTTCTGGAGAAATGAAATTTAAAAGGGAGAGTGAGCCCAGAACTCCTACCCAGAGAGGAACTGTCTTGAGTTGGGTCAGGTTGGGGCAGATGAGATGCTATGGGTGAATGAACGTCAGCGAGGACTGTGGCATCAGAGGGGCGGCTGGCACAGGGTGAGACAGGGAAGGAATAGGTTGTTCTGCCCTGAGTAGGACGGGGAGAGACATGTGGGGGAGGGAGAGAGGGGTTGGGGCTAATGAAACCCAACATAGCAGGCTCAGTGAAGTGTGCTTTCTGGAGGGCTTTCTGCAAAGTAGGAATCTCCCCCATCTCTTGGCCTCCCACTGCCCCTCACTGTCTCGTCCCAAATCTCCAGGAGGCTGTACTAAACTCACCAGGATCAGCATGAGCTTCAGCAAGGGTGGGGGCTTTTCATCTTTTATTTATGGCCACACCCTCGGCATCCCGGGGGCCGGGGATTGAACCTGCACAGCAGTAAAGACAACTCCAGACCCTTAACCACGGGGCCACCAGGGAGCTCAAAGAGTGGAATTTTATGTCTTCAGGTGGCAAGCTCAACCTCCTTCCTCGGTGTCCTCCTTCACCTGGAGCTTTGCAACAGCTGGGAACAGCTTTAACATTCAGTGGTCGTAAAAATGAAAGGTTTCCATCCATTTTTCCTTAATCTGAAGGGAGGGGATGGAGTCTCCTGTGGCCCAGTGGCTTAAGTGTCTGGTGTTGTCACTGCCATGGCTTGGGTTGCTGCTATGGCTCAGGTCAATCATTGGCCTGGGAATTTCTACATGCCTCAGGTGTGGCCAGAAGTACAAAATAAAAAAATGAAAGGATGGGAGGCCCCAGTCGAAAACCTAAAAGTGCAAGAAAAAGCAAAGCATAGAAGGGACAAGAGTACAGCTATCTTTGCCTTGACTAACTCGGATTTGTCTCAGACTCAGACCCTGGTTCCCCTTCTGCCCCTGGTCTCAACTGATGTGCTGGGCGCATGGTGAAGGCTGGCCAGGAACTGGAGCTCAGCCTGTCCTCCTGCCCTCAGCCTCCTGACCTACAACTGGTCCAGTGCTACCAGTGGATGGATGACAGCTAGAACCCTGCCTCCCACACATCATCTTCTCTCTGATAGCAAGGGGTGCTCTTCTTTTTCAGAGTCACCAGATGGTAACCAGCCTTCCATGAAGCTCTCGCTCACCACTCTTAGTTGAATGGAATGGAGCTGGGATTCAGGCTGTACCCCTTCCCTAATGAATGTTCAAGCCCTTCTCAGCGCCTAGTGCAAATTCACCAGCTTCCCCATCCTGCTCCCAGATGACCAACCCACAACTTCCCTTTACTCGCGTGCGCGCACGCACACCCACACCCACACACACACACAAACAGACACACACACACACACACACACACACACACTAGATGATTAACAATCAGAAGATACTTTACGGATCCAATCACAGACACACACGTCAATTAGAGGAGGTTTTCTCACCCACACAGAACCCGAGACGAACAGGAAGGAGAGATCCCACTATAAACATCTGGAGGAACCAGAGTCCACATCTCCCCATGGATTTCTAAAATCCAAAGTCCTCCTCAATCAAGAGAAGAATTCACAAAAAAACAGAAGGACTTCTTTGAATATGCGTTGGTTTTTGTAAAGTGTTTATTGGCATCAATAGAGAAATTAGACTGTCCTCTGGGGCGATTTCACTAGTGTCCAAAATGAGCCAGAGCAATGACTGCGCATTCGAATGGGAACAATTTTACCCTTGACCTTCCCTTAGCAAAAAGAATCTACTCAGAAATGACGTCTGCTGGCGTATGGTAAGAAAACTTTTCTCCTATTTGAGCCAAAAATGATGAGACCCCCTGAGTTGGGGGACTTCCCTATTGTCACTCTTCCTGATGACTTTGCTGATTATCTGTTCCCTATTCACTGCTGGCACCATGCAGCTGCTTTTTCACAGAGAGCTCAGCCAACACATCTGTCTTTTTTTAAATTAATTTAAAAATATTAAAGTACAGTTGACTTACAATGTTGCAAACTGTCTTTAAGTGGGAAGTTTAGTGCCTAGAACAGAAATACTCTGATACATGCCAGGTGACCCCCAGGTACAGGATCCAAAGTAGACGTGTCAATTCTCTGTACCTCTGACCCCTTTGCCCGCTTCTCTGCAACCTTGGCCTGGGTCCAGGGGTACACTTTGTGCTAAAGTTGGTGCCTGTGACCTCAGAAGAAGAAACAGGAAAAGCATAGACTGAGTCAGGAGGCTTAGCTGCTTCAGTGCATGTGACTTTGGCAAAGCGCCCAGCCTCTCCCGGGTTTTCTCATCTTGAGAAACCCTACCTTCCAGGGCTGCTAAGAGGCTCAGCCGATGAGGGTCAGAGTACGGTGTGAACGGTATGGAGCTTCAGAAGTTCAGACATACTCACTGGTTGCCAGTATTTTGATTTGGAGCAGGCTGAATGATGGCTCCTTGTTCTTATGCTTGGCACCCCCCGCCTTACATGTATTCATTCCCCTTCCTGGACTGAACTGTGTCCCCCCAAATCTTGCATGTTGAAGCCCTAACCCCCAAAGGGATAGAATTTGGAGAGGCAGTTAGGTTTAGAGGAGGTCCAAGGGTGCCCTCCTCAGAACAGCCGCCAGAAAGATGACTTCCTCTGCCAGTGTGGAGGGCAGACCATAGAGGACACAGCACGAAGGCAGCTGTTTGCAACCCAGGAGAGAGCCCTACCAGATGCCAGCCCTGCACACACCTTGAGCTTGAATTTCTCTTTTTTTTTTTTCTTTAAGGGGCTGCACCTGCTGCATATGGAAGTTCCCAGGCTAGGGGTCGAAAAAGAGCTGCAGCTGCCGGCCTATGCCGCAGTCACAGCAATGCCAGGTCTGAGCCACATCTGCAACCTACACCTCAGCTCATGCCAATGCCAGATCCTTAACCCACTGAGTGAGGCCAGGGATCAAACCCAAATCCTCATGGATACTAGTAGGGTTCTTAACCCACTGAACCACAATGGGGACTCCAAGCTTGGACTTCTAGCCTCCAGGACTGTGAGGAATAAAATCCTATTAGGAGTTCCCTGATAGCCTAGTGATTAAGGATCTGGCATTGGCACCGCTATGGTATGGGTCGGGTCCCTGGCCCAGGAACTTATGCATGCTGTGGGCATGCCCCCCCTCCCCAAAAAAGGAAAGAAACAAAGTCCTGAGTCATGTATGTAAGCCCCCCTCTTGTCTATTGTATTTTGTTACCAGCTAAGCTAAGACACTCACTCGTTCTCACTACATCTCTGTGATCAACCTTATCATCACTGCCGTTCTACCGATAAGGAAAAAGGAGCCCAGAGAGTTTCACAGCCAAGGCCAAGGCCTCCAGCTGGCAATAGGTAGAACCAGGATTGTGAACTCCTGGCAGAGGCCAACCAGGGTGCACCTAACCCATTTCTCCTTCCTGGCACCCAGCAAAACCACATTGCCCAGCCCTGTTCCATCCAGAGGTTTCTTTAGTAGGTGTGTGAAAGCATTGTATGCTGCTCATAGGCTAGGGTGGTCAGGAGGACATGACATTTCCCCCATTCTCTCCCTTGCCTTTGGCAGGGGCCTCAGAGTCCTTGTGAAGGAAAGGATGTTTCCACAAGAAGGAAGCAGCCTGGGGCTCTCAGTGACATCATGAAGCAGAGTAGCTCTGCAACCAACCCTCACTGGTCTCCACCTTCAATGAGAAACTAACTGTTGCCAATAAACTGATAGGTCTGCTTATTAAGGCAGCACATAGTACTTATCCTAATACATCCCCAAAAGTCCTTCTTAACAGGGACTATTGAACCCTCCCTTGACTACAGCCAGTAGTCAAGGCAGCAAGTAGTTGCTACCGTTGCATATGGTTTAACAGTATCAAGTTAGTTCTAGACATCAAGTATCAGCGAGGTAACCCACCCAGTATTATATGTAAAGATGATGAAGATATTTGTTTGCAATATAAAAACTTGAATGAATATTGCTTCTAAATGATAAACCAGGAAACACAAAGATTTTCTTTTTAATGAATACGGGAACTTCATTTGCTATTGCACGTATCTTCAAGGAAATTTACTCTGATTTCTAACACACATGTAAATTTGTCCTGTTTGGTGTACGGAAAAGTTCCCTTCTATCTTTCGATATCCGGCATAGCACCTGTGCCATGACAGACTGTCAATTAACAGTAGTTGAGGAAACCACTGGCCTTTGCTCCCTCATTGCTTTGTGCTCTGTACCTGTTAAGACATATTTGGTCAGGGATGTTTCCAGTCTGTTGCTTTCCTGGGGTCACCAAAGAGCCTGCCTCTGCCGGGAAAGTCTGAAGCAGTTCTGTCCTCCAGGACAGTATTACGGACTGAATTATGTCCCTTCAAAAGTCATGTGCTGAAGCCTAACTCCTAACACCATAGAGTGTGACTTTGTTTGGACACGGAGCCTTAAAGAGGTGATTATGTTAAATGAGGCCATTAGGGTGGCACGAATCCAGTATGACTAATGTCCTTATAAGAAAAGGTGCCTGGACACAAAATGAGACACCAGGGATGTGTGTGCCCAGAAAGAAAAGCATACTTGGGTCCATCTTTGAAGAATAGTTTTTGTGGAGTTGTTTTCAACTTGTATTTTGCTTTTTTTTGTCTTTTTAGGGCCACACTTGCAGCATATGAAGGTTCCCAGACTAGGGTTCTAATGGGAGCTGTTGCTGCAGGCCTATGCCACAGCCACAGCAACACCAGATCTGAACCGTGTCTGCGACGTACACCACAGCTCACGGCAACACCAGATCCTTAACCCACTGATCGAGGCGATGGATCGAACCCACAACCTCCTGGTTCCTAGTCGGATTTGTTTCCGCTGCGCCATGAGAAGAACTCTGTATTTTGCTTTTGTTTCATGTGCTTATTCGACTAGAACTTTTATATCCATGTGATATTATGAAACTTTTCAGCCAGCAAAGCTGAAAGAAATTTCCAGTGAATTTTGCCATGGCTACAGGCATACCTACTACCTGGGTTCTGCCATTCACATTTTATTGTACGATGCTTAATTGCACATCTGTCCACCTACCCCATCCCTCCCACGCTTCCTCCATCCATCATCTTAACTCATTTCCAAGTAAACTGCAGACATCTGTAGTTTCCATGTCAGCAGCCATATCACTAACCAGCATCCAGGATTTGCCTGCGTGGTTTGTTTGGATGTGAAATGTATCTATAAGGATGAAAGGCACGAATATGAAGTGGGTGTTCGCCAAGCCTTGACAAGATTATACACCTTTCTAACCCAAACCTCTCTCAAGATTTAGAACCTAATCATCACTCCAGAATGTTCTCAAGTCACTTCTCAGCCAATTCCCACCCTCACCACATGCATAGGTAGCTACTTTTAAAGTTTGTGTTCCACTGTGGGTTAGTTTCGCTTTTTCCAGAAGTTTACTTAAAAGGACTCACAAGAGTATGCGTTCTTTTGGATGTGGTTTCTTTCACATTTTTGAGACTGATCCCATGGTGGGTTGTGGTTGTGTGTTGGCAGAACTGGGCTCCTTTCTATGTTTGGGAAGGACTGTTGACTGTACCGTGGCGTGTTGATCCATCCTCCCACAGATGGATACCCTTTCTTTGGCTATTACAAACAAAGCCACTGTGACATTCTTGTACAAGTCTTTTTCATTTCTCGAGTAAATACATAAAAATGGAATTTCTGGGTCATAGGGTAAAGGTATATTTAGGTTAAACAGAACAAAACAAAACCGATAGTGGTTCTTAAAACAAAGTGGCTGTACCCTTTTATTCCCCCAACAGCAATGTCTAAGAACCCCTCATTGCTCTACATCCTTGCCAATATTTGGTGTTCTCAGTGGGGTTTTTTGGGGGGTTTTTTTTTGAGGGGGTTAGGACTGCACCTGCAATATGGAGGTTCCCAGGCTAGAGGTCGAATCAGAGCTACAGCCGCTGACCACAGCCACAGCCATGTGGGATCCAAGCTGCGTCTGTGACCTACACCACAGCTCACAGCAACATCAGATCCTTAACCCACTGAGCAAGGCCAGGAATTGAACGTGTGTCCCCATGGATACCAGTTGGCTTCGTTAACATTGAGCCACGAAGGGAACTCCTCAGTGTTTGATAAGACCAGAACTTTCTGTATTTCTGGCTCTGGCCATTAGAAAATGAGAGGAGTTTGTCCTCCTGAAGCGTGTGTCTGGGTGTGTTAACAAAAGACTTGGGGTCTGCTCGCCTGGGTGCAAAGCTAAGCCAATCAATTGACATGAGTTGTGATGAAGGAAAGTATAGCATTTACTCCAAGGCCACACAAGGAGTATAGAGGGTTGAGGGTCACGTGATCAGCTGGTGGACCTTCTTCTGATTGGTTGGTAGGGAGGTAAAAAGGTGATTTTCAATTATTGGTTTTCTGGCTCCAAACAGTCCAGGGTCTTTGCACTGGTGATCAGCATGTAGTTAACTCCCTCCACCTGATGGGGGTTTTGCTTCTGCAAAACAACTCAAGAATATGACTAAGGATGTTATCTACAGCCCTTGAGGAGAAACTAAATGTCCTTGATTTTTTTTAATGCCTAAAGTATTATTATTTTGTCTTGTTTGACTGTTTTCCTTTGTTTCTGCATTTTTCAATTTCTCTGATTAAATTTGCTCTTTGGAACCCAGGGAAGACCCAAGAGACTAAAGCTTTTTCACAAACAAGAGGCGGGAAACACGGGGAAATCTGTCATCCACCAGGAAGTCCCCACAGTGTCCTGCTGGGTTTCACGGGCACGGTGGTGGGCTCATGACACAGAATCTAACTTAAATCTGTTCCTCATAACATTCTGTTTAGAGGCTGGGATATGGGAGGAAACTTTGGAATTAGAAATCAAACTCAAGGAGTTCCTGCTGTGGTGCAGAGGGTTAAGGATCTGGCATTGTACCAGCTGTGGCATAGTTTGCAGTTCTGGCTTGCATTCGATCCCTGGCCTGAGAACTTCCATACACCGTGGGTACAGCCAAAAAAGAAAAATCAAACCCAAATTTATTTGGCTCCATTTAAAAAAAAAGAAAATCCACTAGGACCAGTAGAAGAGTGTTGAGAATGGAGACTGTAAGTAGATAAGTTAGAAGGTCCCCAGAGGAAGGGAACCAGGAGTGACTTTCTTATAGACATAAGAGCTCTATCTTTGGGAGTTCCCGTCGTGGCACAGTGGTTAACGAATCCGACTAGGAACCATGAGGTTGCCCTGCCCTTGCTCAGTGGGTTAACGATCCGGCGTTGCTGTGAGCTGTGGTGTAGGTTGCAGACGTGGCTCGGATCCTGCGTTGCTGTGGCTCTGGCGTAGGCCGGTGGCTACAACTCCGATTGGACCCCTAGCCTGGGAACCTCCATATGCCGCAGGGGCAGCCCAAGAAATAGCAAAAAGACAAAAAAAAAAAAAAAAGAAGAGCTCTATCCTTGGCCACAGTGCTTTCCCTTGAGCAGGTCTCAGTAATTACCAAGTTTAAGGGAACAAAGGAAGGCAGGAGCAGAAAAAAGGCCATCAAACAGTGCATAGAGCTAAGTCCTGGTTCCTCCTCAAGTATATACATAATAATACATCTTTGGGGAGTTCTCTTGTGGTGCAGCTGGTCAAGGATCCAGTGTTGTCACTTCAGTGGCTTAGGTCACTGCTGTGGTGCAGGTTAGATCCCTGGCCTGGGAACTTCCATATGCCAAGGTGCAGCCACCCCCACCCCCCAAAAAAAACAGTTCTTCAGAAACTGAAACCCCCCACCCAGGTGGAGGGTAGAATGATGCTGTTGACCCTCCTGACTTCAGCCAACTAAGACTTGGACTTTGTCAACCTTTACCCCAATTCTATGCTGAATTCTCTTCTGCTCAAGCTCCTTCAGGAATATACATGTGCTCTTAGCTTAAAACTTACCCAGCTGCACTGTTTGGGGAGACACTGCATGGGAAAAGATCAGCAGTGTTCTCCTTCCTTGCCTAAATCCCCCCTTCCCCCGCTCTTTGGTTTAGTGCTATCTATTGGCTCAACACCCACCAAGAGGAGAACCCAGTTTTTACGTAAGAAGTCTCTGTGCGGAAGACTGGGGCCAACCCTTCCCTTTGGTCAGAGCCCTGCAGGAGGCTCAGAGGACTCTGATTCATGGTAGAATCCAGTGCTTCTGACCCTGTAGGTTTGAGGAACTTGGGAACGGGGGATAAGGGGGAAAGAAATCCTCCTTCCAACACTTCCTCCCACCTGCTAGAGGTCTCAGGAGAGCAAGCCTTCGCAGGTTCATAGAAGGCCTAAAGGAAGAATTAAGGGCCCAAGGAGAGCTTCAAAAAGTCTTGTCTGTGCTCTGAGCCTCTGGGGCTAAGGGTGCTGGTGGCAACTCAAATTTAATTAGAGTACTGTTTAGCTTAAAATAATAGCCCCCCAGTGGGCTGTTTGACCCAGTGGAGCCAATTCTGTCTGCAGGGAGAATCCAGATTTATTTGAGGGACCATGTGGTTTTGGGATACAAATGGGGAGGAAAGGGATGCATGGAGCCCCATCTGTTTAGTTCTCACAACCATTTCAGGAAGATACAACCATCTTCTTAGCCAGACAGGAATCTGAAGGACAGAATCACAAAATAGGGAAGAACATTTGTATTCTATTACGAGATAATGGCTGAAGGGGTGTTACCTATAAGCCTAAATAATAATGGCCCACCTCTGGGAACCCTGCCTCCCAGGTAGTGAAGGTTAAGCTAAAAGACCTTTGTTTACCCCACTGGAAACATCCTAACAGACCCACCTGGGAAGGGCTGCTGGCAGAAGAAATTTTATTTTTTTAATAGTTATTTCCCCAATACAGTTTTTTCCTACTGTACACTATGGTGACCCAGTTACACATACATGTACACATTCTATTTTCGCACATTATCGTGCTCCATCATAAGTGACTAGACATAGTTCCCAGTGCTACACAGCAGGATCTCATTGCTAATCCATTCCAAAGGCAATAGTTTGTATCTATTAACCCCAAGCTCCCCAACCACCCCACTCCCTCCCCCTCCCCCTTGGCAACCACAAGTCTATTCTGCAAGTCCATGATTTTCTTTTCACTTGTGCCTTATATTAGATTCCAGATATAAGTGATATCGTATGGTATTTGTCTTTCCTCTTTCTGACTTACTTCACTCAGAATGAGACTCTCTCATTCCATCCATGTTGCTGCAAATGGCATTATTTTGTTCTTTTTTATGGCTGAGTAGTATTCCATTGTGTATATATACCACATCTTCCTAATCCAATCATCTGTCAATGGACATTTGGGTTGATTCCATGTCTTGGCTATTGTGAATAGAGCTGCGATGAACATATGGATGCATGTGTCTTTTTTAAGGAAAGTTTTGTCTGGATATATGCCCAAGAGTGGGATTGCTGGGTCATATGGTAGTTCTCTGCATAGATTTCTAAGGTACCTCCATACTGATACTGATCCTCATAGTGGTTGTACTAGCTTACATTCTCACCAAGATTCCCTTTTCTCCACACCCCTGGAGGAAGAAATCAACACACCCCCTCTGGAGTCTGGCAGGAACCCGAACAAGGACTTTACCCTCCAACCCATTTTAGTATAAAAGAATCCTGAGCTCTAACTCGAGGAAGATGGTTCTCTGGGATGCTGATTTACTGTCTTCCTGATCTGCTGGCTTTCAGAAAAATCGCTGTTCTTTGCCCCAACAATTCCTCTCTAGCCTCATTGGTCTGAAGGGCAGTAGGAACTGGGATGGACAGTCACACAGCTCTGTGCCGCACGTCCAACCGACAGCCCACAGAACCCACACCAAGGCCCTTTCTCAACAAGGCAGCCTGGGGAGTTCCCGTCGTGACTCAACAGAAATGAATCTGACTAATATCCATGAGGATGCAAGTTCGATCCCCTCCCTTGCAGACGTGGCTGGGATCTAGCGTTGCTGTGGCTGTGGCATAGGCCAACGACTACAGCTCCGATTCGACCCCTAGTCTGGGAACCTCCATATGCCAAGTGCGCAGCCCTAAAAAGACAAAAAAATAAACAAACCAGAACCAACAAGGCAGCCTGGGTATCGACTGCACCCGTGTCCTGTTCGGATGCCACCTCTGAGACCAAGTGCTGAGGCTCGTTGCCCCTGGGAAGGGAGAGCCTCCCAGTCTGAGAGGGGATGGGAGCCAGAAGCAGGCAGGGAAGAGGAGTTCTCCTGCAAAGCTGCCTGGCAGACTTCAGAGCTGCAGCAAAGGGACGGGAATTTTGGGGGTAAGTGTTCCAGGTGACACCCCCCTGCTGCTTCTCCAGGTTATCTATTTGCATTTGCACAGTAATTTCCTGAGGACAAAATATTTGGGGCAAGAAAAGAAGCCTCTTCCTCCTTTCCTAAAATGCTGCCCTGGACTCTGTGGCCCACAGGTATGTGAGTTATGGCCACTCCTACTGCCTGAGCGAGCAGAAAAGGCTGGGGCTTGCAGGGTCACACGGTCCTGTTATAACTGCTGCTCTGACCCTAATAAACTGTGTCAATCTAGAAGGTATTGGGACTTCTGTGTCCCTTTTTCTTCATCTGTAAAGTGGGGGGAACCCTCCCACATCACAGGGTTGTTGAGAATATTTTTTAAGAGACATGTATTATGGAGTTACCATTGCGGCTCGGTGGATTAAGAACCCGAAATGGTGTCTGTGAAGATTCAGGTTCAATCCCTGGCCTTGCTCAGGTTCAATACCTGGCCTTTGCTCAGATCCAAAAAAAAGGATGTGGCTATGCCACAAGCTGTGGTGTAGGTCAGATACGCAGCTCAGATCTAGTGTGGCTGTGGCTGTGGCATAGACTGGCAGCTGCAGCTCCAGTTCAACCCCTAGCCAGGAACTTCATTATGCCACAGGTGTGACCATAAAAAGAAAAGACATATATTATATAATAGATATTGATAACTGAATTTTTTCATTCTCCTTTCCACCTAACTTTGGCCAAATACATTGTTAAAAAGGGTAACTTGGGAGTTTCCTGGTAGCCTAGTGGTTAAGGGTTCAGCATTGTCACTGCTGTGGCTTGGGTTCAATCCCAGCCTGGGAACTTCTTCATGCTGCCAGCACGGCCAAAAAAAAAAAAAAAAAAAAGAAAAAAAAAGAAAAAGAAAAGAGAGAGAGTTTAACTTGTTCTGTTATGTTAAATATTGTCATGCCATGTTCCTTTTAGGGTTGAGAAAACCATCCCATCTTGTCCCAGTTTTGCCTGAGGCCGTGGCCTTTCTTTTTGTCCTGCTGCTGTCCCTTTTAAATCTGTTTGTGTAGGAAGGTTTGTCTGGTCTTATAAGACCCTCAAAGTTCTTAAGCCTGAAGGTAAGTTTGAACTAATGAATTATAAAGCAATAAAAAGAAGGTAGAGGAGTTCCCGTCGTGGCGCAGTGGTTAACGAATCCGACTAGGAGCCATGAGGTTGTGGGTTCGGTCCCTGCCCTTGCTCAGTGGGTTAACGATCCGGCGTTGCCGTGAGCTGTGGTGTAGGTTGCAGACGCGGCTCAGATCCCTCGTTGCTGTGGCTCTGGTGTAGACTGGTGGCTACAGCTCCGATTCGACCCCTAGCCTGGGAACCTCCATATGCTGTGGGAGTGGCCCTAGAAAAGACAAAAAAAAAAGAAAAAATAGAGAAAAGATTCATTCTTACCAGGTGTCTCTCTGCTTGGTCGACACCAGTGAGGAATAACTAGCCACAAGTCCAGACCATCAGACTCCATTGTGGCTACTAAAGAACCCACTAAATAGCCACAAGTCCAGCCATCATAAGAGTTGCTCCACCACAGAGCCTAACTTCCTGGGATTTAGAAGCTGGCAGAGAGAGGTTGGAGGAAAACAAATTTACAAGTGTTTACAAATAAAGGGAAAATAGATCAGGCATCTCTTCAGAAAAGGGACTTTAAAAAAATTTTTTTATGGTCACACCTGCAGCATATGGAAATTCCTGGGCCAGGTATCAAACTCTTACCAAAGCAGTGACAACACCGGATCCTTAACTGCTAGGCCACCAAGGAACTCCAGAAAAAGGACATCTTTTCTTTTTCCTTTTTTTTTCTTTTTGGCTTTTTAGGGCCACACCCAAGGTATAGGAAGTTCTCAGGCTAGGGATTGAGTAGGAGCTGTAGCTGCTGGCCTACACCACAACTCACAGCAAAGCCGGATCCTTAACCTCCTGATTGAGGCCAGGGATCTAACCTGAGTCCTCATGGATACTAGCCAGGTTCATTACCACTGAGCCACGATGGGAACTCCCAGAAAAGGGACTTCTTAAAGACAGCCCAAAAAATAAGAAAAGGATTTCTTCTACTTTAGCCTTTTCTAGTACTTCCCTAATGACACCCCCCCCCCTTTTCTTTTGGATAATAGGTTTATTAAGATGTAACTAACATGCCATAATAGTCACATTTCAAGTGCACAACTATGTAAAACAACTATAATGGAAAAAATAATCATTAAAAAAATAAAGTGTGGAGTTCCCGTCGTGGCGCAGTGGTTAACGAATCCGACTAGGAACCATGAGGTTGCAGGTTCGGTCCCTGACTTTGCTCAGTGGGTTAACGATCCAGCGTTGCCGTGAGCTGTGGTGTAGGTTACAGACGCGGCTTGGATCCTACGTTGCTGTGGCTCTGGCGTAGGCCGGTGGCTACAGCTCCGATTTGACCCCTAGCCTGGGAACCTCCATATGCCGCGGGAGCGGCCCAAGAAATAGCAAAAAGACAAAAAAAATAAATAAATAAAGTGTACAACTCAATGCTTTTTACTACATCCACAGGGCACATGTATATATATATACCTATCATCACAATTTTAGAACACTCATTACTCCAAGAAGAAATCCCATACCTTTTAGAGGTTTCACCTCCCCAATTGCCCATCTTCATCCCCACACCCCCTCAGCCCAAGCAAATCACTAATCCCACTTTCTATCTCTAGATTTGCCTGTTCTGAACATTTCATATACATGGGATCGTATAGTATGTGGCCTTTGTGCCTGGCCTCTTTCACTTAGCATAAATATTTTCAAGGCTTTTCATTTCTTTTTATAAATGAGGACCATTTCATTGCATGGGCCTGGGGCATATTGTGAATCCATCCCTTAGGGGATGGACATTGGGTTGTCCCAACTTTTGGTTAGGTGATAATGCTGTAGTGAACAGTGGGTCCAAGTTTTTGTGAGGACATATTTTCATCTCTTGGTTATATACCTAGGCCTCTTTCCAGCTCAGCTGGCAAACGGCTTCTGCATATACAGGATAAGAAGGCCCTTTTGTAAGTTCCGAAAGGGCTATTATCTGACCTCAGATCTGGACAGTTAAGACAAAATGCTACTAAAGCTTCAAAGTCCACTTCGTTCACTGAATCTATGAATTCTTTGAATCTATGAATTCTTTCAGTGAACAGGCCAAGTGCTCCGCTCTGCACTGAGGATGCAGAAGGAACACCACCAAAGGCAAAATCCTTGGCCTTGTGGCGCTTATAAGCCAGGGAGAACAATGAGGAAAATTGTGTTCCCCTGTCCACGAAGCACTGCTGGACACCCCAGGAAGAGTTCAAGTCTGCTCTAGTAGTACTTGTTTTTTGTTTGTTTGTTTGTTTGTTCTACTGTGAAGTGACTTCTACCTCTTTAATGGCACGAATCCAGAATTCCATACGACTGAGAGAAGGCGTGGAAAGCACTCAGCCCTCCAATTGTCGTGCTCTAAAGGTGAGAGAGACAGGAAGAGATGTATCACAATTATGTGTGTCCTCTCCACTTGTGCCTCCTCTCAATGAGCACAGTCATGGAAGTCAAGAATGACTGAGGTCATGTGGGAGGTGAAGGGGCAAAACATTGACTTGCAATCTGGAGTCTCTTCATCCCACTATTGCTGTATCTTCCTTGGAAATTGCACACAGTTGAGGGTGTAGCAACCTTGTGTGGCTCTGAGTCTTTTTTTCCTTTCACTCGAATTCTTTGTTTTACTGTTGTTGCTGTTTTCTTTTGGGCCACTCTGAAGCATATGGAGTTCCCCAGAATTAAACCTGCGTCCCATGGCTCCCAAGACGCTGCCAATCCTGTTGTGCCACAGTGGGGACTCCTTCACACTCTTATTCTTAACTGGGATCAAAGAGATGCAACTACATGTGTCTGGAAAGCTCTCTGAAGGTTCCTGGCAGGCACAAGGACTGTGTCACAGCTCATGGCCAGGCATGTGCAGGATGCAGCAGATACCCAGGAAGTTCCAGACCTTACAGCTTTCTTATTACCAGGAGCACCAGGGTAAATTGCCAGACTTTCCTGAGCCCCTGGAATAAAACTAGGATCATACCTACCTTGCAAGATTTTCATGAGTATTGGAAACATCTGGGGATTCACGGAGTGGGGTGGGTCTTGAGCCACCACCACCCCAACCATCTCCATCACCCTTTACAGGCACTCCCCTTGCCCCCACTCTCAAGTAAACTCCAACAGTGTGTGCTTGCTGTGTACATCTTCTTCAGGACAGACCTCCTGGCCACCACCATTTCAGATTTCTGCCTCTCAGGCCCTTCTCTATAGAAATTCCTACCAGCTGTTGAAATTAGTGGTAATTAAATAACTTTTTATTTCTTATTTTATTTTTTTGATCTGCTCCTTTAAAAAAACATGTTGGAGTATGTTGACTTCCAAAGTTGTGTTTCAGGTGTACAGCAAAGTAAATCAGTTATACATATACACATATACATTCCTTTTGAGATTTTCCCAGGAGTTCCTGTTGTGGCTCAGTGGTATGGAACCTGACCAGTATCCTTGACGATGCGAGTTCAAGCCCTGGCCCCACTCAATGGGTTAAGGATCCAGCCTCTGCCTTGAGCTGTGGCATGGATCAGAGACACAGCTTGAACCTGTGGCATAGGTGGGCAGGGCAGCTGCGGCTCCCATTAGACAGCTAGCCTGGGAATGTCCATATGCTGCAAGTGCAGCCCTAAAAAGAAAAAATTCACAGATTCTTTTCCCATATATCGCTATACAGTATTGTGTAGATATCCCTCTGCTATAAAGTATGTCCTTGTCACCTTTCTATTTTATACACAGTAATGCATATATGTCAATCCCAATTTCCTATTTTATCCCCCCCACCTCTCCTTTGGTAATCAGAGACTCAAGATTTTCAAAGCAAATTGTTTTGTAAGTTCTTTTGTATCATTTTTTATTAGATTCCACATATTAGTGATCTCATATATTTCTTTCTCTGACTTTACTTAGTATGGTCATTTCTAGGCCCATCCATGTTGCTGCAAATGGCATTTTTCATTCTTTTTTTTTAATGGCTGAGTAATAGTCCATTGCATATATGTATCACATCTTTTTTTCCCCCACGGCTGCATCTGCGGTATATGTAAGTTCCAGGCCAGGGACTGAATCCGAGCTGCAGCTGCATCAGCCCTGGATCCTTTACCCACTGTGCTGGGCTGGGATCAAAGCCGTACCTCCAGAAGGACCCAAGCTACTGCAGTCAGATTCTTAACCCACTGCACCACAGCGGGAACTCCCACACTACGTCTTCTTTAGCCAATCCTCTATTCATAGACATTCAGGTTACTTCCATGTCTTGGCTATTGTAAATAGTGCTCCAGTGAACACTGGGGTGCATGGTATCTTTAGGATGGTTTTCTGGATACAGGCCCAGGAGTGGGATTGCTGGATCATATGGTAGTTCTATATCTAGTTTTAGCTACCACTTAAAAATTCTTACATATCTAGAACATCTGATAGGCACATTCAAGCTAACAGCCTTTTAAGGCTCTTCTGGGAGGCCTGCTGTCATGACACCCCCATCTGTGGCAGTGGTTTCTGAATGAATGAAATAAGGAACAGCTGTCCCAAGCAGGGATCCGTGTGCTCTGCTGCGCTGGGCCCAGGCCCCCTCGGCCCCAGGGAATTTCTCCAGGAGGGGTGACCCTCCCCCTCTCAGGCCCACCTCGCGTGCCCTTCCGCTGGCAGCGCAGAACTTGGGGCACTCAGGGGTAGAGGCGGATGAGGAAGGTTCTGAGCCCTTCCCAGGCTGCTGGGGACCCGGTGGGGGCGGGGCGAGGCGCCAGCTGCCCTGGTCACGTGGCGAGTCAGGCGGAGGAGGGCGCGGGCGGGGCCTGGTGCGGTACTTAGCGCGGGGGCGGCTCTGGGAAGCTAAGGCGGCTGGCTGTTCGGGCGTCAGAACCTGCCCGAGCGCTCGGAGGCTGCAGACCTAGGCCCTCGGCGGCGGCGGCGGCGGCGGCGGCGGCAGCGGCAGCGTAGCGAGGTGAGTGCGTACGGATGCGGTGCCCACCCGGCGGAAGTGACCTGGGGCAGAGGGATGGGGAGACCGGCTGGCTTGCACCCCTGCTGGGCCCCGGCGGTGTCCCAGGGCCGGCGGAAACGGAGAGGCGAGCTGGGCGGCCCCCGCTCACTCCCGGTCGTGGCTCTGGTGAGAAGGGCAAAAACAACCCCCACGCATGCGGCCGGACCCCACCCCAGCTCCGGCTGTGTTCGGACCCCGGGCCGGCCTGACCGCGGTCTCGGGCCGGGGTGAGGGGTGGGGTGGGGCAGTACGGCGGGGCTGGGCAGTTTGCGGGGGAGCCCGAGGGAGGAGCCTACGAGGAAAAGCTCAGCCCCGACCCACTGACTTTCGACTGCACCCCGGGAGCCGCTTGTGAACTGCTGGGCCTCAGTTTCCTCAGCAAATTGCTGAGTGGATATTATTTGCCTGCGTCCGCTTTAGATGTTTTCTTTTTCCAAAAGGGTTTCCCCCGGGCAGCTTCTTTGCACAACTACACACGGCTCCAGGGTCCCCAGAAGACAGAAATTGGGAAGCTGGAACCTGGCGCTGGGTGGGGCAGGGTGGGACCCACCGGAAGAGTTAAATCCTTGGATGGGAGGAGAAACTGGGGCGGGGGGGACGGAAGACTGTAGGGCCCGGGACCCTGGTGGGGGGGGAAGGGGAGAGGGATGCAGACTCTGTTCCTGGACTGCTAGGGAAGGGAAACCCTCCTGGGCCCATGGTGCTGTGGGGGAGGGGAAGGCAGGGCAGAGTCCTTGGGCATCGCCTCCTCCCTCACTTAATGACCCTGGAAGCCTGGGAGAAGGAGCGTCTTAGGGTGGCTGAGTTTGGGGAGTCAGCGGGCTGTCCAGGTAGACGTGAGTTGGATTTGCTTGCGTAATGGGCCCCAATCCCGTCCCCAGGGACTGAGGAGGCCGGTTGGCTGGTGTGGGGAGGACAGTAACTCATACGCGGGGGCGGGGGTGGGGTGGGGTGTTCAAAGGGAGACCTTTGGAAAGACTGATCCTCAGCTGTCTCCACTAGAGGGGAATGCAGCTGAAGGGCGTTCACCTCAGTTGAATCTATGGGTGCAGAGCCCTAAGAGGAAGAGCCTTAGAAGGATGTCTGGTTGGGTAAAGGCTACTTTCCTTTTCTCCCTGACATCCTTAACTTCATGGAGAATTGTTTCCTGTTGGCGCTGGTGATGGTGACCTAGTGCCTTTAAGCTCTGTAGAGATCAGGGGCTGGGCTGCCTTCACTCTGTGTGACTTTCTCAAAGAGTTGAAGGCACCTGGAGAAAGGATTCGCCCCAACCTCTTGGGGGCATTGGTCCCAGAGCTGGGGTGCTGCTGAGTGGAAAGGTGCAGATCCCTTACCTGGGGGCTTCACAGGCCCAGGGGCAGTGCCAGCCAGACATAGCCCTGGCTCCACGTACCTCCCCTGATGCTGGGTCAGGACAGCCCTGTTTCTGAACCGGTCAGGCGGTGAGGGTAGAAGCCCTTAGGCTCCAGGAACACCTGCCTCCTGCTGATTCACCAGCTTGAACTGAGGTCCTCCTTGTAGACTGGCCCTTTCCCTGGCTACTAGCCCTGGGAGTTGGAGTAGGAAGTAACACACAGTTTAGGGCTAAGAGAGATCTTGTGTTACCATGGGCATTTGGGTTGAGAAGTGAAAGAAGATCACTTTCAGGTGAATCCTGGAACATCTGTTGGGTGGTTTTCTTAAATGTGGGGATGAGTTGTGGTTGTGTTTAAATATCCCTGTCCTTGGGAGAGAAGGACTCAGTGTCTGCTGCTTGTTTTTGACATCTTGACATAAAGTACTGGAAACATGGGAGGTCAAACTATAAAGCAATGGAAATCTTGTAGGTCAAGGAGGATTGTGAGTGGACACTTGGATGTCATTTAGCTTCCTGTGTAGAGCTGTCAGGGTTGACAGCAGTTGATGAATCTAGTTGAGGCACATGCAGGTGGAGGCCACTGGGAAGCAGTCTATGCCTGGTCTCCTGTCCTCCTCTCAGCTCATGCTGCCCAAGCAAGGGAGGGTGGAGAGACTCCTGACTCCTTCCATGGCTGGAATGTTCACATCCCACCTAGCTTGGGCCGGAGGGGAATCCGGGGGTCAAATGCCATTAAATATTTAGACTTAACCAATCCCATATTAAAGCTCAAGCCTCATCCCCATCCCTTTTTCACAGTGCTCAGGGACTGGGGTGGGGAGGAGGGGCTTCCTAGCAGGAGTGCCTTCCCTCCTGGCTACAGCTCTGTTCTGCAGGCAGCAACTTTCAGCTTCTTTGCTCTTCAAGTCTTTTGATGGCTGAAGGACTCCAGTCTGCTCATCTCTCTATAATTTTCCTGCATGGTTGGGGTTGATTTTTTTTTCCTGTTTTTTTAATACTTTGTATCAGCCCATGAATAATGTGATTAAAATTGACCAACTGTATTCCACGTGTATCCTTTCCACTTGTGTCTGTGAGACTGATTTATGTTGATACTGACAGCTCCAGGTCATTCATCTTAAATGCACCGTGTATTTATCTACTAAGGGACAGTTAAGTGGTTTTTGCTTTTTCACTGTCCTCGCCACCACTACGGTAAATATCCTTGTCTCTGCCAGCTTCTTGCAGGTGTTTCTCTAGTGCAGAAGCAGAAGTCCAGGAAGATACTGGGTCGTATGATGTGTGCACCTTCCACTTGTCTAGGCCACAGACAGTGCTGTGTCCAATGAGGTTTTACCAATAGGTATTTGCAGTGGCCTCATGGGTTCCTGTTCCCCATATTCACCAACACTAGAAATTACCAGACTTTAATTTCTGCCAATCTGATGTGTTTGAAATAGTGTCCTTGTTTTAATTTGCATGACTGGGAATTCAAATTAAGTTCTTTGCCCTAGGAAATTGTTGATGGGTTTTTTGTCATTGTCTCTCAGCGATTAACATTTGCGATTTTTAATGTGTTTGTGAAACAATAGAACTTACTAAGGTTTCTTTTGATCCTGACCTAGGTATCTGGTGTTTTCTGATTTTTTTTTTTTTTTTTAACTTTCAGAATGCACATGGGTTTGGTTCTGATAGTCTGCCTCTTCCACTTTTACCAACTTTTTTTTTTTCTTTTTTATGGCCACATCTATGGCATGTGGAAGTCTCCAGACTAGAGGTCGAATCAGAGCTGCAGCTGCCGGCCTACACCACAGCCACAACAACACAGGATTCTTAACCCACTGAGTGAGGCCAGGGATCAAACCTGCATCCTCATGGAGACTGTTTGGGTTCTTAACCCTCTGAGCCACAATGGGAACTCTCTTCCACCTTACAGATGAGAAAACTGAGGCTCGTGTAACTTTGTGGCATGATGGGGGTCACCCAGGTAATTGTGGAGGTATGCCATCCAGAGCTGGCTCTAGGTGTTTTCTCAAGCATCAGTTCCTCTCAGCTGGGAAGCAAAAGTCTGGTAGGAGACCAGAGGTCCTTTTGTAGCATTACTGTCTTATGACTGCTGGATGTTGGGCCGGATGGTGCCTGCTGTCTTGTCTGTGTTATCTGTCTCTCCCACACCAATAATTCCTTTAGTCTGGTCATCAAGATAACCTAGAGTTACCAGCAAGGATATGGGGAAGAAGAAGGGATGAATACCACCTAGATAGTGAAATGACACAGCATAGAGCACTGTGAGCACATCTAGATACTCTGCCAGGAGGCCCAGCGGGGCTGGGCTTCCCTCTGACACCCTGACCTGCTGACCTGGACTTGGGCGGGATGGGCTCACTGAAACAAACAGGTCACATGGCCTCTGGCCTTGTACAAGACCTGGGAATGTGGTGCCAAGGGGTTCAGCCACTCCTGGGTTGAGGCCTTGTCACATGGCTGGGGGCCATCGAACCCCTCCTCCTTCCACTTGACCCTGCAGGTATTTGAGGGGGGCTTTATCTGGTGGTTAAGGGAGCAGAACGAACCATCTTGTGCAGGCTTGTCCCTAAAAGAAGGGAATCATGATTTCTCATCCACACTGGGATAGGTTTGAGAATAGAAAGAATTGCCCTGGGATGGCAGGAGACACCGGCCTGGTGACAGGCAGCTATAGTTAGGTCCACCTGCTAGTACTTGATGGCCTGTTACTGATGGGAGTAGGGCCGTCTGCTTGGAGCCTGGCCTCGGGGAAGGCATCTGTTCCCAGCAGTCTGTTTCTTCCCAGGGCCTCAGGAGCGAAGCTGGGGGAGGTAAGGCTTTTTTCTTGCTTTTGTAGCTGCCGATGTGTCCATGCCCCAGGACTCAGCCAGGAGGGAGATAGAATCTGGCCTGCAGTTGAATTAGGGAGCTGCCCTGTCCCTACAGGCCAGAGAGGCACTGCAGAAGCATGGAACACTAATCTCATTTGAATCTCCAAGGATTTCAGAAAGCTTTGAGGAAGTAGACCCAAGGTCCTTCAGATTCCAGGCTCCCAGTCAGGTTTAGAAACTGAGACCTGGGGATGTGGCACCCATTTAACATCTCAGTTAAGTCTGCAGTAGCATCAGGGAGCAGAGCTGGCAGCAGAAGTTTCCAAAAGTTCCAGAACTTTGCCCAAATGGTCTTGCTTCCCCCAAATACAAAAGTTTTTGATTTGCTGAGGGCTTTCCTGGGGACCTGTTGTTTAGGCCTAGTAGTAATTTTCCTTCTGTTTGGCAGGATATGAGCTGTTCTGGCTAATCTCAAGCAATGTTGTATTTGTGGGCACTGCGGACACTCTAGGCACCATTTCTCAAGCTGCCCTGCTGAGCCGGGTAGGGATTAGTCCCTTTGGACAGATGACTGGCACATGGGCCGCAGTGAGTCCCTGTGAGCGTGCAGAAGGGTGTAGGTGGGTGAGGCAGGTAGAGCCTCCTCATGGCTCCTAGGTCCCCTGGACCTGCTGTGGTGCAATGGATGCCTTTTCTGGTCACATGGCACTTGCTTGGGGGTGTTCAAGCTGCGGGCAGCCTGGCTCCCAGGGACTGATAGCCATCTGCTGTCAGGCTCTCTGTCTCCTTAAAGCAGTGAAGATGAAGTCTGGCAGCCCTTCTGGTTTCGTTTTGGCTTTGGTTTAAAGGTTATAAGCCAGGAAGCAGTTAAACATGTTTCCATTAGGAACAAAGACATAAACAGACCATGTCAAGGCTGTGGTTCAGACTCAGGAGTAGCAGTCCTGGATGTCCTTCAGCTCAGTGGGAGCACATTTGAGGTCAAGACACTTGTGCCACTGTGATGTCAACGGGAAATGAAGGCCTGCCTGGTTTTGTGTGGGTGCGCTGAAATGGCCCAGACCTGAGGAACAGGTGCCCACAATGACAGCGAGAAGCAAGACTGGTCTTTGTGGAAGCAAAAGAAAAATTCTAACAAAGTCCCACTGAATCGTCACAACCCTCTAACTCTCCCCCTTCCCCCCAACCTAGAGCCACTCTGCTGATTATATAAGAAACAACCCTAATTTGTAGCTATTGGCAAAATGTACACTCAGTTTTATTTGAGCCAGTTGTGAAAAGGGCGAGCAGTACGTGACAAGCAGCAGTGGGTTAAGGAAGAGCGCAGGATCAGATGAAAGATGGTGGCTGGACACGCACCCATCTTTTTCTGTGTTAGCTGGAAGATTGCCTCTGGCTTATTTGAAAAGTTCAGGTGTCTATGTCCTGTCTCCTTAGATCCAGTACAGATCTGGAATCCAGTCTCCAGGGGATCTTAACCACACAAGAAAGCCACTTTTTTTTTTTGTCTTTTCTAGGGCCGCTTCCCATGGCATAGGGAGGGTCCCAGGTTAGGGGTATAATCGGAGCTATAGCCGCCGGCCTACGCCAGAGCCACAGCAACACGGGATCCGAGCGGAGTCTGAGACCTACACCACAGCTCAGGGCAACACCAGAACCTTAACCCACTGAGCGAGGCCAGGGATCGAACCCACAACCTCATGGTTCCAAGTTGGATTTGTTAACCACTGCGCCATGACGGGAACTCCATGGAAGCCACTTTAAAACTCGAGCTTGGCTCCGTGTCCTGGGATGTCAAGACTCCGCCCCATCTGTGTTCCTTCCGCCTCTTTCCAGAGCCCAGAGGCCCCAGTAAGTCCCGCTTCAGGGTCACGCTGGGAGCAGCCCTGCTGAGCAGAGGTTAGTCGTCACCTGGACGCTGGCCCTACTTTGTGCAGGACAGTGTTCCACAGAGCTTGAGCCTCATCTCCTTTCAGGTAAATGGTGCCCTAGGGGTTTGGAGTGCAAAAATATGAGGGAGCCCATTTTTCAAAGCCAGAGATTAGCTTGGAAAAGGGCCAGAGGGTGTCGTGGAGCTAAGGGCTTCTTGGGAAATCAGCTGACCGAGGGCTGGAAGTCACACCTGCCCACAGCTGTCCCCTCCTTCCGTCCATACCCTAACGGGGGTCTGCTGACTTGCAGGTGTTCTAATCCTGTTTAGGGCCCTCTTCCCTCATAATAAGGACTTTCTGTCTATTCTCTCCTTTCTTTAAGGAGAGAAAAAAAACAAAAAAACAAAAAACCGCAGAATTGAGAAAAGGGAAATGTTTTCCACAAAGAGGAGAAGTGAAAGCTGATTATGATTCGTGCAAAGGCCATGTGCGGGACCCGGTTGGGCTTGGTCACAGCACAGCTTGCAGCCATTTGGGCTTCATTGGTCCCATGTTCACCATGCGTGTGATGTGGACGAAAGGAAAGATGGGGGCGCTCACTGGAACACAGTTGCCACTGCTGTGGGCCGTCTGGCTGTCTCCTGAAGACAGACAGACAGACTCTGGGATCTCAGCAGCCTCTGGATCTTCAGAAGAGAGGCCTGTTGGGAGGTTAATTGGAGTTAAAATCTCAGCTTTAATTGGGGCTCTTCTTGGTGGCGTGGTGTTGTTGAGGGCAGATCTGAGGGTACTGGGCTTGTCCAGCCCTGGCTGTGAGTGGGGAAAGGAGAAGAGAGGAGGAGGAGGAGAAGGAGGAAGGGGGCCCTGTACCACTGTCTGACTGTGGTGAGCAGCCTCCTCTCACTCTGGCCTTCCCCCCAGGGGCCTGAGTTGTCATTAGCCCCAGGTTACAGGTGGTGAGGCTGAGGCTCAGGGAAGGCAGGCACACAGTTAGGAGCAAGTGGCAGCCAGGTCTCCTGATTCCAAGCTTTGCACTCAGCTCCCCACCAACTCCAGCAGCTCTTGACCACTTGAGCCCCAGCCTGGATGCTCTCCTTGCTGCTGTGGGCCTGGAGTGCAGTCTGGATGGGGAGGGCACTTCCCATCTTGGGACAGTGTTAAGATGCCAAAGGTGTTGATAGAAAGAAAGGAACCTCTGGGGTCCCCTCTGTGGCTCAGTGGAACCAAATCTGACTAGTATTCATGATGACACGGGTTCGATCCCTGGCATCGCTCAATGGGCTAGGATCTAGCATTGCCATAAGCTGTGGTGAAGGTCCCAGACTTGGCTCCGATCTGGCACCATTGCCTTGGCTGTGGCGTAGGCCGGCAGCTGTAGCTCCAATGTGACCCCTAGCCTGGGAACCTCCGTATGCCTCTGGTGCAGCCCTAAAAAGCCAAAAAAAAAAAAAAGGAGCCTTCTTCTGCTTTGCTTCTCTGCTCAGAAGACTTTATTTTTTCTCTTTGGGGCCACACCTGTGTCATATGGAGGTTCCCAGGTAGGTGTCAAATTGGAGCTGCAGCTGCTGGCCTACACCACAGCCACATCAGATCTGAGCTGCGTCTGTTACATATGCCATAGCTCATGGCAATACTGGATCCTTAAGCCACTGAGCGAGGTCAGGGATCGAACCTGCATCCTCACAGACACTACGTTGGTTTCTTAACCCACTGAGCCAGAGAATTCCCTGGTGGTCTAGTGATTAGGAGTTTGCTTGGATCTGGGAACTGAGATCCTTCATCAAGCCACTGCACAGTGTAGCCAAAAAAAAAAAAGTGTTCTCCGAGAGAGAGCTGTATCATTCTGCCACATGACGCAGCGAAGCATTTCCTAACAGTTTGGAGTCTCTCTGACACGGGGTCGTGTGAGGGGCAGGCTTCCCGTGAGTCACTGAAAATGGGAAGGTTGAGCATCCTGAGCAGAAAGTCACTAGGGAGGAGGCCCCTGATTTGGATATGCATTTGGGGGCTCATCAGAACAAGTGTTCTTTCATTAGTTTGGTGGCTCTGGATCCTTCATGGCACCAGCTGTTATTCTTCCTAAAAGAATAAAACTTTGAATATAACATGTTCATTTAATACAAAAGGAGGGGGGGGGAATTCCTGTTGTGGCATAGCGGAAATGAAACTGACTAGTAACCATGAGGTTGTGGGTTCAATTCCTGACCTCACTCAGTGGGTTAAGGATTGAGTGTTGCTGTTAGCGGTGGTGTAGATTACAGATGCAACTCAGATCTGGCATGGCTGTGACATAGGCCAGAGACTACAGCTCCGATTCAACCCCTAGCCTGGGAACCTCCATATGCTGCATGTGCAGCCCTAAAAAGCAAAAAATGGGGGAGGGGGAAGGAAAGTTATGTGGTGAAGATAAGCAGTTACTTGCAACTAGTGTGTGTCTTAGCGTTTTGCATGTAGGGACAGGAATAAGCAAGGATGTGTGTTGATTGGCTCACACTTGCTGTGAGTCACCTGCTGCTTTGCCTTTTTTTTTTTTTTTTTACTTTATATTTTGTGTTTTTTCACTTTATCAGTAGGATGTGATTCATTTCAACCAGGTCATTTCTTATGGCTGCTTTTGTGTTCTATTACTTAACCATTTACCACAACTTAACAGTTAGTCTGTTATTAGGTGCTTCCTTTCTGGTCTTTTTCGAGCACGAAGAACATTTAGTGAACAATCGTGTACCAGTGTCTTAGCATTTTGAGGCTTGTGAGATAAGTTTCTAGATGTTACATGGCTGAGTCAGAGGGCATGCAGATTGAAGAATTGGCAGGGGCTGGGTCCTACCTACCACTGGTATCCATTACCACCAGCAGCTGTTTACCCACATCTGACGCCAGCTGGAAACTGTCAAATCCTGCAGCCTTTCCCAGTCAGATGGAAGGTGAATACCTATTCTCTGAGCATCTTTAAATATCTGGATTGGCCTCCTATAATTCTTTTTCTGCAAGTTCACTATGTATGTCCTTTTGCCATTTTTCTATTAGGCTTTTTTGAGTCTTTTGCATATTAGGGAAACAAAGCCTTACCTATATGTAAGAACTATTTTTGGGGTGCATTTTGTCACTTTATATTTTGTTTTCTAGGAGAGGCTTTATTTTCATGTAATCAAACATTTTTCCCCTTTTAAGATTCTCTTTTATGTCAATCTTAGGCATTCCTCACTCCAGTGTTACATTTTTTTTCTTTGAAGTGTGCTTCTTTTCTTCATTCAACCTCTGTTTTAATTCAAGGTCTTTGTTGCATGTAGCATGGTGTGTAAGATCTTGAGGGTAAAGATTGTCTTTTTTTCCAAGACACATGGCCTGTGGTGCACATGCCATCCACAAAATGTGCCTTTTCCTCCCTCCCCCCTGCCCCACGATGGGTGAGCTTCCAGATGGTCTGTTTTGTTGCTGAAACACGTCCCGGGCTGGCCTCACATTTCCCACCCCAGAGTTTCAGTCCTCCCTCAGTACTCTTTTCTAGAGCTGTCTAGCTGTCCTCACACATCGATTCTTCCAGGTGAATTGTGGTTTAAGCAACAGTTAGGTTTGGATTTTCCCTAAAGTAGAATTCATTGTGTGGGAGGCAGCATGTGCAGTGCTGTCACTTGCATCATCTTTACTGCTCACAACCACCCGTGAGGAGGTGACACAGTGACCCTGCTGCATCAGCTCCTGAAGTCAGAGTCGCACTCTCCCCCTCTCCCCCTCTGCATCTCACAAGGCCCCACAGTGCTGTGAGCCTGGGTCATGTTTCCTGCTCTCATCAGAGCCATTTGCCTAAGAGTGTGACTCAGAGACTGAGCTGAAAGCTGCAGGTCTCCTGACTCAGGCCAGTCCAAGATCTAAGGCCGTGGTGGTGGAATTTCTTCCTTTCTCAGAAGCCCAGTCTCTGAAACTGGAAGCAGAGCTCTTGGCTAACTGGAAAAACCACAGAAAATCTGGGGAGACCTGCGCCACCAGCTGAACCAGCTCTGTCTCCTGGCTCTCCAGACACCACATGCGGGCCTGGAGGGTGGCTCCTCTTTGCTGGTTTGTGTCCAAGATGTGGCTGATGAGGTTTATCTGCTCTTGTTTTTCTGAGCCCATTGGTCCTCCACTTGGGACACAATCTCAAGCAAAGGCTGTTGGGCACTAACTTGGGGAAAGTCCCAGAATTTTATCTCCAAACCCACCGAGAGGCAGGTTGGCAGTAGCAGGGAGGGCATCAGACTGCACTCTGCCTGGAGATCTAGGTTCACACGTTTGTTTGGGGTGGACTTGGGACTGCTTGTTGCTAGGGCAGTTCTGATAGACAGCAGGAGGCTTTGGCCCTGACCTCACAAGATAGCTGGACCACAAACCTTCCAGTGACTGGCATCACATCAGACTGTGAGCCCTGCCCTCACACAATGTCCAGCTGGCATCTGTGGAGGCCTTACCGCCCACAGCAAGCACAAGCAAGCCCTTCCTTGGCTTTCTGCCGCCGGCCACCTGGAGGAGGAGCACCCCGGCTGTCTTAGCTCTCCAGGCCACTGCGCAGACAGAAATTTATTGCTCCCAGTTCTGGAGGTTGAGTCTGAGATCAGAGCCCAGCCTGGTCTAGTGAGGGCCCCTCCCTGGTCAGACTGCCTCCTGTAGGGCAGTCCTTGTTAGAATAGGGCACCAACCCTGTACGTGGGGGCTCCACCCTCATGACCTAATCACCTCTCAAGGCCCCACCCCCTAACACCGTCACCTTGCAGCGAGGGTTTCAGCATGAACTTGTTTGCTGTGTTTGGGGGTGGGGGGGGTTACATACATTCTGTCCATAGCACAGTCCTTGTGTGCTGCAGACACAGGCTGGGACTGTGAGACGAGGCCTGACAGCTCGTGGATGCTGAGGCTGGTGAAGGCTCTGCCAACACCCAGGCTCCAAAAGAGGAAGCGGGCACACAGAGGGCAGGTGGCAGGGCCAGGATGGGAACGAGGACCTTTTGACCACTGTTGTTCATGGCCCCAGAACAGCTGCCTGAGGTGACACCTTGTGTGGATCAAGCCCATGAACCAAAGGATCCTGATGTCTTGTATCCTTGACTTTCTAGGTGAATCTAGGATCCACCTGCCAAAAATGTGGCAGCTCTTGGCCACCCTCAGCTGCCTGGTGCTGCTGACCAGTGCTCGGGAGAGTCTGCATTTCCAGCCTCTGTCGGATGAGCTGGTCAATTTTGTTAACAAGCAAAACACTACGTGGACGGTAGGCTGGGGACCTTTCTGCGCCCTGTGACTCCGGGGGAGGGCCTGCAGCCCTGGCCCATGGGACAGTGTGTCCTGAATAGTTGTGACCATGCCCACTGCCCCGTCCCCTTCCGTGTGTGTGAGAGCGGGTGGAGGTGCATTGTGGGGTAAACCAGCTCTGGAAGGGCTCACAACCGGGGTGATGCTGTGAGCCCTGCTATGGGGGTCACAGCCCATCAGTACCAGTAGCTCCGAGATTCTGCCAGCCCTGAGGCCTGCTGCTGAAGGAACCGAGAGATGAGGAATAAGCCACATCCAGGGCTGTGGAGGGTCTCTCGTGACATCTGCAAATGGTACAGATCAGAGGAGACGCCCGTGGCCCCAAGAGCTACCTGTAGCCATGCGGTCACTCTGGGTGGGTCCCAGGCTGCTGTGACAGAATCCCACAGATCAGTGCTTAGAAACAGACACTTAGCACTCACAGCCCTGGAGGCCGATGTCCAGGGACAGCCTTGCAGCACGCTCAGGTTCTGGTGGGGGCCCTCCTGGGTGGCAGGTGGCCAGCTTCCTGTTGTGTCCTCCCATGGCCCGAGGGGCAAGCTGGCTCTCTGGAGTCACCTTAGAAAAGGCCACTAATCCCATTCATGAGGGCTCCACCATCATGACCTACTCACCTCCCAAAGCCCCCCCTCAACACCATCACATTGGGGGTTAGATTTCACCCTGAATTTTGGGGGGACACACCTCTGTTCTATAGCAGTGCCCAGCCCCCTTGCTCTACTGAGTTGAGGGGGAGCCCCTAACCTTGTGAGATCTTGGGTGGGCAGTGTGCATGCTCCACCCCTTCTTTAGAAACCGTCCCCCCTCCTTCCCCCTCACCCCAGTTGGTGGGTGACTGCTGTGAGTGTTGCTCTTTTCCAGGCCGGACACAATTTCTACAATGTGGACCTGAGCTACGTGAAGAAGCTCTGTGGCACCTTCCTGGGTGGACCCAAGCTGCCCCAGAGGTCAGTGCCGGCTCCCGGGGAGGGTGCTGTGTGAGCAGAGCAGGGAAGGGGGAGGCAGGAAGGCTTCTATAGCCTCCATAGGCCTCACTCCCAGAGCCAGTCTCCTACGTGCTGCCCCAGCTGTCCCAGCTTTGGGGGGGGCAGGCCCCAGATCTGTGTCTGCAAGACTTGAATGAACCCAATCTTGAATAAGGAAAATCTAAGAAAATCTAAGAAAAAACATGAGCCTAATGTTTTTTCTAGACAGCTCTGCAGTTTGCATTTTCAGGTAGTGGTCCCTCTTGAGGGAAGCCTTGGGAGAATCTAACAGTGAGGATGGGATAGTTAAGCCGTGGGACGCTGACAGTTGTGAAGATGTTAGAACATTGCTGAACCTGGGCAGATGTTTGGTTTGGGGTGGAGTGGGGGAAGCAAGACGTAGCATTATCTGGACCCTGGGGCTGAAACTCTTAAAAAATATCCATAAAGTAAGTGTCAGTAGAAGCACAGAATGGTGTCCCATGGAGCAGTAGAAGCGGGTTTTGTTTTATAGAATTCCCAGGGAACTCCTTGCACACGCCTTCTTCTGCACGTCCAGTCCTCTTCCAGGCTGCAATCAGCTGGCCTTTGAGGGGATGGGGGTGGGCTGCAAGGTGACAACTTGTGACGAAGATCTTCCTTTATCTAGAGCTGCGTTTGCTGCAGACATGATCCTGCCCAAAAGCTTCGATGCCCGGGAACAGTGGCCCAACTGCCCGACCATCAAAGAAATCAGAGACCAGGGCTCCTGTGGCTCCTGCTGGGTGAGGCCCTGCTGGCCGGCAGGGGCAGGGGACGGGGGGCAGTGACCAGGGAAGTTGAGGTCAGACCAGCTGTGGCGAGTCAAGTTGTATAAACCGGAGTTACTCTGTCCCTACTAGTATAAAAATATGCAGGATCCCTACAGTCACGAACTATTCCAAGGATCAGGGGAAGGGTAGACCCTGTTCAGGGCATGTTCCTTTGGGAAGCAGTTTTTATTTCTCTTTGACACGCTGTTCCAGGCCATCAAGAAATACCATTAGCTTTGACCCCTCCTCTGCCTCATGAATAGGCATCCTGTCTGTATCACGGGGCTGTCTAAATTTTGTTTACTTGGGTAAGATACATATGATACAAGTTTTAACCAGCTTTATCATTAAACATACCCTTCGGTGGCATTGGGTGCATTCATGCTGCTGTGCAGCTATCACCACCGTCCGTCCACAGATCGCTTCTTCATCTCACAAAACTGAAACTGTCCCCACAGAACACTGACGCCCGTTCCCCTTCCCGCACCCCTGACAGCCACCCTTCTGCCTTTCTCTTGTGATTTTTTTTTTTTTTAAATCAGGGAATCAGTTTTTATAGAGTAACTTAGAGGGCGGGAGTGGGGGACAGCAGTCCAGGAGCATTTGCAGCTGCATTGCCCTCTGGTGACAGCTTTATAGTTAACCCAGGGTATGGGGTCGGGGGTGTAGGTGCTTGGAAACAGGAAGTACATTCTTTAGATGCGTAAGTGGGTAACTAGTCTCCTTGGTACTAAGAATACATCAGTGAGGGTTTTCATCACTGGGGACCAATACCGTAGACGGGGTCTGGGAATTATTAGACGAGATCTATGACAGACAAAGCCTTTGATGACAGAAGCCATTTATTGCACAGTGATGTCCTGGGTGGGGTCAGTGAAAGGACCAGAGAAGCCCAGGATGGCATCACTTATGCTCACAGCCACACACACCATCCCTGGCTTCTTTTTTTGTCTCATGATTTTTAACTAGGTTGAGCACCTCCTATAACTGGAATCACACAGTATGTGTCCTTTGCGCAAGCTATATTTCATGTGAAAAGCCAAAACCCACACGTTTGAGAAGTGAACTGAATGCCCAGGTGGAGGTCGGTGGGAGACTGGTCTCTTGGTTTAGAGCTCAGCTTGGGGGCCAGGACCCTCACCTGGCACGGTGCCCGCTGAGGCCACCAGGGTGGTGGCTGGAGGGCCCGAGGCGGTGCAGGGGCAGGACTCAGCAGCCTGGGGCTCTTCCCGCAGGCGTTTGGGGCTGTGGAAGCCATCTCTGACCGGATCTGCATCCGCAGCAACGGGCGTGTCAACGTGGAGGTGTCCGCTGAGGACATGCTCACCTGTTGTGGTGACGAGTGTGGGGATGGGTGAGTGTGAGCCCCCAGGGGCCCCACACGTGGACCTGACTGGAGGGCTTCTGCATGGGTGGGGGGCGTGGAGAGGTAGGTCCTCAGACAAGATGATGATGTCACTGCTGAGACATGGGGGGACCCCTTGGGTTGGGGGCAGGCCCTGGAGGCCACTGCTTTCCCAGAGGTGCCCCAAACCAGGCTGCCTCGCCACCAGTTCCAAGTATAGGCAGTAGGTCCCAGCAGACGATCTCAGTGTAGGTTTGGGTTCTGGGTTTTGTCATGCTTGTTCCCCTTTCCTGCTTATGGAAGTCTGATGGCCTGGGGCCTGTCTCCGTCTCTGTAATGAAGGGTGATGGGTCCCTAGATCAGCCACATTAGTAACCAAATCCCCAAGTTCTGCCAGCTCTGGCTTTGGTTCTGCAACAGTGGTTCTAGTTTTTTAAAAAAGAAAAAGTGCTCAGGTCTCACCCCACCCCAGTTAGATCGGCGCCCTGGCATTGGTGTTTTTGTAAGTGCCCCAGGGGTTCTGCTGTGCTGCCCGTGGGCAGTCCCTGTCTAGATAGGACATTGCTTGCCTGTGGAAGTGATTATGAAAGTACTTCTGGGGAGTTCCCATTGTGGCTCAGTGGGTTACAAACCCACCTAGTATTCATAAGGATGTGGGTTCAATCCCTGGCCTCGCTCAGTGGGTTAAGGATCCGGTGTTGCCGTGAGCTGTGGTGTACGGGGCTTGAGGCCTGTGTTGCTGTGGCTGTGGTGTAGCCCGACAGCTACAACTCCCATTCAAACCCTTGCCCAGCCTGGGAACTTCCATGTGCCTCGGGTGTGGCCCTATAAAGCAAAAAAAAGCACTTCTGTCTTCTGGAGTAGCTCAGTAAGGCAGGCCTGGGAGCTGGGGTGATTGCCTCTGAGAGGGGGCTGTCGGGCCAGGGTGTGTTGGGGGATTTCGGATCTGGAAGGACCGTGGGGCAGTTGCTGAAGGCAGTGGTGGGTCCACTGGCCGATGATGTGGGGGCAGCCAGAATGACCCTGGTGCTGAGTTTAACAGACGGCTCTTTTCTCAGCTGTAACGGCGGCTTTCCCTCTGGAGCCTGGAACTTCTGGACAAAGAAGGGCCTGGTGTCCGGGGGCCTCTATAACTCGCATGTGGGTAAGTGGCCGGGTGGGTTTTATAAGCAGGGAGTGACACTGGTCATTTTCCCCTACAAAGCGGAGGTGAAGGGTTGTGGGCGGGAAGGCTGGGCTGCACGGTGGAGTCGAGGTGCAGCAGCCCGGCTACGGCAGAAGTAGCAGTACCAGGAGGAGGCGTCAGCACCACAGACTTGAGGGGAACTTGCCCCATAGCTGGGCCAAATTCTTCTCTCTGGCCTGGAGGGACCTCTGAGGGGCTTGCTGCCGACACCCCCCTTTCTCCGGGTCCCCCAGGTTGCAGGCCCTACTCCATCCCACCTTGCGAACACCACGTGAACGGCTCCCGGCCCCAGTGCACCGGGGAGGGGGACACCCCCAAGTGCAGCAAGATCTGCGAGCCTGGCTACACCCCGTCCTACAAAGAAGACAAGCACTTCGGTAAGGGGGGGCACCCCCCCAGCCCTGGCCCGGGCCCCAGAGCCTGAGTTAGGAGTGCAGGATGGGGCTTGACACCATGGTCCCTCCCTTGCCCAGGGGAGCAGACCCTGCCTTCTCTGCCCAGCCCCACCCTGGAATTAGCTGGGAATCTCGCCTCCGTCACAGACCCTCAGCTTCAAAAGAGAGGGCCCTGCGTTTATAGGGGAGTAATTTGGCCTAAATCCTTCTGGGACCACCTGCCCTGCTTCCAGGAGCTTGTGCTCACTGCCCTCTCCCACCTCTCAGCCCCCAGATCTAGCCCAGTCATTCCTCCCTCAGAGAATCTTAAACACAGAGACAGATGGAAGCAGACACAGATGGACAGAGACACACAGACACAGATTCAGAGACACACAGACACAGATAGATGAACATAGAGACACAGACAGATGGGCATAGAGAGACAGAGACAGACACAGAGATGGACACAGATGCAGAAAGAGGCAGAGATAGAGACAAAGAGACAGAGCCAGACAGCCACAGAAAACAGGCACAGACAGATGGGCACAGAGACACAGAAAGATCATGATAGAGCCAGCCACCCAGAGACAAACACAGACAGAGATAGAAAGTGACACAGACAGATACAGAGACAGAGACAGACACACAGAGATGGACAGAGGCATACAGATGGAGACAGACACAGAGGGACACAGAGACACACCAAGACAGAGATAGAGGCATGCAGAGACACAGACACAAAAAGAGACAGAGACAGAAACAGAGACAGACAGATGGACAGAGACAGAAC
Source organism: Phacochoerus africanus (assembly GCF_016906955.1). NCBI lineage: Eukaryota > Metazoa > Chordata > Mammalia > Artiodactyla > Suidae > Phacochoerus > Phacochoerus africanus. Next base: position 15,068,344 of record NC_062558.1, on the reverse strand, counting down.
CAGCCAGAGAGAGAGACAGGGAGAGGCAGGGGCAGACAGAGACATAGAGGCACAGAGATGCATACAGATGGGCAGAGAAACACAGAAAGAGACAAGAGACAGCTACAGAGATGGGAGAGGCAGACAGGCGGAGAAAGACAGATGGACAGAGAGACACACAAAGAAACATAGAGACACAGACACAGAAAGAGACTGACACACAGATAGGAGATGGACAGAGACAAATGCAGTGACAGACACAAATGGATACACAGGCAGTGGGCAGCCCTGCTGGACCACCCCCACCTGGTGGCACCTGTGAGTCACACGTGGGTGAATGAGTGAGCGCATCCAGTGATGCCCGCCCCTCCTGGTTGTTCCTTGCAGGATGCAGCTCCTACAGCATCTCTAGGAACGAGAAGGAGATCATGGCGGAGATCTACAAAAACGGCCCGGTCGAGGGGGCCTTCACTGTGTACTCGGACTTCCTGCAGTATAAGTCTGGTGTGTGTCCACCCCAGCAGCAGCTGGTGGGAGTGGGAGGTGTGGGGTCTGTATCCTGACTGGCAGGACTTCCAGGGTGGGGGAGGCGGGCGAGCAGGAGCAGGTGTGCCCCCTGCCCTGTCCTCGCTCCCACTGGCATCCCCTTCTCCTCACCCCTCCTGGAGGGAAGGCCTCTCTTCGGGGGAAGCCTTTCCCACTTCTGTCCTCTTTCATGGCTCCAGCATCATACTCCCGTTGTCACTGTAGTTCCTCCATGGAGACTGGGCGACCTTCTTTGTCTCTGTCTCGGCAGAGATTTAGCATCATGCCTAGCACCCAGTGGATGAGGAGACGGGGGGGCTCCTAGCTGTGGGGATTCGAGCCTGGGGGGACAGGACAGCCCCTCGGAGAGAGCTTAGAACCCCCCCATCCCAAAGAAGCAGTCGGTGCTGAGGGCCTATGTCTCAGTTTACATCCAGTTTCTGCTGGATGGAAACACCAAAGCTCTCTAGTCTTATTTTTTAGAACAAGATACCTGGCAAGGAAAGAATTTTAAAGCCGGCAGTTATTAACACAACTTCCACCAGCTCTGTATGAGAGGATGCATTTCCAATTTGATGACATAATTAACTAATGAGGGCGTAGCCTGGTGGGCCAACCCTCAGACCACCTTAGCCCTGTCTTCCGTCCACCAGCAGTGGTGGCCTCCACCCAGCCTCTCCTACATCACCTCTCCGGGGTGGGCCCCAGAGCAGCATTTTTTTTTTCTTTTGGTCTTTTTGGGACCTCACCTGCAGCATATGGAGGTTCCCAGGCTAGGGGTCCAATCAAAGCTGCAGCCGCCGGCCTACACCACAGCCACAGCATTGCAGGATCCAAGCCGCATCTGCAACCAACACCACAGCTCATAGCAACCCTGGATCCTTAACACACTGAGTGAGGCCAGGGATCGAACCCACACCCTCGTGAGTGCTAGCCCGGGTTGTTACCATTGAGCCACCGTGGGAACTCTCCAGAACAGCAGTTTAAAACTCTTTAAACCACAGAAGCCTTTTGACAGAGTTATTACTACAGGGAGCCCCACCTTGTAAAATGGACAGTTATTGGTATTTTACCGTTAAATTTCCTATTTTCTTTTTTCCCTTTTTTTAGGATTGTACCTGCGGCACATGGAAGTTCCTAGGCCAGGGGTCCAGTTGAAGCTGCAGCTGAAGCCTACACCACACTGACAGATCTGAGCCACATCGAGACCTACACCACAGCTTGTAGCAACGCCAGATCTTTAACTCACTGAGTAAGGGCAGGGCTTGAACCTGCATCCTTGTGGACACTGTTCTTAACCTGCTGAGCCACAACAGGAACTCCAAATTTATTTCTTAAACTAGAATTTATAACTTTAGATTTGAAAGCAGCCAACAAGCACATCTTATTGGACTCCGTCTTAATATTTACTTGGCATGTTTTAGTGTGTTGGGCTTTCAGAAATGTATTTAAATAACTCCCGCGTGCTGTGGGAACCCCAGCCTTCGCCTGGAACACCAAGCCCATCCTTCTCCCCCACGACCTGTGAGCACTCTAACATCTGCCCTGACAGGGGTGGCCGCCCAAGTCGGAGAGATGCTGGGAGGCCAGGTGGCGACCTGGGTCTCACCAGGTTTCCTCTTCTCAGGAGTGTACCAGCACGTCACAGGAGACTTGATGGGAGGCCATGCCATCCGCATCCTGGGCTGGGGAGTGGAGAATGGCACCCCCTACTGGCTGGTCGGCAACTCCTGGAACACAGACTGGGGTGACAATGGTGAGCGCACCCTTCCTGTTCATAGGGTCTTGTGAGCCAGAACATGGGCAGAGGTGTCTCGTCTCTCTGGGCCAGCTACACAGGCTCCACAGGTGCTGGGGACCTGGGGGTTCCCGTTGTCACAAGGGCAGTCTGATCCTGAGAGAGGGGGTGTGGACCAAGCACGGCCTTGCACCAGCTGCCTGTCACGGTTCCCCACTATCCCAGGTACAGGGACGAGTGGCATCCAAAGGCCTGGCAGGGGTGGGCTGCCAGGCAAGCACAAGCCAGTAGACAGCCGTGTGACGCTGGTAATGGCTTTGGGGCTGGTTCTCCTACTTCCACTGCTGTGTCTTTCACGGGGGAGCCAGATGTGTTTACAGAGCTCAAATCCAAGCCTAACTCAAGGTGTCTGCTTTCTGCTTTCCAGGCTTCTTTAAGATCCTCAGAGGACAGGATCACTGTGGCATCGAGTCAGAGATCGTGGCTGGAATCCCATGTACTCCCCATTTCTAGAAGTGCTGATCTGTTTGCCCGCCCCTGGGGCAGTTTTTCCCGCAGTATAGCCCTTGGGATTGGGGGTGTGATGGGGGGATAGGAAATGTCTTTTATTCTTTGAGTTCAGATAAGATGCAGGAGTTTTTAGACAGGCCTCAAGGACTGGGTCGGGCCAAGCCTCGTGTCTGCCATCAGCACTGTCTTCCAAGGAGACACAGCTAAGGCCTGATCAGGGAATGGACCGCTGTCACATCACAAACACCACAGAAGCCGCCGCTTCCGCCGCCACCCGGAGAACGCAGCCCTCCTCAGACTAGCTGTGTCCTGCCCGGTCCCACTCACTTCTGCCACACACCCTCCCACACTCCCAGCCGCATCGCCTAGAAGCAGAACAGAGACCCCAGCATTTGTAGGTTTCCCAGGACTGGAAGGCAGAGCTCCTACCTGGACAGAGGCCCTTCTGAGCAGGCAGCTGCTAGACCTGGAGGAGGTTGAGGAGGTCTGGGGTGGCCCTGGGGAGAAAGCCACAGTCTGCCTGGGCCCCGCATCTGTCGAGCTTTGCGGAGTGGTTTACCCCATCTGGTCTTGGTGTGATTCCTTCTCAAAAGAAATTCTAGGTCTTGATCACATGAGCAAGTCGGGTGGTGGGAAGGGCTGTACTGGTTCTACAGGTCATCTACTTAAAGCAATGAAATTAGTTTGCAGAGAAACCAGTTTTTACTGTTTAAAACCACTGCTTCACCCTGTCAGTGTAACAAGGATGACTGCCGATAAAATGCCTCTCCTTCAATGTGACATCTGCGTTCTGGTGCATCTGGAAGATGGTTTGTTGCTGTCTCTAGACTTGTAGCTGCTGTCTCTCCTTAGCCCCCAGAAGAATCATGTTCCCACGGGCCGTTGAAACGCTATCCAGGGATGTCTTGCTTCAGTTGAGTGGAACAAAATAAATAATTTTAACGTCATTGCCTCAGCCATACTTTTATTAAGCTATAGTGTCTCTCTCAGTTTCCTGTCATTCTCAACCTTTCTCTGTAAATCCACCCTCTTCACTGTCCCAAGTCCCCACAAGCTCTGGCAGTAAGAACTTGAACTGCAGGAGTTCCCTGGTGGCCTGACAGTTAAGGACCCAGTGTTGTCACTGCTGTGGTGTGGGGTCAATCCCTGGCCGGGGAACTGCTGCATGCTGTGGAACAAAACTGCCACAAGACAAAAAACTTGTGCTGCATTTTACAAACCACATGCCAGTAGTGACCTGAGGCTTCCTGCAGGCGCGGCGTACTGGCCATGTTGTAACCAATCCTGCTGGAAGGCCAGCTGCCCCAGGCCCCTTGGCCTTGGAAGTGGGGCAGGCAGTCCAGGGTGAGGTTTTGTGAGCTGTCTCTTCAATTTACAATGCTGGTTTAGAATTACTTACTCCTTCACACAGTCCTAGTTAATCATACGCCAGTTCTTAAGGGACTGGGACACTGCCAGAATCAGCAACCCCACATGCCTGTCACGTCCCTTCCACCACTGGGAGTTGGACCAGCTCTTCTAAGACCCAGAAGCCCAGGAGGTTTGACTTCTCATGTGCTTCAGCAGTGAGGATCAGAACTACCTCAAATAAGCTTTTAAACACTCGGTGAACACTGTGGAAAAGGTGATGAAATTCAAAGTACTTCCGGAAGGTTTAACAAGGGTTACCAAAGCTGCACATTCATCTCGTTATTTGTACAATTCCAACGAGAATACATTCATAACCTCAGCAAAGTCCTGACATCTTCCAACCCACTCCCAAAGGGAGCTGAGTCATTGTTTCATAATTTCTCCCATGCCCATGGATTCATCTGCACCTCCATCCTCCTCAGAAATCAGCAGAGGCGTGCTAAGTGACCCCAAATGGACCTCAGGGCATCTGCACACTTGACCTATGGAATCTTTGTTGGGAAACAAGAAGCAACATTTACTATTACTTTTTTGGCCGAGGTATGCTGCAGTCTGATGTGGGTGGGAATCTCAGTTCCCAGACCAGGTATGGAACCTGGGCCACAGCGGGGAACATGCCAAGTCCTAACCATGAGACCACCAGGGAACTCCCAAGAAGCAGTGTTTGTGATTGGGGTTAATGTTACTTAAACAAATTACCCCACTGATGCCACCTCCTTACCTCAGCTCAGCTCAGCAGGTGATGTTTTTCTTGGGTACCTCCAGAGGACGGGAGTGACTGGGTTTTCATTCTTTCCGTGGAGAAGGGCATATTTTTAGTTCAGATGTAGAAGTTTGAGCAAGATAGTTCAACTTTCCCCACTTAATATACATCAGCCAGATAGCTGTAGTCCAGAGTCTTGCTACTCGGGAGGGTCCATGGACCAGTAGCATTGCCATAGCCTGTTAGAAATGCAGAATTTGGGGCCAGACCTGAATCTGCTTTTGCAATTAAAGGCTCCAGGTGGCTCGTGTCCACTGGGGTTTGATGAACACCTTAAAAGTGACTGGTCTCCTGACCAGCAGCATTTGTGTCTCCAGGGAACTAGGGAAAAATGCAAGAGACCGTTCTAGAGGCACTTCCCCAGATATGCTGAGAAAGCGTGGTCCTGGCAATCTGGAAGCTTGGGGCAGTTGACTGAAGTTTAAGAACCAGTCTTAGAGCTCAGTTTCCAAAACTAAGAATAATCTGGAGTGCCTGTTCATTAACAAATGTCTAGGGCCCCCTGCTCCAACACAACACGCACACCCCAGCCCCAGAGAAGTGGATCTGGTTTCCCAGCCAAGAGTGTGTGTGCAGGTCTTAGCTGGGTCTCCAGGAAGCTCCCCAAATGTGGAGGTCAGGCTCCCGCTCTCAGCTCTCAACTGATACTCCTTAGAGAAAAAACGCATTTAATCAATTACACTAAAAGCACAGAGGATTGCCCGCCCACTTGTTTCTCTCAAAAGTGTCCTACCTTAATAAATCTATTTCTTGCCTATCACTTCATCTCTTACCAAATTCCTTCTGTGCTGAGACACAATGAACCTGGACTTCAGTAAGTCCAGACACCAGAACTAAAACCCTCAACAAATGGACAAACTGCTTGATGAAGCATGCTTCATTCCAGGAAGGACCACCACAACCAGTCCTGGGGACACTAAATACCAGCTTTGAAAGATAAGGATCGCAGTAGAGGCATTGCATTATCTACAGCCCTAGTTCCCACTCCCCAAACTATAAAACCACCTCCTAATCTCTCCCAAAGAGGGCACAGTTTTTAAGGAATTAGCCTTGCAGTGCCCCCCTTTGCCTGGCAAAGCAATAGAGCTATCTTTTCTCCTTCACTCCCCCCAAAAAAGTGTGGAGTTGCCAGCTTTAATGAATAAAAATACAGAATGTCCAATTAGATTTGAATTTCAGAAGTTGTTTTTTAGTATAAATAAGTTCCAGGCAATGCTTGGGACCTAATTATACCAAAAAAAAAAAAAAAAAGTTTATGGGAAATTCAGGTTTAACTGGGCATCTTGTACTTACCTGGCAAATCTCAAACCAAGGTGGTTTTTGGTTTTTTGGTTTTTTTTGCTTTTTAGGGCCACACCTGCGACATACAGAGGTTCCCAGGCTAGGGGCCTAATCAGAGCTACAGCTGCTGGCCTACACCACAGCCACAGCCACACCGGATCCTTAACCCACTGAGCGAGGGCAGGGATCGAACCTGCAACCTCATGGTTCCTAGTCGGATTCGTTTCCACTACACCACGAGGGGAACTCCCTCAAAGTTTTGATGCTTAAATTACTTGGAAGATCACTGTCGAGTTTGGCTTATAACTGAAGTGGCAAGTGACTCTGGCTTCAATGCGATAACTGGTTCATACAGGACTGAGCCTCCAAGGAACACAAACTCAGCCCATCGTCAGATGGCAGCACAAGAATCAGCACAGCATCAGGACACATGTGACCGTACAAACTGAACATCACCACTAGAACACACCTCATTCAGTGACTAAGTCACCACACAAAGAGCAGCAGCAAAAGAGGTCCATACACCATGTACCCCAAGAGCACGGCTTCTGGAAAGGACTGTAATGCCCTGTGACAGGGATGCTCAGCCTGAGGGGCTTTTGCCAACCCCTGTCCAAGTGGGTGGGCCCAGGCCAAACCCCCGCGGTGCTGGGGGATCTGGGCTAAGTGCCCTTTGGCTTTCAAGCCAGTCACCTGAAAACATCTGCCTTTCTCAAAAGACAAACAAGAAAACGCCCAAAGCTAAAAATCACCCCCTGAATGCAATGACATTTCTGAGCGCAGCTAGAACTGGCCACAGGTAG